>NC_047086.1:370041826-371291826 GCF_902459505.1 Geotrypetes seraphini
AGCCATGCCACCACCACATGGGAAGAGCGAGGGAAGAAAGAGAAGCCATCAGGTAAATACTCAGCCAGAAGAGCAGTGTGTCTTGGTCTGAGATAGGTCTCTGTAATGCAGAGGATATCCAGAGCATGTGAACGCATGACATCAGCTACAATGTACCTCAGTGAATGAGCGTTCAGGAGGCCAACCTGAAGCCCACCGTTTAGACACTTGTTTTGATAGACGGTATATCAAAAATAAAGAAACGTGAAATTTGATCAAGTGGCAATACAAAGGGAATGAGTGGGGAGGAAGAGACAACCGAGGCTGGAAGAATATTGGAATGAGATATGAGTTGGAGACTGAGGATCTTGGAAAATGAGGAGATAAAGAAGAAAGGGAGGAGCATCCCTGAGATGTCCGAGGAGGTGCCCCATGTGGACTGGGATAATCCAAGTTATATCTGATGTAGTGGAGCATGAACTAACTTGCCAAAGGTTACAAGGGACTTCAGTGGGAGAAACAGAATTTGAACCTTGGCTTCCGTAGCTCTTAGCCTGCTGCTCGGCTATTAGGCTATACCTTTGCTATATTTCTAAATGTATGCTTTAACATAATTTTTAATATATATTTATTGCAGTAATTTAACATGTATTTACTTAGGGGTATAAAATATTTGTTAATGACTAGTTAATGCATACTTTCCACACATTTTAGTAAACAGATGCCTGAGTGAGTGAGGTCTTTTTTCAGCAAGGAGAGCAACACTGAATTCTCTTTGTCCAGGCAAGTAGTTTGAATTGGCCCAAATGAAAAAAAAAGGAAGCAGAGAGAATTGATGTATATGAAATTCAAATGTATCACTATGGGCTCCTTTTACAAAGGTGCTCTAGCGTTTTTAGCTCACGCACAAGATTAGCACGCGCTATAGTGCCCACTAGCCGAAAAATTACCGCCTGCTTAAAAGGAGGCGGTCGTGGCTAGCGCGCGGGGCATTTTAATGCGTGCTAAGCGCGCGCTAAAACCGCTAGCGCACCTTTGTAAAAGGAGCCCTATATCTTTCCTTCATGAAACCAGATTTCTAGACATTTGTCAGAAAATACTTATTGATTTTAATTTAAACAGTATTGGATTTGTAAGCAAAGTTCATAGACAAATGAAAGAATAATTCTGATGCCAATCTAAATTGACCTTGGGTTTTCAAATTGACTTTTGTTTATGCATTCATTATGTGGCTAGAAGTATTTTACATTTATCTTCAGTCAGAATGAGGTTTTTTGTATTCATTTAAGCATTTATTCTCTGTTATCTTCCTAGATAATATGGTTTCCATGTCTTCTTCACACACAACACTTTCTGTAATACAGAAACAACGATCCAGAAGCCTACCAGTATCTCCTATCTCTTCTCCTCAAATAATTTCAAGGAAGGTTATTGGCAGCTTGGGAAGAAGCATAAACAATTTAAGAGAAGCTACAGATAATTATACTGCTGACCAACAGGAGAACTGTAGTTTTGCTGGAAGTTCAGAGACTTTAAAAAAATTACAAGAAGAACTGGCAATCAGCAGTTGTGAGTCGGCAAAAACAGTTTGTGTTTCGGAAGAGTTACCTGCTTCCCCTTCATTTATTGAAATTTCAAAAGAAGAAGTAGACTTGCCTGTGTTTCATGGCACAAACAGAGATACAGATGTAGAAAATACCTTTGGTGATGAAAGTGCTGGAGATGAGTTATGTCGTCCTGATAATCTGAAACGGTTGACCTCTTTCCAGAGAAATCATGGTAATTTTGCAAGCCTGGGGTTAGCTTTCCCTACACAGGCTGGATCATCTGCATTTGTACGTTGGCCAAGTACTGCAGAGGAAAAATTAGTTCCTGAAGAATGGGAGAACTTTCCCTTTTCTCCACTTTATGAACCTGACAAGTCTTATACCATGGATGACAGGTACTTTTTCTGACTCCCTTTCTAGATTGAAACTCCAGCGACATTGTATAATGCTGGTAATTTGAGTATGTTCTTGCATTCTAATATTCTACATATTTGTTTAGAAGTATTAGATAAAAATATAAATTGGATGCCAAAATGTGATATGAAGATGCAGTTTACATAAACCACATTATTAATTTACTAGTCTTTAAGCCCGTTACATTAACGGGTGCTAGAATAGATGTGTGTGTAGGTCTTTCTTTCTCTCTCTCACCTTGGCTGCTGTCTGTCTTTCTTTCTTTCTTTCTGTCTCTCTCTTTCCTCTGCTGTCCACCACCATCCCTTGCCTGCTTCCCCTGTCCAGCAGTAGCCCTTCTCCCTTCCTTTTACCTCCCCCATGTCCAGCAGAACCCCTTCCCTGCTTCCCTGTCCAGCAGTAGCCCTTCTACCTTCCTTTTACCTCCACCTGTCCAGCAGCACCCTTTTACTGCTCCCCTTGTCTAGCAGCAGCCCTTTTCCTTTCATTTTACCTCCCCCCTGTCCAGCAGCACCTCTTCCCTGCTCCCCCTGTCCTTCAATACCTGTCCAGCAGCATCCCTTCCCTGCTCCCCCTGTCCAGCAGCAGCCCTTCTCTTTCGTTTTACCTCCCTCCTGTCCAGCAGCACCTCTTCCCTGCTCTCCCTGTTCAGCAGCAGCCCTTCTTCCTTCATTTAACCTGGCCCCCTGCTTGCCTGAATTTCTCTGTTGCACCATGCCTGCCTGTGTCTCTGTGGCCCCCTTCTGTTTCTTCCCCCTCCCAGAGCAAAGCATGATTACAGTCTGCCCCAGCACACTCCCTAAAGCAGCCCCCTTCCACTTCTTACCAGCATGGGACACCTTGTAGCACCCTCACGACACCCTCCTGCCATTGTAGAGACAAACCGCCGCTCAATCCATTGCACGCACCCCAAGCCGGCACACGCACCATAAGCTGCCTCATGCGCCGCAAATGGAATTCGGCATGGAGGCACACATCATGGTGGCAGGGATCATGGCCTCCTAAGTGCACATGCGCGCTTAGGGTTTTATTATAGAGCATATGTCAATAATGTTTAAAATAAATTTGCTTCAGTTTGGCAAATCTCTTTTTCTTATATTCAATTTTATTGGGTTGTTTTTTTAATTAGTAATTTTTTACTTTTCCAATGATAACTGACAGAATTCCTAAACTGCTTGGTCCCAGGGATTATCAATGGCTTCAGTCCAAGTCTGCTTTAAAAACAGTTTCTGGACTTTTCCTTCAGGAGCTTGTCCAAATCTTTTTCTAAACCCAGCTACACTATTACTACTACTATTGCTAAATACATTGATGAAAATAGAATAAAACATTTATTTTAAATGTACTACCTAGTAACTTCATGATCCGCCACTTAGTCTGTGTACTTTTAGTTGAGGTGCATATATCTGTTCCACTCCTCTTGGGATTTTATAAACCTGATTCATATCTCTCCTCATCTCTAAGTTGAAGAGCCCTAACCTTTTTAGCCTTTCCTCATAGGAGAGTTGTTCTATCTCCTTACTTTAAGTTCCCTTCTCTGTACCTTTTATAGTTCAGAGGCATTATGATAGTCTTATTTTTGTTCTATTCTCTATTCCTCTCTTAATACAGTGAGTCCTCCGAATCCGAGGTTTCAGTATACGTGGATTCAGTTATTCACAATTTTTTTTTATTTTTTAAATAAAGCTGCATTCCGGACCTTCCCCACCTACCTCCCGCCTCCCTTCTGGCATCCCAGACCTTACCTGGTGGTCTAGCGGGCTTTTGGGGCAAGAGCGATCTTCCTACGCTCCTGCCCCGTGCAGATCACTCATAGCAAATGGCTGCGGGGAGTTCCCCTTGTAATCTTGAGAGACTACAGGAACTCACGGCAGCCATTTGCTATGAGTGATCTGCACGGGGCAGGAGCATAGGAAGATCGCTCCTGCCCCGAAAGCCCGCTAGACCACCAGGTAAGGTCTGGGATGCCGGGAGGGAGGCGGGGGTGGGTCAGAGCCGGCCCAAAAGTTATTCGCGAATATTCATTATTCGCAGGCCGGCTCTGCCCCTAATCCCCGCGAATACAGAGGGGGAAGTGTAATTCTTAGAATTCTGTTCGCTTTTTTTGAATGCCAACAAATACTGAATAGAAGATTTCATTGTATTGCGAGTCATGCATGTACCTTTCTGTGGTACAACCAAGGTGGTTTATATATTACATACAGGTACTTTCTTTGTTCCTATGCACTCACCATCTAAGTTTTTTACTTGGAGCAATGGGGACTAGGTGACTTGCACAGGATTACAAAGAGCTGCAGTGGGATTTGAAATCAGTTCTCTTGGTTCTCAGCTCACTGCAGTAAACATTAGGCTGGTCCGAGTGCACAATGACACCAAGATTATTTTCCCGGGTGATGACTTCTAATGTAGAACTTGGCATCAAATCTATAGTGGTTTATTTGTCTATATTAAATTGCATCTGCCATTTGGATGCCCAATCTCCCAAAGTCCTACTGAAGTTTCTCACAGTATGCATCTGATTTATTAACTAAGAATAATTTTGTACCATCTGCAGATTTGATCACTCATCTCTTTCCTATCCCTCAACCCATGCTTTCTCATGATTCTTCACTCTTGTCTCTTTCTCATTCCTTAACTACCCTTGCATCTGGATAAGTTTGGATAGAATGATGTGATGTCTTATTTTGGTTTTCTTGGTTACTATCTTAAATTATCTTATTTTGGTTTTCTTTGGTTACTATCTTAAATTAAGCTTCTTTTCTAATTTGTCCATATGTACTTAAAGTTTTATTGTAAATCTCTTTGATCTTTTGAATAGCTAATTGGTATATTAAATGTTTAATTAACGTGAACTTAATCTAGAAAAGAGTTCCTTATAACTTCTCTTAAATAACATTATTTTCAGTGGATGGTCCTCCTTCTGAAGGTAATATACGTTTTCCTCCAACATTACAAAGTACCTTAATTGAAAGTACTGAAAATAGGGCATTACCTGTTCTGACCAATACTCTAGTTGTATCAATTGAAATAAGTACTCTTCCCTGCTAAATCATGTTTCTAAACTTATTCTACCCAACCACCTCCAACTTACCTCTAAGTTGTTTCCACCTTTGTTATGAAAATAGGGATAAGTCCCCCCATCTCTTCTTAAACACCTTCCACAACTAATTTTTTCTCCTTCCTCAGGATCCCTCCATCCTTTAGACCTGCTGTCTTAAATATGAATTATGAGCTTAATACTGCTTCTTCAATTTCTACTAATGTCAATTGGAAGAGGCTTAACTATAGTTTTTGGTGGAATTCATTGTGTCATATGTATAAAATGGAAAGAACATTAGCCATTCAGAAAGGAAATTTTAAGAAATTTCAGGAGACTTGGGAGCCCTTAACAAAATATTGTAACTCTAATCAGTGTTTTCCCCTATAACCATGCACATCCGGGAGGGGGGAGATTGGGGGTCTGATAGGATAATAAATTTAGATATATTGAATTGAGGTTCAATATAGAAATTTTATATGTTGGACATTGTGATTGTTTAGGAGGGAGGGGGGATTAATTCTGAAATAGATATTAATAGAATATTAAGTGTGGTATTGAAGTATAAAATGTTGTATTTATTGTTACACTTATTGTAAGTTTTGAAAATAATAAAGAATTGGAAAAAAAATTTCTATTAATGTCCCCCATAACTGCATTCACCACTAATTCTTGCCCTTTCTCCTCCAAATAAACCTCTTTATCCCAGGAAAAGCAGGCAGCATATTATCACATGTGGGTGATGTCATCCATGGAGCCCTGGCAAGGACACTTCATACATAGTAACAGAGTAGATAAAGATCCGAATGGTCCATCTAGTCTGCCCAACTTGATTCAATTTAAATTTTTTAAATTTTTCCTTCTTAGCTATTTCTGGGCAAGAATCCAAAGCTCTACCCGATACTGTGCTTGAGTTCCAACTGCCGAAATCTCCGTCAAAACCAATTCCAGCCCATCTACACCCTCCCAGCCATTGAAGCCCTCCCCAGCCCATCCTCTTCCAAACGGCCATATACAGATAGACACAGACCATACAAGTCTGCCCAGTACTGGCCTTAGTTCAATATTTAATATTATTTTCTGATTCTAAATCCTCTGTGTTCATCCCACGCTTCTTTGAACTCAGTCACAGTTTTACTCTCCACCATCTCTCTCGGGAGCGCATTCCAGGCTTACACTACCCTCTCCGTAAAGTAGAATTTCCTAACATTGCCCCTGAATCTACCACCCCTCAACCTCAAATTATGTCCTCTGGTTTTACCATTTTCCTTTCTCTGGAAAATATTTTTTTCTACGTTAATACCCTTCAAGTATTTGAACGTCTGAATCATATCTCCCCTGTCCCTCCTTTCCTCTAGGGTATACATATTCAGGGCTTCCAGTCTCTCCTCATACGTCTTCTGGCGCAAGCCTTCTAACATTTTCATCACCCTCCTCTGGACCGCTTTAAGTCTTCTTACATACTTCGCCAGATACGGTCTCCAAAACTGAACACAATACTCCAAGTGGGGCCTAACCAACGACCTGTACAGGGGCATCAACACCTTGTTCCTTCTACTGGCTACACCTCTCTTTATACAGCCCAGCATCCTTCTGGCAGCAGCTACCGCCTTGTCACACTGTTTTTTCGTCTTTAGATCTTCAGACACTATCATCCCAAGGTCCCTCTCCCCGTCCGTGCATCGCCACTTTAAGAATTTTAGAAAGTTCACAATAGCCTGCACCGCACATGCATGAGTGCCTTCCCACCCAACGTAGGCTCACGATACCTCAGTTCTTAGTTTTCTGTGGAGCTAAGAAGTCGTGTTTTTGAACGTTCAATTTTTTGTCTTTGCCTTCCTGCTCACGCATATTTTTTAGTAGTATTTTTCTGCTTGTATTATATACATGTTTTATTTGAGTTAACCCCCCTCCCCCCAAAAAAACTCTAAACTAACAGTTGAGGTTATTTTTTCATCACAGTTCTTCCCTCGTGGGCTTCACATGTCGAGGCCTTTCCTTTTCCTCAGCCATTGAATTCAATGAGGTTGAGGCAGTTTTTCCATCGATGTCCTGGCCGTTAACTGGTTTTAAAAAGTGTTGCAGGTGCTAACAGCTAATTTCCATCACTGACCCACATAGTTGGAGTTTGCAGTGCCTTGGCCCAGAACACTGTGTCGAATCCTGTGCACGCTGTTCTACCCTGCAAAAATGTACAATTAAACGTAGTTTGGCACCGGTACGGACACTGAGATGACATCGCAGCCTTACATCAGCGTCAGGAGACATCACTCCATCAAGTAAGCCAGCTAAAAAGCTGCCAGATTCCCAACAGATTTCAAGTATTAGTGCTTTCGGTCAGTCTCCATTGTACTGCTTTCATATCACAACTTACCGTATTTTTCCCTCTATAAGATGCACTTCCCCCCCAATAAAAGTGGGTGGAAATAAGGGTGCGTCTTATGGAGCGAATACTAACTAACCCCCCCCCTCCCCTACCTTAATTCCTCTGGCGGTCCAGTGCTATAGGGCAGGAACTTTCCACCTCCTGCCCTTCCCTCCGGCTTTCTCCCCAGCAGCAAGAAGGCAGGCGCAAGTTTTTCACTTCCTGCCTTGTCCTGCTTTGCTCTGTGAATGGCTGCCCCAGTTCTCATGAGAACTGGGGTAGTCATTCACAGAGCGGCACAGGACAAGGCAGGAAGTGAAAAACTTTCTCCTTCTTGCTTGCAGCTGCCGGTGCCGCTTGGGAGAAAGCAGGAGAAAAGGGTAGGAGGCTGAAAGCTCCTGCCCTACAGCGCTGGACCGCCATTCACGGAGTGGTACGGGACAAGGCAGGAAGCGAAAAACTTGCGCCTGCCTTCTTGGCGCTCCGACTCTGCTGCTGCCGCTTGGGAGAAAGCCGGAGGGAAAGGCAGGAAGCTGAAAGCTCCTACCCTAAAGTGCTGGACCACCGGAGGAGTTAAGGTAAGGGGGTACCCTGCCTGCCTTCTGGTGGGGGGGCCCTGTCTTCCTACTTGCCTCAGGGTGGGGGGCCATGCCTGCCCTGCCCTGCCTGCCTACCACTAGGCCTGCCTTCCCGTCACTAGGCCTTCCTGTCACAATGCAGTCTTAATTTCTTTCCGAAATGTGCCGTAAGTCGACCTGGCTCCATTGATGTAATTGCCTAGCCAAGACTGCTGTTTGCTTGCTTGAAACTTGAAAGTTCTATCCAGAAATGACCTGTATTTACAACCAGTGAACTTGGATAGGCGAAAAGATTACAATTTCTGGTTATCCTAGTGGGGATGTATAACACTGAAGTAAGAGGTAGGTAGGGGCCATTCCCCAAACCAGCTTAAAACAAATACAAGAGAACTTTAACATTATTCATGCCTCCACTGGCAACCAGTGAAGCAGTCTGTAGTAGGGATTAACATGATCGCTTTTCTTCAATCCAAATATTAAATGGACGGCCGTATTCTGCACTATTCTTAATTTTTAGGAATTGGGCCTTTATTGTCTTTGAATTAAAATATTCTTTGTTGAACCTGAAATAATAACCTGCAAAGGAAGACAGGTTTATTGTGTGTATTGAATCTAATTCATGAATACAGGATTTGTTTTGCTGCTTTAAACTGTGATTGTGATAGAAGGGAGCTGATGTGGGCAGGCAGGTGGAGGGGGTAGCTGACTGGAAGAGAGCTGATGTGGGCCCCAAGATTGTATTCACTGCCACTCGGTATTGCCCCAAAAAAGGAATATTTGCTTGTTTCAACTCTTTATTTCTTTGTAACAACTGTATCAAAATGATGGTAACATGAAGTAATAATAACAAATGTATTTTTGCTCAAATATGACAGTTCTTCAAGGCAGTCTTTAAGAAATATGATGAAATCAAAACATTTACCAACCTGAAGATCTTGCCTGTTCAAACATGCTCCTTTTGTTATCTTCATCAAAGCACTTCTCATAAAGTTGCTTTAATTTGGGCCTCCAGGCCTTGCATTTCTTTATTGCAGTGTTTGCATTTTGCACTTATGCCTGCTTTACCCATAGGTAGGGCAACTTCATTAAAGTATTCCCAAACTGGGTCTCTCTTATAGCCTGCTGCCATTATAGGCTTTCTCCTCCAAGAAGAGAGTAACTCTCAGGCTGTATACACATAGGTCCCAAGACTTGTGGAATATTCTGCTCAAAAGGTTTCACTTTCTTTTTTACTGCTTGGCCCTCCCTCCTCATACTTAGTTCCTTATGTATGCACTTAAGAGGTAAGAGGTTGATTCCTTGTATATAGATTTGTAAAGGAACAATGGGGCTGTCTTTGCCATGAAGAAGCAGCAGGCTATCTCTAGAGAGACAAATTGAGCACCTGTGATATGTTCTAGACAGAAAAATTGCCTGTGGCATTATGAATGAATTAATGGAAACAATTTACCCCCAAATTTAAAAATGGCATGAATATACAGGCACATGCTACGTAATTAAAAACAAATCCTTATTTCATGATTAATAACTTTTGAACAATAATGTATCTTAAATGGAAAACTATATTTAGATAGATATTTCCTCAATAAAGCATTTTATTTTAAAAAAGTCTGATTTAAATAAAAAAAAGTCCAATTAAAATTAGTTTTTATCCATCTTGTAGACCAGGGGTGGGCAACCACAATCCTTGAGGCCACAACTCGGTCAGGGTTTTAAGATTTCTGCAATGAATATGCACGAGATTGATTTGCATGTACTGCTCCATAGTATGCAAATAGATTTCATGTATATACATTGTAGAAATCTTGAAAACCATACTGGGTTGTGGCCCTCAAGCAGTACGGTTGCCCACCACTTTTGTAAACTTGGGTAAACAAATTTGGGGTCTGTGATGTTTGGGAACACTACTTGGATCTCCATTTGGAAGAAGTGTTCTTCCTGTTAGCCATTGTGGTGTTGTCTTGTTGCCTGACCAATTGATTTTTGTAGTTTGCCAAATCTTAAGCAAAACTTGGTCATTCCATTTGCACCATGGCTCGTCCAGTTTGGGGCTTTTTGTAACCTGTTTTCCATAAGGCTTAGTTATATATATATTGTTCTGTCTCTTTTGTCTACTATTTGTGTTATTGCCTTTTGTATTACTAATTTTTGTAAACTGCTTAGGTTTTTGATATATATCAAATACATTGTACTTGAACTTATTATGTCAGGGCATTCCATAACTTAGCTTTTTTCCAAATTCTGTTTTATTCAGGGAGAAGCACAGATTTAAAGATTTCTGGAAAAGTTTCTCAAAATGTCAACTTTTTCCTTCCAGGCATTGGGGATTTAACAAATAAGCAAGACAAATATTTTATTCCTTGTCTTATAGTTTCTCTCTCTCTCAGAACTTCACATTGTGAGGGTAGGAAAAGATTTCTACATTGCTTAAAAAAATCTAAATTCTCCTACATTCTTTGTAGTACACCGATTTTCAGTGTGTTCTGAACTGTTGTCCATCAGACTCATGAGGCAACTAATAGCAGGAATGTTGATTACCGATTTAATTCTAATTGTTTGTATTTTTTATGCTGCTTGTATAATTTGAGTCTAAGACATATGTTGGTTTTTCTTTGTTTTTAGATCTTTAGAAGATTGCATTGTACTTATATGCTGTGGACTTTATGATCTTTTACGTGGAGTTCTGCTAATCTTGCCAGATCTAATGCTTGGGGATGTGATGGACAAACTGATCCAACCAGATATTCTTATTGTTCTTGTCAACCATCCTTCTCCATTGATACAACAAGGAGTTATCAAAGTAAGAATTTATACTATGAAATTATTTCTTGATGGAAACATTTTGTGTTGTATGTCTTAGTAAATAGAAGCATTGATTTTATTTTGTGCCTTGTATCTGCTATGCATGATCAGTAGTCATTACGTTCTGTAAAGTTGTTTATTTCTGTTGACAGAAGCAAAGCATAGGTAGGGCCCTTACAGCAAATCACGTTCCTATATGCAAATTCAGATTCTACTAGGGGACACTCGATGAAGTTACAGGGAAATACTTTTAAAACCAATAGGAGGAAATTTTTTTTCACTCGGAGAATAGTTAAGCTCTGGAATGCATTACCAGATGTTGTGGTAAGAGCAGACAGTGTAGCTGGTTTTAAGAAAGGTTTGGACAAGTTCCTGGAAGAAAAGTCCATAGTCTGTTATTGAGACAGACATAGGGGAAGCCACTGCTTGCTCTGGATCGGTACCATGGAATGTTGCTACTCTTTGGGTTTTGGCCAGGTACTAGTGACCTGGATTGGCCACCGTGAGAACAGGCTACTGAGCTTGATGGACCATTGGTCTGACCCAGTAAGGCTATTCTTATATTCTTGTTTTGGTCAGTTTTGTTTTAGTATACACTTACATGAAATAGAATGCATTAAACTAAATATCACATTCTGTTTTATGTTTGTATATACAAATGGGGATGATTTTATAAAAGTTTTTCTGTGGAAAATTCCTTTTCTAAAATTACACCATGGTTTAAATTCATATAAGTATGCGTGATGATAAGGTAATGTATATTTATAACTGCATAGTTTGGGTAAAGCAGGCGTGCAGCTAAAATATGTGCATGAACTCCAAAAGGAAGGAGTGTGGAAAAAATAGTTCTTGAGGATTGGTGCCCAGAGACTTGTTTGGTTGGAGGCCTCAGAATCAGAACTAAGACAAGATATGCAGGGGAAGTTCTCTGATGGTGTTGTGCCATGAAGAGAATCTGTTCAGTGATAAGGTGCAAGAACCTGCTATTCTCATCAAGAAGCTTAATGTTTGTTTGTTTTTTTTCCTTTATTTATATTTTGAACATATTATCAAGAATAAACTCCTTGTACAGAATATGATTGAGTCAACATAATATAAACAATTGAAGTAACATCTATATGACAAAATTGCTATTTACTTAATCAAAATTAAAGTCCCAAATTGAGATCCAAGATGTTCCTGAGTGAGAAACTATTAAAAGGAAAAAGAATAAATTCAAATTACAAATTAGGCGGTCAGATGAGAGTGGATCAAGAGTAAATTATACATTAAGATTTTCTTAATCCCCTTCAAGGCCCCTCCTGGAGAGAAATCCTGTCAGCTGAGAGGGTTCAAAGAAAATATAATTGCAAGATTTATACTTTACAATGCATTTGCAAGGATATCGTAAAAGAAATGATGCCCCCATTGCAGCGACCCCAGGCTTAAGAAGCAAAAATTCCTTCCTTCATTTCTGAGATTCCCTTGTCACATCTGGAAATATTTGAACTTTATATCCAAGAAATTCTTTGTCTATTCTTAAAATAAAGCTGTAATATCCAATTTTTATCTGGTGATAAAACCACCGTAGCCAATAGGGTAGCTGGAATAGCTACCTCCTTCATTGAAGATTCCAATAATAATGTTATGTCCATTTGTTCACCCTGACCTTGTTGTTCTAGTGGATGTTGTTCTTCCAAATTTTTTGATGGCAAATAATATATTTTGGAAAAAGGAGGAAAAGCATCATTAGGAACATTAAGAACCTCACAAAAGTACTTTTTCAAAACTTCTTTTGCTGATAAAGAAGGAATCTTTGGGAAGTTCAAAAATCTAAGGTTATTCAACCGCATATTATTTTCCATCATTTCCACCTTTCTCCTAAGGTTAAGATTGTCCTTAATCAGTGTCGTTTGAATTTGAGTTACTTCACTTATCTTTTTATCTATTTTTTCCACATTATTTTTCATCGATATATTTTCCTGTTTAAGTCCATTTATTTCATTTCTTTGTTGTAAATATTTCTCTTCTAGTTCTTTAATTTGTGGTGACAATGTTTGTCCCAGAGTTATTACCAAGTCCCAAATAGAGTCTAGAGTAACATTCATGGGTTTAGGAACAGAGAATATACTTGCTTGCATTGTCCCAGCTTCCACAGCAATGGCAGTCTTCTCCCTCTGGGAACCTTGCTCCATTTCAGGTCCCCTCGTTGTTCTCACCGCAGTCTCGTCTTCCTCCAGTGCTTCACTCACTTCAGCCTCCCGGGAAACGAAGTATGCCTCCTCGGGCTGACTACTCTCCCGTGGAGAGCTAGCACGCTGCGGCTGAGGGGGCGGGGTTCTAGCGTCGGGGCTCAGAGTCGACTCTGGCTCAGGGAAACTTGCCGCGACCTCACTCCTTCCCGGCGATTCCAGCGGGCGACTCCCCGATGCAGCTGCTGCCTCTTGATTCAGGCGCCGCAAAAAATCTCCATAGACATCTGAAGGGGAGTCTCCAGGCGCCTCGAGGCTCCAGAAGCGCCTTTCCCTCTCCTTTTCGGCATTGCTGGGGCACAAGGTAAATGTTATTTCGTTAGGATCTCTGGCGGCGTCTCACTCACTCTCATCAGCACGCGGCCATCTTGAATCTCCCTCAGCCGGTCAAGAAGCTTAATGTTTTATGTTTATTTAAAAGCTTGATGTACTGCCCAGCCTTATCAGATCAGGACAGTTTACATTTTCCAAAAAGCCAAGTTTGAAAGAAGTAAACATGATCTGGAGCTCCTTTCAAGACCTAAAATGGAATGATTACACCAAACTATACAACAAATACTCTAAAACTTATTTTGTTCTGGACTCATACCCCCCAGAAATTATGAAAGCGGCACCATTACAATTCAAACTATCGCTGCTACAATATCTGGCCCACAACTTAAAAAATGGGAAGTTCCTCTCTAATAACGGTCACATAATAATAACCCCAATTCTAAAAAATCGCAAAGAACCCTCAGCCCTAATAACCAACTACAGACCGGTAGCATCCATTCCGTTTATTGTAAAAATCATGGAGGGACTAGTACATACCCAACTGATGGACTATATTAATCAGTTCTCTCTTCTACACGAAACCCAATCCGATTTCAGACCTTTATTTAGTACGGAGACAGTAATTGTAGCTATTTTAGACAACCTGCGCCTACTGTTTAGCAGGGGCCTCAATGCATTGGTTATGCAATACGATATGAGTTCAGTCTTTGACCTGGTAGACCACAGGAAAATGCTACAATGCCTAGACGCCATTGGTATCAAAGATGAGGTGCTGAACTGGTTTCGTGGCTTCCTTACATCCCGCACCTATCAGGTACGCTTCAATTGAGCTTTCCGATACCTGGAGCAATCCATCCGGTGTGCCACCATTGTCTCCATTGCTATTTAACATCTACATGTCCTCACTGAGTTTGCAATTAACTCAGCTGGGGATAAAACTATTCAATTATGCAGATGATTTCACGATTATAATCCCATTTGCTGACTATCTCGGAAACTATTCCCAAGGCTTCAGAAGCCATAAACATGATGGAGCAATGGATGACAAACTTCAAGCTCAAACTTAATTCAGAAAAAAAAAAAATTCTTCATTGCTTCACCACATCCATTTGACACCAAAACACCTCTATGCATCAATGAACTTAATCACCCCATCCAGCCCACCATAAAGATACTAGGCGTAACTCTAGACCAATGCCTAACCATGAAAGACCAGGTGGACTCCTTAATCAGAAAAGGTTTCTTCACTCTCTGGAAACTCAGATCCATTAAAGCTTATTTCGATACATCGGCATTCAGAACCCTGGTCCAATCCCTCGTACTAAGTCAACTTGACTACTGTAACATCGCCTACTTAGCTATTTCCCAAAAAAATATGCGACGTGTACAACTAATGCAAAATGCAGCGGTCAGATTAATCTTCGGACTAAAGAAATTCGATCATGTATCACCCTACTACCGGCAGTAACATTGGCTACCGATGGAAGCACGCATAAAGTTTAAATTCGCCTGCTTCTGCTTTAAAGCACTAAACGGACTTACCCTAAATACATAATTGACCTTTTCTCCTTCTCTGCCAACAGACACAAGAGAAGCTCTCATTCCTACTTCATTTCCCCCCCAGTTAGAGGTTGTAAACTGAAAAAACACCATGAACACCTTTTTTAACATCAAGCAGCATTGTGGGGTAAAGACCTAGATCAACTGCTTTTGCCCACTACTTATGAGGAATTCAGAAAACATCTAAAAACTCAACTGTTCCTAAAGTATCTAGACAACTGACCTACTCATCTTCTTTCTCCTCCATAGTGATTCCTCTGTCCTATTAAGCTCTTTCTCCTCAACAACGCATTTCCGGTCCTGTTAACTCTCCTATTTCTCCCTCTTAAATTCAATCAATTTGTACCTCGCTTAATCTATTGTAAACCGCATAGAACTTAACGGTATTGCGGTATATAAACTGTTATTATTATTATTAAAGGTACTCCATTAAAATAATAGGAAAGACCTAACTACATCCAGAAAGATAGACTTTCAACCAAAAATCCATTCATATACCTATTACTTGTCAACATTTTTAAAGTATAACCAGGACTAACAGTACAATGTTTGCCCTCATTTCTGGGAGACCTCTCCTCCAATTATTCTTCAATCTTCAAGCACCATCATAAAAAAAATGTTTTTAATAGTCTTTTACAATTTTTATAATTTACTTCAGCTCTAATTTCCTTGGGTAGTGTGTTCTAAGCATTTGGTGCTAACTAGAAAAATGCCCTTTCTTTAGTGGCAGCCCAATGGACCATTTGAAAATGTAGAGATGCAAGTCTAAACTATTGCAAAGATCTTAGACATCTCATTAATGTATGCAAAATAGTGATACCCTTAAAAACCTTCTCCAGGCCCAGCTCCAACCTGGCCTTCTTCCCCAGGCAGTATTAGAACAAAGGACAATGGAAGTCCTATTATATAGAAGCATCTTCCATGCTTCTAGTTCTCCCAGACTAGACAAACTTCTGGCTCTTGTCCAAGACAGTAGAAGGCCCAAAAGTCCCAGTCTGCATTGCAGCTAAAACCAGAGATAGGGGGTTTTCTGCCTCTACAAAAGCAATGTGTGGGAGCCAGAACACTCAGGGGCAGATTCTGTATAGGACACCGGTCTCAGCAGCCTCCTAAGAAGTGGCTGAGAATTGCACACTGGTGTGGTTAAAGCTACAGCTTCAGCATTCTGAGGTTGTGGGTTCAAACCCATGTTGCTCCTTGTGATCCTGGCCAAGGCACTTAATCACTCCATTGCCCCAGGTACATTAGATAGATTGTGAGCTCACCAGGACTGACAGGGAAAAATGCTTGAGTACCTGAATAATTTCATGTAAACTGTTCTAAGCTCCCTTGGCAGAACAGCATAGAAAACTGAATAAATTAAATTGCATCTGCCTTAAGGGACAGATGCCTAACTGCCCCAGTTCTCTAACTGGCATCTATGTCATAGGCACTGGATAGATAATCGCCTAGGGATCCCTTGCCTTCTCTAACTGGCATCTGTGTCACAGGCACTGGATAGATAATCGCCTAGGGATCCCTTGCCTATGGGCATCTGAGCCTTAGGACCCTATCCAGTGCATCCCAGAATGCACTGGGAAGAGGAGGGCTCACCATTTTAGAGTCGCAGGCCTGCTGGCTGGAGGATTTGAGGATTCCTGTGGCTGGACTTTCAAATACAAGGTACAGGGGGCTGGGGGGTGGGGTAGAGTTAGGGATGCGGGGTGAGGGCCTGCAGCCTTCGTGAGGTGATGGAGGGGTGTTTTGTATTCATGGGGTATCGGGGGTTCTGGGGGGGGTTGGGGAGGTGGTAGCAGGAAGGAGCATTCCTTCTGCTGGTCTTCAATGGGGGAGGAGGGCATCCCTTCTGTCCGACTGCTTCTTGAAGAAAAGCATCTGGGGTTCGGCGGGAGAAGGGATTTGGAGGGTTCTCTTGCCGGGGAAATTTACAGGGGTGGGGAGGAGTTTGCGGCAGCTCAGCTGATCTTGGTAGGGAGATTTCCTTGCCACGATCAGCTTAGCTGATCTCGAGAGGGAGATTTTCTTGCTGCGATCAGCTCAGTAGCCACGTCTATTTGAAATATAAGTCAGCATTTTACTGGCTTACATTTCAGGTGTCTATTATGGTCCTAGAGAGATGCCTAGGGCCATTTACTCTCACCCAAGGCCACTTCCTTGTGAAACCATGCCCATGTCCAGCCTTGGGTGAGCTTAAGTGTCCCGACGTGTCTCCCTGCACCCACAACAGACTCCTACAGGGTAAGTGGCCTGCCTCAGGTTGTTTTTTTTAAAGAAAACTTACGTCCCAATTGGCTGGTTAGACAGTGGTAGGACAACTACCGCTGTCTACAATCGGGACACTGTTTATAAATTTGCCCCTCAACATCCACTCCCCTTCATGGTGTCAGGTGACCTGAAAATTCATATTATTTAATTTAAAAAAAAAAAAAATGTTAGGGAATACCACTATTTGATATTTGAAGGAATATCCAACCCTGAGTGGGGTTTGGATGAGAATACTGCACAATATTATAAAATTTCTGTCACTTATAAATGCAACCACTCTATTTCTGCACACACATAGATAATAAGTATTCTAGGACAAATTTTAATTACATAATTTAACACTAATTGATTCAATGCTAATTTTTGCAACAAAGGAAAAAGCTGCATGTAATATATATACCGGTATATATTTTTTTTTACAATTAGTATTGTTAACAAAAATTCAAACCTGCACAATCTTCTTAAAAGCAAAAATAAAAAAACATCTATGTATCTTCCAAACGTACAATTATTAGCATAAAATTGTAAAGGTATTTTGGTCAAATTTTTCCTTTTTAGGTATATAACTAGCAGACAAAAAAAAATCACAACCCTGTGAACTGTCACTGCATTCAAAAAGTTAATCAAATGAGCCTCGGACACACTGACTGAATACACAATTTGAAGTCGGGTACTTTTAGCCAACAAGGCAACGTGTCCTTAATCGTGGGCTCCTCTTACATATCGGGTGGGAAGTTCTGTAAAAAAACTCAGACTAAGGGCTCCTTTTACTAAGCTGCGTTAGGGCGGAATTGCATACGCTAGACCTTAACGCCAGCATTGAGCTGGTGTTAGTTCTAGCCGCGTAGCGTGGGTTTAGCGCGCGCTAAAATGCTGCGTGTGCTAAAAACGTTAACGCAGCTTAGTAAAAAAAACCCTAAGTCTGAGAAAAACCTGAACCCCACCCGACTGTAGAGCAATAAATATAGTTAACAGCTTACAGTCACACAGCAGGGTGCCACAAAGATAAACAAAAAATGCACATAACAAAAAAAAAAAAAAAAGACAAAAAAAAAAAAGGTTAGCTTGGAGAAAAAATAGCAGCCATAGTGGTTCCTCCAGGCCAGTCCAGAAACTGTCTCGGCTCCATTAGCACACACTCCGGTATCACAGCGGCCGTGCTTCAACACAGTCCCACACAGAGTTCCAACTGAATCCAACTTTATATGTTGCAATACCTTGGTTCCAGAGGCAAACAATTCTTCGGCCACTACCTGAGGAGGCCCAAACACACAATTCACATTCTTCCCAGAACATACTCACGGCCAGTGGAAAACAAAGAAACAAAAGGCGGGTTATAGACCTTGGAACCGGGCATCTGCTGTCAAATTATGACTTCTGTGGAGAAGCAGAGGAATTTTAGGTCAGACTCTTGGGTGGGGAGTCATGGCAGAGAAAGGACGGTCTGGAGGGAAAAACATCCTAGGTGGGGACTGAGAGGGAACGGAGGATCACTGGTCTGGAATGGGATGGAATAAGATGGAACATTACCCATGTATGACTTTTGTTTCCTTTTTTGTTCACTCTGCTCTCAACTGCTATCTGTGCTCTAATTTGATCTTATCTTATGCTCTGAAATACAACCTAAAATACTGATCTAGACTAAAACAATTAATTGTATAAAAACCCTAACAGGGACTCTAAAGGCTACACTATTGCCTAAACTGACTTTGCTGAACTAAAAAGTAAAAGAGAAGGACAATGAAATAACTTACTGAAACTCAAGTTTGACTTTTTCCCAGGAAAGATATTCCAGTGGAGTTTTTCTTCCCCTTTGCGGATCCTCATTCAGCACCTTCCAAAACTATCGTATTCCAGTTCGTAAATTCAGAATAAAAACACTTTTTTACCTTTAAGTATGAGGGACTTGAGGTAGGGGGAGGAAGGGGAGGCCAGGAATGGGATCGGGGGTTTCCTGGACCAAACTAGGTATGTGGCTGAATATTGGCCAGGCCCACATGAGCTCTGGTGGCACTGAATATTGGGGATTAATATAGCCAGAGGGCTATTCAGTGGTCGGGTCCAGCTGCGTTAAGCTTTAAAAAGGGATATGGAGCCTTTCGGGTGAAACATGTTGGCGGTATAAATCCCTGAAAGCATGACCACAAGTTTTAAGCTAAGTATTTAAACTATTTATACACTAAGTGGAAAAAAGTATTTATAAATTTAATAGCAAAGTATGGAAGATCCGGTGAGGAAGTAGTAGTAATAATAATAACTTTATTTTTGTATACCACAATATCACAAGCAGTTCAGAGCAATTTACAGAGGAAGAGACTGTATACAGACAGTGATGTTACAAAAAAATACTTTTGAAGTACATTAGCAAGCCAAGAGTAGTCAGGATTTATCCGGAAGCATTTCAAAGATACAACAAGACAGGAAAGGAGGCAGAGAAATTTATCGAAGATATAGGTTTTAATTGATTTCCTGAAGGTTTGGTAGGAGGGTGCATTTGAAATGAAGTTGGTTAACCATTTATTCCATTTGCCTGCTTGGAATGATAATGATCTATCAGGGAATGAATTGTAGATACAGCCCTTCAAGGATGGAAAAGCAAACAGGTAGGCACTACGTGTGCAAGTGGTGCCTGGAAATTCAAAATGGTGCGACAGGTAGACTGGGGATGAACCTGTTATGGTTTTGAAGCAGAGGCAGGCAAACTTGAAGATGACCCTTGCCTCCACCGGCAGCCAGTGTAGTTTTTTGTAATAAGGGCTTACATGATCCGATTTTTTTGGAGACCATAAATGAGACGGACGGCAGCATTCTGGATGACTCTCAATCGTTTGATGGTTTTCTTAAAGGATCCCAAGTATATAATATTGCAGTAATCTGCATAAAGCCTGAATTTGTATGAGTGCTAGGTGGTACTTCTGAGGATCTATAAACGTTGTACTATTTACTGTGAAGAGAGTTAGGAGGGGTAAGATAATATACACCCTTTCAATTTGAAGTTTGGGCTATACTCTCACAGAAAATTTAACTTGAACTATTGTGCTATTTGGTCAATTAATTAACTTTTTTGGCATGATTCACTAAGGCTTTTCTCCCATTCTGTGACTCTTGGGATAAAAGTTTGCTGAATATGATTCTTTATGAATATGAGTTGTAGAAAATGATTTTGTAAAAATAAATTACTTTCAACTGTTGAGTTATCTCCAAAGAAGCAAACAAAATTAAGTTAAGTTTGTAACTTTTTAGTTTGTTATAATTCACTTTAAATTTATGAACAGAAATGTATGCACCTTAAATTTTTAAAAAGTTCACTTTTTTCCAGTTACTAGATGCATATTTTAACCGAGCATCCAAGGACCAAAAAGAAAAATTCTTGAAAAACCATGGATTCTCCTTGTTGGCAAATCAGTTATTTCTTCACCATGGAACTCGAGGTCTATTGGAATGCTTTTTGGAAATGCTGTTTGGACGATCTGTTAGCCTGGATGAAGAGTGAGTAAATCTGGAATTAAAGATTTTAGCCCTTAGTATGTCTTGCCTTTCCTATTAACAAGAAGGCAGGGGTCTCAGGATTTACTTAAAACTGCAAGGCTTAAAAAGTTGCAAGCAAATAAGTGAGTGAAAAAATTCCACACACATCTCCAGAAATGCTGAATCTCTGGACATGTCCAAAACATATGACCCAGTTTTGCTTTGGGTGCAATATACTTAAGGCAACTGCCATCAGTATCCAAACCAGTTTTAAGGGCCTTTCATGGTGAAATATAAGTTCCGAGGATAAATTTATATTCTGCTTCCCTTAGTTGCAAATTAATTGTTAAGGTAGGAATGTTAGCTGTATTCATTTCTACGTACAGTGGTACCTCGGTTTACGAGTGCACCATTTTGCGAGTGTTTTGCAAGATGAGCAAAACATTTGCAAAATCGGCACCTCGGAAACCGGTGGATCATGCGGGAGGGGGGAGCAAACGAGTGGGAGAATGGCTGATCACGCGGGGGGGGGGGCCTTCATGAGCAGCGGGGAGCAATGCCGGTTCTTGGGGGGGGTAGAGCAGCGCCGCTGGCCTCGGGGGATGGGGGAGGGTGGGAACGAATCAAGCGAGTTTCCCTTAGTTCCTATGGGGAAACTCGCTTTGATATACGAGTATTTTGGTTTACGAGCATGCTTCTGGAACGAATTATGCTCATAAACCAAGGTTCCACTGTATCTCTATTTATTTCCCTTCCTGGTGTATCCTGGGATATATGGGGAGGGGCCTAAAGCACTGATTGGCTAGATGCCTAAGGCCTCTCCCCAAGGGGTGTTGGGGGGGTGTCCTCAGGCAGGAGGGAGTAGTCATCCTTCCTGACTATAATTGGGGGAGGGTCAGTCTGAATATAGGGGGTCCTCAGGAATGAGTGGTCATCCCTCCTGCCTATTGTCCAGAGGGGTCAGTCAGGTCCTCAGGCAGGAGTGAGTAGGCATCCCTCCAGCCGATTGTCGCTTGTGTGTGGGGTGGGGTTCTGCCCGCTGCTGCTGCTCTCCTTGCTAGCTGAGCTGATTGGTGATCTCCCTGCTGCGATCAGCTCAGCTGGCCTGGAGAGCAGCAGTGGTGGGCAGATTATGACAGGAGGGAGGAGCTGAATGTGGAACAATGGTTCAATAGATTAAGGAGAATGATGTTAAATGAGCAATTGACTTATATCAGGCACTTGACCCATGAAAAATCCAAACATGAATGAGAATTGAAATAGATCACCACATACTAGCAACAGGAGGGAGGGAATGAGGGTGGATTATGAAAATCTAATTTAAATTTTCTTTGTTATAAGAGTTGGTTTTATTAGCGGAGCATATTAGTTGGTTTATGTAAAAGTACTGCAGGTGGCTGTATTTGCTTTTAAAAACAAAAAAGAAGAGGGAACTGGAAATTTTGAACAACTGTTTTGTTATTTAAAGTTTTGGCTGGTCACAGAAACCGCCCCCCCCCCCCCCAGCTGTTTACCTGATGATGGGTATTGTATGCTGAAACTGTAAATAAAAATTAAAAGAAGAAAAGCATTGCAAAAGTTTATTAGAAGATATTGCTCTCTGAGTTCTCATAGTTCTGCTTGCACATGGTTTTTGGGTAAGGTAGAGTTAATAAGAGAAAGTAGGGAAAGAACCATGAAAAAGGCTTGCTCTGTTTCAGAGGCTGTATAAGGTATGTTAAATGGAAAATTATATTGCATGTCACCTTTTTTTGGTCTTATAGGGGATAAAATAATGCAGTTAGTCAACTTAATAATCCACTTCTATTGTTTAATTAAACAGGTTTGATCTGGAAGAAATAAAAAATATTAGCCTTTTCCGAAAGTGGTGTGTTATTCCCATTCTTGGATTGATAGAAAATTCACTTTCCGACAGCACATTGCTACACAATTTATTTTATCTGCTGCTTCAGATTATGAATTCCTGTTCAAAGGTGGCAGATCTTTTGCTCGATAATGGTTTGCTGTATGTGCTCTGCAATACCATAGCAGCTTTAAATGGACTAGAAACAAAGTAAGTGCTACATTTAATCCTCAAATCAGTTTACTTTCATGATGATCTAAATAAGTGGGAAAAATATGAAAAGTGTGGCCTCTGAAATTCTTTTCAACCTCTTTGCGTGTGTGCAAATTGAAGGAGTGTAGTTTTGTAAGCTCCCGTCTGTAACATAGTAACTTAGTAGATGACAGCAGATAAGGGCCCACGGCCCATCTAGTCTGCCCACCTTAATGTCTCTCCCCTACCTTTGCCCTGTGAAGAGATCCCATGTGCCGATCCCATTTGGCCTTAAAATCAGGCACGCTGCTGGCCTCAATCACCTGTAGTGGAAGACTATTCCAGCGATCAACCACTCTTTCAGTGAAAAAGAATTTCCTGGTGTCACCTCGTAGTTTCCCGCCCCTGATTTTCAACGGATGCCCTCTTGTTGTCGTGGGACCTTTGAAAAAGAAGATATCTTCCTCCGCCTCGATGCGCCCCTTAAGATACTTGAACGTATCGATCATGTCCCCCCTCTCTCTGCGCTCCTCGAGCGAGTATAGCTGTAATTTGTCAAGCCGTTTTTCGTATGGTTACTATGTTACTAAGTTACTATGTTACAGCTCCCGTCTGTAACATAGTAACTTAGTAGATGACAGCAGATAAAAACCTGAATGGTCCATCCAGTCTGTCCAGTAGTTATACTCATTTTAAATTCATGATTAAATTGTCTTTTTAAAATTTGATATTTACATAAGAACATAAGAATAGCCTTACTGGGTCAGTCCATCAAGCCCAGTAGCTCGTTCATACGATGGCCAATCCAGGCCGAAACCCAGAGTAGCAACATTCCATGCTACCGACCCAGGGCAAGCAGAGGCTTCCCCCATGTCTTAATATCAGACTATGGACTTTTCCTCCAGGAATTTGTCCAAACCTTTCTGGGCCATAGATCGTAGAGGTCCTCCCGATACTGTCCTTAGGTTCCAACTAGTGGAGTTGCCATTAAAGCTCACTCTAGCTTATCTGAACCATCTCATCATTTGCGGGATACAGACCATAAAAGTTTGCCCAGTACTATCCTCATGTTCCAAATTACTGGCATTCCCGTCAAAGGCCTCAGCCCAACCTATACTGAATTGCCATATAAGGGACACAGACCATGCAAGTCTGCCCAGTACTGGCCTTAGTTCATTTTCTAATTAGAGATCCTCTTTATTCATCCCATAGTGTTTAGGGATCATTATTAAAGCACAGTAAATTTTGGGCTTTTCCTCACCTTAATTTATTTCTGATATTCTTATACTGCCTTTTCCATGAAACATCACTGCAGGAGTCACTAACCTACAGTATCTCCAAAATTGGAGGTTATTGACGCCCGAGTTACATGAATAATGCAGTCTGTTATCAACTTTGCAAGCTGTGCTATTTTTCCGGCCAAGAAGCGTCTTAAAAGGGCTAGGCATTAAAAGAATCTTCTCACCTTAACCCTAAAGTCCATCCTTCCTTGGGTTGGTGATCAGGGGAGGGCTTCAGCAGAAAGAGGCAGATGGTTCTTTTAATGCCTGGCCCCTTTAAGATGGGGCCTAATGCTCAGGGCAGGATTAATTCATCGAGGGCCCCTAGGCACACAAGTACACTGGGCCCCCCTGCCCCGCCCTACCATGCGCCCAGGCGGAAACAGGAAGCTTTGGGCAAGCGTCAAAGGGAAGCTTTGGGCAAGCAGCACCGCTTGCACAATTACAGTTCCCGTTGCCTTCTTACCCACGTTGCTTGCTTGTCTTACTTTCCGTCGATAGGGGGTGGGGGTTGCGTTGCCGATCGGGGTGGGGCCCGCGTTGCCAATCGATGTTGGAGGGGCCCATCGCTGTTTGGAAAAAACAATGTTAGTGCCCTCCTTCATTGAGCCCCCCTGACCATTTCGGGCCCTAGGCACGTGCCTACTTGGCTTATTGGTTAATCCTGCCCTGCTAATGCTCCTGGGCAGAAAATATAAAGCCAGTTTTATTCAATTTACATAATGAGGGGTTTGCATGCATTTGCTTGCTATGTATCTCATTGTTATACTTTATATCCCACATAACTAAAATTAGCACATTATTGCTGTTTAACTTTCATTATTGCAGTAACATACTTTAATAACTATTTCAGCACTTATCAAACTTTCTGTGGGATATCATGGCACACAAAGCACGAGGTGATGATATTTCTATGGATGGCTTACCCAGGTTGCAATCGCAAATGTGGGTTTTCAACCGCATTTGGGATCGCATTGTTTAACTTCTGCAGTTTTTCAATAGCATACATTTTTATCTAAATAAAGCTGGTAAATTGAATGAAAAATTATGCATTTTCAAAAATATATATGTAACACAACAATCTGTATCTGTCCCTCTTTTGTATTCAAAACTATGCTTTCTTTAATTCCATAATTAGTATGATTTTATTGTGTTTTGTTTTATAGCATGTCCCTGAATGACTACAGGTTACTCATATGTGATATCCAACAGCTGCTGGTAGCAGTAACAATACATTCGTGCAGTTCCTCAGGTTCTCAGTATTTTCGAGTTATTGAAGATCTGGTAATATTACTTGGATATCTTCAAAAGAGCAAAAATGAAAAAATGCAAAGTAAGTTTAAATTGTTTTGAGAGATTGAGCTAATAAAAGAATTTAATTGTATAATCATAACTATCAACGAAACATCAACCAAATATTTTATTATGTTATTAGAATGGAGATTTTATGCTGTTTTTAATTATAATTGTAATACTGGGAGTTGGAGTTGTTTAATGCTTTTATTTCTCTTCCATGAGGGAGTGTGGGATTCAAACCAGCAACATTAGGGTAGAAGGCTGTAGGTTTAATCAGTGTGCTACAGAGTAGGCTAGCAAGTTGCATAGCAATTGTAAAACTAGGTCTTATAGGCATTGTAAGGAAGTCTACTTTTGAGCATAGTTTAGGCTTAAGTTTAGATAGACCTGAGTTCTATGGATGGAACTTAGGCACAATTTGGACATCCTTAATGCGATCTGCTAAATAGCTCTCTGGGTTTTAATTTTTGCTTTATTAAGCTCAAAATACATTTAATAAGCCACCACATAAACAGGGCACATCAATACAAAGATATTGCATGCAAAACTTTCTATTTTTCTGGGCAAACAGTAATGCTATTTGCTAATTAGAGGAAAAGATCCATTAACTGAAGCACAGCACTTAAAAAAACAGCTTTACCCTTTTTTTTCTCTCACTAAAGATTGCTCCAATCAGGCCATTCTTGAAACAGGTGGATTCAGCAAATAAGGCACATGATAAAAATATATAGATTGCATACATAACTTAATTTGCAAAAGGTTAAAAACAGAAAAAAACCCAGATACAGACCTTAGCATGGCTTCTATTTCATTGCAAATAGAGGTTTACAGCTGCACAATGGTGACCTCATTGTGAGATCATCAAAATGCACCTGCAAGGTAGAATGCCACAATTAAAATATGTGCTGGGAGAGCTGGTTGGGATTTGAACCCATGACCTCTGGAAGATGAGCACAGGGCTTTTACTTATTGAGCTATAGCAGCTTCCAGGCAGGTGTCTCTGACTGCCCTGTGATATGTAAGGTAATTTTAGAAAGGCATTTAAGTGCATAATTTGCCTTTGTAAAATTGATATAACATATGTTCATGTCTTCAAAATAAGTAAGGTAGCCTTTTAAAAAATTACCTTCATATGTGGTAAAATAAAACTAGCTGGGCTCCACAAATAGAGCCTCAGCTGCCAAAACCTGAGTGCCTAATCTAGGTGGCCAAAGTTTGAATAGGTATGTGGGTAAAATGGTAAAACCAGAGGACATAATGTGAGGTTGAGAGGTGGTAGATTCAGGGGCAATGTTAGGAAATTCTACTTTACGGAGAGGGTAGTGGATGCCTGAAATGTGTTCCCGAGAGAGGTGGTGGAGAGTAAAACTGTGACTGAGTTCAAAGAAGCGTGGGATGAATACAGAGGATTTAGAATCAGAAAATAATATTAAATATTGAACTAAGGCCAGTACTGGTCTGTGTCTGTATATGGCCGTTTGGTGGAGGATGGGCTGGGAGGGTGTAGATGGGCTGGAGTAAGTCTTAACAGAGATTTCGGCAGTTGGAACCCAAGCACAGTACAGGGTAGAGCTTTGGATTCTTGCCCAGAAATAGCTAAGAAGAAAAAAATAAAAAAATTTAAATTGAATCAGGTTGGGCAGACTGGATGGACCATTCGGGTCTTTATCTGCCGTCATCTACTATGTTACTATGTATGCACAATAGTATATAATTTTTAGATCTTGCACAAAATGTGTATATGATTAGAAATTTAATAAAAATGAATACAAATTTAAAATGTATGATTATGGGAAGTTAATAGAACATACACAAACGCCTGCATGATTTCATCATAGTATTAGTTTGATACATTCTGTATATGCTTCTTTGGATTTATTAAAATTGAAGCAATCATGAAAAATACTGTTTGTTTTTTTTCCCTGTTGTCCTACAGATATGGCTATTGCACTACAATTCCGAGTTCTCCAAGCAGCTATAGACTTTATAAAAACTACGGCAAATCAGGATTCTCAAAACCTTACTTGCTCCATCCATTTATCTTCCACCCATCACCATGCAATACACCAAAAACGTAAAAGTATTGCTGGTATGTAGTGATATGAAATTTGTTTATATACTGTAAGAAATGTTAAGACTCATTAGCCTTATGAACTCATTCTATGAGGTAGTATTATATCTTATGAAATACTGTAAATCTGAAACTAGTTGGCCAATTTGTAATATACTGTAGGTACATAAAGAGAATACTGAGAAATATAAATTATTCTATACACTAAACCAGTGTCTCACAAACTTTGCAAAGCTGTAGCACACTAAACTAGTGGCTGCAGCTGAAGGGCAGCCAGAAGTGCGCAGACATTGACGTGATGACATCATGCACATGTGTGAAGGCTCTGAGCCACCAGTGGGGGGTGCTGGAAGGGAAGAGACATGGGGAGGAGCTGGCGCCGGCTGACTGCCTACAGGATGTGCCTCTCACTGTGCCTCTCCCCTTCTAAGCATGGTACTGTGCCTTACCAAGTATTTATGTTTATTGAAAGCTTCTATACCGCTACTAATAACTGGGGAGTCAATTCAGAGTGGTTTACATGAGCCTCTGTAATGGTGTTACAATACATGAGCTTCTGTAAAGGTGTTACAATACAGAGTTAGCCTTTTTTGAGATGGTTTTCAATACAGACACATAAATCAATCATCCTATGTATATGTACACATTTATACCATAGTCAATCATCCTACATATATACACATATAATACTAGTGTCGTGTATTATGTTCATACAAAATCCTACTTATTTGCACACATAATACCTGTATCGTGTTCTATGTTGAGCCTCTAATGGGGACTAGCCAGCAATCTCCTCTATGTTGCTTTATTAGTTAAAATAGTCTGTGAAGAGGATGGTCTTTATCCCTTTCTTGAACTTTCCGGTGTCCTATTCTAGTTTTAATTCCTTTGAAAGGGAGTTCCACCATTTTGGAGCCATCACTGAGAATATTCTTGTCCTAACACTTTTTTATTTGATGTCTCTGAAGGAGGGTATTTCCAACAAGTATTTTTGGCTTGCATGCAGGGTGCGTGCTGGTATATGGTAATGCAGTCTGGCTGCTAGATATTGCAATTCTGAGAGATGAATGCTTTTGTGTATCAGCAACAAGATCTTGAATTTCACCCTGCTTTCAATCAGGAGCCAGTGTAACTCTTTCAGTAGCGGGGTAGCACTCATCTGCCTTGATCATCTGCCTTGATTTTCCCAGTAGAAATATTGGCTCTGCATTTTGTACCATTTGAATCTGCCTGATCATGTACTTCGAAACGCCCAGCAGGATTGCATTGCAGTAGTCAGAATGAGGTTCCTCGATGCATAGTATGTGTCAAAACACCGAAGACTACTCTCCTTCCATCCAGCTGATGTCTCCTCTTAGATGTGCCTCAACATTGGGGTCTCCCATGCCCCAATATGTAGTATAGTAGACTGCTTCTGGTCTCTTCTGGTACTGGAACAATCTCTCCAGGAGGAGATTTGGGCTATGCTCTTACAAGAGCTTTCAGGGTTGCTGCAGATATTGTCTTCACAGGCATTAATGGCTTCCATGCTTGCCTCAGCCCAGCCTGAGGATAAGTCAAAGCGTCAATTGAGGACAAGGTCACACACCCCTGCTTGACATCAAGCACTAGGATTGGCAAAGACCCACTTGATTCATGCATCATCATCAGTGGAGGAGTTATCTTCTGGATCAGACCATTGGCCTACACCTTGACACAAGGTCAGCGCTCCTTTCAATGCACACTTCCTGATTCACGTAGTAAATATAGGTTTTTAGAACACACACTAAAAGTTGCTATTTGCCTTTTTAAAAGCTTATATGGTTTTCTATATGGATTGCAAAAATTACCATTTACCTTTACCTTTTTGAAGGCTCTTTTGATGATTTAATGGTTGATCCCTGAAAGTAATTTCTGTTGCTGAAACTAGGATCTTTGTTGGGTCTCAATGTTGGGACCCAAAGGAAGGGTCTCATCGTATTTGATTTAGGCATCTTCAAGAATTGGAAAGCCTCTTTAAAGACATATCTGGAAAACCATCTCAACTGCCCTTTTTTGTTATTTGCTTATATTATCTATCTATAGGACTTCAGACCTCTTTGTTATTTTTTTGCTGTTTCAGATATCTCCAACCATTCAGACAAGGATTTGCGAGAATACTCGGCAATAAGAATCCTATGGTATACCTTCTGATATTTCCTGTCCTCCTCGACAATGCCAGATTCCGTCAGAGAATATATCTTTTACTGATTTTGTGAAGAAGATGGGTCAGGCATTGCTCTTAAAATGGAAACAGAGGAGGACTCTTGCTCTGAACTATTTGAACTCCTTGATTTTGAGGCACCACTAGACAAATGCAATAAGGTACCTTTGCATAGGGTCATAAAAGAAGCTTTATTTAAGAACTTGGAGAATCCCCCGACAGTCCAGGTAGTTCCTAAAAAGACAGACACAATGTATAGAATTCAAAACTATCCAAGCTTTGACAGAACTCAGCTTCAACATCATTCATTAGTTGTGGAATCTGCATGCAGCTTTTAATTTGTATCACCATAATTACTTAAGTAAACCACTGTGAACTTCATGGAGGTATTGGCGGTATACAAATAAAAATTGTATTGTATTGTATGATCTTACACGTCTGCTTCTTTGGGCAGAGAAACCAGGACATTGAACTCTTTTTGACAAACACATTCTCCAATCAGTAGAATTATGGACTACCAATTCTACACATCCATTTATTTTAAATCCTTAAACAATTGTCAGAATTTGAGGAATTCCTCTCTCTAGACAAACTGGAACAACTTCAGCAATTATCTAAGAACTTGTTTACTAAGAGAAAGGAAATGACTAGAGGAACTTTTGATGCGTTTGATGTTTTTTCCCAAACATCTGCAATGGCAATTGCAATGTGCTACTTGGTCAGGCTTAGAGTATCTGATTTGGAAACTTCAGTTCAAAGTTTAAAAACACCTTTCCAATGTTCCTTGTTCCAATGTTTATCTCCTATTTAGAGATATAAATTGAGGAGGTTTTAGATAAGATTCACACAGATACTGTGACCATTTTATCTAAACCACAAAACCTCTCAATCTTCTTCATTGTCTAGAACAGTGTTCTTCAACCACCGATCCATGGACCAGTGCTGGTCCACAGAAATTTCCTGCCGGTCCACAGGACCAGCACGTGCATCAGGCCCAAAAAGGTGTTCTTCAACCGCCGTTCCACGGTGCGATCGATGCGGTGTTATCTTCGAGCCAGCTCCCTCTTCCTAACTGATTCAGTGCACAAAGCCACGGGCAGTGGCTCCTATGGGGATCCTGTGCCTGAACCGGAAGCCTTCTCTCTCACGTTGCAACATCAGAGGGAAGGCTTCCAGATGAGGCACGGGACGTGCAAGGTGCAATTAGAACTATTATGGGGGTGGGGGTCTGGGCTGGAGATTGGGTAGAGATGGGCGGGGTCTGGCCCACGACTTAGCCCCGTGTTCTTCAACCGCCGGTCCACGGACCGATGTAGATCCACAAAATAATTCTTTTATTTCTGCCGGTCCATAGGTGTAAAAAGGTTGAAAAACACTGGTCTAGAATATATTCTGCTTCATCTAGACGTTCATATTACTAGAACACCAAAAGGCATTATCAGCCATCTTCATCATCTTCTAGGCCTCCTGCTTAATGACCTTGTGCAAGGCAACAAAGGACACAGAAATCACAACCTCAATCTCAGTTCAAACAACAATCCTACTTTTGACTCCTTTCTAAAGAGTATAGTCAGTGTTTCCCTGCAGATTAATCTATTTCCATCATTCAATTTCATTTAATTAGGTATTTATATACCACCTATCAAAGTTATCTAAGCAGTTTACAATCAGGTACTTAAGCATTTTCCCTTTCTGTCCCAGTGGGCTATGGAGACTTGAGTGACTTGCCCAGGGTCACATGGAGCAGCATATGGTTTGAACCTACAACCTCAAAGTTCTGAGGCTATAGCTCTAACCACTAGGCCATTCCTTCCTCCAATGGATCATTGGGTGCTTCGAGTCATCACTCAGGGTTACACCTTACGCTTGATCAGAAAACCTCCAAACCACTCACCAAGAGAGTCTCCTTGCAGCTCCCTTCAGAAGATCCTCCTTCACCATGAATTCTTGGCCCTTCTTCAGCTAAACGCAATACAACCTATTCCTCTGCAGGTGAGTGGCCGGGGATTCTATTAAAGTATTTCCTCTTACCAAAAAAGACTGGAGGCCTTCCAGGACCTCAACATACAGTATATTTGTTGAAGGAGAGAAGTTTCACATGGCCACTGGGAACCCTTCTAACTCACCTGGATTTGCTGTCTGAATCTAACAGGCATACACTCGCATATCCTATTCTATCTGCTCACAGAAAGTATTTTTGCTTTCTCATTGGATCTCAACATTTCCAATACAAAGTCTTGCTCTTCAGACTGACTTCAGCCTCTCGTGTCTTTACAAAATGCCTAGTAGTAGTGGTGGCAGTCCTACGCACATGGAGGTTTAATGTATTTCCCTACAAACAGCTCAGCATGCTATCAATTCGATTGCTTGAGCTACTTGGCTTTGCCGTCAGCTACCAAAAGTCACATCCGCATCCTTCTAAGACGCTGGAGTTCATAGGGGCTGTCCTGGATACTACTCAGGGTTGAGCTTTTCTACCAAAGCAGAGAGTGGACAACCGTATTCATCTGTGTTAAGCAGTCTCCTCCCTTTGACACACTTCTGCATGTCAGCTGTTATGCTTTCTCAGCCACATGGCGTCTGCGATGCACATCACTCCTTTGGCTCGTCTTCACCTCAGAGCTACTACTACTATTATTTAAGAGCGCTTCTAGATGTATGCAGCGCTGTACAATCACGAAGGAGGCAGTCCCTGCTCAAAAGAGTCTGCAATCTAAACAGACGTGATAGACAAAACAGGATGTCAGGATGGAGGATACAGTTAGGGAGAGATGTTTAATTTGCTGGCTAGGGTGGTGAGCAGTGGGGAATAGGGTTATGAATTGAAGACTATTTCAAAAAGGTGGGTTTTCAATCTACTTTTAAACAAGGGGAAGGGAAGGGGTGTGATGGATGAACTCAGGTCGCTTATTCCAGGCATACAGGGCAGCTAGATGAAAGGAATGAAGTCAGGAATGGAAGAGAAGGATACAGATAAATCCAGCTTATTTGAGGAACAAAGTTCTCAGGGAGGCGTATGAGGAGAGATACTGAAGGGCTGTGGCATGACCTGGATGACACAATTCCTATTTCAGTGTCCAGTGCAAAATAGGTCTTTTTAAACTTCTGTTTTCCTTAATCAACAAGACAAAATACAGAAAACAATTGTTGACATCAGATATAAATACACATCTCCTACTTTGAGGGAAAAGATTTCCTTTTTTGCCTCTGTTCTATTTTCACTCTTAATGCATTTCTACTATCAGTGTCAACAAATATCAGAATATTGGAAGAAATGAGGTTTAAACATGCATAATCATGGGAATTCTTAGCTGTAATATAGTATGAGTATATTGGAATCATATTGTACAGTGCACATAAAGATATCATTTTGGTATGTAACTATATTCCTCTATGGAAAGATAAACTAGGGTTTTTTGTATATGTAAACAGTATGTTCAATGGCATTAAAAATATTTGAAAATATTTGTAAGAAACTCAGCTCATTTATTTTAATTGTTTAAAACCAAGGTTCTGTTGCAATGAAAGATTCCATTATTCCAAGAATGCCAAGGCAACACTTTTGTTCCTATGGTCAACTTCCGATGCTCTCTACCTTCAGTGCGTTTAGTGAGAAATCATCTCTCCAGTCTCCTACTGGATCTGCTTCATATATGCCCCCTACAGGACCAGGTGCAGTAATGGTAGCAGCAGAAAACATTTTGAATGAAATGTTTTCCTGGGTTTAGATAGAAGTGATGCATGGCTCAAACTAAAATGTAATAATACTGTTTTGGGTTAAGATTTCTAGGTCCTGCTTACCTATCTGACTCTAATCCATTGTTGCCATTTATTTGTGGAAGATATATCAATCTCTTAACAGTGACTGGCAAATCTCTTAATGGCAAATCTCTCTAGCAATCTTTTATCATTGAATGGCAAATGTTTCAAGATTGTGTGTAATACAACATTTTTTATTTAGTAGGCACAGATGTTATGGGTAAACGAAAATTTGAACTGTGAAGGCTAGCTTTCACATACTTCCAAAATATGCAGATTTAATTGTCCAGTTTGGTGTTTATGAATGTATGTAGTCTAGAATAACTGGTCAAATAAGCCATTATTTTAATTGTAGTTACCTTTGGAAGATTCTTTAATATTACACACAATTTTTACTCATATTCAAATAAATTGCTTCTTTCATTATGACTGTTTTAAAGCAGGAGCATAATCAGACAGCCGATTTTGGGTGGGCCTGAGCCCAAGACAGGTGGATAAGAAATTTGTGAACCCCCTCCCCCCTGCTCTGCTGCTCTGTGTACTCTCTCTGCTTTCTCTCTCACACCCACAAATCCAAAATAAATACCTGAGCTGGTGAGGAACCCCAGATCCTGTCAGCTGAAAATTTCTTTCTCCTTGGACAACCAGCCGCGCTGAATGGCCCGTGCTGCTCCTGATGAAATTTCTCCAAGTGTATTCTGACTGCAATGAATAATTGCTAGTGCTCACTACACTTCTCCCTCTGTATCACGGATTCGATTATTCACGTTTTTTATCTTGCTGGCTCCTCCCCCCAAATTATGTCAGCTTGCATAGAGAAATCACTGATTCCCAGCCCTTTCTTCACCGTGTTTTGCCTCTCCTTTAGGAACAGGTCAGGTCTCCCACCATGTTATTTGCGGTTTCACCATATTCACAATGTTTTTTAATAGAAAACAGTGAATTACATATGAAAAAAATTATTCACGGTTTTTCTGTATTTGCAGTTCTGTTAATCCCCTATCACAGCGAATACGGAGGGAGAAATGTATTCAACTTTCAAAAAAGTTCTCCCCTAGATAACAATTAACAACTCGTTTCGCTGGAAATAGCTCCAAATATTACAAAATGCAAAATTAGCAGTATTTATCTCTAAATACATATGAGTGAATGATTTTCAATCGTCCATGGTAGAAAAGTCAAGGCTCTACGGAAATCTATTTCAGAGGCCAAGCCACCTTCCTCAAGAGCAAAAGACCACAAATTTATCAGACTTGGCCTCCTGTGGTTTAGGCAGAACAGTGGCTCCTGCTTTCATTAAGGAGTGTCTTAATTTTCCATCTTCCCTTACCCCCCATTTTACTAAACCATGATAGCTGAATGCTCCACGCTGCTCCCAACACTCATAGAGATCCTATGAGCATTGGTAGCAATGTGGAGCATTCAGCGCGGCTCCCTGTGCTAATAACCGCTATTGCGGTTTAGTAAAAAGGGGGGAAGGGGTTATTGAATTAAACATCCTTAATAGATAAGAGTCAATAAGCTTTAAATCTATTATTACATTTTGAGTAGCCTTCCCTTCATTTAACTTTTTAAATGCCTTTATAATCTTCAGAGTAGTGATCTTTGGAGGTATGGGGAGGGTAGGCATAGGTTGGGAAGAGACAGTTCTTTCCATTTTCACTTTTTGGAAAAATGTTTTGAATATGTGTTCAGACATGCTAGTAGTGAAATTTTGGTGTAATCTTCTTTGCTATTTTTAGACCAGTATTTTAAAATGAAATTTTTGGTTCCAATAAAATTTCAAATAGAAACAAATTTATTTAATAAACTAAACTAAACTTGCATACTTTTGCTCAATAGTAATATAGGTATTTTAAGCAACTTCAATGCCATAGACTTCATAATTTCTTCTTCCGCAGTGGAGCCAGCTTGTTTATATAAATCCCCATAGAGTCTTTTTTAAACAGTTCTTAATGTCTTTATAGTTTTGAGTCATCCTTCCTGTTTTCTCTAATTTTCAATACTATCAAGTTTTAGCTTTTGGCTTATTAGATAACAACTTGCTAGTCTTCATTCCTTCCTCAAAGAATCATCGCTTGGCCAAGTCCAAATAATGCATAAGTTGTTCTGCTTATAGAGCATTTAACTCCGTTCTAACTGAACTTGACTTTTTACATAGCCTTGATGAAAGCATCTCTTTCTGCACCTTCTCTACTGCTCTTTATTTATTTATTATGTTTGTTTGTGTATAAGTTCCTCTTCTCTTCCTTTTATTGTGATTCAAGTGAAATTACAGACCCACAAATTAAAACTTGCATACCTTTCCATAATCCAGCTGGATCCATTGCTCCATTGTCTTTTATCCTGAATTACTTCCAACAGATCCCATTAATTTCCAACAAACTCTAATTCAGCCACCAGAACTGCCGTAGTCCATTATCCAGCTCCAATCCACCTGCACCCAAACTCAGATGTGATCTGATTAGCTCTGATATCAAACCCTTTCTGTTTGCTTGATGTTTTGTTGTGATCAGGTCCAAAATGGTCATGAAAGTGATGAAATTTCAAAAATTTTAATCCTCTTCCTCAAATAATGAAACAAACTAGAATGGAGTAAGGATATGTTGAAATGATTAATAGATTTATTTAATAAATTACCAATCACATTTCCTTTCTCATCCCCCGATTCTAAATATTTAAGCCTAGAATATTTTTTTTCTTTCTCTCTAGTAATCATCATTACGAAAATAAATTGTTAACCTGCTGGTATGTTGTATGTAAATGATCAATACTGAAATTGTTTTATTCTGTGCTTGAAGGTCCTCGCAGATTTTCTTTTGCTCAGGCTGATACACTGCTGATGAGAATGCGTTCAGTGGCAAATGATGAACTTACAATGATGATGAAGCGGCGAATGAGCCAGGAGAATCCTATAAGAGCTACTGAGACTGAATTTGTACAGAGGCTGCAGAGACTTACTGTTTTATCAGTAAATAGGTTAATTTACCAAGGTAGGAGCAAAAGATTTAAATGTTATATTATTTTGAGACAGGCTTTTATGCAAAGAGAGCACTTTGTTTTTATGAAAAGTTTCATTCTTGTATTTTAATACAAGGGAAGTTTTCAAATCATCTACAATTGCAAAGTATAGGAAATGGCTGCCTTGAGCTCCCATAGTCTCTTGAGACTACGACAGGAGCTCAAGGCAGCCATTTCCTATGAGCAATCTGCATGGGGCAGGAGCGTGGGAAGATCGCTCCTGCCCTGAAAACCCGCTAGACCACCAGGTAAGGCTTAAGGGGGGGGGGGGGGCTTAAAATAGCCGGGGGGAAGCGGGGGTTAGGGGCAGAACCGGCCCGAATATTATTCGCTGGCCGGTTCTGCCCCTAACCCCCGTGGATACGGAGGGAGAATTGTATATACTTCTACTTCCATCTAAAATCTGATATAATTGACTGGTAGCAATTGTTTCACTTTTATAGTTCAATTTCTTTCTGATTCTCTGAAGTAAAACTAAGACTATTTGAACAAAAACAGCCAAACCTCAAACCCATAGAAGAGAAATTATGCAATAAAAATGAGTAATTTTGGGATTTGATTAAATGGCTGTAACAAATATTATATCCCCGTGCAGCAGGAGATGCTAATCAAATGCTTCCATAGCTTTTCAGTGATTTTGGTTACTCTGGCATGTTAGTTGGACTGAGCTTTGTTTTATCCCAGACCTGTCATCTGTGAACATAAACGCCACAGTGACCCCTGATGCAGGCGTTCCTCAGACGCCGAAACACAGTGCTGTGTCGGGTCCACAGCTTCTGCTTGTGTCCTTTTCTGAAATAAACAGGTTGGTCTTACATCAGTGATCTTCAGTGGAGTGTTCATTGTCTGTTCCCACTTCCTTTTGTGCTGAACTACAGTTCCCAGCATGCACTGGGCTATGGAGCTCAGTGCTGAGTCACAGGCGGGATTCAAAGGAAAGAGGTATTTCTACCCAAGCTGGGTTTATTCTAGAGAGGTCCCCGAGAGAGAGAGAGGAACTCTCAAGTTTTCCCTAGAGATAGGTGGAGGCAGGTCTTGGGAAAACAGACTGATGCCTGCAGGAGTTTGGCTGAGGTAAGCCAAATTCATTCTCTTTTGTGTGAGGCAAATGATGATAAATAAAAATTCTCTTTATATGCAATGGTTTCTTGGCTGTATATGTGTTGACCTCTCTGGGCAAGTCAGGCTAGCCAGCCAAATCAGGCTAGTCTCCCACAATAGCAAACATAATTTAGCTTAGTCACTGTAACATTGATTTTCTGTAACTAAATACTGTAGTATATTTGTTTACTCTATGGATGCCATTCTAAGAGTTTTCATATTCTCTTTTTTTAAAGACTTAAATGAAGATTGTCTTGATGTGCTAAGTGGACCAGAGTCTACAATCCAAAACAGGTTCTCAGTATTCCAGTCTGAAACTTTTGAAGAAGTTCAACAAGATTTGCCTAACATCATGAAAACCTTTAAAAAGGAAATGTTCAGAACCATGGTTGAAGGCATTAGAATATACCTTGTGAGTCATTAGATTAAATGTTTTTAGAAATTTCTTATTAAACCATGGCATAAATAAACCAATACAATATAAATGAAAAGATGGCAATAAAAATACAATACATACATAAAACAACCTAACATGCATTATATAGTTCAGCACCCATTATATGTGATAGGCCCTGCAGAAAATTATACATTAACATCTAGTAAATGGCTACCTGCTTCTGCAGAAGAACTTATTCAGTGAAGCTTTGTTAAACAAAAATTATTCTTTTTCTTAGAGTACAGGAAGAAATAGCAGTCCTAGGCAACAATGGAAAACCATACTCTGGTCCTGCAAAGATACTTTCAGAGGACAGCTGGGACGACTGCTTGTGCATATTTTAAATCCAGATCAACAACTACAAGACAGAAAGCAAGCATTAGACATTGTGCATGAACCAAAGTATCAAGATATAATAAGAGAATGTCTTAATCCAAGTTTGCAAGTAAGTATTTTATGTCTCTTGGATTTCATGGATTTGGTCTAAGAAACCTTTTCCTGCTATTCTCCAAAGTTAATATGCCATGTTGTGCTTGCAGTGATTTGCTTTTCTGTCTGACTGTTATGTCATGTAATCTTAGACAACATGTTTTTTTTGTTTTAAAGTAAAAATAACATGAGTCTTTTTCTGTTTAAATTAGCATGGGCCCAAATTAGCCTTGTATTTGTACGAATTAATGCATGATCATGAGGAAGAACTGACAGAAGATGAACTTACAGCTGCAGGATTGTTCATGAATGTACTAAAGTTGTCTGGTTACAGATGTATCCCACCCAGTGCCCCCCCAAAGCCAGACCTCATCAGAGCTATCAAAGAGGTATGTAAATATTTTGTTTCTTTTAGTTTCATTTTTATTGGAATTTTTTTAAACATCCTGCAGCATACAACCAACGTAACCTCTGTACCAAATAGTTTCTCGTTAGAGGTGGTGGAGACAGAGACTGTGTCTGAATTCAAGAAAGTGTGGGATAGACACATGGGATCTTTTAGGGAGAGGAGGAGATAGTGGATGCTGCAGATGGTCAGACTGGATGGGCCATTTGACCTTTATCTGCCATCATGTTTCTATGTTTCTCTTCCTTAATCCAGCCTATCCAAATAAATTGTTCCACAACATATGTAGTCTGGGTTTGATAAGAGCCCATTTCCCTGGTCTTACCACCTTCTAGTGTACAGCTGTACCTTTTGTACCCAGCATTCTAAACCTGTTCCTATTCCCACTGCCCCTCTTCAACCCCCCTTTCACCCTATCTAATTCATCTTATTCTCCAAACACCATTTATGATTTGTTCTTTATTTTATGTTATTGCTCTAAGTACACAATTGGTCTTTCCCACTCCTTCACTTCCTCATTATACTTTTCATTCCAGATTTCTCTTAACTTTTCCATCCTTCCAAAATGCTCCAAACAACTCTTCAAACGTTGCAGTGTTGGTGCCTCTTAAGCTTTCAAGTATCCTGCTACATTGAACCTCGCAGCCACTACTCCCATTCTTATTAATCTTTTCTTTTTTTTAAGTAATGGTAATGGGTATTAGCTCCAATACGAGTACCTTGTGATACAGCTTCAGCATCCTCCTAGTTGTATCCCATATTTCTATCACTATTTTCCTGTAGTATTCTCACATTTTGGAGCAGGACCATGAGACATGCCATTAAAATGCTTCTTCCTCAATACCACAGGAGGTGTAGAATTTTGAAGGCATTCTATTTAAGAAATCTGCTTATCAAGTACTTACTTGCTTTCCGAAACACCCTCTTCCATGTTGCCTTGATCCCTAGGTCCTTTTTCCTATGCCTCTATTGCAAATGCAAGCAGTGTCTCACTTCCAGCTCACCACACAGTTGTTTCCCACGTACTCACCTTTATAGGACCCCCAGGGACCCCCGAAGAAGACTTTTTGTCAAAACGCGGACCGTGTTGGGTCCTGTATCCCTAGCAGACAAGGTCCTTTAAGGCTCTTATATGGATGATTTATTTTTATGTGGATGGAATTATTTTATGTGGATGATTTCAGTGTTCTTTTGGAACTTTGACACTTTCAAATAAAGTCCATTTAGGAACATCGTCACTCCACAGAGTTTTTTTGGTTTTCTCTGGATTTTCTTCTTTGTGGATATTTCGGGGTCAATTCCTTTTGTTTTTTCTATGAAGTTAAACCTCTCAAAGTGTCATACAGTTTTGTAATTAACCCCTTCAAGGCTGTCATAGATTTCCACCAGGGCCATAGCAACCTAAAATTGTACCCTCTGTGACTTGCCCACCATGATGTCCCCTTTCACCCCCAAAAGGAGGTAAGGGGGGGGGGTTCTTTGGGAGGGGATTGCAAGCTCTTCAAGGTATGGGATTTCTTCTGTGAGAGGGCTTTCAGTAGGGGGATGGGTGCACGTGCAAGGGATTTAAGTCAGGCTTCCTTAAAATTTTCCTTAAATCTAGGGAGCCAGCAGCTGAAACCTCTCTTGATCCTCCTTCCCCATCACTTTAATATTGTCCTCATGGAGTTTGTTGGGGGGGTGTTGTGTGTGTGTAAGAATCCCCTTCCAGATCAGCAGTAGCTCTTTCAGAAACTGGTATACTAAGGCTCTTTCCCTATTCTGTGTCTGTGGGCAAAGAAACTTTAGTCCCTTAAGGTACCTCTAGTCTAGGGTATATACTTTTCTCCCCCCAAAACCCAAAGTTATTACAAATTTTGTGTATGTGTGCATATTTTCAGTACATAAAACAGAATTTTTATGTATAGCAGTAGGTTTTGTGAAAATGATCTGCCACACTTATGGGTATAATTATGCATGTATTATGCACAAAGTACTGGCAGAGTTAGAATAGTTTTTAATGTGTCATTCTCCAAGTTTCCAAATTTTATTTAAAATTTGATAAAGTGCTTATATAAAATTTTCAAAGCGATGTAAATCAATAAAAATACACAAATAGAAACATATAATATACAGACTTTGAACATCACAAACTGCAAGGTAGGATAAATGGGAAGAACTACAATTTTTATAAGAAAAGAACGAACAATGGGAAAAACATTAGGGATGGGGACGCTGGTAACAAAAAAGGTTTATTCTTAGGGTTAGCTAACAATAATGTTAAAGGATGATGTAAATCTAAAGTTTAAATTAATTTCTGAAGGCATCATTAAAAAGGAAGCCTTTCAGAGAACCCTTAAATCTCCCTAATACTGTCTCCTCTTTTAGATAGGTAAGTGATTCCATTGTTGGGGGGGCTGTTACCGAAAAGATTTCGATTCGCCTTCTCCAGTCATCCTTTAGGCTTTTTTTTTTTTACTATTTTTCTTATACAGAAATATGTATATTTGCATCTTCTCTTTGTGATCTGATCTCTATACTATACCTAAACAGACCCCGTTCCTCTCTTCAAAACAACCCCCAGCAACTCTGCTGCTCCTTTCTCACTTGATTTCTTATTGGCTTTTATTTTTTGTCAAGCATGTAAACTTAATACCTTCACTTTTTTACCTGTCTTTTGTGAAGTGTAGCACAACAAAGAAAAATGGGGAGACCCAATGATCGTGAAACCAAAAGATCAAATACAAAAGAGGTGTGCTAAGTTACGTCTATACCAAAATCACCTCGAAAACTAGCCACTGATATAATGATAAGTAACAAGCCTCAGAGACCTAGAATTCAAGCAGTGTGCTGCTAGAAACATAATCAGGTCAGAATCTCAATCATTGGCTTGTAGCACATAAATATGAGTGCTTTTAATATTTTGAATAATTTTAGTATTTTAAATATTTTTAAATATATTTTTCAAATAGTACTTTGAATTATAGAGTTCTAAAATAGTCAGAATATAAACATTCAGCGATAGTGCATAAACTGAAAAGCAGCACTTATCTTAATGAAATTCGGCACTGCACGAAAGACCCAACGGGGCCACCGTTTCACCTATACCGGCTTCATCAGGGGAAATGCCAAAACAGTGCCTAAAAAGTTGAAAACAATAAATGATTAACTAAAGAATGTTTGAAATAATAACATAATCTTAATACAGTGCTTAAGACAGCAAACTTACGGAACAGGACTTATCCTCAGTTCTAACGTTCTATTCTCAAAATGGTGCCGGCTGGTGTAAACGCCGAGCCATTTAAAGCCCAATTGCAGTGAATTATGTAATGATGTCAAAAACGTAAACGTGACATCTGCAATATAGTTGTATAACATCTACACAGTAATTGTTGAGAAGATTGTTGTATATCCTGATAGGACTGTAATGAATGAAACTTAAAGCATGCTTTTAGTAATTAATGGACCAGTCAATCTTATCGTTTAACCCAATGGGGGGACAAGGAATTTAAGGTAAAAATCCAGTATATTTCCCTTCGTTTGAGAGCTAAAGTCCTGTCACCTCCCCTGTCGTTCTTCCTCACTGTATCGATGATAAATCCCTTCAAGTTATTAAAAGTATGGGAGGCATCAATACAATGTTGAACAAGCGGTTCTTTAATGCTTGCTCTTTTGATGTTAGATTTGTGTTCGGCAAGACATGTTTTGAAGGGTCTTGTTGTCATGCCACATAAATCTTAGGACATGGGCATGTAATAATATACACTACATGATCGGTTTGACAGGTACTGAAGTTCTTAAGTTTATATACTTTTTGATCAGTGTGATTAGTGAATTCTTTAAGCAGTAAAGAGAATTCACAAAAGGAGCAGTGACCACATTTGTGATGACCTGAAGGTAACAGTTGTGTTGTTGATTGCTGGATTTTGTTGTTGTTCAAAATTCTTTAAGGTTTTTATCCCTTGAAAATGCAAATCTAAGTTTTGTTTGTTGAAAAGCGGGAAGAGATTGACTTATGTCCCAATGATTTTTGATAATTTGCATAATTTCAGAACTCAATGTAGAATGCTTTAGAACACAAGTAATGTAATTATCTGCTTGGGAAATGCTTGATTGCTTGTGATCACTCAACAGCAGATCCCTGTTATATTTTGCTCTTCTGTACGCATTCTTGATGATCTTGTTCGGATATCCTCTTTGTTTAAGTTTATGGCTCAGATGTTTAGCTTGTACTTTAAATTCCGATAGATGTGTACAGTTACGTCTGAGCCTGAGCATTTGAGAGAATGGCAAACTGTTTTTAAGATGTCTTGGGTGGCAACTAGAATACTCTAGAAATGTATTCTTGGCCATTGGCTTTTCGTAGGTTTTAGTGATGAAAATGTTATTGACATATATGATCTCACAGTGAAAACAATCCACCGATGAAAACAAAAACTGTGGATACAGATGTTCTGGAGATAATTTATTAAACACTGACATATAAAACCATAAAAATTCAATTAAAAAAGTTCAATGATAAAAAATACTGTGATAAAAATCCAACCGGACCCTACACGGTCCGTGTTTCGGCGAACACGTCATCCTCAGGGGTCCAATGGTTTGCAACCTCACATATAAAGAATTGGATTGAAAACAGTCTATTGTCTTTAAAATGTGAGCAAAGAACACCGCAGACAAGCTGAAGTAGCAAAAAAAATGTTCTTTTTGGCTTTGGTTTCTGCCAAAATTGAGCATATATAAATATAGCATTTAATTTCCTATTATTGATCTCACTGTTCCGTTTTTCATATATTTCAGGAGAAAAAGAAGTATGAAACAGAAGAAAATACTAACAAAGCTGCTTGGGAGAAGACTATTTCAAGTAATCTGCAAAAGTAATAATCCCAATCATCTAAATTAGATTTTTCAGTTAGTTAAAAAAAACAACTCACACTTTTGGAAATTCATTGAGTAGCTTAACATTCAGATTTTGACATTTTTCCCACGTTTGATGATTGCTGAGGAGTTTATAGCATTTCAGAGCTCCCTCTCCAATCATTAATCTAAAGCATATTGAAATTTTAGTGCATTCTTACTTGAAGTGCTTTAAGTTACCTTGCATTTTCATCAGTAAAAACTGTTGATACATAAAAATTTTTAATTTAAATACTACATTAAAATATCCTGATTTTTTAATGGGTAAGCATAGTAAAGAGTGGTATATGGTACATGTTCTATATCTCAAAAAATAGAGCTGATAGGAGAAAGCTCATACCATTTTTGGAATCAGCAGATCAAATATACCCAGAAATAGGTCTAACATTTGAGGCACCAAAATGAGTGTTGGCCAGTGTTATTGAATACCCCTCGTCAATTCTGGGGAAAAGAATTTGAGGTAGCCAGTCTATGAAACTGCAGCTCCATAATTGCTGCATGATAAAATTTGTCTGTTTACATACAAGTGCAAAGGTTGGGTTTTTTTTCCATTGTGATGACTTAAACAAATTCTAAGATTTCTTGTTGCACCTAAAATTTGTTTGCCTTCAGTCAGAAATTTTTTAAGAAATTGCTTTCTCTTTCTGAGAGATTATCAAGGCTTTTGATCTTTTGCCTAACCACAAATAGGATATATTAATGTAAAATGCTAGAAAATCTTGATTTCCAGGAGCATATATTTTTTTACTTATTTTGTAACTTTATTACGCTTTGTTTGTGTGTTTATAGTCTTTTTCAACGCCTTGATACAAAATCAAAGGACATTTCAAAAATAGCGGGCGACATTACCCAAGCGGTATCCTTATCGCAAGGAATGGAGAGAAAGAAAGTAATCCAGCATATCAGAGGAATGTACAAAGTAGATTTAAGTGCCAGCAGACATTGGCAAGAACTTATTCAGCAACTTACACATGATAGGTAAGCATGGTTTACATTAAGTGTTTGGGTGTTCCTGTAGGATTTTAATTTATTTATTTATTCGATTTTCTATACCGTTCTCCCAGGGGACCTCAGAACAGTTTACATGAATTTATTCAGGTACTCAAGCATTTTTCCCTGTCTGGCCTGGCAGACTCACAATCTAGCTACTGTACCTGGGGCAATGGGGGGATTAAGTGACTTGCCCAAGGTCACAATTTGCAGTATGGGTTTGAACCTTAGGGTGCTGAGGCTGTAGCTTTAACCACTGCGCCACACTCGGTAAATTATGAAAACTAAAAGGATATAAATCCCAATATAATCATTTTAAAAATAAAATATGCTGTTCTTCATTAGCACTGCCATAGCAGTGGAAGGTTTCATCCTATTGTCTATGATGATACCCAGATCCTTTTCTTGGTCACTAATCCCCAAGGTGATTCAGGTTATTCTTCTCAATGTGCATCACTTTGCATTTGTCCACATTAAATTTCATCTGCCATTTGGATGCCCAGTCTTCCAATTTCCTAAAATTGCAGGTGGACCTTAAGAAATTGGAAGACTGGGCGTCCAAATGGCAGATGAAATTTAATGTGGACAAATGCAAAGTGATACACATTGGGAAGAATAACCTGAATCACAGTTACCGGATGCTAGGGTCCACCTTGGGGATTAGCGCCCAAGAAAAGGATCTGGATAGCATCGTAGACAATATGATGAAACTTCCGCCCAATGGGCTGCGGTGGCCAAAAAAGCAAACAGGATGCTAAGAATTATTAAAAAAGGGATGATTAACAAGACTAAGAATGTTATAATGCCCCTATATCGCTCCATGGTATGACCTCATCTGGAGTATTGCCTTCAATTCTGGTCTCCTTATCTAAAGAAAGATATAGTGGGGGGGAGGCAAGATGGTGTCGTAGTGGAAGGACGCTCTGAGTTGTCCTTCTGCTAGAAAGTTTTTTTTCTTCTACTTTAATAGCTCTCTGAGCGAAATTTGTTATGCCGAAGAGACGAGGCAGGGTGGCTGCTTCATCCCGACAGCCGGAACCTATCTTAACGAGGCAAGGACTTCTCACGAGCTTCTACAAATCCTCACCTTGTGGCAAAGGAAGCGTCGGCACTAGGAAGCGAGATCTCGCTTAGTCCCGCGGGACCTGCATCTCCCTTACAGCCGTGAGAGAGGGGAACTTTGGCAGCAATGTCGGCAGTGGACTCTCCGCTGCCCCTGGAGCTATTGGGCTTGCCGGCTTCACCAAAACTCATGGTTGAGTGATCTTCAATCAACGGAATTCCAGCGGAGAAAGGGGAATTACCAACATTACAGCCCCTTGTTAGACCTGCTGAGGTTACTTTGGACATTATTTGGACTGCGTTAGATTCCCTTTACAAGTTATGTCTGGGAATCTTTCCTCTTGTTGAGACTCAATCTTTGAGGTTAGAAAAATTTGAAGAGGATTTGAAGTCCCAGAGAGAAAAAGTTAATTCCTTAGAACAGTCGATGCAGGGAATAAAATCTACTACTGGAATTATTTTGCAGGACAAACTTTTTTGATGTTGAGAAAAATAGAAAATCTTGAAAATTATACTAAGAAATTGAACTTAAGACTGTTAAATTTCCCTAAAACACTGACTATGACACCAAAAGAAACTTTTTATAAATTTCTGAAAGAAGTTTTCAAATATCCCGATAATGGACTGCCTCCTCTACATAAAATTTATTTTATGCCAGTTTCTTCAAAAAAGCCTTCCTCTTCTGATTCTGAGGTTATTCCTCAGTTAATGACAGCTGGATATATCAAATATATTGGAGAACTCTCAAGAGGAAGTCATTATGTGTTCATTTCTTCTTGTAACATTTGTATTTCATCAAGATAAAGAAGCACTCTGCCTTTTTTTTTAGGCTGAAGGAATTTCATTTTTTGAATAGTAAAATTTTGATGTTTGCAGATGTATCAAGAACTACACAGATAAGAAGGAAAAGATTCCTGGAAATGAAAGATAGTATGAAAGAATTGGGAGCAAAATTTCAACTGCGATATCCCTGTAAATGTATGATCTATCTGGATCAGAATTCCTATATATTTTATGAGTCCTCCCAGTTACAATTTTTCTTAGAGGGGAAAGGGGTAACAACGCAGATTTCCAAGAGTGAACCTTAGTATGCAAGTCTATATAAAAAATGGGGATGTGTCACTACTTTTCCTAATAACTTTTTGTTTATAATATCATTCTTTCTGATTGTGAAGTTGTCTCTCTCCATAATGAGGACTATTACAAGAGTATTGATGCAGTGTAAGGAACTGTTGATTTATTTGTTTATAATTTCTTTTTATTTTAATGTGTAAGACTCTTGTATCTTTTCAATATGTATTTTATTGACATATGTTCAAAATGATAAATAATAAAAAAAAAAAAAAGAAAGATATAGTGGCGCTAGAAAAGGTTCAAAGAAGAGCAACCGAGATGGTAAAGGGGATAGAACTCCTCTCATATGAGGCAAGACTAAAACGGTTAGGGCTCTTCAGCTTGGAAAAGAGAGATATGATTGAAGTCTACAAAATCCTGAGTGGAATAGAACGGGTACAAGTGAATCGATTTTTCACTTCATCAAAAATTACAAAGACTAGGGGACACTCGATGAAGTTACAAGGAAATACTTTTAAAACCAATAGGAGGAATTTTTTTTTTCACATAGAGAATTATTAAGCTCTGGAACACATTGCCAGAGGATGTGGTAAGAGCGGATAGCATAGCTGGTTTTAAGGAAGGTTTGGACAAATTTCTGGAGGAAAAGTCCATAGTCTGTTATTGAGAAAGACATGGGGGAAGCCACTGCTTGCCCTGCATTGGTAGCATGGAATATTACCACTCCTTGGGTTTTTGCCAGGTACTAGTGACCTGGGTTGGCCACCATGAGAATGGGCTACTGAGCTTGATGGACCCAGAAGGCTATTCTTATGTTTTTATAACTAAAATTAGCTTGAACATTATTTAAGCTCCATTGTTAAAGCAAATTTTGGTGAAATTTATCTGTAAAAGCAAAATTATTGTTTTTATGTGAGCCTCAGGTATAGAAGTATAGCAGAATAGATAGGACATATTAAAAATAGAACAATAATAATATGTGTAGTTTTTTCTGACTCTCTGAAAATTTGGCTTCATATCTTATCTATCATATCTTATCTATCAATAATATGCTTTCTTCTGAGTATAGTAACAGTATTTGGATAGAAGTAAGGTCTTATTTAAATATTTTTTTATGTTAAGTATCAGCCAAAATAATTTATTTCCATTATCATTTTCTTTTTTATACCTTTTCTTTACATCATTCTTGCTTTCTCTCTGTATAGGATTGGGGGTTGCTTAGACATATCCAAATTCCTGTGGCTGTTTTAACTTGTTTTTAAGGATTTAGAAATCTTTGTGTCACTTTTCTTGTCAGACAGATTGTGATTTCTTATAATTTTCATGTCTAATTTTTTTTGCCATTCTTAATTGGGGAGGTTACGGTGACTATTTTGATTTAAGCACAGGTATTTTATGTGTGTATTCAACACCACTATCCCCCCCCTCATTCTATAATCTTGTACGCACAATTTTACAGTTGACCCTACCAATTCTATATATGGTGCCTAAAAAATTGGCACCAATTAGCACAGACCTAAGTGCGATTATGTGAAAGTTTTGTGCACCTGATAGAATCAAGTTTAGCACCAGTGTGTGTCATAACTTTTAGGTGCACCCATTTAGGCTAACTAGAACCAGGCCTAAATGCTTGTGCTTAAGTTATGCGCCAAGTAGTTGGTCAGTCCATAACTTCTAGGAAATTTCATTATCTGCCGCTGGCCACTCCCCCTTTTAGATTTCATTCACTGGGCATGGTGCATAGCGCTTTGTTGAATGCACCTACCAAGTTCTGTATGCAATTTCTACTTGATGGCAGTTATCAATTAATGTGTTAATTGCCAATTATCAGCACCAATTAAACCAATTTATTAAACTGTGCATGCTCATCAGCTACATACGCTAATGTGCACATAAAACCTTAGGCGCTATATACAGAATTTGGGGGTTAGTACGTAAAATTGCCTGGGCAAGTTATAGAATCTTATGTACTTAAGTTAATTGACAAATTAGCTGCTAATTGACACTAATAACTAATTATTGGTAATGATTGGACTTAAATGGTTCCAGTTGGAACTAATTTGCAGTTACATAGCTAACTAGAAACATAACGGCAGATAAAGGCCAAATGGTCCATCCAGTCTTAGAAACATAACGGCAGATAAAGGCCAAATGGCCCATCTAGTCTGCCCATCCGCAGTAACCATTATCTCTTTCTCTCTCCAAAAGATCACATGGCCCTCTTGAATTCAGACAGTCTCGGTATCCACCACCTCTTCCGGGAGACTGTTCCATGCATCTACCACCTTTTACGTACAAAAGTATTTCCTTAGATTACTCCGGAGCCTATCACCTCTTAACTTCATCCTATGCCCTCTCATTGCAGAGTTTCCTTTCAAATGAAAGAGTCTTGACTCATGCACATTTATATTACATAGGTATTTAATTGTCTCTATCATATCTCCCCTTGCCCGCCTTTCCTCCAAAGTATACAGATTGAGATCTTTAAGTCTGTCCCCATACGCCTTATGATGAAGACCACACACCATTTTAGTAGCCTTCCTCTGGACTGACTCCATCCTTTTAATATCTTTTTGAAGATGCAGCTTCCAAAATTGTACACAATATTCTAAATGAGGTATCACCAAAGTCTTATACAGAGGCATCAATACCCCCTTTTTCCTACTGGCCATACCTATGCACCCTAGCATCCTTTTAGCTTTCACCGTCACCTTTTCAACCTGTTTGGCCACCTTAAGATCATCACATACAATCACACCCAAGTCCCGCTCTTCTGTCGTGCACATAAGTTCTTCACCCCCTAAACTGTACCGTTCCCTCTGATTTTTGCAGCCCAAATGCCTGACCTTGCATTTCTTAGCATTAAATTTTAGCTGCCAAATTTCAGACCATTCTTCAAGCTTCGGCAGGTCTTTCTTCATGTTATTCACACCATCCTGGGTGTCTACTCTATTGCAGATTTTGCTATCATCCGCAAAGAGGCAAATCTTACCCGACAGCTCTTCAGCAATATTCTTAATAAAAATGTTAAAAAGAACAGGTCCAAGAACAGAACCTTGAGGCACACCACTGGTAACATCCTTTTGCTCAGAGCGATCTCTGTTGATCTCTACCCTCTGTTGCCTTCCACTCAACCAGTTCTTGACACAGCCCGTCACTTTGGGACCCATCCCGAGGGCACTCAGTTTACTTATTAAACGTCTGTGTAGAACACAGTCAAAGGCTCTGCTAAAATCTAAATACATCATATCTAGCATACTCCTTCTATCCAATTCTCTAGTCACCCAGTCAAAGAAATCCATGTTGCCTCTAGTCCTGTAATCCACAAGATTCCATAAACTTCACCATTCCCTGTTTTAAAAGCATTTCCATTAATTTGCTTACCTCAGAAGTCAGTAAATACAAATCTATACCAATAGCTCACCTTTCAGAGTTTGAGGTAAGTAGATTATCAGTCAAGGTGTACTTGTGCCCAATAGCAGAACATCACGGCACATAATGAGAACCATTTCACATAGTAGCAAGCAAATTCATGAAGGCATTATGATATTCGAAACCCCTCCTAAAGGAACCTCCCTTTCAGGGGAAATATGTTTTATTGGGGATCAATATATACCCTTCAATGTCCATTAGCTTCTTTAAGTCCTTATTTTATTCTTTTAGGGCTTCAGATATGCCATTGGTTACCAGACATTTTCTATGGTTACCAAATATAATTATGGCTATGGCTTCCTCATTATCCCCATTATACTATTTTGTTCATGTTTTTACTTTATTACCAAACTTTTAAAGTGCTCCGTGCAAAATTTAATAAGTTAATCCTTATATACATTTAAAACTTATCTTAGTTAAGTCTTTTTTCATTGGGAAGGGACCTGTCATTTTGACATGTTTCGCCCTTAGGCTGCTTCAAGAAAAGTCCCCCCTTTTAAAGCTTATCTGTACCATCCCGATCCACATAGTATTTCTTGAGATAAGTAAAAACATGAAAAGAAGAGTATAATGTGGCTAATGAGGAAGCCATAGCCATAAATATATTTGGTAACCATATAAAATGTCTGGTAACCAATGGCATATCTGAAGCCCTAAAAGAATAAAATAAGGAGTTATAGAGGCTAATGGACATTGAAGGGTATATATTAATGTGAATATTTCACTAATGTCTCACTTTTGACTGCATGATATACTGCTTTATTGGGGATCAAAGCATACATCTCAAAAATTGAAATGCATTGAATAATTCTCTGCTCTCCCTCCCTTTAGGGAAGCTTCTTTGTTGACAGTTACAGCTGTGAGTCTATCAGAATAGGTATCCACTAAATTTGAACACTAAGGTTTGTCAGTATTAGACCAATAATTTTTATGAACCATGTTTACGCTTCTTGGGGAACATTTATGTGAAATAGGAAATGCAGGTCTGTTTGTAGGCCCACCTAAACCACTCCCTCTTTATGTCCTATCCATACCTCATTGACATCTAGATGTAGCGAGCATTCCCACATTTGAGCAATCTCATTCTGAAAAAGCATTTAAATATCTAGAGCTCTCTAGTTGTTCAAAATCTGCCATTTTCAGCTGAAGATACTCCTAAAATAAAGACTTTTACTTTGACTATAAAGCAACTAAAGGCTAATGTTTTGGAATGGGATGTAGACTTTCTGTAGCAACTATTTATCTTTGGGCTTAAGATCTATTTCCAATGTTAAAGCTAGGTCCTACCTTCACTTGTATTTGCATTGAAATTTATTATAATTAGGGTTTCCCAAAAGTGATGTGAACTCTAGTAGTGAAAGTCTCAAAGAGATGATAGTTGATATTAAAAAAACAACATTGGCTTTAAACAGAGATAATTGTGTGGTATCTTGCATCCCTCTTTTCTCTGCTAGATTTATGTTTCTTTCTGCTTCCTTTTCTGTTGAAACATTGACATTCTTATTTGTGTATTTATTGGGTTTTAAAACACTTTATATGTATATCTCTATTTAGTCATAAAGATTTATGGTATTCCTGTAATTATCACTTGTACCTGCTGAGCTTGTAAAATAAAAGGTTTACAGAGAGAATTTCAATATATTCACTCTTCAGAGCACTTTGGTATGATGCAGATTGCTACCCCACTTCTTGGCAACTGGACCCAACAGAAGGTCCCAACAGAGAGAGACGACGTTTGCAAAGATCCTATTTAACAATTCCTAACAAGTATATTCTTAGGGATCAGCAAAAGCAGGAAGGTAACTTTTACAAATACTATACTAAAATAGTAATTTATTGTATGATTTCCATGCATATATTGAGTGTTTTAGTAACGTTATTCCTTTTTTTCCCACAAAAGTAATCAAATCACCTTTATCCTACTTATTTGAAGACAAAACTCATTCTTCTTTCTCTTCTACTGTAAAAGACAAAGCTGCAAGCGAGTTGATAAGGTAATTTATTTAAATTAAGAACACTAATGGCATTGATAATGTGTAGAACATAGATTTTTCTTGGTCTTTCCCAACAAGATCTTTCTTCTGGCTTCAGTTTTCAATTAATTTTCAGATATTGCTAGTATTTCCTTTGTTATTTTTATTAGGAAGCCATTATCAGTAGGCACTATATTTCTTATTTTCCTCACATAGAGCAACAGCAGGGGGGAAGTGTGGGTGTTATAGGGCTAGGGTCAAGCACAGCCCTTTCCTCATTTTATCCTATCTGGTTGTGTGGATCATATGGTTCTGTTACTAAATCTCTATCAGAGTCTCATTTTTGCAACTGGGAAGCTGAGGCTAAGTACCAGAAAACAAATTGATAAACCAGCAACAATAGCTAACAATTTAATACTAATAATATGCATTTATCTTTTATCTTACATAAGGCTAACAGACTAATTGCTTTTCTTTGGGGTTTAGTGCTCTCGGTGGTTAAATTTAGCCTTTGAAAAAAGCGGACTGTCCCAGAAGCATTATCAGGGTTGAGCGGGGAGAGACTTAACCACCTACTGCTGATTCTTATTGCAAGGCATATAAAAATTTTGCTGTTAGAACACTGTGATTAAATGACAGATTTAATCTAGTGGTCAAATTTTGGTTTTCTAACTTTATCATCCTTTTTAGTCACAACTATGTGCAACCGAAAATGAGCATAAGATCTTTAAGTGTTCTGGAGTCAATTCAGATGCACACACACTACAAGTAACATGTATTAATACATAGGAGTGATTTTATAATTTTGAAAGTGGTAAAACCCATAATACTTTAAACTTAGAGGCTGTTCCTTTATTTTGTGTACAGCTATTTCAGTGACGAGATCACCCAAGAGATTTTTATAGGGTCTGTTATTTTCTATAATATGTTTGTTTAAGGCCTAGATTCACTAACCTGGCTGAGTCAGTCCGCTCCGTATCCGATCCGACGCAGGCCGACATATTCACAACGGGCCTATATTCAAATGGGGCGATCGGAGGAATGCCCTCCACTGACCTCACGGATCGCTCTCCAGCGATCCAGACACATGCGCAGACTATCTACTTTGCCTGTAGATGGTCGGCGCGTGCATTTGATGTCCGTGTTTTGTTTTTTCTTACTTTTTACTTAGGATTCCATGGTTTTAACCCATGGGTTTAAAGCGAGTTAAAACCACGGGCTCGAGTCGGGGCAGGAGAATCAGAGCAGAGATCAGGGCAGGAGACTTGGGGTAGAGCTCGTGGCAGACAGCAGGGCTGGAAGTCAGGGCAGGAGATTCGGAGTAGAGATCGGGATAGGAGAGTCAGGGCAGAGCTCGGAGCAGACAGCAGAGCTGGACAATCGGGGCAGGAAAGTTGGGGCAGAGCTCGGGGCAGACAGCAGAGCTGGACAATCGGGGCAGGAGAGTTGGGGCAGAGCTCGGGGCAGACAGCAGGGCTGGAACATCGGGGCAGAAGATTCAGAGCAGAGATCAGGGCAGGAGAGTCAGGGCAGAGAGCAGGGCTGGAAGATCGGGGCAGGAGAGTCGGGGAAGAGCTCGGGGCAGAGAGCAGGGCAGCAATGGAGCAGGAGAGTCGGCAGGGATGTGTGCGACTGATCTCCAGCAGTCGCTTCTTCTGTTGATTGGCCAGCCCAGTCGGTGTCCCAGATTTGTTTAGTGAATCTTATCCCTGCCTACTTTGCATGCCATTTCCTCTCATTTGCATGCATGGATCAGAATTGGATCGGCACAGAGGTTAGTGAATTGGATCGGAGGAAAATCGGGTCGCAAACCGTTTGGTACACGATCGGTTTGCCTTAAGATTGTTCTATACAATTAAATTTCCTGAATGTGCTATTTTAAATTATTCGAGTTTGTACTGTCTTTCTGCATATATAAACTTTGGTACCTTCTTTATTAGATAAATAACCCTTCGTTGAACAACTGTAATAGTTGGATATTCTTTTTAGGTAATGGGTGATCTAAACTGAGTTCTTACCTTTAAACATGTTATCACCTTATAAAATGAAAGGATGATGTCCTTGATCCTAGGTACCTTTAACCTCTACTTCCCAATGCATGCCAGAGTGCTCAGCTTTGCCTGCTGCTGCTGGTTGACTTTGTGTATCAATTTATCAACTTATATACCCAGGAGGTCTTTTTTTCTGGTTGGTGGTAACAAGTAGTGCCCTGTTCAAAGTATATAGCTTAATCTTCTACTCCAGATATATTTCTCTGCATCTGTCAGTTTTCTTCCTAATTTCCTTAAGTACTTATATATTATGCTGAGCCTTTGTATACTGATCAACATATAAAATTAATATAACTTGTTTGAATAGACTTCACTGGATGTGGTGTTTTCAAATTAGAGATGGATCAGTTTGACAGTGGGTTATGTGCACATTTTCCTGAATTGTATTTTCTAATTAAATGCCTGTTACATTAGTCCAGCAAGTATACAAGCATTTAATTGTTAATAACCCAGATGTTTTTCCAATATATGTGCATCTTTTTTTGACTCTTTAAACATAAAAAATTATAAAAGACAGTAAAGACATTTTTTTGTAAATAACATTTGTTCAAATGCCTATTCACAGGGTTAATCGAAGGTGTATCAGTGTAGCTCCTTCCAGAGAAACAGCTGGTGAACTATTACTAGGTTTGTCAATATTTTTTTTCTTTCTTTATATTATAAGTAATTATGTAACTGTTGAGACTATTTGTGTGCATTTTGTGATCAAGCAGCACTTAACATATACATTTCTAATGTTTCAGTTTTTCCTTTGCTTGATTTAGTGCTTTTCTTTCTGTTGCGTGCATTTATATCATATAGCTATGTACACCGAATCCAAAAAAACATTATATGAACTCCATTTTGCATTGCAGCTCTAGCTGAAAAACAGGACATCCAGTACAGGATAGGCCAGACTTGTTTTCCTGGTATTTTACAAAAGGCTTGGGTCTCAGAAGCTTTCATAAAATATTTTATGAAAGCTTCTGAGACCCAAGCCTTTTGTAAAATACCAGGAAAACAAGTCTGGCCTGTCCTGTACTGGATGTCCTGTATCAGCCCCATCTGAGCATTGCTCTTAAACTTTATCGAAGCATCATTCTCAGACACCACAACGTTGAGCATCTAAGATGAGGAGACACAGATCCCATGCATCCTTTTCTAGAGAACAGAGTTCATCATCACATTCTTGACACTCAACTCAACCTCCTTAACGCTTACCTCTATCTACATCTTCAAGGGCTGACATTGAGGAGTATGACTCAGACCTGTTACCATGCTCTTCCAGCGACTATCTTGACTTGTCTGCAGATGAGTCTTATGGAATTCCTTCCGATCCATCTCCTTTTTGAATATCACCTTCTGAAAGTCTGTTATTTATTAAATTTGTCATACAGAGGGGAGAAGCGCTTCCAAGCAACATGGAGTTTGAGGCAGAGCTTAGAGCAGAACTCATGGAAGCCCTAGACTATAAAAAGTGGCCTAAACACTGCATAAAGGTTCCACTCCATAATCTTATAAAGGAAGCCTTCTTTAACAACTGGGAGTCCCCATTCTCATCCCAGTAGCTCTACACAAATTGGACACACTTTACAGAATTCAGTTTTGTCTAGGGTTTGACAGAACTCAGTTACAACACCAATATTTGGTCATCGAGTCTGCTTTGAAGTGAGCGAACAGTACCAGAACTTATACCAGTACTCCACCAGGCAGAGAAGGCAGACTCCTGGATAAATTTGGAAGAAGATTATTCCAGGGTTCCATGCTTGCTAAAAGAATCTTAAACTATAATTTTTATATGACATTTTTAATGAAATCACTTACCATATATACTCGAATATAAACCGGGATTTATGGGCTGAAAAAATGGTTTATATTTGGGTCAATGCCCCCTCCCAGAATTTTTTAAGGCTGCCGCCGTCAGGCTCTGCCCCCCTCCTCCTCCCTGCCCTATTTTCATACCTCTGCTGATCTGGTGGAGGTGCAGCAGGTCTTCTGCCGATCACTGGTGGAGGTGCAGCGGGCGGGAGCAAGCTTTCCAAACTCCTTCCCCGCCGCTAACTGGCTGCATGATCAGCAGCGCGATTTGGTGCTGCTTCTTGTCGCTGAGCGGCTTCCTATCGCGGGAGCCAGTAAGGAAGCCACTCAGTGCCGAGAAGGAGCGCCAAATCGCACTGCTGCTCGTGCAGCTCAGATGGTGAAATTGGATCGCGCAGCTGGTTAGCAGCAGGGCAGGAGTTTGGAAAGCTTGCTCCTGCCCGCTGCACCTCCACCAGATCGGCAGAGATATGAAGATAGGGCAGGGAGAGGGGGACAGAGGGCAGAGTCTGGGAGGGAGAGTGCAGAGTCTGAAAGGGGAAGGAAGGAAGGGTGCATTGCCTGACAGGGGAGGGGAGAAAGGAAGGGTGCTGGGTGCAGTGCCTGACAGGGGAAGGGAGGAAGGAAGGGTGTTGGGTACAGTGTCTGATATGGGAGGGATGGAGGGAAGGGGTCTGGGTGCAGAGCTTGGTAGGGAGGGGGCTGGGTGCAGAGCCTAACAGGGCAGGACACTTGAATATTAAGCTGCCCGGGAAAGGGGGCAGCTTATTCAGATCGATTTATATTAGAGTGTATACAGTATACAAAAAAAATGTCCTCTTTTGAACAATATATACTATTGGAGTGTCTTAAGTATTACCAACATTTGACAAATGATCTCCTAGAAACCTGGAAACACATGGTGCGTTCTACATTTGATGCCTTTGATATCGCCTTTCACAACTCAGCTGTCTCATAAGTACATAAGAATAGACTAATGGTTCATCCAGCCCAGTATCCCGTCTTCACAGAGGCCAGTCCAAGTCACAAGTACTAGCTGAAACCCAAACAGTGGCAGCAACATTCAGGACTGACTCTACCATATTCCCTGTATAGGAGCTGACCTCTTTGGAAACCGTGTACAAGAAGCAACATAGAAAATGAAAATACATACTGTCTGCATGACAACCTTGTCATAGAAACATGATGACAGATAAAGGCCAAATGGCTCATCTAGGCTGCCCATCCGCAGTAACCATTATCTCTTTCTCTCTCTGAGAGATCCCACGTGCCTATCCCAGGCCCTTATGAATTCTGACACAGTCTCTGTCTCCACCACCTCTACTGGGAGACTGTTACATGCATCTACCACCCTTTCTGTAAAAAAGTATTTCCTTAGATTACTCTGGAGCCTGTCACCTCTTAACTTCATCCTATGCCCTCTCATTGCAGAGTTTCTTTTCAAAAAAAGAGACTCGACTCATGCGCATTTACATTACGTAGGTATTTAAACGTCTCTATCATTTCTCCCTTCTCCCGCTTTTCCTCCAAAGTATACAGATTGAGATCTTTAAGTCTGTCAACACAGTGACATACCGCAAGGAGATATCCCAAAGCCTCAAAACTTTCAACTTACTATTCAGAACAAAAGTATAACCACCTCTTAGCCGCTCAACAAATCAGAGGTGACCTAGACACAAAAGTAGCAGAAGACTCAATCTCAGCCTCAATCCTAACAGCAGCAGTCTTTTTGATTCCCTAATAGAGAGCATTGCCAGTGCATCTCTAACTCTACCTTAGACTCTACCCATAAGAGGTCAACTCTACCACTTTTACCATCGATGGACCCTCATAACAGATAACTGGGTCCTTCAAGTGGTGAGTCAGGGCTATGCTCTTCATTTACATTGAAAACCTCTAAACCATCCTCCGTAAGAGTCTCTTTTCAGCTCAGAAGACCCTCCTTCACCAAGAGCTCTTAGCCCTCTTCCAGTTAAATGCCATAGAACAAGTTCCCCTGCAGGAGAGGGACTGAAGGTTCTACTCCAAACACTTCCTGATACCGAAAAAGACCGGAGGTCTTCGTATAATTCTGATCCTCCATGCTCTTAACAAATACTTAGTGAAGGAGAAGTTTTGCATGATCTTTCTGGGAACTCTGTTACCAATGTATGAGAAGAATGACTGGCTCTGCTCTCATACACCCATATTTCCATCCTGCCTGGCCACAGGAAATATCTTTGAGTGGGGACATGCAACTTCCAGTACAAAGTACTACCATTTGGACTGGCGTCAGCACCAAGTGTGTTCACAAAATGTTTAGTGGTAGTAGCTGCAACCTTCTGCTCATGCGGCTTTCATGTGTTCCCTTACCTAGATGACTGGTTAATCAAGGCCTCCTCATTGCAACAGGCTCACCAGGACATCCTTTCCATGGTTCGTTTATTGGCACTTCTGGGTTTTGTAGTCAACTACCAGAAATCCCATCTTCATCCCATTCAAACCTAAGAATTCAGTGGAGCTCTCCTGGACACAACTCAAGCTCAAACCTTTCTACTGCAACAGAGGCTTGACATTCTCACATCTCTCAAAAGGTCTTCTCTCTTCAACATATCATGGCACGTCAAATGTTGCTTCTCCTAGGCCAAATGGCACCTACAATACAAGGAACCTAAGTGGATGCTCTTCACCCAATGATCTCAAGCCACCGCAGCACTTTCCTAACAGATACAAGTGACCTCAGACCTTCATCAGTACCTTCAGCGGTGACTGTTACTGACCAATCTTTCCAGGGACCTTTATTTCCAAACTCCACCACATCAAAAAATATTAACAATTGGGGGACACACCTCAGCGACCTCCATACTCAAAGCAGCTGGACTTCTTGCGAGGAAACTCTCCTCATCAGTCTTCTGGAACTTCGAGCAATCTGCAGTGCATTCTGCACATTCCAAGATTGCCTCTTCTATCAAGTAGTACTTATTCAAACAGATAACCATGTACTAAGTGAACAAACAAGGAGGCACAGACTCTTGCCCACTTTGCCAGGAAGCGATCCAGATTTGGTCCTGGGTGATTTCCTTGCAACATATTCCTCAAGGCAGTTTATCTGGCAGGAAAACAAAACATCTTAGCAAACAAACTGAATAGACTACTTCAACCTCACAAGTGGTCACTCAACTAAGTCATCTTATGGTGGATATTTTCAGACTGGGGGCCGGATCGGTGTTAGACTTGCTGAGGCCCAGTGCAGAAATTAAAGGTTGGGCGGGGGGTGGGGGGGGGGGGCTCCAGCCTTTTCCCTCCCTGCCTCTCTCCTACATTCTCTCCACCTGCCATTATTACCACACATAAATCAGCTTTAAATGAGATGACTTCTTCACACACAAAACATAGACAGACGCTGGCTTTTAGAAAGCTGGAGTAGTGGTTTCTACCGTGGGCTGGTGAAGTAAATGCTTCAACGGTTCATAGACTAAACTGTGTGAGACAAAGCCAGGCACCGGACATCAGCGCGCCGGATTTAAACTGAATTTTAAAGTGCTCCGAGGGGGAGTGTGTGTGGCGGGAACCATCGCACTTAACGTAGTTGGGACCCCCCATTATAGAGGAAATAGGCTTTTTCCCTATTTTTTGGAAAAAGTTCAGTTTCCTCTCTAATATGGGGGGGTTCCCCCCCTTGGAGCGCCTTAAAATTCAGCTTAAATCCAGTGCACTGATGTCCTGCGCGCGATTGGTAGCCCTGTTTTGTGCGCTATTGTCTTGCACGATTTTGACGCGTCACCTGCTTCGACACTCACAGAATTCTTCTGAACGTCGGAGCATTTATCTCGCCGCCCCACAAGAGGAGCCTCTACCGCAGCCTTGTAAAAGGAGCCTTAACCTCCTTTAGGCACACGCATTTATTCCTGCCACAGAGCTAGTGTAAGTGCTCGCAAATAAAGTTATATATGTAACTGCAGACATAAACTATGTAGTATTCTATACTGGCAATTAAATGCTCAGTTATAAAATTCATGCTTGACCCATTTGAGGTGCCTAATTTTAGGTGACCTATACAGAACCTAACACAAACCCAATCTTTTTTTCAGATCTGTAATTCATCAAGTCGCTAGGACTTGAGCATGAGCCAATGGCATCTAACATAGAGAATTACTCCCAATAAGTCTTATAAAAAGTTGCTCATATAGGGGTCCTTTTACTAAGGTGCACTAGCCATTTTAGCGTGCGCTAAATATTAACGCATGCTAACGCATCCATGGTCTGTAATGGACACGTTAGCGCAGGGGTCCCCAAAGTCCCTCCTTGAGGGCCGAATCTAGTCGGGTTTTCAGGATTTCCCCAATGAATATGCATTGAAAACAGTGCATGCACATAGATCTCATGCATATTCATTGGGGAAATCCTGAAAACCTGACTGAATTCGGCCCTCAAAGAGGAACTTTGGGACCCCTGCATTAGCGTTTAGAGTGCGCTAATATTTAGCGTGTGCCTTAGTAAAAGGACCCTATATTGAGGCTAATTTGCAAACATGACTGCGGAATAAATATTTGGTATAATGTAAGGCAGGGGTGCCCAACGCGTCGATCGCGATCGACCGGTAGCTCAGGAAGGCAACGTGAGTCAATCGCAGAGCCCATCCCGGGCTCTGTGATAGACTCGTGTTGCCGTCCCGATCTACCGGGTCTATCAGCCTTCCTCTCCCCGACGTCAAAGACGCCGACGCCGGCCATTAGGCTGTTTTTGTCATTTCGGGGGGGGGGGAGGGGCGTGTTGCTGTGGCGGCGGCAGCAGCAACAGCCTGAAAAAGAAATCATCCTGGCCCGGGACGGTGTCATACTCCGGAACTTCTACCTCTTCCAGCAGCCCTCTCCCTTCTACCTGCTTCCGGCCACACCCCCTGCTCCGCGTCTCTCTTCGGCAACTCAGCAGCAGCGATCGACACAAGCTTCTGACGTCGGGGCCTACCCTCTGCGAGTCCCACTTGTTTCAACTTCCTTTTTCCACAAAGGCGGGACTCGTAGAGGGAAGGCCTCGATGTCGGCAGCTTGTCTTGATCACCGCTGCTGACGAGTTGCTTAAGAGAGCCGCAGAGCAGGGGGGTTTTGCCAGGTGCAGGTAGAAGGGAGAGGGCCAGTTGCAGGACTCATGGATGAGGGAGCAGAAGAGAGAGAGAAAGAGAGAGGGGAGGGAAACAAAAGGAAATATTTCATACTGGGCTGGGCCGGAGTGGAGGGAGGGTGGAAAGATTCTGGCTACAGGGTGCATTAACAAAGGAAAAGGGAGGAAAACTGAAAATGGAGATAGTGACACAAAGAAGAGAAAGAGTAAGCAGGACCTACTGAATAAGGATAGAGATACAGAGGGGACATGAAGAGGTGAAATAGAGACATAGAAGTAATGCTGAAAAAGTGGGGGGGGGGGAGATAAAGACATTGAAAGGGCAAATTGTGAACATGGGGTAAAGACAAGGACAGAGACAAATGAAGATTCTGAAAAAGTGGTGAGATAGGGATATAGGTGAGATGGACACAAAGAAGGATGATGCTGGAAAATAGGTGGAATGGTAATTCTGACAGACACATAAGGGAAATGCTGGATCAAGGAGAGATGGGGCTCAGGCTGGATGGAATGAGGAGAAATGCCTTGTTGGCCCAGAACTTCCTCTCCTACGTCAGAATTGACGTCAGGGAGCGGAATGCTGGTCAGCGCGACGCTTCTGCAGGGAAAGCTTGGGACGGCGGTGACTTGGGGGCTGTTCCCCGATGGCGGTGGCAGCAAACCGAGTGGCTTGGGGGAGGGCATGGAGAAAGAAAAAGGGGGCAGACAGGGAGACAGAAAGAAGGGGGAACAGGGAGACAGAAAGAAAAAGTTGGGGGAGAGAATGAGGTCTGGAGGAGAGGAAACATACAGGAGGCTGAAAGAAAGGAAGAAAGATTGGATGCACAGTCAGAAGAAGAAAGTGCAACCAGAGACTCATGAAATCACCAAACAGCAAAGGTAGGAAAAATGATTTTATTTTCAATTTAGTGATCAAAATGTGTTGGATTTGAGAATTTATATCTGCTGTCTATATTTTGCACTATGGCTCCCTTTTACTAAACCGCAATAGCGTTTTTTAGCGCAGGGAGCCTATGAGCATTGAGAGCAGCACGAGGCATTCAGCGTAACTCCCTGTGCTAAAACCTACTATTGTGGTTTAGTAAAAAGAGAGGGGGTATATTTGTCTATTTTTGTATTTTGTTACTGAGGTGATATTGCATAGAGTCATCTGCCGTGACCTCTTTGAAATAACCCGGAATATGAATAATTAACATTTTCTCTGCCTTTCAGTGTGCTTTGTGTTTTTTTTTAATTTTATTGTTGGTAGATCATTTTGACTTAGTCATTATAAAAGTAGCTCGCAAGCCCATAAAGTGTGGGCACCCCTGATGTAAGGTAACGAGGTTCTATTCATGTATATTTCTTATTAGGAAAATCAGGAATGTATTTTGTGGAAGACAGTGCTACAGATAAACTGGAAAACTGTGTAAGTATGCAGTTTTACTTATATTTTGCAAAAAATCCTGAGGGGCATAATCGAAAGGGACGTCTAAGTCCGTTTACGTCCATCTTGCAAGTCGTCCAAAGTAAAAAAACAGCTTAAGACACATTTTCAAAAGATGCATCCAACTTTTTTTTCGTTTCGAAAATCATCTAATTATACGTCTTGCCAATCTGATAGTCCAAGCCACTAAATTGTCCATCTTTATACCACATTTTTGTCCAACTTTTCATCCAAGTCCAAAATGCCTAGAACAAGCCCTGTTGGGACATGGGAGGGGTCTGCAAAGTGATGGACTGCACACCCAGACATGCCACCTAAATAGTGGGGGTACCTTACAGGGCACTGCTGTGAACTTCACAAAAAGGGTGCCATGTCTTCTCCTCCCTACAGCTCCCTTATAGGTTACGGTGAGCCCCCCAAACCACCTCCTGAATCCCCTAGCCCCACTTATCTACTACCCCAATAGCCCTTATGGCTGCAGGAGCCACTTATATGCCAGTAAAAAAAGGATTTTGGGGGTGTATAGGGGAGTTCACATGTTTAAGTATCAATGCAGTGATTACAGGGGCTTATGGGCATGGGTCCCTCCGCTCTATGGGTCCCTAACCCACCCCCAAGATGACTTAAGCTGCCTCTGTGCTAGATGACTAGGCTTTCCTATGCCAGGCTGCCAGGTGATGATGGTCTGGAGGCTGAATTTTAAAGATGTGATTAATATTTTTATGGGGGTGGAGGGGTTGGTGATCACTGGGGTAGTGTGTGGGGGTTCTGTATTATCTGGTGACTTTAGGTGTTTTTTTGTGATTTAGACCATGTTTTACATGGTCTAAGTCACAACGTCCAAATTCCGTCAATCGTGGGCTGTATAACTTTCGGTTATACATGCTGTACGACTAAGTCTAAGCCAGCCCACGTCCCGCCCAACTCCTGCACTCGACACTCCTCCCGAAACACCCCGTTTAGCTTTGGTTGTTCAGCAGCACTATGAAGGCCTAGGTCATTTAGAAATATGTCCAAAACCCATTTTTAGTATCTGCACTTGGACGTTTTTGAGAAATATTTGTCCAAGTGCCAACTTAGGCCGGTTTTTGGACGTATTTCATTCTTTCGATTCGATTTATTGTATAAACGGTAGAGATGTTCATTCATTAATGTGAATTTGGTTTATTAATGTACCTTTAAAAGTTACACTACCCTAGATCATGCAAGTTAACCCACAAATTAAGGTACATTAAAAAGATCTAATGCATGTTAAAGGATTTATATTTCTTTTTATTACAATGGATGTGTGAAACTTTAGAATTGGAACATTTTTGCCCTTAATAAACAGAATCTTTTAGTATTTCTTCAAATTCTGTTTCTGAAACAACCATGTAAGACTTCTTTGTTAAATTCCATTTCTTAGTAATTTATAAAATGCATTTTATAGTATTTTGGAGACTTAACTTTAGCTTAATTAGGTCTCCTATATGGGGCCACTTCCCCATAATTTAATTTGGCCAAGTGCAAAGTTATGTACAGTGGTGCCTCGCATAACGGACGCCTCGCACAGCGAACGCTGCGCACAACGAACTTTATGTCTTGATTCGTACAACGAACTTCGTTTCACACAACGAAGTCGCCCGAGCTGCATCCTTCCGCGCAGGCACTGCGCTTAACTGCCCTCTCTCCGCCTGGCTCCCTCTTGCCCCCCCCCCGACTCCCCGACACGATCGGGGCAAGAGGGAGCCCAAGCCCTCTTGCCCCCCCGACTCCCCGACACGATCGGGGCAAGAGGGAGCCCAAGCCCTCTTGCCCCCCCGACTCCCCGACACGATCGGGGCAAGAGGGAGCCCAAGCCCTCTTGCCCCCCCGACTCCCCGACACGATCGGGGCAAGAGGGAGCCCAAGCCCTCTTGCCCCCCCGACTCCCCGACACGATCGGGGCAAGAGGGAGCCCAAGCCCTCTTGCCCCCCCGACTCCCCGACACGATCGGGGCAAGAGGGAGCCCAAGCCCTCTTGCCCCCCCGACTCCCCGACACGATCGGGCCAGGAGGGAGCCCAAGTCCTCCTGGCCACGGCGACCCCCTAACCCCACCCTGCACTACATTACGGGCAGGAGGGATCCCAGGCCCTCCTGCCCTCGACGCAAACCCCCCCTCCCCCCAAACGACCGCCCCCCCCAAGAACCTCCGACCGCCCCCCAGCCGACCCGCGACCCCCCTGGCCGACCCCCACGACACCCCCAACCCCCTTCCCCGTACCTTTCTGTAGTTGGCCGGACAGACGGGAGCCAAACCCGCCTGTCCGGCAGGCAGCCAACGACGGAATGAGGCCGGATTGGCCCATCCGTCCCAAAGCTCCGCCTACTGGTGGGGCCTAAGGCGCCTGGGCCAATCAGAATAGGCCCGGGAGCATTAGGTCCCTCCTGGGGGCGGGGCCTGAGGCACATGGGCCCAACCCGACCATGTGCCTCAGGCCCTGCCCCAAGGAGGGACCTAATGCTCCCGGGCCTATTCTGATTGGCCCAGGCGCCTTAGGCCCCACCAGTAGGCGGAGCTTTGGGACGGATGGGCCAATCCGGCCTCATTCCGTCGTTGGCTGCCTGCCGGACAGGCGGGTTTGGCTCCCGTCTGTCCGGCCAACTACAGAAAGGTACGGGGAAGGGGGTTGGGGGTGTCGTGGGGGTCGGCCAGGGGGGTCGCGGGTCGGCTGGGGGGGCGGTCGGAGGTTCTTGGGGGGGGCGGTCGTTGGGGGGAGGGGGGGTTTGCGTCGAGGGCAGGAGGGCCTGGGATCCCTCCTGCCCGTAATGTAGTGCAGGGTGGGGTTAGGGGGTCGCCGTGGCCAGGAGGACTTGGGCTCCCTCCTGGCCCGATATTGTCGGGGAGTTGGGGAATCGGCGGGGCAAGAGGGCTTGGGCTCCCTCTTGCCCCGATCGTGTCGGGGAGTCGGGGGGGCAAGAGGGCTTGGGCTCCCTCTTGCCCCGATCGTGTCGGGGAGTCGGGGGGGCAAGAGGGCTTGGGCTCCCTCTTGCCCCGATCGTGTCGGGGAGTCGGGGGGCAAGAGGGCTTGGGCTCCCTCTTGCCCCGATCGTGTCGGGGAGTCGGGGGGGGGCAAGAGGGCTTGGGCTCCCTCTTGCCCCGATCGTGTCGGGGAGTCGGGGGGGCAAGAGGGCTTGGGCTCCCTCTTGCCCCGATCGTGTCGGGGAGTCGGGGGGCAAGAGGGCTTGGGCTCCCTCTTGCCCCGATCGTGTCGGGGAGTCGGGGGGGCAAGAGGGCTTGAGCTCCCTCTTGCCCCGATCGTGTCGGGGGTGCCAGGGACCACACGGAGTCACCCACCGTACCACCCGATTCGGGTAAGCGCAGGTATCGGTGGGTGGCTTATTTGCGGGGGGGTGCCTTATTTTACATTTTTTTCTAAAAAGGGGGGGCTGTCTTATTTGATGGCCCTGCCTTATCATCGGGGAAACACGGTAGAAAAAAAAAAAAAATGAACAGTTAAGTCCCAGTTTTTGCCGCTGAGACTCTGCCCTCTCTCACTGTAAAATTAGACTCTACTTAGTCTGTCTTTAAATTTAAAAAATGTGTGTTGTTTTAAAAAACAATTATGTTTTTAGATGTATCTAAATAAAAATAATAACCAAAAATTTATCTTTTTTTATGTCATCTTAGCATATTTTATGCTGCAGAACGAATTATTTTTTTTTACATGTATTCTTATGGGAAAACGCGTTTCACATAACGAACGTTTCGCATAACAAACTTGCTCCTGGAACCAATTAAGTTCGTTGTGTGAGGCACCACTGTATATAGAGAAGAATAATCAAAATTAAAGCTACATAGTAGGAGTTATCATTCAGGAAAAGGATCAAGGCAAGGATAATATTTGCAATGGTGACCAATAAAGCAGAGACATTATTAAGAATTCTTAGAAAAGGAATAAAGAATAAAACAAAGAATAACATTTTGCCTGAGGAGGAAGTGATATCACAGACATGAATGGACACTTGAGTCTTATGCTCCATCAAGATCTTGAACTAAAAAGCATTTAATGGTGATCCTTCATCCCTATAAGGGGGCATTGACCCTTGCTGCAAAGGGCCAAGAAAATAACATAGATTTGCGGGGTTTCTCTTATCTTGGCAATAGCCCAGCATAAGTGATTATGAATCTAATCTAATACTTGGTTTTGTATACCGAGACTTCAATCTAAGAAAGCTGAAATAAACATATTGACTAGATCTCAAAAAGGATTAATTACCAAAGTGTTTAATAAACAGAGAAGTATGAGTTATGAGCTGCTTTGCCTGAGGATGAACAAGGGAGTGAGTACCACCTGCTGTAGGACATTAAAAGAGAAGTTACAGCTATGCAGGCAGAGGTTGCTATCCTGGCTCCTGATCTAAGGGCAGAAATAACTGAGAAGGTTACATTCAAAATGTACACACATAAAATATGTAGGAAAGAGAGAAAATGGAAAATCTTCCAACAGAAGTATATATTATGCATCTATTAGATGATTTTCCTCCTCTTTGTTTAAGGGCCTCCCATAGCTAGGAATTTAAACTTGGGATACTTCTGTCCTGTTTGTCCTTTGAAAAAACAAACTGATTTTCCTGTAATACATACTTCAAAAGACAGCAGTCCAGATAAGTCCACCCACTTTCTCTATGAGCTGACTTTCTGCTAAGCTTAATACACTGTAAGGTTAAAGAGACATGTGCATGATAGTTACTGCTAGACTGCCATTCAAACATTCAATAAAAAGTGTAAAGTTTTGGTTAACTTCTAAGGAAGAGCTCTATCCTTAACTGTATCAGTTGATATCATCAAAGTGTGGATTGCTTATCCTGCTTCAGTGGCGTACCTAGCATATGTGACCCCCGGGGCCCATCATTTTTTTACCCCCCCCCCAATCTATATCAAAAATATGATTTTTAGTAACAATCCGCATATCGCACAACAAGAGTGTACCTAGGAAAAGGCAGAATCTTAAACACTGCAGTGAGCACTAGAACACCAACACATACATGGTATCTCTATCTCCTTCCCTTCCCTCATGCCATGGCATCTCTTCCTCCCCCTCCATGGTCTGGTATCTCCTTTCCTTTTTTCCTTTCCCTCCCTCCCATGGACTTGGCATCTCTGGTTCCTCTCCCTTGTCTTCCTTCTCCCTCCTTCCCTCTCTCTCCCCAATTGGGTGCTGCAGCTGCAGCATGTCTCCCCTCTTGCCTGTGCAGTATTTCTACCCTTCCCCCCTTCCCTGCGCAGCATTTCTACCTTCCCCCCTTCCCTGCCCAGCATATCTGGCTGGCTCCCATGGGCGTCCGCTCCTCACGCGATCTGTGGCTGCATGGAAGCCTTCTCTCTGATGTCATGACGTCAGAGGGAACGCTTCCGATGTAGCCACGGATCGCGTACAAGTACTTAAACACTGTAGAAATAAAACCAGAAATGCATTTCCTTTTCTTTTAAACACAATACAAAGACATCTGCTGTATACATTTCCCAAAGCTAACATATGTTAGTCAATAAATTCCATTTTTTACCTTTGTTGTCTGGAGACTTATTTTTCCATAAAGTTGGTCCCAGTTTCTTTTTTCCGCTTTCCCATCTTTTGTAAATTCTTCTGTTGCTGTCCATTGGTTCCTCCTACCATGGTCCAGCATTTATCTCTTTCTCATCTTTCATCCCTGCCCACCAGTCTCATGCCCAACATTTCTCCTTCTATCACCCCTCTCCAGCATCATGCCACATCTCTCCCTCCATTCCCTACACCACTATGTCCAACATTCCTCCCTCTTGTATCCATTTCAATCTGTCCATTCCACCACAATATTTCTTCCTCTCATCTGTACCTCACTCCCTCCCTATGACCAAAAATTCTCCTTTCTTCCATTCCCCATGTACACAACCATCTCTTTTCCTCCCTTCCTCTCTCCCAAGTTCATGCCTTCTGTGTACAAAAATGCACTCCCTTCCCCACCTCTTTCCCTCCCTTCCTCCATCTTCTCTCCTAAGTTCATGCCTTGTGTCCAAAAACGCACTCCCTTCCCCACCTCTTTCCCTCCCTTCCTCCATCCTCTCTCCCAAGTTCATGCCTTGTGTCCAAAAATGCACTCCCTCCCCCACCTCTTTCCCTTCCTTCCTCCATCCTCTCTCCCAAGTTCATGCCTAGTGTCCAAAAACGCACTTCCTCCCTCCTTTTGTGTTCACGTTTGCCTCCCAAGTTCGACCTCCTTCTGTCCCGCATTTGCCTCCCATGTTCGTGTCCAGCCCTCATCTGCCAATAAATTACCAACTTTCTCATCCAAATGGAGCTTGAGCCACGAGGCTCGTCTTCTATTTCCTGCCTGCCCTGCTGCAGCACACATAGCCGACCGGAAGTCTTCCCGATGTCAGCGCTGATGTCGGAGGGCGGGCTTTGTGTAAGCCTTCCCTCTGACGTCAGCGCTGACATCGGGGAAGACTTCTGGTTGGCTATGTGTACTGTGGCAAGGCAGGTAGGAACAGAAGGCGAGCCTCGCGGCTCGAGTTGTATTGAACCCCGCAGGATCCCCTCAGGTCCCCCGTTATCCCTGTTCAGCTCTCTACTGTGCACCCCCTTGGGGCGTGCACCCGGGGTGGGCCGTTCCCCCTTAGGTACGCCACTGTCCTGCTGTTCTTGGAAAACACCAGTAGCTTTACTTCCCATCAGGCATGTTTAGGTAGAGGAAGAAAAATACCCCAAGTACACAGCATTTGCAAGAGTATGTAGAGTATTTCTTCTCCCCCTCAGCCAGCTACCAATTTCCCCCAAAAAAACTGCCCCCCCCACCAAAAAAGGACATATGATAAATGAATTTTTACTTTGATTTCCCTGTGGAAATTTGGGTTAAATATATTTGCTAAACTGTCCATATAGTTTTCAAATACCGGTATGTGGGCTGTTTAAAAATTGGTCTCTTCATGAATCCTAACCTTTCTTTTCTAGGCGTTTTAGGAAGAGAGGGCATTATGTGAATAGAGATCTCTAGCAAGGTAGAAGAATACATAAATTTATACATACAGTAAATTTAATACAGATTACATTTTGGTCTTGCAAACCAGTACTTGTAATAAAAACTCTTTTAACTCTATATTTTTAAGTCATTTCATGGAGAAACTGAGCCAGCGTCATTTTCTTGGACTTACGAAGAAATCAAGGAAGTTCATACTCGTTGGTGGCAGTTAAGAGACAAAGCAGTGGAAATATTTTTAACTAATGGCAGAACTCTGCTGCTAGCATTTGATAGCACAAAGGTATGGTAAATATAGGTTTTCATGCTGACATATAATTCTTCATCAAAATTTATATAAGTGAAAAAATTGGGAATCAAGAATCATACTATGTTAAGAAAAACGTTATAAGCGCGATTGGATGTTGAGGCTTAAAATCAGGGATTCGTCCTCCACTAGCCTCTAGGTCTCTGAGTATATAATTCTTTAAAATATTGAAAAGCAACACGTGAATTATTTAAATTTGTGGTGTTGAAAGGGGGGGATTCAGCAGTACTGCTGACCGATTTATACATGTTGCATAAAGACATATGACAGGATTTATATCTGCTACCCGGGAAGTCTAGTTTAGAGAAAGTTGCTTTGTGCAACTCTCCACTGGATAGATTAGACGTGCATGCAGAAAACAGACATATATGTTTCTAAAATATATTCTGAAATACTAACCGCATTTAGGTTGCCTTGCGACTCCATCAATATTTCAGGTGTTGATGTTTGTAAAATGGGCGCTCCATCAACACACATGTCCATTCCTGGATGTATTTTAGAACAGTTCTACTTGGCAGATATTGTTCTAAAATACTACCTGAACTTGAAACTTCCCACCTGGTCATCTTGGGGTGGGCAGACTAGATGGGCCGTGGCCCTTTATCTGCCGTCTATTTCTATGTTTCTAAAATCACTTTTTTTTTTTTAAATCCTTTTTTATTAGGTTTTCATATACAGAACAGACACAAGATCAATCGGTCCATCAAACAGGTTACCCAAGCAGTAACTCCACAACCCAAAAAATTCCACCCCCCCACCCCCCATTCCCCCACTTTCCCACCCACCCTCCCATGGGAACAGCCTCAACTGGGTTCAGGTCAGTTCAACAATCTGCAGCGTACTACCGGTGTTAACATAGAACAAAAGGGCAACCAGCAACGTAAATATGAGGAATCAGATTTAGAGTTCATGTCTGCAATGGACAAACGTTCATAGCCTGCCAACTGGATCATTTGTGTGCGCCAATGGGAAACAGTTGGAGTGTGCGAAGACAGCCAGCATTGAAGAATAGTTTTAAGTCCCATGAAGATAGCCTTTTGGACAAACGCCGCAGTACCTGGACGGATGGGCATCAAAGTAAGTTTCAATGTAAATAAATATGTGTTTGTAGGCTGCCAGGTACAGTTCCAGATGGATTGAATATGCAAGCAAACACGTTTCCAGTAAGCCTGTATGCCCGGACACAGCCAAAACATATGGCCTAAAGAAGCTCCTGGGGCCGCACACTTCGGGCAACAAGCAGTAGTACTTACATGTGCCCGAAAAGCTCGGACTGGGGCAAAATATGCCCGAACCAGAAACTTGTAATATCGTTCCTTTTCTGCTACAGAGATCAATAGTTTCATACCCATTGAAAAACTCCGTTTTAGCATTTCCACTGATATGTTAATCTGCAAGTCTTGAGTCCATTTGGAGGCCAATGAGGCATAGTCCAATTCTCCAGCCAAGTCCTGTAGAAATCGGTGATGTGAGCGTAAAGGTATGGGTTCCTGAGCAGTTAAACAAAAGGCTTTTGACAATTTGTCCTGGAGGGCACCACTCAATGAGGGACCCGACAAGGTACTGATATAATGATGTAACTGTTTATATTTGAACCAGTCAGCAGGCTTTAGAATAGAAGAGTCACATAACATTTGAAAGGACTGTAGTTGTCCATTAGATTGTAATACATGAAGCAAATAATATAATCCCCTCCCAGTCCACCAGGCCTGGGCACCCAAATCCATTCCCGGGAGAAAGTCTCCATTACCAGCCACCGGGAGACATGGGGTTGTATCATATCTAATGGCCAAACGCTGGCAGATAGTCTTCCAAAGCCTACGCAGGGGGAGGAGAAACATATCTCCATAGTTGTCCTCCTGTTTGGGAAGGCAACAAGCATGTAATAGGTAACTAAAGTGGTAGGGGGCGAATGCTAAACATTCCACCTCCGTGGCCGTAAAGTAGGATGTACCACAGAACCAGTCATTCAAATGCCGGATCAGGCAAGCCTCATTAAACCTCCCCAAATGTAATAGTCCCAGACCCCCTTGAGAGGTAGGTAAAGATAAATTGTGTAGAGTGATCCGGGATCTCTTACCCCCCCATAAGAATCGGGACAATGAACGGTGATGTTGCCGGAGATGTTTACGTAACAAAAAAATGGGCAAAGTTTGTAAAACATAGAGCCATTGTGGGATCATCATCATGTTATACAAAGCAATCCTGCCCATTAGTGTCAATGGATAGGATCTCCAGGCCTGCAATCTTTGTTCAGTTCGGGAGAGCAATGGCAAAACATTATGTGAATAGAGTGTAGTTAAGTCCCTTGGTATAAGGATACCCAGATATCTAATGGAAGATGGCGCCCAAACTAGAGGAAAGGGGCCTGGCCAAGAATCGCAAAGTGAGGGCTGCAGAGGAAGTACCAGTGATTTCTGTTTATTCAACGTCAGTCCAGAATATAAGTGGAATTCATCCAGGATTTCTAAAGCACGCATCAGAGAACGATGTGGCTGAGCTAGTGTGAGTAGGATATCGTCTGCGAAAGCTAGCACCCATAGTTGAGAAGAGCCCTCCTTCAACCCAACTATAACATCATCCTTCAATATGGTACGTATAAGAGGATCTAGGTAAAGAAGAAAAAGTAGTGGGGACAAAGGGCATCCCTGACGAGTTCCCCGACCTACTATAAATGTTCGTGTCAATATACCGTTTACTAAGAGTGAAGCTGTTGGGGAAGAGTATAACACCCGTAAAGCTGACCAAAACCAGCCCCCCACTCCCATGTATTCCAATACCTTAAAAAGATAAGACCAGTTTACTTGGTCAAATGCTTTTGCAGCGTCTAGACTGACCAGAATGCCCGGCGTAGATGCAAGTTGAGCTCTGGACATTGCCAATAGTACCCTCCGAACATTCACCACCGAGTGTCGGCCCTGGACAAATCCGGCCTGTGTATGAGATATTACATGTGGTAAGAGAGGAGTCAATCTGTTAGCCATTTTTATATCCACATTAAGGAGGGATATAGGACGATAAGAATCAACCTCATCTTTAGGTTTACCTGGTTTAGGGAGCAAAGTTATAGTAGCTGTGTTGGCATGGGATGGAAAGGATCCCTTCTCCAATGCCACTGTGTAGTAGCCCATAAGAGATTCACACACCTGCAAAGACATCAGTTTATAAAATTCAGTGGAAAACCCGTCTGGCCCCGGGGCAGTATATGAGCGTAAATGTTTGATTGCTTTCTGGATCTCTGTGCCTTGAATAGGTCCATTCAACACTGATCTCTGCAGGTCTGTGAATCTAGGCATACCCGCGTCCTCCAAATAATCGAGGACATCTGGGCCCATATAGGTAGTAGGACTAGCATAGAATTTAGAAAAGTGTTGATAAAATGCCTCAGCAATGTCCGCTGGTTTAGTATGGTAAGAATGAGGTCCTGTTTTAACCCGGGAAATATAGCGATCGTCTTGCCAGTTCTTAGTCAGCGTAGCTAACAATTTACCTGTTCTATTCCCAAAACGATAAAATCTGTATTTTCTGTAAAATAGCGAACGCTTAACCCGATCATGTAACAAAGCATTCAAAGCTACTTGTGCTGAATGCATGTCCTCACGAAGCAAGCGAGAAGGAGCTTGGATATATCGGGCTTTCAATTGTGAATATTGTTTCTCTAATCTAATAATACCATGGGAGATTCTTTTGCGGCGAGCTGTTACATAAGAAATTATCGCCCCTCTAAGTACTGCTTTGGCCGTATCCCAAAAGAGATCCGGAGTGGGTACATGTTGTCCATTAGTCTTCAAGAAATCCTCCCAACAAGAATGCAGATATGCCTGAAAGGAAGGATCATCTTTCAGATATGAAGGAAATTGCCACCGGAAGCACCCCAAAGGGGGAGCACTCCAGGACACATCCAACCAAATAGGACAATGATCGGAAATGGCTAATGGACCTATAGTTGCCTCAGATACTCGAGAGAATAATGATTCAGATATCAGTATATAGTCCAAACGGGAAAAGGTTCCATGAGCTCGAGATTGGTGAGTATAATCCCGTTCAAACGGGTGAAGTAGACGCCAAGGATCTACCATGCCCAGCGATTTACACAGAAAGGGTAGCCCCTTAGTGTCAGATGCAGTTGGTGACCTAGTTGGTCCAGTGAGATCAAGAGAAGCATCCAGGACCTGATTGAAATCCCCAACCACTAGAAGAGGAACAGAAGTGTCTTGAAGTCCTAGAGTAATCAAAGAATTAAGGTAAGTTGATGAGTAAATGTTAGGCCCATATGTAATCAGTAATCTAAAGTCTGTACCCTGTAAAGTGATATGTAATAGTAAGGACCTACCCTGAACATCTTGATGGCAAGTGGTGACAGCACACTTCAAGCCCTTGCGAATCAGCAAACAAACTCCAGCCCGCTTACCCGAGGAAGATGCATAAAAAACAGAACCAACCCATCCCCGCTTCAATTTCTCATGTTCCTCAGCAGTTAATTTAGTCTCTTGTAAACAGGCCAAGTCAGCCTTGTGGTGTTTCAATTGTTGCAGGATTTTGGACCTTTTTATCGGTGATGTTATACCAGCAACATTCCAAGAGACAATTCGAAGTGTTCTATCTCCCATGGGCACCCGATATAGTATGCATGTTGACAATTATATCCCAAAACCACGCCCAGGTGCCCAGCCTCACCCAAGCGTATATCGTATAGTACCTATTATATTGCAGCAGAAGCAAATTCAAATACAGTAAGGAAATACTTAATCTGACCCAAAAGAAAAACAAAACTGAAGCAAAATTTCTTCCCCAAGGCTGTTCCCATCCCATCCCACAATCCCCAATCCAACCCCCCACATTCCCAAATCTCCCAAATAGCATATCCCCTGTGGAATATGCAAGAGGCCAGGGAAGACACTAACGGAACCCCAATCCTTCTAACAAACCAGAACATACTTTACTTAAGTGAAAGCTTCAACACAGAAACATATACTAGAATAGAATCAATGAAGTTCATCCTAGCCAATAACCAATACAGTTACATATTAAGTTCATCAAGGAGGGTCTCCCGGAGAGCTCAGGTGAGTGTTGATGTAGTCGGCTGCTTCAGAGGCCACTGAAAAGGAGTGCCAAGCACCCTCATGTTGAATCTTCAATATAGCTGGGTAGAGAAACAAAAATCGCTGTTTAAGTTCCACCAGACGCTTACAGAGAGGATAAAATTCCTTTCGCTTGTCAGTAAGGGCCGTTGAGTAATCCTGGCTAATACGAATAGCTGATCCTCGCATCATCAAGGTATCTTTCTTAGCCCGGTATTGGCGCAATATTGCCGCTTTATGTCTGTAGTTCAGGAACTTAGCTATCACCACTCGTGGTCTAGCATCCTGAGAAGGCCTTGCTCCCAAGCGATGGGCCCTTTCCAAACATAGAGAGCTGGACTCCATAGCCTCCGGGAATTCCATTTCCAGCCAGCCTTCCAACTCCGCAGGCAATCTCGCGTCAGGGATCAGTTCTGGGACACCCAGAAAGCGTAAGTTACTGCGTCGTAACCTATTTTCCAGGTCATCAATTTTTTCAGCCTGCCGATGCACTGTTTCTTGTAGTGCAGCAATATCCATTTCATGTGAATTTATATTATCCTCCGCTGCTGACACCTGTTGCTCTAGATCTGTTGTGCGGGCCGCTGTATCTGTTAACAGTTGTTCCAGGCGGGTCATTTTGTTAGCCAATGCCTCTAGCTGCGGACCCAGCACCTGAGCCACCGCCGTCTTTATTTCAGTCAGGGCTGTGTCCGAAAACTCCGACACCGCCGTCCCCGATGCGGCCGCCATTTTGGCCGCGCCCGAGATTGATTTTTGTTTTCCTGCGCGCACTGTTTTTGATCGCGCTGTCTCCTGCGACCGGGTCAAATATTGTTCCATAGATACCCGATGTTGGGCATTTCAAGGAGACCCAGCCAGGATGAGGAATTCGCTTGCTGAAGTGTAGTTTAGTGGATTGGGGCCCGGAGCCGATGTAAGACACGTCTTCAGCGGCTCATAGCGTCACGTGACCCCCTAAAATCACCTTTTAATAAACAGACCCGATTATCTTGGACCTATTAGAAATGTTTATATATGTTCTTGCCTGTGAATACAACAGAGATGGTTTGTTTGTTTTTAAGGTCCGTGATAATGTGTATCACAATATCCTGACAAACAATCTTCCAAATCTTTTGGAGTATGGGAACATTACGGCTCTCACTCAGCTGTGGTGCACAGGACAAATCACTAATTTTGAATACCTGACTCACCTAAACAAACATGCTGGACGCTCTTTCAACGATCTTATGCAGTATCCTGTATTTCCATTCATTCTCGCTGATTACACCAGTGAAACACTTGATCTAAATGATCCATCAATTTACAGGTAACTTAAAAGTGAATTATTTCTAAAAATTATTGTTCATACATTCTGCTATCAGAAAAGAGAGTCTGTTTTAATTCTTAATTAAGTTTGCCAGAAATTTGTGACTTTATTTTTATAATCTAGATACCCCTCCACCTTTAGAATCCAGTTGACTTTTTCCTAGTGTTTGTACTCTAAGGCGATGTTGCACAAGCTACTGTCATCAGTTTTGGCAACAAGGGTCAACAGAATAGTAATAGGTATAACACAAGTAAGGACCTAAATAGATTGTGGTTATCATGTCGGTCCAAAATAATTTGTAGAAATAAGTGTCAATAAACGTCTGAATCCTCTACTTTTAGAAAATACTTATTACAGGCAAGCAGTTTTATTTTAGCAAAAGCTTGCTTTTACATTTGTCTCTGTAGTCCTGCTCTTTTAATTTAATGTTTTATTCATTTAATGGTGGATGACATTTGCAGTTCAGTTCACCAGTACAGTATCATCTTTTGTCCCTTAAATATTCTAGTAACATTAAAACGTAGGAACATTTTGCCGAGAAATACAGTAGGAAGAATTTGAAGACTGTAATTCTGTTACATAAACACAGGAGTCTGTATGTTAGGTGATTAATCCATACTCACAAACTGATCAACGATGTCAATCTTTCAGCTCCTCCTCCTTCACCAGTGGAGTATAGTGCCCTCTCCAGGTTTTCCTTCTGCAAGTGAACTGAGGTGGGTTCTGATCTGCTCTGTTTGGTTATTATTATTTTCAGGTATTTTTCTTCTGTTTCGTGAGGCTTCAGTGGTAAGAGGACCACTTATTTGGGAGTGAATGCAGACTCCGCATTGGTGGGCTGCAGCTCACAGGGCAACACCCAGGTATACCTGATGAGCCAGCCTGGTTTCTTTGAGGCTCAGAGTTTGTTCCCCTGAGAGTCAGCTCATCTTCTGATTTACTAGAGGCTTGACCAAATAAATCATGAAGCAACCTAACAATGCTTTAATTATATTTTTGTCTATGAGGACCTTCAGATATGTTTCAATAAATATATGATCCTTTCATCAAAATTTTGGATCAATACTAATGCATCATAAGTTCTCTATTTTTTATCAAATATATCATCCAACTGTGTGTTTCAATTTTCTAGTTAATTCTTACTAAAGAAACATCATCAAAGGACAGAGTAGAAAAAAATCAATCAAATATCAAAACAAAGTCTGGGGGATGACGGGGAACACTCACATACAATACTGGTAGAAATCAAAATCAGGTGGAGAAAAAGGCCTCAGTTAAAGTCAATCAATGACTGGGAAGTGCTCCTGTTGTATTAAACATAAAGCAGATAACATAAGAACATAAGCAATGCCTCCGCTGGGTCAGACCTGAGGTCCATCGTGCCCAGCAGTCCGCTCACGTGGCGGCCTAACAGGTCCAGGACCTGTGCAGTAATTTATACCCTTCTATCCCCTTTTCCAGCAGGAAATTGTCCATTCCTTTCTTAAACCCCAGTACCGTACTCTGCCCTATTACATCCTCTGGAAGCGCATTCCAGGTGTCCACCACACTTTGGGTAAAGAAGAACTTCCTAGCATTCGTTTTGAATCTGTCCCCTTTCAACTTTTCCAAATGCCCTCTTGTTCTTTTATGTTTTGAAAGTTTGAAGAATCTGTCCCTCTCCACTCTCTCTATGCCCTTCATGATCTTGTAAGTCTCTATCATATCCCCTCTAAGTCTCCTCTTCTCCAGGGAAAAGAGACCCAGTTTCTCCAATCTCTCAGCATATGAAAGGTTTTCCATCCCTTTTATCAGACTTGTCGCTCTCCTCTGAACCCTCTCGAGTAACGCCATATCCTTCTTAAGGTACGGCGACCAATATTGGACGCAGTATTCCAGATGCGGGCGCGCCATCGTCCGATTCAATGGCAAGATAATGTCTTTCGTTCTGGTTGTAATACCCTTCTTGATTATACCTAGCATTCTATTCGCTCTCTTAGCGGCCGCTGCGCACTGTGCAGTTGGCATCATTGTCATGTCCACCATTACCCCCATAACTATTATGGACCATAAAAAACTCCACCTGCAATACTTTCTTGTTTTATATTGTGTTGAGTTCCACCTCGCCAACCACAGGAAATGTAGAGACAAATTCAGATAAGAGTCAGCAGCATAGAAAACACACAGAAAAAAACTTTTAACAAAAGTAAACTGCCACTTATCCTAGGGCTCCTTTTACTAAGCTGCGCTAGCGGTTTTAGCGCACGCTAGATGCTAATGCCACCATTGAGCTGGCGCTAGTTTTTGGTGTGTAGCGCCGGGTTACTGCACGCGGCAATGTAGCGTGCGCTAAAAACGCTAGCGTACCTTAGTAAAAGGAACTCTTAGTGCTTCTTCAATCTGGCTGCCAAAAATGAGGACCTCTCTTCAAATCCCAACGGGAGAACCCCGTTTCATCACAAGCATCTTCAGGGGAAAGAATTTGTTAATGCTCAGGTCTCAAATGCGCTGCATACAGCAGAAAAGTGGCAAAAACATCAAGACGCTTTTTCTAGGAAGAGTGAGGCTAGAGAACATATTGATGTAAAAAAATGACATCATTAATTGGAGAAATATCCATTCACAAAATTGCTAGCAATTCCCACACACGAAAATATTCTCCATAGCAAAAAAAACAAAAAAGGCACGTAAACAAAATTAGCAGAACTGCATTCACTCACAGAAATGCTCGCCATTCAAGGACAGTATTTAAACTAGAGAATGACACGGGGGAAAAAATTTGTCCCCGTCTCCCGCGACCACTGTCCCCGCCCCGTCCCTGCAGCATCCATACAAGCCTCAGTACTGCAATATTTAGCTTATTCCTTCCTTATAAATCAAAGTTCTGGCTACTGAACTAGAGAAAGGGATGTTCAGCTGGCAGGGCTTTGTTTATAAATTTTTATAAACACAACTAATATACTACCTTATCCTAAAGCAAAAAAGAAATAAATAAATATAATTTTTTTTTTCTAGCTTTGTTGTCTGCCTCTTCCTTCACCCCCCCCCCCAATTGGTCTGGCACCCATCTTCTTCCCTCCGCTTCCCCATATTCTGGCATCTCTCTCTTCTTCCCTTTCAGTGTCTTCTCCCCACTCTGTCTTCCCCATGTCCTTTCAGCGTCTGTTCCTCTTCACCCCCCTTCAGCATCTGTTCATTTCCTCCACCACCCTTTCCTCTCTCGCCACCTCACCACCTTTCGGCACCCCTCGTGCGGCCACCTCCCTCCTTCCTACCTACCCGAATCTATCTATCTCCCTCCCTCCCCTTTACCTTCGCAGCGCGTTTTGAGTAACTTCTTCAAAGCCGTCGGAGCCTGCAAACAGTAACGTGCATGTGTGGGCAGAAGTTGCGTTGGAGGAGAAGCTTCCGCCCACACATGCACGCTACTGCTTGCAGGCTCCGACAGCTTTGTGAAGAAGTTACTCAAAATGCACCACGAAGGTAAGGGGGAGGAAGGGAGATAGATAGATAGATAGATTCGGTAGGTAGGAAGGAGGGAGGGGGCCACGTGCGATTGGTGACTGTGCGCGTTCCTTCCCTTAACTGCAGGGACAAGGCCATTCACCGCTCCACGGGGCGGTGGATGGCCTTGTACCCGTACCTGCAGTGAGTGCTTTATCCCCCTCATTGTTTCAGCGGGTTACCCGTGGCTACCTGCGACTAGCCACGGTAACAGCCACCGTGTCATTCTCTAATTTAAACCTTTCAGGGCAATAGTGTTAAGAGTGAAAATTAAATGTTGTTCTCTTTGATGCAATTTCTTCATTATATTGCCTCTATGCTGATGCTTTGAAGTTGTTCAATTACAAAGCATCTGAATTCTGAAAACAAGTGACCAGTAGACTCGCAATGCTCCACTAGCGGAGCAGTGAGCTTATGAGCAGAAACACACTGTCTATGTTCTATAAGTCTTGTTCTCAATTGACAAGATTCTGACCAATGCACATTAGCCCACATGGGCAGATCAAAGCATAGATGACGTACGTAGACGTACAGGAAGTGGAAGCTCTAAGAGGTATAATGCGATCATTAGGAGCTTTAAACTCATTGATCTGTATTATAAGTCCACAGCAAGTATGACCTCCTACTGTATTAACCCTAGTTCCCCACCCATCCCGGTAACAACAGGACATAAAATATCAGGAAAATTGAAGTTCCTTCTAAAGGAGAACAAAAAGGAATATCATCAAGCACATGTAAAGTTGACAAAATATGCATATGCTTTTTAAAAATCTTTACATCAGAAGCATGCATATTGTATTTCAAGACACAAGCTACCACTTCAGAATTAGTAGGTGTGGTCTTGTATTGTAGAAGTTGTTCTCTATAGTTAAACCAGGCTCTCTTTTTAGCCCCTTTCAGAACATTTTCAGGATATCCTCTAGCAGCCAGATTATTAACCAGATCAGTAGATTGTTCTTTATATAGTGTATCAGAGGAGCAAATTCTCCGATATCTCAAGGGTTGAGAGAAAAGGATACTCTTCTTAGAGTGGATAGGATGCATGCTTGTAAAATGAAGCAGAGTGTTAGGGTCAGTCTCTTTTTTTAAACACTGTAGTGACAAAACCATATAAAAATTCTCTTCAAAAAGAAAATAATTGTTGGACATAGCAAGAGATGTCAGAGCAGTAAGAAACTCAGGGAGTATCTAGTGTGTCTCTAGTGCATCAAGCTACCACTTCATATGGAGCTTCTCAGTCAAGGACCAATTCCCATAGAGAACCCAGAATGCTTTGGTCTTATAGCATGGCTCTTGAGTGTACGGCTTTAACCCGTAAGGGTTATTCGGAGTTAGTCATTTCAACTCTTCGTGCAAAAAAGCCATCGACATTTGAGGCTTACGCTAAGGCCTGGAAGGCCTTTCCAGCTCTGGTACTCCAAATATCAGGTAAAACCTTTCAAGGCACCAATTCCTGTGATCCTGACATTTCTGCAAAGCAGACTAGAAAGATGCCTAGCGGTGGTGTCTCTCGAAGTCCAGGTGACAGACCTTTCATGTTTCCGAGCTCAAGTGGGAAAGCTATTGCTGGCATTTCATCAAGAAATGACCCATTTTTTGAAGGGGGCACACAAGTTTTGGCGTCAGTTGTGCCAGCCTTTTCCATCCTAGAATCTTAATATCATCTTGAAAGGCCTTTCTAAGCCTCCATATGAGCCTCTCCAAGAGGTGTCCCTTCTGGATTTCATGCCAAAGACGGTATTTCTGGTGACAATAGTCTCAGCAAGTCAGATCTCAGAATTGCATGCTCTTTCCTGTAGAGAGTCCTTCCTCAGGATAACAGAGGCTGGAGTTTCACTGCGTACAGTACCTTCTTTTCTACCAAAGGTTGTGTCAGATTTTCATGTTAACCAAGAGGTTCGTTTGCCCCCTTTTCATCCTATAGGTTCAACTATGCAAGATAAGATATTGCAGTGGCTGGATTTGCAAAGAGTTATTCCACCTCCTGAAAAGGACCAGTGATTCTCGACTTTCTGCCCATCATTTTGTTCTAACCAGTCAGTCAAGATAAGACAGATCAGCTTCCAAGGCTGCTTTCACCAGATGGATTTGCATGGCAGTTTTGTTGATGTACATTGGCTGTGGCAGATGGCCACCTATTTCTCTCAAAGCTCATTTGATCAGAAGTGTGGCATCTTCATGGTTGGAATCCCAGGCAGTTCCACCCCAAGAGATCTTTAGTGCAGCTATGTAGTCTACTCTACATACCTTTACAAGGTTCTACAGAGTGGATGTGGTGGTTCGCAGTTTTGTGGACAGGCTCATCTGTCCCACTCTAGACGTCTGACACTGCTTTGGAACGTCACCTAACATAGACTCCTGTGTTTATGTAACAGAGTGAAATATTAGATTCTTACCTGTACGACCTGCCCTGTGGGTTTTGCAGTTTGCCTGCATTCTGCCTTGGACAACTCTACATATACTCTGGAAATGGAGTTCTTCTCCTGTCAGTTGGATGAACATGTATGAATAAATTACTAATAAAGTACTGAGTTTGTTGAGCTTTGGAGTTTGTGTTTGTGCAAGTGCAGACAGCAGGTTGGTTTATTGATATATCTATGTTGAAAGTTCATACTTATTGTTCTTTTTCATGAGTTTCAGAGCAGAACAGAAATGCATGTTATCTCTGGGAAAGTTCCCCGTGTCTTTCCTTCTCTTTTCTTCTGTTACAGTGGAGATCAATTGCTTTGGTACAAACTGAAGAGGGCAATATACTCCACTGGTGAAGAGGAGGACCTGAAAGATGTGATTTACATCATTCTGCAACAGTTCACAAGCATGGATTGATCACCTAATGTACAGACTCCTGTGTATATTAACAGAAAGAAGATTATCCAGGTAAGAACCTAATCTTTAATTGTAAAAGATGAGTATCTGGGAATAGATAGTATGTAAGCCCTTGTTTTAGAAGTATTTATGTGTGTAATTAGCAGCATTTATATGTATAGATCAGAGGTTCCCAACCCTCTCTTGGAGGACCACCAGCCCAGTTAGGTTTTCAGGATAGCCCTCATGAATATGCATGAGAGAGATCTGCATATAATGGAGTTGCCAGGCATGCAAATCTGCTCCATGCATATTCATTAGGACTATCCTGAAAACCCGACTGGCCTAGTGGTCCTCCAGGACAGGGTTGGGAACCACTGGTATAGATAATAGCGACTTTATAGAGCCATCATGCATATAGCTCTAGTCTTCTAAGGGGAATAGTGGGGACATGGTTTGAGCAGTCCTCAAAAATAAATGTGTTGCTTCTCATTTTAGAATGAGAAAACAAACATGCCTATTTGAAATTATTTCCATGCCCCTTTTTAACGAGCCCTGAAGCATGCATAAGCACGAATAAAGGGGCAGGTGCAAACAACATTGATCCTCCCCCCACTGAAGCCCATACCAAGAACAAGGTGCACCTCTGAGCCCACCTCTCACATCTGCCAGGAGTTTCCTGCCTGCCACTTATTTGGCAGCTGCACCCCCTAGCATTAGTACTACCAGGCTGCTGCTAGGGGTGACTGGCATCTCTTTGAACACTGGTGCTCATAGTTCAGGAGCATTCAAGAGTCACTTCTACTTTCTCCACTAGACATGAGTGAAACCCCTGGTAAGTGCCAAGGGTAGGATTGGTGGGGAGGGGATTAGGGGGTTCTGAGAGCAGAGATTTTCAAAAACTGCAGCAACAAATGAGCAGTACAATTTTATTATCATGTACAGTTTTTTTTAAATCACTGCTTTCTTTGGACATATTGTCATATTCCATTTTATTTATTGATTATATATAACATCCATCTGAAATTCTATATTTGTCAATGTCCTTTTAGATATTTGATAAAATGTTCCACCTTCATCAGAGCCTTTTGTAAAATAAAAAGGAAACCTAAGCATGCCCTGACCTCTACATTTGAATTCTCACCCCAATACATTATCTAAAGTATACCGTTATTATAATGTATTTTCAGATTTTTAAAAATATGTATTGTTAAGGTTTTTAAAATTAACCATTACAGAAATCTAGCAAAGCCCATAGCTGTACAGTCAAAAGAAAAGGAAGATCGTTACGTTGACAACTACAAGGTAAATTGATAAAATTTTGTTTTTCTCAACTCATATTTTTGTATTCTTTTCAAATTGTATGGCAAAGAGGTGATTTTATAAGTGACGAGTATGTAAAACGTTTTATACACTTAAGCAGGCTCTTAAAAAGCTGTGTGTAGATCATGCATGTAAAAATAGGTGATCAGAAAAAAAACTTTAATATATCAGAGTGAGTAGGATTGGCATTGTATGTTTCATGTAAAATCCACACACAAAATCATAGATCATCACCAACATGGTATACTGGTGCATTGTTACACCAAAGTGCTTGTGAGATTAAGGCTTTGTTTCTTTGTACAGAGTGCTGTTGATTCAGCAAATTGAAGATTTTGTATATCAACATTAACTACTGGTTTGATGCAGACTTATTGAGCCAAAACAAAGTCCATTTCGAGTTGTAGTCAGATTGGATCTGGGGAGGAGGGATAGATAGAAAAAGTTAGAGAGACAAATTTCAAGTTTTATTAAAATTTAATATGATCGCCTATCAAATTTCTAGGCGATGAACAGTTAAAAGCGTTTTAAAATAAAACAAATTATATATAACTTTATTTACAAATTGACAAATTGAAACAATTATGATAGGATAGTAGAACATTAAAGGTAAGCACAATAGGTTAGGAAAAAATTGGAAACTCTTTATAAGAATTGTAGGTGGGTGGTGATGGGGAGAAGGGTAGAATTGATTGGCTGAATATATTTGAACATAAGAATTGAGGCTGCTGGGTCATACCAGTGGTCCATCCTGCGCAGCAGTCCGCTCACGCGGCGGCCCCTAGGTCAAGACCAGTGCTCCCAAATGAGTCCATTCTCACCAGTTTAGCATGAACTTGTCCAACTTTGGCTTGAAAACCTGGAGGGTGTTTTCCCCTATAATAGCCTCCAGAAGAGCATTCCAGTTTTCTACCACTTTCTGGGTAAAGAACTTCCCCTCTTGTTCTCTCTACCTTGGAGAGGGTGAACAACTTGTCTCTATCTACTAAGTCTATTCCCTTCAGTATTTTGAATGTTTCGATCATGTCCCTTCGCAGTCTCCTCTTTTCAATGGGGAAGAGGCCCAGCTTTTCCAATCTCTCACTGTACGACAACTCCTCCATCCCCTTAACCATTTAGTCGCTCTTCTCTGGACCCTATCGAGTAGTACCATGTCCTTCTTCATATACGGCGACCAGTGCTGGACGCAGTATTCCAGGTGGGGGCGTACCATGGCCTGGTGCAGCGGCATGATAACCTTCTCTGATCTGTTCGTGATCCCCTTCTTGATCATTCCTAGCATTCTGTTCGCTCTATTTGAATTGTAGGGCTACAAAGGAGTATGGATAGAGCTAAGTAATTTATTCATGAAAATAGAAAGATGAAAGTTATTGTCTAAGCTTATTATAATTGATTTTGTCTTGCTGTACCTAGCTATGTTTTTGATGCTGCTCTGGCAATAAACTGTTTAAATCTGGGAGCCTAGTGATGGAAATCATTGCTAAGGGGCTCATAATCGAAAGAGAAAAATGTCCCAAAACCAGCCTAAGTCGTTTCTCATTTTTCAAAAACGTCCAAGTGCCAATAATAAAAACGAGTTTTGAACGTATTTCTAAATGACCTAGGCCTTCATAGTGCCGCTGAATGACCAAAGCTAAACGGGGCATTTCGGGAGGAGTGTCGAGGGCGGGAGTTGGGCAGGACATGGGACGGCTTAGACTTAGTTGTACAGCATGTATAACCGAAAGTTTTACAACAGAGCTTAGACGGAACTTGGACGTTGTGATTTGGACCATGTAAGACCATCACCACCTGGCCGCCTGGCATAGGATAGCCTAGTTGTCCAGCACAGAGGCAGCTTAAGTCATCTTGGGGGTGGGTTAGGGACCCATAGAGAGGAGGACCCATGCCCATAAGCCCCTGTAATCACTGCATTGATACTTAAACATGTGCACTGCCCTATACATCCCCCAAACCCTTTTTTACTGGCATATAAGTGGCTCCTGCAGCCATAAGGGCTATTGGGGTGATACATAAGTGGGTCTAGGGGATTCTGGAGGTGGTTTGGGGGGTTCACCATGACCTATAAGGGAGCTGTAGTGAGGAGAAGAAATGACACTCTTTGTGAAGTTCACAGCAGTGCCCTGTAAGGTACCCCACTATTTAGGTGGCATGTCTGGGTGTGCAGTCCATCACTTTGCAGACCCCTCCCATGTCCAACAGGGCTTGTTCTAGGCATTTTGGACTTGGATGGAAAGTTGAACGAAAATGTGGTATAAAGATGGACGATTTAGCGGCTTGAACGATCAGATTCGCAGGACATATATAATTAGACAATTTTCAAAACTAAAAAAAAGTTGGATGTATTTTTCGAAAATGTGTCTTAAGCTGTTTTTACTTTGGACGACTTGCGAGATGGACGTAAACGGACTTAAATGTCCCTTTCGATTATGCCCCTCCAAGCTTCTAACATTTCCTCTCCCTAAATCCGCTCCAGTTGTCACCCACTTTTTCGGATCCTAAATTTAGGAATCTAGTAAAACTAAAAGCAGACATTTAGGAACTCGGCCCTTAAAAAGTTTTAAAGAGTCTAATTTAAGAGCCTAACTCTGTCAGGAGCCTAAACCCTTTAATTAACAGCTTTAGTGCTTCTCCTAATTCATCTGTTCTTTAAGGACTGCAAATAATTTTGTTTCTCAGAATGTTTTAAATAAATATTTGTCAGATATATTTCCATTCATCTGGCCTGAGAAACCAATTAATCTACATTTGACTTCCTTGAAAAATGGGCCAGGTTGTGGCCCTTATAGACTTGCATATCCCTATTCTAAATAAATATCATTGACTTTCATCCCCTCCATAAGTTGTTTACAGTTCAAACTTTTATTAAACATTATAAGTAATCAACATAGCTTAAACAGTACATAATCTGCGAGCTTTGGACGGAGACTCCAGTAGATAGAACCTAAGCACACTACCGGGCAGAGCTCTGGGTTTCTGGCCCAGAAATATCTAACAAAAAGGACAATTTAAATGAAATGATTAATTTATAGAGTGTGTATGGTTGGGCAGACTGGATGGACCATTCGGGTCTTTATCTGCCATCATTTACTATGTTAACAATACAAAGTAGAAAGCTACATCTTAATGAACAAAATTGTTTGAATATTTATTTTCTGGCACCTCCCCCCCCCTAAAAAAAACCCCCTTCAACCCTATGTTGATAGACATGAGAATTTAATTTCAGGTTCAAAAATAGGAATAAAATATAACAGCATAGTATTACCAAAATACTATATAATGAATGTGCAGGGGGCTTTGACTCTAATAGCCCCCTAACACCAAGAAAAGAACACAAGTCAAAATCTGCCTAAACCACATATCCTTAGTTTATGTTTATTAAAAACTTTATATACTGCCTTTTCTGAGGAAATAGCTCAAGGCAATGTACAATAAAACAAACATATAATCCTCTCCTCCAGTCCCAAAGACCCCCCCCCAAAAAAAGGGTAGTACACATAAAGAAACAGTATTCATAATCATAAGTCATTAATGACCAGGCTACGAGCAAGTGGAGAAAGTGCTTGTATATAGGGTTCTCACATGGACTAAGATTGTGAGAATGTATGGAATTAAGTCTTGTAATCAGCCCATTAACCTCACAGTATACTGCTTACTTTATATTCATTGTTGCAACTCCAAAATATAATATAAACTTCTTGATTTAAGTCACTTTGAACCTAGATACGCATAGGGCAACCCAGAAATTGACAATTAGATCAGATATTCCATAAAATTAAAATCGTTATCTAAATCTAAGGGAAAATTCCATTGTTTATCTTCTCTTGTATTCCCATCTGTTCTCAATACCACCCATACCTGGTCATGATCAGAGACCTCTGTAGGTCCTATCATTGTCTCAACAACCTCTGAAAATAGCTGTCTACTAACGCATAATCTATTCTGGAATGAATCTTATGAGCTCGAGATGATAGATGAGTATAATTACAATCCATAGGATGAAGTGTCCTCCATGTTAGACCACAGATCTCAGCTCTCTAATTTGTTCCCCTCGACCCCGAAGAAAGTTTTGGTTGAAACATGCATGTCGGGAGCATGTCGGGAGAGGTGGTGTAGATGATAATCTACTATGAGCTAAGTAGTTATTTCACTCTAAAAAGTTTAAAAGAAAAGTTAGAAGAGTTACAAAAAAGAATGAATAAAAATAAAACCAAAATGGATAAGTTTCAATAAATATTGGACTGATGGAGACCTGAGTAGCCGGGACTTTGAAATGCCTTGTTACATTCTGAAGGTCCATACAAAATTCTCCTACAAAAGTAGCTGCTATTTGGATAGTGGTATACTCAGAGCCTTATGAATTAAGAAGATTCCAGCACTATATATTAGTACTATTTTATATTGTGAGCTCCAAATATCTGTGACATTCAAAGCCTTTTATAACAAAGAAACCCTTTTGATAGGGTCTAGTTATCCATTTGTCTTGTTTTAATGTAGTGTCAGCCACACAATTAAAATCAGCCTCAATAATTTTTGGAAAATTAACATAACCCTGTATTAGGCCTATGAGCCCTCCGTAAGTTAAAAAAAAAAAAAGACTATTGCTGATCCTAATTGTAAGTTTCAGTCAAAAAAAAATTGTATTTGCAATATATGTATATCTGCATATATTACATTTAAGTGCAGTGAGTTATGCAAGCATGTCCTCACTGTTGTGCTTTAACCCTACTATTTTTAGTATTTAGAAGAAGAATATCGCAAAGGTGCCCGAGAGGATGACCCAATGCCACCTGTACAGCCTTATCATTATGGATCGCATTATTCCAACAGTGGAACTGTGCTTCACTTCCTTGTTAGAATGCCTCCCTTTACTAAAATGTTTTTGGCTTATCAAGGTGAGTTTATTTCCTTTCCATTATTTGTGACACGGTAGCAGCGGTGCAGCTTTGAGACCCAAGAGCTGGTGTCCTTCTGAATTGCATTTTTGACTGCAATATAACAGGCTGACTGGTTTGTTTCCAGTCTTAATTTTTTGAACTGATTCTCTGAAAAAGCAAATGGGCGAAACGGGCCCATTAGAGCCAGTGTCAAAACAATAAGATACGTGGCCTGGATAATTGAAATTATTAAATATATTTAATGTAACTATTTAAGAAATTTTAAGTGATTGCCGAATTTGCATAGCTAAGGAAGGAGGAGGAGGACCAATGATTATAGCATGGTTTCATTCAGCTGAACAGCTCTTCCGGCTGTTTTGTAAGTACCAGAAACCTGTCTGATGTCCTATCTCCTTTGCTAGCTATAAGAAGAAAAAAGAAAATTAAGAAGAATAAATAATGATTGATATGACATCAAAATTGAAATTGTTGGAGCAATAGACTGAGAAGAAGTGCTCTTCCTTTAAGAATTGAAAAGATTTTCCTTCTTGTAAATTCCACTTTTACATATAAATTATTTGCCATAAAAAACATTGCCCTGTTTTAGACTTAGGGCTCATTTTACGAAGGCGCGTTAGGGCCTTAACACGCGGATTAGCGCGTGCTAGCCACTACCGCCTCCTCTTGAGCAGGCGGTAGTTTTTCAGCTAGCGCACGCTATAGCGCGCGCTAATCTGGTGTGTGCACTAAAAACGCTAGCACACTTTCGTAAAAGGAGCCTCTAATCTTTACCTTTCTGTACAAGTGAATACTTGATATGTTTATGAAAATATGATAAATAAATAATTTTTTTTAAAAACCCCAATGTGCAGTGATTTTTCCTAAAGCTAACATGTCCCTGTTTGTTGTATGGCAAAATACTGATTATCACAGTTATTATAGCTTTAAATAAACATAAATTTATAATAGTGATGTGCTCAGACCTTAAACCCATTAAATAGTGAAGTCACTACTCAGAGTTCAACACGGGGGACCATCATCGCACTCACTAGTCCCCGACCCTCCCTACGTGAACATATTCAGATACTTGATGGTACTTATCTGAATGGAGAGGTGTCTGTTGTTAGATTTAGTCCTGTTAAATCTCGGTAGTGACTGTGTTCAAACTAGTAAAGTGCCTCTTTAAAATCCTGAGGTGTTTCTTATATATATATCCGCTTCATTTCCCGTCCCCCCGACTCGAGTTTCGTCTTCTTCGTCGGGGAGGGACACTGATACTGGCTCGCTGAGACCAGACTCGTTCAAAATCTGCTGGCCATCTGCAGATTTTGAACGAGTCTGGTCTCAGCGAGCCAGTATCAGTGTCCCTCCCCGACGAAGAAGACGAAACTCGAGTCGGGGGGACGGGAAATGAAGCGGATATATATATAAGAAACACCTCAGGATTTTAAAGAGGCACTTTACTAGTTTGAACACAGTCACTACCGAGATTTAACAGGACTAAATCTAACAACAGACACCTCTCCATTCAGATAAGTACCATCAAGTATCTGAATATGTTCACGTAGGGAGGGTCGGGGACTAGTGAGTGCGATGATGGTCCCCCGTGTTGAACTCTGAGTAGTGACTTCACTATTTAATGGGTTTAAGGTCTGAGCACATCACTATTATAAATTTATGTTTATTTAAAGCTATAATAACTGTGATAATCAGTATTTTGCCAATTAATAGAATCACAGAGTATCATTGTATATTTCCCTATTTTTTCAGTATTGAATAAGGTACCTGTTTGTTGTATGAACATATAAAAATATGCATTGTAAACTGCATCTATAGATTTAAATACCGGCATGTTAACTGCTGATGATACATTGAATTTGATTTCTTCATAGATCAGAGTTTTGACATCCCAGACCGAACCTTTCACTCAATGAATACAACCTGGCGTCTCTCATCATATGAGTCTATGACAGATGTGAAGGAGCTTGTCCCAGAGTTTTTCTATCTTCCAGAGTTCTTAGTAAACAGAGAAGGTATTGTGTGTTATACCATAATAAAGAATAATATCTGGGAATGTATATATTAATGTATGTGTGATAGTCCAGTCCGGGTTTTCCTGTACTCTGTGCACATTCACCCAGACAGTCACACAAGCACTTGAAAAGGTGCAACAAAACTTTTATTCTTTGACATGACCTGAGCTTGTTTCCTTACAGGCTCAGGGATTATAACATAAAGGCTCTCAGTCCTTTCTATATATATACTTCACATATTATTCAGCAAAAAGGGGTTTTGGCTTACCTTTGCCAACACCTTTAACATCCAAGACCTCAATTCATATAACAGGCTTCTCACCCTGCCAGCCTCTCTCTCTCTCTCTCTCATAGTCTCTCTCTGTAAACCTCTTGTCAGCCGTCACCTTGGCACTCTCAAACACTTTCCATTCCCGGGCTCCCTTCTAGCCTACAACTGGGAAAGGTTTCTCTGTGGAGGTTTCTTCTTTGGGACCTCTCCCTCTGGGATCTCACTGATTAACTCCCTGCTAAGGAATTTTATCCTTCTTTGTAGCTGAGTTCCACCCCTCTGATTCACCTGGACTACATCATTCTCCATATATGTATGTGTGTGCGTGTGTGTGTGTGTGTGTATATATATATATATATATATATATATATATATATATATATATATATACACATACATATACATATATATATATACACACATCCCAATGCTACAACACAAAACAGTGTTGTAGTACTGGGGTGTATATGCTCTGCAACTGGGTGGAGCACAGGTTTTTTTTACTGTGTCTCCTTCCAGGTGTAAAAGGAGCCTATGATTGATGGTTTTTAGCCTTTGTGGCTGAGAAATGCCATTCTTCTGTTGCCATGAAGTCTGTCATTTTATATCTGTGATTGGGCTTGAATCATGTAATACTATATTGTATTTGTAACAATTGTTTTTATACTCGTATAATGTTGGAATTAAATTGGTCATTATGGCTTTGTTCATACAATGTTATTTTTGTAGGTATGTTAACAGTAAATGTCAAGTGTGTTGTAATTCATATACCAAACTATTTTATATTTTTAGGTTTTGATTTTGGATTACGTCAAAATGGTGAAAGAGTGAATCATGTTAATCTCCCCCCATGGGCTCGAAATGATTCTCGCCTTTTTATCCTGGTACATCGACAGGCCTTAGAATCTGACCATGTATCTCAGACTATTTGTCATTGGATTGATCTAGTATTTGGACATAAGCAAAAGGGAAGATCTGCTGTTCAAGCTATCAATGTCTTTCATCCATCAGTGAGTACCTTATGTATAATATTTTTATTTTTGCCAATGTGTAGTTGATATAAACTGTACTACTTTTAAAATAAAGAAAATACTGTATTTTTTGCTCCATAAGATGCACCTCACCATAAGATGCACCCCAGATTTAGAGAAGGAAAACAAGAAATAAAACCCATTCTGAACCAAATTGTATACTAATATATACCCCGCACCTTTAAATTCCGTCCCAGCACCCCCCCAATCAATCATTACTTTTACATATCCCCAGCACCTTTAAATTCCGTCCCATCCCCCCTCCAATCAATCATCACTTTTATATACCCCCCGGCACCTTTAAAATCCGTCCCAGCTCCCCCGCAATCAATCATAATTTTACATACCCCCAGCACCTTTAAATTCCATCCCAGCCCTCCGGAGGTACCTTTAAATTGTGGTGGTCAGTGGACGGCTGCCTGCTGATTGTTGGGGCCTGCGGTTTCACAGGCGCGCTAATGCCTGGGCCCACAACACTTCCTAATTGTGCTGGTCACTGGTGCTTCCCTGGACAGCTGCCTGCTGATTACCGGTATGTCAGGACCAGCGGCACACAAGTGCGCTGCTATGTGGGCGTGCACCACTTCTGAATGGCTGGTATATTTGCTTCATAAGATGCACCCTTATTAACACCCACTTTTTTGGGAGAAAAAAGTGTGTCTTATGGAGTGAAAAATATGGTATATTCCAGTTCTCTAGAATATATTAATGGCTGGTTAAATTCCTTGAGAGGCAGCTCATTATGAGAAACATACAGTATCTCCAAAAGTTTTACTTAAACCATTGATATTGTATTATTTCCTTTAAACTTCTTTGCCTGAGCTAGCATGAGCAAGAGCGCTGCCAATAATATATCAAATACATTTTTAAGTAATGCATGTGCTTTTGCTTATTTTCAAGTTCATGCCAGGAATGGATATCGGCACAATCCAGCAATCACAATTTCTTTCAAGCTATGCCTATGACAGCAAAGTCCTAAGAACCAATTTCAAACTGAGCCTAGCCATTATTTTTCCACTTTTCCTTTTATTATTGTTTTGAAGAGTTTAGAGCACATTGAGCTGTTTGTGGTTTTAGTTTGCAGCTCCCAAATGGATTTCTGAACTATTAATAAATAGTCTTAGAAAACTTCCAGATGACTCATGGGGGTAACTTTGTGAAGCATTTTTTTTACTTACAGTAAATGTCTACATAAAATTGCACAGCCACATACGCCTATATCAGTATGCATATAAACAATATTGCACATACTCGTAGGATATTCTTAGAAGCGCAGTTTGGACAGAGTTGCAGTATGCATGTATTTATTAAATACACATATTCGAATGGAGGGTGATTATAGAACAGATTGCCTAGGTTGGGAGACCAAAAGGACACCTATATTGGCTCTAGATAATAAAGATACAGAGGTGCCTATGTTTCCTTATAAAATATTAGGGATGGGCAGCCAGAAAATTTAAAAGTTTTTTTTTCTGTGGGGGTTTTGTTTGTTTATTTCAGAATGAATGTCATCAACATTGCACACTCTGGATAAAGGGAGTACACTTTCCTTAAAGACTGTGAACTTTGTGAAAGAGGGCACACTCTTCTTAAAGAGGGTTCATGCTTTTCCTGATAGTTAGTGCATGCGCACTCATTCATGAGAGTTCACACACACACAATGATTCACGCACGTGCACACTATTGGGAAAGCTTGCGCCCTGTTTGCACATAGTGCACACTCGTTATCAGTGAATGACGTTTCATTATAAATGACACCTAATCCCTATCAAATATTAAACCAAATCCTGCAGAAATTACAGCTTATATTGTACCCAAGTACACTGATGTATTTGGATGTTATTTACTATGAAAAAATTCCAAATTTCTGCTGCTTTTTTGACGGAGGCAGACAAAATCCTATCCCTCCTTGCTTTTTTGATGTAAAACATGGCCACTTGGTTGGTTATCCAAACTAAGACCAAGTAACGTCAGAAAAGGTAAACAAAGAGATGAAGGTCATTGAAAAATGGTCCAGAGTTCCAGATGATTGATTTGCAGGGGGCATTTGGACTTGCATTAGAAGAGCGTTTAAATAGCTCCCTTGCCTGTGATAGAAGCATCTGTTTTCAGGGTAAAATAGTATTACAGTCAACTAAAGGAATACTTCATGTGAAGTTGTTGTTAGATATCCACCATTGTAGCATATATAACTGAAATAAAGGATGCAATATGGTGGATAAAGGTTGAGTATTCTGATTCCACTGGAGCTTGAAATTCCGTTGAAGTTATCTTGGTTTTGGATGAACAAAAGAAACCATATACAGTAAGTCAGTTTGTATATTGTATCAGGATATCCAGCATCAGGCGTGTTGCCTGTCCAACATCAGAAATACCCTCTCTTGTACTTTGCCTAGAATGGCCTCCATAAAAGACAGTCTGTAGGATGTGTTTGACTTCTGGAAATTGATTATGAAGTTGCTTTTTTCTTGAGGATTGATACTAAATATGCTAGAAGCCAGCCCTCAAAGTTGGGGAAAAAAATGGTTGATCTTGTTTGTGAATATATACAGCTGCATCTACAAGGCATTTGGTAAAAGCTCTAGAGCTGATGCAAGGACAGAAGGGGAGACTTTGTGCTGCACATTTTAAACTGGAGATATTAACAGTTCTGGATATGTACCAGGAGAGTGTAGGCATCTTTTTCAAAGCTAGAGTGCACAACCAATCTCCCAATCTATAGGAATGGTAGAATACTGTAGAACAGTATTCATTTTGCAGAAAAAGAGATTGAGGCCTCAGATGTTTAGGGTGGTTCACAGTCCTCCTGTTTTCTTATGAATAAGGAAGTAGTATGTAGAGAAGAAGCCTTGGTTAAGAACATAAGAATTGCCACTGCTGGGTCAGACCAGTGGTCCATCATGCCCAGCAGTCCACTCATGCAGCGGCCCTCTGGTAAAAGACCAGCGCCCTAACTGAGACTAGCCCTACCTGCGTACGTTCTGGTTCAGCAGGAACTTGTCTAACTGTATCTTGAATCCCTGGAGGGTGTTTTCCCCTATGACAGATTCCGAAAGAGCGTTCCAGTTTTCTACCACTCTCTGGGTGAAGAAGAACTTCCTTACGTTTGTACGGAATCTATCCCCTTTTAATTTTAGAGTACCCTCTCGTTCTCCCTACTTTGGAGAGGGTGAACAACCTGTCCTTCTTTTTGGAGAGAGGAATTGATTCATTGGCATAGCATTGTAGGAGATGATCAACTTATCTTTGCAGTACATTGGTGTGGACATTAGGAAGATGGAACCATATTAAGATAGTATTGAATGCGTTTGGAACCTCAGTTGTTAATCTGTTTAATTATGCTGAGAACCCAAGAATTTCTTGTAATCCATTATCATTGTTGATGAAAGAAGCGAACCCAACCCTCAAACAGAGTAGATTCTGAAGGAGCATTGGCCACGACAGAGATTCAAGTCAAAAAGAAGGTTGCTGTTTTGTTTGAGCAGGCACATGGTCTGTTTATTTTTTTTGTTAACAAGTTAGCAAACACCAGAAGGTTTTGCCCATCTCTGAAATAGGTAGAAGTCTTTTTCATGATATTAATAATACCTGTACTTTATGCTTTACTGGAAGATACTGATATTCTTAAAGAAAACATTAAAGTTGACTGAACTAATGTTAGGTGTTACATAAGTGGATCAGTGGTCTTTTTGGATTTTTGTGATGTTCTTTATTTTCCCTCCAAAAGGAGGTAAACAGACCTGCATTTTCCATGTTAATCACTTGGGGCAGATGTTTTATATGTAGCCTAAAAAATCTGTGTCAATTAGTGCAGTGCTAAGTACAATTCTTTAAAAATTTTGTACACAGTATAGAATCAAATCCAATAAAAAAGATGTAGGTGGATAACAAGGTGGTTTCCAGGAGTCCAAAATAATTCCAATTACTTGGAGCACTGTGGCCTTGCGGGATGTTAGTATATAACACTTCTATATCAGCTGTAACCATTAAGAAAGTATTATTTGAACCCAGGGCACATGCATCTAACTGGATCATGAAATCAGTTGAGTCTCTTATGAATGAAGCAGTGAGAGGGACCAAAGTTTGTGAAAAGATATCCATATTGATCGATAGCGGTTCAAGTAAATTACCGGACGTCCTAGTGGATTTTGGATATTCTTGTGAATTTTCAGTAATAAATTTTTTTTTTTTTTTTTTTTAATTCTTTATTCATTTTAAATCTTGTAACAAGTGTACAGTAATATACCATTATAACAAATTAAAACACTTGAAAATCTTTCTAATAATAACATACATACTTGAATTTTTACCCATTCCCACCCACCCTACTGCAATTAATTCAATTAAACATATCTAAAAGAATATAATGAAGTAAGCATTTAATAAAAATTCCAAACAACCCCCTAATTATACACATATTATCTAAGGAAAATAATGTCTACCCATTACAATAATTTTCCAACGGCCCCCAGATCTTCAAAAATTTATTGTAAGACCCTTTCTGCAAAGCAATTGCTCTTTCCATCTTATAAATATGGCATAATGAATTCCACCAGAAAGTATAATTAAGATTAGTGTGATTTTTCCACTTGTTGGTAATATGCTGAATGGCGACCCCTGCTATGATCAATAAAAGTTTAAATAAATAAATCACTGTTGTCATTGAGAATGGAACCACCTAAAACTGGAACTCTTTATTGGTGATGTATCCACAATTCAAAGCCGCAGAAAGGACCAAGTTGATTTCTATTTTAATTACGTTGGTAGGATCATTGTCTAAAGGAAGATAGAAGATTGTGTCTTGAAGCTGTCTTTTCACTTCTGTAATATACTTAGTATAATCCATCACTACAACTGAACTACCCTTGTCTGCTGACTGTTCTACAGGGGACTTAAGAGAGGCAGGTGATCTGCGATGCAAGAACTTAGTGTTGTCATAGATATTCCATGAAGGTTTCCACTTATGTATGTGTCTATGGCTGTATATATAGTTTTCATATAGTTTATTTAATTTTAGATCCCTCTGCCAAGGTCTGTCTTATATTTTTGAAATTTTCTTTTTACATTTTAGACATACTTTGGAATGGATGTTTCTGCTGTTGAGGATCCAGTTCAAAGGCGTGCACTAGAAACCATGATAAAAACATATGGACAAACCCCTCTTCAACTCTTTCAGACAGCGCATGGGAGCAGGCCTGGATCTAAGCTAATCATGGAAGGAGAGCTTCCTGCTGCCATGGGATTATTAGTACAGCTAGCTTTCAGAGAAACTAGAGAGCACACAAAGGAAGTCATTTATCCAGTATGTTATACTTTGATTTAAGCATTATACGTTTGTTGGAAAATAAAATAAATAACTACTAAACCCTCAAAAAGATTTTGTGAGCAATGTGTAGCTACAAATGTAATGTTATGGTATAGTTGGGACAGATAGCAGTAAAGCTAGAAATTCATATTAGGAGGAAAAAAATGGATCAACTTTACTAACTTACTTTGCAAAATGATGTAGAACCTTTATATAACCGAGAGCAGTGAATTACAAAGTAGTATACATCAGTGGTTCCCAACTCTGTCCTGGAGGACCACCAGCCAGTCGGGTTTTCAGGATAGCCCTAATGAATACGCATGAGAGAAATTTGCATATAATGGAGATGACAGGCATGCAAATCTGCTCCATGCATATTCATTAGGGCTATCCTGAAAACCTCACATGGTGGTCCTCCAGGGCAGGGTTGGGAAGCACCATTGCTTTTGAACTTACAAAAATATTGCTGAGATTTATTGCTTTAGCTCTGAAAATGTAATTATTCCTGTACTGTAAGTATTAGAGCATTCCTTTCCCATACTGAATTATGCAGAGCCTCATGTGCTAGCTTGCTGGGACCTGGAGAGAAGGCTGTAGCTGCAAGTATCAACCCATGGGGCAGCATGGTCAACCTAAGCAACCAGAATGGAGCAATGAAAGAGAGAGGTCCAGAGAAAAAGGGAAGGAGTAAAGAGAGAAAGAAAACGGGGGAAGGAATCGACACTGAGAGGGCAGACAGAGATAAAACTGGTGGTTTTATGGAGGAAGGAAGGGGTAGCAGAGAACAAGAGTCCTGGAAAAGCAAGGGAAAAAAAACCTTGGTTAAGAAAATGGAGGGAGGTGGAACTATGCAAGTAGAAAGTAGAGAACTGGGGAGAAGGAGGGAAAGTGAAGGGGGCAGACAGAAAATTGAGGGGGGGGGTGATGAGATGAGGAGTGGTTGATCCTGGGAAGGGCAGATGCCAAAGAACAAATTGGGCCTTTAATTCTGAAGGGGAGGGACTGTTCAGGTTTGGTAAAATGTCAAATCAGAAGGGGTGGCTAGGGTTTATGTTGGGGGAATTTTAAACAGAATATTAAAGCATATTTGAATAATATATTTTCTGTATTCTTAAAGAAATTATTACTTACACATTCTTTGAGCAAGGAATGGCTTTAGAATTTTGCAATATTGTGCACAGAAGTCCCTTAGCAATATTGTGCACAGAAGTCCCTTAGCAGTAGGCTATATTTTACTACAGGAGACATGAGAGGCAGATGATCTGTGATGCAAGAATAGCAGAACAAAGATCAGACTAGACAAACGTATGAAGCAAAACAATTTAATATCAGTAAAATACAGGTGCAAAATGGCCACGTTTTGCCCAAAGGTTGCGTCGGAGGCAAAACTGGCTAAAACAATAAAATCCAAGTCAAACAAACATAGAAAACTCAGTTGAATGCTATTAAAATTCAACTCAAATCATATCAAATGATATAAAATACTAAAACATATGTTCAAAACTGTATTGGATACTAATAAAATACAGATCATATTAAATAATATAAGATACTAAAAACATGCATATGTATAAAGAAAACCATGCATAGAATAGGTAATAGAAACAGTAGAAAAATGGATGGCGAACCACAAGTTGAAGCTGAACTTGGACAAAACTAAATTCCTGCTACTAGAGAAGGACAAAAAACCATCCATAACAGAACTGGAAGTAAAAACAATCAAGTACCCATTACAGAACTCCCTCAAAATTCTAGGAATACAATTAGATAGATGCTGCACTATGCAAACACAAATCCACAAAATCATCCAAAAAGCATTCTTCACAATGCGAAACTTAAGAAAAATAAGAAAATTCTTTAACAAAGATCAATACAGGATCATTGTCCAATCGCTTGTACTTAGCATTGTAGACTATTGCAATAGTCTCTACCTACCATGCCCAATCAACATGATAAAACAGCTGCAGACCGTCCAGAACACAGCACTCGGACTCATCTACTCACTTAGCAAGTTTGACCACATTACCAATGCATACTTAGAATCTCACTGGCTACCGATAAAAGCAAGAACCCAATTCAAATTCTACTGTCTTCTATTCAAAATAATGCACGGAATTGCACCCAGTTACCTGAACAACCGCCTACACCGTTACCTCCCACCTAGAAGAAGAAGAACTCAGAACCTCTTTACCTACCCTCCTCCCAACGGTACTAGATACAAGAAACTGTACGACAACCTTCTAGCAACACAGGCAGCTAAAATAGACCCTTCCATTACCAAAATGCTAAACAAAACAACAGATATTAAAGAGTTCAGAAAAGAAATAAAAACACACCTATTCAAAAAATACTTCCCACCACACTAACCATTCTAACCTCCATAACATTACCTCAAGATTATTCCCTCGGAAATACCACCCATATTGTAACGCCAAATCAAAACATCAAACTAATCTTCTCTATGTAACCATCTTCTGCAACCTGTTATGTATCTCTATTCTATACGGTAAACTGTAATATATTCACTTCCTTGATGTGTAATTCTACTGGAGATGTCCAGATATCTTCTAAATTGTAATCTAAATTGTAATCTATTCACTCCTTGTTATGTAATTCTACTGGAAATGTCCAGATATCTTCTAAATTGTAATCCGCCTAGAACCGCAAGGCACAGGCGGAATAAAAATCACTAATGTAATGTAATAGGCAGAACATGCAAAAAAGCCTCCCTAGAGAGGACGAACAGACAACATGCTTCTCTCTAGGTTCAGCAAATAAGTTGGCAGCATGAACATCTTCCAAAACTGCTCTAAGTAAAGGCACAGATCAAATCGAGCGAAACATGGCCACATCAAGCACGTGTTTTATTGATATTAAATTGTTTTGCTTCGTATCTTTTTCTGGTTTGCTGTTTGTTCTGATACTTTTTTTTTGTTATGTAGTGTAGCAAAATATATTTCACCATATAATCATTGTATCGAAGCAACACCTACTGGCCAGATCCAGGGTACATGTTTACTGAGTTCTGGAAAAGGATGAGTGTTCATAAAATGGAGAAAAATCCAGCATAGCTATAAATGAAGGCTTATGGCTCTGTAGGTCACTAGAGGCCAATATTAGCTTATCTAGAAGTTCAAAGTTGGTTGGGTCAAAGTGCTCTTTAAATATTGTTAGGGATAGCTAATTACTAGGCTGTAAATACATTATAATTTTATTGCTGCTTCCTTACAGTGAAATTGACTGATTTTTTATTTTTTTTTAATTTCATTAAATTTTTTCTGTACTTTCATTCTAGAGTCCTTTGCCATGGATAAGAGGTTTAAAGTGGGGGGAGTATGTAGGATCTCCAAGTGCATCTGATCCAGTTGTTTGCTTTAGCCAACCTCATGGAGAAAGATTTGGCTTACTACAAGCTCTGCCAACCAGAGCCATCTGTGGTTTATCCCAAAAATTTTGTCTGATGATGGTATACAGTAAAGAAAAAGGTAAATAAAAATCTAGAATTATCTTTATATCATACTGTAGAAAGTTCATAAAAGATACTCTTAAAAATAACACGCAAATACTATTGTATTATGAAGTCAAAGATAGTAGAAAGAATCAAATATTTTGATTTTACTGTCTTGTGTCCAAACTTATGATATCTTACTGAAACTCTCCCTCTTCTGTTTTAGGAGTAAGGAGCATGCATAGTACAGATATCCAGTGGTCAGCAATTCTGAGTTGGGGATATGCTGATAATATTTTAAGACTGAAGAGTAAGCAGAGTGAACCTCCAATAAATTTTATACAGAGTTCACAGTTGCATCAGGTACGATACATGTGAAAGTTTGACAGTTGTTCTGGTTCTACATTCTAGAGTTTCTAATTATGAATCCAACTTGAGATTCTGACAGTAAAATATAGAGGTTAATTTTCAAATACTACCCAAAAAATACTCAAGATGTTCGCAAAACTGAATAACCCAAACCAATTAATTTACTACTTTAAAAAAAATGGCATTGCCAGCTGGATCCAGCAAGGCTCCTATCTCTGCTTGAGACAAAATGTTGTTTTGCTTATGGAATGTCTTGACCTTCACCAATAGAGCAATGCTCCTACTTGTCTTGCCAGGCATTTTCTTGCTCTTGTGTTTACCTTAAGTCTTAGCTCTGCTGCTATTTCTGTTTGTGATCCTGTTTATCATGGACTGATCTTTTTTTTTTTCCTTTCGGTTCAATTCCAGCCATCTTTACCTATCCCTTCGAAACTTGCTAACCAAATATTCCAGAGATCTTAAGTCTCTTGATATAGATAAATAAACCAATGCTTACTGGGATGTTCTTTCTACAATTCCCTTTTTCCTACCCCGTTGGAAGACTGTACCTCCTTCTGGTCTAGTGCCCTGAAAAGAGCTATCGATCAAATTGCCACCCTTTCTCCCTTCACCTTTAAAAATAAACATTCTTTTATCTGTAAACCTCTTTATGTGTGGCTGTAAAACTCCAAAAATGCAAAGGCAGTATACAAGTCCCAATCCCTTTCCCTTATCATGGAGAAATGCAACTTCTAAAAAGGAGAACCTATAATGCAGAATGTGTCTGGTGGTGCACTAGGTCCCCCTCATCTAATGTTGTTTGTAAGGAACATCAAAGAGATTTTTGGGATAGTGTTAAAAAAGCCCAGATGACATTCATTCAAAATCAATTACATCATGTGTCAACCCCTCAAAAGGTCTCTCTCACCTTGCTACAAACCTGGTCACCATGGTGCGACCTCATTTGGAGTATTGCGTTCATTTCTAATCTCCTTATCTCAAGAAAGCTATAGTGGCGCTAGAAAAGGTTCAAAGAAGAAGCGACCAAGATGGTAAAGGGGATGGAACTCCTCTTGTATGAGGAAAGACTAAAATGGTTAGGGTTCTTCAGCTTGGAAAAGAGATGCCTGAGGGGAGATATGACTGAATTCTACAAAATCCTGAGTGGGATAAAACGGGTATAAGTGGATCGATTTTTCACTCCGTTAAAAATTACAAAGACTAGCGGACACTCGATGAAGTTATAGGGAAATACTTTTTAAAACTAATAGGAGGAAATATTTTTTCACTCAGAGAATAGTTAAGCTCTAGAACGCATTGCCAGAGGATGTGATAAGAGTGGAGAGTGTAGCTGGTTTTAAGAAAGGTTTGGACAAATTTCTGGAGGAAAAGTCCATAGTCTGTTAGTGACAAAGACAGGGGGAAAGCCACTGCTTGCCCTGTATTGGTAGCTTGGAATATTGCTACTTCTTGGGTTTTGGCCAGGTACTAGTGACCTGGATTGTCCACCGTGAGAACGAGCTACTGGGCTTGATGGACCATTGGTCTGACCCAGTAAGGCTAATCTTATGCTCTTATGTACCCACCCTCCACTTAATACATCATAGTCCAGAGCCTGATGCCTTTGCAGTTTTTCACCCATAAAATCCAAGATCTCTGCTCCAGCCTTGGCTGCCCCTTTTTTTCTTCCAGCCAACTGTTCACCATGCTCCCCAGTCATTGAGTGGCCTGCCTGGTATTGCTTCTGCTACTTCCTTCTTCCACAGCTCTTATTTCTTTGTCTTTTTTACTTTTTATTCTAGATCCCATTCCTCCCACACTACTAAAAAGAAGACTAATGAGCTTGTTTGATTCCATTTTTGGCCTTACAAATCAGGTGCTCAAATAATATTTTGTACCTGTTAGTAAAAAAAAAAAAAATCTACTCTGTCAACACAATTTTCAACACCCTATTCATTTCCCAAACTGTCCTACATTTGCAGTCTTTTCTATTTAAGACCAGTGCACTTCACTCAAGACAGCATTTCACCAACATTATAGCTCTAAGTCGTACAAAATCTTGATACAGGTAGATATGCGTTTCTAGTCTCATTAGATCTATCTTCCACTTTTGATTTACTCCGTTGCCTCTCTGATCTTTGGCTTAAGAACGTAAGCATTATTATACTGGGACAGACTGAAGGTCTATCAAGCTCAGTATCCTGTTTCCACCAGTGGCCAATGCAGTTATGGACTTTTCTTTTAGGAACTTGCCCAAACCTTTAAAAAACTCTGCTAAGCTAACTGCTTTTACTATGTTGTCTGACAATGAATTCCAGAGTTCAATTACACACTGAATGAAGCAATATTTTCTCTGATTTGTTTTAAATTTATAACTTAGTTTCATTGCATGTCCACTTGTCTTTGTATCAGGGCCAGTTCAAGACATGGATAAGTGAGGCATTGGCTCAGGGCTGGCTGGCTAAGGGGAATCTGCTGTGCTCTTGGGAGAAGAAGCAAAAGAATCTGCTTACTAACACTTATGGGGAATTTAGGAGACATTTAAAGACATATCTGTTTATGAAACATTTAGGCAGCTAATTAGTACAAATTTTATTATGGACCATTTAGATAATTATTAGCTTTTTAATTTTTTTAGTTCTATTCAACTTCTTTTTAATTGCAATTTTTAAATTATTGTAAACCGCATAGAACTTCATGGCCTTGTGGTATATAAACTGATTATTATTATCTCTGAGACATACTTCCCAGGTGCTCATGACACACTATGTCATGACAGACTGGTTGAGAACCACTGGTGGTAGGGTCTGAGTGTTGAATTAAACATGGGATCTTTATATGTATTCACTCCTAGGACAATAAAAATGCATCAGGGTAATCTATATAAAAAAAGCATTTGCAGATCCCAAACAGTAGTTGTATGATTGCACCAACCATCCAAAGTGACACCTCAGAATACTGATAGAATTATGAAATGAACTTGCAGAGCTACTATTAATATGTAATTTATCTTTAAAATCTAGTCAGGTACCAGAATGTTGGAGGGTGGCCAATGTACCACCAATTTTTTAAAAAGGTTCCAAATGTGACACAGGAAATTATAGACGGGCAAGCCTGGCATTGATGCCAGGCAAAATGGTAGAGAGTGGCGCAGTGGTTAAAGCTACAACCTCAGCACCCTGAGGTTGTGGGTTCAAACCCACGCTGCTCCTTGTGACCCTGGGCAAGTCACTTAATCCCCCCATTGCCCCAGGTACGTTAGATAGATTGTGAGCCCGCCAGGACAGAGAGGGAAAACTGCTTGAGTACCTGAATAAATGCATGTAAACCGTTCTGAGCTCCCCTGGGAGAACGGTATAGAAAATTAAATAAATAAATAAATAAATAAATATATATATATATATATATATATATATATTAATGGGATAGAACCAACATAGATCTAGCCAAGGGAAATCTTGCCTCACCAATCTGCTACATTTCTTTGAAGGGAAGAATACACATGTAGATAAAGATGAGCCAGTTGATTATTGTATGTATGAATGTTCAGAAGGCATTTGACAAAGTAGCTCATAGATAGAAGGCAGTGTCTTATTATGGATTAAGATAGAAAACAGAGAGTAGGGTTAGTGTTCAATATTCTCAATGTGCTGGAACCGTAGCTTTTTAACATATTTATAAATGATGTGGAAACGGAATAACGCTTGAGGCATATAAATTTGTTAATGAGACAAAGTTATTTACAGTTGTTAAATCACAAAACAACTGTGAAAAATCGCAAGAGGAGCTTGTAAGACTGAAAGTATGAGAATCTAATTGGCAGATGACATATAATGTGAGCAAGGGCATAATGATGAATGTGGGGAAGAGGAAATAGAAATAGAACAGAAGAGCAAGCCTCCACACAAAGCACAAAGAAAGCAAGAGAGTAGAGATAACAAAAACAATAACAAAAGGGGCTTGATTATCCTTTATTGAGATTTACATTGACTCAATATGGGCCATGTTTTAGCTAAAGTGCCTGCATCAGGAGTCCTTGTTGGGATGGATGCCAACTGAAAGCATCAATGTGCTTAGTAAAGTAGATCCACCAGTAGAAGAAGAGACTAGTTAGATCACTCGTCTTATGCATTTGATTTGTGATTTTCAATTATGAGATCTAATTTAAAAGATAATCTGGTGTATCTATGTTATTAGGCGCATTGACTCTTTCATTTAGATTTCATTCCGACATGTTACTTTCAGACTCCCGATGCAAACTCTTTAACCTTAACATGGCCTGTGTTGAGTCAGTGTAGATTGCAATAAAGGACAATCAAGCACCTTTTGTTCTTGTAGGGAGAAAGAACATATACTATAGTTGTATGATGTAAGGTTCCAGATTAGGAGCCATCATCAGTAAAAGGATTTAGGTATCATCGTTAACGATACGCTGAAACACCCGTTCAATACGCAGCGGTAGCTAAGAAAGCAAATAGAATGTTAAGAATTAAGAAATGAATGGCGAACAAAGCTGAGAATATTATATTGCCTCTGTATTGCTCCATGATACCACAGGACTACCACGGAGGGTCAGCGTCATCATTTTGAAATTTGGAACCGATGGAACTGGAGTGGAAAGGTGACCACTCCAGTCCTGTCCCGCTAGATACCAGGGATCACTTCTAGGTAAAATCTCAGGGATGTTTAGGGGTCTGGGAGATGGGGAGAAGAAGACCTGGCCAGAGCTTGGATGCAGAGGGAAGTGTTAGAAAGGAGATCAGAACTAGAAGACAGAACAAAACCAGGGGGATCAGATCAGAATTGGGGAAGGGAGGGATTGGAGAACAGAGTTAGGAGATCGGAACGGGGAGATTCCAGACAACTTTTGCATGTTCCCGCTGATATTCAATCCCAGTATTCATGTCTAATTTAGCAGGCAACAGTCATTATCCACTGGCTGAATACTGACCAGTAATTTGCAGTCTACTTACAATATTAGAATATTCTAACATCTTATATCCTCTGTTTTTCTCAAAGGTTACAAGTTGTGCTTGGGTGCCTGACAGTTGCCAGCTCTTCACGGGTAGCAAATGTGGTGTCATCACAGCATATATGAATAGATTCACCAGTAGCACAGTATGTATTTATCAAAATGTTCATTGTTCTTTCCTCTTTTTCCCTTTCAGTTTTATAATCAGTGGCATGGTTTGGAGTGTGTGGCGCAGTGGTTGGATCTACAGCCTCAGCACCCTGGGGTTGTGGGTTCAAACCCCGCGCTGCTCCTTGTGACCCTGGGCAAGTCACTTAATCCTCCATAGCCCCAGGTACGTTAGATAGATTGTGAGCCCACCGGGACAGATAGGGAAAATGCTTGAGTACCTGATTGTAAAAACCGCTTAGATAACCTTGATAGGCGGTATATATAAAATCCTAATAAACTTGAACTTGAAACTTCCTATGCTTCTAAGGGAATTCTAGGGGAAGAATAATTCTTTCTATAGTATTTTAAAATTTTGCATACTTGATTTGTCAAAATAGCACCGTCTTGTTAGTAATTTAAAAGTATTCTAGAAAAAGAAAAATGCTGAGTTTTTAATTGAGTTGTTTCTTCTTTCTGTTCCCTTGTCCCCCTTCCCCATCTAATTTCCCACTCTGCTTTTTTTTTTTTTTCCTTCTTAGCTATTTCTGGTCCTAAATGTCTGTGTCCTAAAAGATCAACTTTGGGAGTTACACCTATTTCCAAGCGCAGTTCGGATTTAGGAAACCGCTGCTATTAAGCAGCCCTCCACCAGAGAAATTTGGAGGGGGGTTTCCCTCTTATTCCCCCAGTGGTGTTTGACCCTTCAAATTAGAGAGTTGCACGGGGACAGAAATCCCACCCGTCCCCACCCGTCCCCGCCAAAGTCCCACCCGTCCCCACCCGTCCCCGCGAGGAATCCCACCCGTCCCCACCCGTCCCCGTGAGGAATCCCTCCGTCCCCACCCGTCCCTATAAACTTCAGAAATAGTTATTTCATTTAATTATGCTACTGAATTAAAGGCTCTGGTAGAAACCCATTTACAAATAAGCAAAAAGACTTTATTAATTTGAAAATATTAATTGGGAAGAATACATACTTTGTAAACGGGTTTCTACCAGAGCCTCTAATGTTTATAAATTTTTATCAACACAACTAATATACTACTTTATCCTGAAGCAAAAAAAAAAAAAAAGAAATAGAATTCTTTTCCTACCTTTGTTGCCTGGTTTCTGCTTTCCTCATGTTCTCATTCAATTCCTTCCATCCACTGTCTCTCTTCCTTCTGCAACTTCCATTTGCTCTGTTACTGTGCCTCTCCCTTTCTTCCCCCTTCCAAATTGGTCTGGCACCCATCTTCTTCTCTCCGCTCCCCCCATAGTCTGGCATCTGTCTTCTTCCCTGCCAGCGTTTTCTCCCTACTCTCTCTTCCTCATTTCCTTTCAGTGTCCTTCTCCCCCCCGCCCTTCCCATGGCCTTTCAGCGTCCTTCTCCACCCCCTTTGTATTCCCCCATGTGCTTTCAGCGTCCTTCTCCCTCCTCTGTCTTCAAGTGCTTTCAGAGTCCTTCCCCCCCCCTCCTGTCTTCACCATGGCCTTTCAGCGTCCTTCTCCCCCCTCCTTCTCTACCGCCCCGGGTGCAGCACAGCCGGCCAGGTCCCCTTACTTTTGTGGCACTTCCCCGACCGACCGACAACAGCCCCGGTCCGACAAACCTCCCTGCCCTTAACTGCGAATCTAAATTACCTTCTTACAGCAGCTGTAAGAAGGTAATTTAGATTCGCGGCTACAGGGCAGGGAGGATTGTCGGAACCGGGCTGTTATCGGCCGGTCGGGGAAGTGCCACAAAAGTAAGGGGACCTGGCCGGCTGTGCTGCACCCGGGGCGGGGCGGGGCGGACCGCCCCCTCCCTTGGTAGCCACTCGAACCGCGAGGCTACTCTCCTTCTCCTTACCTGCCCTGCCTGCAGCACAGAGCCGAACGGAAGTCTCCCGACGTCAGCGCTGACGTCGGAGGGAGGGAGGGCTTTGTTTAAGCTTTGTTTAAGCCCTCCCTTCCCTCCGACGTCAGCGCTGACGTCGGGAAGACTTCCGTTCGGCTCTGTGCTGCAAGCAGAGAAGGTAGGGAGAAGAAGAGCCGCGCGACTGAGTACATGCAGCCCCACAGGAGCCCCGCGACCCTCGGAGGCGTCCCCACGGGATCCCCGCGACCCTAGGGGCATCCCCACGGGATCCCCGTGACCCGAAGGGGGAACCCGCGGGATGCCCGTGGGTCCCGCGGGATTCCCGTCGTCCCCGTTCCCGTGCAGCTCTCTACTTCAAATGCCAAACTGGCAAAAGAAAGCAGCCTCTGTGATAGCGTTGGAATAAAAACTGGTTTTGTTTCCAAGATTGCAACGATAAACAATTATGTGCCCGCTTGGAACACATTTGATTTTTTTTATGTTTATTTTTTATAAAATGGATGTTTATGGTGCAGGCACCTGGTCCGTAAACATCTGTTTCTCTAGTATTTCAGAAGAGGTTCTACAGTGGGAGATTCTCTTCTAAAATACTGGTGAAACCTAAGATGTATTGACTGCACATCTCAATTCCTACTGCTACGATCTTATTCTCAGAAATTATTGCGGTGTATACTGAGATGGTTTTCTGTCTTTCTTTAAGCAAGATATAAAGATATGTAAAGATAAGAAAAAACAAAGTATTTTCATACAAGTGTTTGAAAGACTGTAAAGACATTTATTTATTTATTTATTTACTTTTGTAATCAAACTTGGAGCGTAACCAGAACTAATAAAGTTGCAACGACTGAAAAATATACTTTGGTTCATCACTAGAGGGCGCAACTCTCTTCTTGAAGAACTCTATACCTCTGAGTGACTTTCAAACGTGACGGTTGCAATCCTGAAGTTTGGTTACCAATTTGAATGAGAAGACAGTTCTTTTATTTGATTTCTTTAAGCAAGAGCATCACAAGTCTGTGAATGATGATGATACTCATATATGCATAAGAGGATTTACCAAACACTAGATAACTAAAGATGAACTTTAAAAAATTCAATTGCAGCTGTTATATGAACTTTTATTTCTACTGTGTTTTCTGTGCGGTAATTAGGTGAACATATCTTGCATTAAATTTATTGTGTGTTTCAGCCATCTGAGATTGAAGTGGAGTCAGAGGTCCACTTGTATGGTCATGTAGCAGAGATAACCGGCTTATTTGTTTGCAAACCATACAGTATAATAATCAGCGTAAGCAAGGATGGAAGCTGTATTATATGGGATTTGAACAGGTACACTAATAAATATAAACTTTATCTAAATATACATTTTCTTCTTATTGAGAACTACCATATTTTTACACACTGAAATTAAGAACTTAAGAATTGCCGCTGCTGGGTCAGACCAGTGGTCCATCGTGCCCAGCAGTGCACTCACGCGGTGGCCCTTAGGTCAAAGACCAGCACTCTAACTGAGACTAGCCTTACCTGCGTACGTTCTGGTTCAGCAGGAACTTGTCTAACTTTATCTTGATTAACCCAAACAGGCACACAATCTGTTGATGCTTGCACAAAAAAAAGGTAATTTTTCATGATGCTCTGATGAACTAGAAAATGGCCAGTCATTTCCAGTGAAAGGATTTCAGCAGTAATAATTGAAGGCCAAGAAGTAATCCTTCAGACCCCTAGAGCAACGGCTACTGAACAGACAGGGCTTCCATGCACATCATCCTCAAAAATGGATTTCCTGTCCTATTAACCCTCTTTCTTCCTCCCCTCTTAAAGTCAATCAATTTGTACCTTTGCTTAATCTTTGTAAACCGCATAGAACTTCACGGTATTGCAGTATATAAGCTGTTATTATTATTATTATTATCATATGGGAGATTACAATGGAAAGCAAATTTTTTGTGTAGGGGGATGGGGGGATTGGGACTTATATACATTACTCCCATGATATTTGCGGGGGTTCCATTCCATGAATCCCTGTGAATCTTGAAAAACTGCGAATACGGTTTTTCGTGGGGGAGACTGGAGAGGGCAGCGGGAGAGGCAGGAGAGAGCAGCCGGAATGACCGGGACCGTGAACCACACTGTACTGCCTTTTTGTAGTTTTACAACCACATTCAAAGTGATTTACATACGGATACTTCAAGCATTTTTCCTATCTGGCCTGGTGGGCTCACAATCTGCTTAATGTACCTGACGCAATGGAGGATTAAATGACTTGCCCAGGGTCACAAGGAGCAGCACAGGGTTTGAACCCACAGGATACTGAGGCTGTAACTCTAACCAGTACGCCACACTCTCCTCTTGTGTCATTCTGTAGAAAGAGATCTTTTAATTTCAAATCCTAGATGTAAATAACTAATTTTTATCCCTTAAGCCTGTAGAATGTGAAGAATAAAAAAAAAATGTATCTATGCCAGCATACTACGACTTACCCAGTAAATTAGGATTCTCAACCCATTTGGTCCGTTTTACTATTGAAATCTTTCCATGGCTGTGTGACAACTATTTTACTAGCTATATAGCAAAATCAATTTTCTTGATAACATACTTATATGGAGTCAATTTTCAAAAATACTTTTGTGTTTCATATGGGATGGGGTGGGAGACCGTATCAACTTGGGCTACTGTTAAGACAGATTATTGTCCCACAACCTGTGCTGTTTTAGCACAGGTCCCATTTTATGCATTGTGGGCCAAATTCTATAAATGGAGTCCTGATTGTAGGTGGCCAATTGCTGCCTAACCAGCCAATCAGGATGCATGTTTAAAAAACAAAAAACCCAAGTCATGTCGCCTATATTGTAGGCACCTCCAGGAGTCAGGGGAGATGCATAGGCCCACCTAAGCTCATCTAAGGCTAGGCATGGGCGTGCCTTTGCCTGGAAGTAGCCTTAGGCAGCCCTATGTGCCTCCCTAGGCCTGCAGTAGGCACCTACAATGTAGACCTCCAGTCCCTCCTGCCAGACCCCCTCCCCCCGCCAGACTCCCCTCTAGCCCACCCCCTCGGACTCCCCCTTGCCGAACCCCCCTAGCCCACCCCCTCAGACTCCCTCTCCTCCACCCCCTCAGTCTTCACGAAACCCCCTTTACCTTATAATGATGGCCGGCAAGAGGCATCCTTACTTCCTCTAACCGGCTGGCCCGCCTTTGCATGAATGGTGGGCCTGCCTTTTCCCAGCGCATCATGGAATGTACCAGTAGGGGCCTGATTGGCCTTGCCGCTTAAGGCCCCTCGGCCAACTGGAATCTTAGGCCCATCTTACAATGCATTCTGGGATGCATTAGGAGTGACCTAAAATTCCGATTGTTCAGATCCCTTAGGCCACCCCCCCTATACAAAAGTACAGAAGCGGGTTTTAGCACAGGTTGGCGTGCTGAATGCTCTGTGCTGCTCCTGACATTCAAAAAGTTCTTATGAGCGTCAGGAGCAGCCCAGAGCATTCAGCGTAGAGAATGACACGGTGGCTGTTACCCGTGGCTAGCCGCAAGTAGTCGCAGGTAACCCGCCAAAACGGTGAGGAAAAACCTGTGTTCACCGTGGCTACAGGGACAAGGCCATTCACCGCCCCGTGGAGCGGTGAATGGCCTTGTCCCCGCAATTAAGGGAGGGAATGTGCGCGGTCACCTATCGCGCTCCCTCCCTTCTTCCTGCCACCGCCGAGTTTAAATCGCTATCTACTCCCTCCCTGCCCCTTACCTTCATGGCTGCAATGTCTAAATTGCCTTCTTACAGCAGCCGTAGCATCGAAGCTGCGTGTGGCTGCCGGAAAGATCATCTCTGACGCAACTGGAAGTTGCATCAGAGATGACCTTTCCGGCAGCCATTTGCAACTTCAACGCTCTGGCTGCTGTAAGAAGGCAGTTCAGACATCGCCGGCCACAAGTAAAGGGCAGGGAGGTTTAACGGACCATACCTGTTATCCGAGGAGGGGGCGCAAGTGCATGGCGGAAGCGGCTAAAAGGTGTTCTCACTGCAGGGGGAGGGTTGAGAGCGCCACGAAGGTAAGGGGCAGGGAGGGAGAAAGGGAGGAAAGGTGGGGCGGAGAGGAAAAGATGCTGAAAGGACATGGGGAAGACAGAGTGGGGAGAAAGACGCTGAAAGCACATGGGGAAGACAGAGTGGGGAGAAGGACGCTGAAAGGACATGGGGAAGACAGAGTGGGAGAAGATGCTGAAGAGAAATGGGGAACAGAGAGTGGGGAGAAGACGCTGAAGAGAAATGGGGAACAGAGAGTAGGGAGAAGACGCTGAAGGGAAATGGAGAACAGAGAGTGGGGAGAAGACGCTGCAGGGAAATGGGGATGAGAGAGTGGGGAGAAGACGCTGAAAAGACACGGGGAAGAGAGAGTGGGGAGAAGGACGGTGAAAGGACATGGGGAAGAGAGAGTGGAGAGAAGAAGCTGGCAGGGAAGAAGACAAGAGATGTCAGACTATGGGGGAGCGGAGGGAAGAAGATGGGTGCCAGGCCAATTTGGAGGGGGGGGGAGAGGCATAGTAACAGAGCAAATGGAAGACGCAGAGAGAAGAGAGACAGTGGATGGAAGGAATTGAACGAGAAGATGAGGAAAGCAGAAACCAGGATAAAGTAGTATATTAGTTATGTTGATAAAAATGTATAAACAAAGCCCTGCCAGCTGAACATCTCTTTCTCTAGTTCAGCAGCCAGAACTTTGATTTATAAGGAAGGAATAAGCTAAATATTGCAGTACTAAGGCTTATATGGATGCTGCGGGGACGGTGACGGGGCGGTGAATGGGATGGCAGTGAGGGTGACGGGGCAGTGATGGGGACAGATTTTTTCCCCCGTGTCATTCTCTAATTCAGCACACCAGCCTGCACTAAAAACTGCTTCTGCAGTTTTGTAAAAAAAAAAAAAAAAAGGGGGGGGGTGTTAATTAGTAGATTGGCTTCAGTAATGAGCTTTAACAAGAGATAGGCGCCTATCTTCTTAGGTTTGATTCTACAAAAGATAGGTGCCTCTCACCAAAATAGGCGTGTATAGTGGTGGCGAAAGTCTTAGGTGCTGCTAAGTGGGATTCTCTAAAGGATTTAGGTCTTTAAAACTCTGGCCTACATTATAGGCACCTAAGTTTGAAGTTAGGTGATTCTGTAATGGGCGCCTAAGTGTGATTGGCATGTAATAGACACCTAACTTTAGACACCTGTCTTTTTAGGCACCCATTACAGAATCTGGCCTTATATGCATAGGAAGGAACAGGAAAAAAGATCTTCTCTGAGAAACTAAGTACACTTCTCCCTTCGTATTTTCAGTTTCAGCATTTGTGGTTTCGATTATTCACGTTTTTTAGCTTGCTGGCTCCTCCCCCCGAATTACATCAGTTTGCATAGAGAAATCGCTGATTCCAAGAGTTTACAGAGAAAATCGCTGATTCCCAGCACTTTCTTCACCGTGTTTTGCCTCTCCTTCAGGAACAGACCAGGTCTCCCACCATGTTATTCACGGTTTCACTATATTCACGATGGTTTTTAATAGAAAACAGCGAATAACATATGAAAAAGTTATTTGCAGTTTTTCTGTGTTTGCGGTTCTATTAATCTCCTATCACAGCCAGCGAACACGGAGGGAGAAGTGTAGCAGCTTGAAGAAAGGGTAGACACTTTGGGGGAAGAAATAAGAGTACAAGGAATAGGCCTTAAGAAAATGTATTTGTCTTCTGCAGTATTTTATTTGTAACTGGGAAGATAATCCATCTAGAAATAAAGAGAACAAAGAATAAGAATGCAAAGTTATGTTTGCCATGGTAACTGTAGGTGAATTTTCTTGCATTTTTCATTTATAGTATAATTATTCTACTTTTGTGGTTTTTATGACTGAATTATTTTATACATTAAGGCAATATGTTACTCGTTGTGTTTATTTATTTTAAGACATTTCTATCCAGAATGTTTTGTTTAGGCCAGTCCAGTTGAGGTGGTATCAGTTTAGCGGAATCAAACTAATATCCAAATCTAAGCTAAGCTAATTCAGTTCCTGAAAAGTATGACAATCCAGACAATACAAGTGAAGATTTATGGGTATTAAAGCAGTCTCTGTGTGAGTCTTTTATCTTGTTTTGTTCAGGCTGTGCTACGTACAAAGTCTTACAGGACACAAGAATCCTGTGTCAGCTGTTTCTGCCAGTGAAACAACAGGTGATATTGCTACTGTTTGTGATTCAGGTAAGCGTCTGACCAAATAAAAAACCTGTTTAGATTCATAGCATTCTTTATAGTAACTTTCAACATAAAATATATTGTAAGCATAGTTTTTGAAGATCTTTGAAAGGGTAACTCTTTGAGGGACTTTAATATGCAGAAATGTATTTTCACACACTCAGTTAGGCTCTCACTTAAAAATAGGCACAGAGAAATCACTGCAGCCACTTTTATGCACTCCCCCCCATCTAATTCTACATAAGTACACCACAAGCTAGGTACCAATGAGGCACATAACTTTTGGCACCCAACAGAAGTGTCAAAATGCGGGTAAACAATACTTAGGCATAATTCAATAAGATGCTTTTGCATGTAACTGCAAGAGGGCATGCACGTGGGCAGGTCACACTTATAGAATACTGTACAGAATATTGTGCAGAATGGAAGGCGACAGAGATCACTCTGAGAAAAAGGATGTTACCAGTGGTGTACCACAAGATTTGGTTCTTGGGCCTGTTCTTTCTAACATTTTTATAAGCGATACTGCTGAAGGGCTATCGGGTAAGATTTGCCTCTTTGCAGATGATAACCAAAATCTGCAGTAGAATAGAGCACTTGTGCCAACCATAGTCCTGGTATAAGTGTTCATAGAATTCTGTAAGTTATACATGGAAGTATGAGCCATACCCATATGTCCACTCGCTTGCAAATACATGCTGTATAAGTTAGGTGGATATTTACAGAAGACCAGTTACACACATGCGAGGACTAACAATTAAGTTCAAGAACTCATCCTAGAAAAAGTGCTACATACCTCATTGCTGAATATCACTATGGTCACTTTCAAAGTATTCCCCTTGGGAAGCTATGCACCAATGCCAGCGCCTAGTCCACCCTTCAAAGCAATTTTGGAACTCTTTTACTGGAATGCCCATCAGAGCTGTCGTCGTATTACCCTTGATGTCATCAAAATGTTTTCCTTTCAATATTTCCTTTATCTTCGGGTAAAGAAAAAAGTCATGGGGGGCCAGATCAGGAGAGTAGGGAGAGTGTTCCAATTCAGTTATTTGTTTTCTGGCTAAAAACTCCCTCACGGACAGTGCCGTGTGAGCTGGTGCATTGTCGTGATTTAAGAGCCATGAAGGACCATTTTTACACACTCCTTTCTCTTGCTAAGATTTTCAGTTAAAATTTTCCTGTTTCTCTATCGATGTTTACTTGGTCTGCTATGCTTCTCACAGTCAGTTGATGATTTTGATGCACAATTCCATGAATTTTTGCAATGTTTTCATCAGGTCTGCTCGTTACTGGTTGCCTTGACCTCTCATCATCAGTGACATTTTCTCTCCCCTCAGAAAATTGTTTAATCCATTTGTACACTGCCATTTTCTTCATGGCAGCATCCCCATAAACATGGACTAATATGTTCCTGATTTCACTTCCATTCTTTCCAAGTTTAACAAGAAGTTTAATGTTTGTTCATTGCTCTAATTCAATGATTTGATTTTATCTTTTGTATGTTTTAATTGATAGAAACCATTTAGTTTTTTTGTAAATGGTGTAAAAAAAAGTTTCAAATAAATTTTCGCAATGGCACACAAAAACGTGCAACAATAATGAACGCCACTCAGCAAGACACCGCCACACGTCGGCACGAACGCAACTGTGATACACTGATATACCAAGATTATGAACCCTTACCAAGCTGTTTGGACAGTGCTGCCAAAGATCATGAACTTAATTGTGAGACCTTGTTTGTGCGCACACACATGCATAAATGTCATTATTCTAAATATTTATGTATAAAATGGGAGTGTAAATCTTATGTTATAGAATTGTCTCCTATATGTAAAAGGGATCATTTATTTCAAGACAAAAAGGCTACAAGCGGGGGTTTGTATGATTAAGTAGACCAGTGTCTCTCAAACGGTGTGCCCCGAAGAGATTCCAGGTGTGTCGTGAGAGATTCCAGAATTTTACTTTATTTAAAAAATTCCTTTCTTAAATATACTATAATACACTCCTACAATACTAGAAACGTGTATATACACACATCCTGATAAATCTAGTTTCCTAAATGCCAGAGATCTGTGTATAACTATATGTTATATATGAGTGAGTCTGTTCAGACTTTATTCAAGTGTAGATACACCTGTCAGATATGCACATATTTATAGAATAGTGCTTAAATTTGTTGTATTTATGCACAAATGTTCACACTTGTGTGTGTATATGCTGGTCCTCTAATCTCTTCCATGTGCGATTCAGTGGGAGGAGGAAGTGATCTCAGGCTTTGGACAGTGAACGGTGACCTTGTTGGACATGTGCACTGCAGAGAAATCATTTGCTCTCTGAGTTTCTCTAACCAGCCTGAAGGAGTATCTGTTAATGTGATTGCTGGTGGATTGGAAAATGGAATTGTCAGGTAAGGATCTTTACTGTTTATCTAATGTACAGTATTCAGACACTAAAACAGGCACACGATGGGGCAGTTTTCAAATTATCTGTTGTGAGACAAAGGGCTCCTTTTACAAAGCCATGCTAGGGCCTTAATGCGCGGAATAGCGTGCACTAAATTACCGCATGTGCTAGCCACTGCCGCCTCCTTTAGAGCAGGCGGTAGATTTTCGGCTAGCGCACTAATCCGGTGCATGCACTAAAATGCTTAGCGCACTTTCGTAAAAGGAGCCCTAAGTCTCCTAGTACTTTTGTTTTGCAGGCTTTGCTTCAAAAGTCATAGCATAATTTATATTTATACCTGCTTTTTTGTACATGTACTTTTTGAATGGAAAAGGGCTTATGTAGATGTGAAGATGGAACCTATGTTTGGGGGGGGGGGGGGTTTGGTTTGGGAGGAAAATAACAATCTCTTTCCACCTACAGAGCCGCCAGCCGTAAATGTAACGAAAAGTACAACAAATTTTACCCATGTCAGTGGCTTTTAACTTGGCTACCTATTTACAACTATACATGTTGGGGGTAATTTTCACACCGTTTATTACAGGTATCCGTACTGGGACCGGGGCTATTTAACATATTTATAAATGATCTAGATATTGGGATGAAAAGTGAGGTGATTAAATTTGCAGATGACACTAAACTGTTCAAAAGATACATGCGAACTGTGAAAAATTGCAGGCAGACCGTAGGAAATTGGAAAACTGGGCATCCAAATAGCAGATGGAATTTAATGTGGTCAAATGCAAAGTGATACACATTAGGAAGAATAATTCAAATCGTAGCTAGCAGATGCTAGGGTCCACCTTAGGGGTCAGTACCCAAGAAAAAGATCAAGGTATCATCTTAGCCAATACGCTGAAACCTTCCACTCAATGTGCAGTAGTGGCCAAAAAAGCAAAGATGCTGGGAATTATTAAAAAAAGGGATGGTAAATAAGACTAAGAATGTTATAATGCCTCTATGTTGCTCCATGGTGCAACCTCACTTTGAGTATTGCAATCAGTTTTGATCGCTGTTTCTCAAAAAAGATATAGCAGAATTGGAAAAGTTTCAAAGAAGAGCGACCAAGATGATAAAAGGGATGGAGCTCCTTTCTTATGAGGAAAGGCTAAAAAGGTTAGGGCTCTTCAGCTTGGCGAAGAGACAGTTGAGCAGAGATATGATTGAAGTCTACAAAATCCTGAGTGGTATAGAACGGGTACAAGTGGATCGATTTTTTTTTTTTTTTTTTTTACTCCATCAAAAATTACAAAGACTAGGGGACACTTGATGAAGTTACAGGGAAATACTTTTAAAACCAATAGGAGAAAATATTTTTTTCACTCAAAGAATTAGTTAAGCTCTGGAATGCATTGCCAGAAGATGTGGTAAGAGCGGTTAACGTGGCTGGTTTTTAAAAAGGTTTGGACAATTTCCTGGAGGAAAAGTCCATAGTCTGCTGTCCCATGTTTCCGGTCCCAGGGCAAACATTCACTTCCTCCATGTCTGTCTTTTTCAAAGGCAGACTATGGACTTTTCCTCCAGGAACTTGCCCAAACATATTTTAAACCCATCTATGGTAACTGCTTCCATTATACCGAGGTCAAAAGACATTTTTAACATTTCCACCATAAAATTGTTGCATCTTCCCTGGGCATAGCCCATTGTAGAAGGAGTCACTTGTACTTTATTTTGATGCAGAATTCTAGAAAGGTAGCTGCAAAATTTGAAAATCCAGTCTATGCACATACTTTTCCTCCCCCAATCTAAACATGCCCCCTAGAGTACCTCCTTAAAATACAGCTAAAATTTCATGTGGTGTTTCACAAAGTGCAAAATATTAGTTAATTTGAAGGAGGGCTCTGTTCTGTCATGTAACACAGGTAATATACTTTTTACTCATGGATATCACTTTGGTAATTCTATGCCCTATCATTTTCTTATTTATTAGTTTGAGATGTCTTCTTGTAAAATTATTCTTGTGACAGTGAATATGCTATAAAACTTATGATGTGAAATACAGTACTCCCTTCGAAATTCGTGGGGGTTACGTTCTTGGAGTGATCGCGAATGTTGAAAAACCGCGAATATTAGATGAGTACTGTAATTGTATATTATCGGTGCTTGGAAGACAAAACATGCTCACCTAAAACCACGGCGCTGGAAGCACATACAGTCACATCCCCTCATCGCCTGCTTGCCCTTCAGCTGTTTGTCAGGGAATAACAGGAAGAAAGCTGCGGCCAGTGACCTAAACCACGTGCTCTCAGCATGCCTCCCCCTCCTCCTCTCTGGCTCCGGCCCCGCCCTCTCACAGGGCTCAGCTGTCATTCAGCCGCGAGGTTCTCATTCTTTACAGGCACTAAGATCCCCGTCAGGATTGGTTGGCAGCGGAGGGAAGATGTGAACTTTCCAGCTATTGGCTGCTGCGTGAGGTAAATTATGCAGGGGGTGAGGGGGAGGAAGAAGTTGGTTGGTGAGGGAAAAACCACGAATTACTTAGTCTTCAAATTCAGAATCGTAAATTCGCGGGTGTATACTGTATTATCCCAGGACAAGCAGGCAGCATATTCTTGACTGATGGGTGACGGCACCGACGGAGCCCCGGTACGGACAATTTTAGAGTGATTGCACTCTAAGAACTTGGAAAGTTCTGGTAGGCCGCACCGCGCACGCGCGAGTGCCTTCCCGCCCGACAGAGGCGCGCGGTCCCCAGTTTCTTAGTTTCCGCGGAGCTAAGAAGACGCGTTTCCTCAACGGCTGTTGAAGAAAAATTTTTTCGATCTTCCCGCTCGCGTAAACCTTTGCTTTAATAAAGGTTTCTTTATTTCTTTATTCTTTTTTAAAAAAAAAACAAAAAACTTAGTTGTTTTTCCTTCTTTTTTCGTTTCGCCCCGGCGGGGCCTGTTGCCACAATCGAAGCCTCGGCTTTCGATTTGGCAGAGGCTGTCTTTACTTTCATGCCCCCTCAGCCCGGGTTTAAAAAGTGCCAGCGGTGCGCTAGGCCAATCTCACTGACAGACCTGCATAACTGGTGTCTGCAGTGTCTTGGTCCCGACCATCAAGCGTCCACTTGCACCCGCTGTGCAACTTTGAAAAAACGAACACTTAAAAACCGCCAAATCCAGCAGCGGTTGCTATTCGGTGCCGAGATGTCCGATTCCAACGTACCGGCACCGACATCGATTACATCTCAATCGGCACCGACTTCATCGACACCGCGCGATACCGCGCCGGCGTCGCAACCAGCAGGTAAGCCGGCTAAGAAGCCTTCCCCGCTGGAGCGTCCTCCGGTCTCTACTGCAGTGAGTCCAATCCTGCCGACCTCGAGGCGCCCACGGAAGTGCTCCGCTCCGATTGAAGTTAGTCCCTCGACATCGGGTTCTTCATCGGAGTGTCGAGCGGCACCCAAGGTACCGCAGAAGAAAAAGGCGGTACCGGTGCCATCACTGGACGAGCGTATTGCCGCCGTTCTGCAGGTACAGCTGAGAGAGCAACTCCAACAGCTACTACCTGCCCTTTTGCCCCAGAACCTTCCAGTTCCGGTACGGTCGGAGCCACCGGTGCCGATAGTGGAACGCCCTCTTTTATCGGCATCCACTTTGTCGGTACCGGGTCTTACCACCTCATCGACTTCGATGCCGGTTTTAGCTCCAGAGCCTAAATCTCACCACCAGGCGGTACAAACCTCGGTACCAGCACAACAGGTTACATCGCCTGGTACCGTATCCATGAGGTCGGGTAAGTCCACACATAAAACCCGACACCTGGAACCCTCCACACCAGAGTCTCGACACCATGGCTCTCAGGTTAGGGATCCTGATTTGTGGGGTGATTCTGAAGAGCCCTTTCTATCCGAAGGTGAATGCTCTTCTGATGAGGAGGAACGCCTTGTTACCAATCCCTCTTCTCATCCAGATTCCACATCTTTTCCTTCTTTTCTAAAAGAAATGTGTGAATCCTTGTCTATTCCCTTGGAGGCTGAGTCAAAGAAATCTAAGGCATTTCTTGATGCATTGGACTTTGACCAGCCTCCAAGGGAATTTCTTAAACTTCCTCTCCATGATATATTGAGAGAAACGTTTTATAAAAACCTTGAGACTCCCCTGACTGTCCCTGGAGCCCCTCGAAAACTGGACTCTTTATACAGGGTGATACCTATTCCTGGGTTTGATAAACCCCAACTCCCGCATGAGTCTCTTTTAGTGGAGTCCACTTTAAAGAAATCAGCGGGAGCTAATGTGTATGCCTCAGTCCCTCCTGGCAGAGAAGGAAAATCAATGGACAAATTTGGCAAGCGGCTATATCAAAATGCCATGCTAGCCAACAGATCAGGAAATTATGCTTTTCATTTCTCATTTTATTTGAAGCATTTAATCCAAACAATTTCTACCTTTGAGAAATATCTGCCTGATCGCAAAAAATCTACTTTTAACACTTGTACCTCCTCTCTTCTCCAGTTGAGGAAGTTTCTAGTAAGATCAATTTATGACACCTTTGAATTGACTTCTAGAGCCATGGCTATGTCAGTGGCTATGCGCAGGTTGGCATGGCTCAGGGTCTGAGAACTGGAGGTAAACCACCAAGACCGTCTAGCAAATGCACCTTGCTTAGGGGATGAGCTGTTTGGTGATTCCATGGATTCCACCACACAGAATCTATCGGCGCATGAGACACGTTGGGATACTCTCCTAAAGAATAAAAAGAAGACTCCCCCTACTAGGCCTTTCCGACAACAATCGGCCTACCAACGCCGCTATGCTGCTCGTCCTTTGCCTCAGGCTGCTCAACAGCCTAGACGTCAACGACAGCAACAACAACGTCAACCTCAGAGGCAGGCGCAACAGCAACAGAAACCTCCGCCACCTCAAAAGTCTACTCAACCCTTTTGACGTGTTTCTCCTGAGCATAGCCAATATCATACCATCTGCCCATCTTCCCCAACCGATAGGAGGGCGCCTGACCCATTATCTCAGCTGTTGGGAGATCATTACATCCGACCAATGGGTCCTAAACATCATCCGCCACGGCTACTCTCTCAACTTCCAGACTTATCCCGATCAAAGTCTACCAAAAGAGTCTGCTTTGAACACTCATCAATCCTCTCTCCTAATACAAGAGGTTCAATCCCTCCTTCTTCTAAACGCCATAGAAGAAGTTCCTCTAGACCAGAAAGGTCAGGGATTTTACTCCCGTTACTTTCTAGTTCCAAAGAAAACAGGAGATCTCAGGCCCATCTTAGATCTTCGAGATCTCAACAAATGCTTGGTCAAGGAGAAATTCAAGATGCTTTCTTTAGCAACTCTTTATCCTCTTCTCAATCAGGGCGAATGGCTATGCTCCCTCGACCTCAAGGAGGCTTACACTCATATTCCCATCCATCTAGCCTCCAGACAGTATCTCCGCTTCATGATCAATCACTGTCATTACCAATACAAAGTTCTCCCCTTCGGACTTGCTTCATCTCCAAGAGTGTTCACCAAATGTCTGATTGTGGTGGCTGCTTTCCTTCGTTCACATCATCTGCAAGTTTTCCCTTACCTGGACGATTGGTTGATAAAGGCCAATTCTCCTCAAACAGTGCTACTGGCCACCAATCAAACCATCTTGTTCTTACAGATTCTGGGGTTCGAGGTCAATTTTCCCAAATCTCATCTCATCCCCACTCAGAGACTTCAATTCATTGGAGCGGTGCTGGACACGATCCTCATGAGAGCATTCCTGCCGTCCAACCGGCTCCACACTCTTCAAGTTTTGTGTCAACAGGTTCTTCCTCAAAGTTCCATCTCTGCCAAACAAATGATGATACTATTGGGACACATGGCTTCAACAGTGCATGTCACCCCTCTGGCACGTCTTCACCTGCGCACACCTCAATGGACCCTTGCTACCCAGTGGTCCCAAGCGACGGATCCTTGCTCACGTCACATATCTGTGACATCATCTCTTCGTCAGTCTCTACAATGGTGGTTGGTATCCTCAAATCTATCCAGAGGTCTTCTGTTCCATCTACCTCCTCATCAACTAGTCATCACAACCGATGCCTCCCCGTATGCTTGGGGAGCTCATTTGAACGAGTTCCAAACTCAAGGCCTTTGGACAGCCCAGGAAAAGAAGCATCACATCAATTTCCTGGAACTCAGAGCGATGTTTTATGCCCTCAAGGCTTTCCAACATCTTCTCTTCCCTCAAGTTCTGCTCCTGTGCACAGACAATCAGGTGGCGATGTACTACATCAACAAGCAAGGTGGAACGGGTTCTCGCCTCTTGTGCCAGGAAGCCCAGAAAATCTGGACTTGGGCCATAAATCATCATCTATTCCTGAAAGCGATTTACATTCAGGGAGAAAAGAATTCCTTAGCAGACAAACTCAGCAGAATTCTCCAACCTCACGAGTGGACACTCGATCCTGTAACTCTTCAGTCCATCTTCGTTCAATGGGGCACTCCTCAGATAGACCTCTTTGCAGCTCCTCACAATCACCAGCTGCCCCTTTTCTGCTCCAGACTCTACTCGCCTCACCGTCTGGCAGCGGATGCGTTTCTCCTAGATTGGTCAAATCTGTTCCTGTATGCTTTCCCTCCTCTCCCTCTCATGTTGAGGACCTTATTCAAGCTCAAGAGGGAACGGGCCACCATGATTCTGATAGCTCCGAGGTGGCCCAGGCAACATTGGTTCTCCCTTCTACTTCAACTCAGTTCCAGAGAACCTTTTCTTCTGCCACTGTATCCTTCTCTGCTTACACAGCATCAGGAAACCCTTCTACATCCCAACCTCCAGTCTCTGCACCTGACAGCTTGGTATCTCTCGGGCTGACTTCGAGTGATTCCCTTTTGTCTCAGCCTGTTCGTTCGATTCTGAATGCCTCCAGGAAGCCGGCCACTCTGCAATGTTACCATCAGAAGTGGACACGTTTTTCTTCCTGGTGTCTTCTTCATCATCATGATCCCACTTCCCTTGCAGTGGAGACCTTGTTGGACTATCTTCTTTCGTTGTCAGACTCTGGTCTCAAATCCACTTCAATCAGAGTCCACCTCAGTGCTATTGCGGCTTTTCATGAGCCAGTCCATGGAAAAATCCTCTCAGCTCATCCCTTGGTGTCCAGGTTTATGCGGGGTCTTTTTAATGTGAAACCACCCCTTAAAGCCCCTCCTGTTATCTGGGATCTCAATGTAGTTCTATCCGCTTTAATGAAGCCTCCATTTGAACCCTTGGCTACAGCTTCTTTCAAGTTCCTCACTTGGAAGGTACTTTTCCTTATTGCTCTTACTTCTGCCAGGAGGGTCAGTGAGCTACATGCACTAGTTGCGGATCCACCTTTTACAATCTTCCATCATGACAAGGTGGTTCTGCGTACACATCCAAAGTTTCTCCCTAAGGTTGTCTCTGATTTTCATCTCAACCAATCCATTGTTCTGCCTGTCTTCTTTCCGAAACCTCACTCGCATTCTGGAGAACAGGCTCTACATACTTTGGACTGTAAGAGGGCTCTAGCTTACTATTTAGAGCGTACTAAGCCCCACAGATCAGCTCCCCAGCTCTTCCTGTCATTTGATCCAAATAAATTGGGTCGTCCTGTTTCTAAACGTACGTTGTCTAATTGGCTAGCAGCGTGCATTTCATTCTGTTATGCTCAGACCGGACTGACACTGGAAGGTTCTGTCACTGCCCATAGAGTCCGAGCTATGGCAGCATCTGTAGCTTTCCTCCGTTCTACTCCTATTGATGAAATCTGCAAGGCTGCTACTTGGTCCTCAGTTCATACTTTTACATCTCATTATTGTCTGGATGCTTTTTCCAGACGGGATGGACACTTCGGCCAATCTGTTTTGCAAAATTTGTTTTCCTAATGGCCAACCTTCCCTCCATCCCTCTTTTTGTTAGCTTGGAGGTCACCCATCAGTCAAGAATATGCTGCCTGCTTGTCCTGGGATAAAGCACAGTTACTTACCGTAACAGGTGTTATCCAGGGACAGCAGGCAGATATTCTTGCGTCCCTCCCACCTCCCCGGGTTGGCTTCTTAGCTGGCTTATCATAACTGGGGACCGCGCGCCTCTGTCGGGCGGGAAGGCACTCGCGTGTGCGCGGTGCGGCCTACCAGAACTTTCTAAGTTCTTAGAGTGCAATCACTCTAAAATTGTCCGTACCGGGGCTCCGTCGGTGCCGTCACCCATCAGTCAAGAATATCTGCCTGCTGTCCCTGGATAACACCTGTTACGGTAAGTAACTGTGCTTTCCGTTAGTGTCTAATAACTAGGCAATACAGAAAGCCACTCAGACATTTTTTTGATGGGCAGGATAGAAAGTCTTTAAATAAACTTGGAAAATCCATTTACACCAGGATGTGGCAACATACTTTATGAAATTACGTCATAATTTTAAAAGGAACTTACAAGTGGAGAACACCTTTTTTTGTATATGAGTAAACTCATATTGAATTGCCCTGGAGGTGTGCATACTTTTGTGTGAAATGCATATAAGCAATTGTGAAGGTAGAGAGTAGGTAGTATTGTGGCAGGATCAATATTTATGCATGTATTTTAAAACAACTATAAGCCTGTACCTATATTCATTGTTGTGAACATTATTAGTTTGCCTTTCCCAGCAAAGGGTTATCACTTTGAAATTGTATTTTAGTACTGGGCAGACGTGCATGGTCTGTGTCCCCGTAAATGGCCATTTGATTGAGGATGGCCTGGGGAGGGCTTCAATGGTTGAGATGGGCTGGAGTGAGCTTTGATGGAGACTGCAGTAGATGGAACCTAAGCACAGTACCGGGCAGTGATTTGGGTTCTGGCCCAAAAAGAGCTAAGAAGAAGGAAAATTTAAATTAAATCAGTAATTTAAAGAGAGGGTAAAGGTGGGCAGACTGGATGGACCATTCGGGTCTTTATCTTTCATCATCTACTATGTTACTATGTAAGATATAAATGTATATGTGCTAATTCTCTTTGGCATATATACATACAACTTTAGATCTCCCTCGGAGCAGCTGAAAATTTGCGCAAGGATAAAGCTTAAATTTTAATTGTAGGCATGATGGCAGACTGTATGTTGTGCATTCTTGTCATCTTATGTGTTCTTTTGTTTTATTACTAACGAGACGCTTTTATTAAACATAGCAAAGGAAAATAGCGTACAGTGTCAAAATGAAATACTAAGTACAATTTAACCATGCACCAAACAAAGCATTCCATGTTTTTCACAATCTGGGAATTTGATAGGAGATTGGTGTACAGCAAAGCCAATATACACCGCCATTAGAACTACTAGAAAAAAAAATCCACAAGAAGGAATATATTGCTAAAAGATACGAACAGATAATACTGTTTCATCACGGTATTGCTTTTCTTGGGTGTCGATGTTGTATTTGGTGTTTTCAATGAACATATCTTTCTTGCTTGAAGACGTTGCTTTGGAAAAGGGAGTAAAAGTATTGTGGATTTATCTGTTTTGTTTTTAATTTTCTCATTCTTAGGTTATGGAGTACCTGGGATTTAAAACCAGTGCGGGAAATTGCATTTCCTAAATCAAATAAACCTATTGTAAGGTAATATCTTACTCTTTCCACTTTCTGAATTTGTACTTCTTTATACTAAATTAGATTTTGCAGCTGAGGTCCTCCTTTTTTCTTTTCCATGCCTCTATAAGCTTTTATGTGCATAAGATTTTTCTTTATAGATTATTATTTTATCTTCACATTTATACAAAATGTTTTTTAAGCCTCAACCCTCCCTCCCCCTCAGATTCTATATATGGTGCTCAAAATTCTGCATTCAAATGTGGGTGTGTTCCTGATTTGCGTGTGCAATTTAATTGAATAATTAGCGCCAGGAATTGGGTGTTAATTGGCAGCAATCTGGATTTGCAGATGCATTTTACTAAATGTCTGTAAAGATGCATGCATAAATTTTTTAGCTTGCATCTGAAAAGGAGTGTAGCCATGGGAGGGACATGGCTAGATCAGGGACATTTGCTAAAGATTCAGGCAGTGTTCTAGAATTCAGGGGATCCTGAGGATTTACATCAGCTCTTAGTTAGTGTAAGTTCTGTTTCATTCATTTTTATATACAACTTATTTTGATAAGTGTGGATCTTATGAAGTTAAACTGAAAAACTCACAAGCCATGATTAGAGCATAAAATGGACCAAATTTGTTTTACAACTTCATGGTTGCTTTTTTGTGGAAAGTCGAAGTATGAACACATTTGAGAAAAAATTGTTTTGAATTGTGAATGATGGTCTTACTGAAACACTATTGTGTCTGTGGGTTTTGATTTTGATGATTCCTTTAGTTCAAGTTTATTAATATTTTGATATACCGACCATCCCAAGTATCTGGTCGGTTTACAATAATAAAAGATAAAAGATATATATATATAAAGCAAAAATTAAAAATGGGAGGTAAGGTCGATACAAAGACTTGATTACGAAGGGTATGTAACAAAAGAGAAGAGAGGGGAAGGGAAAGTTTTAAAATTACAAAAAATAGATAGTTCTTTGTCTAATAGATGTTGGCATTGTCATTTAGAAGCAGGAACTTTAGATCATTTATTGTTTCATTGCCCATTTATTATGAATTTTTGGAAATCAATTTGGGACCAAATTAATAATTTATTAGATAACCCGGTGGCATTATCCTATGATACTGTGATATTTGGTATGGAAATGAGAGCAAAAAGTCAGATTTCTGCAAATAACAATAAATTATTACTTATAATGACTGGAGTTGCCATTCAGGAGATCACATTTAATTGGAAGGATTGGAGGAGATTAAATTATAGCTTCTGGTGGAACTCTCTATGCCATATATATAAAATGGAAAGGTTTATTGCAGTACAGCGGGGTTATTTTAAAAAGTTTCAGGATGTGTGGAAACCATTAACGAAGTATTGTAAAGATTAATTCAAAATTGGTTCCCTTATATTTATTTGTTAATTTAAGGTGCAGGGAGGGGGGGATTTTATTATTATATGTTTTATATGATAATGGAATATATGAGAGGGTGGGTTGGAATAGGGATGGGGATAAGAATTTGTGAGATGTGTTAATGATTATTTCTAAGTGATGTATTTATTGTTTATGTGATTGAATATATTTTAACACTTAATGTAATCTTGAAAATGAATAAAGAATATATAAAATTACAATATAAAAATAAAATGAGGAGACGAGGGGAGGATCATACGAAAGGGAAAGATGGGGTATTGCTTCCTGGAAGCGTTTTTGTGGTCCCATTTTTATTTGGGAATTCAGTTGAAATTTTGAAATGTCTTAAGGAGTGTTTTGAACTTGTTTAAAGAATTTTCAGAACTTAGATTAGACGGCATGGCGTTCCAAAGGAAGGGCGCAACAACAGAAAAGATTGTGTTTCTGGTATAGTATAAATCTTAGATTGGAGGGACTGTTAGTAAGTTCTGAGGGCCCTAGAAGGGGTGTGTGGAAGGAGGTATTTATCAAGGAAGGCAGGCTGTCTTTGTATGCCTCACAGCTTGTACTGTTGTACAGTAGAGAAAATGTTGGATTCTGATTGAAAAAGGTCCTTTTTTTTTTTTTTCCAGTCTTACATTTTCCTGCGATGGGCATCACTTATACACCGCCAACAGTGATGGCACTGTGATAGCCTGGTGCCGGAAGGACCAGCAGCGCTTGAAACTGCCCATGTTTTACTCATTCTTCAGTAGCTATGCAGCTGGCTGATGATCAGGCCTGGATAGGACACATTTTGTTCCTGAAGATGAAGTGGACTCGGAAGAGTGTGCCTTGCTCCACAGCGTTACTTCTCTGCCGTTCTGATCGAGTAGCTAGATACCACAGTGCAAGTCCAAAAAGGATTGTAAATGCAGATGAATTTGATTCCAAAATGTGCACAGGTTGCAAGATACTTTATCGCTACGTATATTCAGGGGTCAGCAATGCAATGTCCAGGTGCCCCTTTTGAGCTTAAATAGTATAAAATTTAATGGTACTTTTTTATTATTGTTATATAAACTTAAGTATTCCAAAGGCTGTTGCTTTGATAAGGACATTTTTTTCTTGCATTCCTTATGTTCTAAAATATCAATAATGTTGCAGGTTTTTTTTTTAACTCAATGACCAAATATTTATTCAGTTGTCTACATATTTATTATATAGTTTTATGTTCTTCCTTCCAAACATTCAGCATGTGAGCAGCAATTTATTTGTGTCATTTTGCACTTAACATTGTATGAAGTGTCTTATTTCTTAATGATCTCAATCACAGAAATGCAGCATCACAAATTAACTAGATGCCACGTGTTGTGATCATTTGCGTCGCCACATAGCATGCAAACTTGCCTTCCTGTATACAGGTTTTCGCTGTATTTTTTTTAGCTTCAAATCTGCATTGAGTCAAAGAATTATAAACTTACGTATTATAGGAAAGCCAATTAAATTTAATTTTGTGTAGCATTAACTGTCAGAACTGAAATGGAGACTGGCCACCGTGCACAGTGTAAGGGTTTTAAAGCCTATATGGCAACTAGTAATATCCACTGTGCATGAAGTGAAATTTCTTTTTTTTTTTTTTTTTTAAACAACATTATTGAAATTTGAGAGGTGCCTCCTGTTCAGTTCTCGAGCCCTCTTGGGATTAGGTAGCTGGGATGAATTTGGAGAAAGCTGTTGTACTTGTACATTCTACTGAGCTCATATCTTATGCAGCATACTCGGATTTTGCTGGGTTATACAAGTCCAATCTTCCACACCGTTACGATGTCCATTCCTTAGAGAGCCTGCATTCTACCTTTGGTCAGGAGGGAGTTGTTAATGGTAAGTTACTATAAATGACATTTAAAAGAAAATCACAGAAAGGGGCCTACATCAATCAAGGAGACTTGTCTTCCAAGAAAAAAAAAAAAATCCCTGATGAGATTCAGATGGGAAGGAGAAGGGGGGTGGGGGCAGAATGCACATTGAGCGTCAGATGAGATGAATCAGGAAGGGGACGCTTATATTTAAGAGAATCTGAGACTGATCTTCCCCTTGAATTAGTGGGCGAGAGAGTAGATAGCAGTCGCTGCTGAGAGAGAGGGATCGTCTTCTCATCTTGCTTCTGTAGAAAGTGTCCATACTCCTCTGTTAACAGGTTCTTCACGGCCCCAGTGCCCAGGGACCTGCCACTGCTGACGATGGGGTTCCCTGCATTTCCCAAGGACGTCTTGGGCAATCGTGAACGGGAGCTTCATAACCAATACGAGTCAATACACTTTCTATATGAGGCAATTTGTGATGCTGTTGTGAACATACCAGTTCCCAAAGATTTAATATAATTATACACCAAGGAGTTTGTACATCCTAGTGGTTATTCTTTCTACATGTGGTGCTGAGACATTCATGCTGGCTACTCTTTGGGGGGACAATATTCACATTCACATTTGGGCAAAGTCTGCAGATGTGTCTAACTCATGGATTTTTATACCAGTTTTGCACCTATTTTTTCTGAAGGCAAAAAATACATAATATAAAGTATTTAGAGCAAAAATATAAACTCTTTGAAAATTGCTTTCTCTTCCCCCACCCAGCATCAGCCTTTTTTCCATATTAAAATAAGAATTATTTTATCACACACACAAAAAAATGTCATATTCACTTAGCTTTATCATCGGGAGACGTATTTACATCTTACTTATCAACTTAAGAATCCAAATATGATAAATTCCTGATTCAGTTAAAAATAGTGGTTTGGGAGTACGATGGAGATAGAAGGGAGAGCCTGTGGGGCTGATTCTGTAAACGGCACCTAAATCGGCCCGACCTCGGCAGCGTGTCAGTCACACTTAGGCGCAGTTTTCGGAATCGCGGCCAGTGGCAACTATGAAATTTTTAAAGGCCTACATTTCAGGCACCTGCATTTTTGGATTAGGTGCTGCTAAGCGGCCATGCGATAGGCACCTATCTTTTCTAGAATTGGAAAGGCGCCTATCATACAGTTAAATTTTTTTTCCCAATTATTGAGCCTATTAAGGGTATTTTGCCAATTAGGTGCCTAAGAGATGCCTAACTTTAAATGCCCTTTAGAAAATCAGCCCCTAAATGCTTTTCAAAAAGTGATACATTTCATGAATTTAGTTTCTGACATACACAAAATGACAGTTTGCTAAGATTGCCATCTATTTTTGTGGTTGAATTTGATATGCTGCCTATCGTAATTAACAGCAAAGCAGTTTTTGTAGAAATCTGCAAAGTATATTTTCAGAGGCACACAGTATATGTTCAGTTTGATATTTTAATTCTCATGATTTTATCTATCATATACCTCTTACTTAACACTTATATAAATTGTTCTATGCTACAGGATGTTTACATGCACCTGTGTGCTTGATGCCAGTGCAAAGATAACAGAGAAAATATATACTTGCTTATGGAGCTGTATATGTACCCTTATCAAGTATGATATGCATGTAGATTTGTTGAAGTCTCTGAACTGGCAAGTTAATTTTACTGTTTTAAGTTCTGAGATAATGAATCAAATGACAGAGAATGTCTACTCTGTACAAACAGCAACAAATCAAAAGAAAAGAGCAGAGTGAGCCTGGTCTTCAAATGAACCACACTTTAATAGCAACCAATGGCAAAGAAGATACAAGACATCCACTGACTCGACACGGGCCGTGATTTAGAGCTAAAAAACCTGCCCCAGGAGTCCTTGCAAATGACAAACCAGGTTCTAAACAATACTCATGAATGGAGTGCCAGATCATTAAAAAAAAATATGAGTAGTAAAATCCTAGCGCTGTGAGTATTGTGTAGAACCTGGTTTGTCATTCGCAAGGACTCCTGAGGCTGGCTTTGCCATTGGTTGCTATTAAAGTGTGATTCGTTTGAAGACCAGGCTCACTCTGCTCTTTTCTTTTGATTTGTTGAAGTTATGAGATAAAGCACGTAGCAAAATGGTACAAAACATGCTGCCGCCCAATCGCAATAGTAATACTTTCTGATTATAAGAAGAAATATTGTCATGTTTATTAGCAACAAAATGAAATGGATTTGTAGTAGATATCGCTGTAAATCTAACAGTCTAGCAAATTTAAAAAGTCCTGTTTGTGAATGTTTTGGACCTGATTCCATTGGCTGCTGTGCACAAAAATGGAGAAAATTAATATTGTGATATGTGTTGTTGGCGGCTCTGTGGTTTGGAACGTAGAGTTAAGACTGCAATAGAAACAGCTTAAAAAAAATTGGAAAAAGGCGTTTACAAAAGAGTAAAGTTGAGAAGAGATCAGAACCTCAGGAACCATAAAGTCCGCATTAAGGACTAGTTATACTGCATGTACTTAAGAAATCCATTAACAGGTGGAGCCTTTATAAAAGTAGAAATCTGAATCCTGATCTTATGGAGGAACACCCCTGAAATCCTCAAAATCTATACCATTCCATAATTTGTATATGTCGCTCTTTAGACAGCTAAAGTGTTCCTTAGCAGATGCCCCGGACACTTTTCATTGCAAAATATAATGCTAAAGGCTGGAGTTACTAATAATGCACTTTAAAGTAAAATAAAATACATTAACAGTGTTAGCATGCAGTAACTTTAGCCCTATATGCTGGATCTATATGTGTAAAGTAAGTATTGCTTTTTAAAACTTGCTACCTGGTCACAGAGTGGTACTTAAGATAGCGAATACTTCCAGTTTAGGGCAAATTTGTGTATTTGAGTTGATATGTTGTCATAGATAAGAAGAGACTAACCCTCTCTTTTAATGTTTTCTTCCTTCACAAAGCTGCAGCATTCCTTCCATGTCTGTCATGCATTTAATCTTTCCCCCAAGGAGACAATTTCTGTCCTGTTTATTCTGTCATGTGTACAAGAGGGATATTACATTTAAGAACATTTCTTCATTTCATCCCATGCAATGTTATTAAAACTGCTGAAAAATACGATTAATGGTGATTTCTTTTATATTTTAATTGAATTATAGTAACAATTCTGCTCATTGAATGTGTGCTTTGTTTTGTGCTCATCCTGCAATAAAAGTGTGTCTGCTGGATTTGCTTTTAGTTGAAGTTTAACGCCGGTTCGTGAAAAATATGTTTTAAGCTTCAGAATTAGAAAATGACACGGTGACAAAATTCATCACCGTTCCCGTCCCCGCGGATAACCGCGGGAAATAATCCCATGTCATTTTCTAGTGTCTATTTCAACCTCGGTCCTTCTACACCAGCATTCTTCAAAGCAAAGCTTGTGGGTCAGTGGTTGTGGCCATTCATACTCTGATTCTTCCCTCTCCTTAAAGAATGACATGAAGATGGCTTCCCACGGTTATCCGCGGGGACGGGAACGGTGATGAATTTTGTCACCGTGTCATTCTCTATCAGAATCATGCAGCTCCAGGCTATTTTGTTATCAGTACTTCCTAATAAAGACCAAAAAAGCAACAGGGCAGCCAATCCACAAATGTGGTAAAAGACTTTTAAACAGATATTTATTAACAAGGAACTGCATTCTGCTGCTGCTCCCAGTGGCATAGTAAGGGGAGTGATAGATTCATTCGCTAAGGCCTGGATTCTCTAACCGGTGCCGTTGTCGGCAGCTGCTTGATCGCCTGTCAATTGTACAATGTCGCCAGTTAGAGAATCATGCCTCTGGCAAAGGTAGGCACCGGAAATGTAGACCAGGGTTTTCTAGGCCTGCATTTCCGTTGTCTGCTTTTGATGTGAATCATGCATATGTGACATTAGTCACGCCTACAATGGCATTAGGTGCCGTAAAGCACTTACAGAGGAGCGATTCCGGTGCTGTTTTTTCAGGCGTTAGTGGGCACCTTGAAAATCTGTGAAAAATGTCATTTATATTGCGTTTTTCATTGGGCTTGGGTGCCTGCTGGTGCTGAAAAAAACAGCACCATTTAGAGAATCCAGGCCCAAGTGGTTCTTATGCAGCCCCTGGAAGAGGATAAAACATGGTTGTATGGGTCTATTATTGATTTTAAGTGTAGTTCCTTAATAAATATCTGTTTAAAGGACTCGTCCAGCTGATCTATTTCTTTCTCATAAAGATTCAGAGCATATTAAATATGAATTTGAGCCTGGTAAAAAATGTGTGCGTGCATCTTATTGTATATAATATATGTTTATCATTCTGTACATGCAAATATATTGTACTTGTTTCTGAAGATAAATTTGCAATCTATGTTTTAAAAGGGTGCATCTCTCTCATTTTTGTGTGTTTTATGTATTCATCTGTATTTTGTGTAGTCAGGTGTGTGATGCCCTTTCAGTGTGCTCATGTGTCTGCTTCTTTTTCTGCTTATGTATATCTCTTATCATTTGTAAGGATAATTTTATGGCAGGATGGTAAGAAGGTGCCCATTTGCAGCCTATTATATGAAGCTATATAGGCCCATTGTAGGGTTTGTTTACTAAAGGGTGTTAAGCTCTAATGCAGGGGTAGGGAACTCCGGTCCTCGAGAGCCGTATTCCAGTCGGGTTTTCAGGATTTCCCCAATGAATACGCATGAGATCTATTTGCATGCACTTCTTTCAATGCATATTCCATAGCAAAGCAGCAGATGAATCCAGACTAGTGGGGGTATAGCTCACATCAACCAGCAGGTGGAGATAGAGAACTGATTAACAGTTGGCCTTAAAGCCTGGTGTTCCTCTTGTTACTTCAGTTTTGCTCTATCTCCCAGCAGGAATGGAGCTTACTCTACTAGCTCCTGGATTCTGGCTGGGGCCGGTTTAGGTGGTGTTCCTGTGGCTTCCTCTGTTGAGACTCTGTCTCTTCAGTAGGACAGGGGTGCCTGGCTGATCGGTGCCGGCTTTGGGAGCTACACCTGGGCCCTCCCAGGACCCTTCTCCACCCTCCCCTCCGTTTGTTTGAGCGGGTTCTTGGGCCACTGCAGGAGGTTTGTGCTTAGGTTTCTTCATTCCAGTAAAAAAAAAAAAAAAAACCAACGACTTCCTGCTTGTGCTGAGCCGTGCTGTGTTCGTGTGGCTTTCAGTGCGATTACCAGCGGTTACCCGACTGCAGTTAGAGCGGGGAACCGGTTGGTGAGTAACTTGGTTTGCTGTCTGCCTCCTCTTGCGTTCGTTGGTCGTTCGGGTCGTTCCGGCGGTAGCGGGGGGTGGGCGGAGTCGGCGCGGCGGCGTGTTACCGCGTTTGTGAAAAAAAAAAAAAAAAGTTTTTTGTATCGCCGTTTTTAGCGATGGCAGCAGAGGCTACTCAGCGGTGCTCGCGCTGTGGGAAGCGCCGAGCACTGTCGGGCTTCTGCTCTGCAGGGTGTGGGGATACACCGGCAGAAGATGCCTTCCTGCAAGCGTGTGAGTTAGACATCTCCCGTGTCAGCGGGGCACGGTCTACTTCCCCGGGCCTCGAGGGCGACTCGGGGGGACTGCAAGGCTCTGCCGCGGCTGAGGGGAGGTCAGCGGCGGTCGGGGAGCCAGGGTCGCTAGGGGACGGCGCGGCTGCGCGCCCTAGCATTGATCAGGCCGGTTCTTCTTTAATGGGGGTGAGTTCCTTCTCCCCGGAGTTTATTATGCTATTGCACCGAGCTTTTCTGCTACAGGGCTCGCAGCCGGCCCAGTCGGTACCGGCGACCTGGCCGTCCCTCCCTGGGCCTTCTACCTCCACGGGCTTATCCGGTGCGAATGCCGGCCCGACTACGGGGCCTGTGCTGTCGCCTGGGCGGTCGCAGGGGGCGAAGAAACGCAGACTCGCGACCGTGGACGCGGAGGGTAATCTTCCCTTATCACCTTTTTCCCTTCCTGAATCATTAGAGGAAGGGGAGGTCTTAGATTGGGAGGCAGAGGATCCCCCGGGCAGGGAAGTTGATGATCCTTCCGCGCTCCGGCTGTTTCATAGAGAGGAGCTGGCGTCCTTGATTTCCAAGGCTTTGCAGGGTTTAAATATCTCTCAGGAGGATGCTAAGGTGTCGAGTAACCCCCTGATGGCAGGTACGCGTAAGCCACCTAGGTCCTTTCCGGTGCATGAAGCCATGCAGGAGCTGATCTCGGCGCAATGGGATACGCCGGAGGCCAGTTTACGAGTGGCAAAGGCCATGCGGCTCCTGTATCCGGTTGACCCGACCGAACTTGAAAAGTTTCGGTTACCTAGGGTGGACGCTTTGGTGGCAGCGGTAACGAAAAAGACTACCTTGCCGGTGGAAGGGGGGGTGACACTAAAGGATGCGCAGGATAGGAAGATTGAATCTTCACTAAAAATGTCCTTTGAAGTAGCTGCGGTTACCTTACAGGCCGCTATTTGCAGCTCGTATGCGGCGAGGGCATGTTTGCAGTGGTCACAAGGGATGACCGATAATTTAATGGAGTCCGGGGGTTCTGTCCCTTCGGAACTGGCTGATTTGGAGTCAGGCTTGGCCTATTTGGCAGACTCCTTATATGACATTGTTCGAGCATCTGCGAAACAGATGGCTCTGTCAGTGGTATCGCGCAGATCCTTATGGCTCCGACATTGGGCAGCAGATGCTGCATCCAAACTTAGGCTGGTGAGACTCCCTTTTAAGGGAGGTTTATTATTTGGAGAGGACTTAGAGAGATTGGTGAAAGATTTTGGGGATACCAAAACACAGCGTCTACCGGAGGATAGGGCTAGGCCCCCGGTGAGGTCCTCCTCGTCTAGACCGCGCTTCAGAGATGTGAGGCGGTCCAGGCCTGGTAAACCATTCTTCAGATCAGCATATGGTTCTTTCTCTGCGGCGAGGCCTAGGTTTCAGCAGAGGAGTTCCTTTCGGACGACGAAACCCTCTTCAGGTCAGCCAACACGTACCCCACCAAGTCGCACTCCGCAATGACGGTGGCTTGGCTCCCTCCGCCCTTCCCTTAGGGGGCCGGCTTTCGGCGTTCCGGGCGGAGTGGGCCACAATCACGTCAGATCAGTGGGTGTTGGACATTGTTCGGGAAGGGTACAAGTTGGAGTTCGCCTCTCCCGTCGAAGATTCTTTCTTGGTGTCCCCGTGCCATGGGGCGGCCAAGGGAGAGGCGGTCCGCATGACTCTTCAGGGGCTGCTCGATCTGGGGGCGGTGGTACCGGTACCCCCGGAAGAGGTAGGCCGCGGGATATATTCCCTGTACTTCATTGTTCCAAAGAAGGGGGGGTCGTTCAGACCGGTGCTGGACCTCAAAGTGGTCAACAGATTTCTCAATGTTCGCCATTTCCGGATGGAGACGGTACGCTCGGTCATTGCGGCAGTTCGACCGGGAGAGTTCCTCACGTCCCTAGATCTCAAGGAGGCGTACCTACATATCCCGATCTGGCCTCCGCATCAGCGGTATCTAAGGTTTGCGATTCTTGGCCAGCACTATCAGTTTCGGGCAATGCCCTTTGGCCTGGCGACGGCTCCCCGCACCTTTTCCAAAGTCATGGTCGTGGTAGCAGCCTCTCTTCGCAAGGAAGGGATTCGGGTACACCCTTACTTAGACGACTGGCTGATCCGCGCCTCGTCCAGACAGGAGAGTTTGTCGGTTACTCAGAGGGTAATATCTCTCCTTCAGTCGTTAGGGTGGATCGTCAATTTTCCCAAGAGTTTTCTGTCCCCGTCGCAGTCTTTGGTACATCTGGGGGTCAGATCCGACACTGCTCTGGCGAGAGTATTTCTACCCCGAGACTGGGGAGAGAAATTGCAGGCTCAGATTCGCCTACTTCTCGGGTCGCCCAGACCTCGGGTTTGGGATTATGTGCAGGTTTTGGGCTCCATGGTAGCGACTCTGGAGGTGGTCCCCTGGGCTCGGGGCCACATGAGACCCTTACAACAGTCGCTTCTCTCTCGCTGGTCCCCAGCTTCTCTGGACTACAATGTGCGTCTCCGATGGAGTCCTCGGGCGGCTCGCAGCATGCAATGGTGGCTACACGAGTTGCACCTGTGGCGGGGCATGCCGTTAGCCACACCGGAGTGGGTGGTGGTGACGACGGATGCCAGTCTGAGGGGCTGGGGGGCCCAGTGCCTGCAAGCATCGGTGCAGGGAGTGTGGTCCTTAGAGGAAGCACAGTGGCCCATCAATTTGTTGGAGTTAAAAGCGATCAGATTGGCGCTGAGGGCTTTTCAGTCCCTGATTCAGGACAGACCGACCAGAATCTTTTCGGACAGTGTCACGGCGGTAGCATATGTCAATCGTCAGGGGGGCACTCGGAGTCCGCAGTTGGCCGAAGAGGCAAGGATATTATTTCAGTGGGCAGAAGGGCATGTTCCGCTTCTGTCGGCGGCATACATTGCAGGTCACGAAAACGTGCAAGCGGACTTCCTCAGCAGAAATCTTCTAGATCCGGGCGAGTGGGAGTTGTCGGCTCGAGCGTTCGACCTGCTAGTCCGTCGGTGGGGGTTGCCAGAGTTGGATCTCATGGCTTCGTCCCGCAATGCGAAGTTGCCTCGCTTCTTCAGCAGGCGCACGGAGACGGGCTCGGAGGGGGTGGACGCGTTGGCCCTCCCATGGCCTCCAAATTCCCTTCTGTATGTGTTCCCGCCTTGGCCCATGATAGGGCGGGTGTTACAACGCATCGCTCTCTTTCACGGCAGGGTGATCCTGGTGGCTCCGGATTGGCCGCGTCGACCGTGGTACGCAGATCTCGTTCAGCTTTCAGTAGGCGATCGGGTGACGTTCCAGGTAACTCCGGACTTACTAACTCAGGGCCCAATCTGGATGGAAGATCCGGCCCGCTTTGGTCTTACGGCCTGGCTCTTGAGCGGTCAAGGCTAAAGAAGAAGGGCTATTCGGAGCAGGTGATTGCCACGCTTCTTAAAGCTAAGAAGATTTCGACTTCGACCTCCTATGCGAGAGTCTGGAAGATTTTTGAGGCTTGGTGCGGTCGACAGGGAATCGCGCCCTTCCATGCATCTCTGGCGGCTATTCTTGCCTTTCTGCAGGAAGGCGTAGAGAAAGGATTAGCCTATAACTCTTTAAGGGTTCAGGTGGCGGCCCTTGCCTGTTACAGGGGCCGGGTGGCTGGCGCGTCGCTGGCGTCGCAGCCGGACGTGGTCCGTTTCCTCAAAGGGGTTCACCATATCCGCCCGCCGGTAAGGCGAATTTGTCCTTCCTGGAATCTTAAACTCGTCCTGGGGAGGTTGCAGGGGGCACCTTTTGAACCCCTGTCAGCGGCCACTTTGAAGGATGTCACGCTGAAAACAGTGTTCTTGGTGGCAATGGCTTCGGCGAGGCGAGTATCGGAGCTTCAGGCGCTTTCTTGCAGAGAACCCTTCTTACGTTTTTCTGAGACGGGGGTGTCAGTGCGGCCGGTGCCGTCCTTCCTGCCTAAGGTGATTTCTTCATTTCATGTGAACCAGAGTGTATTCCTCCCGTCCTTCCGGAAGGAGGATTGGGGTAAACGATTTTTGTCTTTGCGTCGACTGGATGTGCGGCGTATGCTTCTCCATTATTTGGGAGTGACGAATGATTTTCGTAGGTCGGACCATCTCTTTGTATTGTTCGCGGGTAAGAACAAGGGGATGGCGGCGTCTAAAGCGTCCATTGCGCGTTGGGTCAAGGAGACGATTGCTTCGGCTTATGTGTTGACAGGTAAGAAAGTACCGGAGCACCTTCATGCTCATTCCACTCGGGCATTGGCTACGTCTTGGGCGGAGTCCGGGGGGATGTCTTTGGAGGAAATTTGCCGAGCGGCCACTTGGTCGTCGGGTAATACCTTTTCGAAGCATTATCGCTTAGACGTAGCAGCCAGTGCGGAGGCAAGTTTTGGCACTGCGGTACTGGCGGAGGCGGCATTGGCGTCCCACCCGGTTTGAGTTTGCTTTGCTACATCCCACTAGTCTGGATTCATCTGCTGCTTTGCTATGGAAGGTAAAATTATGGTCTTACCTGTTAATTTTCTTTCCTTTAGAAGCAGCAGATGAATCCAGAGCCCCTCCCCAAGGGCACTGTATGTGTGTAGGGTGTTTGTTTATGGTTTCGGTTGGGATATGGTTGGTAATTGTATTATTTAGGGGCCCATTTTCTACTGGAATGAAGTTTTGGGGATGCTCATGCTCCTTTCGGGCTGCTTGGGCAAAATGCATAACTGAAGTAACAAGAGGAACACCAGGCTTTAAGGCCAACTGTTAATCAGTTCTCTATCTCCACCTGCTGGTCGATGTGAGCTATACCCCCACTAGTCTGGATTCATCTGCTGCTTCTAAAGGAAAGAAAATTAACAGGTAAGACCATAATTTTACCTTCATTGGGGAAAACCTGACTGGAATACGGCTCTCGAGGACCGGAGTTCCCTACCCCTGCTCTAATGCATGCATACCACACATGATAACACTGACCACAAAGTACAGTAAAGCATTTTTCAGTTAGTAATCTTTTTATGCATGCTAAGCACGTGGTATTTACATTTTTGAATTTATTTTTGGAAGGGATGCATTAGAGATTGTGTGTGGACACAGTATTCATTTAGTGTGTTGACATTTGCGTGCGCTAACTGGTTAGGATATCCAGGAATGGCTCTGGGTCATGATGCAGGAAGGGATGGGGTGCTTTCTTACCTGGCACGATGCTATGGCATAGAGGGCATTGACGACAGCTCCATAGGAGCTACAAACCATTCTCTAGATCTATGCTTGCTAGATGTATATTGATACAAATGCCTCAAAGAGCGCCAGAGCAGATATGCACTGTGTTAATTTACATAAGAACATAAGCAATGCCTCTGCTGGGTCAGATCTGAGGTCCATCGTTCCCAGCAGTCCGCTCGAGTGGCGGCCCAACAGATCCAGGACCTGTGCAGTAATTTATACCCTTCTATCCCCTTTTCCAGCAGGAAATTGTCCAATCCTTTCTTGAATCCTAGTACCATACTCTGCCCTATTACGCCCTCTGGAAGCGCATTCCAGGTGTCCACCACACGTTGGGTAAAGAAGAATTTCCTAGCATTTTTTTGAATCTGTCCCCTTTCAACTTTTCTGAATGCCCTCTTGTTCTTTTATTATTCGAAAGTTTGAAGAATCTGTCCCTCTCTACTCTCTCTATGCCCTTCATGATCTTGTAAGTCTCTATCATATCCCCTCTAAGTCTCCTCTTCTCTAGGGAAAAGAGACCCAGTTTCTCCAATCTCTCAGTGTATGAAAGGTTTTCCATCCCCTTTATCAGACGCGTCGCTCTCCTCTGAACCCTCTCGAGTAACGCCATGTCCTTCTTAAGGTACGGCGACCAATATTGGACGCAGTACTCCAGATGCGGACGCACCATCGCCCAATACAATGGCAGGATAACTTCTTTCGTTCTGGTTGTAATACCCTTCTTGATTATGCCTAGCATTCTGTTTGCCTTCTTAGCGGCCTCTGCGCACTGTGCCATCAGCTTCATTGTCATGTCCACCATTACCCCCAAGTCCCTTTCTTGGGTACTCTCATTTAATAACATGCTTGAGGAAAAGAGCTTCCGCAGACCCAAAAGAACATTGGTTCCTTGGCATCCTCATCCTGGACCTAACCATGAGGCAGTACTCAAGAGTCATACTTTCTCAGGGGTATATTTTTATGATTCAAACTGCTCTTGGGTGTCTGAGGATGCTCCAGAAGATGTCTCATAGGAAGGATTCTTTGGCCTTTTTCAGAAAAAAGAGTCACCCCCAGAGCAGCTTTTCTATGTTGACTTTGACAAGGAGATGGCTAAGTCCAACCCATTTGAGTTGGAGACTGAGGATCAGCCCAGATCTGAGCTATTAGACATCCTTCAGTTTGATTACACCCCCCTCCTCCCCCAGGAAGCTATATCAGTACCTATGCTTGAATCTTTAAGAATCTATAGGCAGCAGTGGGAGATCCCCACCCCCTTCTCTGTACATCAGGTCAATAAGAAGGTTGAATCTTATATGTATTGTCCAAAAGGATCCCAGATTTGGGAAGCTCCAATTCCACACTATTCTACAGTGGTTGAATTACTCTCAAAAGAGTCAAGATTTCCCAAGACTCATTCCTTGGTGCCCCTGAGGAGGGAGGCTTGGACTTTGGAGTCTTTGGGGAATAAATGTTTCCTAAGCACTATGCTAGCATCCTATATGCACTTGCAGAACATTGTGTATAATGTGGCGGAGTTCACAGACTTTCTCCAGGGAGTAGCTCAAGAGTGGGAATGTGGAAAGCACATGGTGTGGGTAACCCTTGATGCTTTTGAGATGGTGTCCAGGGCCTGCACCATGAATTTGGGGTTGCACAGACTTATCTATCTGCATGCCTCAGACTTGGATTCTGTCGTTCAGAAGATGTTCCATGCTGGCATGATATTCTGTTTGGTAAGGTCTTTTTGGTGAGGTCACAGACCTCATCAAAAGATGCTCATTTCACTATCCCAGCCCTCTGCTGGTTTGGCCTACAACTCCCAGAGGTGTACTGGGAGATGGTATTGAAGGACCTACTACTTTCTAAGTCATAGGTATACCCTACCTCTTGACCAGCAGCTTAGTCATGGGTGGTCCTGGGCCAACCCAATTTGGGCTTAGGCCCACCCAGCAGCAGTGTAGCCGGCATGGAGGGAGGTTCCACAGCCATGCATCTCCCTCCTGTAACAAGTTTTTCTTTGAAAGGGTGGTGACAGTGATTCCTATTCACTTCCTGCAGCTGACCCCAAACCCTTCTGTCTGCCACAACTTCCTATTTCCACCTGGATGGAAAGTGGCAGACAGTTGTAGAAAAAAAAAAAAAGATGGACCAATATGTCAGGCAGATGCAGTGAAGGAATGGAACAAGACAGGAGAGGAGAAAAGACAAATGGACAACAGGCACTTAAAGGAGAATTAGCAGAAGAAACACAGGAAAGCAGAAAAGAGAAACTGGAACCAGCATGATAGAAAAAGAAAATGTTCAGACAACAAAGATAGAAAAAAGAATTTTATTTTTATTAACTGAAATATGTTAGCAGATATCCTTGAACTGTGTCCACCAGAAAATGGAATGCATTTTCCTTTTCATTTCTCCACTATTGCAGAATATGCCATTTAACTCTTTGGATTCCCAGTTCAATTTTGTATATGTATTTTAATTTTAATTTGTGATACCTTGTATCTGGTGAAGGTGTGTCACTGTGATTGTAATGGCAGGTGGAGAGAGCAGAGGCAAGAAGGAGAAGAGAATCAGGGGTCCCCATCCTTTATTTTCTAACCTGGGCCCAAGAATGTCTAGACCAGGGGTGTCAAAGTATCTCCTCGAGGGCCGCAATCTAGTTGGGTTTTTAGGATTACCCCAATGAATAGGCATGAGATCTATTTGCATGTACTGCTTTCATTGGATGCTTAAAGATCTCATGCCTATTCATTGGGGAAATCCTGAAAACCCAATTGGATTGCAGCCCTTGAGTAGGGACTTTGCCACCCCCTGGTCTAGACCCTTGCTGTAGCTGGTGAGGATCCCCAAGCATCACCCATTTAAGATCTCCTCCAAAAAAGTAGCCAAAACTCTCTTCAACCAGGCTGAGACAATATTTTGTGCCCACCCACTTTGAACTCAGGCCCACCTAAAATTGGCTGTCTGGTTATGCCACTGCTCTTGATCATTCCAGAATAACCAGGAGTCTCTCCCACTGAGTCAAGAGGTCCCAGCAGGCTCCCCAGTCAAGGCAAAGGATGAACAACAGGAGAGCAACGTTGCAATTCTAGTAACTGTCCTACAAGCCCTTTCAACAGGAGAGAGGCAAATTTTCCTCCAGGTAAGGTGGCCTCTTGTAACCTCAGGCCAATGAATTCTCAAACTAGTCTAAATAGGTCACACTTGGAAGCTATCCCTACAAATTGTCCTCTGAGAGCATCAAAGGTAAGCTCTAAACACCAGAAATTGCTTACAAAGGAACTGTCTTCCCTCTTACAAGCCAATGCAGTCAAACCTGTTCCTCCAGGGGAAAGAGGGCAAAGATTTTACTCTCAAGTATTTCCTGATTGCCAAGAAAGCAGGAATTTCAACCCATCCTAGATCTAAAGGCCCTAAGCAAATATTGGGCCCCATACTCCTCATGATTCAGGAAGAAGACTATCTGTGCTTTCTGGTGTTAAAGGATGCATCTCAGTGACAGGAAGTATTTCAGATTTTCAGTATGGAAACATCACTATGGGTACCACTACTATTGTTTGGCCTTGCATCAGCATCCAGAACATTCAAAGTGTCTAGCAGTAGTTGCAGCATTGCTATGCAGACTAGGGATGCAAAGCACATGAAGACATGCAAGAAACAATGCATAAAAGCATTTGGGTGCTGGAGCTACTAGGGTTCATTGTCAATTACCCCAAGTCTCACCTTGACTCATCCCAGCAATTGGAATTTATAGGATCACTGCTAGATATGACTCAGGCTTAGGCCTTTCTCCTGATTCAGCAAATAGAGGTGCTCAACTTAGAGGTTCAACAGAGTCAGCAGGTATCGGCTTGGTAGATGTTTAAATTGTTGTGTTACTTGGCCTCCAAAGTACATGTCACACCTATGATATGCCTCAAAATGAGGATGACTCAATTGGCCCTGTCTTCCCAATGCTATCAAGCCACAGGGGACCTTGGGGATTATCATGATTATGCAATCCCTAAAGATTTCTTTATCTTGGTGGCTAATCTAGAGCAATTTGATGAAGGGACTTCCATTCCAAATTCATTCACACCAGACAGACGGAGCAAGGTCATACAGCCACATGAGTGGTCCCTGAGCATCAATATTGGCCATAAGACCTTTTAAGAGTGGGGCACCAACTTGGTGGATCTTTCCACCACTTAACACAAAACCAAAGCCCCTCAGGTCTCCAGAGCAGAATCATATGGCAGTGTAGTAGGGATGTCCAGAAAAACCTAAAGTTGGACAAATTGTGCAAATTGAAGCTTTTCCTATGAATTTGATTGTGCTTGTTCAGAAATTGTTTAAAAATTTTTAAACAATTGCTCAAAGTCTCTGATTACATAAAGCTCTGTTTTTCTTAAAATTTGCTATTATTTTTGCTTAATGGAACAAATTTCTTGGTATTATAGCTATAACATTTGTTTTCACATTCAGCAATGATACATTGATAAAAATATTTTTTGCAAAATTTCTAGCAGTTTTTTTTTTTTTAATTAGATTGAACCTTCAATATCTGTACAGAAATTTTCCAGGATACCCTCAATGAATATGCATAAGTATTATTAAAATTAGATTCTGATGTTGCAAAATAGCTTCAGTAATGTTTTGTAGTCAATGAATATGTATGAGATAAATTTGCATACATGGAGACAGCTCATGCATAGGCACTGTGGGTATCTTGAAAGCCAGACTGGCTTAGTGTGTCCTGAGCACTGGGTTGAGAACTCCTGATCCTAGACTAAGATTCCTGACACAACAGCTGCTTTGATCAGACAGTCCTTCAAAATTTGTGTGGGGTTTAGAATCCAATTTCACCTCTTAGTCTCATTTTTCTATTCCAAGCTGTCCCAAATAAATAAGCTGACTGCACTTGAAGTTCTGATCTGTCAATGGACCTTGCCTATTGCAGGCCTCCTTGTTTTCCCCTTTTTATTAAGGACAGCCCGATAGCTAGGGATTCTCAACAGTAAGAGTAGTCTTCATCCTGTTTTTCTTCAAAGAAAGCAGTTACCTGTAGCAGGTGCCTCACCCATCTCCCCTTGGAGTTGCATTCTATCAGCTATGGTGACGTGTAGTGATGGCAGGTGGGAAGATGTATGCAGGCATAATGAGACGCTTCCAAACACTTATAGGAAAGAACACTGAGTAGCATTTCTGTGGTTGTGCCAACCAACAGTAAGAACAGTCATCCTGCTGTCTTTGAAGAACAGCTGCTACAGGTAAGTAACTTTGTTTTCATGTATATATAGCAATATACATGCAAAAATGTCTCTTACTTTTAAATATGGGGTAATTTTATATGAGCAATGACCAGAATGTGTACGTTTATGCGACCTGCTGGTGGGCAAGTATTGGGCAGAATACTCATTTTAAAAATCTGGGCTATTTTGAAAGCTTGATTTTTTTGACTAGAGTATATGCATGAAGGATCTCTCACTCTTTCTTGGAGACACCCCATGTATCCCCCCTTCCTCAATCTTGTTTTTCTCACGTGTCCAATATTTACATATTCTCTTCTGGATAATGCTATTCTATGCATCATTCCTTCCCTTTCATTCTCCTTGATTTAAGTTCCCCTTGCTGATGTGTCACAGTATCTGTTTTTCCTGTTTAAAGTTTATTACAGAAATTCTGTAAATCGCCATGAAGTTTCCCGCAAGTGGTGGTCTATCAAATACCACTAAAATAAGAAAGAGGCGGAGTTGCAAATTATTCAGCGTCTTTACAAAATATATGCAAACGTTTCTGCCTGCTAACGTGAAAATTAAAGCACTAAAAAGCTTGACCAAATATAGATGCGGAAGAGTTCATGATGATGTGACTATCAAAAATTAAGCAAGTCTGTTGAATAATGTGTACTGTATAAGATTTTATTTCTGACACTGTAGGATTATGAAAACACATCAGTGGCTCAGACTAGGATTAATGCTGGTCAGGCAACTCAGAATCCCGCTGTTAGGCTATTGACTGGCACTCCATGTTTTGAGAGCAAGTCCAGTCCTCTATTTCAGTGGTTCCCAACCCTGTCCTGGAGGAACACCAGGCCAATTGGGTTTTCAGGCTAGCCCTAATGAATATGCATGAAGCAAATTTGCATGCCTATCACTTCCATCATATGCAAATCTCTCTCATGCATATTCATTAGGGCTAGCCTGAAAACCCGATTGGCCTGGTGTTCCTCCAGGACAGGGTTGGGAATCACTGCTCTATTTGATATATTGGCTTCCAATGTTTGGGAGAATATGTTTTACAATTGATAAGACTTTTTGTCATCATTGCCATGATATACTTTCAGATCATTGAAATCAGACAATACAAAAATAATTGCAGTTACTTTCATGATATGGTCAATTTGCAAGTTTTACTCTTTTAATCTTGAAGATTGTTTTTTTGGTTTTATAAATTTTATTGATTTTCAAACTTTTGATAGTGAAATACAAATGATAAATCAGAAAAACTACACAAAACACACTTAACTATACAGTTAATACATTAAACAATCATTTTCTCCCCTCCTTATTTTAATTATCTAAACAATAATACATATGATTTCAATATTATAATGAAATAATTTAACTCCTCAAAATACATTCCCTCCCTCTGCCCCCCCCCCATCCCCCCGAATGTGTAAGGAATCTAATGAAAAAAGAAAGAAAGACACATGACCCTAATTATAATGCAATAAAATTAGTCAATGGACTCCATACATCATTAAAAGACTTATTAGTCCCCAAACGTTCCGCCATCATCCTTCCATACTTGTATGTGGTACACACAGTTACCCACCAAAAAGTAAAATTAATCCTATCATGGCTTTTCCAGTTATGAGTAATCAGTTGAACCCCTATTCCTGTCAAGATCAGGAAAAGTCGACTTTTATATTTATCTAAAGTAGGTTTAACATGAAGAAGTGTACCACAAATTATCGCCTCATAGGACAAGGGGATGGATGACTCAAGAATGAGATTAATTTGTCCCCAAATTGACTTCCAGAAACCAAGCATCAATGGACAAAAATATAACAGATGATCCAAAGTCCCTATGTTAATATGACAATGCCAGATTTAGAACTATCTATTTTTTGTAAAAGAACTGGGGTACCTTGAAGATTGTTGTGGCTAAAGAATAGTCCCTCCTCTCTTATCTGGTGAGTAGGGGGAAGTTACACTGGCATTGCACTGGTTTCCCTTGATCACATTTGTGTTTCTTTTTTCCTATTGCACAAAGTGGATCACATTAGCATAAAGCACAGTGCACAGACTCCATCTTTTAGCATTGCCTCCTAAAGCTTGCACACTGTGGAGATAATTTCAAAACCTGGCCCTGAGAAGATGGGGTTCGTGGGTTGGCTTTTCTGTCGGGTTTGTAAACAGACACCCGGAGAGCCCTTTGCCTTGTAACTGCAAAGCTCGTTCTACCCTAGCCCCGCCTCCTCCCCTCGATTGTCTTTACGCCTCTCCTAAACCTGGAAAAGGAACCCCCCGTTTCCATTTGTGTAATTTTAAAAACGTAAAAGGTTTGCCACCACAGCACAGCTTCTGCTCCAACACAAACAGGGCTCAGCAATCCCAAAATATCACCTAGTAGCCAGACTCTTGTATATAACCCTCCTGTCTTTGTCACATCTTTCACTAAAGTCATCTCTGATGCTGATCTTTTTGTTTCAGCATTCTTCTGTGTTTTTCTTCCATTTGTGTGTTTGGGTTTCATTCTTTCTCACTATTCAGTCTCCCTTTTGTCACTCCGTTTACCTAAAGCTTATATCTTTTTCTTTCCCACAAGGACTCCAATTCTTCTTTCTCTTATCTTCCAGTCCCTTTAACTCTCCTTTCTTTTCCCCTGTGCTATCTAGCATCTCTCTCTCCCCCATGTAATGGAGCATCTCTCTTTCTCCCCTCTGCCTTGCAGCATTTCCTCTTTTTCCCCATTGCCTTATCTTTCTATCTTCTTCCATCCAGCATTATCCTCTCTCTGTCTTTCCCCCATCCAGCATCACCTCATCTCTCTGCCTCCATTCAGCATCACCCCATCTCTCTCTCCCCAATCTACCATCACCCTATCTCCCAAATCCAGCACTACTTTATCTTTCTCTCTTTCCCTCCATCTAGCAGGGCTTATCTCTCTCTATCTCTTTGCATTACAAATTTTCTCTATATATCCACCTTCCTCCCACTTATTACTACTACTACTACTATTTATTATTTCTAAAGCGCTGAAAGGCGTACGCAGCGCTGTACATTTTAACATACAATAGATGGTCCCTGCTCAGAAGAGCTTACAATCTAATCATTTTCCTTGGTTGGCTTTGGTAAAAGCAGCATAACAGGCAGGTGTGAAACCCTCTCCCTGCTTGTGTCACTGCTGGTTCATAGTCAAAAGCATGCGCCGACAAAGGCGCGCCGAGACAACTGAGCGCAAGGCAGAAGCCCGCGCCGAAGAAAAACAGTGTTTTAAGGGGCTCCGATGGGGGTGTTGGTGGGGAACCCCCCCCACTTTACTGAATACAGATTGCGCCGGCATTGTGGGGGGTTGTAACCCCCCTCATTATACTGAAAACTTAACTTTTTCCCTGTTTTTTAGGGAAAAAGTAAAGTTTTCAGTATAATGTGGGGGGTTACAACCCCCCAAACCCCCCACAACGCCAGCGTGATCTGTATTCAGTAAAGTGGGGAGGGGGGGGTTCTCCATCAACACCCCCGTCGGAGCCCCTTAAAACACTGTTTTTCTTTGGTGCGGGCTTCCGCCTTGCGCTCAGTTGTCTTGGCGCGCCTTTGTCGGCGCGTGCTTTTGACCTGTCACCGGTACTTCTAGTTTTACTGGTCTTGTCCCGTCTAACATAAACCCTGTATTGGAGAGGGTGGGATTGACAGATCTCGGAACAATGTATACAGGAACATGGTCCCACACCTGCCTCTTTTATGCTGCTTATATTCCTTCACTGCAGCACTGAGAAGGTCGCAGTGGCAATGCAAGAGAGGGTAGGTTTGAGTTGGGAATGGAGAGGCTGATCAGGAGACTTATCTGCTTGGCAGGTGTGGTAGTATGAGGCAGGAGTCAACCCCAGCTGCAAACTCCCTGCAGTACTACAGCTAGGGGGTCAGGCTGCTAAATTAGAGAGTATAGAGGGTGGGGGTGGACTGGGGAGGGGAGTTAGGACTGGGAATTCTTGGAGGAATTGGGAGTGAGAGGATTGGTAGGGTTTACCATATGGCTCCAGAAAAATGAGGATGGATTCAGACATCCAGGTTTTACTTCCATTGAGTGAAACCCAGATGTCTCAATCCATCCTCTTTTTTCCTGGAGCCATACGGGAACCCTAAGGATTGGGGCCTGGGACTTTTAACAGTTCTTAGATTGAGAATGGGGGAAGAGATTATCTTGGCTTTTAGAGGACTGAGGCCTAAGTGTGTGTGTGGTAGTGGTGGTGGGGATTGAAGCAACATAGCAAGTTAGTATATTATCATCCCAGTGGAAATTAGCAGCAGCAGCTGTGTTGTCCATTTAGCATAATAATGTGCTTCTTTTGAATTAATTGTGGTAAAAATTCCAGTGTTAAAGGCAAACCCCCCCCCCCCACCTGTTATTGCCATAATACAGCTTAATAAATAGAAACCTAAGTTTGTACCCGAGGCCATAGAGGGTTAAGTAATTCATCAAAGGTCACAAGGCATGTTTGAGAAAATGGAGCCTTGGCTCTCAGTCTATTGCTCTTCACTGTTCTGTGCTGCTAGTTTGATTACCGTAAAAAGACAATCCTTCAAACACTATCATAGAGTCTCTTCCTGAAATAATGCACGACAATCCCCTTGCCTCCAACACAACGAAACAAAACTTAAGGAATACTTCCATGCTCACGATGTATATAATTACAAATATAGAAACATTTATGGGGTGCGTGTTTCCTCCAGAAACTGAAGCCTGCATTTCAGCTCACACTGAAGTCCCAGCAACGCTGTAGAGGGTCGCGAGCCTCAGCCATCACTCGGAGGCACTATCTAGGTGCTAGATCCAGAGTTCATCCATGAGGCTTTCGCCGAGGAAGGACTGTTGCAGCAATGGCAAGACTGGCAAGTGGATTATTGAAAAAAAGAGGGAGGCAAAGAAAATGCAGGGCAGGGCCTGTTTTCTTCTTTGTGACTCTGTGCAGCGCTGCGCGCGTCTGGTTGCGCTATAGAAATAATTAATCGTAGTAGTAGTTGCAGTTGATGATTTATAATATCATTAACTTGATAGAAGCCAATTCAGCTCGAAGAATCAGGGAGGAGAAGGAGGAATTTCCAGACTTAAAGTCTGAAAGCATGGACAGCGTTGTCATGTCCATGAATTGTCCTGCTTCTTTGGGTGGCTAATAATTAAAAACAAGTAGCAAGATGAATTCTGTAGCATTGGAGATTCTCTTCTAGCATCTGTTTCCTCTCTAACCGAGGGACATGAGGTGTTACAGTTCTTTGTGTGCATTTTGAGTTGACCATCTAATTTCGGCCACAGCTGGAGCTTGGGTCTGTGCCTTTTCCCGTCTCCTCGGCCTCAGCTTCACATACACTAAGATGAGAATGGCTCCTACCAGTACACCAGAAACTCCTGCCACAATTGGGACCCAGAAGGGAACCGTGTCCCCCTCTTTAGGCGGGGTTGGGGGAGGGTTCTCCTGCTCCGGTAGGCCACTGTTTTTCATTGTGAAGATGTAGGGCTTCTCCTGCATGGAAGAAAAAGCATAAGCCACGGGTTCATGTTTCGTTTTGCTGAAAGTCACCCATCTCAGAGAAGAAAGATCAGAGGAATTAGGGAGTTAAAGCAAGGAATGTGCATTTGTATGAAATGACCTGGTCTTCCCATGTTGTTATTCAGATGAAAATGACAGGAAACACTACCCTCCCCCCTTTTTTTCCTGTTAAGCAAAGAGTGCACATTCTTCAAAAAGAGTACACTATTACTTTTTTTTTTTTTAATTCAAATTTTTACATTTTACACAAGCACATCAACTTGAATATTGATCAGAATTACAATATAAAGAATATGGATGGTCTAAGCCCGGCCAAAAGTAAATCTTAAGAAATTAAATGTTAACTGTTTAGTCCACAAACTAACTTGATCCAAAACCTAAGAAAACACAATAAAGAAAAATATTAATAAATCATCGGAACATAATAGAAATTAGAGACAACTTCCAGCAGCCGGTTCGTTAAACTGAAGGTCCTGTTATTGTATCAATGGTCACTCCCCCACCTTCTTTGGCCCCAACAAATTGCAACAACTGTTTGTGGTCAAAAAACAAAAAACTTTTTCCTTCTATTGAAACACAACACTTAGGGCCTGTTTTACAAAGCTGCGTTAGCGGCTGCTGCGCAGTAACGGCCCCGAAGCCCAAAGAGATTTAAAGGACTTTGGGGCCGCTAGCATGGCTTTGTAAAAAAAAGGTCCTTAGTGCACTCTTTTACAATGGTCTTTGCATATACAAATAGTGCACACATCTGAGGCAAAAGAACTGCTTCAGGAAATTGGACTTCTGCCGGATTTATTTGATTTTGGTTTTCAATTTTTTTCTTCCAGTTTATGAATTATTTTAAATTTTATTCCATTGTTTTTACCCCTATTCTTTTTATTTTATTAACTGAATTCTATTGTTTAATAGTTCCTCCCTTCTATTCCTTTTTACATATTACTTTAATTCATTTACATAAATGGTGCTCCTATCTGTAAAGTTAGGAATTTCTATGAAATATTCTACATATTTCTCTCCTCTCCACTACTTCCTGTCCTCCCTACCCTCTTCTAACCCCTTCCTCTGTAATATCTTTACTTTTTAATAATTGTTTTCTTAGGTACTTTAGCTAGATTGTGAGCCTTCGGGACAGTTAGGGAAATTCCAAGTACCAAATTTTATTTTTATTTTATTGTAACCCGTTCTGGGCTCCTGGGGAGGACGGGCTATAAAAATGAACAAATAAATGAATAAAATCTGCACAGTATAAAGAGTATGTATAAGCACAGACTAGTGAAGAAGTGTGCACTGTTTGTGGAGTATACACTATTCTGGGGGGGCAAAAAATATAGGGCTACATATCAAAGGTTTGTGATGTGCTCATGAAATTGTATTGGCTCAGTTTGTACCCTGTGTTTCAAGGAGGGTAACGGGTCATGGATTTTGATATATAGTAAAACCTTGGATTGCAAGTACAGTAACTTGGTTTGAAAGCGTTTTGCAAGACAAGCAATACATTTTATTAAATTTTAACTTGATATACAAGCAGTATTTTGCAATACAGTACACACACATCACAACTGAGCCAATGGTTCTTCTTTCTCTCTGACACTGCAAGAGTGTAGTGACTGTTCTAAACGAGCAAAGTCTTGCAATTCGAGTACATAAAGTATACATGCATCACATCATCACAACTGAGCCAATGGTTCTTCACTCCTGCAGGGTCAGAGAGAGTAGTGACTGTTCTAAATGAGCGAGGTCTTGCAATACAAGTACGTATAGTGTTTTGTATTAAAGGTTTGGGGTTGATATACGAGTGCTTTGGATTATGAGCATGCTTCTGGAACGAATTATGCTCGCAAACCAAGGTTTAACTGTATTGCCTTTCTGTGGTACACCAAAAGTGGTTTATACGAGTATTTATCATATGCAGGTACTTTCTCTGTCCCTAGTGGGATTACGGTCTAAGCCAGTGGTTCCCAACCCTGTCCTGGAGGACCACCAGTTAGTCAGGTTTTAAGGAAAGCCTAATTAATATGCATGGGGCAGATTTGCATGTCTGTCACCTCCATTATATGCAAATCTCTCTCATGCATATTCATTAGGGCTATCCCAAAAAACGGACTGGCTGGTGGTTTTCCAAGATAGCATTTCTCAACTGGATCTTGGAGAACCCCCTTGCCAGTCAGGTTTTTAGGATATTCACAATGAATATGCAGAAACTTGATTTGCTTACACTGCCCTCCTTATATGTAAATTTATTTTGTGCATATTCATTGTGGATATCTTGAAAACCTGATTGGCAAGGGGGTACTCCAGGACCCAGTTGAGAAACACTGGGGCCTAGATTCTCAAAAAAAACATGTAAAAAACCGCCAGGCTACTGTCGCAGTGCTTAGAGTAGCAATTTTAAAAAAGTGAGTCATTTTCCCCAAAAAATGCTCATTCAAATGAGGTTGGTGTAGAGTAGCGAAGACTCGCTAAATTTGCTTGTGCTCATCACTGGTGATAGTGATGGGCACATGTGCAAAATAAACACAAAAAAAACAACAGCGGGAGAGATACCCAGTCTCTCGTGCCGCCAACCAACGCCCCCCCCATAGTAGCAGGAAAAATGCCCAACCTCTCCTGTTGTCAACCGACCCCCCCCCAGCAGTGAGAGAAATGCCCAATCTCTCCTGCCCCAACCGACATACCCCTAGGCAGTGAGAGAGATGCCCAATCTCTTCCGCCGCCACCCAACACACCCCTCAGCACCTCTCCCGCTGCCAACCAACACCCCCCCTAACTGCTCTTGGCAGTGGGAGAGATGCCCACACTCTCCCACTACCATGCAACATCCTCCCTGTGCCTCCGATGACCCCCACCCTCTCCTCCTTACCTTACTTTGATGGCTGGCAGTAGGGATGCCCACTCTTCAAAATGGCAGGCCTTCCCCTCCCCAGTGCATCCTGCGAGGGGCTTTAAACAACCTGGGCCAATCAGAGCCTCAAGCCTCTCCCCGAATGCACCAGGAAGGAGTCTAAGGCTCTGATTGGCCCAGACACATAAGCCCCTTCCATAGGAGAGGCCTTAAACAACCTGGGCCAATCAAAGCCTTAAGCCTTGGAAGAAGATGAAGACTCCTAATTTAAGAACCACTATTCAGTATTCACAGGCAAAGTATCGGAATTTTCTGCTGTACTTACAGCTGTTGGACACTTAAGTTTGGATCTATTGTGGGAGAAGTCATTGAAGTCTTGCTTCAGACCAACAGGCTCCAACTAAAAAAAAAAGTTTGCAAAAAGTAGTAAGAGGATGAAACATACATAAAGATAATTTCCCAAAGTTTGAGTGGCATAGTAAAGGGGGGAGGGGCAGGGTGCCAGCACCTCTCCTCTCCCCCCACCCCAGTGATGGGAGGAGTTTCTGAAATGCACCCCACCACATTTTCAAATCTTTGCTCTCCTACTTGATGCTTGTGCTGGCCTCCATCCCTCCCTCAGACATCACTTCCTGTTCGCAGGACCAGGAAGTGATGGCAGGAAGCTGGCACAAGCACTGGGTAGAACAGTCTGCTCACTGCCAGCAAAGATTTGAGGAGGTATCAAGGGAGTGCGGTGATGCTGGGGCAGTGGAGAAGAGCAGGGGAGCTCATAGTGCAATGATGCTGGACACCAAGCTACCTCACTATACCACCATACTGTTCGCTTAGAACCCCAAACTATGTGTATATATACCATGTTATTCCAGAGAGCGATAGCCATCTCGGTATGACCTCGTTCACTGAAATGGAAGCAGTCCACAGAGAAGAAACTCAGATCTGGATTTCTGTTCTGTAGAAAAGAAAAAGCTTCTCTTAATTGATCACCTTGATTTTATAAAGTACAATCCCAAACCTCGGTTTGCGAGTAACGCGGTTTGCCAGTGTTTTGCAAGATGAGCATAACACTCCCGCAAATTTTACCTCGCAAAACAAGCGCCATCCCGATAAACGAGCTCTCAGATCCCGAATTAAGCCGTCCGCCTTCCCGATAAACTATTGTGTACATACGCGTCACATGTAAGGACACACAGCGTTGATGAACGCTGTGCCGTGCTCATCGGTGTACATGCTTACACATGACGTGTGCGTACGTGATCGTTTATTGGACGGCAGACAGCTTAATTCGGGAGCTGAGAGCCTGGCAGCGGGACCTGAGCCTGAGCTGGAGGATGGCAGAGGCATCGCCCTGAAGTGGGAGGGCAGCTGTACGGGGACCCTGAGAGTTGCCAGCACCTGGCCACCTAAAGGAAGTCACCCTGCTGAAGGGGCTGCGGCACCCGGGCATCATCCAGGCAGATACCCACCCCTGGGCCACCATAGCAAACCTTGTGGATTGTGGAACAAATCGTCTGAGTTTTCTTTATTTCCTATGGGGAAATTTGCTTTGCTATACAAGTGCTTTGGATTACGAGCATGCTTCTGGAACGAATTATGCTCGTAAACCAAGGTACCACTGTATATGCTTCCGGTACCCTACATCTTTATAGTAGCAGAATTAACTAGCTGCTGGGTCTGTCTGGCAGACTGTTGGTACAGTAAAAACCAGGAGGTTGATATTCACTAGCGGCACTCAGCATTTTGCCGACTGCTGCTTGCGTTATGCCCGGAAATTCAATGCTGGGCCATGTCTGTGCTTCGGCATTTAATTTCTGGGTTCGTGGTGCCTGCTAACACATAGCTGTTTAAGTGCAATATTCAGGACTTAAACAACTATGTGGCCCTCTTTGTGCGGTTACCCTGGCTAGTCAAGTGCTGAATATTGGCACTTAACCGACCACGCAGTGGCATTTTGTTTCTGTTTTGCTTTTCCTAACTTTATGCAGTTACTTAACTGGTGAGCGGACCGGCTACTTTTCCACTCTGCCCTAACTCTCGGACCGCCCACATACTACTTGTTCTGGGGTTAGCAGTTAGAGGAGATTTTCAGTGGCACCATCCAGTTACATCCTGTTAAATATACCAGGTAGTCCACAGTCGCAATTTAAACGGGGCTGCTTATTTCACTTTGAATATTGACCCCCCCCTACATTTTTTAATGCATTTGATCCGTTTTTATGCTTTCCTATAAAGCATGTCCTCTAAAAACTTTTTCACGTGACTTATCAGGGACTCGTCACACAAGCTGTTTAATATAATACCGTAGCAGGGAGCCCATCGTGTTTCCTAAAGAGCTGTTCAATACTTGGCCATGAGGGGTCATTATAAAAGCAGTGCTCTGCTGTCCCCTCTCACTCCAAGGGCTTTAGCAGTTCTCCAAGTCCAAGCCTGCCTAAGAAACAAGAGTCGGGACATAGTCTGCTGTTTGATGGTGCAGAGCTCTGACTCTTGGCTCAGTGGCCCAGTCTTTCACTGGAGTACCATTACTACAGTGGCACAGTGAAGGGGGGGAGGCAGTCTTGGTGAGGGCGCAGATACCTGTCCTCCTCTCCATCCCCCCTCCACTGCTGCGCAAGCATGCCGCTTCCCTTCCCTTATATCTCTGTAACATTCCAGGCACAAGCAGAAACCCCCGCCAGCATCGGTTCATCCTCTGACATCGCTTCCTGGACCCACGTCTAGGAAGTGACATCAGAGGATGAGCTGACCCAGATGCGACAGCAGCTTTGGGGGGGGGGGGGTGTTGCTCACGCCGGGAACATTACAGAGGTATGGGGGAAGGGACGTGGCAGGAGTAGGCGGGGAAGGAGTGTGCAGAGGTGGGAGGGCAAAGAAGTTTCCAAGTTTCTTTATTCTTTGAAATATCGTTTATCAAACTGGTACCTAAACGCATTGGATTCAATATATACAGTATATATAAAAGTTTTACAAAAGCGTAACGTTAAAATTAAAATAATGGCGGGGGAGGGGGTGCTACCATCCTGTGCGCCTCTCACTTTCTCTACGCCTCTCACTTTCTCTACCATAACAGCACATGTCTCTCCCCTCACGATCCCTAATCTCAGTGTCCATGGGCAACTTAAGTTATCTTCCTTGCCTATACTCCTCATGAGTATGCATAGAAGAAATCATTAACAAGAGACTGCTTCGCATTTCATCCTTTAGAGCAGTTGAACCATTCCCACCACTATCTGCTGCGCTTGTTCTCTTACGAAATTCAGGGCTTGGCAGGAGTTCAATGCAAATCAACTCACATTGTCCAATGGGACGATGGTGTTTCTGAAGAATGGCTGGACCACAACGGTGAAATCCTCGCGGGATGCGTACCGCCCACTGTGGATCAAGGCGCTGCTTCTTAACTGCAAATGATCAGAAATGCAAACAAGAGGAAAAGTGGACTAATGCGGCCACCATACCATATCACATCCAGAAAACATCTAAAGGCTCAATAGGTATTAGTTTGACTGCCTAATCTCTTTTTATTGTATAGACTGATGTTTCTTCTTCAGTGATTGGTTTCTTTTAAAAAAAAACAAAAACCACTGTTATCCACAAAGAACTTAACTGAGTTTGTGGACTTTAAGAATATATTGGAATTGGAATTGGCATTGCTATGTAGTCTAAGAACTAGTCTAATTTGTAGATTTTAGCTACAGTGAAAACCAGACCTGGCTGTGGCTTTCATGGTCCAGATTTGAACACTCCTGCCCTACAACGACAGAGACACTGAAATCTGAGTCTTACCTGAAAATCCCGGTTAACTCTTTTTATTTCATTTAGCTCTGGTGATCCATCGCTTGGATTTATGAAGCACGAGCATAGATTCCTGCAGAGTGAAAAAAAAAAAAGGTCGTATTGGTCTTCCAAAACATCCTGGTACAGATATGATGTAGCAACAAAAAGTCCAACAGGAAAAGGAACCCAGAGGTATGAACAACACAGAGAAAAGTGGGAACGGACAATGAACACTCCACCGAAGAAGACTGATGTAAAACCAACTTGTTTTATTTCAATGAAGGACACATACAACAGCTGTGGATCCGACACAGCACTGTGTTTCAGCGTCGGAACAACGCCTGCATCAGGGGTCACTGTAGCATTATAATTCACTAATAACAGGTCCTTAGATAAAACAAGGCAAATGTAGTTCACGTGCAAAGATAGCCCAAAGCGCTGAAAAGCTATTTGAACGTCAGCTATATTTGCCTTGTTTTATCTAAGGACCTGTTATTTGTGAATTATAACGCTACAGTGACCCCTGATGCAGGCGTTGTTCAGACACTGAAACACAGCGCTGTGTCGGGTCCACAGCTGTTGTATGTGTCCTTCACTGAAATAAAACAATTTACCAGTCCTTAAAATATGTTTTTCTAGAACCTTCACAGTTGACCAGTTTCATATCTCTTAAATGTCTTGGGAAAGGTATAACGTCATGATATCTGAAAGTGTAAGATTCCATTACATATTAGTTAAACTGTAATTTCCTGATAGGATTGATAATTTTTTGTTTTCTTTTGTAATCACTCAGAAGTAATCTTGGATTTCCGATTTGAGGACTTGAGACAGATTAGCATATTATTTTGTTCCTTTTGTTTAATTTGATATACAAATTGAAGATACCTGTGTAATCTATCTTTCTGTAAAAGTGTTGTATGCTTGAAAATTATTTTGAAAAGTATAAAGAAATAATAATAAAAATTAAAAAAAAGAAATAAAACAAGTTGGTTTTACATCAGTCATCTTCGGTGGAGTGTTCATTGTCCGTTCCCACTTTTCTCTGTGTTACAGATTAGAGAATCACACGGGGAAAAAAAATCTGTTCCCATCACCAGACCACCGTCCCCTTCACTGCCCCGTCCCCGCCGTCCCCTTCACCGCTCTGTCCCTTCAGCATCCACCCTTCCCTTTCACCTCACTGCACTTCGGCACCCCTCACGCGGCTGTGCATCTCCCTCCCTCCCCCTTACCTTCTCGGCGTGTTTTAAGGTTTCAGAGTACTTGTTGAAAGCCGCCGGAGCCTATGTGCATCGCGTGCATGTGTGGGCGGAAGCTTCTTCTCTGACGCTGCAGTGGGAACTGAACTAATTTCTCCAGGATCTCAGTCCACTGCACTAGCCATTAGGCCACTCCCCTACTTCTCTGGGTAGCCCTAAGCTCTGCCATTCTGGAAGATCCGATACGCTTGGTCGCATTTCATTGTTTGTTTACATATGGCTACAGTACTCACGGCTTTAGTACAGTACAACCCAAGGTTTGTTGATTAATCTGACGCAGCCCATGGATCTCCATTATCTCCACCACGTTCACAAAGGCTCGAGGGACCTGCAGGGTCACCACAGGAATATCAGACAAAATGACGAAGAGAACACAAATGTAAGAAGAAAAAAGATGACAATCTTCTACATATGGCAACCCCAAATAAAGGAGCAGAAAGGTGGACCAGGCACATTCCAGCACAAGGGTTTTATTCAAAAAAGACCCAACGCAGATCTGAGTTTTTGGCACAGAAGTGCCTGCTGAAACACAAATCTGTGTTTGGTCTTTTTAAATAAAATGCTTATGCTGGAATTTGTCTGTGCTGCCTTTACTCTCTTTTGTTTTCTTTATGAAGAGAACACCATCCAGCAGCTACCCAGTGGCCAGAGTTTAGCAGGAAGGAGTCTATGAACAGATATATTTTGGGGACTATATAGCAGTAAATATTGGACCAAGTAGGATGCATTACACTCATATACACTCAAAGATGGAAAATCAATGTGAGGCTTAGGTGGGCATAAGCATCTCTTGGTCAAAGGTCCTGAATCCTTAATACTTTATTGTTGCCTGAAAGGCTGTGAAAACACTATGGATGTTTGGCCATCGTGCAGCTTACACTTTCTAAGAGCTGTATGGTCCCAGAAGAAAGCAGAACTGTTGTTCTGAACACCAACAATATGACAAATTTCTTGAGAAACTAAGGGGTTGATTAACAAATTGAGATGAAAGTTAGGTCGGAAGGGAGGAACTGGTGATCAGGGCTGGCCCAAGGACATCTGACACTAGGCAAACCTTCAGCTGTGCAAGTGTGCATTCTTCATCAAGAGCTATATCAAGCCCCAAGCTCCCATATCTAGCATCTCCTCTTCCTTACCTTCCTTCAACCAACAAGTTGACCAGCATCTCCCCTAACCTATGTCTTCCCTCTCTTCTTCCCTACCTCCCCCTGAAGTGTACCACATCTTCCTTTCCACCAGCAAGATTCTCAGCATCTCCCCTTTACCACCTCAGCCCCCCATTTAGGCATCCAGCATCTCTCTGTATTCCTTCCCCTACCCTTAAAATGCTTGGCAACTTCTCTTCCTCCCCCAACATGTTCAACATCTCCCTTACCTCCCCCTCCATGAGTCATCCAGCAACTCCTTTTCTCTTTCTCATGTCCTAAGGTGTCCAGCAATCCCCCTCGAGTGTTCAGCAGCTTCCTTTCCCTATCCCCTCTGGGGTGTAACTGAGACTACTATCAACTTGTTCAAACAAACATCATCTTAGCTGGCAAAGGTGAGATTTGGCAGACTTAGAGCCTGTATGATGCTCAAGGCCCTGCTCCAGCCACATTGGATCTTTTTTTAAAAGGCTGATGGCTGCCTTGGTACCTCACCCAAACTGTGCCATCCTATGTAGATGCCAAGTTCAGCCTGTGGTCAGACTGGCCCTGAAAGGGACAAGATGGTAGAGGTTGACCAGCAGGAGAGAAGGAGTGGAAGCGAGTGTATGGGTATTAATGGGTTCTGAAAAGAGGGAGATAGAAGAAAGATAGGTGATGGGAGAAAGGCAGAATAGGTAGCAGATTTTATTTTAGTTATTCTTGTCGCTCTTGAGTATTTCCTGTGTAGCTGGGCTGGCTAAATCAATGGAGGGGGGCTCACTTGCCCAGGTGGTGGCTGCTTTGTCTTATCCAGGCCTTGGCTCTTACGTTTAACCAAATTGGCCCCTTTTTGAAAAACTGAGAAGGGGGCATAGAGGAGTAGGAATAATGGACGCGGGGAAAGAGAATTCTCAACCGTATCGCAATATTTCTCAATATTATAATTAACAGCTGTTGAAGACAAAACCCCCATCTATCCTGCTACTAAGCTCAATGGCACTGTAAATCTTACCTCATTATAGAGAATATCCAGAGCAGCTTGAATGTGTCTTACATAGTTTTCCACTGAATATGTCTCCTGAATGAAGATAGTTGACAAATTTAATTAATTCATACCTGCTGCTCGGAATGGCCCCAGCACATGCACCATAGACCCTACACCCACCACATACCTCACTGACTACTGATAACACATCCTGTGTCTCACTCATTCGACTCAGCCTACACATGACTTCTTGCACATTGCATGTTCCAAATGTCCCTCTACTTCATCACATAACACCCTTACTGAGTATACACCACAGACCTCAGACCTCATTCTCACTCATATTTCAACCACCAGATATCCAAAACACTCTCTCCACCTACTTATTGCTTAATCTGTCACAACCTAAACTCCAGATCTCAAACACCACACATTTGACAATTCCCCACCCCCCCCCACAACCAACACAGCCAATCACAACATGTCCCACACGCTCTCTCAATCATATGCACCACTATTAAATCCTATCCATGCATATCACTCGTGTACCTTTTCCTATAACATCCCATTCTCTCCCAGGAGCACCTTAGCTCATACCTCTCCTTCTAAATATAGAGCATATTTCTGGCACCCTTTGTAGTTCCAGTTAAAGAATGACACGGGAACAAACTGTTCCCCGTCCCTGCAGGAACTCAATTTCCCTGTCTCGTCCCCGTGAGTTTTGTCGCTGTCCCGTTCCTGTAAGCTCTGCCTTAAATGCACAAGCCTCGAAAACTTATGATTTTAAAGAGTTTGAGGCTTGTGCAGATGAGGACAGAGCTTGCAAGAATGGGGCAGGGACAGGAAAATGAGTTCCTGCGGGGACCGGGAAAAATTTGTCCCCGTGTTATTTTCTAGTTCCAGTACAAAGGAGAGGGGACAAATACTAGAGGCAGGGAGGGAGGGAGAGGGAGGGGTAGGATATAAAGGGGAAAATGTGAGGAGGGGGCTGGAAAACGATGTTGTGCGGGTGAGGGGGATGAGATAATACCATCAAAGCCCCTTAGATGGGATAGCAGGGGAATAAATAGAAAGGGGGAGAAGAACAAAAATGCCAGTACATATACAAATATCCCCCTCCCCAGCAAAACACACATTCCCAGTTTCTAAGTTTTAGGATGCCCATATATGTATTCATATGCTTAGGTTTAACTGAAAATGTGATATTGTTTTTCTGTTATATACTGGCTAAAGCATACTCGTATGTGCGGCAAGTAATAATAAGTGAAACCCTCATGCCTTGCCTTCGGGGTGATACACACAGGAGTACTTATGCTCTCATGGATGGCCAGATAGCTCCAAGACATGCTGGGCAAGCTAAACCAGATTTAGCTTTACTCAAGTGTAGGGTTACCATATGGCTCCAGATAAAGGACAGATTGAGACATCTGGGATTTACTTCCATTGCTTTCAATAGAAGTAAAACCTGGATATATCAATCCGTCCTCCTTTTTTCTGGAGCCATATGGTAACCCTACCAGTGCACCGACACTGTAGTTCTACTGTTCTTAGGAATCTGGAACCACAAATCCATGCCTGGAATGGTAATAAAGCCAGGACTGATTCAGTCAGTGCCTTTGATCACAGGGATAATTAGTCACCCCTGCTTTATGGTATTAAGAAAAATCCAGTGACTGGCAACGGCTCTATCTGAAATCCCATACGTACACTGTCCAGGCAGTACTGACATAAGTCATTGCCTCCGATGAAGAGAGTGATCAGTTTCCAGTCTTTTTTGAACTGGACTTCCTAGGAGAAAAGGAAAAGGACTCAGAGGAGAATGCAAATCTACAGGTAGCGACGTGCAATCACAATGAAATGGCAAGATTGGATACACCAGAGAGAGCATCGTATGTTAATGCTCCCATCTACAGCAGCTTAAGCTCACACACTGAGAACAGGTCCCGGCAGACTTATATTACGGCACACTGACAAATCCATGCATGGACAAGTGCACGCACGACAATTGTGCCCTGTGGAATGCGAACATCAATCTGAATCTTCCTGAGGCGCCTCAAGCCCCTCCCAAGGGACGGGGCCTGAGGATTCTGAGCAAATCAGGGCCTTCCAGATATCCACGTATGTAAAGGGTTCCCATAATCATCATATAAACCAGTGGTCCCCAAACCTGTCCTGGGGGACCCCCAGCCAGTCAGGTTTTCAAGATATCCCTAATGAATATGCATGAGAGAGATTTGCATATAATGGAAGTGACAGGTATGCAAATCTCTCTCATGCATATTCATTAGGGGTATCTTGAAAACCTGACTGGCTGGGGGTCCCCCAGGACAGGTTTGGGAACCACTGATATAAACCTTACCCTAACACTAGATAGCAAGTGAATCCTTGCAGGGCCCCCCCCCCCCACCTGCTAGTGCAGGGATCGTTTGAAGGGCCTTTGTGCATGCGTGACATCAGCATGGCAACGTCGCACGCCTCTGGGTGTCTCGAGTCGCGGGCACTAGGTTTAGTGCGCCCCGGGTTGAGAAAGATTGCGAGACACTGCTCTACAGTTTTATTGTTGCTGTTTTCTCAGCAACTACTTTGAATTTCAATAAGAAATGTTGCATACTTATTTAGTCATTTTCCTGACATATTATTATTAAACATTTACCCTCCCCCCCCCTTTTATCAAGCTGTGCTAGAAGTTTATAGCGTGGGCCGGTGAGGTAACTGCTCCAGTGCTCATAGGAATTCTATGAGCGCCAAAGCATTTAGCACTGTGGGCCGCGGTTAAATACTAGCTCTCAAATCGAACACCAACGAACAACGTTGACAAATTATAGGTGAATTAGCCAGATAAAACTGTGAGAGAAAAATGGAAAGCGATCATGAACAAAATGTGTGGCTTATACTAATTGCATCATTCAATGTTAAAGCATTTGTTGGAGGATAAGCACTGAGCTTTACTCTTGCATAATCTCCCAGCACTGTGGGACCAATGAGTTCTAGTACGGCGAAAAGCAATCGATTCATGATCTCCGATCCTCAGCTCCTAACAATTTTTCACACTTCCTGGTACAGCTGAAGGATTCACATTGTACTTACGACGCTGCTTCTCATCAGATTTACCAGGGCACCGGCTTGGGCAGGCATGTTCCTTTACAGAGAGAAAAGATTTAAAAAAAAAAAGACTCATTTCAGGAAACAAGTGAATGACCTCCCAGTGGAGGTGGTGGAGCTAGAGTTAGCAGATATTTGGTAGAAAAAAAAGAGGACATGTGGCCTTGTCCCATTCCGCCCATAGCCCTGCCTCGTTCTGCCCCTCAACTCGGGCTCCACACAAACCTCGTCTCTTCAGGGCTGCATGTGCACAGGCGCGAATGCACTGCGATGATGTCACACGTATGCACACATGTGTGTGACATCACCACATCACATCCGAGCATGTGCAGATGCCCTCCAGAGGCAGCCCCGATCTCATTGCTTGTCAAAACCCGGACAAAGTGCCGGGTTTTGAAAAGCTGTCCAGACGGCTGGACAGTCCTCTAATAAGAAGACATGTCTGGGTAAAACCAGACATCTTGTAACCCTAGGTGGAGCTAAATGCTACAAGGATTCATGTCCCAGTGATGCTCCTTTTGACCTTGGGCAACTCACTCATTCCTCCATTTCTTCAAGTAGAAACTTAGAGGCCGTTTCAATTAAACACACTCAGAAGTTACCCTCTCATTCTGGGACAGGTTGCCTTAAGTCAAGCGCCAATTTGTACATGTAAGTTATAGAACCTCAGCACTTATGTGCATATATGATTGTTAGTTATGTGCAAAGGGGGGGTTTACAGGTGGGCGGGGATTGGGCAGATCACGGGTAGGTTCCACATTTACACGGGCAACTTACTGAACACCGTGTTAAATGCTAAGATGTCGCAATTAGGTATGTGTATACATGCCTGCTATTGGCACGCCCAAATATTAGCAAGTAGGTGCCAGTTTACACTGGTATTCTATAAATGTTGATACCCAGATGCCATTATAGAATTAGGCCCAGATTCAAGTTTCAAGTTTTATTTAAAACTGGCTGATCACCCGGCGTTGGGCAGAGGAAAACACTGCATCGCCCTCGACCGGGGGCCGCACAAAATACTTCACTGGGCTGCAGGTTGGACACCCCTGCTGTAGAGAGAATCACGCCTCCAGGACAGAAAGGCACCAGAAAATGTAGGCCAGGGTTTTCTGGGCCTATATTTCCAGTGCCTGTTTATGCCGTGAATCGTGCCTACGTAGTTGCTTTACGGTGCCTAACTCCACTTCCAACATTAGCCACATCCATAGTGGCATTAAGGGCCATAAAGTGCATGATTCCAATGCCTTTTATTTAGATGCTGATAGGGGCTTTAATTGTACCATTTTTCACGGTTTTAAACGGTGTTTCTCTATTAACTTAGGCACCGGTAGGGCCCCTACCGGCACCTGAGATTCAGTGGCATTCATAGACTATCCCCCTTAGTGTATCTCGGTACCTAACATTGGATGCCTGTCATAGAATTGTCCCCATAGCACACTGTTCTTCAATCCAAAGCCTGGGGGCCAATGGCAGCCCTTGAAGACCTCTGGGGGTGGCCCTATCATCTTTCCTTTTTTTATTCTGCTGCTATCTGCTTCTCTAGCCAAGTTCATGACAGACTCACTAGGGGGAAGTGTATGGAGGAAGAGCCATTTAAAAGAAGGACATCACGTTTCTCATTGACAAGGGGAATGTATTTGAAAATGCTCATCTCCTCGAGGATACCCCCCCCCCCAGTGATAAGTCTGAAGATGAGCTGGTGGGGATTGACCCACCCTCACAACTATTACTCCTATAGAATTCTTTTCCTCCGTCAGTGTACTGCGATGCTCAAGAAAAAGAATTGAAATGGAACTAGAACCAGTGAAGGTAACTCGAGAAGAAAAGCACCCCCTAAAGGAAAAATAAAAACTCAATCCAGAAAATTATTGCTGTTAGGGGATTCCATCATCAGAGGCATTTTTTTTTTTTTTTCCCATTATATTTTTATTTTCAAATTTTACAAAAAGTGTACATAATAATAAAATACATTTGATAAATACATGGTATCACTTTTATATCTAATACAATGTATGTCTGAATTTGATTTTCCCCTTCACCCTCCCCCCACCCTTTTATTGCTTTAATATAATATTTTCAAATTTTATAAAAGTATACAACAAATTAGAATACAATTGATAATTATTCAATAACATATTTATATCTAATACAATATATTCTGGATAAATTTTATTCATTTTCTCTCCCCCCACCCTTCTATTATTTTTTAATCATTTGTTACATTTTGTATCATATATTATAATATATTATATATAAATTGTTTTCCTTACCCCCCCTATATGTGTGTCATAAAAAAAAAAAAAAAAAAAATCTCTAAAAGAAGAAAAGAAGAAAAAGTATTCTATTATTTAATCATTACAATATTTTGTCAATGGCCCCCATATTTTTATAAATTTATTATATGTCCCCTTTTGTATTGCTATTGTTCTTTCCATTTTAAAAACATGGCAAATTGTATTCCACCAAAATGTGTAGTTTAGGTTGTTGTAATTTTTCCAATTGTTAGTTATATGTTGAATGGCAACCCCTGTCATAATTAATAAAAGTTTATTATTTTCTGGTGAAATTTGACTTTTTTTTCTCATCATTGTTCCAAATAAAATTGTATCATATGATATTGCAATATGATTTTCCATTAATTTATTAATTTGTGGCCAAATTGAATTCCAAAATATTTTAATATAAGGACAATGATATAATAAATGATCTAATGTCCCTGGTTCTAGATTACAGTGCCAGCATCTATTAGATTTAGAACTGTCTAGTTTTTGTAAGCGAGTAGGGGTCCAAAAAGCTCTATGTAATAAAAAGAACCATGTTTGTCTCATAGACGCTGACACTGTACATCCCATTCTCCAAGACCAAATTAGTGGCCATTGAGATGCATTAATTTGATGTCCAATCTCAATGCTCCAAATGTCTCTTAGACCATTTTTTGGTTTTTTATTCAAATATCCAGATATTAATTTATACCACAATGCGGCTTGATGTCCTAGGAAGTCTGCTTTAAAGCATAAAAACTTTAAACTATATTGATTGTTTAATGATTTCCATTCAGGGAACCCAACCTGAATGGCCTGCTTCAATTGCAACCATTTAAAACTTTGTGTTTTATTAAGACCAAATCTGTGTTGCAATTGTGAAAAATCCAGCAGTTTACCTTCTGAAATAATATCATCTAGAGATCTAATTCCTGCAATAATCCAGTTCTTCCAAAGGATTTGAGCTCCGCCTACTTTGATCTTGGAGTTTATCCATATGGATTGATTAGTTGATTTATATATTGGGATGGGTGTTAATTTATCAATAAATCTCAATGTTTTCCAAGTATCCATTATTATTTTATTTTCTCTGTATCTTTTAGGTATATTAATACTTGGCAAATGAACTAAATTTAGGGGAAACATAAGGCGCCATTCTAAATATAACCAATCTGGTGCATTATCTATAAGTTCTGGGAGGATCCAATACATACCCTGACGTAGAATATAGGCTTGATGGTACCTATAGAAATTTGGAAAATTTACCCCTCCCTCCTTAATTGATTTTTGTAAGGTTACTAAAGCTATTCTAGGTGTTTTACCAAGCCAAAGAAATTTTGTTAAAATTCTATTGAGCTTCTTATAAAAGGACCCCTGAAAATAAATAGGTATCATACTCATTTGGTAGCAAACCACAGGCAACATCATCATTTTAATAGTTTGAACTCTGCCCCACCAAGATATATGTAATGGGTTCCATTGTTCACATAACTCCGTTACTTTTTTTAATATATATTTTTCATTTTCTTTTACAGTATCTTCAATTGTTTTTTTAACTTGAATGCCTAGATATTTAAATCCTTCTTCTTTCCATATGAATGGAAAAATATCAAATAATCCTTTTACACAGTAAACATTCAAGGGTATAATTTCAGATTTATTCCAATTAATTTTGTAACCTGAAAATTTGCCAAACTTATCAATTAATTCCAATAACGAAGATAAGGTAGACTCTGGATTTCTCAAATAAAGCAAAATATCATCAGCATAAGCCGAAATTTTATATTCCATATCTGAATATGGAATTCCTTGTATCTCCCTCGTTTGCTGTATTGCTAACAATAAGGGTTCTAATACAACATCAAATAACAAAGGAGATAAAGGACAACCTTGTCTAACTCCCCTCTGCAATTGAAAACCATCAGATATCTTATTATTAATATTTAATCTTGCAATCGGGAAGCTATACAATGTTTTTACCATTTGTATAAATCCAGAACCTATACCAAACCATTCTAAAGCCTGATACATAAAATTCCATTCTACCCTATCAAATGCTTTCTCAGCATCTAATGAAACTGTAAAAGCCGGTTCATCCATTTTTTTTGACAAGTTTAGCATGTGAAATAATAGTCTAGAGTTATTGGAGGAATGTCTTTTAGCAACGAAACCCGTTTGATGCATATCTATAATATGTGGGAGAGCTTTGGCTAATCTCAAAGCCAAAATTTTCGCCAAAAGTTTATTATCAACGTTTATCAAAGATATAGGCCTGTAGTTTGAAACCAAAGTAGGATCTTTATTTGGCTTAGGCAAAACAATTATTATTGATTCAGCCATAGTACCTTTTATATTACCTTTTATAAGTTGTGTCTGATATAATTTTAATAAATGTGGGGAGAGGATATTTTGAAATGTTTTATAAAATTCTACTGTGTAACCATCACCACCTGGAGCGGATCCAACTCTAAGAGATCTCAATGCTGTTTCTAATTCTTTTAATGATATAGGTTCTTCTAAACTTCGTTTTATATGATCAGGAATCTTAGGTCCATTTATTAAATTTAAAAATTTTTTTCCATCTTTTTGTTTCTCCAAATAAGGTTCGGAAGAATATAGATCCTTATAAAAATTTAAAAATTGTTTTAATATTATATTTGTTTGATTTGTTATTATACCATTATCATCTTTTATTCCATTAATATTAGTTCTCCTTTTTTTTGCCTTAAGATAATTTGCTAATAATTTTCCCGCCTTATTAGAATTTCCATAATACACCGTTTGTTTGGAAAACAAATCTTTTCTTATCATTTTTGAAGTTAATTCATTATATTTACCTTTTACTTTCAAAAGAGCTTGTAAAACTTCATATTCCCATTTACTTATCAATTTAGCTTCTAATATTTTTATTTCTTTTTCTAATTCCATATATTGTTTTTTAATTTGTTTCCTAATAAAAGCTGAATATGATATGATATTACCCCTCATAGTTGCTTTAAATGCATCCCATACATTCTCTATAGATGTATCTTCCATTAAATTTATTTGAAAAAATTCATTAATTTGTGTTTTAAAATTTTCCAAAAATTTGTCATCCACAAGCAATGCATTATCAAATCTCCAAAGAGGTCTATTATTTTCTAATTGATCTAATTGTAATTCTATCCATATTCCCGCATGATCCGAAATGATAATAGGATCAATGGAGGCTTTAAACACTTGTTGCACTTTATTTGTTGAAACAAAAATATAATCTATTCTTGAAAATGATTTATGAACCTGTGAACAAAATGAATACTCCTGATCATTAAAATGAAGAATACGCCATATATCTTTCAAATCACATGAACTAACTAAATTATCTAGACCTAAAGATTTAATATTTTTACCTGGTTTTTTATCCAATAATGGATCCATTACAGCATTAAAATCTCCAGCCACCACTAAATTAGAGGCAGCCAGTGGTAATAACATATTTTGTAGCTTTTTGAAAAATTCTGATTGATTCGAATTAGGGGCATATATATTAAATAACGTCAGGGTATCATTTCCCATACCTATATCGATATGTATCCATCTTCCATGTGGATCTGAATTTTTTACCTTTATATTGGCCATACATTTTTTATTTATAAGGATTGCAACCCCTGCTTTTTTACCCACTGCTGGAGCAAAAAAACATTCTTTTATCCATCCACCTGATAATTTCTGTGATTCCTTCATATTAAGATGGGTCTCTTGCAGACAGTAAATATCTGCATTTTGTTTTTTTAAAAATGTTAATATTTTTTTTCTTTTAATTACGTGATTCAGGCCATTGACATTAATAGAATATATTTTAAAAGACATTATATATTTTAATACTTTTCATTATCTTATTCTTCCTCTCCTCTTTCATATTTAATTTCCAAAAAATTTTCTTCATGACACACATATTTAACCCTAATGTATTTCCCTTAATTATTCTAATAAGTATTTTCCTTATCCCTCCCTTTCCCACCCAATACATTGGCTGCTTAAGGATACACATTGGAACTGTAATCCTAACATTCTCCCCATTCCAGGCAATCAATATTCAATTGTTTAAACAAATTTCCCTTCTATCTATCTATATTGATCTTTTATATTTATTTAATCATTTTCCATAACATTTTATTAATGTATCATTTTTCATTTAACAATATGTTAATTTGTATTTCCATAGTATTATGATTTCAACATATAATTATTTTAAACATATATGCAGTGTATTATTTAATAATTTTCCTATATTCTGTTCTTTCTTTCATATAATTATTATTATCTTTTCTTTGTGTTGTTTTCCTCCATTTCTTCAAATATTTCAATATGTTATATTCTCTAATTTTTCATAGAGTCTTCAAAACCATCTTAATATATTATGTTAATATATCATAGGTTCTGGTTTAGAGAGGAACTCTTTTAGTTTTTCGGGATCCTCAAAATATAAGGACTTGTCTCCAGATGACACTCTCATTTTCGCCGGGTAGTATAGACCATATTTAAATCCTTTTTCTTTGAGAAGAGGTCTCATGTCTAGTAGTCTTTTCCTTTTAGTTGCTGTGTTTTTGGCGAAGTCTGGTAAAAACCATAATCTTGATCCTTTATAATTTAAGTTTTTATCTTTTTTTGCAGCATTTAGTATCTCTAGTGCTTGTTGGTATCTCAACATTTTGAAAATGATTGGTCTTGGTCTGTTTTTATTTTCTAAATTTTTAGTTGGGATTCTATGCGCCCTTTCAATTTCAATTGGTTGTTTCAAATCTAATTGTAGAATTTTTGGAATTAAATTTTCAAGGAAAAGGATAGTATTTTTTCCCTCTAAATTTTCTTGTATTCCAAAGAGTTTGATGTTCTTTCTTCTTCCTCTATTCTCGTAATCCTCCAGTTGATCTTTTAATTTATTTAATTCCAGGCTGTCGTTTTTACATCTTTTTGATTCACATTCTATAGTTTCCATTTTTGATTCTAGTTCAGTTGTTCTTTTGTTGTTAACTTCCATTTGTCTATGTATATTTAAAATTTCTTCTTTCATTTCAGACATATTAGTTATAGTTTCTTTAAGCATTTGTTTGATTTGTTTTAATTCTTCCATGACTTCAGCTTTGCTTAATGTGTCTGATTCTTCGATAGGAAGTGGTATCTTGCTTGGTGTTATTTGTTCTTGTTTCTGTCTTTTTGCAGATGTACCAATCTCATTTTTGTTTTGTCTGGTACTTGCCATGTTATTGTTCTCTTTTTCTTGGTTATTATTATTTCTTGTATTTAAATCTTTTAGATTCGGTATTCTTAGGTTTTTAATCTCTTTTCTTCCAAGATTTTGTTATATATTTGAATTAGAAATTTTTTCTTTTTATGCTCTTTTCTTTTTCCTTTATCTATGTTAGTTTGAAAATTCTTTTCTCACTTTCACTTTTTCAATGATGTAGGGGAACTCTTTTTTTTTTCTCTCCTCCTACAAGCCCAATCGCAGCTCTGATTAAGGAGAGCAACACTTTTTTAGAGTTATTTTTCCTATTTTGACCAACTTTAAGCAATTTTCTTCTGTTTTTTCTCAGCGTCTCTCAACTTCCTCAATGTCTTGCTGTTTCAGTTTTTTAAAGTTCCGTTGAACCTTTTCTCTGTCTCCTCTCTCACAAGCCCAATCGCAGCTTTGTCAGAGGAAAGTGATATTCAATTCAGTATTTATTTATTATTAGTAAGCTGACATTTATTTGTCTTCAGTGCTTCAGCACCCAATTTCTGAGAGAAAATACAAGTCCTCCTCTCTCTCAATTTTTTTTTTATTAATCCCCTTTTTTATCAGAGAATAATCTTTTTTTTTTTTTTTTTTTTGTTCAATATAGCTGGTCAGAACACAAATTCCTTTTTCACAATTTTTCCAATCAAACTGATCTTTCACTTGTACTTCGTGGTTTCAACGCTGCATTCAAGTTCAATGAAACCGCCAAAATCACAAATGGTTCTCTGCCTTCCCGTTTCTTGTCCGCACTTATCTCACTTCAACTGCCGCAATTCAGGTTATCTTTTTTTTTTTTTTGGCTATATTTGATCGGATCACAATCTGATTATCTGGTCTTTCACATTCATCAGCATCAGTACTGCTCCAAAGTCTCTCAAATCAGTTGAAATACAGACAGTTCTCAGCTTTCCTGACTTTTAACAGTTACCTCTTTTTTTTTTTTTGTTTCAGTATATATTTATTCAGAATAAAAACTTTTCTCCTTTTTTTTTTTTTCCTATTTCGCCAAACTGTTTAGTTACATCTGTCACGCGGTTTCAGCATTCAAACTTCAATAAACCGCCAGCACAAACGGTTCTATGTCTTCCCGACTTTCACCAGCACAAAACACACTTCAAATATATCAATTCAGCTTTTTTTTTTTTTCCTTTAGTTATATTTTGTCAGAACATATCTATTCTTTACATTTTCTCAATCGAACATATATCTTATAGTCTCTTGAAATCGCCGACACTGACAGCTCTCTGCTTACCGACTCTCATCAGCTTTTTTTTTTTCCCAGTTTCAGTTCACGTTCGTCTCTCAGTCTCAGCACTGCTTTCAAGCCTCTCTAAAACCTCCGAAAACACAGACTGCTTTCACCGACTCCCATCAGCTTCTTTGTTATATCTGATCAGAATATAAACATATACCTCAACGCTGTATTCATTTCTATGTAACCGTCAGCTCAAACGGCTCTCCGCTTTTTCGTCTCCTGTCTGCACATACCCTTCTTCAAATACCGCAATTTAGGATTTTGTTTTGTATCTTTTATTCAGCTTTCCTTATATATACTTTTTATACAATTATTTGAAGGAAAATAATTTTTTTCTTTATTTCATTGCCTGGATGGTGAGGAGCTTCAGGATCACACCTCCATCCGTGCTCGCGCTAAGCCACGCCCCTCCATCATCAGAGGCATTAACCTTGGAACACGGGTTAAGGAGTCTAAAATAATGAAATGCCTTCCAGGATCCTTGGCTACCAGGAGTATCAGGCAAATACTGACTATAATTAGGGAAGAACCTATGAATTTTAAAGCTGATGTAGTTATCCACTTGGGAACAAATGACCTAGCCACTTATAGCACAGAAATCTTTTGGGGAGCTGGAGGAGGGGCTAAAACCTTTCTGTAAAGACTTTAGCTTTTTCAGATGTACTGGAAAAGGAGAGGAAAGAGTACTAAATGCTGAGATCTTCACTAGGTGGCTCAGAGCCTAGTGTCGTCAAGAAGGCTTTAATTACATAGAAGGATGGGGAAATCCATGGAAAAACAAGAGACTATATTGTAATGATGGGCTACATCTAATGTCTAGCAACTAAATTCAATGCAAAGAAATGGAGAGAGATGCATTTGGGGAGTAGAAATCTGAGGGAGATGTATGTGCTGTGAGGTGGGTAAGAGGCTGATATGTAGAGATGGGCAGAGGGATCTTGAAGTGATAATGTCTGAATATTTGAAGGCGACGAAACAGTGTGACAAGTAGCCAGAAGTATGCTAGGCTGTATAGAGAGAGGTGTAACCAGTAGAAGAATGGAGGTGCTGATGCCCCTGTACAGGTCATTGGTGAGGCCCCACTTGGATTATTGTGTTCAATTTTGGAGGAAGGCAACAAAAATGGTAGTGGTTTTGTGCCAAAAGATGTATGAGAAGAGACTGGAAGACCTGCAAGCAGCTCCTGATTGGTAAGGCCCGACTTTAGTACAGGAAGAGGCGGTCGGAGCATACAGCGAGTGATTTCCTTCACTCACCGGTGCTCCAGCTGCTCTCTCCTGCCTCTCAAGCTGCCCTCTCCTGCCTCCCCTGCCCGGTCATTTGCGGTCAGAAAATACCATGAATGACCGGGACTGCAAACCGCGAATTCGCGGGGGAGCACTGTACTAAGGCCAGTACCAGGCAGACTTGCCATATATGGAAAGGAGGTAGGTGGGGAAGTTGGAAGCTGGAGAGAGAGATCATGTTGCAGGATCCTGCTGGGGCTAGGGCGAATCCTTTGGGCCCACCCCACCCCCCCAAACAAAAAAGGTATGTGCTACATAATAAAAAAAAGATAAGCAGAGGATTCCCAGTTATGTAGAAATGATGGGAAACTTGAGATCATAATGAGTTCAAGTTCAATGTATTTAATATACTGCAAATATAAAACCAAGAGGCAAATCTAAGCAGTTTACAATTAAAAAAAATAATTAAAATGTAAAAAAATAAAAATTAGGGTAAAAACAAAACAAACAATCAACAACAAAAAAAGTAAGTGAAAACATGAAGGAAAAAAATTGAGAACATGGGGAAAGAGGGACTCAGCGGATTACAATAAAAATAAAAAGGTTGTGGAGAGGGATGACCAATGTGGTAAGGGAGGAAAAAGAATTCAATTCTGCCCACACAGTAGAGAGGTGGCCATCAGAAAGAAGTATATTAAGAACTGAAGGCCAAAGAGAAATAATATGCCTTTAATTGTACCTTGAAGGTTTCTGAGGCGCCGATTTTGCGAATGTTTTGCTCGTCTTGCAAAACACTTGCAAACCTGTGCACTTGTAAGCCGAGGTACCACTGTATTTGCATGCCTGTTGCCTCCATTATATGCAAATCTCTCTCATGCATATTCATTAGGGATATCTTGAAAACCCAACTGGCTAGGGGTCCCCTAGGACAGGGTTGAGAACCACTGGTCTAAATGAAGGAATGACCAACAATTGCTGTTGTGAGGAGCGTAAGATTCTCTGTGGTGAGTATGGAACCAGAAGACTATATAGAAACAAGATGAATCTGATGAGAAAGGATATTCTATTTAAAGGCGATGCAATATGACACCGGAAGGATGTGCTCTGATCTTAAAAGTGGTGAGATATGATCAAACTTAGAACAGTGATGAAGTAATCTCACTGTGGTGTTCTGGACTAATTGTAGATGATGTAATTGGTATTTTGGGAGTCCAATGAGAACAGAATTGTCCAGTAATGATACTGGGCAGATCAGATGGGGTGTATGCTCTTTACATGTTGTCATGTTCTCTGCTTATGACAAGTAACTGTGGCAGTCTGATCGCAGTGTTTCTGTTCACCAGTTAGGGGGCACTAGCTTGGCATTGCATAAGAAACACATAAATTTGTTCCCAAATATGCTTTTTTAAACAATAAATTTGTCATTAATAAAAACTGGCACATTTATCGATAAATGCTATATTTATTGACAAAGAAAGTTGTTATCAGTAAACTGGTTTTCTGCACATATGTTTTGGCTCTTCAGAACCAGGGGTTTGAAAATATGAATGCAGAAGGTCCACTAAGTTCCTTTCTTTTTCAAAGGACAATTTTCATGCCCACAGAAAAAAAAAAAAAAAAAGCATTCCTATTTTTCATGAAGACGTCCTTAGATAAAGACTAGTTCTAAAATAATATGCATTTCTGAAACCCACTCCTCGGTTGCGGGGAGCATCCATGTGCCTGACAGAGGTCCTCTATAATATCAAGTCGTAGCCCAATTCAATTGAAGAGACAGATGTATCAACCTCACTGCTCCCCCTGCTATGGATGTGCTTCTACGGATTAGCTATTCTTGCCTTTGTCAAATCACGGGTTTGTGAAACTGTTTCATGCAGAAAATCCCAGTCCTTCTGGTAAGACCCAGATCATGGCAAAAGTTTTAGAATAATCCAACTCAAAGGTCTCTTTTTTAGGCCACCTCCTGAGCAGATTCCATTCCCTGCTATAATCTATTGCTTTCTTGCTGTTCTCTGCATACTTACTGGGCTTTGGATCCAGATACAGCCATATTAAATCCCTTGTTTTCCTTCCCGGTGCCAATAGAAAAGCCACGTAGTCCTGGATTAAATTTTTTCAAGATATCTTGAAAGAAAGAAGATGAAACATGGATTTTATTACTTTTATATTTAACTAGCTGATTACCCGGTGTTGCCCAGGTATGTATTTATCTTAATCTTCTATTAGACAAGAAAAGGAATAAAATATATATAATATCTGTTTTTTTAAAATAATTTTTACATGTCACCCCCTTCCCACCCAAACAGTATTTTTTCTCAGATAGTAAGTGATATGTATACCAAGTTTTGTTGGAATCTCTCCATGCGTTCCAGAGTTATACTGGAACATCATCTCAGTGAGGCCGAAAACTATGGGTTAGATCAGGGGTAGGCAATTCCAGTCCTCGAGAGCTGGAGCCAAGCCAGGTTTTCAGGATATCCACAATAAATATGCATGAGATAGATTTGCATCTCATGGAGGCAGTGCATGCAAATCCATCTCATACATATTCACTGTGGATATCCTGAAAACCTGACCTGGCTTCGGCTCTCGAGGACCGGAATTGTCCACCTCTGGGTTAGACAGTAATATCTGTCATTTTTGATAATTTTTACATGCCACCTCCTTCTCACCCCCACAGTGTTTTTTCTCAGATAGTAAGTGATATGTATACCAAGTTTGGTTGAAATCTCTCTATGCGTTTCAGAGATGCTGGAACATACACACACACATGCAGATACATCCGATTTTATATACAGTAAAACCTTGGGTTGCAAGCGTTTTGCAAGATAAGCAAAACATTTTATTAAATTTTAACTTGATATACAAGCAATGTCTTGCAATACGAGTACATACAGTACACACTCATCACAACTGAGCCGATGGTTCTTCTCTCTCTGACGCTGGAAGAGTGTAGTGACTGTTCTAAACAAGCAAAGTCTTGCAATACGAGTACATACAGTATACACGCGTCACATCATCACAACTAAGCCAATGGTTTTTTCTCTCTCTGATGCTGCAGGAGTGTAGTGACTGTTCTAAATGAATGAGGTCTTGCAATACAAATACGTATAGTATTTTGGATTAAAGTTTGTGGCTTGTGAAACGAATCGTCTGAGTTTCCATTATTTCCTATGGGGAAATTCGCTTTGATATACGAGTGCTTTGGATTACAAGCATGCTTCTGGAACGAATTATGCTCGCAAACCAAGGTTTTACTGTATATATAGATAATATCTACGGTATCATTTTTATAGCACCACTAGATAAACATAGCACTGTACAGTGGTGATAAGTATTCAGGTACAAAATGTCTCTGAGCTTCCAATCTAAGTGGTCACCTGAGGCAATTGAAGATAAAGTGACTTATGCAAGGTTACAAGGGGTGTCGCTGGCCATAAAATGAAAGACTCTCCATAGGTGCATTATTATTCTGCACCTCGGGGGGGGGGGGTCACACAATTTTATTTGGCCATAATTATGGGGCCACAGCCAGAAAAACCAGGTCACATGTACCTGGCAACATCCCATAGAATAAAACAAATTTTATATTGCTTATCCTAGAAATAAGCAGTGGATTTTCCCAAATCCATCTTAATAATGGTATATGGATTTTTCTTTCAGGAAAAGAGTAGTTGACGCTTATTTTTCAGGACTTCATTCAATCACTGACAGTCTGAGGACTACAGTGACTCTATCTGGGAACAGTTGTTCTCAGTGGCATAGCAAGGGGAGGGCGGACTTCCCTGGGCGCCATCTTCACGGAGTGTGCTGGCACCTCTCTTCCTCTACGCCCCCTGTGTACCTTTTGAAATGTTCTCCGGCGTGAGTAGCATCTTCCACCTGTTGCTCGTGCTGGCCTCGGCTCCCTTTTGATGTCACTTTCTGGTCATGGGACCAAGACGTGGCGTCAGAAGGGAGCTGAGGTCGGCATGAGCAGCAGGTGGACGATGCTCTTCGCACCGGTGAATATTTCTTTTTTTTTTTTTTAATTCTTTATTCATTTTACATCTTACAACAAGTGTATCATAAAAATAACATTTAAACTTAAACAATATCACTTGATTCTCTATCAATTTAACTTAAACCATAATATTTAAACCCTCCCTCCCAATCCTACTAATTCATATGTAGTACATATATCATATAATATATTATATATTCTGTCCTATTAATCTAATCATTTAATATCAAATCAGAAATCCCACCCCCCCATACTTTGCAATTATACCTATTAGGGAAAATGATAGTCCAATAACTACTCATTACAATATTCTATTAATGACCTCCAAACCTCCTGAAAATTATTAAAATTACCTTTCTGCAAGGCTAACATTCTTTCCATCTTGTATATATGACATCATGAATTCAACAAAAAACTATAATTTAATCTATTCCAATTTTTCCAATTAAATGTAATCTGCTGAATGGCAACTCCTGTCATAATAAGTAATAGCTTATTATTCTTTGCAGAAATTTGGGTCCGGTGAACATTTCAAGAGGTATGTAGGAAGTGGGGGACACCCAGAACAGTGGGGGAAGAGTATGTGTGGGGGTGTATGATGTGGTGATGCTGGGCGCCACCGCCCCTGCTACGCCACTGGTTGTCATGCCAAGATCACCGCCCAAGCCAACCTGCAAACCATCCAAGAAGTCACAAAGAACCCCTACCTAACCTCTAAAGATCTGCAGGCCTCAGTCACTGCGACTGATGTGAGAATTCATCCATCATCCATCAGGAGAAACCACCACTCTCTAAAAAGAACAGTGTTGACCAGGTTCACCAAAAAGCATCTGGATGGCTCATAAGACTCCTGGATTAAGGTTCTCTGGACAGATGAATCAAGAATTGAACTTTCATATCACAATTCCAAATGTGTTTTTGGTAAAAACCAAACACCTCCTTCTAAAATGGAATCTCATTCTACCTGTAAATGGTGGTGGTGAAAGTATCATGGTGTGGAACTGTTTAGCTACATCAGGACCTGGCTGGTTTGTAGCGATTTGTACTCATTAGCGTACATTTAATTTTATTAGCATGCATGAAATTCTGGTAAGTCTGGCTTCTGTAGTAAGCAAATTAACGGAAGCGCTATTAAAACAGAGAATGGTGAAGTTTCTGAAATCCTGTGGACCGGAGGCAATCTGGATTCACTAGAGGTAGGTCTTGTCGGACAAATCTGATCAATTTCTTTGTCTGGGTGGCCAGAGGATTAGATAGAGGCAGTGCCACACAGACGTCTAATAAATCTTTAAAACTTTAGCTAGCAACGAACCTCAATTCATATCCAGACTCCTAATACCTTATAATTCACAACGCTCACTTCGCTCCTCCAACCAAAATCTTCTTTCAGTACCTTCCCTGAAAATTATTGGCACAAGAAGGGCTGATATTTTTTCTGTGACAGGTCCCCAATGGTGGAATGCCCTTCCCCAATATATTCGTCAAGAAAAAGATATTTTAGTATTTAAAAAATCTTTAAAATCCTATTTATTTAGAGATGCTTTTAACATTTAATACACTGCTTGTTAATAATTGCTGAGTCATTAGTCCCTTTACCTACTGTTTTTTCCATTATTCTACCCCAAATGATAATTGTAACTTTTATCCTTTCCTTCCTAACCATATGTTTGTTTAAGTTAATTGTTTATTACTAAATTGTGAACCTCTCTTTAATTTTATAATATTTTTTATGTACATCGCTTAGTGATTATAATAGGCGATTAATCAAATTCTGTTAATAAACTTGATAAACTTGATAAATAAACTGAGTGCCCTCGGGATGGGTCCCAAAGTGACGGGCTGGGTGAAGAAGTGGTTGAGTGGAAGGTGACAGAGGGTAGTGATCAATGGAGATCACTCTGAAGAAAGGGAGGTTACCAGTGGTGTGCCTCAAAGTTCTGTTCTTTTTAACATTTTTATCCTCTGTAATAAAACCCTTATCCACGCACGCGCAGTTAAAACGGCGTGATCCCTGCCGCCGTGATGTGTGCCTCCGTGCCAAATTCGATTTGAGGCGAGTGGGGCGGCTTGTGGGGCAGAAGGAGGCAGAAGAAGGAGAGTGCTACTGTTTTGTTCGGCGGTTTACGCATGCGCAGTAGAGCGTGCGGCATTTTCCCCATCAGTAGGAGCCTGCGGCGGTTTAAATATTGCCTTTCTTCCGCGACGCTGCAACCCGAACCCACTGCAGACCACCACGAAAACCGGGTAAAAAGTAAAATAAAGGGAGAAGGGCTACTGCTGGACAGGGGGAGCAGGGAAGGGGTGCTGCTGGACACGGGGGAGGTAAAAGGAAGGGAGAAGGGCTGCTGCTGGACAGGGGGAGCAGGGAAGAGGTGCTGCTGGACACGGGGGAGGTAAAAGGAAGGGAGAAGGGCTGCTGCTGGACAGGGGGAGCAGGGAAGGGGGTGCTGCTGGACATGGGGGAGGTAAAAAGAAGGGAGAAGGGCCTCTCCTGGACAGAGGGAGCAGGCAAGGGGTGGTGGTGGACAGCCGAGGAAAGAGAAAGACAGAAAGAAAGACAGACACACACATCTATTCTAGCACCCGTTAATGTAACGGGCTTAAAAATTACTAAACAATATTGCTGAAGGGCTGTCAGGTAAGATTTGCCTCTTTGTGGATGATACCAAAATCTGCAATAAAGTAGACACCCAAGATATAGGAGATAAAAAACATACATAATAAAAGGCAAAGGTGCTTGTATATTGCTTTTTCTGTGTGGTTTACACCAGTGGTTCCCCACCCTGTCCTGGAGGACCACTAGGCCAATCGGGTTTTCAGGATAGCCCTAATGAATATGTATGGAGCAGGTTTACCATGCCTGTCACTTTCATTATATGCAAATCTCTCTCATGCATATTTATTAGGGCTATCCTGAAAACCCGATTGGCCTGGTGGTTCTCAAGGGTTGGGAACCACTGGTTTACACAATCAAAGTGGTTTACATATTTTAGTGAGGCATTTATTTTGTACCTGGACCCAGAGTCACAAGGAGCTGTAGTGGGAATTGAACTCACAACCTCAGGGTGCTGAGATAACTAATCAGACCACGAGACCATTCCCCCACTCCAATAGACCAATTCATAAAGTTCACAGATCTTTAACCCCCCCTAAAAAAAACACCCAAAAACCAAAACCAACTTAAATATAATGAAATAAAAAAGTCTTTAGTTTTGCATGAAAATCTAAATACCGGTAGCTAGTTTCGGACCTTATTCACCAAGGCAAATCATTCCAAACGGAAATAGCAGTGTATAACTGAACATGGAATTAAATGGATGTTTAGACCGCATACCCTTAAAAGACGGATAATTCAAACAGAGCGAGCTGCTTAATCTGGATAAGGAGAAATGTAGCTAAGCAAAGCAGAAAATCAGATGACTCTGCCTGCAGAATGTGATAAACCAAACAGGCCGACTTAAACATAATTTGTTTTCTGGTGGGTAACCAATGAAGGATATTCAATACAGCAGTAACACGGTCATAGCTTCTAGGGATGTGCAGATAAAAGTTTCAGTTTGTTCTCATTTTAAGTGAACTCTTCACAGTTTTCGGGCATTTTTTTCATGTTTGTTTTACCTCTTCATTCTAAGTGCACACACTGTATGCAGTCTAGAACTTTTCTAAGCATGTAAATCAATTGTACACATGCTAACTTATAGCCGTATCCATCTACAAGTGATTTGCAAGCCATTTAAATTTTTCGCTGTTCAAACAAGCCAAACGCGTACTCCTAAGCTTGGCAATGCAATCCTCTCAATACTTACTGGGTAAAGTTGTTTCTGTTTCCAGAGAGCCGTCTCCACCAGCACTGCAGGAAGACAAGATTTGGAGAGTCAAGTGAGTAGGAAGTGGCAACTATGCTTGCCACATGGAGATCAGGAAGATTATTCTGCATGCATGCAAGCGAACGGCTGAGGATTTTTAGAAGAACAACTAATGCAACAAGGAGTCACTGAACGGAAGGGTGGAGAGATGGAATAAAGGATCTAAAGCAGTGTTTCCCAACCCTGTCCTGGAGGACAACCAGCCAGTCAGGTTTTCGGGATAACCCTAATGAATATGCATGAGAGAGATTTGCATATAATGGAGGTGAAAGGCATGCAAATCTGCTCCATGTATATTCATTAGGGTTATCTCGAAAACCTGACTGGCTGGTGGTCCTCCAGAACAGGGATGGGAACCACTGATCTAAAGGGGCTAGAAAGAGGTAAGTGTGAGTACAAAGAGCCGGAGACAGTGGAAGGCATGGAGAATGTGGAAATAGGACTGGAAAAGAGCTGAAAAGGGGGGGGGGAATGAGAAGATATAGAGGTAAGAGAAAGGTTCAGGATGCCAGGAGGGGCTGAAGGAAGAGGCTAAGGTTGGTAAGAGAATGAAAGTCAGAGGGAGGTAGATGAGGGTTTTGAAGGGAGATGGAAATATGTGAAGGGAAAGCCTGCCTTCGCCAATTAAATCTAAATAGTTCAGTTCTCTGTTGGAGAGGGTTGTTTTTCTTCCTGAGGGAAGGGATGGGGAGGGGGAGTTTGGGGACATTACAATGTCTGAAGACTGGCGATTTCTTTTCTATTGTTCCATTTTTCCCCGATGGATGTTCTATTTATTGTTCTTTGATGCCCTTTGCTGTCATCAATAAAATTGTTTTTAAAAGTAAGTTCAAATAGTACACATGGTAGAGATACTTGATACTCCGCACTGTACTTGGGTCAGTGGGAACAGGGAACCCGCTTTACAGCCTGGGAGTAAGAGAGAAGTTGGCTGATGGTGCAATTCCAGCTGGGAGCCGAGGACTTTCCAGTTCTATCCTTATGGTCCTGGAAAATCTTCCAAAGGCTGAGGGAAATACAGGAGCCACGTACAGTAACCAGGGGATACCACCTCCATCCAGGATCAGTTTATCTTCAGAGCCTCAAGAACCCTGAGACGGTTCTCTTTCATATCTACCTGAAGCTAAGGGCTCCTTTTACGAAGCCGCATTAGCGGCTTCAGCGCGCGCGACTTTTAATCACGCACTAACCCCCCGCGCTAGCCAAAAAACTACCGCCTGCTCAAGAGGAGACGGTAGCGGCTAGCGTGGCCAGCGGTTTAGCGCACGCTATTACACGCATTAAACTGCTACCGCGCCTTCGTGAAAGGAGCCCTACTATACTATATGAGCCATCTCATATTCTCACAAGGAAGAATATCTAACGGAAGGCGGAAAGATACTTTGGAAATAGCTTTGCTTGCTACCTCTGCCTGAGCGACTCATTTATTGGGGTGGTCTGATTTGTTGACGGAAAGCGATCCGCATGTTGCCCCCTGGCCTCCTGGTGCATAACAACCTCAGGCCCTAGTCCCAAGAAATACAAATCTGTTATGCATTGGGTTTGCTTTAACCCCAGGCACATACTAGGCAGCCATCTAGGTGAACTCCCCAAACCCCACAGTAGCATATAGATACCCAATGCTAGGTTACCTACAAAAAGGATCTTGGGGGTCATTGTGGGCAATATAATGAAATACTAGGCTCAGTATGTGTGGCAGTGGTTAAAAGCGGTTTTGAAGTATTAGGAAAGTTATGGAAAATAAAACGGGATATCATAATCCCTCCATGGTGTGACAACATATTGAATATTGTATGTAGTTAAGAACATAAGAATTGCCATTACTAGGTCAGACCAGTGGTCCATCCTGCCCAGTAGTCCGCTCACGCGGCGGCCCTCTGGTCAAAGACCAGTGCTCTAAATGAGTCCAGCCTCACCTGCGTACGTTCCGGTTCAGCAGAAACTTGTCTAACTTTGTCTTGAATTCCTGGAGGGTGTTTTCCCCAATGACAGTCTCCGGCAGAGCGTTCCAGTTTTCTACCACTCTCTGGGTGAAGAAGAACTTCCTTACGTTTGTACGGAATCTATCCCCTTTTAACTTTAGAGAGTGCCCTCTCGTTCTCTCTACCTTGGAGAGGGTGAACAACCTGACTTTATCTACTAAGTCTATTCCCTTTAGTATCTTCAATGTTTTGATCATGTCCCCTCTCAGTCTCCTCTTTTCAAGGGAGAAGAGGCCCAGTTTCTCTAATCTCTCGCTGTATGGCAACTCCTCCAGCCCCTTAACCATCTTAGTCGCTTTTCTCTGGATCCTTTCGAGTAGTACCGTGTCCTTCTTCATGTACTGTGGCCAGTGCTGGATGCAGTACTCCAGGTGAGGGCGCACTGTAGCCTGGTACAGTGGCATGATAACCTTCTCTGATCTGTTCGTGATCCCCTTCTTTATCATTCCTAGCATTCTGTTCACCCTTTTCGCCGCCGCTGCCACTGCCGCTGCCGCTGCACATTGCATTAACTTGTCAACCTGTCGGTCAGAACTCCCAAGTCTCTTTCCTAGAAGGTCTCTCAGTTTTGGCTGTTGCATTAAAATAAATAGCAAAACTAGAAAAGGTTCAGAGAAAACTGATCAAAATGGAATGGCTCCCCCATACAAGGAAAGTCTAAAGGCAGCCTAGAGATAGCTGAGATGAGACAAGAGAGAGATCAGTAAAATCATGAAGAAGTGGAATGGCTATATAGGGAATGGTTATTTACTAGTAATAGGATTAGAGAACGCGCCACGAATCCAATCGGTGATACTTTTAAAACAAATCAGAGAGAATATTCTTACAGTCTGCACAAAATAAACTGTGGATATGGTAAAAGCAGTTGGATAGATTTTAAAAGAGTTACACAAGTTCCTGGAGAAAAAGTCCATAGACCATAGTTAGCTAAAGAGGGTGCTGAAAAGTTCTCAGCCCAACCAATCAACTTCCTAAATTCCGAGCGTTATTTTGCCACTGTAGCTGAAAAGAGTGTTATCAGATTTCATTAAGTGCCAGTTTACAGAAACGAAATTCTATGTTTTGACATTGTTTCAGATCATTGATTGAACCACATCCACGTCATTCTCCTCTTGGCTGGGCTGAGAACTTTTCAGCACCCTGTACTCAGCGCTGTACATTCAACATGTAGTAGACCTTGCTCAGAAGAGCTTACAGTCTAATTAGAACAGAACAAATGGGACAGTAAGGGTGGGGATTTTCTTGCAGCGAGAATGATAGGATGGACATAGGTTTCTTACAGTGAGTGGGAGTTAGGAATTGAAAGTGACCTCGAAAAGGTGGGCTTTTTAGCTTGGATTTGAATACTGTTAGAGACGGAGCTTGACGTATTGATTCAGGCAATCCGTTCCAGGCATACGGTGCAACAAGATAGAAGGAATGGAGTCTGGAGTTGGCAGTGGAGGAGAAGGGTACAGAGAAGAAGGACGCACCTGATGAATGGAGTTCATGGGGAATGGGAGAGCATAGGGGGGAGATAGGCGGACTGGAGGAGTGGCCTAGTGGTTAGGGCTTCAGTCTCATCACCCTGAGGTTGCAGGCTCAAGCCCAGCACTGTTCCTTGTGACCCTGGGCTAGTCACTTAACACTCCATTGGCCCAGGTAAATTAGTCAGATTGTGAACTCTCCAGAACAGATAGGGAGAAATACTTGAGTACCTGAACATAAACTGCTTAGCTATAAGCAGTATATAAATAATAAAAAATTAAAATATATAAAAATACATGAGGAGAGCTATTGAAGGACTGCAAAGTGAATGCACTTGTATTCAGTTGTTTTGGAAAAGCCAGTGCTAATCTTTGGGATCCTGCCAGGTACTTGCGACCTGAACTGAACACTGCCAGAAAATGATATTGGGCATGACAGACTTTTGGTCTCACCCTGCTGGAGTAAGAATTCAAACATACAATAGAGTTGGAGAAAAGAGAAGACCAATTCATTTTTAGGAAATAGAACTGTAAACATTCACCTCCATGAAAGACCTCGCCACTCTGTTGACAGGTTCCCCAGGTTTGTGGCACGTAATCCAAAGCCAGCCTGCAAATCATTTCCATGGAGAGAAATAAAAATAAGAGTAAGATTGTAAAGGGTTATGAATTTCTCTATCCCTATTGCCAACCCCATTCCCCAAACTAGGTCAACCCTAACAACTAGAGTTGACAGTGGTATTGCTCATTGCATTTTTAGACTTCTGATTTCTCTAATATTCTTTGCAAATAAAGCTGGCATTAATTATTGCAGGTTTGAATTCACCTTATGCTCTAGGTTTAAAGATGGAAGAGTTAGCATTTGCGTTCAGAATTCCCTCTAAGCTGCTCAAGAGTCTGCCCTCTGTGTTCTTACTCTCAGGGATGGTGTTGTCAGTGGCATACCAAGGGCGGGGTGGGGGGGGGCGATCTTCCCCAGGTGCAGGGAGCTTGTGGGTACTGGAGTGATCGCAGGTCTGCGGTCCACTGGCCCCTGCCCCCTCTGACATCAACTTCCTGTTCCGGGGTGAGGGACCAGCACAGCCGACAACCGTATGCAGGCAGCCTGCAACCTTGTGACTGATCCACACACCTTCCCATTGCCTCTAGGGAATGCCCCCCCCCACGGTTTCTCACCCCACCAGATACGCCACTGAGTGCTGCAAAGTTGAGTTGTCAATCACTTGGAACACACAAATTCTGCCAGACTCCAAGTGGACTGGCTTGCCCCATGCGACTGAAACCATGAGACTGCAGCACCATCTCCACTGCTAAGAACATGGGCAGTATGCTCCAACCGCCTCTTCCTGCACTAAAATCGGGCCTCACCAATCAGGAGCTGCGTGTCAAAGCAGCTCCTGATTGGTGAGGCCCGACTTTAGTGCAGGAAGAGGCGGTTGGAGCATACCGCAAGTGATTTCCTTCACTCGCCGGCGCTCCAGCTGCGCTCTTCTGCCTCTCCAGCTGCCCTATCCTGTCTCCCCCGCTAAAAACCGTATTTGCGGTTTTTCAAGGTTCGCGAGGGTTCTTGGAACAGAACCCCTGCGAATATCGGGGAAGTACTGTATATCAAGTCCCTCCTCCCTTTTGTGGAATACCACTTAGAACTGACTCCTTCATCTAACTTTAGATGCCAGCATTTATACCTGCTAAAACATGGTTGGTTTGTTTTTATTTAGAAATGGTTGAACACAAAACCAAACCATAACATTCGGAAACAGAGCCCAAATAGAAAACAAGTGATAAAAAAGTCTATTGCGTTGTTCTTCGCGCAAACCAGAAAGACTTCAAAACAGACCTCAACTACCCCCCCCTCCCGACCCCCCCCCCCTCAACATTCCAGTGTCAAAAGTTCAGGAGAGCACTTCGGGCTCTATGGGATAAATTGTCCCAAACTGGCACCCAAATAGCCCGAAATCTTCTCCAATGCCCAGGACCACCATGTTTACCATCCAGATATTCATATTTTAACAAGAGAAACATCTCATTTCTCCACATGGTAACAGTAGGTACCACAATAAAAGAATACATTTCCTAGCCAACAGGGAAGCTTTTTGTAACAGTTGAGAATGACCCCTATAAAACATGGTTTAAATGCTGGCACCTAAACTTTGGGAGTTGAGTGCGCAAATCATAGTATTATTGTATAAGATTGTGTCTAACTGCTAGGATGGTTCCTTGATCCACCTATGGCCCCTTTTGAGTTGTGCACTAGAAAAGTTAGGGAGCCGATATTATAAAATAGAGCCTAATAAAGATATATGTGCAAATTAAAATGCTGCCAAGTAAGTCCAATTATCGATTAATACCTTGTTAAACTAATTGATTTGCTTGTCCATCTGCCCAGAGCCTGCAAATTTGCAAGCTTAAGTTATGACGACCTACAAAAAGTATGTTAAAAATGAAACAAAATTAACCCTATCCCAAATACTGATGTGGGTTTTTAAAAATCTCATTTTGAAATTAACTATCGTTAAGATGTGTTATTATACTGTTAACTATAGTTATTGATAACGATGGGGCTCATTTTCAAAAAAGAAAAATGGCCGAAAAAGTGTCATAAAGGGCAGATGGATGTTTTTCTCACCAAACCCTTCCAATTTGCTATTTTCAAAACCGGTTTTCTGGAAAGATATTCAGGTTGTTGCTCAGTAGTTTGTCTAAATCTCAAGAGGGCCTGTTAGAGGTGTGGTGTGGGCGAGACTAGGGCGGGTTTATGATTTAGACATTTTTCTGTCATAATCAAACATTTAGGAATATGTCCAGGGCATAATTTGGATGTTTGGAGCTAGACCTGTTTTAATCACAAATAAGTGCCAAAAGGTGACCACTGGAGGGATATAATACTTACAGTCAATGAATCTCCTAGGGCTGCTACCACTTTGATGTCAGCTGGTCGTAACTTATGGACTGCAAGAGTAAAATTAGCTTTTAACATTTAGACTCTTGTTTATTAATGCTTAGCTTGTGATAACAGTATTATTTCTTTCTTTCTTTCTTGGAATTCCTCAAACCCTAATACCACCAGATCCTCCCACAAATTAAAACTATCCTTCCCCTCGCTAAAAGGCATTTCCCACACAGGAAAGCTAGGGACCTCCCTCCACTTCAAAATCACTGAGCTCTGGAACAACCTTACCTCCCCTCTTCGGAACTTGAGCTCTCTCCAAGTTTTCCGCAAACATCTGAAAACCAGGCTTTTCTCAAAAAATGTAAGTCTCCCTCCAACTTAGGAATCAAGGAAACTCTTATATCTTGCCATCCCAAGTCCTCTAAATTTTCTTCACACTTCTACCTCTAACCCTCTGTTGTAGTTCCTTCCTATTTCTCCTACTGTAAACCGCGTCGAGCTCTACGAACGTGGAGATGATGCGGTATACGAACCTAAGGATTAGATTAGATTAGATTAGATTTATTTAAAAAATTGATAGCCTGCATATCCAACAATTCTATGCGTATAAAATCAGAACACACATAATAAAATTGTGAATTAGTAAATAGATATTTCTGTTCCTTTCTGTAAAAGGAGCTGTGACAGGCAGGAGCGAGTGGACACCCCTTCTGCCCTCTGAACCCTACTAGACCACCATAATTCTACTAGGTAGGCCTCAGGGAGGGAGGCCTATGGGGGTGGGAAGGAATGGAAGGTGGGGGTGAGTGTTTAGTCAATCCTTCTTCATATCAGGGACAGGAGGGAGGAGAATTGGGATGAAGAGGGAGGGAAGGGGGAAATCGGAGGAGCAGAAGGCACCTGCATCCTTTATGCCGGTCTGGGCCTACATTCAGACAGGGCCAACAAAAGTTCTGGCATACAGCCCACATATAATTTGCACTGGATATTCAATGATGGGCCCAGACGTGGCCTTGAATATTGGGCTAATTCTCCCTATGGCACAAGAGCCAACATCAGTGATGTCACAATGGCTTGATTGTCCTTTACTTGGCTCACTTTTACTACATTTTGGTTTCTAGAGTGGTGCAGTGTAAAGAATGGCACGGGGACAAATTTTCCCCATCCCCACAGGAAATCAATTTCCCCGTCCTGTCCCCACAAGTTTTGTCGCTGTCCCTGTCCCATTCCTGTAAGTTCTGCCTTAACCACACAAGCCTCAAACACTTATGATTTTAAAGTGTTTGAGGCATGTGCAGATGAGGACGGAGCTTGCAGGAATGGGGCTGGGACAGGAAAAGAACTCTACGGGATGGCAAAATGAGTTCCCGCAAGGATGGGGAAAAATCTGTCCCTGTGTTGTTTCTACCACATCCCGGAGGGCTAAATGCTCTGATGCTGCTCCTGTGCTCAGATGAATTCTATAAGCATTGGAGGAGTGTCGGAGCATTGAGTGCTCCGGGCCATGGTAGAAACCTCTACCATGGCTTAGTAAAAGAGGGCCTTTGTTTTCAGGACATGTCAGGGAGGACATAGAACATGAGTGTAGATTTTCTTTTCAGATCCATATATATCTGTGGATCGTACAGCATACATTACATACATGACCTAGAAAGTAGGGGCTATAGTTCTGGATGGACCTTCTTGTTTAGTCCCTGGGCCAATTCAATGACATATATACATAAATTAGTATTCAAATTTGTATTAATATGTCATAAGAGAGGTATTCATATTTTTATTCTAAATCTTTCCATTTTTAAGCAATTTCATTTTAAAAATTAAAAATGCCTAACATTTGTAGATTAGTTAATGTCCTTTTTTCTTTCTTATTTTAGTTCTTCCTTTCTAAATTTCTCATTTTTCCCTCTACCTTCACTCTTACCACCCTCCACCCCTTTTCTCAATAGCCTCTGTCCAATTGTCTCCTCCTTTTTCTCTCACCTTTTCTTAGTTCTAGTTTCTGATCCACTATGTCTCAGTTGACTCTCCTTCAGTCTCCATCACTCTCCACCTTCCCTCCCAACATTATCTCCCCCACTTCCTTCCTACATTTATCTCTGCGGTCTGTCTCCATGATCGAAACATTCAAGGTACTGAAGGGAATAGACTTAGGAGATAAGGATAGGTTGTTCAGCCTCTCCAAGGTAGGGAGAACGAGAGGGCACTCTCTAAAGTTGAAAGGGAATAGATTCCGTACAAATGTAAGGAAGTTCTTCTTCACCCAGAGAGTGGTAGAAAACTGGAACGCTCTGCCGGAGGCTGTCATAGGGGAAAACACCCTCCAGGAATTCAAGACAAAGTTAGACAAGTTCCTGCTGAATCAGAACGTACGCAGGTAAGACTAATCTCAGATAGGGCACTGGTCTATGACCTAAGGGCAGCCGCTTGAGCGGACTGCTGGGCACGATGGACCACTGGTCTGACCCAGCAGCGGCAATTCTTATGTTCTTATATTTTCCATGCCTGTTCCATCCATTTCATGTTGTTGCTCCCTGTCTTGGTGCTCCATCCTCTCTTCACCCGCCCACTAAACGTTTCCTCTTGTTCTCCTCCCTCCCTCTCTTCATGTTCTTTTTACACGCCCCCCATCTGCAGATCATGCCAGCTGCGCAATGTTTTGCTTTCTAGAACTGACATTGTGGCATCCCCTATTCTCACAATTTACTACAACAGAACAAAATGAGATCAAGTTTGAAATGTGTACTGTAGGCAGTGGCGGACCTCCCCAGGTACCATCTTGGTGGGAGCAGTGGCACCTATCTGCCCCCCCCCATGCTCACTCTGTCTCTTCCCCACCTCCCGTACCTCTTTAAAATCTTCACCAGCGTGAGCAACTGCTCTAGCCTGCTATTCGCACCGGCCTGGCTCCCTCTGAAATTGCTTCCGGGTCATGGGCCAGGAAGTGGCATCAGAGGGAAAACCAGTATGAGCAGCAGGCCGGAGAATCCGCTCTCATTGGTGAAGATTTAATGTAAATCATATTTTATTGATGTACAATCAGCAAATACACAACACCAAACAGGAGTACAAGAAAGGCGAGAACACCAAAAGTACAACAAGAACAATTTTCAAATAAACCCATAGAGGCATAGACAAACCCCCACCCAATCCCAAATGCAACCACACCCTCCCCCACAGAAGCACTCCCGAATCCCTCCCATACCCCCCCCAAACTAGCAGAGAAAACAGAGAGACTGCTGAGCAGGCTGTGTTCTTATGCTGTCTAGCCAGCACCAAACCGGATACCCTCGCCCCAACCACTCCCCCTCACAGAATCAAACCCCTCCCTACCCAACGAACATACCACTCTCACCAGATCATCCACACCCACCATCCACACTCAGCCAAACAGGATATCATCCACACTCAGCCAAACAGGAAACTGCCAGGACATACCGTATCATCAGCTAAAAGGAATTAAAGACCAGACCTCTGGCCTGAGGGGACAGCGATTGAATATAGAAGTAGAGAATGACACGATGACAAAATTCATCACCATTCTCGTCCCAGCGGATAACCACGGGAAACCATCTTCATGTCATTCTTTAAGGAGAGAGGGAAGAATCAGAGTACGAATGGCTATAACCACTGACCCTCAAGCTTTGCTTTGAAGAATACTGGTGTAGAAGGACCGAGGTTGAGATAGACACTACAGAATGACAGTCTCTGGTATCCAGAGCAGATATTGTGATGTCATAATGCCTCATTCCACCAGTGCCTAAGAACCAATCACATCAGTGATGTCACAATGGCTTCATTATCCTTGGCTCCCATAAGAATCAGAGTATGAATGGCCACAACCACTGACCCGCAAGCTTTGCTTTGAAGAATGCTGGTGTAGAAGGACTGAGGTTGAGAATGACAGTCTCTGGTATCCAGAGCAGATATTGTGATGTCATAATGCCTCATTCCACCAGTGCCTAAGAGCCAATCACATCAGTGATGTCACAATGGCTTCATTATCCTTGGCTCACATAAGCACAGCCACTGACCCGCAAGCTTTGCTTTGAAGAATGCTGGTGTAAAAGGACCGAGGTTGAAATAGACACTAGAAAATGACATGGGATTATATCCCGCGGTTATCCGCGGGGATGGGAACGGTGATGAATTTTGTCACCGTGTCATTCTCTATATAGGAGTCCCAGGTCTTCAGAAAAACGTTTTTTCCTCTTGAAGGATAAGCGGGCATGGCGCTGCTCCAAAAGCATCAAATTATGAAAGCAATTCCTACTGGTGAAGATTTAAAGAGGTACGGGGATAGGAAGGGAGGGCACAAATGTTGCGCGGAAGGATCATGGGGGTGCCATTGCCCTGGGTGCCCCTACCCCTGCTATGCCACTGACTGTAGGCAGTATTACTAATCATCAATTAGGCAAGTTTTGCTACTGTTAATCTGCACGTCTTCTATGCATGATTGATTGATTGATTTTAAAAATTGATATACCGTTTAAAACTAAGCGGTTTACATAATTTCCATACATAATATAAAAACATACACATGATAAAATAGACATGTGATAAAATAAACATGCAAACAATCCTCAGAAAGATATAATTTGGATACTAAAGATCGTGGATAATTTATCAGTTTTACTAGAGCTAGCTAGAAAAAGGCATCTACAAATAACTGGGTTTTAAGTAGTTTTCTGAACCTGCTCTTTTCACAGCAATTTCATATCTGACCCACCAAGAAGTTCCATAACTTAATTCCTGCACAACAGAAAGTCGACAAGTCCTCAGTAAAGCTAAATTCTCAGAATGATTCTGGGATGTTTCCACACAAGAACTGATGGCAAATCATCACTGCTTTACACTGGACTCTGAAGGCGACCGGAAGCCAATGCAATTTTTGGAGATGTATATTGATCGTGTTTTGTAACACACGTCGCATGCTGATTTGCCAGAACACAGGTGCGACATACTTAAACGGAAACTCCATTCATAATTCACGAATCTTAATATTATAAAATTTAAAAGGGACCCATATTTTCCCCCATGCAATTTAGCTGATTAACGAGCCAATTAGCCCCAGTGTTAACAATTATTGGTGCCAATTGGTAATCATTTGAATTTGCACACACAACTTTCCAGTCTATTCTATAGAGAGGTGTGGGTAAATTTTTACATGGGGATCTGAACAGGGGTATGGCCATGATAGGGGAATGGGCAGATCAGGGGCTTTTACAGAATTTGTGTGCAGTGTTATAGAACACAATAGATTTGTGTCTAATGTAGGGGAAAGGATTTATACCAGGTTTCAGTTGGTGTAAATCCTCATGCCCAAAATTCAGTACGGATCCCAGTGCTAACTGTTATTCAGTAAACGGCGTTCAACTCAGAGTGCTGTTTCTAAAAGAACGCTTCGGGCCTGATTCAATAAACAGCACCTAATTCGTAGGCACCGTTAAGCATGGTTGTCAATCATCTGCTAGGCAACATTTATAGAACCATGCCTACTGGCGCCTAAGGGGTCCTTTTATCAAGCTGCGCTAGCGGGGGTTAGCGCGTCAGGACATTTCATCACGCGCTAACCCCCGGTGGCCGGCTAAAAAAACTAACGCCGCGGGCTTGATAAAAGGACCCCTAAGTGGTCTTAAGCACTGGTTGGCATTGAAACCTTAGTTTTATACAAACAAGAAAAGAATGAGAGAAAAAATGTCATATAGATTCACAACTAATAAAATATAATAAACCAAGAGAATCCACTATTCAAATATAACAGTATCAGCTAATTTAAGCAATAATTTAATGATATCATTGTGTTCAGCATTAAGAATATTCAAAACTCAGAGGAAGGAACAAAAGAATTTCATAACATTTGCATTAGTCTATACCCTCAATCTGTATTCTCCAATGTCATGTACCCTCCTGGAAATGTCCAGCTCTCTTCTTATGTAATCACAAGCGGAATAAAAATCACTAATGTAATGTAATGTAATGTAATATCTCCATGAAAACAGTCATAAATAATCCTCTTGGTTTACTATACTCCCATTTAGGCCAAGATTTCCTTTGGACTAAATGAATGTACCTAAGTCAAATCACGATCAAAGTCCGCCCTGAATCCACCCCTACTTGCTGGTAGGCACCACGTGGTAGGCGCCTACCAGCTAATTCATTTTTAATGGCTTTTTAAATTTGTTTTTAATGGTGTTTTTAATTATCAGCACTGATTAAGCCAATTAAGAAAATTAAGCTAGGCGCCTAACTTTAGGCTTAGGGCACATTTTTGTTAGCATCCAAATTTGGGCCAAACGCAAGAGCCGCAAAGAAGAAATGTCACCAGCCCAGGCAGGATTCAATCAAATACGCCTTTATCAACAGTCTATTCAATAGGATAAAAAAATCAAGAAGTATACATTAAATTTAAAAACATGATATATAAAAGACATATATTCAACTCAAGAAAAGCATAACATGCAGATAAAAAGATGTAAATGAATAAATGTATTCATCCTAATACAATATACAAAACTAAAAACAGCATAAAATAAACTTCTAAAAGAAATGAAGCCAATATGCATAATGGATTAGACCCATGTATATGTGGCCTTGTTTAATGTGTAAAGTTAAACCCAGCATGAAAGAAACTTCTAAAGGAGATACACCATTTATAAGGCGAGATCATAGTGAAGAAACAATAATATTGCCATATAAAACAAATATGTGTCATGAGGAAAAGACCCACATAGGTTGGACCTTACAAGTGTGCTACAGTATAGTGAATGGCGGAGAGGTGAATAAGACACTTATAGCACCTGTGAAAGAAAAAAAAAACAACTGTGTATCTTGACTGTAAAAATGAAACGTCAATAATTGTTCAATAAACGCTATGCTTAGCAGAGTCACATATAAATCAAGATTTATAATTAATTCCAAATTCCTATGATACTGTGATATTTGGTATGGAAATGAGAGCAAAAAGTCAGATTTCTGCGAACAACAATAAATTATTACTTATAATGACTGGTGTTGCCATTCAGCAAATTACATATACAGTGGTGCCTCGCATAACGGACGCCTCGCACAGCGAACTCTGCGCATAACGAACTTTTTGTCTTGCTCCCTATAACGAACTTCGTTTCACACAACGAAGTCGCCCGAGGGGCCCGGGGGGGGGGCGGAACTACTCTCGCCGCTTCCTAATGTGAGCCGGGAACAGCAGCACCCTCCTGTCTGAATGCAGTGTTCCATCATCTCCCTCCACCTTACCTTAGATGCCGAGTTTTCCGGCTTTCTTTTTCGGCCAGCCACACACTTTCAAAGAGCAGCACATGCGCGCATGCTCTGTTGTTCAATCTTCTCCTCTGACGCAACCGGAAACCGGAAGTTGCAGGAGAGGAGAACATTGATCAACTCCAGCAGCTGCGCGTGCACAGCTTTTTGAAATCGTGCGGCTGGGTGAAAAAGAAAGCTGGCAAACTCTGCATATAAGGTGAGGTGGAGGGAGGGAAATGTAGGGCTGCAGAACGAATTATTTTGTTTTACATGTATTCTTATGGGAAAACGCGTTTCACACAACGAACTTTTCACATAACAAACTTGCTCCTGGAACGAATTAAGTTCGTTGTGTGAGGCACCACTGTAATTGGAAGGATTGGAGGAGATTAAATTATAACTTTTGGTGGAACTCTTTATGCCATATCTATAAAATGGAAAGATTTATTGCATTACAACGGGGATATTTCAGGAAATTTCAGGATGTGTGGAAACCATTAACAAAATATTGTAAAGATTGATTGAAATTGTTTCCCTTATGTTTATCAATTTTAGGTGTAGGGAGGGGGGGTATTTTATAATTACATGTTTTATATGATAATGGATTATATGGGAGGGAGGGACGGGAAAGGGGAAGGGATAAGAATTTATGTAATGTACCAATGATTGTTTGTAAGTGATGTATTTATTGTTAATGTGAATAAATATATTTAACACTTAATGTAATTTTGAAAATGAATAAAGAATTAAAAAAAAAAAAGATTTATAATTAATTATGAAGAGCCCACAATCTAAGACGAGAAAATCACACTAAAACTCTTTTAACTAACTTAAAAGCAATAAATACATGTCCCCATCCAATAAATACTAAAAAGTTGTTTGAAACCATTGAAAACTATGATAATCCAACAAATCTTTCAGAGCTCACTGTCAGTCTATAATTGAATATTAAAAGCAGGCTTAAGAAGAGTAATTATCAAACGATGTTTGGTTATATTGGTATATGCAAAGTTGCCAAGCGATTTAATGTCTTAAGTAACTTTTGCTAATACAAATTGAATAAATTCTACAGGCACACCTAAAAACATATGAAAATTACTTATGAATGTCTCATACTAAAACATGATGTTTATTCATTTCCATCTTTTTACCAGCATGTTATATTTTTTAAGTTGAATATATGCCTTTTATAAATCATGTTTTAAATTTAACGTATACTTCTTGGTTTTTTTATGTTATTGATAGACTGTTAATAAAGGCGTTATTTCGCCGAATCCCTGGCAATGTCAAGTCTCCATTAGTGTTACACATAAAGATCATTTGATTGAATCCTGTCTGGGCTGGTGACATCTCTTCTTTGCGACTCCTGCATTTGGATCTTCATTTCCAACGTAGAGGTGCCAATTGGGTTCCACTTTTATCGAAATTTGGGCACCATTTATTGAATTTAGTCCACAATGACACCACCATGATGAGCTAAACTTGTCCTCTCTATCAAAGAGTTTTACAAATCAAACTATGTCTTCCTTTTCAAACAAACAAACTGTTCATTTGCAAACATCTTTGCTTAAGAAATGTACTCTTACCTGATGTGGGAATACTCTCGGAGGGGCCACTATGAGGACATGACAGGTCACTGCCCCAGTTCTTAAAGAGAATGAGCAAAGAAAGTGTGGATAAGACACAGAGAACATTCTAAGCGTATATTTTCAATGAAACTGAAAGGAAATCCTTTCCATTCAGAAGAGGCATTTTCTCTAGCCTCCTACTCCCATTTGATCTGACCTGAATGTCCCTTGAATCTTCTGCCCTCTGGCTCAAATTCTACCGCTGCCTAATTTAATTGTTTTAATTGGGGTTAATGAGCACGGTAATTAACCACATCATTTAAAACCAATTAAAAAGACATTTTACAAAATGTAGGCTGGTGTCTACACAAAAGGACGCCATAATCACATCTACGGAGGTGCCAAACATCAAAGTAGACATGGTTTCTGCCAGAAAAGACCTTAAGTGCCATTAGGCTCCTCTGTAGATGCGATTCTGGCCTACATTACTGGTGCCTATTTTAGACATAAGCCATGATTCTCTTAATGGCACCTACACGTGATTGGCACGCGGATGGCGCCATGTTTGGAGCCGTTACTAGAATCCAGCCCTCTGTGTTCACTTTGTATGCAGAGGTGGATTATAAGATTTGCAAATCACAGTTCGTGATTCATGACTTTGTGGCATGTGAGAAGTTCAACTACCGCCCTCCCTTCTCTATCATGATCATAATGAAAGATTATGGGGTTGATATTCAAAAGGGTTTAACTGGGCAGGAGAGGCTCTTGCCTAATTAGACTCCGGCTGAGATAGCTGGACACCAATCAAATCAGAAGTGCATAACTGGGTAGGTGCCACTGAATATCACCACCAACTGGACATCCCCTAACTGGCATGATTAGAAGTGGGCTGGGGGGGTGGAGTTAGGATGGAGCACCAATTTAGCTGGTTGGTGGCAATATTCAGTCCACTAACCGGCTCAGTAAGTAAAGTTAGGATCACAAAACAGCTGTTCTAACTTTATGTGCTGAGTTAATAAGGCATTGGTCTGAATATTGGCCAGTGCTCAGCTGACTTCTGGGTCACTGCACATAACCAGATATTCAGTGCAGGGCCAGATATTCAACGCAGGGAGCCATGCGTGTCCTGGTATTGAATATCCAGGGCTAGGTCTGACTGTAGCTGGAAGCAGTTTGCAAGCCGCTTACCAGGGTTGCCAGATTTTACTATAGTAAAATTTGGACCCCACCCTAGACCCGCCTCCAGGCCCGCCCAGTTCCACCCATCCCCGCCCTTTTATGCCCCAGTCCCGCCTCCACTGCTTGCTCTCATCAGACAGGAGGAAATCCACACATATGCGGATGCCAAGCAATGATGTCACACGTAAACGTGCGTAATATCATCATGTGGCATCTGCAAATGCACGGATTTCCTCCTACCTGACGTGATTTGGAGGAGGTTTTTCAAAACCTGTTTTGAAAAGCCGTCTGGACCCCCGGACATATCCTCAAAAGGAGGACAGGTCCAAGGAAATCTGGACATCTAGTAACCTTACTGCTTGCCATCATGGGCTGAATAGTTCTCCCCCTCCCCAATTTCAAAGTTCATTATATATTGCAAAGGTGAACAAAGTCCCCTCTCTGGGAAGAAGGCTTCCATCTGTGTCACATGTAAAAATTTTATTTGAAGACAAGGTTCTTTAGCACAATCGGGGGTTGCCACAGCCTAGGATTGATGTTTTCGTGAATCTTTTTTTTTTTTTTAATTATTTCTTTATTGATTTTTAAACGTACAATAAGTGCATCAATATAATATAACAAATAGATCATAAATATATCACTTAATAGTCATCAAGAGTACACATAAAATGCTATTAACCCCCACTCTCCCCAACCCTTCCTATTATATAATCAAATACAATGTACAATCTTAAATAATAAAATGCTAGCTGCGCATGCGCACTTGCCTCGCGTGTTCTCTGATCCCTTTTCTGTTGGGATGTGGCAAGACAAGTGCGCATGCGCGCCCTTCCCTGCTCTCCACCTCACAATACAGACCGCACCATGCCGCCCCTTCACAACGGCTGCCACAAGCCGCTGAGCGCACCCGAGGGCAGAGACAGCCCACGCGCTCGGTGGACGGAGCGTGAGGACGGCCGCCCGACCGCAAACTGTAAATTCAAACTCCTGCCGCGGCTTGCCCCCGAGGACAGCAGCCCTTCATTGACTGCCAGTGACCTGTTCAGCTACTCTCTAGAAACCTTCCCGCGGTCCCGACTCCAGCAGCACTGTACACACACTGCTTCGGGGCCTTCTACTGCCCTGATTTACTCTGCCACAGAAGCAGAGCAAATCAGGGCAGTAGAAGGCCCCGAAGCAGCGTGTGTACAGTGCTGCAGACGCTGCTTGTGTAGCAGGTTTGTCGGGACCGCGGGAAGGGAAGGGGGGGGGGCGGAAAGGGACTAAGGGAGCCAACCAGACCGCGGGAAGGGAAATGGGGGGGGGGTAGGGGAAATGCTGCTGCTGCACAGGAAAGTAGTGTTGGGGGAGGGAAATGGAGAGGGAGGGAATGCTGGTAATATACATTAAAAAAAACAACCAAAACAACAACTTACTCTGTGAAACTTAAGGAGCAATAGAGAAAGATTGAAAGAAAGAAAAAATTAAAAGGAGAGAGACACAGAAAAAAAAAAAATCCACATACATCAGCCAAAGAGACAAACACCAAAACAAACACAGGGCAGGGAAGCGCCAAAGAAAAAGACTTCAGCCGCTCGCCGCTCAATGGAACCAGGCAGCCATTCACGCGAGGGAGGGCAACAGAATGAAAAAAAGGTAACGTGAAGGGAGAAGCTGGGCCTGCCTGCGGGGAACACAATAAGGGAAGGGGGGAGGCCCTTGGAGCAGGCCACATCATGGTAAGAGTAGGGAAGGGGGTGGGGGAAAATGCTGCTACTGCTGCACAGGGACCTGGAGGGGGAGGGAAATGCGAGCAGGAAGAGGTGATGATGGACAGGGGGGAAAAAAGGGAGGGAGACTTATTGCTGGACAGGGGGAACAGGAAGAGGTGATGATGGACACGGGGGGGGGGAATGAAGGGAGGCCTTCTGCTGGACCGGGGGAGCAGGACGAGGTGCTGATGGACAGGCGGGAGGTAAAAGAAAGGGAGAAGGGCTGCTGCTGGATAAGGGGAGCAGTGAAGGGGTGGTAGTGGACACAGGGGAGATAAAAAGAAGGGAGAATGGACAGGAAAAAGCGGCTAAGGAGACAGAGAGAGAAAGAAATAAAGACAGACACACATATATTCTAGCACCCGTTAATGTAACGGGCTATAAAGCTAGTATACATTAATAAAATTATAAAATTATCCCCCCTCCCCCCTCGTAATTGAATCTGTAAATCAAGGGAAAAGAATCATTCAATCATTGCAATATTTTGTTAATGGCTCCCACACATCTTGAAATTTTCTAAAACACCCTCGCTGTATTGCAATATATCTTTCCATTTTATATATATGACATAGGGAATTCCACCAAAAATTATAGTTTAGTCTACTCCAGTTTTTCCAATTGTATGTAATTTGTTGAATGGCAACCCCGGTCATTATAAGTAATAATTTGTTATTATTTGAAGAAATTTGACTTTTTGCTCTCATTGCCATACCAGTCACGTGTTGCCGCAACGTACCATTTTTTTCTACCGCTTCTCTGCTCAGCTGGCCCTTGTTGAGAGTTTCAGCAGAAAGGCCAAAGAATTGATCAATGTGGAAATTATACCTTACCCACTCTTCTAAAAGTAGTCCTTCTAGAAAAGGGTGCAGGTATATGACACGGACTACAACAGTAAACACTGCAGTGCTCATGTGGTCTGCCCAGAATTCTTTCCTGACGCTTTACCACCGTCTACTTTCAGTACCCTGCAACTAAACATTCTCTGTGTTTGCCTCTGGCTTTCTTGAAGTCAGCTCTGTTTTGAAGAGGTGGAATCATTAAACCAGCTATTTTCTTCTGCCTCTTCATGAATCTGCTGGTTGTAGGAGATCTCTTTTCAGGGTTAGAGAGCCCGAGTTATGGAATGCTCTGTCTTGAGAAACTTGTGCTCTCATTAGAGAATGACACGGTGACAAAATTCATCACCGTTCCCATCTCCACGGATAACCTCGGGAAATAATCCCATGTCATTTTCTAGTGTCTATTTCAACCTCAGTCCTTCTACACCAGCATTCTTCAAAGCAAAGCTTGTGGGTCAGTGGTTGTGCTCATTCATACTCTGATTCTTATGTGAGCCAAGGATAATGAAGCCATTGTGACATCACTGATGAGGTTGGCTCTTAGGCATTGGTGGAATGAGGCATTATGACATCACAATATCTGCTCTGGATACCAGAGACTGTCATTCTGTAGTGTCTGTTTCAACCTCAGTCCTTCTACACCAGCATTCCTCAAAGCAAAGCTTGCGGGGCAGTGGTTGTGGCCATTCGTACTCTGATTCTTCCCTCTCTCCTTAAAGAATGACATGAAGATGGTTTCCCGCGGTTATCCGCGGGGACAGGAACGGTGATGAATTTTGTCACCGTGTCATTCTCTAGCTCTCACGTCTGCATTTGGCATTTCTTCTTGAGGAGTTTTGACTTTGATTATGTTTTTTATGTTGTACAGATTTATTTTATAATTAATATTTCATTACTTATTTTGTATTTTTAATCATCTCTTATTTATGGATTTATTTGGTTTTTATTTTATTATTTTGATTTGTCTATGTATTGTATATCCTTTTAGCACCCCTAGATCTTTGGATAGGGTAGACTATAAGTACTGTAAATAAATAAATACATTTAGGTCCTTACATCTCATTTAGGTGCAGATTTAGTAATATTTTGTTAACTTTGCGCACCGACATTGCAGAGCAGACAAATCGGCGTAAGACCCCAGTGTGCCGCCTAAAAAGTGACTTTTAAAGAGCTCCGACGTGGGGTGTGAGTTGGGAACCCCCCCAGTTTACTTCATACTCTTCGCGCTGCCATGGGGGGGGGGTTTGGGGGGATGGAACCCTCCATTATAGAGTAAACTTAACTTTTTCCCGATTTTTAGGAAAAAGTTAAGTTTTCTCTATAATGGGGGGGGGGTTTGCACCCCCCACGCCTCCCCAACGGCAGCACGAAGAGTATGAAGTAAAGTGGGGGGTTCCCCCCACACCCCCATCGTAGCTTTTTTAAAGTAACTTTTTAGGCGGCGCACTGGGGTCTTCTGCCGAATTGTCTGCGCTGTAATGTCGGCACGTCGAAGTCTCACGCACTTTTGTCCCATCACCGTTGATAATTACCTCTATTGGCTTCTGGGTGGGCAGCAGGCCAGAATAAGAGTAGTTACTGTTCTTGTACGTTCTTAAGAAAGGATCATTCTTCAAGGAAAAAAGAATTATTCAATAAGTGAAATTATAAAATACTAAAACTTTGCTACAAAATACATGCCCTGTGTACAGAGTTGAGGGTAATATATTACTAACTAACCCCACCCCCCCTTTTACAAAACTGCACTAGTGGCTGCTGCTGTGGTAACTACCCCGAAGCCCATAGAGATTTAAAGGGCTTCAAGGCTTTTGCTGCATGGCAGCTTCTAGCGTGACTTTGTAAAATGGGAGGGTATATATTATTGGTAATACAGTGGTACCTCGGTTTACGAGTGCACCAGTTTGCAAGTGTTATGCAAGATGAGCAAAACATTCGCAAAATCGGCGCCTTGGAAACCGAGCGCACCTCGATTTGTGAGCACCCCCCGCGAACCGGCACCCTCCTCCCCGCGATCCGGCATCCCCCCCGCCGCCATCGGGCACCCCCCTCCGCCGTGACCTGAGATCCCCAACCCACCAGAACCCTCTTCTTACTTTAGTGTAGCCTCCGCACCGGCACCGGCACTGGCACCAGCATGTTCTGTGCGTTGGTGCTGGTGACCGAAGATCTGCCTCCTGTGCTGGGCCTTGAGCATGTGCGCATGCTCAAGGCCTGAGAATTCTTGAGAGAATGTGAGCTCTCAGGCCTTGAGCATGCGGACATGCTCAAGGCTCAGCACAGGAGGCAGATTTTCGGGCACCGGCACCAACGCACAGGACATGCTGGTGCCGGTGCCAGTGCGGAGGCTACACTAAAGTAAGAAGAGGGTTCGGGTGGGTTGGGGGTCCTCAGGTTGCAGCGGGGGGTGGTGGTGCCCGATGGCTGCGGGGGGTTGCCGGATCGCGGGGGGGGGGCCTTCGGGGGTTACAATGCCGGTTCTCGTGGGGGGGGGAGCAGCGCTGCTGGCCTCGGGGGGGGGGGGAGGGTGGGGGATGGGACCCTATCAAAGCGAGTTTCCATTATTTCCTATGGGGAAACTCGCTTTGATAAACGAGCATTTTGGATTACGAGCATGCTCCTGGAACGGATTATGCTCGTAATCCAAGGTACCACTGTATATTACTTTTACAAGTAATATAATTATTTTTCATAGTAATCTTCCTAGACTAGTAACTGTAACATATTCCTGTTTCATAATGAAACTAGTGACTGTTTTATATTAAACTAAACTAAACTAAACTAAACCTTGGGTTTATATACCGCACCATCTCCACGAATGCGGAGCTCGGCACGGTTTACAGGAAGAAAGATGAGAGAGGAACTACAGTGGAGAGATTAAAGAGTTAGGTGTAAAGGGGGGAAGGTGAGAGGCCTAAGAGGGGGGAAGTGTTACAGTTTTGAGAATAGCCAGGTTTTTAGGTGTTTGCGGAAGAGTTGGAGGGAGCTTGAGGTTCGGAGTGGGGAGGTGAGGTTATTCCAGATCTCAGTGATTCTAAAGGGGAGGGATGACTCAAGTTTGCCTACATGGGAAATACCTTTTATGGAAGGGAAGGATAGTTTAAAAATTTGGGAGGATCTGGAGGAAGTAGGGGTTGGGGAGTTCCAGGATAGAGGGATAATGGCAGGAAGGATGCCATGTGGGATCTTGTAGGCCAGACACGCACATTTGAAGTGGATCCTGGGGATTACTGGGAGCCAATGGAGCTTAGACAGGAGTGGTGAGACGTGATCAAATTTGCTTTTCGCGAAAACTTTTGGCAAGTAACTGACCCAACACTGGAGGCCTAAGGAGCAGGAGGGACTGGGCACCCTTCCTGCTCCCAACATTTTTAAAGGTATGGGGGGGGGGAGGGGGGGTGCGGCCGGCCGGCCAGGCCTGACCAGGGGTGGGTCGGTCGGGGGTGCGGTGGGCCAGTGGGGGAAATAGTAGAGATGGCAGGAGGGAGTGGGAACCCTTCTGCCATAAATTTAAAAGCGGGGTTGATTTTTTGGTTTGGGGAGGGAGAGGGGAAAGGGCACTTGTTGGGAGAGGGAGGGGGGGTTAATTTTTTTAAAATCGGGCTGATATTTTGCATGTGTAAAACACGCAAAATATCTGCCCGATTTAAAAAATTTTTAAAAAGCTGACAGAAGCCCTGACAGCAGTGACAGGAGGCTGCTTCTCCTGTGCCTATTGTCAGGGCTCTAGCGATCCGTGCAGTCGGTTGGGGGCATGCCTCTGATTGCCCCCATTTGCACGCAGATGGTTGGTGAATCGGTCAGCCTGCCTCCAATTGCACACAGATCGCACACGGATCGGAGGGTTAGTGAATCTGCCCAGACATGGGCAACTCTGGTCCTCGAGAGCCGGAATCCAATCGGGTTTTCAGGATTTCCCCGATGAATATGCATGAGATCTATTTGCATGCATTGCTTTCAATGCATATTCATCGGGGAAATCCTGAAAACCCGATTGGATTCCGGCCCTCGAGGACCGGAGTTGCCCACCCCTGATCTAGCCCATAGTGGAACACACCCCCCCCACAAAAAAAACCAATAGAAAACCTATTCACCTGAGTCGGGCAGCCAAGGGTAAGATTAGCTGAGAAATGCAAGTTATCCGTTTTCTTGCCTAAAGGTTGAAGCTAGAAGAAAGAAAACGGCTTTGTTAATGGGGTATAAGAGATAGTAACCCTGGAATTTTCTCTCATTTTCAAATACAGTGTGAAAATAACTGAGGGGTCCTTTTACTAAGCTGTGCAACCTTATGTGAGTCTTTCCCATGCGCTAAGCCCATTTCTAGTGCAGCTCTCAAAAAGGGCTTTTTTCTATTTGCTTAATTTTTGGCCATGCACTAATGTTAGCATTAGTGCATGGCCATTAAAAAAAAAATTACCGCAGGAGCACTTACTACCTCCTACACAGGGGGGCGCCAAAGGCTCTCACATTGTAAGCATGCTAATTTGGATTGGTAATGGAGATGTGCTAGTTGATTAGTGCATCCATGCCCAATCTCTACCCGACATGCCCCCTCCTCCCCCCCCCAAATTACAAAAAAGTAATTACCACATGCTTAGCACACAGAAATGCCAAAACTAGCATGGAACGCTTTAGCGGGTCCTGTATTTGGCCAGTTTTGCTGAATTAACCCCCCCACACACACTTTTTACAAAATTGTGAAAGTGGTTTTTAGCGGGTGGTTGGCATGCTGAATGCTGTGCACTGCTCCGACGCTCATAGAAACTATGAGTGTCGGAGCAATGCACAGCATTCAGGGTGCCAGCCGGTGCTAAAAACCACTTTTGTGGTTCTGTAAAAGGGGGGGGGGGGAGGGGTAAGTGCACCTTAGCGCTTAACACAGCTTTGTAAAAGGGTTCTGAATGAAAATCCGCATTGTAAACCCATTCCAGCACTCACTCTCACACACACACACACACACACACATACTCATATGCACAATTTTGTGGCCATAAATTTTTTTATGCAATATTCATTTCATTGCACATCGATCATTACACAGAAGCAACCATACACACATGTACACTCTTTCACATGCACTACAAACACACTCCCTCATACACACACACATCAAGTACACCACAATGATGTGGCCACAGGAATTATAAGTCTCGGGCTGACTAACATCCACACATCCATACCACTGAAGTTTTTTTTTTTTTAAATTTAAAGTACAGTAAATCCCTGCAAATTCGTGGTTCATGAATCGCAGACTCAGTAATTCGCGGTATTTTCTGACCACCACTTCCTTGTACTAAAGTCTTGGTTACACCAATCAGGAGCTGCTTTGACATGCTATCTGGCGTGTCAAAGCAGCTTCTGATTGGTGCAGCCTGACTTTAGTAACAGGAAGAGGCGGTTGGAGCATACCGCGAGTGATTTTCTGCACCCGCCGGCACCCTAGCTGCTCTCTCCTGCCTTTTGACTGGCGAAAAACCGTATTCGCGGTCTTTCAAAATTCGCAGGGGTTCTGTTCTGTAATATGCAGAAATAAAAGAGACACATAAAGGTAAAAAATAATACCTTTCTATTGGACTAACTTGATGTAGTTTAAGATTAGCTTTCAAAGGTACTACTGCTACTACTATTAATTATTTCTATAGGGCTACCAGATGCACGCAGCACTGCACAGAGTCACAAAGAAGAAGATGATGGAATTTTCTGATCTGAGGAAGAAGGGGGTTACCTTCGAAAGCCAATCATAAACTATATCAAGTTAGTCTAATAAAAAAGATATTATTTTTTCCCTTATGTTTTTGTTTTATTTCTACATCTTACCTTGAAGAGTGGACTAACATGGCCACTTTTTTATTTCAAAAGTTTTTGAAGGGATGAGTATGAATTGTTTATTATGATTTTGAATTTACACTGTATTTATTGGCTTGAATTGTCCATTGTATTCCACACTAAACCTCTGGGTAAGATGTGGCCAATAAGTCCCTTGGACTGCACATAAAGGAGTCAGTTCTATAACTGGGTGTCCTCTTTTTAGGTGCCTCAATGTTGTGCAGTGATATCCTATTTTATAATGGCATCTGGATGCTAAGATTCCATGACAGAACACTAGTGCGACCCAGCACCGACATGTCTAACACTTACACACCTGCCATAGACCTAACATAGTAAATGATGGCAGTGGCATACCTAGCATATATGACACCCGGGGCCCATCATTTTTTGACACCCCCCCCATCTATATGAAAAATATGATTTTTAGTAACAATCCACATATCACACAAGAGTGTACCTAGGAAAAGGCAGCATCTTAAACACTGCAGTGAGCACTAGAACACCAACACATACATTGTAAAACTAAACAAGCCAGATCCTGCACAGTCAATTGATCCTGTACAGTCGATGCTATCAGAAAGCCATGTCTCTTTCATACACACAGACAGATACACCCTCGCCCAATATGGAATAATCACAAACTAAAAATAGAAATATGTAGACAAAAGTTAAACTGAACCGCCAAGAAACCAGACTCTGCATACAATGCAACACCACAAAAACAGTAATACATGTCCCCTAATACTGTGCAAAATATAAAGACATTAGATGTAAATTTGAAAAAAACTGATACATAACAATCACCACTTTACAAATTAATAAATAAAAATATTAACAAATATAAATAAAACAAATAATGAGAAATAAGAAAATACCATTTTATTGGACTAATCCCCGTAAGCTCAGTCCCCATCCCCGCAAACCACCTGATTCCATCCACACAAATCTTGAATTGTTTTATATTGAACTTATTATATTAAAGTATAAAAAGAAACAATATTCTGTACAATTGTCAATTTATAAATCAGCGTCTTCTCCCCACTCTCTCTTCCCCATTTCCCTTCAGCGTCCTCAGCCCACTCTCTCTCCACTTTCCTTCAGCGCACGCACATAAAAACAAGCAAGTAATTTTATATCATTTTCATTCTATTCATTCATAGAAATTAAAGTCTAAATAATGCCAGTCACATAATAAAACATGATTTTACAAAAATAATTCCCTGCACAGTCAAGCCTGCAAGGATTACTAGATGTCTTTCAGCAGCTCCCCTCCCTCCCTCCCCCTTACCTTCGTTGCCAAGTCAAAATGATCTACCAACAATAAAATTTTAAAAACACAAAGCACACTGTACGCAAAGAAAATGCTAATAATCATTTATATTCCGCGGTTTTTCAAAGAGGTCAAGGCAGGTGACTTTATGCAATGTCACCTCAGTAACAACTATACAAAAATAGACAAATATACCCCCTCCCTTTTTACTAAACAGCGATAGCGGTTTTTACACAGGGAGCTGCGCTGAATGCCCCACGCTGCTCTCGATGCTCATATGCTCCCTGCGCTAAAAACCGCTATTGCGGTTTAGTAAAAGGGAGCCATAGTGCAAAATATAGACAGCATATATAAATTCTCAAAATGGACACATTTTGATCACTAAATGGAAAATAAAATCATTTTTCCTACCTTTGGTAATTTCATCAGTCTCTGGTTGCACTTTATTCTTCTGACTGTGCATCCAATATTTCTTCCCTTCTTTCAGCTCCTGTATGCTTCCTCTCCTCCAGACCTCATTCCCTCCCCAAACTTTTTCTTTATTTCACCCTGCCCCCTTCTTTCTTTCTCTCTCCATGCCCCCTTTCTTTCTGTATGTCTGTCTTTCTCTCTCTCTCCGTGCCCCATTTCTTTCTTTCTTTTACCCTACCCCTTCTTTCTTTCTCTCTCCATGCCTCCTTTCTTTCTCTATGTCTGTCTTTCTCTCTCTGTGCCCCATTTCTTTCTTTCTCTCTCCATGCCCCCTTTCTTTCTCTATGTCTGTCTGTCTCTCTCTCCGTGCCCCATTTCTTTCTTTCTTTCACCCTGCCCCCTTCTTTCTTTCTCTCTCCATGCCCCCTTTCTTTCTCTATGTCTGTCTCTCTCTCTCTCCGTGCCCCCATTTCTTTCTTTCTTTCACCCTGCCCCCTTCTTTCTTTCTCTCTCCATGCCCCCTTTCTTTCTGTATGTCTGTCTTTCTCTCTCTCTCTCCGAGCCCCATTTCTTTCTTTCTTTCACCCTGCCCCCTTCTTTCTTTCTCTCTCCATGCCTCCTTTCTTTCTCTATGTCTGTCTTTCTCTCACTCCGCGCCCCATTTTTTTCTTTCTTTCTTTGTTTCACCCTGCCCCCTTTCTTTCTTTCTGGCTCCCTGTCCCCCCCCCTTTCTTTCTTTCTTTCTTTCTCCCTGCCCTCCCCATGCCACCGCCATTGGGAAACATGCTGCTGCCACCGCCGCAGGGGAAAGGCTGCCACTGCCGCCATCGGGAACAGGCTGGCGCCGAGTTCACCCTCCCTGCTTTTCTTCCCCACGGGGCTGACCAACTCTCGCCGCCCAACATCAATTCTAACAATTGGCTGGCCCAGAACGTCCTCTCCGACGTCAGAATTGACGTCGGGTGGTGAGAATTGGTCGGCCCCGTGGGGAAGAAAAGCAGGGAGGGAGAACTCGGTGCCCTGAACCCCACCAAACACTCCCCGACTTCAACCCTGTCACTTCCTGATACCACAACATCCCCCTGAAACTCCCCATCTCCACCCTGACACCCTCAAGATCCCCCTGACATTCCCCAACTCCACCCCAACACCCCCAAGATCCCCCTGCCAGCCCTCGAACCCTCCCAAACGCCCACATACATTTATCTGATGGCTGGAAAGAGGGATGGGAACTCCTTCCTGCCGGCAGGCCCACCACTGCAAAATAGATGGCCTTCCCCTTCCCGGTGCATTCTAGGATGCACTGGGGAGAGGCCTAAGGCCCTGACTGGCTCAGATGCCTAAGGCCCCTCCCATAAGAGGGCTAACTAAAGTCTTAGGCCTCCTTCCTAGTGCATCCTGAGATGCACTGGGAGTTTTCTAAGACTCCGATTGGCCAGATACCTAAAGCCAGGGGTGGAAGGGAGTGGGCATCCATCTTGCCAGGGGATGCTTCAGAGGGTGGTGGCAGGAGGGAGTGGGCATTTCTCCTGCCTTGGATTGTGTCAGGAGGGTTCGTCATTGTGGCAGGAGGAATTGGGCACTCCTCTTGCCATGGGAATTGGTGGTGGTGGGGGGCTTCAGGGGTTCCAGCAGGAGGAAGTGGGCATTCTTCCTCCCGGCCGACTTTGCGGGGGGGGGGGGGGGGTCCCTGCTGCAGCCGCTAAACTGATTGCGGCAGGGAGATTCCCTTGCTGCGATCAGCTCAGCAGCTGCGTCTATTTGAAATGCAGACCAGCATCTTGCTGGCTTACATTTCAGGCATTTTTTATGGCCCTAGAGAGATGTCTAGAGCCGCATAAGTTCACCTAAGGCCACTTCTGGGTGAAACTTCTGGCCGTACACGTCTCCCTAGGCTTGTGAAAACACCTACAGTGTCCCGATTGGCTGGTTAGACAGCGGTAGGACGCCTACCGCTGCCTACAATCGGGACGCCATTTATAGAATTTGCCCCTTCATATCAGTTGTTATTTGCTAAAGTTGATGGAAAGTCCAGTTATTAGTCTCCTAAAGGCCTAGTGAAAGAAAACAAACCAGACTGCCTTCTCCAAACTCATTTCTAATATTAATCCTATTAAATATAATCCACCAGACCTGTACATGAGCACATACACTCACATGCAGCACACAAATGATTCTACACACTAATAAACATACCACCCATACACACATCTTTCCAATTCTGTTTGATCAGCCCACTACACATACATTTGCCCTGTAGCAGCCCTACCATATTGTTCCAGAAAGCCCTTGAGAACTGAGAATGGGACTTCTGACTCAAGTGAAAACAGTCGGGAGCAAAGAATGAGACATCTGGTCGCCCATCCTAAAGAGAGATAACGAAATAGGAAGGTGTTATTGGAATACAGGAGAACTGCCTACATATACTGAACATTTCCACTATGGCTGTGAAATGAGGTGATCCGCACCCGTAAGAGCATGCATATCCTCACATAGAAACTTCCGGTAACAATGGTGAATATGCCCACATAAACCACAAGGGACGGAACTGCTTCTATAGAGAAATGAAGGAAGAAACACAAGATGCTACAAGTAGTTGAGTTTCCAAGATGGTCCTATGACTAGAACCTAAAATTAACAATGAAAACGTCTTCTTCTGTCCGTATCAGACAATTAACTGAGCAAAACTGTTGAGAGTTTTCTTTTACCTTGGGCGAACTTCCCAGAGCTGGCCGAGGATTAGACATGTACCCCTTAAAGGAGCTTTATTAGCACCTGGGGATGTTGATTTGTCCCTTTTGGGATTTTGAGGCCAATTATTTAACTTCTAGTTTTGCTCAGTTAACTGTCTGATATGGATAGAAGAAGACATTTTCATTGCTAATCTTAGTGTATAATTCATGTCCCTTAGTGTTTTTTTTGCTACTTCAGCTTGTCTGCGGTGTTCTTTGCTCACATGTTTAAAGACAATAGACTGTTTTCAGTCCAATTCTTTATATGTGAGTTTGCAAACCATTGGACCCCTGATGAAGGCGTGTTCACTGAAACATGGACCGTGTAGGGTCCGGTTGGATTTTTATCACTGTATTTTTTATCATTGTACTTTTTAAATTGAATTTTCATGTTTTTATATGTCAGTGTATAATAAATTATCTCCAGAACATCTGTATCCACAGTTTTTTATTTTTGTTTTCATCGATTTATTGTTTTTGCTGTGGATTATTGGGTCTCCCCATTTTTCTTTGTTGTAATTCACGTCTTTTCCCACTATTTTTTGATTATATTGTGATATACCTATAAATATAACAACAGAGAAGAGACAGTTCTAGCAACTGAGAAGCAGTACCGTGTAGCTAGTCTACCTGAAGATGTACAATCTGTAGGGTGCTGGAGAAGGGCTGTAGTACCACTGTGAAATCTTCCCGGCTGTCATACCGTCCAGAGTCGATCAACTTCCAAGTGTTGTGCTGTAGGATACAGAGGTACAACATAAGCCTCCTGTGAACCTCTCTGTCCCATAATAATATCCAAATGTTCCCCTCCCCCTCCAGTACTTTATATGGGGTTGTCACCTTACTCCAAACTATCTAAGGAAAGGGACACAAACAATCACAAAACCACCTCAAAATGCGCCCTAAATAGAACACTCAAGGGTTTTTTGGGACACTGCAAGGCCACCCATACATCACACATACACCCACAATCTGAAAAAGATGAAGACACCTTACCTCAGGCCAACCAAACTGGGTGATCCGTCCTAGTTTTGCACCGTGACATACATGAAACTGCCATTCTAAATGTTGTTAAGCAAATCAGAGCATAGTTTTGTATTTACACTCAAAAGTAGCGGGCTGCGGGCATACACATGTAAGTTGGCATTGCCCCTATGAGCTCTGATTTTAGAAAGGGCCCTATTTGTAGGGGATATACAGGAATTTCAATGAGGTGAGTGCTGGGCATAGTTTGGGCATTTCTTCAATGTAATTGGGAGTCCCTAATTTAGAGTGGCAATATGCCTATATCCAAGAAAATATTTCCATGGGCATTTACACCGGCTTTGATGCATGCATAACTGTCGGCTACTTTGTCTTTGGATATGGGATTCAGAGGAGAGACTGAGGAAGAGCTGTGCTTACTTCTCTGGCATTGAAAAATGGCAAGACTTTGCGTTTTGGAGCTTGACTCGTTAATCAGTTTCCTGCGGCTGAGCAGCTTTACAAAATGCCCCCTTATATGTATAAGCAGTACAGTGTCTGCTTGTATGTGCAAAGCCTCTCGTGATGCTATTCTTTCTTATAACTTTTTCTTTTATATAATGGCTTCTTTTGATGTGAAGTATACCAGATACACGTTTCTTTGATGACATTCATGTTGGATAACTCTAAATCTAATAGATGCTGGCATTGTCATCTTGATATAGGGACATTAGAGCATTTGCTTTATTTTTGTCTTTTGATACTCAAATTCTGGAAATCTATCTGGGGTCAAATTATTATGATATTGGAAGTTCCTTTATCACTATCATATGATATAGTATTATTTGGAATGATATTATTAACCAAGAAACCTATAAATGCAAATCAGAATAAATTGCTCCTCATCATGACAGGAGTGGCCATGCAGATGATACTGAAAAATTGGGATAACATGAATTATAGTTTTTGATGGGAGTCAAATTTATAAGTTTGAAAACATTTATTCTATACAGAGGGGACATCATAGTAAATTTAAAGAAATTTGAGGCCCATTAACAAATTACTGCAAGTTATGATATATTAATATTATTTCCCTTTGTTTTGTGAAAGAGTGTTAGACACATCCAGGAAGGGAGGGGGGAGGGAGGGAGGTTGGGAGGTGGGAGTTAATAACTGTATATTATTTGATTGGAACAGAGTGCAGTATGCTATATTACTTGTTTGTTCTTCTGTTTGCACTATGTATTTGATGTAAAAATGAATAATTAAAAAAAAAGAAAAAAAGGCATTCACTGTGCCTTTTCTAAATGCTTAAGGGGCTCAATATTCAAAGGATTTACACTCTTTTATCTTTGAGAGTTCTGCTCTTAAATTGGTCTTTTTGAAACTTTACTAGGGCTGAGTCCCTAACGTTTTACTCAGAATTTCACTAAACTTATCAATTTAGAAGCATAAAAAGTGGATGGCAACAGAGGGTAGAATTAGAGGGGAAATATGTTAGAAGCCTAGCACTGATTTTCAATATTAGAAAGGCAATTTGGTAAACAACCACCAACAGGTAGGTGCCAAATACTCACGTATGTTAAAGAACATACTGGCACCTACCAACATATACAACAGATGCAATAAGTTACCAGAATTAGTAATATTAGAAAAGGTACAGAGAAGGGCAATGAAAATGGTAAAAGGGATAGGACGACTTCCCTATGAGGAAAGGCCAAAGCAACTAGGGATCTTCAGCCTGGAGAAGAGATGGCTCAGGGGAGATATGATATAGATCTATAAAATACTGAGTAGAGTGGAAAGGGCTCTTTCCAAAAATACTAGGACTAGGGGGCATGCAATGAAGCTACTAAGTCATAGATTTAAAACAAACTGGAGAAAATATTTAAACTCTGGAATTCATTGCTGGAGAATGTGATAGAAGCAGTTAGCTTAGCAGGGTTTAAAAAAAAAAAAACAGGTTTGGATAATTTCCTAAAACAAAACTTCATAAGTCATTAATAAGATAGACTTGGGGAAATCCACTGCTTATTCCTAAAATGAGCAGCATAAAATCTGTTTTACTCTTTGGAATCTTGCCAGGTATTTGTGACCTGAATTGGCCCTGTTGGAAACAGGATGTTAGGCTTGATGGACCTTCGATCTGTCCCTTTATGGCAAATCATGTATTTTTATATTCATACATATGTAAGTGCAAAGGGCAGAATGTAGGCAGAATACAGGCAGACAATGGACAGGTTTACCAAATTTGTTCATGATTTACAGAATGCTGTGCATTACGTGCTAATGTGCTGTGACCACTTAGGCCCAAATCCTGTATAGGACGCACGGTCTCAGAAGCCGCCCAAGTGGCTTTTGAGAATCGCGCATGGGCATCTTATACAGAATCGCACCTAAACCCACCTAAGAACCCGATTCTCTAACCGGCATCTACATTACAGACGCCAGTTAGAGAATCAGGTTGCCGCTGAGCTTATCACAGCAAGGGATCACCCTGCCATGATAAGTTTAGCGGCAACCCGTCCCCACCCCCCGCGAAGACTACCGGCAGGAGGGATGCCCAATCCCTCCTGCTGGAACCCCTCCCCCCAATGCGTTGACAAGAATTGCACCATGTAGTGTAGTTGCACCATGAAGCAATACCAAAGCATTATAATTTTCTCAGTTTTACATTATATTACATTACATTAGGGATTTCTATTCTGCCATTACCTTGCAGTTCAAGGCGGATTACAAATGGATTGTCCGGAGATTAGAAGTATTTAGTATTAAAAGTATTTAGGGAGTAGTTTGTACATTTCTTTGAGTTGTTAAGGATTACATCTGAGTTGCCATGATATTGGAAGTTCATATGTAGTAGCTGCAGGTGATGCTTGGGACATTTCTGATTGTGTTAGTACGGTTTTATGTATTTTTTTTGAATAGAAGGGTTTTTATTTCTATTTTGTAGGCAGTGGTGTACCAAGGGGGGGCGGTCCACCCCGGGTGCACGCTCCTAGGGGGTGCACAGCCGACCGGATCCGGAACCTCCCGCGCTGCTTCAAACCGCACTTCAGCGCGGCTGCCCTACTTAGAGCAGAGTCGGCAGCTGCGCTGAAGTGAAGAAGGTCCCGTGATGACTGGGAAGAGGTTAGTGACGTCGGTGGGGGGGGAGGGACCGGCAGCCGCAATCATCGCGGGATCATGCCGCAACTAACTGCGTCTGCCGGCCCAGCCCCCTCCGACGTCACTTACCTCTTCCATCGGAGCAGAAGCTGTCATTGCGGGACCTTTGGGATGGAGAAAGAAAGGAGGTCAGGGTGGCATGAAAGGGTGTGGAGGGTGACAAAGGGGGGTCAGGGTGCTATGGAAACATGGTGAAGGGTGACAAAGGGGGGTCAAGGTGCTACAGAAACATGGTGAAGGGTGACAAAGGGGGGTCAGGGTGCTATGGAAACATGGTGAAGGGTGACAAAGGGGGGTCAGGGTGTTATGGAAACATGGTAAAGGGTGACAAAGGGGGGTCAGGGTGCTATGGAATCACGCTGAAGGGTGATAAAGGGGGGTCAGGGTGCTATGGAATCACGCTGAAGGGTGACAAAGCGGGGTCAGGGTGATATGGAATCACGCTGAAGGGTGACAAATGGGGTCAGGGTGGTATGGAAGCGTGGTGGAGGGAGAGAAAGGGGCAGATGCTGAAGGAATTGCAGGGAAAGAGACATAAGGGGGAACGATACTGCATGGAATTGGGTTGTAGGGAGCGAAAGGGGGCAGATGCTGATGGAAGTGGGGGGAAAGAGAGAGAAGGGGTAGATGATGGAAGTGGGGAGAAGGGGCAGATGATGGAATTGGGGAGAGAGAAGAGGGCAGATGATGGAAGGAAGGGGGGAGAGATAGAAGGGGCAGATGATGGAAGTGGGGAGAGAAGAGGGCAGATGATGGAAGGAGGGGATAAATAAAAGGAGGGCACATGATGGGGGAAAAGGATTGAGTTAGGGAAATAATGGAGGGGGTGAGGGAAAGAGGTGGTGAGCTGTAGGTAGACAGTAAAAAAGGAAATTGATGAGAGTGTAGTAAGAACATAATCTATATGGATGCAGAAAATAAATTGAAAAGGAAAATAAGGGAAGAAAGGGATTGCAGAAGAGAGGTGTGGGAGAGGGAAGGAGAGGAGAGAGATGCCAGACCAATGGGGGTGAAAGGAGAGATGGAAGGGGGAGGCATACAGTTTCTGGAAGGGGCATTGAAGGAGAGAAGATGCCATATAGGGGCAGAGAGATGGCAGACAGTGGATGGAAGGAAGAGAGTAACAAGAAGATGAGGAATGCAGAAACCAGAGAAGACAAAGGTAGAAAAAAATTTTCTATTTATTTATTGCTTTAGGAGACATGTGTCACTGTTTCTGTGGTGTTGCATTGTATGCAGAGTCCAGCTTCTTTCTGGTTCAATTTAACCTTTGTCTATGTATTTCTATTTTATCCTCCCTTTTAAAAAACTGTGGAGCGTTTTTTAGCACCAGCCGTGGTGGTAGCAGCTCTGATGCCCAGAATTCTATGAGCATCAGAGCTGTTACTACTGTGGCTAAAATCCACACTACAGTTTTGTAAAAGGGGGAGGGGTTAGTTTGTGATTACATATTCCATACTAGGCGAAGGTGTTTTCTGTGTTCTATGTGTTCGAAAGACATGGTTTTCTGTTAGGATTGATGGTGTAGGATTGATCTGTACTAGTCTGGCTTGTTTAGTTTTACAATGGGTGTATTGATGTTGTACTGCTCACTGCATATGTAAGATGCTGCCTTTTCTAGGTACTCATGTGTGACGTGTGGATTGTTACTAAAAATCATGTTTTTCGTACAGATGGGGGGGGGGGGGTGCCAAAAAATGATGGGCCCCGGCTGTCACTTATGCTAGGTATGCCACTGTTTGTAGGTTTTGTAGTCTGTGGTTGTCATCAATAGGTTGTAGAGTTGTGGATCAAGTGTTGCAGCTCGAGTGGCCAGGAGGTTGTCGTACAGTTTTTTTCTTTCGACGTTTTTGGTTGGAGGGTGTGTGAATGGTACATGGGTTCTCCTATGTCTGGTTGAGGTGGATTGAAATAGTCGATTGTTCCAATAGGCTGGGCTGTCTCCATTTATTGTTTTAAATAGTAGGCAGTAAAATTTGAAGTGTATTCTCGCTTGTATTGGGAGCCAATGTGAGTCATGGTATGCCTCTGTGATGTGGTCGAATTTCTTCAGCGAGTAGACCAGTCTTAGGGCTGTGTTTTGTATTGTTTGTAGTTGTTTTATCATGGTTGCTGTGCATGGGAGATATAGTATGTTGCAGTAGTCTATTAGACCTAAGATTAGGTATTGTACCAAGAGTTGGAATTGTTTTCTGTTGAAGAATTTTCTGACTTGTCTCAGGTTTCTCATGACTGCGAATGATTTTTTTAATTGTTTTGTTGATTTGTGGCTGCATTGTTCTTCATTGCTTTCTTAATAATTCCTGATTTTCATTTTAATAGTTTGTTACCGTGGTTATCTCTCACTACCAACCCCTGCATAACTTGTTTCCCAGGTAGAGTTTTGTTTGAGTTTGTGGATATACTGTACCTGGTAGGCTCTGTTGATATCTAGCATTCTCTTCAACTCTGGAGAACCATCTCTAATTTTAAGTACACAAGGACAGAAGCTTCTGCAAAGAGAGGAAAAGAAAAAGTGAGATAAGCAAAAAAAACTAGTCAATGATTTTATTAAAATAGGCATCACGTTGGCCACCCTCCAGTCTTCCAGTACTATGCTGAAAAATTTCAAATAACCAACAATAGCTTTGCAAGTTCATTTTTCAATTCTATCAGCACTTTGAGATGTATACCATCCAGTCCAGGCAATTTGCTACTGTTCAATTTGTCCAATTGACCCATTACATTTTCTAGTGTTACAAAGATTTGTTAGAGTTTCTCTGATTCATCAGAACTGAATACCATTTCTGGCACAGGTAACTTCCCCATGTCTTCCTCGGTGAGGACCAAAGCAAGGAATTCATCTAATTTCACCTCTAAAGCCTGTCTTATCTGAGAGCCCCTTTTATCCCTCGGTTGTCTAGTGGTCCAACTTATTCTCTTCCCGGCTTCTTGCTTTTAATATACCTAAAAATGTTTTTACTGTATGTTTTTGCTTCCAGCAAAATCTTGTTTTGAAATTCTTTCTTTGCCTTCCTTATTAGCACCTTGCATTTGACTGGCCATTCCTTGTGCTGTTTACAATTATTTTCAGTCAGATCTTTCTTCCATTTTCTGAAGGATTCACTTTTGGCTCTAATAACTTCCTTCACCTCACTCAGTAATCACGCTGTTTGGTCTTCCTTCCTCCTTTTTTAATACATGGAACATATCTAGTCTGGGCTTCTAGGATAGTATTTTTGAATAACATCCACATCTGATCTAAATTTTTGACCTTTGCAGCTGCTCCTCTTAGGGTTGTTTTTTTTTTTTTATCATTCTCATGTTATCATAGTCTCCTTTTTTAAAATTAAGTGCAATTCTATTGGATTTCCTGTGTGAACTTATTCCAGGGATTATATCAAATCTGATCATGTTATGATCATTGTTATCAAGCGGCCCCCAGCACCATTATCTCCCGCACCAATTCATGCACTCCACTAAGAGCTAGAACTAGGTCTAGAATTGCTCCTAAATTGATCTCTTTGAAAATGTACTTGGGTTGAGTGCCTAATCTCTTGAATTTAAGAGCATAAAAAGTGGATTTAGGGAGGAGAACAAAAGTTAGAGCTTAGCACCAGTCTCATAAATTAGGCTTATAAATTTAGGCAAATGAATAGCAGACAAACATTTATAAGAATAACTTTTAAACTCCTAAATTAAAATTAGTTTTCAATCAGGCTTGAAGTTTGGCTAAAACAGAGCACAAATTAGGAGCCTAACTCAGAAGCATACATTTTGGAGATCTACCTATAGAGAATGTTACTAGCAGTATGTGTCTGGAGAAGGAATGTATAAAGTAAAGTGATTTAGAGGGCTCTATCATGTAGCGAAAACAAAGAAATTGACCCTGGATGATCCATAGAGAATAAAGAGTCCAAGAGAAACCAAAAAAACACTGTGGAGAGACGATGTTCCTGAAATGGACTTTATTATTAACATAGAAATCCACTTAAAAACCTTAAGAACCTGGTTCACTGGGAGCGTTGAACCCAACACGGTCCGTGTTTTGACAAGAGAGTCTTCCTCAGGGGTCCCTGCTTGTCCTAGGGTGGAAAATACATGGAAAAGCTAAACAATCCAAAAGTACCAATATGTAGAAGCTCCGCATGAACCGTGATGCAAAAACAAATTCAATGAGGAGCTTCTACGTATTGGTATTTTTGAATTGTTTAGCTCTTCCGTGTATTTTCCACCCTAGGACTAGCAGGGACCCCTGAGAAAGACTCTTGTCGAAACATGGACCGTGTTCGGTCCAAAGCTCCCAGCGAACCAGGTCCTTAAGGTTTTTAAGTGGATTTCTATGTTGACTTTTATATATATATTTTTTAATAATAAAGTCCATTTCAGGAACATCGTCTCTCCACAGTCTCTATCATGTAGCAACAGCAGCACCTGGGAGCTTTCTTCCTTAGTATTTCCTAATTTGATAATAGCTAGAATAGGTATGGACATTTTGTTGGCTTGGTTGAGAGAGATTCATTTCCCTGACTTTCCTAGTGTGTGTTTTACTTAGGGCCCTTTTTATCAAGCTGCGCTTGGAGTTTTTAGCGTGAGCCGGCGCAGTAAATGCTCCGACACCCATAGAATTCCCCCGAGCAGCCCTCAGCATGTCCCTCCCGCCTCTCCCCTGTACGTGCTCCAAATTTATTTATTTATTTTCCCCTTCCTGTTACACCTTGAGCTCACATTTGGAAAAGGGGAGTAAAAAATCCAAAATCTAAATCCAAGGCGATCAAGAGTGTGCTCTCGTGGCAGAGGCTGGGCCAAGGAGCAGGCTACATTAAGATGTTCAATACTTACTCTGCTATCAGCGCTGGGCACTTCAGTCTCTTATCCAAGAACAGCTTCCTGATAAATGTGATGTTCATCACTTCTACTAGGTTCACAAAGGCTCTTGGAACCTGTGGAAAGTGACATTTGACAGTGAATGAGCATGAGTAGTCTCTGGGCCAGCTGCAGAGTAGTTGAGCAGGGTGGCCTCCCAGGGAACCATGCTATTGAAGAGTGTCACCAGCAGGGGGGGCCACCTCCACCAAGCCACATATAGGTGACAGGCAGTGGCGTAAAAAAAGGGGGGGGCGTTCTGTCCAGAACACACCGCAGTGCAGCCCCACTTTAAACCTGCAGGCTCGCACTGCAGGGAAGGCGGCAGAGGGCAGAAGAGTTGGGGCGGCACAGACTTCCATTTCAAAAATCCTCCCTGCTCTGCTCGCGGGCACCCCCCCCCCCACCCCATCGCAAACATAGGCAGCTCTAGTAAGCGTGCGCAGACCATCTACAGGGCAAAGTAGATGGTCTGCGCATGAGTGGGAATCGTTACCTAGCGATCCGTGTCATCGGATGGGGGCGTGCCTCCGATCATCCCCATTTGCGTGAAGATGGTTGGTGAATCGGTCGGCCTGCCTCCAATCGCCCACGGATTGGACACGGATCTCTAGGTTAGTGAATCTAGCCCTATGTGACTTGCCCAGGGTCACAGGGGGCAGTGTGAGTTTGGGCCCACACGCTCAGGGGGCCGAGGCTGTAGCTTTAGCCACGGTGCCACACTCTGCCCCTCTCTCAAGGCCCCTAGTCAGCATCAGGAGCCCAGGCACAAAAAAGACCTCCAGAAACCCCTCAGGGTCAATGAACAAGAAAGTATAGGAATGGAAGGGGTGGAGGCAGTGGCCCCAGGTACCGTCTTGGTAGGGGCGTGGCACCCGTCCTCCCCTCCACCCTCATCAGTGACGCAGCAGAGGGAAAGTCCTTGCGGGATAGGTCAGGAGAAGCCTGTTCACCGTGCTGCCTTTGGCAAGCCGGTCACTGCCACTGTTTCAACTACTTTAGGAGGCCCGAAGGGGGGTGGGGGGATTGGTCGTGAGGTGCTGCACAGGGTAATAGGAGGGAACTTGGCGAACGAGTTGACAGAAGACAAACAGAAACCAGAGCCTGGGACCAACATGATTTGAATGATAAAATGACCAGACAACAAAAGTTAGAAAAATAATTTTATTTTCTATTTTATGATTACAATATGTCAGATTTGAAATGTGTTTCCTGCCAGAGCTACTGCTAGACAGCAAGTGTGAGTTAGGACCTAGCAGAGAGGAAGTGTCTTTTTTGTTTATTTAGTTTAGACTACAGCGCCGGCAGATGGCAGGAGCGGGCAAAGGGGGCTGGGGTGGGTGAAGAAGCTACAAAATAAACCCGTCAGGACATTTGAAACCCCCCCCAAAAAAAAAAAAAGATGCCCTACTGGATGGGAAAAGTGAATCGAATCGAAAAATCAATGCAATAGGCCAAATTGAATTGAATCGAAATATTTTCCCCTGAATCGGGCAGCACTAGTTAGCATTTGTCAAGCTTCTTTAAATCTCTCCTCGTTTCCATTCCTCCAGGCTTACTTATTGGCTCAGTCACCATACCTGAGGCAGCCACGTGCCACAGACACCTACCTCTTTATGAAGGATGTCCAGTGCTTCTTGAACTCGACTGGAAAACTTAAGGGGTGAATGGTAGTTCTGGCAAATAAGATACAAACAGCCATTATGTCACATTTCTTACCTGTTTAGAAAAGAAATATGCATGGACCCGCTTTGGATCTCATTCACTATACACTCCTCCCTCCATATTCGCGGTCGTCAGGGGCAGAACATAACCGCAAATACGGAAAAACCGGGAATAACTTTTTATATGTTATTCACGGGTTTGTTTGTTTTTGTAACAGCCACCGTTAATATATTGAAATCACGAATAACAAACAATGATTATAGTTGCGATTTTTGTGGAAAACAAAGTTATTTATTGCATAACAATACAGTAGTGTACAGTAATAATAATACAGTAAAGCTGGGAAGCACCAAACTTTTTATCGGTATAGTACTTTATTCATGATGTAATTTGGGGGAGAGGAGTCAGCATGCAAGAAATCACGAATAAGCGAAACTGTGAGTGCTGAAACCGCGAATATGGAGGGAGAAGTGTAGTATTTATTTATTCAATTTTCTTTTCTTTTTTTTTTTTTTTAATATTCTTTATTCATTTTAAAATCTTGCAACAAGTGTACAGGAATATGTCACTAATATCTACAATATAACACTTGAAATTCTTTCACATATAATCATAGAAACATAAAAATTATATCCCAACCCACCCACCCTTCTTCAATAATTGCAATCAATCATATCATAAATACATTATAAACATATAACTTAGTAAGATTTCCAGAACAACCTCCCATATATCTATCTAAGGAAAGTGATGTTTACTCATTACAATATCTTTCCAATGGCCCCCAGATCTTTATAAAATTATTATAATTCCCTTTCTCCAAAGCAATTGCTCTTTCCATCTTAAAAATATAGCATAGCGAATTCCACCAAAATGTATAATTAAGATTAGTATAATTTTTCCAGTTATTGGTAATATGCTGAATGGCAACCCCTGTTATTATGTGCTGACAATTGACTTTTTTCCCTCATAGACATACCAAACAGAATAGTATCATAGGATAATGCAACATGGTTTTCTAATAGACAATTTACTTGAGTCCAAATTGAATTCCCAAAAATTCTAATACAGGGCCAATAATAAAGTAAATGATCCAGTGTCCCCGCTTCCAGATTACAATGCCAGCATTTATTAGTCTTAGAGCTATCTAACTTTTGTAAACAAACAGTAGTCCAAAAAGCTCCATGCAACAAAAAGAACCAAGTTTGCCTCATAGATGCAGACCCGATATATAAGATTAAGTTTTTGTTTAGTTTTATTTATTCAATTTTCTATACTGTTCTCCCAGTTTACATGAATTTATTCAGGTACTCATGTATCTTTCCCTGTCTGTCCCGGTGGACTCACAATCTAGCTAATGTACCTGGGGCAATGGTGGGATTAGGTGACTTACCCAGGGTCATAAGGAGCAGCATGGGTTTAAACCCATAACCTCAGGGCGCTGAGGCTATAGCTTTAACTGCTGCACCACACACAATGTGATCCCCTTAAACAGAAGAGAGACTGAACAAATTGCAGCTCTACACTCTCGAGGAACGTAGGGAGAGGGGAGACATGATCGAAACATTTAAGTACCTCACGGGACGTGTCGAAGTGGAAGATGATATTTTCTTTCTCAAGGGACCCTCGGCCACAAGAGGGCACCCGCTCAAACTCAGGGGCGGAAAATTTCATGGCGACACCAGAAAGTATTTCTTCACAGAGAGAGTGGTTGATCATTGGAACAAGCTTCCAGTGCAGGTGATCGAGGCAGACAGCGTGCCAGACTTTAAGAATAAATGGGATACCCATATGGGATCCCTACGAGGGTCAAGATAAGGAAATTGGGTCATTAGGGCATAGACAGGGGGTGGGTAAGCAGAGTGGGCAGACTTGATGGGCTGTAGCCCTTTTCTGCCGTCATCTTCTATGTTTCTATGTATCATTGAAGAATTCATCCCCCTGCAGGGAATAATCCACATCAGTTTCCTGACTCTTCAGTGGGCTGCTCCCTTACAATTATTTATAACTCAACCTGTGCATTTTAATGTTTCTTCTACTTTTCCTTTAGAAGTGGGTGTCCCTCAAGAGTCGACATTTTCTGTAATGTTTCAAGGCAGAACCTGTTAAGTATTTGTTTAGGAATTTAATGGTGCAATATTGCCTTTACGCACCTGACATCCTGGGTTGGATTTTTTTTTTTTTTCATTCGATGGAGATAGTAGAAAAATATGTTCTCGACCTGGATGGACTAGTACCAACATGTGTTAAATGAACAAGCTGGAAATTTTGTTTGTTCCCCTAGTACAGACATAGCACCAGTCTAAGTTTCAAGACTATCATATTAAAATTTCTTCACAACTTGCCATTCTTGAAAAACTGGCAGTATTTTTCTGTCCTGGAGACAGTGGGCCACAAAGCTGTAGCCCAGTGCTCTCAGGCTGCTTTTTTAAGGGACTGGTATATGCCCCTCAACTCAGACCTATATATTAGCTTGACTCCTAGCAGTAGTACCACAAGACTAGCACTAGGGGTTGCCAGTGCCACTTTGAACCTGTCAACAGAGTAGGCAGGAGCAAATGGGGACTGCTTCTGCTCTGGTTCCTTTACATCCCAGGTAGGCCTGGGGTAGGGATAAGCAGAGAAGGGGGAACATTGGAATGTCTGAGTTGGCAGAGTGTCAGGGGACAAATATTAGCATACCATGAGCCCTTTTAAGAGGAGGCCTGGGAGCATCAGGCCGTGGCTTTACCAATTTAACACTGCTTGTGAAGTTGATTGCAAGCCTCATTACTCTTCTACCACAGTTTTGATTAACCCAGATGATCGATGTTTAAGTAAGTATGAAAGTGTATGTGAAACATACAAAAACACCACATCTAAGCTATAACAAGATTCCAGTACCTTCTACTATCTCTAGCACTTCCTGTCAGCTGATTCTTGCTTTGGTACCTCATACAGTCCAGTTTTGGTCTGTCACAATTTGGTTTATCCCTACTTTTGGGAGATAGGTTAGAGTGTAGGCAGAAGTCAATTTATTTATTTATTTTTGTGGGGGGGGGGAGGGGGGGCATGCATTTCCTCTCATTACTTTTCCTTCCACCTCCTGGCACTGTTAAATCCTACCTTTGCTGGTGGGGATGCCCAAGACCCGCCTGCTGAAGAGGTCTGCTGCCTGAGAAGCTAGGAAGTCAGTAGCCTTTTTCAGTTGATGACACCAACACTCCCACACATGGGATTGCCAGCCAGTGTCAGGAACACTCCATGGCTGCCCCAATTTTGAAGGGGTTCTAATTCCAAAATGAGGAGGCCAAGGCCCCCTGTGGCTATGGCAATAGTTAGAGCAGGTTTGTCCAACTTTTTTCTATCAGGGATCACATTTTATATTTTGCAACATTCGGAGGACCAAAACACACACGTTGTAGTTTGCCATATGCTCATCAAATAACAGCAAAATACAACAGTGTGTCGTCTCCTCCCAGCCAGTCTCGCTCTCTCTCTATGTGTCTCATCTACCCGCAGACTTCATCCAGTCTACTTGTTCTCTCTCATGTACCCTCCCAGGCTTTACCCAGTCTCTTTCCCCTCACCTGGCTTCAGCTACAGAACATGCAATGGGCTTCCAGTTTCCCCGCCATGACTCAACACTCTGCAAGTCTGAGCTGCATGGGGCTGGAAGTTCAGGTTGGTCTCCTGGTTTCAAATCTTACGAGACTTGAAACTGTGAGACCAATCCATACTTCTGGCACTACTTGACTGAAACTTACAGAGATCTGAGTCGTGGAGAGGAAGAGGGCATCTTGCTACAAGCACCAGATAAATTACAAAACTTCCGAGGGCCAGAAAAAAAGCAAATGGAGGGCCGGGTTCTGGCCTCAGGACTATAGGTTGAACAAGCATGGCTTAGAGCAATAAGATTAGCTGGAGTTTTCAGCCTGCTTCCTTGACTTTGTTGTGACCTCAACTGTCTCATTCCTTCATCTCTTGGCTTTTATAGAATACTAGTATTTTAGCCCGTTACATGAACGGGTGCTAGAATATATGTCTGTCTGTCTTTCTTTCTGTCTCTCTCTCCCTCCTGCTGTCTTTCTTTCTTTCTTTCTGTCTCTCTCCCTGGCCCCCTTTGTCTGTCTGTCTTTCTGTGTCTCTCCCTGCCCCTGTGTCTTTCTTCTTTTCTTTCTGTCTCCCTTCCTCCCACTATCTGTCTTTCTTTCTATCTATCTGTCTCTCTCCCTGCCTCCTATGCAGCAGCATTTCTCTTCCCCCCACTTGCCTGTGCAGCAGCCACAGCAGCATTCCGTCCCCCTCCATTTCCCTGTGCAGCAGCATTTCCCCCACCCTACTTACCTGTACAGCAGCATTTCGATCCCCCCCACTTCCCTGTGCAGCAGCCACAGCAGCAGCATTCCCTTCCCACACACCACTTCCCTGTGCAGCAGCAGCGTTTCCCCTACCCTCCCTTTCCCTTCCTGCGGTCTGGCTGGCTCTCTTAGTCCCTTGCCGCCCCCCCCCTTCCCTTCCCGTGGTCCCGCCAAACCTGCCAACTACAGCAGCGTCTGCAGCACTCTACACACGCTGCTTTGGGGCCTTCTACTGCCCTGATTTGCTCTGCTGCATCTCTGATGATGTCATCAGGGACGTGCCAGAGTAAAGAAGGCCCCGAAGCAGCGTGTGTAGAGTGCTGAAGACGCTGCTGGAGTCGGCAGGTTTGGAGTCAGGACCGCGGGAAGGGAAGGGGGGCGGCAAGGGACTACGTGAGCCGGTCAGATGTCGGGAAGGGATGGGAGGGTCAGACCGCGAAGAACTTACTTAGTGAGTGAGTGGGGAGCCGGCAAAGCGGCTGGAGTGTTTTTTGTCGGCGCTTCCCTTCCCACCCCGCGAGGTGTCGCCGCGGCTCCTCTCGATCCTCGCCAGCATCGGAAGCCTTCTCCAACGCTGGTGCAGCTTGTAAGAGGAGCCGACACTGCGGCTTTTAATCTTGTGGAGAGCAGGGAGTCCAGCGCTGGCAGCCAGTCCTGCCGGCGAGTGTAGGTAGGTGCTGGGAAGAAGGCTGGGGGACTCCCGCATGCGCACTCCTGCTGCCACAGACCTACTGATCACAGATCAGAGATCACGGAACACGCAGGTAAGAGTGCACATGCGCGGCTAGGGTTTTATTATATAGGATACTCTTGTATCCATTCTTCAGCTGTTTGCTCTGTACTGAAAAAAGCAGCTGTATCAGAAATGGGGACCTGGCAACTTACGGAATCCTTGCAGTAGTTACAGAGATCGTTGACTCCGATGAACAAAGTGATGACTTTCCAATCATTCTGATAGTTGATTCTCTATGGTAAAAAAAAAAAAAAAAGTTTCATACTCAGAAAATTGTTTCCTTGCCTCCTGTGCTTTTCCTTTCCTTACGCCCCCCAAACTCTCTTGTAGATGAAACAAGCTATTCGGCTTAAGTTCTACATCATGACTCCGTGGGGCCTAAGTTGTTGGCAACATGCCCCAATAATTCTTTGACACTGGCCTAGCCTTTAGTAGCAATTCAACGGCTTATCATTTGGTAGCCTGGGAAAGAACTGATGAAATTAAATAGCAACTCTATAAGTTACAGGCCCGCATTACACGTCCCTTGCACACATAAATGTATAGAGCACTAGCACTTGTCCCCCGGATTCTGTATATGGCAACTAAAGCTGCGCATGCAGCTCTGTGTGCATTGCCAATTTGAACACGCAACTTAATTGGGTAATAAGCCAATCAGCGCAAGGAATTAGCGGCACTATGTAGAATTTATATGCCCAACTTGTGAAGCGTGTTCTATAAAGTTGAGTGTGCAAATTCAATCACGTAGATTTCAAAAGGAGGCGTGGTTAGGGGAGGGGCATGGACAGGTTGTGGGTGTTCCAATGAATTAGGCACTCTTATAGAATATGCCCGACCTGCACATAAGTTAGGTAAGAGCATCTACACCAGGTTTCAGTTAGTGTATCGTGGGAATGGGCACTATAAAATGTGCCTAATTCGAGATGCAGTTATGAAAATAGCACTAAGAATGGTTTTTTGGGGTGCTATATATAGAATTAAGTCCTATGTGTGTAAGTGTACATCTGCCTGTGAAAGGGCCAGCAGGGCGCCTAAGTGTTATTCTCTATCGGCACACCTAAGTAACTTGAAAATGCAAGACTGATTCAAGATTTCTTCATGCAGAAAGTGTTAATCCCCACTGAATTTTTGGTCTCAGTCAGGCACATCCAAGTATTGGCAAACTCTGCTTCCTAGGCGAATGGAGCGTCTGATATGTTTCTGTTTAGTTGTTTATTTAAGATTTCATATACTGCTCTTGCATTTTACTGACCTAAGCGGTTTACAATGTATCAAGCTAAAATGAAATTAGGCACTTTAGGAAAAACTACCCTATCTGTCCTGAAGGCTCACAATCTAGCTAAAGTACCTGATAAACTAAAAATAAGTAATAACAACATATCAAAAATCAAAGAAATAGAAAATAGAAATAATGAAAGAAGATAAAAAATCAAAAATAAAATAAAACAAATTTAAGAGATAGAAAAGTCTCTGCAGCGGCCTGATAGCAAACAGTTATATTTTAGTGCAGGTCCTTAATACAGTGGGCTCAAACTCGCAGCCCGCCAGGCACTATTTTGAAGCCCATGGAATGTTTATCATAATCACAAAAGTAAAATAAAACAGTTTCTTCATCATATGTCTCTTTAGCTGTAAATGACAATATTATTATTAAGACTTAGCCAAAAGGAAAGATTTATCTATATATATAAAATCGGAGGTATGTATGTGTGTGTGTATGTGCCGCGATCACGCAAAAACGGCTTGACCGATTTGAACGAAACTTGGTATGCAGATCCCTCACTACCTGGGATGATATGTTCTGGGGGTCTCGCGGCCCACCTGCACACGTGGGCGGAGCTACAAACATAAAATCAGATTTCAACCATTCATGTCAATGGAAAAAATGTAAAAAGCTGCCATTCTCACAGTAATTCAAAAACGGCTTGACCGATTTGAACGCAACTTGGTATGCAGATCCCTCACTACCTGGGGTGATATGTTCTGGGGGTCTCGCGGCCCACAACTCTATGTTGCTTGCTCAGGGCTGGGTTCACCCAAGAATTTATATGTTCTTGCTCCAGGAGGTGAAACTAAAAATGTTGTTTATAATCACGGTTTGCGTTAGTTGTATTGTATTCATTTTGTCAAATATTTCACATTATAATTTGAATATTGTACTTTTTATTAAGCTGTAAAAAAATAATTTCATTCACCACTATAAAGTATCTTTATTTGAATCCATTCCAGCATAACTCTGAAACAGATGGATAGATTTCAACTAAACCTGGTATACATATCATTTAATATACTGTGGGGGTTGGAAGGGGTGAGGTAAAAATTATCAAAAACGACAGATATTACTGTCTAAACCAGTGTTTTTCAACCTTTTTTGGGCAAAGGCACACTTGTTTCATGAAAAAAATCACGAGGCACACCACCATTAGAAAATGTTAAAAATTTAACTCTGTGCCTATATTGACTATATATAAAGTAATTCTCTTGAATAGGAATCAAATAAACACAAAGAAAGTATTTTATAATTACTTTATTATGAAATATTAAGTAAACAGAATAGTGAAAAATTATAAAATACTTTATTCAGTGCGAAACCTGGGCCTGTTTGGCTGAACACAAAGCTGATATTCTGGCTGGAATCGAAGAAAGACACACACGTAGCTCTTCGTCAACAGCCGTTCCCTTCACCGCCCCGTCACCGTCACCGTCACCGCCATCCCTTTCACCACCCCGTCACCGCCACTGCCACTGCCATCCCATTCACCGCCCCGTCACCGTCCCCGCTGCATCCATATAAGCCTTAGTACTGTAATATTTAGCTTATTCCTTTCTTATAAATCAAAGTTCCTGCTGCTGAACTAGAGAAAGAGATGTTCAGCTGGCAGGGCTTTGTTTATACATTTTTATCAACACAACTAACATACTATTTTATCCTAAAGCAAAAAATAAATAAATAAATATAATTTTTTTTTCTACCTTTGTTGTCTGGTTTCTGCTTTCCACATCTTCTCATTCAATTCCTTCCATCCACTGTGTGTCTTCTCTCTACGTCTTCCATTTGCTGTTACTGTGCTTCTCCCTTCACCCCCCTCCCCAATTGGTCTAGCACCCATCTTCTTCCCTCCGCTCCCCCATAGTCTGGCATCTGTCTTCTTCCCACTCTGTCTTCCACATTTCCCTTCGGGGTCTGTTCCTCTCCACCCTCCTTCAATGTCTGTCCTATTCCTTTCCACCACCACCCTTCCCTCCCTCCTTTACCATCTGTTCCTTTCTACTACCCTTCAGCTCCTCTCACGTGGCTTATCTATCTACCTTCCTCCCTCTTATTTTCATGGCACGTTACAATGTAATTTGTGCAAGCCACTGGAGCCTGCGAGCTCGGTCCCTGTCCCATCCCCACAAACCATCTCGCTTCTGTGCTCCTATTTTCTCCATTTCTAATATCTCCCCTATGTATCTGTCATTGCCCCCCCCCCCCTGTGTCCATATACCATCCCCATGGCATGTCCCCTTTATGTCTCTGTCCCTATGCCCCATGCACATAATTTCCCCTCTTTCTGTTACCTTCCTGTGTCCAGATTTCCCCTATCTTCCTCTTCCATACCAGTGTGTCTCTTCTTTTCAACCCCATCTAGCTTTTTTCCCTCTTTCTTCCCCCCCCCCCTGCTTCTAGCATCTGGCTCACCTGCCTGTCCTTCCCTTTCTTTCCTGCTGTGGGTTTTTCTTTCCGTCTTCATCCCCTTGGCCCAGAATCCTTTTCCCTTTCACTCCCTCCTTCCAATTTGAGCCGGGAACACGAGCAATCGCACGGTCCCCGCAGCCACCACTCGCCTGCCCAATCGATCCTACTGTTTAGCCAGCTCTCTCCCTTTGCCTCACCTTAGTTTGTAGGTTTTGTTTTTCTGCGACATGCACGCTTTCCCAAAGAGCCGCGCACGCGCGGCTGCTCAGTGTTCAATCTTCTGCTCTGCTGCAACTTCCTGTTTCCTGTTGCGTCAGAGCAGAAGATCGAAACTGAACAGCAGCAGGGACCGGGGGAGTCTCATGGGAACGCGTGCGGGACCCGGCCTGAGGCCTAATCAGTGTCTGCACCGTACAGCACACCAGGCAACATCTCGCGGCACACTAGTGTCCCGCGGAACAGCGGTTGAAAAACACTGGTCTAAACCATAGTTTTCACAGAATAATGCTGAAACGCATGGACAGATTTCAACTAAACTTGGTATACATATGACTTACTATGCACGATAGGGATTGGGATAAATAGATATACACATTGGTATACATATGACTTACTATCTGGAAAAAAGTACTGTGGAGGTGGGAAGGGGGGGTGACGTAAAAAACCACAGATATTGCTGTAACAGTGCCTCCAACGAAACGTAAGGCAATTGGCCAAGTGCAATCAAAGGCTAAAATATGAAACAACAGCGTAGACAAGAAACTCCCGAGGACAGGAATACAAGACTTGCCATGCTGCGCAAGAGAGCTGCTACATCTAGAGCTTCAGAGACTTCCTGAGATAACACTGACACTTCCAATGCCGTTTAAGTCCAAGTTCAGCCCCAGACAGACGGCCATTATTCCTGCTAAAAATGAAGATGTCCACGATTCCTTTTCCTGTCTAATAGAAGATTGGGATAAATAAATATCCAGGCAACGCCGGGTGATCAGCTAGTAAACTATAAAGAGTTTTACCTCATGCAAAATTGTCATTTCTTTAATAAGACATTAACTTATTTTTTTCTGAGGCCTCCAAGTACCTACAAATCCAAAATGTGGCCCTGCAAAGGGTTTGAGTTTGAGACCACTGTCTTAATACAACTCCCGGCACAGTACACTTCACAGATCCATCACTGATATCATAATGCACTTACATATCAGACAATTCACAGCACGGCTTAGCTCACAAGTTAGCACAGAGAAAGGATTTTGCTTATGCCTAATAGAGAGATAACGGTTTCATTTTCTTACCGAGTTGCTTTTCATCAGTGCTATCAGCTTCCTTGCTTGGTCTGGCATATCACTGCAAGGAAGGGAGATCTCTGTTATCCAAAGAGTTAAGTGAAGGAAACTGGCTGGTCTGTAGTGGGTAGTGGGAGGTGATGAGGGAATGCTTCTTTAAAGACAAAAGGGCCGATATTCAGACCTTGGGAGGCAGGTTGGCTAACTCCTGTATATTCAGTGCCGGGCCATTTCAGGTGACTGGCATTGAATCACTATGCAACACGATTTTTGTTCCTGGGCAGAAAGTGTAATTTCCTAATTGCTCATGCCTAAAAAGTAAAGACAGTGCCTGTTTATTTCCATAAAACTGCTTTGGTGATCAAGAGAGTCAAAGTTTGCAATTTACGCATTTAAAATGTAAGAACGTCAACTTTTCATTCTTATAAATCAGTGTATCGCAAACTGTGTACTGCGGCACACTAAGGTTCTTCCTGAGATTTGAAGTTTGCCACGAGATGCTGGGGAGGAGGAGAGGTGCCTGCTGACTATCTACAGGATCTGCCTCTCACAGCAAGAGACATGGGCTGTAGGCAATCAGCCGGCACCAGCGCCTCTCCTCTCTGCGCATCTTCCCTACTGGCACACCCCACTGGCGGTTCAGGGCTCATCTGGAGGGCCTTCGAGCATGTGTCATTGGCGTGATGATGTCATGAGTTCGTTGGGGCTAGGAGAAATATTAACTGCATGGGTTAAAGACTGGCTCAGTGGCAGACATCAAAGGGTGGTGGTAAACGGTACTCCCTCTGAAAAGTCGGAAGAGCACAGTGGAGTACCGCAGGGCTCGGTCCTGGGTCCAATCCTATTTAATATCTTCATACGAGATCTGCCTCAGGGTCTTTGGGGTAAAATTGCATTATTTGCCGATGATGCTATGACACAGGACATACTTTTACTGGAGCACTGGTCTACTATTTGGCAGCTGAATTTTAATGCCAAGAAGTGTAAAGTTATGCACCTTGGTAGCAGAAACCCATGCAGAACCTACACTCTGTATGGTGAGACCTTAACTAGAACTGTTACAGAACGGGACCTGGGTATAATCATTAGTGAAGATTTGAAGACAGCCAATCAAGTGGAGAAAGCCTCATCCAAGGCAAGACAAATGCTGGGTTGCATCCGGAGAAGTTTTGTCAGCTGAAAGCCCGAAGTGGTAATGCCGCTATACAGGTCCATGGTGAGACCACATCTGGAATACTGTGTACAACTTTGGAGGCCACATTATCAGAAGGATGTGCTGAGAATAGAATCGGTTCAACGGTTGGCCACCAGGATGGTCTCAGGACTCAAGGATATCCCATATGAAGAACATCTAGGTAAGTTGCAGCTATACTCTCTTGAGGAACGCAGAGAGAGGGGTGACATGATAGAGACGTTCAAATGCGTTACTGGCCGTATTGAGGTGGAAGAAGACATCTTTTTCCTTACAGGACCTACAGCGACAAGAGGGCATCTGCTAAAAATCAGGGGCGGGAGATTTCATGTTGACACTAGGAAGTACTTCTTCACCGAAAGGGTGGTTGACCGTTGGAATGATCTTCCACTTCAGGTAGTTGAGGCCAATAACGTGACTGACTTTATTGGAAAATGGGATCAACATGTGGGTTCACTTCAAAGAACTTAGGGGGGAGGGTTATTTGAGTGGGCAGACTTGTTGGGCCGAAGGCTCTTTTTCTGCCGTCATATTCTATGTTTCTATGCTTCTATCGCGTCGATATCGGTGTACTTCTGGATGCCTCGAGTTGCGGCCACTACATTTACTGTGCCACGGCTCGACAAAGTATGCGGGACACTGTCAAAGTCATGAAAAGCAACATATGAATCACAATTAACATTTATTTGTATTGAAGTTATACAAAGATGACCACTGAAGATTTAGAAGTGAGTAGTTTTTTTTAAGTTCAATAAGTTTTTTATTTTCTTAGTTGCAAAACAACACAAATAGTAAAGAAAAGTAAGGATTAACAGCAGTATAAAACAAACAAATCAACATCCAATATCCGTATAACATTCCAAAAAATGAGAGACATATTGCTTCTACAGGATAATTTTACAGAAGTATCACAAACTAAAAGGAGTGGTACGTGAAAATCACGTAATCAATTGCACATATTTATACCCATATCATCTTAATTACATGTCATGAGTTATGAATTTAAGTAAGTACCTAATGTTTGGAAACCTGTCTAGTAAGAAGGTACCATAAGCATTATACAGAAAATTACTACTAAACATTGGCACAATATTGAAGTATGGGGTCCCAGATTCTATGGAAGTTTTTTAAAGAACCAACTCTCTGAGCGTAAAGAGATTCATACTTTACGATCGTGTTCAAATGAGACCACCATTCAGCATGAGTTACATCAGCCAGGTTTTTCCATTTGGTAAATATAATCTTAAGTGCAATCATCAATAAAGCACGCAGAGCCAAACTCTTATGATCAGTAGGAGAATAACGAGCCGAAGTCGTGCCAGTAATAAGTAAACTATAGGAAAGTGCCTGGTTAATATCAAGCATAGCAGAAACATCAGACCAAACCAATTTCCAAAATTTACTTAGCATGGAACAGTCATATATCATGTGACGTAGTGTACCCTCTTGTAGTTTACAGGTCCAGCATAGTTTAGATACTGACATATTCATTTTAGCTAGTCTGCAAGGAGTCCAGTACACCCTATGCAAAAGAAAGTATGCTGATTGAAGCATAGAGGCCGAATGTATTGCTCTGCCCGCAGATAGCCAGATATTCGACCATTCTTCTTCCTGTAAATCAATAGTTAACTCTGTATGCCAGGTATCTCTATTCTTAGTAGGGGGAGAGTCTACCGATGCACGAATCAACTTATACCAACGGGAAGCTTCTTTTCCAGCTGATGCGATTAATGCACAAGAATTCCAATATGAGGGCAGATCTAATACATATGGTGTAACAGAGAATATCTTTTTGATACAATGGGTCAGTTGTAGCCACCTAAAAAATTGGGAGGGGGGCAAATTGAAGTTTCTACAAATAGTTTCAAAAGAATACCATTGGGTACCATTGTATAAGTGTGATATACTCCACAACCCATGTGATTGCCATAGTTTCCATGAAATCACTTTCTTTTGGATTTTAATATCAGGATTATTCCATAACGGAGCCGCTAATGTCTTAGACCATTTATTGGTAGAATGGGTGTCGTAATGTCTAATTGCAGTAAGCGTGGAGTGAATAACAGGATGCTGTTCTAATGCTGATGAAAGGCCGTGCATAGCAGGCGCATATTTCAGAAGTACTGGATTAGAAGGAATCTCCATATGGATCCACAATGGGGTATCACTCAGTGAAGGTAAATCCATCCATCTCTTGCTCTGTCTCAACAGGAAAGCCACATGATAGTCGTATGGACTAGGAAAATTAACACCACCCTGTTGTTTGGCACATTTTAGTTTACGTAAACTAATCCTAGGCGGTTTGTCTTTCCAAAGAAATGAAGTCAGTAATCGTTCCAATTTCTTATAGTTTTGTATTGGCATTAAGCAAGGGAGCATAGACAGGGTGTAGTTTATAATTGGTGTAATCATCATCTTTATGGTCTCTAATCTACCCCACCAGGTAAGTTTTAAGGGCGACCATCGGGACATGAGCCTTTGGAGTTTAGATATTAAGAAATCCATATTTAACACTAATGTGTCCTCAATAGTTGTCCCAAATAGAATCCCTAGATATTTAAGTTTGGAAGTAGACCAAATAAAACCATATTTAGTAATATCATCTTTAGTGTCAGGGCAATTGATCGGCATTATTTCGGTCTTAGTTTGGTTAAGTTTATAACCCGAAACAAGAGAATATGAGGAAATCAGGTTAAGGATATGTGGGATAGATGTGGGTGATGCATATAAGAGCACATCATCAGCATAAGCTGAGAGTTTGATATGTGTCGTCGGAGTAATTAGGCCTTTAATGTTAGGATCAATGCGAATTGCTGTTAAAAAGGGTTCTAACGCAATATTAAACAATAAAGGGGACAATGGACACCCTTGCCTAGTTCCCCTAGTTGGGAAGAAAGGGGCAGAGTAGAAATCATTGATGTACAATTTGGTGGTAGGAGCCGAATAGAGAATATGAACAAGAGAAAGAAAATAGTTAGGAAAACCATACCATTTTAATACTTGAAATAAAAAATTCCATTCTATGCGATCAAACGCTTTTTCAGCGTCCAACCCCATGAGAAGTAATGGATCAGAATTGTCTTGAGCCGAGTAGAGGACATCTACAAGTAATCTAGTATTGTCGCTAGAAAGCCGTCCAGGGAGAAAACCAGTTTGGTCAGGAGCGATGATAGTCTGTATACAGGGAATGAGCTTATGAGCAATTATTTTAGCAAAAATCTTTGCGTCAGTATTTATCAAGGAGAGAGGCCTATAATTAGTCACCAATAAAGGAGATTTATCAGGTTTAGGGAGTACTATTATGGTAGCCTCAGTAAATGATCCCGAAATTTTACCTGATTGAATGATGGAGGTGAAGAAAGAGAAAATGGGGTCCATTAGTTGTGGAAGGAAAGTTTTATAAAATTCTGCTGTTAGTCCATCAGGACCAGGTGTTTTGCCCTTGGATAATTGAGATATTGCTTGTTCAATATCATGTTTAGTTATGGGCGTTGATAAATCCTGTTGAAAGTGTGGTGACAAAGGGGTATTAGGAAGTTTATCCAGAAATTTATGTATTTCTGGTAACTCACAGGCATTGGACTTATAAAGGGAAGAATAATAAGCATGAAAGTGTGATAATATGTCTTCTGCATTGGTCAAAGTATCATTATTAGAATCTGTAATAGCCGCTACATAAGTTTTCTCATTTCTGCCCTTGAGATACAAAGCTAATTGGTGTCCGCTACGGTTATTGTCAGAATAATAGGCAGCATTTTTAAGTAATACAGTGTGAGAGGCGGATTTACTGAGAAGAAGATTATGTTCTACTTTCATAGCTCTTAAACGTGTTAACGTTTCATAGTCTTGAGGATGTAACATATGAAGACTTTCCGTCAATTTGATTTGCATTTCCATTTCTTCCAATAATTTCAGTTTCTGTCGCTTTATGTGTGCCGCTTTGGAAATTATGACTCCCCTAATAAACGCCTTAAAGGCATCCCAGAGATTAATCCAGTTGGAAGTGGAAAGTATATTCAGAGAAAAAAATTCCGTTATGGCCTGGGAAACAGTATCTATAAAATCATTTTCTTGGAGAAGTGAGTTATTGAATCTCCATTGTTTGTAAATCAAAGGTCTAGCTATGTTAGCAAAGCAAAGCAGAATCGCTGCGTGATCTGAAATAATAATTTCTTTTATCTCAGACGACGAGAGGTAAGTAGTTAAAGTAGCGCTAATGAGAAAGTAATCTATTCTAGTGTACGTGGAGTGAGGTGGGGAGAAAAATGTATATTTTCTATCAACCTGATGTAGTATTCTCCAGGAGTCAACCAGTTGAAATTGGGAAATCAAGCCTTGCAGTTTATGCCAGGATCTAGGTACTTTATATGGTGCTTTCGACTGTCTATCAATCAACGGATCCAAAATAAGGTTAAAGTCACCACCTATTATATATGACTCATTAGGACAAAGCGTAAGTTGTAATGCTATGTCATCAAAAAATTCAGGCATATCACTGTTTGGAGCATATATATTGAATAGCAGAAGTGACATCCCATTTAGATCTAAATGAGCGGCTATCCATCTACCTGCAGTGTCAGTATTGTGAGAGGTCAACTGTATATCTTGTCTACGTCTAATAATTATCATGACTCCCTTTTTTTTTTCCACAGCCGGAGAATATATAACCGGCAACGCCCAACTAAAATGAAATTTAGCAGAATCAGTGGCATTTAAATGAGTTTCTTGTAGGTATACAATATCAGGTTGTAATCTATTAATATAATCTCGTATCTTTTGCTGTTTTATAGGGTTATTCAGCCCCTTCACATTCAGGGAACAAAATTTAAGTGACATAAGTAATCAATATGAAATATATGAATGGAGTACTTCCCACATGGGGTAACAATAGTATCCTGATGATGTAAAAAAGGAAATGGACCATCTGGTGGAGGATGTACAGTGTAAATAACAGACTACCCAGTATCTGTTAAATATAGTATAAAACAGCATAATGTTATTTAACTCTTCAGGAGAATTGTAGTACATATGCATTAAACAAATATGACCAATACAATACCAATTGGTACCATACATCTTGAAACCAGCTTCTCAGTAAAGGGTTCTTATCCCACATGACATGTAATAGTGCAATCAAAATGAAGTGAAAAATAAAAAGCAAGTAACACAACCAATCCATACTTGAATTCTGTGCAATATTAGTTGTTAGCAAGTCTGTCTCATACAAATTAAAATTGGATACGAATGTGAAAACCAGGAACAACTCAGGTATAGTAAGGCCACCTAGGCAGATAGGGGGAAGCTCAACACAGAACAGATCAACTGTTAAAGAACCTTGAGAAATTTAAAAGGCGATAAGATTATATAGGCAAGCAAACTGATAGATAAACACACTTTAACCTATATATGAGCCGGACATTATATCAATCAGTCCTGAACATAACAGCAATGATAAAGCACTGGAGAAAGCACAGTGCCTATTAATAACATCAACTTATCAGCATGAAATAAGGAAACAGCCCCTGTTAGGCAGCAGAATCAAGTGGCATCAATACTGCTCGGCGCTTGCAGCTCCAAATAATCCGCCAGTTCATGAGGGTGCTGAAAATTCTTAGTAGAGTTGTTAAGCGTGACACGGAGCGTGGCAGGGTAAAACATCCCGTACTTCGCACCCAGTTGTTTAAGTTTAGGTCTGTATTCCAAAAGCTGCTTCCTGCGCTTCGCCGTGTGTTTAGATAGATCAGGCACTATAAGTATAGTGTGCCCCTCAAATTTTAGCGGATGGTGCAATTTAGACTGGCGCATAATTTCCATAACCTGGGAATATCTCAGCAGCCTGGCGATGATAGGCCTCGGGTATTTCGCCTGAGGCTCCAGCACGTGCGTCGGTGATCGATGTGCTCTGTCTATCTCCAGCTCGTGTTTAAATTCAATATTTAGGATTTTAGGCAGCATGGTTTGCAGAAAGGCAATGGGGTCTCTTCCCTCCCTCGTTTCCGGGACCCCCAGCACTCTTATGTTGTTTCTTCTCGAACGATTCTGTGCATCCTCAAGCTCCTGTTCCAAGATGGCGACACGTTTAAATTGGCGCTGCAGCGCTTTTATGTTATTTTCGGAAACTTCAATTTTTTGTTCAGCTGTGTCCAGTCGTGAACGGCAAACAGCCATTTCCACGTTGAGTGAGGCTAAGTCAGTTTTTATATCCTCCGTGTTCTGGTTAGTAGTAGCAAGCAGATCTTTTATGGTACGGAGTTCAGCCATGACACCCTGCAACGATTCGGCCTCATCCGTTGCAGGCGGATTTTTCAGCGGCGAAATGGGGTCCACACTCTTACGCTTGCCAGTCTTTGAAACTGACATTTTCAGCAAGCTTGCCAGGGCGGAATCGCGCCGAAAAAATTTCTCAAAGTCTAGTATAAATATCTTTATAGAGATCCGATCAGCGGAGCAAGCCCACTACGCTGCCATTCACAGTGGTGCTCACTAGCGCCCCCCAGTGAGTAGTTTTTTTGAGATTTCCGATTATATTGTAAGCCACGTTCACGAATCAGCCCCAAGATGTAATCTCCCATCATGTTCTTATTATATTGTTCTTTATAGCAGAGTTTGAAGTCCAGTATATCCTAGCACAGGGGTAGGCAATTTTGGTCCTCGAGAGCCGGACCAAAGTCAGGTTTCAGGATGTCCACAATGAATATATATGAGATGGATTTGCATGCACTGCCTCCTTGAGATGCAAATCTATCTCATGAATATTTATTGTGGATATCCTGAAAACCTGACTTGGCTGTGGCTCTCGAGGACCGGAATTGCCTACCCCTGTAGTGGAAGCTCTCACCTTGCTTCTCTGAATACGTTATGTTATGTTAATCAGGATTTCTATTCCTCCTTTATCTATTCAGTTCAAGGTCGGATTATGTTACAAAAGGTGGGTCAGTTACTCGGGAAGTTATAAGGGGCAATTTGACACGGACATTCAATATAGTTGCTAGTACAGATAGATCAGTGCAGTTACTAATATAATTAGATCATAATTACAAATACATAGCTACAAGTTCAAGTAAGTCATTGTTGGTTCATCAAGAAAACAAAAATCATGATTTTTAACTGGAAAAATGACATAATTCTTAAAATGCCATTCGTCCTTAATAACAATACTTTAGAAATTGTCCACAATCTAAAAATTTTAGGAGTTATAATTGATGACAAATTGATTTTCCACGATCATATTAATAATATAGTTAAATCTTGTTTTTATAAACTGCGGCTAATAAGATCAATCGCCAAATTTTTGGAGCCTAAATCACGCAATATTCTGATCCATTCACTAGTCATAGCTAAAATAGATTATTTTAACTCCCTATTACTTAACATCTCTCAAAAAGAAAAGCGACGTCTTCAAATCATTCAAAACACCGCCATTAAATTGATTTATAATGCAAAGAAATATGATCACGTTACGCCTCTATTTATCGATGCTCATTGGCTTCCTATCAGCCACCGTATTTTATATAAGGTAATGCTGCTTATTTTTAAAACCCTAGTCCATAACGAGCCTCTGTTTATATCAAGGATGTTAATTCCTTATAATCCCGTTCATTCACTCAGATCATCCTCTCAAAACTTACTAGTTATACCTTCCCTTAAAACAATAGGAACAAGAAGAACAGGCATGTTTTCTGTTATGGGCCCACAATGGTGGAACTCTCTACCACAACATATTACAAATGAAAGAGATCTTCTTTCTTTTAAAAAATCTTTGAAAACTCACCTTTTTAAAGATGCTTTTAATACTCAATATTAAAATTTTTTTTAGTTTTTTAATCTTTTACCTACCCCCGTTCCCTTATGTTTTTTCCCGTATTTGTTTTTCTATATATAATAGATGTAATCTTTGCCCTTCTTTCCCTCCCACTTCAAGTTTGTCTTGTCTTAAATTTGATGTTACTGAGTTTTAATTTGTATCTCTATATTTTATGCTTTTTTTACTTATGTACATCGCTTTGTAAACAGATTCAGCGATAAATCAAATATTAATAATCCTTGAACCTTGAACCTTGTTACGTCCCAGGAGTTGCATTAGACCGGGGGTGTTCACACTTTTTTGGCTTGCGAGCTACTTTTAAAATGACCAAGTCAAAATTATCTACCAACAATATAATTTTAAAAAATACAAAGCACACGGTACGCAGAGAAAATGTTAATTACCATTTGTATTCGGAGGTTTTTTCAGAGGTCAAGGCAGATGACTTTAAAATATGCAATGTCACCTCAGTAACAACTATACAAAAATAGACAAATATAGCCCCTCCCCTTTTACTAAACCGCAATAGTGGTATTTAGTGCAGGGAGCTGCGCTGAATGCCTCTCGCAGCTCCCGACGCTCATAGGCTCCCTGCACTAAAAACCACTATCGCAGTTTAGCAAAAGGGGGCCATAGTGCAAAATATAGACAGAAGATATAAATTCTCAAAACGGACACATTTTGATCACTAAATTGAAAATAAAATCATTTTTCCTACCTTTTTGTCTGGTGATTTCATGAGTCTCTAGTTCCACTTCCTTCTTCTGTAAATCCAATATTTCTTTCTTTCTGCCCCTCCCCTTTTCTTTATGTCTCTCTTCCTCTGCCCCCTCTTTATTTCTGTCTTTCTCTCTCCCCCTGCCTACCTGTCTTTCTTTTTCTCTTCCCCCTGCCCCTCCCCCCAAGCCATCACAATGATTTCTCCACTTCCCCGATTCTTTCTCTCTCTCTGCCTCCGCCAAGCACCACTCCGATTTCTCCCTGCTTCCCTGAGCCAGGCCTGGCGCGTACAAGCGCCAGGCTCACAAGCCTTCTCCCCTCCACCCCCCCACCTCCACCCCCGACCTCAATTCTGACATCAGAGAGGAAGTTTCAGCCCAGCCAGGCAACAATTGGCTGGCCCAGAACTTCCTCTCCGACCTCAGAATTAATGTCGGAGGTGAAGGCTTGTGTGTCCGGCGCTTGTACGCGCCTGGCCTGTCTCGGGGAGGCAGGAAGATTGCCAAGGCAACATGATTGACTCGTGCATGCATGCAACATCATAGCGTTGAGGTAGGCCTAATTTAGTTGACTGCCGCTGGCTAGATATTGATCTGTGCATTGAGAAGTACTTATAAAATTTTTGCTTGTTCCTGGTAGTTTTCTGATTGCATGTGCCCCCTAACACTTGAATTTAATCACAGTACTATCTTCTACTAGTTCGGCTGGTTGGCTATTACAGACACCCTCCATTCTCTCCGAAAAGAAATATTTTCTCACCATTCCTCTGACTCTGGAATAAAAGATGAATGGTTCACTTACTCCGCTTTGGCTTCAGGGACAGCTTGATTGAGAAAGGCATTGGGCTGACTCTGCTTTCCAGTTCCAGTGGCATACCCCGTCAAGTTGGGGTTAAACACCCGGAGGATATCTAGACACACAGTGTAATAATATTGTGTTATCCTCTTGCTACCTGCCTATCGAGTCATCACTTCAGCAGGAAAATAAAATTCTCCCGCCCACCCAAGATGGCATTTCCCACTGCCAAGGGACAAACTTTTCAGTAGATTACAGAGCTTAAATCTATATACAAAATCCCATGAAACAATCATTTCTAGGGTGAGTTCAAAGAATTAAATATAAAGGCAAAACAGGGTGGTTGTTTTTTTTAGAGGGATGCAGGCACAGTGTTGGTTATATTCCCTCATTGGAAGATGGGAGGAAGAGGTAGAGTTCATTGCAGCAAAAATTAAAAATAAGGGGGTTTAATATTCAGCCTCCAGCAGTAAACAGCTTGAAAGCTTCTGACCGCCATGGGTTTAATTAGTCCCAGATATTCAGTGCAGGGGCATACATGGCTCCCCACCAGACGTACAGATTTACATTACATTATATTACACTAGCTGATCACCCGGCGTTGCCCGGATATTTATTTATCCCAATCTTCTATTAGACAGGAAAAGGAATCGTGGACATCTTCATTTTTAGCAGGAATAATGGCCGTCTGTCTGGGGCTGAACTTGGACTTAAACGGCATTGGAAGTGTCAGTGTTATCTCAGGAAGTCTCTGAAGCTCTAGATGTAGCAGCTCTCTTGCGCAGCATGGCAAGTCTTGTATTCCTGTCCTCGGGAGTTTCTTATCTACGCTGTTGTTTCATATTTTAGCCTTTGATTGCACTTGGCCAATTGCCTTACGTTTCGTTGGAGGCACTGTTACAGCAATATCTGTGGTTTTATACGTCATCCCCCCTTCTCACCTCCACAGTACTTTTTTCCAGATAGTAAGTCATATGAATACCAATGTGTATATCTATTTATCCCAATCCCTATCGTGCATAGTAAGTCATATGTATACCAAGTTTAGTTGAAATCTGTCCATGCGTTTCAGCATTATTCTGTGAAAACTATGGTTTAGACAGTAATATCTGTCGTTTTTGATCATTTTTACCTCACCCCCTTCCAACCCCCACAGTATATTAAATGATATGTATACCAGGTTTAGTTGAAATCTATCCATCTGTTTCAGAGTTATGCTGGAATGGATTCAAATAAAGATACTTTATAGTGGTGAATGAAATTATTTTTTTACAGCTTAATAAAAAGTACAATATTCAAATTATAATGTGAAATATTTGACAAAATGAATACAATACAACTAACGCAAACCGTGATTATAAACAACATTTTTAGTTTCACCTCCTGGAGCAAGAACATATAAATTCTTGGGTGAACCCAGCCCTGAGCAAGCAACATAGAGTTGTGGGCCGCGAGACCCCCAGAACATATCACCCCAGGTAGTGAGGGATCTGCATACCAAGTTGCGTTCAAATCGGTCAAGCCGTTTTTGCGTTATCGCAGCACATACACACACACACACACATACATACCTACGATTTTATATATATAGAAGATTACATTACATTAGTGACTTCTATTCCGCCTGTACAATTTACCCAGACATATCCTCATTTTAGATGACTGTCCAGGTGTTTGGATGGCTTTTCAAAACCCGGCACTTTATCCAGGTTTTGAAAAGCATTGAGATCAGGGCCACGTCTGGAGGGATGCAGGTGACATCATGTGCTTGATGTCACCGTGTCGCATCTGCACATATGCAAATGCCTGCTAGATGCGGCCCCAAAGAGACAAGATTTGTGTGGGGCCGGAGTTGGAGGGGATGAAACGAGGCAGGGATGTGTTTGGAATGGGGTGGGGTTGGGGGGCAGAATGAGGCGGAGCCACACGTCCTTTTTTTTTTTTTCAAGGCAAAATCTGGTAATCCCACCCACATTGAATGTCCAGGTATGTGTGCTGAGCCAGAAGTTAACCAGACACTGGTTAAAACTCGGAGCACTGCCAGGTTACAAGTTGGAGGAAAACAAACAAAGAATTGACCCTTAAGCCCACATGAGATGCAAAATCCAGCGAAAACGAAAAACTCTGTGGAGATGGTGATGTTTAAGATGCAGGCTTTATTTCAAAATGTAAAGTTGGATAATCCACATAAAATATATCCAGGACCTAAACTGTTGAGAGATGTGGACCCAACACGGTCCGTGTTTCGACAATGCTGTCTTCCTCAGGGGTCCCTAAAAGTCCTGATATGAAAACACGTCGATTAAACACTAAGTTGTAACTCTGTGCGGATGAGGATTCCTCAAAAGTTGTTCTAACTTTATGCGCTTACCTAGCCAGTTAGTGGACCAGCTATTGTTGCTCACTGGCTAAATTGAGGCTCCACCCAAACTCTGTCCCTAACTTAGGAAAGGGATTGGAACTTATATACAATTATTTTGTATTACTGAACTGGTAGGACAGGAGAGACTGGGGATTGCTCTTGCCCTGTGATGAAACTATAGATGGGTTAAGATGCTGAAGAGGGGACCCATAGGAACTGCATGAACACCCCCCCCCTTTTTTTTTTTTAAATCACGGGAGAGGTTTCTATTATTACTAATAATGACAGGGGTTGCCATTCAACAAATCACATATAATTGGAAAGACTGGAGGAGATTAAATTATAACTTTTGGTGGAATTCTTTATGCCATATCTATAAAATGGAAAGATTTACTGCGTTACAAAAGGGATATTTTAAGAAATTTCAGGATGTATGGAAACCATTAACAAAATATTGTCAGGATTAAATAAAATTATTTCCCTTATGTTTATTAGTTTATGAGGTAGGGAGGGGGGTATTTTATTATTACATATATCATACAATAATGGAGTATATGGTTGGGGGGATGGGCGAGGGATAGGGATAAGAATATATGTAATATACCAATGATTGTTTATAAGTGATGTATTTATTGTTACTGTGAATGAAAATATTAACACTTAATGTAATTTGTGAAAATGAATAAAGAATTATAAAAAAAAAAAAAAAAAAAAAAGAGGTTTCTACCACGGCCCAGAGTGCTAAATTGTCCAAATGTTCCTATGATCGTCAGAGCATTGTCGGAGCATTTAGTGCCCCAGGCCAAAGTAGAAACCTCTAGCGCAGCTTAGTAAAATAAGGCCTTAGTTTGTTCCTTGGCAGGGGTGGTGTCTGAAATTACTGAAATGAACAAAATAGAGTTCTTTTTTTTCTTTGTTTTAAAAGACAAAATAAAATAGGAAACTTCCTGTTTCTTTTCTAAAGAAAGCCCAGCTGCAGAAACGAGAGCTTATGAAGGGTGTTTTTTCGTAAAAAGCTTTTCATGAAGGAGGCCCCTATCTTTTCAGACTTGTAGTACTGGCAAGAGGTAAGCACGCAGTCTATATATCCACTCACTTGCTAGGGTTGTGACGGTCTGTAACGAGGCATCCCCTCCAATGCTGAAAACAAACCAGAGAACAAAAAGACTTATCTCTTGTCTTTCGGTGCAAATATTCTGTAGATTTACAGTGCCAGATATGCACAAAAAAATAAATTTTATGGCACCTTGCATCAGTTTCTCCACGCATCCAAGGCAAAGAAGTCACTTTATTCAAAGTGATTTAACCAGCCAGAAACGGCTCCTGCCCGGTTAAATTGCCCATTTGGGGTTAACCAGTCATTTTCAGCCGCACTTAACCAGTCAGTGCCACTTTAAATGACTGGTTAGCGCTTAAAGATCAAAACCAATTATTTTGGGGGGGCATTCTAAGGGTGGAGTCTGCACTTGGTTAGTTAAATGCCATTATTCAGCACTTAACCAGCCAAGGTAACCATGTAAATAGGACAGCATAAAAGTCAGTCCAATCCTAAGCTGTGGCAGAAGTTTCTACCGCGGCCGAGGGCACTAAATGCTTTGATGCTTCTAGGAATTCTATGAGGGTCAGAGCAGCATTGGAGCATTGAGTGCTCTGGGCTGTCTGTGGTAGAAACCTCTTCTGCGACTTAGTAAAAGGGGGGGGGAGGGGTGTTAATAAATAGTGCTTAAAAAAATAAAAGTGTGATAACTTTTTGAAGATCCTTTGTACCCTCGTGTATATATATATATATATATATATACAGTGGTGCCTCGCATAACGGACGCCTCGTATAGCGAACGCTGCGCATAACGAACTTTTTGTCTTGCTCCCTATAACGAACTTCGTTTCACACAACGAAGTCGCCCGAGGGGCCCCGGGGGGGGGGCGGAACTACTCTCGCCGCTTCCTAATGTGAGCCGGGAACAGCAGCACCCTCCTGTCTGAATGCAGTGTTCCATCATCTCCCTCCACCTTACCTTAAAAACCGAGTTTTCCGGCTTTCTTTTTCGGCCAGCCACACACTTTCAAAGAGCAGCACATGCGCGCATGCTCTGTTGTTCAATCTTCTCCTCTGACGCAACCGGAAACCGGAAGTTGCAGGAGAGGAGAACATTGATCAACTCCAGCAGCTGCGCGTGCACAGCTTTTTGATATCGTGCGGCTGGGTGAGGGAGAAGGCTTGCAGGCTCTGCATGTGAGGTGAGGTGGAGGGAGGGAAATGTAGGGCTGCAGAACGAATTATTTTGTTTTACAGGTATTCTTATGGGAAAACGCGTTTCACACAACGAACGTTTCACATAACAAACTTGCTCCTGGAACGGATTAAGTTCGTTGTGTGAGGCACCACTGTACTTATAAAAATGATTTGAAAAACACTGAAATTCATGTTGGATAAAGGGTGTGGCAAACAGTACTCAAAGAGTTAAGGGTATGATAACTAGGGGGAAAAAAACTCTTTGAAGCCCTAAGCAGGTGCTTATTTTGCTACATGGTTAATCCAGGACTGGCCCTATCAGTGTATGCATCTCTTACTGGGACATAAAAGATCCTATTACCTCCATGACAAGCCTCGGTACTCTGTCAAAAGATCCAATAGGTCACCTGGTTTGGAACCAACTCCATTCCCAGCCTAAAAGGAAATGATAACAAGTTGTTAAAATGGTTTATAATGGAGTGCTGAAACTACAACAAAAGGAAATACATACAACAATCGCCTATTTTCTGTAAAATAATCAGAAGTTTCCTTCTCTAAGGGGAGACTCACTTTCTCATAATCTATGCCAGACATATAAGAAAAGAGAGGGATGAAATGATACACGTGGGCAGAGGAGAGGAGAAGAGAGGGACGAGATGGTACACATGGACGGAGGGGAGGGGAAGAGAAGAGAGGGATGAGATGGTGCACATGGACAGAGGGGAGGGGAGGAGAAGAGAAGGATGAGATGGTACACATGGACGGAGGGGAGGGGAAGAGAAGAGAGGGAAGAGATAGTACACATGGGCATGGATAGTACACATGGACATGGACACTCAGCTCCTGATTGGTGAGGCCCGACTTTAGTGCAGGAAGAGGCGGTCAGAGCATACCGCAAGTAATTTCCTTCACTCGCTGGTGCTCCGGCTGCTCTCTCCTGCCCGGTCATTCGCGGTCGGAAAATACTGCAAATGACTGGGACCGCGAATGACCGGGGGAGCACTGTACTTTTAGTTTTGGGGTCTATATTTAAAAAGGTTCCTTTCTATTTTCTGCATGTGTGACACAGGTCAGGCGTTCTAGTAGGAATGAAAGTCCAGAAACTTTGGTTGGTATCGTGGCCCCATGTAGGAAGATATTTGTTGGCTGTCCTTCAGCTTTTTTTGGATTCGAAATGGCCCTGACATAAAAATTAGTGAAGACCAGTGTAGTAAATGAAGGAAAATGATTTAAAAATTGATGTGTTTATAAAAATACAACCATTTTCTGTTTATAAAGTATCCTTACTGTGATAGAGTCACCCATGGCAGCTATAACTTTCACATCTGCTGGTCTCAGGGCATGAACTGAAATGCAAACAGACACAATTAATTCTAGGAAGTGAATGCTGACAGATGCATTGGCTCTGCTCATTGTCCAATTGAATATTCATTGAATGTTCGCATAGTAGGTGTTCAGACAGGTACTGCTTTAAATGGACCTGAATAGGACAAGCATAAGAACATAAGAATTGCTGCTGCTGGGTCAGACCAGTGGTCCATCGTGCCCCGCAGTCCGCTCCCGTGGCATCCCTTAGGTCAAAGACCAGTGCCCTGAGTCTAGCCTTACCTGCGTACGTTCTGGTTTAGCAGGAATTTGTCTAACTTTGTCTTGAATCCCTGGAGGGTGGTTCCCCGTATAACAGCCTCCGGAAGAGTGTTCCATATTTCTACCACTCTCTGGGTGAAGAAGAACTTCCTTATGTTTGTACGGAATCTATCCCCTTTCAACTTTAGAGAGTGCCCTCTCGTTCTCTCTACCTTGGAGAGGGTGAACAAGCTGTCTTTATCTACCAAGTCTATTCCCTTCATTATCTTGAATGTTTTGATCATGTCCCCTCTCAGTCTCCTCTTTTCAAGGGAGAAGAGGCCCAGTTTCTCTAATCTCTTACTGTACATGTTTGAGACAGCTAAAGAGAGGGATTGTAAGGACAGTGGGTGGGGGTGGGGCTGGAGAGAGATTAGATCAGTGTTTCTCAACTCGGTCCTGGAGTACCCTATTGCCAGTCAGGATTTCAGGATATCCACAATGAATATGTCCTGAGTCAAACCTCTCTATTCCTCTCCATGCAGCATCTCTCCCTTCCTTCCCTCCATTATCATGTGAAATATATCTTTCTTCCCCCCCATGCACCATCTCTCCCTGCCCTCTACCCTATGTATGACATTTCTTTTTCTCTCTTCTCCATACGTCTCCCTCTCTTCCACCATATGCAGGATTTCTCCCTCTTACCTCTTTCTACCTCTTTGTTGCACTCCCTTCCTCTCCTCCACCCCATGTCAAACAATTCTTCTTCTCTTCCCCCAAGTGCAGCAGTTTCCATCCCTCCCTCCTATCCCCCTGTGCGGCACTTCCCAACTGACACCCCATCCCCCTGAGATCTGACATATCATCGGGTCTCCTAATACAGCATCAGTGGCAATGGACAGCTAGCAGATTCAGGCTATGAACAGGCTGTTCGAAGCCTTCACCGCCAGGGCTTCTCTCTGCCGCATCATCAGTGATGCGGAAGGCCCCGATGGGGCAGGCCATGTGCAGCCTGTTTAGAGCCTGCATCTGCTAGCCATCCACCGCCACTGCCGCTGCTGCTTTAGGAGGCCCTGGAGGTATGCCAGGCCTTACGGGGGTGGGGGGGGGAGAGAGGGAGGGGGAGGGATGTTCACTGAATCGTAAAGTCTGATTTTGGGGGAGAAACAAATCAATTCAAATCGATTCACCAAAGTGAATCAATTTGAATTGGCGAATCAGGCAACACTAGTATTTAGGTGCATACGTGTGAACATCCATGAATAAATTCTAGTATCTTAAGTTTTTACGATAGCATCCAGGCTATACAATTGCCTGCCCCCTCCAAAAGCTCTAATCCAGTGTAGTAGGTTTTACAAACAGACAGAGATAAGCAAACTGGAATCCAGAATGGAATAATGCTAAGAAAAAAGCAAGAGCAATGCTGGGTGGTGACTGGGCAAGAGGGAATGAACAGTGAAAAAACACCTAATGGAGAGAAGAAGAGGAGAAAAAAAAAAATACCAGAGACTGGAGGAGTGCTGGATGGAGACAGATCTGTGCATATCAATTCACTTCCAAAAACCTAAAAAACCCCAAAAAACAAATAAGAGAAATATTACACTATAAAGTCTGCATAATACCAAACAGAACAGGCACCGACAAACATTTAAAGAGGTACACGGGGGGGGGGGGGGGGGGGGGGGGAGAGAGGGCATTGGCATGGCACCCACACAAAAACGGCATCCTGGTCTCTCTTCCCCCCACCCACCTCACTACGCCACCGAACGTATTCACTCAGATCAGCCTGCGATCTCCAAATCGACGGTGGAGATACAACTTGACACCTCGACTGCTGTCTTATTTTATCTTCCTACAACGTGAGAGGTAATGGCCCTTATTTTACAAGCTCTATTCACGTTTGATAAGTGCACAAACCGCACTTAAATGTTTATCTTGCCTAGACCTCTAAGCCCCTGTTTCACAAAGCTGGGATAGGCACATCTCAAGCCCGAGTGCATGAAAACGGCATGTGGGAGTGGTCAGTGCGCCTTGGGTGGGATGAGTGCGGGGCAAGTTTATAAATATCTTTTCCTTATTACAGAAGGGGTCTAATTGTCTATGTGGCATGGAGTGGCCTAGTGGTTAGAGCTGCTGCCTCAACGCCCTGCGTTTGCAAGTTTGATTCCAGCCTGCTCCTTGTGACTTTGGGCAAGTCACTTAACCCTCCGTTGTCCCAGTTAGAATATGAACCTGAAGGGACAGATAAGGGAAATATTTAAGAGTGCCTGATTACTATTCAATGTACCGTATTTCCCCAATGATAGGCCGTGGCTTATACATTAATTATGCAAACCTGTGTATTGGATATGACTTGCTTAAATGGGGCGGCCTATCTATGAACACTGACACTAAGTCCCCCCATACCTTTTTAAATCATCCCTCTGTACCTTTTAAAATCATCTCCCTCCTCCCTATACCTTTTTAAAATCCTGGCTCACTCCTGTCTCTCCCTTGCTGGATGGCTGCCGGCTGCCTCCTCCAATCTCGCGGCCAGCGGCGCAGGGCAGGAGCGAGCTTTTCATGCTCCAGCCTGGCCTCGCGTTGCTTCCTGAATGGTTGCCATCAGTTCTCATGAGTCCCGTAAGAACTGACGGCAGCCATTCAGGAAGTGGCGCGGGGCCAGACTGGACCATGAATAGCTCGCTCCTGCCCTCTGCCGGTAGATACTTTTACTTCAGTAACGCTGCTGCTAATAACATGGGGTGGCTTATCTTTGAGTTTTTAAACATAACAGCATTTTCTGGGGCGGCTTATCGTTGGGGAAATAAGGTATTGTAAATTGCCTTGAGTGAATCTCTTCATGAAAAGGCAGTTAATAAATCCCAGTTAATAATATCCTAAAAGGTCTATGTTGGGAGTTACACCTGCTACCAAGAAGTATGCTTTTGAGCAGCATACTTCCAGAGGACTTGAAGTGGGGATTGCCCCCCCTAATCCCTCCCCCCCCCCCAGTGGCTTTTGTCCTGACAAACTGGCAGAAGAAAATGATTATTCTGACAGCTTTGGAATAACAACTGGTTACGCAGATGCTAACTTTACTAAAGATGGAGCGAATCCACATGGCGGACTTGAACTCTCCTATTGGTCGCCAGTTCAAGAGGACGTGCCAGGCTTTTTGGGACTCTTTGACTCCGAAAGTGTGGAGCTGCCTTTTGAACATGTAGCTTCCATATTTGCAGTTCTCCTATTATGTTTACCGTGTTGTATCGGGGAGGGAGGTTGAGATGGGGGTTCTGCAACTATTCTTTGTATCTTGTTTCTTGTTATTGTTTGTCTGCTTTAATCAATAAAAAAAGATTATTCCATAATAACCGGTTATGTTTCCAAGACCGCACAGATAAGCAGTTATGCGCCAGCTTTGAAACCACTGATATTTGTATACATTTATTTCTTCTAAAATGGATGTTTTTGCTGCACACACCCAGCACATAAATGTCCATTTCTGAACAGGTTTCATGTTGAGTTCTATGAAATTCTACAAGACTTTACAAAAATCAATTGGAGAGGGAGGGATAAATTTTCCAAATTATTATAGGTATCATCAATCCTATATTATGCGCCAAGGTATGTATTGGGTCATAGAAACATAGAAAGATGACGGCAGAAAAGGGCCACAGCCCATCAAGTCTGCCCACTCTACTGACCCACCCCATTAGGTCTGAGTGCTAATGACCTAGTACCTTAACTCGACCCTCGTAGGGACCCCACGTGGATGTCCCATTTATTCTTAAAGTCGAGAACGCTGGTGGCCTTGACCACCTGCACCGGAAGTTTGTTCCAGTGATCTACAACCCTTTCTGTGAAGAAATACTTCCTGGTGTCACCATTAAATTTCCCTCCTCTGAGTTTGAGCGGGTGCCCCCTTGTGATCGAGGGTCCCTTGGGAAAGAATATGTCGTTTTCCACCTCGACACGACAGAACTCATGGAAAAATTACCAGATTGGTTAAGGCTGGAATGGCAACTCATGTCTCCTGTAAGGTTGTGTCATATTATTAGTACTAAAATGCCTATTATTATTATTGAAAAAAAAAAAAACAACCAAGGAATGGTCTTAGAGACATTTGGAGCATTGAGATTAAGCACGAAATTACGGCATCTCAATGGCCATGTATTTGGTCTTGGAGGATGAGATGTACAATGTCTGCATCTATGAGACAGACGTGGTTTTTCTTGCTGCATAGAGCTTTCTGGACCCCTGTTCGTTTAAAAAAATTAGATAGCTCTAAATCTGATAAATGCTGGCATTGTCATCTTGAAGCAGAGACTTTAGATCATTTGTTATTCTATTGTCCATATATATTAGAATTTTGGAAATCAATCTGGAATCAAATTAATTTCCTATTAGAAAATCATGTGGCATTATCATATGACACAATTTTATTTGGTATAGAAATGAGGGCTAAGAAACAAATCTCATCTAATAATAACAAGTTATTGCTAATTTTAACGAGTTGCTTTCAACAGATCACTTACAATTGGAAGAATTGGAATAGACTTAATTGTTGTTTTTGGTGGAACTCTGTATGTATGTATTGCGGTATATAAGCTGTTATTATTATTATTATTAAAATGGAAAGGACACTAGCTGTCCAAAAAGGAAATTATAACAAATTTCAACATGTGTGGAGGCCATTAATAGATTATTGTAAAGATTAAAAATATTCTTCCCTGTATAAAATTTTAAGACATTAAGGGGGGAAGGTATTTTGATTATAATTGAAACAAATCATTTTCATAAATAAATAAGGGAGGGGGATAATATTTTATATTATGATGATCAATTATAGGATTTCAAGTGTATTTGAATGCTTAATTGATAAATGTCAATATTGTACTTGATTTAAGATTTGAAATGAATAAAGATTTATTAAAAAAAAAGAAAAAAAAAGAAATTCTACAATACTCAGGCCTCATTTCCCGTAGAAATTCTAAAAATCTTTCTGAACTAGTACAGGACATTGTACAGATAACAAAATCTCCCAATATCACACACTCCTAGGGAGTCCGCACTAACCTCTAAATACAGTTCGGGACACTACCCAGCCCTTGAGACATACCAGCCAGGATGTCCACTAGATCAGTGTATCGCACTGGCGAGGAGGAGAGTCATCCACGCCGGCTGACTACCTGCGGGACGTGCCTTTTGTGGCGAGAGGCACGTCCTGTAGGAAGTCAGCCAGCGCGGGTGACTCTCCTCCCGGCCGATGTCTCTCCTCCTCTCCCTGCCTCTACTGAAGCGGGTTTGCGGCAAGATGGGCCTCCGTGCATGCGCGGACGCCAACGCGATGACGTTATGTCGACGCCTGCGCACTTCCGGGTGCCTTCCGGCTGGGACACTTGATTTAGTGTGCCGCCGGCCGGAACGTCTGCGAGACAATGCACTAGATAGGTAGATGGAATTAGGATTTATTTACTACCTCTGGAGAAATTCACCCAAGGCTGTGTACAGCAAGAATAAGCCATACATAGACAGCAGATGATTATAATAATAACAACAGTTTATATACTTCAGGGCCATGAAGTTCTATGCGGTTTACAACGATTAAAAATGTTACAGATTGAGTAGTACTAACAGAGTTGAAGTTTAGCAATCGGTTGTGGGGAAGGATTGTGCGGTGCAGCTGCCTATGTAGCAGATTATAGCAGTAAACATTCTGTGTACAATTCTGGAAGCCACATTATCAAAAAGATGTGCGGAGAGTTGAGTCGGTTCAGCGAATGGCCACCAGGATGGTCTCAGATCTCCCGTATGAGGAACGACTGGGTAAGTTGCAGCTGTACTCACTCGAGGAACGCAGAGAGAGGGGAGACATGATCGAGACGTTCAAATATGTCACGGGCCGTATCGAGGTGGAAGAGGATCTCTTTTTCCTTAAAGGCCCCACGGCAACAAGAGGGCATCCATTGAAAATCAGAGGTGGGAAATTTCATGGCGACACCAGAAAATATTTCTTCACCGAAAGGGTGGTTGATCGCTGGAATAATCTTCCACAACAGGTAATTGAGGCCAGCAGCGTGCCAGATTTTAAGAAAAGATGGGTTGGCATGTGGGATCTCTTCATGGAGGTAGTTAGGGGGTGGGCCATTAGTGTGGGCCGTGGCCCTTTTCTGCTGTCATGTTCTATGTTTCTAAATAGCAATACACATTATGGCATAGTATGCTACATACAATGTCGATACAGATAAGAGTAATGGATGGCTCATCCCGCTGAGTCATGGCGACACATATAGTGAGGAATCCACCCTGTGATATTTCATGGCAGAGTACAAGAGTGGTTTTGCCATTGCCTTCCCCTGTGCAGTGTGTGGCTCCACCATGTTGCTACTGCCCAACATAGGGCCTCTCGGCCTACAGCACCTGGTATTCCCAGGTGGTCTCCCATCCAGGTACTAGCCAGGCCCAAACCTACTTAGCTTCCAATGATATGAATGGGCCTACTCGGAGCAGCCAGGCTGTAGGCCTAAGAATAATAGGAAGGGTCACTATATAATGGGAAAATTGCCTATGAAGGCAGCTGATGTTAGCCATTAAGGGCCCGATTCTATATAGGTCGTCTAAAAAAATCAGTGCTAAGAGCAATTCTATTAAAAGATAGGCGCTCTGTATAGAATAATGCTTAGTGGCACTTAAGTGATGGTAGGCACTGGTAGGCGTCTTAATTTTAGGCACACCATATTTATGCCAGGGTTTTCTTGGCCTAAGTTAGGTGCCTAATGGTGCCAAATTCAAAAAGACACGCCTAACTCAAAAACGTGCCTACGATCCACTCCTAACCACTCCCTCTCCCCTGCCTACTTTTTATAGAATCGTGTTTTTTTGAGTTAGGCGCATAACTTTTAATTAAGTCCAGTTAACGGCAATTATGAGGTGCTAAGTGCCAATTAAGTCTAGAAACCAATTAAGTTAGGCACGTGGATGTAGGTGCCTGGCTTTGGGCTCTTTTTACAGTCTCAGTAGCGGCTGCTGCTGCGGTAATCACTCCAACGCCCTTAGGGATTTAATGGTCGTCAGAGCATTTGCCGCATGGCAGCTGCTACCGTGGCTTTGTAAAAAAAAGGGGGATGGGGGCGGTAGATGGACTATATAGAACTTTACAAAAGCACAAATATTGATTATGGTTTAATAATGTCTGTATTGATTGAAACCATCCCAGGAAACGCAAACTCTGTATTGTAACACCATTACAAAGCTCATATAAACCGCTCTGAATTGACTCCCCCAGTTAGTAATTTAATTTAATTTAATTTAATTTCTTATATACTGCCAAAGCCGTAGTAGTTCGAGGCGGTTTACAATATAGAAGGGCTGAACAATCAGCAAATGGGTACAATCAGCGGATACAGATACAATTAACATGTATAAGCAGGGAACAGGTACAATATAAGGGGTCAAATGAACAGTGAGCAGGAAGCAAAGGTATGAAAAAAGAGATCTTAGGGGGCAAGGATCGGGTAAGGAGTCTTAGGTTACAAATCGGTTAAATAGGTAAATTTTTAATAATTTTCTGAAGTTTAGGTTGGATGAGGAATGCGAGATGATGTTGCTCAGCCAATCATTTAGATGCCCTGCTTGGAAGGCTAGAGTTTTGTTCAGGTATCTTTTGTAACGGCAGGCCTTTAGAGTTGGATGGCTGAAGAGATGAGCTCTGCGAGTGGGTCTGGATGGACAATTTAAGGTAAAATGGGGAACCAAGTATAAGGGGGCCGAACCATGAATGGATTTGAAACAGAGACAGGCAAACTTGAACTGCACTCTTACTTCCAAGGGTAGCCAATGGAGTTTTTGGTAGTAGGGAGTTATGTGTTCCCATTTTTTTAGTCCAAAGATCAGTCGAATTGCTGAATTTTGGATGATACGTAGTCTTTGAATGGTTTTTTTGAAGGATCCCAGGTAGATAATGTTGCAGTAGTCGAGTAAGCTCAGAATGGAGGATTGCACCATTAAGCGGAATGAGGATGCATCTAAGTATTTTCTGATGGTTCTTAGTTTCCATAAGGCAGAGAAGCCTTTTCTGACTAATAAGTCGGTGTGAGTTTCAAGGGTGAGGTTGCGGTCTAATGTCACTCCCAGAATTTTTATGGAATCTGTGATGGGAAAGATTTGACCGTTCAAGGAGATTGTTGAATCTTTGATTTTGTCGTTCGGACTCGCCAGGAAGAATTTGGTTTTTTCTGAGTTGAGTTTCAATTTGCAGTCGGACATTCATAGTTCAATTTGTTTAAGGATAGATGCCAGGTGATTTTTTGTCTCAGGAGTTACGCTGGTTAGGGGAAAGACTATGGTAATGTCGTCAGCGTAAATGTAGAATTTAATTTTCAATAGGTTCCTTAGTGCGGCCAGGTAGATGTTGAACAGTGTGGGGAACAGGGGAGAGCCCTGCGGCACTCCACATGCATTTACCCAGCTGAAGGAATGTGTATTGTCACTGTAAACTTGGTATGATCTTTTACTTAGGAAACCCTGGAACCATTTAAAAACATTGTCCGAGAGACCTATTGACTCCAAACAGTCTAAGAGGATGGTATGGTCAACTAAGTCGAAGGCGCTACTTAAATCGAACTGAAGGACTAGTGCACTTGTGCCCTGGCTAAACAGGGAATGGAGAGAATCTAGTAGAGAAGCAATAAGTTTTGGGGAAAGTGACCGGGTCGGAACCCTGACTGGTTGTCGTTTAGAATGTTGAATTTGTCCAGATAGGTTACTAAGTCTTGGTTGACCAGACCTTCCATTAACTTTGCAAAGAAGGGGATGTTGCAATGGGTCTGTAATTTGATGTCAGGTTGATGGGTTCTTTGGGGTTTTTTACAATCGGAGTGATTAGGATCTGGCCTAGGTCCTCAGGAAAGGTGCCCAACTGTAAAAGGGATGTAGAAGATTTCAATAAACAACTTTCCAGTTTGTGTATGACTTGCTAAGTAGTTTATAGTTTATTACTCATAGTCCGCCTTTGACAAGACGGATGACAACCTTACATACACAATAAAAACACAATACAGAACAAATAAAATTAGCAAAACAGTCATCAAAGAAAAAGAAGTATCAATAATCATATTTCATTTTACAGAACAAATATCGCTTCAACAGTTTTTTTTAAAGGCTCGTACATCTTCCTGTTGTCTAATACAGTGATTCCCAACCCTGTCCTGGAGGAACACCAGGCCAATCGGGTTTTCAGGCTAGCCCTAATGAATATGCATGAGAGAGATTTGCATATGATGGAAGTGATAGGCATGCAAATTTGCTTCATGCATATTCATTAGGGCTAGCCTGAAAACCCAATTGGCCTGGTGTTCCTCCAGGACAGGGTTGAGAACCACTGGTCTAATATATACAAGTAGTTTGTTCCATTCACTAGGGCCTACGAATGAAAAGACACTTGTTCTTACTGCTTCGAAAGGCAAATGTTTTCGAGTCGATATTATCAAATCAAAATGTTTCCAAGTTTATTTATCATTTGACATACCATCTATCAAGCGCAAGCTAGACAATAAAATTTATAAAAGAAAAGATAAATTTAAAACTATTACGTATATGAACACATAAAGTGTGACACGGTCCTGCAAGTATTTGCAAGCGCGGTCCTGATGTGAACTTAAGTAGACCAACAACAATGGGGGAGTGTGTGGCACAGTGGTCAGCGAGACAGCCTCAGCACCCTGAGGTTGTGGGTTTCAAATCCACCATCTCAAGCTACCAGGGAGACTTTGTTTTTTCTCGAGCCCGGATTTGATATTACATCTCCAGCGCAGTGTGGGATTTTGTAGTCTCCATCCATCAAAACCAGTGCTGTAAATCCTATAGCACAGGGGTCTCCAAAGTCCCTCCTCGAAGGCCGAATCCAATCAGGTTTTTGGGATTTCCCCAATGAATATGCATTGAAAGCAGTACATGCACAAAGATCTCATGCTTAATCATTGGGGAAATCCCGAAAACCTGACTGGATTCGGCCTTCGAGGAGGGACTTTGGAGACCTCTGCTATAGCACATAAGGACGGGGAGGTCGGAAATCATGGAGTGAACCCAAATCTCCTTCCTGGAACTGGGTAACTATGTAGTTCTGTCTGACTTGTTTTTTTTTATTATTATTTTGATTCCAGCTTTCCCACCTCATCTGGTTTCCAAGCGCTGCTGCTGGTGATTGCTGAAGGCATCTCTGTTGAGGTGGGTAAAGCATATGTGTAATTGCTGTTTTTGAACGTTCGTAGGAAAGGCTGGTCCTACAAAAGAAAAGAAAGAAGACGGTGAAGACTAGGCTTATGGATAGATTTTCAGGCACTTTTAACTTTGAATCTATTGAAAAAATCCTCAGAAATTCCCTAACCTAGTGGTGGGCAACTCCGGTCCTCGAGGGCCGGAATCCAGTCGAGTTTTCAGGATTTCCCCAATGAATATGCATGAGATCTATTGACATGCACTTCTTTCAGTGCAAATTCATTGGGGAAATCCTGAAAGTTCGACTGGATTCCGGCCCTCAAGGACTGGAGTAGCCCACCCCTGCCCTAACCCCTACTTGTCCTGTTTGATTAGCTTATAAGCTCCATTGAGCACTTCCCTCTTCATACCGAGCCACTGGAAGTGACTTCACCCCACTGATCAGGACTCATCAAGGAAAGCAATAAAAACATACTTCTTCCCCTAACTCCCCTGCCCATGATCGGTGGATTACAAAGAAATGTATACTGATATTAGATCCTGGTATGTGTCACATTAGGATAAAAACTTGAATTGAAAAATCTTCCAAGGTAACTATGGAAAATTTAACCTGTAAATTGTACATTATGGGGCTCATAATCAAAAGAGAAAAATGTCCAAAAACCGGCCTAAATCAGCACTTGGATGATCATCAGTTAAAAACATCCAAGTGGGGGCTCACCATGACCTATAAGGGAGCTGTAGTGAGATGAAGACATGGCACCCTTTTTGTGAAGTTCACAGCAGTGCCCTGTAAGGTACCCAACAGGGCTTGTTCTGGGTGTTTTTGACTTGGACGAAAAGTTGGAAGAAAATGTGGTATAAAGATGGACGATTTAGCAACTTGGACGATCAGATTGGCAGGAAGTATACTTAGACGATTTTCAAAATGGAAAAAAAATTTGGATGTATTTTTCTAAAATGTGTCCTAAGCTGTTTTTTTACTTTGGACGACTTGCGACTTAGACGAAAACAGACTTAGATGTTCCTTTCGATTATGCCCCTCCACGCATAGCGGTATTAGATCCCTCGTGTGTGTCAAATTAGAATAATAACTTATATCGGAAAAAACTTGAACTGTAAGGATAACTATGGCAAATTGTAACCTATAAACTATATAGTATGTATAGTGGTATCGAGTTAGGATAAAAACATTTATTGTAAACTTGTAACATAGAAACATAGAAGATGACGGCAGAAAAGGGCCATAGCCCATCAAGTCTGCCCATTCTAACGACCCCACCCCCTTGATTTTACCCCCCTAGAGATACCACATATGTATCCCATTTCCATTTTTACCCCCCCCCCCCCTAGAGATCCCACATGTGTATCCCATTTCCTTTTAAAATCTGGCATGCTGCTGGCCTAAATCACCTGAAGTGGAAGTTCATTCCAATGATCGACCATCCTTTCGGTGAAGAACTTCCTGGTGTCGCCATGAAATTTCCCACCCCTGATTTTCATTGGATGCCCTCTTGTGGCCGAGGGACCTCTAAGAAAGAAGATATCATCCTCCACCTCAATACGGCCCATGATATATTTAAACATCTCTATCATGTCTCCTCTCTCTCTACGTTCCTCGAGTGAGTATAGCTGCAATTTATTCAGCCTTTCTTCATACGGGAGGTCTTTGAGTCCCGAGACCATCCTGATGGCCATTCGTTGAACCGACTCAACTCTCAGCACATCTTTTTGGTAATGTGAGTTGTAATTATGGCAAGTCGTAAACTGAAAACTGTATTTTATGTATGTTTTAACCTGTAACCCATTCTGAGCTCTTTGGGGAAAATGAGATAGAAAATGAATTAAATAAATACATGTTTAATGTATAGCACTACAGAAGTGATTAGTAGGAGGCGTCAGACATTTTCCCTTTTAGCCCTTTTTGGGCTTCCCTGGTTTGTTTTCTTTCCTATAACTATTGTAATTCAATCTTTGCCCCTATTGTATCATGTTGGTCCTTATTTGGTTTGGTGTATGTTCTTAATTTGTAATAATATACTTTTAAATTGTACATCGTTTAGAAGTACACTTACCCCCCATATTCGTGGTTTTGTGGTCCGTGGTTTCGGTTATTTGCGGTTTTTTGATCGAAGCCCCCCCCCCCAATTTACATCACAGGAAATCGCTGCTCCCAGCGTTGCAGAGAAAATCACTGCTCCCAGCTGCACTTTCTTTACTGGAACAGGTCAGGTTATTTGCGGTTTTGGGTCTTTTTTTTGGGGGGGGGAGGTTAACAGAAAACCCGTGAATAACATACAAAAATTTATTTGCATTTTTTCTCTATTCGCTGCCTTGCCGTTCACCTATCACCACGAATGCAGAAGGGGAAGTGTGTTATAAGCGATACAATCAAATTTTAAATAAACCTGAAACCTGATGAAAGTTATTCTGAACAGGGATGTGCCAAGATAATGTTCCACCTGTCCCCTAACTGTGGGCTCAGCCTGTGAATTTTTGCTGAAGTTCTCACGGGACAGAGAGACAGATGGATTGGGGTGTGAAGGAGAGAGCGAACGCATACCTGCGTAACTGCCAATATTCTGGTGATGTGATATTCTATAAAATGGTGCCTACGTGTGATGATGTGTAGTATGAAGGTGGGCATACACACGAGTGGACTCAGGGAGGAGCAAGGGTGAGGCATACAAATATGTGCCTACATTTTAGAATGGAAAATGCAAAGGAGCGGAGACATATTCAAGTATAGTGCCTTGCCTTGTCCTGACCTGCCAGGCTCTGCACCCTGTTCCCCCTCCCTCGCTGCTCTTCCAGGCTCTGCATCCAGCTCCTTCACTCCCTCCCCTACCAGTCTCTGCACCCAGCCCCCCCTCCTTGCCAGGTTCTGTACCCTGTCCCCCCTCCGTCCCGATGACTTGCAAGCCTCCACTGGGCCTGCCGCGAGACCTGGTGGTCCAGCAGTGGTCGGGGACAGGAGGGATCCCTCCCTCCTCCTTTCCCAGCCAGTTCTAAGAATTTTTACCTCCCTCCTACCTCCCCTGTGTATCCCTGGTGTATCCCAGAACCGCAGCAATAGCGACCTTCCATCGGTCCTGCCCATGCAGGATCACTGCTGTGAACTCGTGGCAGCCAATCAGCTAGCGGCTCTGCACGGGCAGGAGGGAGGGTGGTATCTTGTGTCATCCGGCATTAGGACCCCTGAAGAAGGTATTCAAAGTTGAAACATGGACCGTGTTGGGTCTGCACCAATATTCACTGATGTGTGTTGATTACTACCTGCACCATTTGGAGTATTAATGTGGTAACATTACAATAAACCTTGACATCAAGTGCATCGTATCCACAGTTGTTTTGTTCATGGATTTGCCCTGGTTTCCTGTGGTACTTGTTGACCTTAATTTGATTGACATGCAGTAGGTGCCATTTTCAATGGTGCCTATGATCTAGGCACCATTTATAGAATCAGGCTCAAAATGCCTTTGGGCTAGATTCACTAAGCAAACCGATCGTGTACCGATCGGTTTACGACCCCTTTGCGACCCAATTATACTCTGGCCCAATTCACTTACCTCTCCTCTGATCTGATTCCAATCCACGCATACAAATGAGGGAAAATGGCATGCAAAGTAGGCAGGGACGCGATTCACTACAGAAATCTTGCAAGCTGACTGGGCTGGCCGATTACCACAAGAAGCGACTGCTGAGAACCCGTCGCTGAGGTCCTTTCCGACTGCCCTACCTTCTACCGCCCTGCTCTCTGTCCTGCTTCTCTGCCCTGATCTCCTGCCCTGTCTTAGCCCCGATCTCCTGCCCACCCCGATCTCCTGCTGTTTCCTTCCTGCCCCGAATCTCTCCTGCCTACCTGCCGCCCCGACTTGCCGCCCTGCTCTTGCCCTGAATCTCTCCTGCCGTCCGACTCTTCTGCCCTTACCTGCCTACACGGATCGGCCATGGATTGGGAATGCAATGGAGGTTGGTGAATCTAACCCTTTAACTTTTGCACTTTTCTTCAAATGCAAGTATGTGCCTGCTTTCACTCTGTATTGGAGCAAAAAAACTGCAAATAAGAAATAGCTGGAAACTTTGCTGCAATGTGAGTAATATAAAAATTTGCCACAGAAGCTACAAGCAAAATAATACAAAACTCAGGTACATTATACAGGAGTTTGGGCCTCAAGTTCCACACATAGGCCAGGTTTTCAGAACACACCTAATGACTGTGCGTGAGAAAGATGTGCATGGATACTACCTCCATTGTATGCAAATCTATCTTATGCATATGCACTAAGGATATCCTGAAAACCTGGTCTGTGTGTGGCACTCGATGCCCGAACACCAGCATCCCTGCAAGCAACATATATAAAAACCTGAAACATGCAGGTTATCAAAGGTAGGATATCAACATTTCCATTTTCCACTGTACAATAAAGGGCAGCACCCTTCCAATCTGGATTTAGAAGAACGTCTAAAACTGAGGTAGAAATATTTTTATATTTTCTTTACCTGTTGAGGGCATATGAGAGAGAGATATACATCAAAACTCTGGTTGTTTGTCTTCTCACCCAGAGGTTCCAGCTGCCAGAAGTACCGAGGGGAAATAGAATGAGAAGGATTCAGAGATATGGCACTGTGCACCAGACTGTTCTTTATCTAAGCCATTAATGGTGTGATAATCTCTCCATTGAAAACCAATTAAAAACTACTTAACTTCAAAGAGCATAGGCTAGTTTTAATAGCATGTGAATTAGTAGAAACTTTAACAATATGTTAACTTCTCCTGGGTACATCTTGTACCCTGGAGAATCATTTGATTCCAAGGCTGAGTCCCATAGGCCTTCTCCAAACCCTGGTGTGGATCTTTTGATAGGGGGAAAGAATATGGCTATATTGTACAAAGAGATACAATTATACTGTCCCAAAAAAAACCTGTACAGGGATTAATTTCTTCAGAGCAAAACATGGAGGGTGGCCTAAGGAGTCTTAGGCCAGTATGCACTGGGAGGGAGACCTAAGATTCTGGTTGGCCCAGGCGCTTAAGGACCCTCTTTGGCCTGGGCCAATAAGGGCCTTAGGACACTCCCCGGTGCATTCCAAGATGCACTGGGAAGGGGAAGGCCTGCCATTCTGTGGTCGGCTGAAGGAAGTAAGCATCCTTCCAGCCAGCCTACAAGAAAAAAGTACAGGAGGATCTGGGTAGGCTTGGAGTTTGTCGGGGTGGGGGCAAGTTTATAGGGGGTTCTAACAGGAGGGACTGGGCAACCCTCTTGCTGTTGATCTTCAGGGGGGGAGGGGGGGTTTCCAGCAGTAGGGCCTAGACAGCCCTCCTGCTGTTGATCTTCAGTGGGGGGGGGGGTGTTCTGGCAGGAGGGACTGGGCATCCTTCCTGCTGGTGATCTTTGGGGGATGGTGGCAGGAGGAATTTGGCATTCCTCCTGCTGTGGAAATTCAGTGGGGGGGGGGGAGGGCTTCAGGGTTCCGGAGGAGGGACTGGGCATCCATCCTGCTAGACGACTTCGAGGGGGGATGGGTTCCCTGCTGTGGCTGTTACACTGATCATGGCAAGGAGATTCTTTGCCGCGATCAGTTCAATGGCCAGCCTACTACCGTCTACAATCGGGACACCGTTTATAGAATTTGCCCCTTACGGTCTGAATTTTTGTTTTCCCTAACAACCCCTGGGTTCTCTTAATTTTTGATAAAGTTCTAAGTCAGACAAACAGTTTTTTGTACTATCTGTGTATTGCTTGTTATACACTTTAAAGCATTTGGAAAATATCTATTTAATGATACAACAACAGAAGGATGTACTTTTACTGCAGATCAAGACAGTTGCCTCTTTACCCCCCAGATTTCTCATTTCTAATCTAATCTGGGTGAGATTTACGCAGTGGCATGCGTAGTAAGGGTGAGGGGCGCCCGAGGTGGTGGTGCCCCTCCCCCACCGTGCCCGCGCGCCCCCTTGCCTTCCCCCCCATACCTTTTTGGCACTCTCTCTGATGTAACTTCCTAGGCCTGAGTCCCAGAAGTGACGTCAGAGAGAGCACCAACAAGGTACGGGGAAGGCAAGGGGTGTGCCTGGCAAGGAGAGGAACAGCGAGCGAGTGGGCGGGCAGAGAGGAGGGGTGCCGTTGCGTCCTTAGGATGATTGTGTCCGTGGCGGACTGCACCCCCATGTTACTCCACTGGATTTACGCCAGCTACAATCGGATGTAGTTTAATTTACTTAAAAAAAGCCCCTTTTTGACCACCTCTCGAACATACACAGGAGCAAATTTACTCCTCCCCCCTCCTTTTATGAAACCACGTGAGGGGTTTTTTTTATCGCCAACCGTCATGGTATAAGCTCCGACACTCATAGGAATTCCATGAGCGTCAGCGTTCTTACTGCCACGGTCTGCAATAAAAAACCCTAGCGGCGGGGGGGGGGGGTTAAAGAGGTGTACCACGTTTATGAAATGAGGACAGAAACATAAGAACATAAGAATTGCCGCTGCTGGGTCAGACCAGTGGTCCATCGTGCCCAGCAGTCCACTCACGCGGCGGCCCTTAGGTCAAAGACCAGTGCCCTAACTGAGACTACTAGCCTTACCTGTGTACATTCTGGTTCAGCAGGAACTTGTCTAACTTTGTCTTGAATCCCTGGAGGGTGTTTTCCCCTATAACAGCCTCCGGAAGAGCGTTCCAGTTTTCCACCACTCTCTGGGTGAAGAAGAACCTCCATACGTTTGTACGTAATCTATCCCCTTTTAACTTTAGAGAGTGCCCTCTCGTTCTCTGTACCTTAGTACCTACTCTTAGTACAAATATGAGCATATACTTTCTTCTGTACCTCACGATCATGTTGGTCTCTGCACCTTTCTCCTCCAACAATCCCTCTTTCTGATGCAGAATCCTGGGATCTTAACGACTACCGTATTTTCACGCATATAACGCGCGCGTTATACGCGTTTTTACCTACCGCGCATACCCCTCGCGCGTTATATGCGTGAGCGCGGTATACCAAAGTTTTAAAACATAGTTCCCACCCCGCCCGACGCCCGATTCACCCCCCCAGCAGGACCGCTCGCACCCCCACCCCGAACGACCGCTCGCACGCGCTCCCATCCGCACCCGCATCCACGATCGGAGCAAGAGGGAGCCCAAGCCCTCTTGCCCGGCCGACTCCCCGACGTCCGATACATCCCACCCCCCCGGCAGGACCACTCGCACCCCCACCCCGAACGACCGCTCGCACGCGCTCCCACCCACACCCGCATCCACGATCGGAGCAAGAGGGAGCCCAAGCCCTCTTGCCCGGCCGACTCCCCGACGTCCGATACATCCCACCCCCCCGGCAGGACCACTCGCACCCCCACCCCGAACGACTGCTCGCACGCGCTCCCACCCACACCCGCATCCACGATCGGAGCAAGAGGGAGCCCAAGCCCTCTTGCCCGGCCGACTCCCCGACGTCCGATACATCCCACCCCCCCGGCAGGACCACTCGCACCCCCACCCCGAACGACCGCCGACTTCCCGACAATATCGGGCCAGAAGGGAGCCCAAACCCTCCTGGCCACGGCGACCCCCTAACCCCACCCCGCACTACATTACGGGCAGGAGGGATCCCAGGCCCTCCTGCCCTCGACGCAAACCCCCCTCCCCCCAAGAACCTCCGACCGCCCCCCAGCCGACCCGCGATCCCCCTGGCGACCCCCACGACCCCCCCACCCCCCTTCCCCGTACCTTTAGTAGTTGGCCGGACAGACGGGAGCCAAACCCGCCTGTCCGGCAGGCAGCCAACGAAGGAATGAGGCCGGATTGGCCCATCCATCCTAAAGCTCCGCCTACTGGTGGGACCTAAGGCGCGTGGGCCAATCAGAATAGGCCCTGGAGCCTTAGGTCCCACCTGGGGGCGCGGCCTGAGGCACATGGGCCCAACCCGACCATGTGCCTCAGGCCGCGCCCCCAGGTGGGACCTAAGGCTCCAGGGCCTATTCTGATTGGCCCACGCGCCTTAGGTCCCACCAGTAGGCGGAGCTTTAGGATGGATGGGCCAATCCGGCCTCATTCCTTCGTTGGCTGCCTGCCGGACAGGCGGGTTTGGCTCCCGTCTGTCCGGCCAACTACTAAAGGTACGGGGAAGGGGGGTGGGGGGGTCGTGGGGGTCGCCAGGGGGATCGCGGGTCGGCTGGGGGGCGGTCGGAGGTTCTTGGGGGGGAGGGGGGTTTGCGTCGAGGGCAGGAGGGCCTGGGATCCCTCCTGCCCGTAATGTAGTGCGGGGTGGGGTTAGGGGGTCGCCGTGGCCAGGAGGGTTTGGGCTCCCTTCTGGCCCAACTACCAAAGGTACGGGGAAGGGGGGTGGGGGGGTCGCCAGGGGGATCGCGGGTCGGCTGGGGGGCGGTCGGAGGTTCTTGGGGGGGAGGGGGGTTTGCGTCGAGGGCAGGAGGGCCTGGGATCCCTCCTGCCCGTAATGTAGTGCAGGGTGGGGTTAGGGGGTCGCCGTGGCCAGGAGGATTTGGGCTCCCTCCTGGCCCGATATTGTTGGGGAGTCGGCGGTCCTTCGGGGGGGGGGGGAGGGATGTATCGGACGTCGTGGGGGGGGGCATCAGGCTTTCAGGATGGGGACAGACCTTCAAGGGGGGACAGTGCACGGAAGTCAGGGGGGGTGAACGGAGAGTCGGGACAGCGCACGGAAAGTCAGGGCGGGCGAAAGGAGCGTCGGGCAGCATGCGCGGTATACCCGTGAGCGCGGTATATCAAAGTTTTTGTGCAAATCATCGTGATTTCTGCGCGCTATATCCGTGTGCGCGTTTTATACGGGTGCGTGTTATTTGCGTGAAAATACGGTAGATCTATGCATTCAAGCCTTGCAGAGCATAAGAGAAAGAAAAATGGAGAAAAAAAGGACAGCAGAACACTGTTCCCTCTGAGCTGAGCAGGAGTCTTCCAACTGCATTGCTGCCAGTGAGAGGCGATGCTTCAATATTGTGCTTTCAATCTCCAGAGATGGCAGGTGTCCTTACAGAGCTTGCCCGTCTTTCACGATTGAAAATATGGCAGTGAAACAGCACCCCCTACTGACAGGACTGTAGGTGGAGAACTCCCGCGCAGCTTAGAGAGAAGAGTGGAGCAGAGGCGCAAATGTGAAGAGAAGAGCATCTCTCAGCTCACCATGTTGTTCCACAGACCACGAGCACCTTGCGCATGAGCCTTCTCGCTGAAGTGGAAACAGTCTGGAGCAAAGAAGGAGCGGTCGGGCATCCCCTCCTGACAAGGACAAAAATAGATAATGTTATCTGCCATCATTTACTATATTACCCAAACCTGGAGTGCTAACATTACCATTAATTATTATTATTTCTAGAGTGCTGCCAGACGTACGCACCGCTGTAAATAGTCATGAACGAGACAGTCCCTACTCAAATGAGCTCACAATCAAATAAATCAAGATGGATAAACAGAGTGTCAGGGCAGGAGGATAGTTAAACTGCTGGCTAGGGTAAATCTCGAAAAGGGGGACTTTCAGTCCATTTTTGAACAAGAGAAGGGATGGGGGCATGTAGTCTATTCCAGGCATACAGGGCAACAAGATGACAGGAGTGAAGTCTGGAACTGGCAGTGAAGGAGAAGGGTTCAGATAAAAATAACTTATCTGAGGAATGGAGCTCTCGGGGAGGCGTATAAAGTAGGGTTACCATATGGCTGCAGAAAAAAGGAGGACGGATTGAGACATCTGAGTTTTACCTCCATTGTTTTCAATGGAAGTAAAACCCGATGTCTCAATCCATCCTCCTATTTCTGAAGCCATATGGCTGCCCCAGGGATAGGCAATTCCGGTCCTCGAGAGCCAGAGCCAGGTCAGGTTTTCAGGATATCCACAATGAATATGTATGAGATGGATTTGCATGCACTGCCTCCTTGAGATGCAAATTATTATATTTTAGCACCAAGAGCAGTGAGAGGGCTAGTGCAGCTACATTACCATTTGCTAACCAATTAGCGTGTGAGCCCCTACCTACGTAATGAGTGGTGGTAGGGACTTAATATGCTAGTGGCCATTAATATTGATAATAGGAAAATCGGCCATTTTACCCCTGTGATAAAAATGGCCTTAGCGTGTGGGAATGACCTGCATAAGGGCAAGCTGAGGCCACATTTTACAGAAGTTTGGTAAAAGCCCCCCCCCCTCAGTGTTTCCTGTAAATGAAAACTGTCACCGTGTCTAAGAACTCACAGACACTAAACCCTATCTGGCCAATAACAGAATCCCTCCCCCCTCAGCTACACTTTTAGCCGAATACTTTAAAAACAAAATCATAACTGTCAGGTCCACCCTCTTCGAAAACCCAACCCACCTAGAAGAGATCACAATGCCCCCCATAGATAAAGATTCAGCAGCGGCAGATAGAACCTGGTCCCACTTCCCCACAATACAATGGTCTGACCTAAACAAACTCTACATAAAATACAGCCACGCAACCTGCGATCTCAACTATTGCCCACCATACCTATTAAAAACCTCCAGCACCAAATTCCGCGCTCTCCTCTTACAATGGATACAAACCATGCTCACAGATGTCCTTTTTTCCGCAAGACCTCAACGAAATCGTTGTCACCCCAATCCTAAAAGACCCTAAAGGAGCAACAGACCAACCATCCAACTATAGACCCATAGCCTCCATACCACTCTATGTCAAACTAATGGAAGGCCTGGTAGCCAAACTTCTCACCAACTACCAAGAAGACCACAACATACTCCATCCTACACAATCGGGTTTCAAAACCAACTACAGCACAGAGACTCTATTAGGCTCCCTCCTGGACACAGCTAGACAACACCTCAGCGCAGGTAAAAAAATGCTGATTATACAGCTGGATCTCACCGCAGCATTTGACCTGGTGGACCACAACATCCTATTACAAATACTAGAAACAATAGGAGTCACAGACAAGGTTCACACATGGTTTCAAGGCTTCCTACAATCCAGAACCTACAGAGTCAAGTTGAACAAAGAAAAATCAGAACCATGGTCCAACCCCTGTGGTGTACCACAAGGATCTCCACTATCCTCAACTCTCTTCAGTCTCTACATTTCATCCCTCGGCTCCTGCCTGGACAAATCAGGCTTAACCTCCTATAGCTATGGAAACCAAGGGTACACTCCCCAAACCTACTTTTTATGTCCCCGGTAGTCTAGTGGCTAAACCACTGGGAACATTAATAGGTAAGCCACAAGGGGGAGTCAGGTCAGCAATGGACTTCGGGAGGGGGGGGGAGACGGATACAGATAAACATAGAAACATAGAAATAGACGGCAGATAAGGGCCACGGCCCATCAAGTCTGCCCACTCTAATAACCCTCCCTATTTATCTTTGCGGATAGATCCCACATGTCTATCCCATCTGGCCTTAAAATCTGGCACGCTGCTGGCCTCAAAAACCTGGAGTGGAAGACTATTCCAGCGATCAACTACCCTTTCAGTGAAGAAGAACTTCCTAGTGTCACCGTGCTGTTTCCCGCCCCTGATTTTCCATGGATGCCCCCTTGTTGTCGCGGGACCCTTGAAAAAGAAAATATCTTCCTCCACCTCGATGCGGCCCGTGAGATACTTGAATGTCTCGATCATATCTCCCCTCTCTCTACGTTCCTCGAGTGAGTAGAGCTGCAACTCAGACGTCAGAGAAAGGGCGGGACCGCCGGAAGACGAAGCAGCACAGACGTAGGGCTCACAGAAGGGCCGGGACCGCCAAGAGGAAGCAGCAGGACACCGGTAGGAGCTTCTACATGATGAGGGGGGGAGTCGGGAGGCTGTGGGGGTGCGAGCGGTCCTTCAGGGTGGGGGTGCAGGTGCGGGTGGGAGTGCATGCGAGTGGTCCTTCGGGGTGCGGGTGCGGGTGGGAGTGCGTGCGAGCGGTCCTTCGGGATGGGGGCGCGAGCGGTCCTGCGGGGGGGGGGGGGTGAATCGGACATCGGGGGGGAACTATATAAAAAAAAATTTGGAAAACGCACAAGGTTATGCACGGTTTGTAAAAACCGTGTATAACACGCGCGTTATATGCGTGAAAATACGGTAATTATAAACTCAATCACATACCCTGTACAACCCACTCTAAAACTTCTAGGAATGACAATTGACAGATGCTGTACCATGCAACCACAAATCAACAAAACAATACAAAAATCATTTGGGGTCATGAGAAACTTAAGACAGGTTTGAAAATTCTTCAACAGAACATAATTCCAGCTCTTGGTCCAGTCCCTAGTCCTAGGTCTTCTAGACTACTGCAACATACTCTATCTCCCCTGCCCCACAAGCATGATAAAACAACTACAAACTGTTCAAAACACGTCGCTAAGACTTATCTATTCACAGAGGAAACACGACCACATCACGGCGGTGTACCTAGACTCACACTGGCTCCCAATACAAGCAAGAGTACAATTCAAATTCTATTGCCTACTATTTACCGTATTTTCACGCATATAACGCGTGCGTTATACAAGATTTTACAAACCGAGTATAACCATGCGCGTTATACGTGTGAGCGCGTTATACAAATTTTTTTTTCAGTGCGATCCGGCACCCCCCTGCGAAATGGCATCTTCCCCACCGCTCGCGTCATCCCCCTCCCCCGCGATCCTACATCCCCCCCAGCACCGCAAAGACATCGGTCGCTTACCCAATTGGGCACCGGCACCAGCACCAATGCACAGGACGTGCCAGTGCCAGTGTCCGAAGTTCGTCCCTCGTTGGGCTGCGCGGTGTGAGGGAGATCCTCCCTCTTCCCTGTGCCGGGCTGGACTGGGCTTTGAGCATTTGCGCATGCTCAAAGCCTTCTGGTCTCGCTCTCTCCGAGATTCTCGGAGAGAGCGAGTGCGTGTGCGTGCTATATAAAATTTTTTTTACACAAATGGTTTGGACCCGCACGCTATACGCGTATGCGTGTTATATACGTATGCGCGTTATATGCATGAAAATACGGTAAAACCATAAATGGAGACAGTCCAGTCTACCTAAACAATCGCCTAATCCAAACTACCTCAACCAGACACAGGAGAACACACAAACCGTTCACTCATCCCCCAATCAGAGACGTCAAACAAAAAAAACTGTACGACGGCCTTCTAGCCACCCAAGCAGCAAAACTAGACTACCAACTCTCCAATTTACTGATAACGACTACAGACTACAAATCGTTTAGAAAAGAAATAAAAACCATCCTATCCAAGACATCCTTTAAGACAAACTAACACCGCAAGACTCATCCCAATTCTCTGTAACAAACCGCTCTACTATTCAATTCCTCTGGAAATGACCAGATAACTTCTTTTGTAATCCGCCTTGGCGGAATAGAAATCACTAATGTAATGTGTCTCTGGAGCCTGGAGCCTTCCTTCTATGGGAAATGAAATATAGCTTGAAGAAACATGCTTCAAAAAAATGCTTCTGAAATGAAGCCCAAATCTTACTTCTGTTCTTGGCATGTTCACTTTTTCCAGAAACGGCTGGACCACCACAGTAAAATCATCTCGTGTGTCGTAGCGTCCACTCTCAACTAACTGATGAGTTTTCTCCTAAAGGGAAGAACAGAAACAAGTCAGCTCTTTCTTTGGCGTTCATGTCGATATGTTCTAGTGCAGTTTGCTAGGGTGATGCACAGTGAGGAGACAAACCCTGAGGAGACAGCTACAATATAGCACAGCTGAGATTAGAGGCAGCCAGTGTGGAGTGGACAGGTAGCCTAGTAATTAGAGCAGGGATTCTCAAATGAGTTTGAGACTTACCCAGCCAGTCAGGTTTTCAGGCTATCCACAATGAATATGAGATTGCACTGACCACAAACACTCACAGTCTAAGCAACAAAAATCAAGATCTGCTTTCACAGAGACATGGTTCAGCGATTACCATGGGTGGGACGCATACATACCGGTCTATAATCTTTTTAGAAAGGACAGAGATGGTCAAAAAGGTGGAGGAGTAGCTTTCTATGTAAAGACCAGTATCCAAACGACTGAAATGCAAGAGGCCTGGGGATAGAAAGAAGCGATATGGCTTGCTTTGAAAAGAGAAGACAGAACTTCTATCAATGGGGGGTGTGGTCTACAGACCTCCGGACTCAGTCACAGCAAATTGATAAAGATCTTGTTGCAGATATCCAAAAGTTGCGAAAGAAAGGGAAGATGATGTTGCTGTGTGATTTCAACCTGCCGGATGTGGACTGGAAATTCTGACTGCAGAATCGGAAAGAAGTAAAGAGGTCATAGATGCCTTTCAAGGGTCTCTGCTTAGATAAATGGTGATGGAATCCATGAAGGAAAAAAGCGATACTGGATCTGGTACTCACAAATGGAGAAAGTGTCTCTAACGTCTGAGTGGGTGCCCACTCAGGTAGTAGCAATCATCAAAGAGTTTGGTTTGATATAACAGCTAAAGTGGAGGGCAGCCACACAAAACTCCAAGTCCTGGATTTCAAATACAGCGCTCCCCTGCAAATTCGCAGTCCGCAGTCCCAGTCATTCATGGTATTTTCCAACTGCGAAAGGGAGGGCAGCTGGAGAGGCAGGACAGGGCAGCCGGAGCGCCGGTGAGTGAAGGAAATCACTCGCTGTAACATAGTAACATAGTAGATGACGGCAGATAAAGACCCGAATGGTCCATCCAGTCTGCCCAACCTGATTCAATTTAAATTTTTTTAATTTTTTCTTCTTAGCTATTTCTAGGCAAGAATCCAAAGCTCTACCCGGTACATTTATTTACGACATTTTATTTACGTCACCCTTGCAAATGAGTTATATATTATTCCTCTCAAAAATATGTTTTCTTTGAACCCTCACAATTGATGACTTTCCTATCGCTATTGCGACTGGAAAAGGAGGAAAAAATAAAATCTAAGCCTAAAGCTCTGAATAAAGTAGAAATAAGGCAGCCTTGAGTTCAGACAGTTTAGTTGTCTCTCTTTTTCTTTTTCTTTTAATTATTATTATTCCCGTTATGTTAAATCTTGAATCTCATATTTCAATAGAGGACTTGAGTTGAATTTAAGCATGCACTATTTTCTTTTTAATTTTATGTTGCTATGTTAAGATTTTTCTGCTTAAAATTCCTTTCTGTACAAGTTGATACTTGATAGTATAATTGAAAACAAAGAAAAAAAGGAGCTGCTTTGACACACAGCTCCTGATTGTTAAGGCCCAACTTTAGTAGAGGAAGAGGCAGTCGGAGCATACAGCGAGTGATTTCCTTCACTCGCTGGTGCTCCGGCTGCCCTCTCCTGCCTCTCCAGCTGCTGTCTCCCCTGCCTAAAAACTATATTTGCGGTTTTTCAAAATTTGCGGGGGTTCCTGGAATCAGTGGTGTACCAAGGGGGGAGAGGGCGTGGGAGGCGGTCCACCCCGGGTGCATGGCTTGGGGGGGGGGGGGGTGCACAGCCGGCCAGGTCCGGGTCCTCCTGCCTGCACTGCTGCAATCTTACCTCCCCGCCGCTGCTGCTAATCGCCGACAAGAAGTCTTCTTTCCGACGTCAATTCTGACGTAGGAGAGGACGTTCCGGGCCAGCCAGGCAGTGATTGGCTGACCCAGAATGTCCTCTCCAACGTCAGAATTGACGTCGGAAAGAAGACTTCTTGTCGGCGATTAGCAGCAGCAGCGGGGAGGTAAGATTGCAGCGGCGCGAACTGAGGGAAAGGAAGGAGAGAGGCGCTTTTTTTTCCCGCGGCAGGGAGGGAAGGATGTAGGCAGGCAAGCTGGCTGGTTTAAGCACAGCAGGGAGGGAGGGAGATAGGTAGGCAGGCAGGCAGGCTGGCTTTGGGGGTGGACAAAATAAGGAAAGCAGTGGGGGGACATAAGGAGGCACTGGGGGCACTAAGGACACGGGAAGGGGGCACTATGGATACAGGACGGAGGCACTGGAGGCACTAAGGACACGGGAAGGAGGCACTGGGGCACTATGGACACAGGAAGGAGGCACTGGGGGCACAATGGACACAGGAAGGTGGCATTGGGGGCACTAAGGACACGGGAAGGAGGCACTGGGGGCACTATGGACACAGGAAGGAGGCACTGGGGGCACCATGGACACAGGAAGGAGGCACTGGGGGCACTAAGGACACAGGACGGGGCACTGGGGGAACTAAGGACACAGGACGGGGGCACTGGGGGCACTATGGACACAGGAAGGAGGCACTGGGGGCACTAAGGACACAGGACAGAGGCACTGGGGGCACTAAGGACATGGGAAGGAGGCACTGGGGGCACTAAGGACATGGGAAGGAAGGAGGGAGGGAATAGAAAGGGACAATTGTTGGGCCTGAGTGCAGAAAGAAAGAAATGAAAGAAAGGATACACAGTCAATTAATAGATGTCCCCTTTTGATGAAAAAAATAAATGGTCACGTTACCTCTGACTTACTTTCTCTGCAGCAGAGTCGGCAGCCGCGCTGAGGTGCAGGAAGGTCCCGCGATGACTCGTCTGCTGGCTCTGCTCCAGAAGAAGTAAGTTACGTCAGAGCTGGTGGACCCGGCAGATGCAGTCATTGCGGGACTTTGCCACAACTCCCTGTGTCTGCTGGGTCCACCCCCTCCGACGTAAATTACTTCTTCCGGAGCAGAGCCAGCAGACGAGTCATCACAGGACCTTCCAGCATGCGGCTGCTGAGTCACCTCCAGAGCAAGTATGTCGCAGTGGGGTGGACTGGCAACCGGCAGCTACAGTCATCGTGGGACCTTGCTGCATGAAGGGAGAGAAAGGAGCAGGACTGCTGGAATGGAAGAGTGGTGGAGGGAAAGAAAGGGGGCAGGGTGGTATGGAAGGGTGGTGCAGATGGAATTCATGTACAGAGAAACGGGAGAGACATACGGGGGAAGGATATTGGAGGGAAAGAAAGGGGGCAGATGCTGATTGAAGAGGGGTGGATGGCGAGAGAAAGGGCAGATATTGGATAGTAGTGGGGAGTCTATGCTGGATGGAAGTGCAGATGGGAGAGATAAGGGAGCAAATGCAGGAAGGAAATGGGAGGAGAGAAAGAGGGGAGCAGACGCTGGATGGAAGTGGACAGAGAGAGGAGAAGGTACTAGATGGAAGGGTTGGAGAAAGAGGGTACATAATGGAAGGAGGGGATAAATAAAAGGAGGGCACATGATGGGGAGAAAAGGATTGAGTTAGGGAAACACTGGAGGAGTGAGGGAAAGAGGTGGCAAGCTTTAGGTAGACAGTAAAAAAGGACATTGATGAGAGGGTAGTAAGAACGTAATCTAGACAGATGCAGAAAATAAATTGAAAAAGAAAATGAGGGAAAAAAGGGAAAGGGATTACAGAGGAGAGGTGTGGGAGAGGGAAGGAGAGGAGAGAGTTGCCAGACCAATGGAGGTGAAAGGAGAGATGGAAGGGGGAGGCATACAGTTTCTGGAAGGGGCATAGAAGGAGAGAAGATACCATACAGGGGAAGAGAGACGGCAGACAGTGGATGGATGGAAGAGAGTTACAAGAAGATGAGGAAAGCAGAAACCACAGAAGACAAAGATAGAAAAAAATTTTCTATTTATTTATTGCTTTAGGAGACATGTGTCACTGTTTCTGTGGTGCACTGTATGCAAAGTCCAGCTTCTTACTGGTTCAGTTTAACCTTTGTCTATGTATTTCTATTTTATCCCCTCTTTTACAAAACTGTGGAGCGTTTTTTTAGCGCCAGCTTTGGTGGTAGCAGCTCTGATGCTCAGAATTCTAAAAGCGTCAGAGCTGTTACTTCCATAGCTAAAATCCACACTACAGTTTTGTAAAAGAGGGAGGGGTTAGTTTGTGATTACATATTCCATACTAGGCGAAGGTGTGTTCTGTGTGTTTGAAAGACATGTTTTTCTGTTAGGATTGACGGTGTAGGATTGATCTGTATTAGTCTGGCTTGTTTAGTTTTACAATGGGTGTATTGATGTTGTACTGCTCACTGCAGTATGTAAGATGCTGCCTTTTCCTAGGTACTCATATGTGACGTGTGGCTTGTTACTAAAAATCATGTTTTTTTGTACAGATGGAGCGGGGTGTCAAAAAATGATGGGCCCCGGGTGTCACATATGCTAGGTATGCCACTGCCTGGAATTAGACTGAGGATGTGAACTAGATGTAATTTACTAAGATTTCATCAGTCTTTGACATGGTTCCTCAAAGGAGGTTCTTGAATGAACTTGACAGGCTGAAGTTAGGCTAAAGTGGTGAACTGGATTAGAAAACGGTTGATGGACAGATGCCAGAGGGTGGTGGTTAATAGAATTTGCTCGAAGGAAGGAAAGGTGAGTGTCTCAAGGATCGGTACTGGGGCTGATTTTGTTCAATATGTTTGTGAGCAACATTGCCAAAGGGTTAGAAAGTAAGGTTTGCCTTTTTGCAGAGAATATCAAGATTTGTAACAGAGTGGACACCCTGGATGGAGTGGAAAACATGAAAAGGATCTGCAAAAGTTGGAAGAATGGTCTAAAGCTGAGGTCCCCAAAATCCCTCCTTGAGGGCCGAATCCAGTCGGGTTTTCATGATTTCCCCAATGAATATGCATGAGATCTATGTGCATGCACTGCTTTCAATGCATATTCATTGGGGAAATCCTGAAAACCCGACTGGATTCAGCCCTCAAGGAGGGACTTTGGGGACCCCTGGTCTAAAGTCTGGCAACTAAAATTCAATGCATACGAGTGCAGGGTGATGCATTTGGGGTGTAGAAATCTGAGGGAGCCGTTCATGCTGGGAGGTGAAAGGCTGATATGTGTAACTACAAAAAGGTGGTCCCAATCCCTTTCCCTATATTCTGTTTCACTCGTACATTATTCAGCTGTATTTATTTATTTTTAAATTTTCTATACCGTTTTATTCCAAAACGGTTTACAAATGGTTACATACATAAAATATTGTAAAATTCAGAACAATGTAAGAACAAAACAAACAGATTCAATCCTTATATAGAATCAATTTCTCAAAGAAATGCATCTACAAATAATTGTATTTGTTCAGCATTTTCCTAAATGAGCTCTTAGCTCTACATTTTTGAATTTGACCCACCAGGCTATTCCATAAATTAACCCCTGCACATGTAAAAGTCATGGCATCTGTTTCCACATATTTAGGGTTAGCCCTCATTTTCAGCAATACTGAACTTTCTGAGCACTTGCAGCGATATTTTACACTGTTTTGGGATAATGCATCCCACCAGTAATACAAAATGTGGACTAGGACAGTGGTTCCCAACCCTGTCCTGGAAGACCACCAGGCCAATCGGGTTTTCAAGATAGTCCTAATGAATATGCATGGAGCAGATTTGCATGCCTATCACTTGTGACAAACCCAGGTCCATTTCGGGTCTTCCCCACAATAAACCCGAATCCGTTCCTGGTTTTGCCCCAGTGAGCAGGAAAGTGCACAAGCCACCTAGTTGCAGGAGAGCTAATCAGGTGACTGATCAATTAATGAATCAAGCTGACTCTAGCTCTGACAGGGAAATGGAAATAGTAGAAACAGGGCAGGATAAGTTTGAAAGTTTCACTCTAAGCAAACCCTATCCTGCCACTGTTAAATATCTCAGGAAATTTGAACAGCCAGTTAAAACCAGGGCTAGAAAGTATCCCGTCTGTGAAAGCAGGAAACAAGTCAGTGGGTGGAAAACCCTTCTCCCACATTCTCAGAAGGGGAGTGGTTTCCCACCGGATATAATGAGCCTGCTGAGAACAGAGAGGGGGGAAGCAGCCAAGGGAAGCCAGGCTCACGAGGCATACGGGAGAGGAACACACAGGAGGGTATGAAGCTGGAGAGAGCCAGAATGGCCCATGATAGAGGCAGATGATTCAGCTCATATCAGGGAGCTTTGGGAGCAGCCAGAGGAGGAAGCAATGGACATCCAGGCAAGTCAGGCATGCACTGAAACCCAGCCATTGCCTATGGAAATACAGTGAGTTTAAACCTGGATTTTTCCTCATGCTGCTTATTCCTCTGTGCTGCTAGGGAATCTGAAAGCTTAGATACTTCAGTTTTAAAACTCTCCCTGAAAGCTTAATATAGAAGTTTTCTTTAAAACCCTGAACTATATAAAGTTGTATGTGTGTTTGTACTTCCTGGCTGATTGCCAAGCAGAGCCAGCACGTTGCTTTTCTCTCAGCTGTGACTAATCCCAAGTGCACCATTGCAGAGAAGGGAAACGTATGAGTGCTATTGAAGACTAGTGATATACCAATGATTTTTGAACATAAAAATGAACTGCTTGGATAAAAGAATATTGATTTAAAAACACTGTTGCTCTGGTGAAGAGAATTGAGACTCATAAGCTTGCAAGCCCAGAAGCAGGGACCGCCTGTAATACAGTGTTATTCAAGTTTTGTTTTTGGAATATTTTATGATGGACCTTTGAGTTTGATGTCATGTGCTATGACTGCATACTGCACTGCAAGGCTGACGCCTGAATAGTTTTGAATTATGTTACCATTACTGGAATAAAGCTATTTTTGGTTTTGCACATTCTGACTGAAACCTGTATTCCTTGCATGCATGCCTAAAAGTAAGACCTGGAGGATCCCTTAGTAGCAAGGGACACATAGGATTGGAGTCTTGGTCACTTTGCCCCGGGTTTGCTGCTCCTGCAGGAATTTGGGGTGTGACACACTTCCATTATATGCAAATCTCTCTCATGCATATTCATTAGGGCTATCCTGAAAACCCGATTGGCCTGATGGTCCACCAGGACAGGGTTGGGGACAACTGGACTAGGATACAAAGGTCCAGTGCAAAGTGCTCCTTTGATTTTTTTTATTTTTTTTTTAATGAGGTGGGGAGGGCATGGGAGAGGGCAGAAGTTTCTTCCTATTCCTGAGCACTTCAAGATCAATTGGCATCTAGCTCCTTTCCATGCGATTTCATTCACAATTACCACCATTTAATAGTCCCTTCCAACCAAACTAAAATAAACATTAAATAAAACAATTATTAAAATGATAAAACATACAGAATATTATAAACAAATCATATAAAAGATTAAAATGAACAAAATATATTAAAAGCATGCCCATAGGAACTTTCAATAAAATCCCTTGTATTGTGACATCGACTTTGCCTTTCTTTTATTTTGCTTCTCGCTGTGCTGGGCAAAGGAAGACTCCTCTTTTTCTGTCGAGTAGGATCCCTTTACCACAGGGGCTATGAACACTCCCTGTAGAGCATCCCCAATCCAGGAAACAGAAGATCTGATCTGGTAGATAAATTTAGGACCCCACACAGTCATGTATAGCATCTGCAACTCAAAGTGGTCCTTCAGAGAGCATTTTTTAAAGAGGACACTTAGCCTAAGTGCATTTTTAGAAAAGACACCGACTTTGCAGCCGCAGATATATTTTATTTTTGCCTTGATGCTGGTGGAAATGTCTATAAGTTTTCAGTATATGTGTAGATTAGAAGAGTTTGATAATCTACACAGGTATATGTACACTTTACCCCTGTAACACTTACCGGCACACTAGATGCCATCATGTCAAAGTGTGTACTTTTACGCCACTCAGTATTTTATAAGAAGCCATTTTACATGCACATGTGGACACATCTGCATGAAAATGATTTAATAATAAAGGGGCCCTTTTACCTAGTTGCATTAGGCACTAGTGCACACCTGACACAGCAAAAATGCCCTAACATGGAACACGCTAAAGTGTCCTATCTTACTTTTGCCATTTGCACACACTAATTTCAAGTTTATTCAGTTTTTCTATCCCGCCAATCACATGAACCATCTAGGTAGAGCAAAGGGAGGGGAAACCACAAGAGGTTTTGTATGCTTATCCAAGGACTTGCTTCCGGTAATGCAGAAGAGTAAGGAGAGTATAATCCATACAACTGAAGGCAGTATAACGCAGATTGTATGCATCAATAAAAAGAAATGTCTTTAGATCTTGTTTAAACCGATCAAGGGAGAATGGATTCTTAGAAGAGAAGATCTGGTCCTTGTACTGAGAAGATAGCATGTCTAAGTACACAATATTTAATTTTTTTGCAATATTTTTATGAGGCGATGTGGCAGGGATGGAGAACAGGCAGAGAGCAGGTGTTGAAGTGATAACCAGTTAGTGCATGCACAGACAATGGTGTCATGAGGGAGCTTAGCACCATGCACCCCCACACACTCTTCCCCACCTCTTGAGTGCCCCCTGCCCTCCAAGTACCTCTTGAAACGTTTGCCGGTGTGAACAGCATCTTCCACCTGCTGCTCACATGGTCTTTGGCACTCTTTTGATGTCACATCCTGGTCCCGTGGCCAGGAAGTGACGTCAGAAGGGAGCCGAGGGGGTGGAGAGGTGCCATACCTCCCCTCCCCCCCCCCCCCGCACATACGGCACCTAGGACAGTCCACCCTCTCTTTACTATGTCACTGACCACAGGATTAACCCAGGAGCCCTTACTGCTTCCTAAGTAGGAGGCGATAAGTCCTCCCATGTGGTAACATTAACATATGGTCATACATAAAACAAATATAAAAAACGGCTTGTTCACAGCTGCTCTAGAAATGGACTTAGCATGTAAGGGCAGGCTAAACCCCTTTACTAGTACAGCTTAGTAAAAGAGCTTCAGAATTACTCCTGAAAGTGCTTCTTGGAAGTCATTGTAGATTATACGTTCCTGGTTTTTCCTTGAAACACCCCCGTTCTTACCTGATACTGCCTGTTAAACGATGTGAGCTTCTCTAGGTCTGTGGAATTGTCAGTAGGGTTTACAACACAGGAACACAAAGAACTGCAAGAAACCAAAATCACAGGAGAGAAGAGAATTCATACATTGGAAATTGGCTGAATAGTAAAATGAAAATTTTTAGCAAAGTCGAATCAAAGCTATTCATCAAATAGTTTTGATGATTTTGGCTACAAATGAAAATTGAAGGTTGTTTGCTTCCTGCATAATAATTTAGGGTGCCCACAGATGAAACACATGACTCCATTAAGAAGGCCACATATGCACAAGGCCTGATTGAAAAGTAATGAGACTGACTCTGGTTTTTCTTTCCAAGAAATAGACGAGGCAATGCTGTGCTGGTTCTTGTGATACTCACCAATTGACGTTTCTGAACCTGCAGTTGGACCGACATAGTCTTCATTGTCGGGTCGCAGCAAGAGGAAGAACTTCGCACGTTTTGTCATGGCAGATGAGGAAGATGTGTCTGTGAGGGTATACTAGAGGCGTATGACTGAATTTTGCGTTAAACTTGGAAAGAGTGGCAATGAAACTTTTGAAATGTTCCCAGCCCCGAAGAAACAACCACGCAGAAAGTTGAAGTGAAAATGCCACTGCCGTAGCGCTAAAAGTGATGTTGTCAGAGACCACTGCACGTCTTTGAATCACTTTTGAAACGCTGCAAAAAATGTATTGAATGTGAAGGACGCTAGTTTGAAAAAGAAAAATGTTCAGATCCTGTGGAGTCATCTGATTCTGAATAAAAAAACACAATCTCATTACTTTTCATTCAGCCCTCATATAAAGGTACCAGAAGAATATGTAGTGTTAATCAGCCCCGCCCCACTCCACCAGGTGGTGCCTTTTTTATTTTTTTAATAGAAATGAAGTCGGAGCAGAGAATATTCTGGGCTCTCTTTCTCTCTTCTGCCATAGAAAGTTTACAAAAAAACAAAAAGGGAGACCCAATGATCCACAGTAAAAACAATCCAAAGGTAAGAACAACAGACTGTGGATGTCCTGAAAGATGATTTTATTCGCTCTTCACAATAAAAATACAAATAAAAGTCTGAATTAGTAATACACGGTCCATGTTTCGGCGAGACCGCCTTCCTCAGGGGTCTGGATGATGTAGGGTACAAAGATAAAAATATGAGCAAAACAATGTACGTGTCTTTGAGCATAAAACCAGAAGATGGCGCCACTCTGCTTGTTTCAAAGCCATTTTCTCTTGGTAGCAGCACTTACAATAACAATACGGTATATGGTATACAGTGGTACCTCGGTTTACGAGTGCACCGGTTTGCGAGTGTTTTGCAAGACGAGCAAAAAATTTGCAAAATCGGCACCTCGGAAACCAAGCGCGCTTCGATTTGCGAGCGCCCCCCCCCCCCTTGCGAACTGGCACCCTCACCCCGTGATCCGGCCCCCCCGCCGCCATCGGGCACCCCCCGCCGCGACCTGAGGTCCTCCCAACCCACTCAAACCCTCTTCTTACTTTGCTGTAGCCTCCGCAGCGGCACCGGCACCAGCATGTCCTGTGCATGGTGCCGGTGCCTGAAGATCTGCTTCCTGTGCTGGGCCTTGAGCATGTGCGCATGCTCAAGGCCTGAGAGTTCACGTCTAACGTGAACTCTCAAGGCCCAGCACAGGAAGCAGATCTTCAGGCACCGGCACCACACATAGGACATGCTGGTGCTGCTGCGGAGGCTACAGCAAAGTAAGAAGAGGGTTCGGGTGGGTTGGGGGGACCTCAGGTTGCGGCGGGGGGGGGGGGTGACTGATGGCGGCGGGGGGGCCTTCGGGGGAAGCAATGCCGGTTCTCGTGGGGGGGAAGCAGTGCTGCTGGCCTCGGGGGGGGGGGGGGGGAGGTGGGAACCTTTCAAAGCGAGTTTCCATTATTTCCTATGGGGAAACTCGCTTTGATAAACGAGCATTTTGGATTACGAGCATGCTCCTGGAACGGATTATGCTCGTAATCCAAGGTACCACTGTATTTTGATGTAGTGGATCCTTAGGATAAGAAGCCCTGATGTCACCTCCCTTAACACCAGTTTGTTCCATATTAAGCCTGAGATAACTTGCTGCGACCCATTGTGCATGCCATTAGCAGCCCTGCCAAAGTCAAAAGTCCCTATGAAGGTGTTGGACAGAGCTTCATTACCTCTCCTCTATCCCCCAAGTGACCAAGTGCACAAATGAAGTTCAGACCTTAAGAGAAGTCGCGGGCAGCTAATCCTCTTGTCTTGATATAAGTCTCGTAGTGAAGTTATCTGAAGCACAGATATCAAATTCACAAACATCCGAGGGACCTGGCAAAGGAAACATAGATTAATGAATGCAACCCTGTTTCTTTGTGAAGGAAAGATCAAATTTGATGGCAGGTATAGACCACAGTGCCTCTCTAAATCTGCCTAATTCCTCTTCTTCTTGCAACTCCACTTGATCTCCGATTATACTCTTGCTCCCCTAAAGCAAAATTTTATCTGTGCTTATTCCATGCTTCTTGAATCCTTTTCCCTCCAACATCTCCATGTCATGAGAACATAAGAATATTGGGATAGATCAATGGTGGCTATGCCCCTTCCTATGGATCTGGCTGCCTGGCTGCCACCTTATTATTCTGTTGAAACCTGGAGATCAGATCACCCCGAGATCTCTCTCATGTTTGGGGCTCCTGGGAGCCTTCCTCCTTCTCAATAACTAGTCCTGCTCCCTTAGCTTTTCTGTCACAAATGCATACCTCTGCATCTGTAAATCTTAGTTGACCTTGTCACCACTCCTTAAATTTTCACTGGTCACTCCATTTTTTACTCCATACGGAGTATCCACCTGTAGTCATTCTTATCATCATTTGCAAAATGGCAACTTTTTCTATCAATCCCACATTGAAAAATATTGGATAGTTCTGGCGGATTTAGGGTAGAAAGAACACGAAGAGCAACCATTCAACCTGCAAATGTAAAGGGGTCAATGCATAATGTTGCAATTTCTTAAATATATACTCTCCCTTGGATCACGCTCCTTCAACTCTTTTTCCCCTCCACAGGTCATCTCTCCTTCAATAATCTTTCAGTTCTAACTCTTCCTCCCCCACTCCTCCCTTAAACTCCTGTCTTCCCCAAGGTGATCCTTTCCCAGCTTCCCTCAATCTATTTTAGACTTTCTTGCCAGTTCCCTCTATCTCTCCATCTTAACTCTTGATACTGCCAGCACCTCTCCTTCGGACACGATCTTCCTTCTCTACCTCTCAGCATGCACATCAAGTGGTGCCTGAATCCACTGCTCTTCTCAGTCTCATGAGAGCAGCACAAGGATATTTTGGTGGCAATTTCACACTTGCCATGTGTATCTGCCCCATTTTACAAACCCACATGTGTAAGTGCTGCCAGTTAAAGACAATGGGGGCAATTTTCAGACTGCGGAAGGCAGCTCGGCTAAACAGCTACCTTATGCGATTGGCGGTGAACCTGGAAATTCAATGCCGGAGCCATATCTGACGATTGGCATTTAATTTCTGGTCTATTTTCTGCTGCATTTGATATAACCAACTAAACTGATATTTGTCAGCTGATCACCTAGGTCATAGCGGCCATAGAGGTGCTACAGAGGTGGGCCTATCTGGCTGCTAAACTTAGCTGGTCAGCCAATGAATATTTTGGGGTGGATGTTCCTATTGAGTATTGATGTACTTTGTTATGGCTAAAATCCACATAATATTTCTTTCTTTCTTTTTAAAAATTATATTCTGCCTATACCTAGGCAGGTTACAAGATAAAACATACATAAATTATTAGTACATAAACATAATTTGATTACCTCATAAAAACAACATTCAAATCCACATTCCTCTTTTCCATCTTAAATCACAATAGTCTACATGATGAAAACCTTCCCAAATAACTGCCCTTATTGCCTCTCAATTCAGCCCTCCTCCTTCTCTTGCCCTTTCCCTAGACTGTAAGAGTCACAACAGCCATCTCCCAGAGCATCCCCCTAACCCCCAAACCCCCTGGTCCAGAGAGAACCACCCCCCCCAGCCTACCACTTGCTTCTGCCCTTTGAGGCTACCTAAAGAAAATGGCTGCTGTGACCTCCCATCTAGGACCACCATAAGCTCCAGCAGCTAGTCTCACTTAAATTAGCCCCTGATATTCAATGCTGGTGCCCAGACATGGCCCCACGCTGAATACCTGGAGTCGAATGTGAAAAATGTATGGGGTGTGAAGAATTTTGCAAGGCACTGCATTTCCTGTGATCTTACAATGATGGGCAATGTATATATGTGTATGAAGTAGAAGTGGCTGTTACCTCTGTGTGAAGGAAGTCAAGTGCAGCTCGCAAATGGTTTACGTAGTTTTCAGGGGAATGTTGAAGCTGTTGAAAGAGGAGATTGCGGCTCAGTTTCACAATGTCAATCATTTTGATTATTTATATCCTATATAATAAAAGGCTAACTCGCGCATGCGCACTCCTATTTGCGTGTTCCGTGCGCTGTAGGTCTGTGGCCGAAGGAGTGCGCATGCGCGCAAATACGTCACCACCCGATCGCATCCACAAGCCGGACCGCAGCCAGACAACGATCTCCGTTCCTCTTGCCGCCGCCGATCTCCGTTCCTCCTTTGCCGCCCACCCCCTTCTCTTCCCGCGGGCCCTAATGGCGATTCCAGCAGCATGTGCATCAGTCTTCACACGCTGCTTCGGGCCCTTCTACTGCCCTGATTTGCTCTGCCGCGTCTCTGATGATGTCATCAGGGACGTGCCTGAGTAAATCAGGGCAGTAGAAGGACCCGAAGCAGTGTGTGGAGACTGATGCACACACTGCTGTAATCACCACATTTGTAGTCCGGACCGCGGGAAGGGAAAGGGGGGGGGGGTAGAGGAAACGCTAATGCTGCTGCACAGGGAACGCAGCCAGATGGACTGCGGGAAGGGAAAGGGGGTGGGGGGAAGGAGGGCTTCGAGGGAGCCGGCTGTCGGCGGAGGGCATAAGCGGGCCCAGGACGGACTTGCTCCAGCTCTACAATCCTGTCCCTTAAACTCCCTGGCCGCCTAAGTTATTTTAATTTGAAATCTGCCGCCGTCGCCGCGACTCCTCTCTCATCTTCCAACATAATATAAGTGCAGCTCATGAGAGGAGCTGCGGCGGCGGCTTTGAAAACGGCTCCCTTAGTTCTTTGCTGGATTTTTTTTTTAAGTTTAAAGCTGCCGCTGTGGCTCCTCTCATGATTCCAGCCTGTGTCAGAGAAGGCTTCCGACGCAGGCGGGATCATGAGAGGAGCCGCGTCGGCATCTTTAAACTTAAAACAAAATCCAGCAAAGAACTAAGGGAGTCGTTTTATGTGCATGCTGCTACGAAGGAACAGGTGAAGGGGAGGGAAATGCTGATGCACAGGGAGCAGGCAGGCATGGCAGGCAAGCAGGGGGAGAGGGAAAGGGGCTGCTTTGGGGGTAGGGGTGTGCTGGGGGCACACAGCAATCATGGGCAGGGGATCACAGAGCAGGCAGGCATGGCTCAACAAGGGGAGAGGGAAAGGGGGCTGCTTTGAGGTGAGGGGTTTGCTGGGCCAGACAGCAATCATAGGGGGCAAACAGAAGGGGGCCACGGAGCAGGCAGGCATAGCACAAAAGGGGGCAGGGGCATTGGGAAACGGGGCTGCTTTGGGGGGAAGGGTGTGCTGGGGGCACACACCAATCATGGCGGGGAAGAGAAGGGGGCCACAGAGAGATAGGCAGGCATGGCGCAATGGAGAAATACAGGCAGGCAGGGCGCAAGGCAGGGACACAGACAGAAAAAATGACAGACAGACAGCATCCAAGCACAGAGAGAGAAAGGGAAAAAAAACAGTCGTCTACTCTAGCACCCGTTGGACAGGGGGAGAACGAAAGAGATGCTGATGGACAGGGGGGTTGAAGAAAAAGGAACGGAGGACTAATGTTGGACAGGGGGAGAAGGAAAGAGGTGCTGCTGGACAGGGGGGAGGTAAAACAAAGGGAGAAGGGCTGCTGCTGCATAAGGAGAGCAGTTAAGGGGTGGTGGTGGACACAGGGGAGGTAAAAGGAAGGGAAAATGGACAGGGGGAGCAGGCATGGGGTGGTGATGGACAGCCAAGGAAAAAAAGGCAGAATGAAAAAATCAGCTAAGGAGAGAGAAAGAAATAAAGACAGACACACATACATATGTTCTAGCACCCGTTAATGTAATGGGCTTAAAGACTAGTGTACTATATAACAAATAGTGAAAGAGTGGGGATAGAACCGTAAACATCAACCAGAGATAAAGGCCCAAATTCCGTAATCAGCGCCTAAAGTTGGGCACCTATTTCGGAGGCGCTCAACTAGATAAGGCACCTATCTAAATCGAATAACAAGCTCAATTAAGCTTTTTAATCAGCACCGATTGAAACCTAGGCGCCTATCAAGAAAGCGCGATTCTGTAACAAGGCGCCTCTAAAAATGTAGGCGGCCTTCAAAAAATAGGTGCTATGCATGCTAGGCACCTTCTTACAGAATCACTGCTCTTAAGTGTGCTTGAGCACTCTCATGGGGGCCTAACTTTTAGTTATGCCTAGAGCTGGCCTATTTAATGGGCGCCTCCAAAACAGGTGGCACTCAGCATGATTCATTAAACAGCACACAATTTTACTTGAATCGCACTGACTTTTGGGTGCTTCTAAAATGTCTAGCAATTGAAAAGTCAATCAGTCTTTTATCAGGTGATGAGTCCAATCTTTGTTTGATTGACTTTTCAATTACAGTATAATCTCGTTATAACGGACTTCAAGGGACCTGGCAAAACAATCCGTTATATCCAGAGTCCGTTATATCCAGAGTTGCATTTTTTTTTTTTTTTAAACTTTATTTAGGCCAATTTGAAACAATAACAAGACTCGGCAAAACATTGGTATGGCACGAAATGATTGCAAAAATCAGAACACTAAAAATGTTGTAAAGCATTATGTCGCGCTGTACTGGAAAGAAAAATAATCTGTCATTTTCTTCTGGGCTGCGTTTCTTTCATATGTTTTAGTGATGTACGCGCCTTGTGGGCAGAGCTTGCATGTCCGTTATAGCCAAACAAAATCTACAGCTAAATGCGGCTCTGGGGAGCAAATTGTTTGTCCGTTATATGTGAAATTCCGTCATATGCAAGACCGCTATGTGTGGTGCTTTTCTGCATGTTTGTAAAGGCGCACGGCCGGGACCAGCGGGCCTTGTCCTCTATAGACGATATTCCATTTTAAGTGAGTCCATTATAACGAGGTTATACTGTAATAAACATTTTATCTCTGCTTGATGTGTACAGTTTTACTATTTGTTAGTTCCATGTTGGGAGTTTTTTTTCCTGTTTATTTGCTGCTGTAAGAAATAAGCCAGATGATTACAGTAGCGCTTACATCAGTGGTCTACAATGCGTGGCCTTCCAATAGCTGGCTGAAATGCTTTTCAAATCGTATACAAATTAACTCCCTCCTTTACAAAGCCACTGTTGGAAACAGGATACTGGGCTTGACGGACCTTTGATTTGTCCCAGTATGGCAACTCCTATGTTCACTATACAAGGTTAATAAATAATCATATAAAGGATATAACCCACTAAATATGGAAAGTGCAACACAAACTTAAATCCTAATCCAGGAAAAGGCCTCAGAATTGGAGCCTACGCGTGGTCCTATCATGGACTGAACTGTCAGCGTAGTAAAGCACTCCACGCTCCAGTCATAGGCCAAAAAACCTGGAGTCTATAAAGTTTTTTTTCTAACTAAATATTAATTTTTGTAAACTTTTTTTCTTTTTTCTCTCTAAGTTAAACCCTAAAAGTCCATATTAAAATATTCATATCAAAAATGTTCAATTAAATAATGTTTTAAATAAACCTTCAGGGTGTATATTCTGCAGTTACTTTATTAACGTAGCCTCACTCTAACTAAATGTAGACGTTGCAGTTTTTTAAGGTTAGAGAAATGAAAGGCAACATAGTAGCAAATGGTCAAAAAGTCTCATAATTATTTTACAATTCACTTATCTTAAACGGTGTTCATTTGTAGCTTTAGGAGACAAGTCGCAGTCTAATGCCTGTGCACTGGCTATGCCGCCGACGCGGCAGCGTTTCGTGGACAATAATGTAAGTCCACTGCTTCAGGGCTAATAGCCAAAGTACATTAAGGCATCATCCAGGACGAGTCTAGATACTATTATAGTTTAGATACTATTATATTACCCAGTATTTAGTTTAGACACTATACAAGGTTAACAGATGACTACAGATCAACAGGGAATGGCGAAGCCAGTCCTGGATTGACTCCTATTAGTAACATAGTAAATGACAGCAGGTTGAGTACATTTGGTGCATATCATTGCCAAAATCCCTTCTATCTCGTTTACACTGTGCATGTCTGCACAGTGGAAAGAAACTTCTATTACTTACAAGGTCTTTACAGTAGTCACAAAGGTCATTTCCACCAATGAAAATCGTGAGTAGCTTCCAGTCCTGGGTGAAATTTACTCTCTGGAAACAAAAAGTATGAAAAATTAACAGGTCAATAATTCGCCCACCCTCATACAGGAGCAGCTCAGCTACTAATTCCATAAGTATTGCCTAAGGCAGCAACCTCAATGGTCCAAAAGGCTAGTACCGTTCACCATTCATTAGCCCCTTCTATTTTCAATCAAATAGCACAGTTACTTACCGTAACAGGTGTTATCCAGGGACAGCAGGCAGATATTCTTTACGCATGGGTGACGTCACCGACGGAGCCCACGGTACGGACCTTTTTACTAGAAAGTTCTAGTTGGCCGCACCGCGCGTGCGCGAGTGCCTTCCCGCCCGACGGAGGAGAGCGTGGTCCCCAGTTAGTATAAGCCAGCTAAGAAGCCAACCCGGGGAGGAGGGTGGGACGTAAGAATATCTGCCTGCTGTCCCCTGGATAACACCTGTTACGGTAAGTAACTGTGCTTTATCCCAGGACAAGCAGGCAGCATATTCTTTACGCATGGGTGACCTCCAAGCTAACAAAGAGGGAGGAGGGATGGTTGGCCATTAGGAAAATAAATTCTGAAGTACAGATTGGCCGAAGTGCCCATCCCGTCTGGAGAAAGCATCCAGACAGTAGTGAGTAGTGAATGTGTGAACTGAGGACCAGGTGGCCGCCTTGCAGATTTCCTCAATGGGAGTGGAACGGAGGAAAGCAACAGAAGCGGCCATAGCTCTTACCCTGTGGGCCGTGACAGCGCCGTCTAGTGACAGACCGGCCCGAGCGTAACAGAACGCGATGCAAGCTGCAAGCCAGTTGGATAGCGTCCGTTTAGAGACCGGTCGACCCAAACGATTTGGGTCGAAGGTCAGGAAGAGCTGAGGGGACAAGCGGTGAGCCCTTGTACGATCAAGATAGTAAGCCAGGGCACGCTTGCAGTCAAGACTGTGCAATGCCTGTTCTCCGGGATGTGAATGAGGTTTCGGAAAGAAAACAGGCAACACAATGGACTGGTTGAGGTGAAAAGCTGAGACCACCTTTGGAAGGAACTTTGGATGGGTGCGCAGAACCACCTTGTCATGGTGAAAAATAGTGAACGGTGGATCGGCAACCAGTGCATGAAGCTCACTAACCCTCCTGGCAGAGGTGATGGCAATGAGGAAAAGAACCTTCCATGTCAGAAATTGGAGCGAAGTTGTGGCAAGCGGCTCAAAGGGAGGTTTCATGAGGGCTGATAAAACCACATTCAGGTCCCAGACGACCGGAGGAGGCTTCAGAGGTGGTTTGATGTTGAAGAGGCCCCTCATGAATCGGGAAACCAGAGGGTGAGCCGTGAGAGGTTTTCCTAAGACAGGTTCATGAAAAGCCGTGATGGCACTGAGATGGACTCTGATAGAGGTAGACTTGAGGCCTGCGTTGGACAGGGAGAGCAAGTAGTCCAGAACAGTTTCCACCGCTAAAGAGGTGGGATTGTGATGATGACGGAGGCACCAAGAGGAGAACCTGGTCCACTTCTGATGGTAACATTGGAGGGTGGTCGGTTTCCTGGAGGCGTCCAAAATGAGACGGACAGGCTGAGACAGATTTCCTGAAGAGGTCAGCCCGAGAGAAACCAAGCTGTCAGGTGGAGCGAAGACAGATTGGGATGTAGTAGAGACTGATGTTGCTGTGTAAGTAGAGTAGGAAGCACAGGCAGAGGAATGGGATCCCTGGAGCTGAGCTGAAGCAGGAGGGAGAACCAGTGTTGACGAGGCCACCGGGGAGCTATGAGGATCATGGTGGCTCCGTCCCTGCGGAGTTTGGATAAAGTCCGCAACATCAGAGGTAGAGGAGGAAAGGCATAGAGGAACCGATCCGTCCAGTCGAGAAGGAATGCATCCGGGGCCAGACGATGAGGAGAGAAGAGTCTGGAGCAGAACTGGGGCAGCTGATGGTTGTGAGGAGCTGCAAATAGGTCCACCTGCGGAGTGCCCCAGCGAGCAAAGATGGAGTGGAGCGTGGGAGGGTCCAAAGTCCACTCGTGAGGTTGAAGGATGCGGCTGAGATTGTCGGCCAGGGAGTTCTGTTCGCCCTGGATGTAGACAGCCTTGAGGAAGAGACTGCGGGCCGTGGCCCAGGTCCAAATGCGAAGAGCCTCCTGACAAAGGAGGCGAGATCCGGTGCCGCCCTGTTTGTTGATGTAGTACATGGCAACTTGGTTGTCCGTGCACAGGAGCAGAACCTGAGGGCAAAGAAGGTGCTGGAAGGCCTTGAGAGCATAGAACATGGCTCGTAGTTCCAGGAAATTGATGTGATGAAGACGCTCCTGCGGGGTCCAAAGACCTTGGGTGCGTAGGTCTCCCAGTTGAGCTCCCCATGCATAAGGGGAGGCATCCGTGGTGATGGTCATGGAATGCGGGGGCAGATGAAAAAGAAGGCCCCTGGAAAGATTTGAGGAGTTCAACCACCATTGTAGAGATTGCTGAAGAGACGATGTCACAGAGATGGGATGAGAAAGAAGGTTCGAGGTCTGCGACCATTGGTTGGCCAGAGTCCATTGAGGTGTCCTGAGGTGGAGTCGTGCCAGGGGAAGCACATGCACCGTCGAGGCCATGTGGCCCAGGAGGACCATCATCTGTCTGGCAGAAATGGAGTGATGAAGGAGCACCTGACGACACAGGCGGAGCAGGTTCCGCTGACGGTCGGAGGGGAGAAACGCCCTCATTAGTGTGGTGTCGAGAACTGCTCCAATGAACTGAAGGCGCTGCATGGGAAGCAGATGCGACTTGGGGTAGTTGATCTCGAACCCCAGGAGGTGGAGGAGAGAGATGGTCTGATGAGTGGCTTGTAGCACAAGCGGAGACGTAGGTGCTTTCACCAACCAATCGTCCAAGTAGGGAAACACCTGGAGGTTGTGAGACCTGAGGAAGGCCGCCGCCACAATGAGGCATTTGGTGAACACCCTGGGTGATGAAGCGAGGCCAAAAGGTAGCACTTTGTACTGATAATGGCGATGGTGCACCTGGAATCTTAGGTAGCGACGTGAAGCTGGATTGATTGGTATGTGAGTGTAGGCCTCTTTGAGGTCCAGGGAACATAGCCAGTCGTTCTGAGAGAGATGAGGGTAAAGCGTGGCAAGGGAGAGCATTCTGAACTTCTCCTTGACAAGACATTTGTTGAGGTCCCTGAGATCGAGAATGGGACGTAGGTCTCCTGTCTTTTTTGGAACCAGAAAGTAACGGGAGTAGAATCCCCGGCCCCTTTGTTCCAGAGGTACTTCTTCGATGGCATTGAGGAGAAGGAGGGATTGGACCTCCCTCAGGAGGAGGGGGGTTTGAGTTGAAAGAGAAGCAGACTCTACGGGAGGATTGTCTGGTGGAAGAGTCTGGAAGTTGAGAGAGTAGCCGTGGCGGATGATGTTGAGGACCCACTGGTCCGATGTGATGACCTCCCAACGGCTGAGAAAAATGTGGAGCCTGCCCCCGATTGGTTGAGGGAGAGGCAATGAGGGTGGAAGACTGGCTAAGCCCTGGAGAGAGGAGTCAAAAGGGCTGAGAAGGTTTGGCAGGAGGAAGAGGCTTGGCAGGTTGATTAGACTGTGCACGAGCCTGGTTGTGGTGTTGTTGGCGAGCCCGCCTAGGTTGCTGTGAAGGCGGGTTAAGCGGCCTAGCGGAGAACCTGCGCTGGTAAGAAGACTGTGGTTTGTAAGGCCGAGCAGGAGGGGCCTTCTTCTTTGGTTTAATGAGAGTATCCCATCTGGTCTCATGGGCGGAGAGTTTTTGTGTGGTGGTATCCAGAGACTCTCCGAACAATTCGTCTCCCAGACATGGGGCGTTGGCTAGTCGGTCCTGATGGTTGACATCCAGATCAGAGACCCTGAGCCAGGCCAGGCGGCGCATGGCCACAGCGATGGCAGATGCACGAGAGGTGAGCTCAAAGGAGTCATAGATGGAGCGTACCATAAATTTTCTAAGTTGAAGCAGGCTGGAGATGTGCTGCTGGAATAGTGGGACCTTGTGCTCCGGCATGTACTTTTGCATGGCGGAGAGTTGCATTACCAGATGTTTCAGGTAGAATGAAAAGTGGAAAGAGTAATTGTTTGCCCTGTTGGCAAGCATGGCATTCTGGTAGAGCCGCTTGCCAAACTTGTCCATAGTTTTGCCCTCCCTGCCAGGAGGGGTAGAGGCATAGACACTGGAGCCTTGAGTCTTTTTTAAAGTGGACTCAACCAGGAGAGATTCATGGGGCAGCTGGGGTTTATCAAATCCCGGGATTGGAATAACCCTGTAAAGGCTATCCAGTTTACGGGGTGCCCCAGGGACAGTTAATGGATTTTCCCAATTTTTATAAAAAGTTTCCCGTAGGATGTCATGCACGGGTAACTTCAGGAACTCCTTAGGGGGTTGATCGAAATCTAATGCCTCCAGGAAAGCTTGTGATTTCTTGGAATCAGATTCCAGAGGCAAAGATAAGGCCCCCGATAACTCCCTGAGGAATTTTGAAAAAGAAGATTGCTCAGATTTAGATGTGGTATCGGGGGCCGAGGGCTCTTCGTCCGACGACGATGCATCCTCCTCGGTACCGAGGGGAGATTCCTCCCAGAGGTCCGGGTCTCTGACATCGGTGTGTGCGTGCCGAGAGACTGGAGTGGAAGGCTCGGTATGATGAGCTTTAGACCGAGACTTGCCTGAGCGTACCGAGACGGTACCAGGGGATGAAGACCTGTGTCTGTCTCGGTCCCGGGAAGAACGGTGCCGGTCAGGTTCGTGGGAAGACCGGTGTTCCGCTCGGTCCCGAGGAGGATCGGATGTCGTCAGAGCGACGGCCTCGGCATGGGCATGGATATGCGGTGCCGAGAGAATGGGCATGGAGGGGTCCATAGGTACCGATGGCGTGGATACCGGTTGGACGGTGTGGGGCTCGGGCCGGTCTGGTACCGAAAGCAGCGGTGCCAGGATGGAGGGCAAGAGCTGTTTAAGTTGCGTTTGGAGTTGTTCCTGCAACTTATCCTGGAGGATGGCCGCAATGCGGTCATCCAGGGGTGGCACCGGAACCACTTTTTTCTGCTTTGGTTCCATGGGTGCCGCTCTACGCTCCGGCGATGAGGAGGCCGATGACGAGGCACTCACCGATATCGGAGCGGAGCGCTTTTTAGTTCGGCGTGGAGCCGAAAGAGCCGGTGTCGCCACCGAGGTGGGAGGGCGCTCAAGGGTGGAAGGCTTCTTAGCCGGCTTACCTGGCGCCGGTGGCGCCGATGTAATGTCAGGCGGTGTCGAGGTGGTCGGTGCCGACTTCGATGGTGCCGCAGTTGAAGAAGTCGAGTCCATAGTCGGGCCGGTGCCGAACAGCAGACTTTGCTGGATTTGGCGATTCTTCAAAGTGCGTTTTTTAAGAGTGGCACAGCGGGTGCACGAGTCCGCCCGATGCTCCGGTCCCAAACACTGTAAACACCAATTGTGTGGGTCAGTGAGGGAGATCGGGCGTGCACACCGCTGGCACTTCTTAAAACCGGGCTGCGGGGGCATGAATGGAAACACGGCCTCCGCAAAATCAAACCCCGAGGCCTGGATCGTGACAACAGGCCCCGCCGGGGCAAAGACAAAAAACGAAACAAAAAGAAAATATTTTTTTTTTTTTTTTTTTGGAAATGAAATAAAAAAGAACCCGAAGGTAAATAAACGAAAAAAGAACGCGAGCGGGAAGGCAAAAAGAGGATTTCAATCGGAATTGAAAAACGCACGTCTTCTTCGCTCCGCGGAAACGAAGAAACTGGGGACCACGCTCTCCTCCGTCGGTCGGGAAGGCACTCGCGCACGCGCGGTGCGGCCAACTAGAACTTTCTAGTAAAAAGGTCCGTACCGTGGGCTCCGTCGGTGACGTCACCCATGCGTAAAGAATATGCTGCCTGCTTGTCCTGGGATAAACACTATTACATGAAACAAAAAAAGAAAAACTAAGAAAACAGAAAGGTTTCATGAAGCTGAAGGTCATGACCTAATGAAACAACAGAGTTGTCACTTCACCCAGGTCACATCAACCAGATTGATCCATAGAAACATGACGGCAGATGAAGGCCAAATGGCCCATCTAGTCTGCCCATCCACAGTAACCATTATCTCTTTCTCTCTCTGAGAGATCCCACGTGCCTCTGAATTCAGACAGTCTCTGTCTCCACCACCTCTTCTGGGAGACTGCTCCACACATCTACCACCCTTTCCGTAAAAAAATATTTCCATAGATTACTCCGGAGCCTATCACCTCTTAACTTCATCCTATGCCCTCTCATTCCAGAGCTTCCTTTCAAATGAAAGAGACTCGACTCGTGCGCATTTACATTACGTAGGTATTTAAACGTCTGTATCATATCTCCCCTCTCCGCCTTTCCTCCAAAGTACACAGATTGAGATCTTTAAGTCTGTCCCCATATGCCTTATGATGAAGACTATGCACCATTTTAGTAGCTTTCCTCTGAACCGACTCCATCCTTTTCAAATCTTTTTGAAGGTGCGGCCTCCAGAATTGTACACAATATTCTAAATGAGGTCTCGCCAGAGTCTTATAGAGAGGCATCAATACTTCCTTTTTCCTACTGGCCATACCTCTCCCTATGCACCCTAGCATCCTTCTAGCTTTCGCCATCACCTTTTCAACCTGTTTGGCCACCTTAAGATCATCAGATACAATCACACCCAAGTCCCACTCTTCCGTCGTGCACATTTGTTCGTCACCCCCCTAAACTGTACCATTTCCTGCAGCCCAAATGCATGACCATGCATTTCTTAGCATTAAATTTTAGCTGCCCAATTTTAGACCATTCTTCGCTTCGCCAAGTCTTTCTTCATGTTATTCACACCATCCTACATCTATTCCTAAATTTTTTCCATTTCTGCTTAAGACACTGTATGAGTCAGTGGAATACTGTAGCAATAGCACTGCAGTAACTCTAGACTACTCAATAGAATTGCCACAATGCCTACTGGGTCATGCAGTCATGCAGTGTATTTCATGGAAGCGCAACCTAACCCTACTGTATGAAAGAAGTTTGTTAGACTCACACTGTCAGTCTTCATCAAATTCACCAGTGCTTCGACCTGCGTGGGAATATCCCTATAATGGAGAACAGATAGAAATAGCACTCACAGATAGAAATAGTACTCACCTCCCCCAAGAACCGAATGTGCAGGAAATCTATCCATACATTGTGAGAAAAGGGGAAAAGGTTGTAGTTATACAACCACACTGAAAGCACTTTACATACATTCAGGTACTTATTTTGTACCTGGGACAATGGAGAACTAAATGACTTGCCCAGAGTCACAAAGAGCAGCCCTGGGATTCAATCTCACAACCTCTGGGTGCAGAGGCAGCAACTCTGCCACTAGGCTACTCCTCACCTCAACAGGCCACATTTTCAGCGCTGCAATAAGATATACGGTTTTCAGCGATCCTAAATATAGAAATTAGATTCGGTGCAAGAAAATAACAGCAGATAAAGATCTGAAAAGTTCAACCAGTCTGCCTAATAGTTACACATCTTACAAAGAATAAGACAGTCCCTGCTCGTAAGAGCTTACAATCTAAACAGCCAAGACAAACAGGGTATCATAGATACAGTTAATCAGCTGGCTGGGTTGGAGGGCAGAGGGGAGTACAGGACAATCATGCCATTGTGGCATCATGGATAAGGTTGGCTCTTATTGGTGGACTGAGGCATTATGACATCACAATCTCAGTTCTGCTTCCCAAAGACTTAAACGCTTCACTCTACTACTACTACTATGAATTATTTCTATAGTGCTACCAGACATACGCAGCGCTGTACAGAGTCACAAAGAAGGTAGTCCCTGCTCAAAAGAGCTTACAATGTAAACAGCCAAGACAGACAAACAGGATGTCATGGATACAGTTATGAGGAATGCTTAATCAGCTGGCTGGGTTGGTGGGCAGAGGAGTAGGGTTAAGGCTATATCAAAAAAGTGGGGGTTCAGTCTGCTTTTAAATAAGGGAAGGGGCTTCACGGATAAACTCAGGTAATTTATTCCAGGCCTAGGGGGCAGCTAGATGAAAGGAATAAGGTCTCAAATTGTCAGTGGAGGAGAAGGGTACGGCTAAGAGCGGCTTATCTGACAATTGAGACATTTTTCACTACAAGGGGAGCTGGTAGTTGTCTGATTGGTTAAAGACTCATTTAGAAAAAGGAGAGATTAACTCTCGCACAGTTTTCAGAAGAGCTAAGTTTCTTAATAGTCTCTTTCACTGTACAGCACTGCAGGATAGTAAAATTTACTGGTAACTTTACATTTATCTCGGAGCTCTTGTGATGGATTTTTCTGCCGTTTGCGTTCAAGCCGGTGCAATTGTCATCGATTAGCGCACCTTAGTAAAAGAGGGCCACAGTCCTTGATGATACCGCTTATTTCTGGTCTTTGAAGAACTGAAAATTATCTTAACATTTATTGTCTGCCTCCATCTTTAAAGAGCTAAACCAAGTCAAAATCTAAATTACTAGGCAAAAAAAAAAAAAAGATAATTACTGTTTTTTGCCATTTTAGCTTCTCAGCCTTGACCTACTCGTACTGCTTATGCTTTTCCTTACAGTTCAAAGAAGAAACATCAACAATAAAAGAACAGGAAATAAATAACAATCTGACCATGATATGGCGTCTGGCTGTTTATCGTTTATTAAACTTTGATATACCGCCTTAGTTGCAGCACAGTTCAAGGCGGTTTACAATAAAATATATCAAGTAAAACCAAATTCAAAAAGGAACGCCATTGAAATAGGATAGCACCCTACTTTCATATAGAAAATATAAAAACATAAAACCATTCATGGTCTATCACTGCAAAGATGTGTTCTCTACTAGTTATAAAGGGGTCCTTTTACTAAGGGGAGAGAGTGGCACAGTGGTTAAAGCTACAGCCTCAGCACCCTGGGGTTGTGGGTTCAAACCCCCGCTGTACTTTGTGAACCTGGGCAAGTCACTTAATCCCCCCCCCCCCCCATTGCCCCAGGTACACTAGATAGATTGTGAGCACACCGGGACAGACAGGGAAAATTGCTTGAGTACATGTAAACCGTTCTGAGCTCTCCTGGGAGAACAGTATAGAAAATGGAATAAATAAAAAAAAATAAGGCACGCTAGCTGTTTTAGCGCATACTAAACGCTAACACGTCCATTATAGCGTACCTTAGTAAAAAGGACCCCAAAGTTCACAGAAAGCACGTTCCAAGAGATACATTGTCAAACGAGCTCGAAACTCAATTCATAAGGTACAAAAACTAAATCCAAACTATTTTCCAACAGTTGAGTAGGGGAGCAAACCATTTGACGAAAACCATATTTCTTTGGACCCATTGCTCTAGCATTTATTAGCCCATGTTCATCTGCTGTGATGTCACGCTGGAGCAAGTTGAAGACGGAGTGAAAATCTAACAGGACCAGAACAATCCCCCCCCCTCCCTGTTGTGTCTGTTTATATAAACGTCCTCCAGCAGACAGCAGTGTTATCTATACAGTACTATGATGTAAATGAAATCCTAATTGCTGCTGATCCAATAAATGAAAATCATCTGTAAAAAGCAACCAAACTCTTAGCCGCCCCTTTTGAGACCATCATCTATCACTAAGGTTATTTTCCTCCAACAAAGCCAACTCTATCCCTAATTTCAGCTTACTCAGCAAATGGAGCTTCTCGCTACACATTCTTTCTAAAGCATTAGATAAGGATTTCTTCACTGTCTGGAAACATGGGGGAGAGTGTGGAGCAGTGGTTAAAGTTACAGCCTCAGCACCCCTGAGGTTGTGGGTTCAAACCCATGCTGCTTCTTGTGACCCTGGGCAAGTCACTTAATCCCCCCATTGCCCCAGGTACATTAGATAGATAGTGAGCCCACTGGGACAGACAGGGAAAAATGCTTGAGTACCTGAATAAATTCATGTAAACCATTCCGAGCTCCCCTGGGAGAATGGTATAAAAAATTGAATAAAAAAATAAAATAAAATCTTGTTTAGGAGTAAGGTACCATAGACAAGTAGATAGACAGACCTACCTAGCCTTGGCTCCTGGTACAGCCTGGTTAAAGAAGGAGTTGGGCCTGTCTATTCCTCCAGTGCCAGTTGAGAACCCTTGCAGAAGAGGGTTAAACTCACGGAAGATATCTGAAAATAGATACAGCCAGTGGGTAGAAAAATATCACTTCATCAAAGAAAAATGGGGCTTAATTGTTCAAGGGTAGTGTTCCTTTATCCCATGCAAAGGACCTGGATTTGATTCTGGGCCAGTTAGGACTGGGGAAGCTGTAGCATCCCAAATATGATTGCAGGGTTACATAAGTCCCAGTGGATGACCTTGAGTTCAGGACTGATGTTACAATGATTGGCTAGTAGATTTGGGGAAAGGCATAAAAAGGTGAAAAATCTCTTCGTTGTTGTTCATTTAGTTTTGTTTTGAGAATACTGAGGTGCTGACTCTGCTTATTCATTGGTACACATTCTAAATAACAGTCTTTATACAGTATTACAATTTTAGCAGATTTATGAACCTCTGAAGCAGGCATTTGCTGAAACACGGCCCTTGTTGGGTTCATTTGACGTGTGTTCCATGCGAGCTACCTATTAAAGTTTTTGCCAGCCTGAATACCCTGGTCATCTCTGCTCGTTTTTGGCTGGAAGACTCATAATGCCAGATCCCAGCCCTAGTACCAACTCAGCTGGCAGCCTAAAGGAGCAGGAGAAAGTGTTATGCTCCCCCAAATGGAAACTCTGCTGAAGTTTTCAAATACATAACCAGTCAAATTTTCTGTTAATTAATTAGAAGCACCTAAATGCTCTCTGAGTTATCTATCAGTCTGGATAATAATGTTGTCACTTTGAGAATGTTTGCACAATATACAGTAGCTGAATTGCTATGAAGAATATATGCACTGTGGGCCCAATTCTGTATATGTCACCTAAAAAATCAATGCTGACTAGTGCGGTGCTAAATGCGATTCTATAAAAGTGAAATGCCCATTATAGAATTGTGCTTAGGCAGCCTTAAGCATTCTAACATTTAGAAACATAGAAACATGATGGCAGATAAAGGCCAAATGGCCCATCTAGTCTGCCCATCTGCAGTAACCATTATCTCCTCCTCTCCCTATTGGCTAAGACTCTCTTAACATTTGCATCTCCTCTTCCTATAGGCTAAGGCTCTGTGCACCTGCATTGTGAGGTCATAGAGCTGCCCATCCACAGTAACCATTATCTCTTTCTCTCTCCGAGAGATCCCACGTGCCTATCCCAGGCTTTCTTGAATTCAGACACAGTCTCTGTCTCTACCACCTCTTTCGGGAGATTGTTCCACACATCTACCACTCTTTCTGTAAAAAAGTGTTGCCTTAGATTACTCTGGAGCTTATCACCTCTTAACTTCATCCTATGCCCTCTCATTGCAGAGTTTCCTTTCAAATGAAAGAGACTTGACTCATGCGCATTTACATTACGTAGGTATTTAAACGTCTCTATCATATCTCCCCTCTTCCACCTTTCCTCCAAGGTATACACATTGAGATCTTTAAGTCTGTTCCCATACGTCTTATTACGAAGACCCCACAGACCATTTTAGTATCCTTCCTCTGGACCGACTCCATCCTTTTTATATCTTTTTGAAGGTGCGGCCTCCAGAATTGTACACAATATTCTAAATGAGGTCTTGCCAGAGTCTTATACAGGGGCATCAGTACCCTCTTTTTCCTATTGGCAATACCTCTCCCTATGCACCCTAGCATCCTTCTAGCTTTCGTCGTCACCTTTTCAACCTGTTTGGCCACCTTAAGATCATCACATATAATCACACCCAAGTCCCGCTCTTCCATTGTGCATATAAGTTCTTCACCCCCTAAACTGTACCGTTCCCTCTGGTTTTTGCAGCCCAAATGCATGACCTTGCATCCTATTTATGCCAGAGTTTCCTTGGCCTAAATGCCTTTGACTATTAGGCACCTAACTCAAAAAAAAACACCACCCCCTACCCACGCCCACGCCCACTTTTAACTATATACTTTGCACTAGCTTAACTTTCAATTAACTCGGTGCCAATTGAGAGGTATTGAGTACTGATTATTGGTGCCAATTTATCCTAATATTCAACTAAGTTAGGTGCCTACATTAGGCCAATGTAGATGTCTAACTTTATAGAGACAATAGGGGGGGGTGCTCCTACACACCATTGCCATTCATGAAGGACAGCCTATGTTGTTGCGTGTCTTTAAATGAAAATGAGCCGATCCCTGACAGTTGTGTGCATGCGCCAATCATCACGCTTGTGCACATGAGTAATGCGCAGTACTTCTGGAAAGAGCACCGGAGCCAGCGCTGTGGGTGTTGTGGGTGCTTGCGCACCCTCCATATTAAACAAATTCCTTGACTGTAGCTTTCATTGGATTTAAAAATTAGCACTCCCAGTAATTTTGAAAAGACGGCTCCTATGGGAAAGAGTGCCTTTTTTGTAACTAGCATGCACTCTTAGCAAAGAGCGTGTGCTATTTGCAAAAAAGGGTGCACTCATAACAACATTGCTCTCATATTAATAAAATAGACTAGAAAACCCAAATAAGATGAAAATTCCCATAAACATAGGAAGTGACACATAATGAAAGTCTTCTAGGTGCCCAACTCCAGCATTCATCTAATAAGTCTACATATGCACATGTAGGGTTACCATTTTTCAGACCGCAAATATCTGAACACGTGGCCCTGCCCTGTTCTGCCTTCACCTCTGCCCTGTTCCCCCCAGCCCCTCACGGTTCAGCCTCCAGCCACGCCCCCACAAACCTCTCTCTTTCCCCGACAAGCTCCAACTACGTCTGGAAGGCCTGGAGCATGTGCGGAAGTGCGTGACGTCATCCTCCTATGCTCAGATGACCTCCAGATGCGGCTGGAGCTTGTCGGGGCTTTCCAAAACCCAGACAAATGCCAGGTTTTGGAAAGTCTGTCCAGGAGCCCGGCTACTCCTCTAAAAAGAGGACATGTCCAGGTTTTCACGGACATCTGGTAAACCTACGCACATGTCACCTGGAGGCAGCAGATTTTGCTTGGCAGATTTCAATAGTGAAGAAGACCACTGCTACTTAACTAGGTAGGAGAGGCTCCTCACGGATCATGCCGTATTTTCAGCAGCACATAATTAGCTAATGGAGAAAATATGAGCAAACTGCCATGGCACTATCTGGTTAGTGCTGGGGAGGTCGGGAGGTGGAGTCATGAGTTACCCAGGCAGCAACAATATTCAGGAGTTTGATTGGATAACTATCCAGCACAGGCCCACCCACTTTGAGCATAGGTCCAGTCAGCAGCAGCATAACTAGGTTGTGGCTGGCAGGGATCCCCAAGCCTCATCAGCTGAAGACACCTAGTGATTTGGCAACTCTTAACTTCCCCCCCCCCAACCCCCTGGTATCTTTAAATTCTTCTGGGCTGGGCTGGCAGCAAACAGTGACTCATATGAAGTTGCATCAGAGGGAAGACTCAGGACCAGTGCAGGCAGCCGTTATGAGTTGTTGCTCACTGCAGGCCCAGCGCTAAAGGATTTAAAAAGGACAGGGGTAGGGGGAAGGTTGAAAGAGAGAAGTTAAGAGATGCTAGGTCACCTGGGGGAAGTTCCTATGCCCACCCATGTGGCACAAGGGTTAGAGCTACAGCCTCAGCACCCTGAGGCTGTGGGTTCAAATCCCTCACTGCTCCTTGTGACCCTGGGCAAGTCACTTAATCCCCTCATTGCCCCAGGTTCACTAGATAGAGTTTGAGTCCACCGGGACAGATAGGGAAATGTGATAAAGTACCTGAATGTAAACCACTTAGGATATACTAAATCAGGTGTGTCCAACCTTTTGGCTTCCCTGGGCCGCACTGGCCAAAAAAAAATGTTTCTGGGGCCGCGCAAATGCTGCAGCAAGACAAAGGAGGGAGCTGAGAAGACGGTAAATACTCGGGGGCAGCAGAGGAAAACACTGCATCGCCCTCGACTGGGACCACACAAAATACTTCACGGGGTCGCATGCGGCCCTCGGGCCATAGGTTGGACACCCCTGGTTACTAAATAGTTTATAAATAAATCTAAAATGGGGTGTCTGGCTATGCCCCTGCTATCCAGTTATCTTATGAAAGAAAAGAGGCTGTGCTAAGTTAATTGAGGTTTTTTTGTATACTGCCATTTTATCCAGTGGCTGCCTTTACCCAGATGTGCAGAGCCCACACCTGGATAAGGGCCGGCACTGAATATTTGGACCTAATTGAAAGAAATGCTGATAACTGCTGGCCGAACATTGCCCCTAAATTCTAAATTCGTACTATTGGATGCCACATGACAACAGGACCCGGGCAGCTATTTGGGAAATTGCATCCCATTTACTCAGAGAAAGTGTAACTTACTTGGTAATGTGGAGACTGTGTTTATGTTTCCATCTCCCCCGATGCTAAAAGAAGAAAGAGAAAATGAATGATGTTAGGAAAGAGCCACAATCAAAGGCCCACATTGCCTGCAGAAAATATGCCTTTTTGATATAATTACTACTACTATTATTATTATTAGTGCTGCCAGATGTATGCAACGCTGTACAGAGTCACAAAGAAGACAGTCCCTGTTCGAAAGAGCTTTCAATCTAGACAGACAAACAGGATGTCATGGATACAGTTAAAGGGAACGGTTAATCTGCGGCTGGGTTGGAGGGCAGAGGGGAAGTACAGGACAATGAAGCCATTGTAACATCACTGATTTATTCAATTTCTATACCGTTCTCCCAAGGGAGCCCAGAACGGTTTACATGAATTTATTCAGGTACTCAAGCATTTTTCCCTGTCTGTCCCGGTGGACTCACAATCTACCTAATGTACCTAGGGCAATGGGGGGATTAAGTGACTTGCCCAGGGTCACAAGGAGTAGCATGGGTTTGAACCCACAACCCCAGGGTGCTGAGGCTGTAGCTTTAACCACTGCGCCACACACAGGCTGGCTCTTAGGCACTGGTGGAATGAGGCATTGTGACATCACAATCTCACGTATGCTCTATCAAACAGGACTTTGGGGTCCAGTATATGCTCTATTACAAAGGACTTTTATATGCCTGCCATATTTTGATTATATGTATACCTGTGCAAATTTTAACTGAAATTAATAAATGTATTTGTTCACACAGTGGTCTGACTAGTGTCCCTTCCCCACTTTTTTTGTTTCTAGAGTTTGTGTGAAGCATGAATGAAACACACATATACGTGATTACATTATAGAATACTATAATCGATGCAGGTTTATGTATATTTCTTGGTATGGCCATTTACACAAGCTGTAGGGCATAAGTGCTGTTCTATACACTGCTCCTAACTTTAATGCCCAGCTTATAGAATAGCATTTTATTTGGTGCTGATTTGTTTGTGTACCATATAATAATAATAATAATTTTATTCTTATATACCGCAAAAGCCGTGGTAGTTCGAGGCGGTTTACAACAAAGGAGAGCTGGACAATCAGCGAATATAGGTACAATATAAGATCATCAAAATACAGGAGAGCATGATGCAGAGGTGAGGCATGAGAGATCCTGGGAACAATTCGGTTAGAGATGGAGAGGTAAAGCTTAAGAGGACTTGGTTACGAATTGGTTAAACAAGTTTGTTTTTATAAGTTTTCTGAAACTTAGGTAGGAAGAGGAGTGCGTGATAATGTAACCCAACCAATCGTTCAGTTGGCCTGCTTGGAAGGCAAGTGTTCTGTTCAGGTATCTTTTGTAACGGCAGGCCTTTAGTGTTGGGTGGTTGAATAGATGGACTCTGCATGTGGGTCTGGATGGACGTTCAAGGTTGAAGTGGGGGACCAAGTACATGGGGGCCGAACTAAGAATGGATTTGAAACAGAGACAGGAAAATTTGAACACCACTTTCGCTTCGATGGGTAGCCAGTGGAGTTTTTGGTAGTAGGGAGTTAGGTGTTCCCCAGTTTTTTAACCCAAAAATCAATCTGATTGCCAAGTTTTGGATGATTTGGAGTTTTCGATTGATTTTTTTTGAAGGACCCCAGGTAGATGATGTTACAGTAGTCGAGTGAGCTTAGAATGGAGGATTGCACCAGTAAGCGGAATGAGACAGCATCGAAGTACTTTCTGATAGTTCTTAATTTCCACAATGTTGAGAAGCCTTTTCTGACCAGTAAATCAGTGTGAGCTTCAAGGGTAAGGTAGCGGTCCAGGGTTACTCCCAGAATTTTTATTGAATCTGTAATCGGGAAGACTTGACCATTCAAGGAAATTGATGAATCTTTGATTTTGTCGTTTGGACTTGCCAGGAAAAAGTTGTTTTTTTCTGAATTGAGTTTTAGTTTGAATTCAGCCATCCATAGTTCGATTTGCATTAAGATGGATGCCAGGTGGTTCTTCGTCTCGGGAGATAGGTTAGTTAGGGGAAAGACTATGGTGATGTCGCCAGCATAGATATAGAATTTGATTTTTAAACTTTGCAATAGGTTCCCCAGTGCGGCGAGGTAAATGTTAAATAGTGGGGTGATAGGGGGGGAGCCCTGCGGGACTCCACACGAGTTTACCCAGCTGAAGGAATAGGTGGTGTCACTCTAAACTTGGTAAGATCGTTTGCTTAGGAAACCCTGGAACCATTTTAACACATTACCAGAGAGACCGATTGATTCCAAACAATCCATAAGAATAGTATGATCAACTAAGTCGAAGGCATTGCTTAGATCGAATTGCAGGATCAGTGCACTTGTGCCCTGGCTGAATAAGCTGTGGAGAGAATCTAGCAGTGAGACGATGACAGTTTCAGTGCTGTAGCCAGAACGAAAACCTGATTGGTTGTCATTTAGTATACTGAATTTGTCCAGATAGGTTACTAAGTCCTGGTTGACCAGGCCTTCCATCAGCTTAACAAAGAAGGGAATGTTTGCGATGGGTCTGTAAATTGAAGATAGTTTGATTGATTCTTTGGGATTTTTTACTATCGGGGTGATCAGGATCTGGCCTGACAGTAGAAGGGAAGAAAGCCAAGAAAGAAGGGAGAAAGAAGTCGCAGAAAGACTTAACATGTTCTTTTCGTCTGTATTTACGAACGAAGACACAACCAACTTACCGGAACCTGAGCAATTCTTCAATGGAAATGAAGCAGAAAAATTAACATCCATGGAAGTGAGCCTTGAAGATGTGCGCAGGCAGATAGAAAAACTAAAAACTGACAAATCCCCGGGTCCAGACGGAATCCATCCAAGGGTTCTGAAGGAATTAAAGGAGGAGATAGCAGAACTACTGCAGCAAGTTTGCAACCTATCCCTGAAAACAGGTGTGATACCAGAGGATTGGAAGATAGCCAACGTCACACCAGTGGCGTACCAAGGCGGGGGCGGGGGGGGCGGTCCGCCCCGGGTACCAAGCCCTGAGGGGGTGCTCCCGGTCCGGTCCAGTTACCCCCCCCTGCGCCGGGTGTCGCGTCTGGAAACAGCCTGCAGCAAGATCGCGATGCCAGAGATCTTTGCCTGCTTCGACTGTTTCCTCCGCCACGGTCCTGCCCCTCCTCTGATGTCAGAGGAGGGGCGGGACCGCGGCGGAGGAAACAGCCGAAGCAGGCAAAGATCTCTGGCATCGCGCGATCTTGTTGCAGGCTGTTTCCCCAGGGCAGTAGCGTACCAAGGGGGGCGAGGGGGAGGTCCATCCCGGGTGCCGCCTTAGGGGGGGGTGCACAGCTGGCCCGGTCCCTATCGCGCTCCTACCCTCCCAGCGAAAGCAGCATCGGCGCCATTATCGAAAAAGGTAATGGCGCCAGGCCTTGGAGCACCAAGGCAGACCGCTTCTCCCCTCTCCCAGCCGAAACCCCGCTGACCATCCTATCTCTCTCCCCCCCCAAGTGAACCTTTCTGACCCTCCCAGCGAAAGCAGCAAACCTCCCTCCAGTAGCGTCGGCTTTATCCTCCCTCTGCCGCATCACTGATGACGTCATCAGTAACGCGGCAGAGGGAGGAGAAAGCCGCGAAGGAGGTTTGCTGCTCTCGCTGGGAAGGTCGGAAAGGTTCACGGGGGGGGGGGAGATAGGAGGGTCAGCGGGGGTTCGGCTGGGAGGGGGGAGAAGCGGACTGCCTCGGTGCTCCATTACCTTCTTCGGGCAGCAGCAGCGTTTACAATTCGCTGCTGTTGCCGGCTTCAGGCCTTGTTCTCTGCCGGGTCCTGCCTACTTCCAGTTTTCATGAAGACAGGACCCGACAGAGAGGAAGGCCTGAAGCGGGCAACATCAGTGAATTGTGAATGCTGCTGCTGCCCGATGAAGTTCAGGACATCAGGACATCGGGGAAGGAGCAGGGAGAAATCGGCTGCTGGCTTGGGGGTGAGGGTAGGGAAAGAATCGTGGAAGTGGAGAAATCGGCACGATGGCTTTGTGCAGGCTAGGGGGAGAGAGAAAGAAAGGAAAAAATAAAGAGGGGGGGCCAGGGGGAGAGAGAAAGAAAGGCAGAAAGAAAGAGGGGGACCAAGGGGAGAGAAAGAAAGGCAGAAATAAAGAGGGGGACCAAGGGGAGAGAAAGAAAGGCAGAAATAAAGAGGGGGTCAAGGGGGAGAGAAAGAAAGGCAGAAAGAAAGAGGAGGGCCAGGGGGAGAGAGAAAGAAAGGCAGAAAGAAAGAGGGGGACCAAGGGGAGAGAAAGAAAGGCAGAAATAAAGAGGGGGGTCAAGGGGGAGAGAAAGAAAGGCAGAAAGAAAGAGGGGGGCCAGGAGGAGAGAGAAAGAAAGGCAGAAATAAAGAGGGGAGCCAGGGGGAGAGAGAAAGAAGAAGGATCAGAAGAAGGACCAGAGACTCATGAAATCACCAGACAAAAAAGTAGGAAAAATGATTTTATTTTCAACTTAGTGATCAAAATGTGTCCGTTTTGAAAATTTATATCTGCTGTCTATATTTTGCACTATGGCCCCCTTTTACTAAACCGCAATAGAGTTTTTTAGCGCAGGGAGCCTATGAGCGTCGAGAGCAGCGTGGGGCATTCAGCGCAGCTCCCTACGCTAAAAACCGCTATCGCAGTTTAGTAAAAAGAGAGGGGGAATATTTGTCTATTTTTGTATAGTTGTTACTGAGGTGACATTGCATAAAGTCATCTGCCTTGACCTCTTTGAAAACCCGCAGAATATAAATGATAATTAACATTTTCTCTGCGTACAGCGTGCTTTGTGTTTTTAAAATTTTATTGTTGGTAGATCATTTTGACTTGGCCACAAAGGTAAGGGGGAGGGAGGGAGGGGAACTGCTGAAAGACATCTAATAATCCTTGCAGGCTTGACTGCAGGGAATTATTTTTGTAAAATCATGTTTTGTTATGTGACTGGCATTATCTAGACTTTAATTTCTATGAATGAATAGAATGAAAATGATATAAAATTACTTGCTTGTTTTTATGTGCGTGCGCTGAAGGAAAGTGGAGAGAGAGTGGGCTGAGGATGCTGAAGGGAAATGGGGAAGAGAGTGGGGAGAAGACGCTGATTTATAAATTGACAATTGTACAGAATATTGTTTCTTTTTATACTTTAATATAAACAATTCAAGGCTTGTGTGGATGGAATCAGGTGGTTTGCGGGGATGGGGACCGAGCTTACGGGGATTAGTCCAATAAAATTGTATTTTTTTATATCTCATTATTTGTTTTATTTTTATTTGTTAATTTATAAAGTGGTGATTGTTATGTATCAGTTTTTTCAAATTTACATCTACTGTCTTTATATTTTGCACTGTATTAGAGGACATGTGTTACTGTTTTTTGTGGTGTTGCATTGTATCCAGGGTCTGGTTTCTTGGCGGATCAGTTTAACTTTTGTCTACATATTTCTATTTTTAGTTTGTGATTATTCCATTTTGGGCGAGGGTGTATCTCTGTTCTGTGTGTATGAAAAAGACATAGTTTTCAGTTGGCATTGACTACAGGACCAATTGACTGTGCGGGATCTGGCTTGTTTAGTTTTACAATGTATGTGTTGGTGTTCTAGTGCTCACTGCAGTGTTTAAGATGCAGCCTTTTCCTAGGTACACTCTTGTGGTGCGATATGTAGATTGGTACTAAAAATCATATTTTTCATATAGATGGGGGGGGTGTCAAAAAATGATGGGCCCTGGGTGCCACATACCCTAAGTACGCCACTGCCTGCAACTACTCCATATGTACTTCTAATGTCATGACAATTTAGACATAATTTATGTTTTGTTATGTTTGGAATAATGGTTACATATATGAGGTTCAATAAAAGAAAATTTTCACTGCCTGTTTCTATTCTGACCATTTATTCCATTTCATGGTTATTGCAAAAAAAAAAAAAAAAAATTTTTTTACATGGGGGGGGGGGGGGGGGTGTCAAAAAATGATGGGCCCCGGGTGCCACATACCCTAGGTACGCCACTGCGTCACACCCATCTTCAAAAAGGGATCAAGAGGTGACCCGGGAAACTACAGACCTGTGAGTCTGACCTCGGTTCCGGGGAAAATGGCAGAAGCGCTGATAAAAGAAAACATCGATGAACATTTGGAAAGAAATGAACTTCTGATACCAAGCCAACATGGTTTCTGCAGGGGGAGATCGTGCTTAACTAACTTATTGCACTTCTTCGAAGGAATCAACAAACGGACGGACAAAGGAGACCCCATAGACATCGTATACCTAGATTTCCAAAAAGCCTTTGACAAGGTGCCTCACGAGCGTCTACTCCGGAAACTGAAGAACCATGGGGTGGACGGAGATGTGCATAGATGGATCAGAAACTGGTTGGCGGGTAGGAAACAGAGGGTAGGGGTGAAGGGCCACTACTCGGACTGGAAGAGGGTCACAAGTGGTGTTCCGCAGGGCTCGGTGCTCGGGCCACTACTATTTAATATATTCATAAATGATCTAGAAATAGGGACGACGTGTGAGATAATAAAATTTGCAGACGACACCAAACTATTCAGTGGAGCTCGGACTAAAGAGGACTGCGAAGAATTGCAAAGGGACCTGAATAAACTAGGGGAATGGGCGACGAGATGGCAGATGAAGTTCAACGTTGAGAAATGTAAAGTACTGCATGTGGGAAGCAGAAACCTGAGGTACAACTATACGATGGGAGGGATGTTATTGAATGAGAGTACCCAGGAAAGGGACTTAGGGGTAATGGTGGACATGACAATGAAGCCGACGGCACAGTGCGCAGCGGCCGCTAAGAGAGCGAATAGAATGCTAGGTATAATCAAGAAGGGTATTACAACCAGGACGAAAGAAGTTATCCTGCCGTTGTATCGGGCGATGGTGCGCCCGCATCTGGAATACTGCGTCCAATATTGGTCGCCGTACCTTAAGAAGGATATGGCGATACTCGAGAGGGTTCAGAGGAGAGCGACACGTCTGATAAAAGGGATGGAAAACCTTCCATATGCTGAGAGATTGGAGAAACTGGGTCTCTTTTCCCTGGAGAAGAGGAGACTTAGAGTGGATATGATAGAGACTTATAAGATCATGAAGGGCATAGAGAGAGTAGAGAGGGACAGATTCTTCACACTTTCAAAAAATAAAAGAACAAGAGGGCATCTGGAAAAGTTGAAAGGGGACAGATTCAAAACAAATGCTAGGAAGTTCTTTACCCAACGTGTGGTGGACACCTGGAATGCGCTTCCAGAGAATGTAATAGGGCAGAGTATGGTACTGGGATTTAAGAAAGGATTGGACGGTTTCCTGCTGGAAAAGAGGATAGAGGGGTATAAATAGAGGATTTCTGCACAGGTCTTGGACCTGTTGGGCCGCCGCGTGAGCGGACTGCTGGGCATGATGGACCTCAGGTCTGACCCAGCAGAGGCATTGCTTATGTTCTTATGTGTAGCTTGGCTTTGAAGGTGACCAGGGTGACTTTCATCACATTTGGTGGGCAACAGTCTAATATATAGAATTTAGCCCTATATTTACAGTATAGTTGGTTGATCCGCCCTTGATCTGCTCTGGTACTATCTGAATAGTCAACAGAAGAAAGAAGAGCCATATTCTGTTGATCGCCAAATGAAGAAAAATTGGCATGGAGAGCATTTTTTTTTTTAGCCCACATTGGATTTTAGTGCCTTTGCTTTTATCCATACTTGTGCCTTCTAATCTCAAGCCCTTGCAGTTTGGGACCCCTGAGGAAGGCAGTTATAGCTGAAACATGGACTATGTTGACATTTTAGGTGGATTACCATATGGGCCTTGACTATTTACATTCTAGGTGAATTGCTGCCTATTTCTATGTGTTGGATTGAATAAATGCCTACATGAGGAACATCTACTATCTTCTCTACAAACCATGTACCATAATCATACGACAAACCAATATATCTATGTCATGAGTCTCTAATGAAATAATGACCAGGCCCTTCTAAATTGTAAATTGTACTGAACTTCTTCTGGGGCTTATTAGTGATCCATAAATACTAATGTAATGTAATATAACGTAACAGTATAAAATCTTACAAATATATACAAACATTGAAGAAAATCAATTAAACCAGCAGGATGATAATATACAGTACTCTTACATCGGGAATCTGGCATACTGAAATAAAACTCTGCAAAACACATCATCCTAATTACCAATCCAGAGCAGGGTAACACAAAACAGCTGAACTTACACATGGAAGACTAGTACAGACATGGGCAACTCCGGTCCTCGAGGGCCGGAATCCAATTGGGTTTTCAGGATTTCCCCAATGAATAAGCATGAGATCTATTTGCATGCGCTGCTTTCAATGCATATTCATTGGGGAAATCCTGAAAACCCAATTGGATTCTGGCCCTCGAGGACCGGAGTTGCCCATATCTGCTCTAGTACAAATAGAAAAGCTTATGAAAACTGAAAGCGTTAACCTGAAATTAGTAACATAACCAGTGATGTAGTTCAGGAAACTGAACATCCCATGAGATTATATGGACTGCTATGCTTTAGATGTCACTAAAATGGACTCCTGCTGTAATCACAGGGGCATCTTTTCAGCAACTTTATAGGCAAAATTCCTTTAGGCCTGCTCTATAACAACATTCTATCTATACCAACATACATATGAGCTAGAAAACATATATGCACTATATTGTGGACCTCTACTCACGTCCAAGAAAGACCTCTGTACTGAGTCAGGACGCCAAGGATGTTATTGGGTGCAGATCCCGCTCCATTACCTGCCTGATATCAAGAAGGCAAAATATTACTGCAAATAAGAGTGGTTCTGAGTCAAAACAAGCAGTATGTAATTTGATCTGTGATTGGTTAATAATAATCAGCTGATTGCAATTATAGGCTTTAAATCGCTTAGGTTATGCGCAATATAGTATTTCTTTTTTTTTTTTATTGATTTTTAAATTAAAACAGTGCAATACAAATAAAAGAACAATAATTACTACATACATTGCACTATTAACTGTACAGGTAATTTATATATTATTAAATTCTCCCCTTTTTCTTACTTTTATTAAAAACATAACTTATGACATAATATGTAATGATAAAAATAAATTACCCATATGTAACCATCAAAATTATATCCCTCCCTCCAACCCCTCACCCTGGATGTGTATAGGTAAATGAGCAGAAGAAAAGAAAAGATAAATAAACATTTCTTATTCTTTTCAGTTATGGCTTGGAGCTCGTTGATTTGGATTGCCACTAATGAGTGTTTTGTAATTAATTCAGTGAGGTGGGAGGCTCATCGCCAATGAAATTGCACAATTCAGTACTGTTACATGGTATGGAACCGCTAGCAAGGACCATACAAAGATGAAATACGTTTGATCAGTGCCAGAGCTTTTTCTGTTCTGAAGCAGATATAAATTATGTCAAAATAAATGGATAAATAAAATATAGATGGCTTAATCAATCATATTGTTAACTGCTTGTCTTACACATACACATATCTTTCTAAATTATAGTTGGACACTTGTGCATGATCAATAATGTACAGATATTTAAATAGCTTATAAAAACATCTTTATTTCTAGAAGCTTTTCGTTTGGGTGGGCGAGCCGCAGTGATTAACAGATGCAGTAGATGAGAAACGAGCAGTTATTATACTGTAGATTTTGATATTATTGTTTAGTATTTTATGTTATGGATTTTATTCTGTGTTATTGATTTATGTGGGTATCTTTTGGAGCCTGCTTAGGTTTTGGCGTGCTATAGGTTTTAAAAAATAAGTAATGGTATTTACAATGCTATCTATGGAATGATGTGGGAGATGATAACTGAACAGTCATATTAGCATTCTCACCAGTGTTTACGATAAGCAAGCTATAAGAAAAGTTGAGCAAACATGGGGGAAGTCTGCTTTATATTGGTAGTGTTATTTTCCTTGGTTACACAGTTATCTCAATCATGTGCAAAGTTCAAAAAGAATGTACATTAGGTTTAAGGAATCCCTAAATTGTCCTAGAGGATTGTTCAGTTTAATGAGAAAACAGACCCTCATGACTTGGGGGAGATACAGGCTATGTTCCCTTTGTGCGGAGCACGTGAGCAATTGCTTATACATTTTCCATGGTCGCTCACAAAAATCCTGAACCGACAAAACTAAACTAAACCTTAAGTTTGTATACTGCATCCTCTCCTCATGGTTTACAGGTAATTCAATAAATGAGGGAAAGACATAATAAGAAATTAGAGGTTATGTAGAGGATAGCTAGCTTTACATTTTAAATAGGTAGCTTTACATTTTGGAGAAAAGCCAGGTTTTCAGATGCTTTTGGAATAATTGGAATGAGCCTAGGTTCCGCAGCAGGGCAGGGAAGTTATTCCAAAGCTCAGTGAATTTGAAGAAAAGGGATTTCCCTAATTTACCTGCATACATGACTCCTTTTTTATGTTGAAATATTTTTTATTAAATTTCCAACAAAGTGCAAGAAAATTATACAGAAGTGTTCATCAAAATCTCACATGTGCACAAATCATTCCCTCCCAAACCCCCCCCCCCCCCCATATATATAGAGTCCAGTAACATCTCAGGAAGTATGCGGTCATCTTCACAAATTCAATAATCTACTTCGAGCATGGGGAGTAAGGTCCATCCAGAAATGTTCCCAAGTCTGACAGAACATAAGAACATAAGAAGTTGCCTCCACCGGGATCAGACCAGAGGTTCGCACCCGCGGCGGCCCATCAGGTCCACGACCTGTCAAGTGTTCCCTGCCTCATCCTAAAAAACCTATCATTATTTCTATCCGTATCCGGCGCCGGCGGCAGCCCGGAAGTGGTGGCCCGGACCACGGTCCAGATCCCCGACCTGTCTCCTCTCCAAAGAGGCATGTACGATCATCAAGGATCTCCACTGATTATAAGAGGGCAGGTCCCGGGACAACCAGTTAGTCAATATAGCTTTTTTTTTCCCAGCAGCAACACTCTTGTCACAAAGGCTGTCATCCCTTTAGGCTTAGGCGTTGTTAAGTTATAATAATCAAATAGTGCTCTTGGCATAGGAGACCATCGCCTGCCCCAGATAGATGAAGTATATTGTCCAAGTCTATGCCAGAACTGCAGAATATGGGGGGGAAGTCCACATGACTCCTTTTAACGAGGGGAAAGATAGTTTAAGTTTGTGGGCGGATCTGGTAGTGTCAGGTCTCAAAGAATTCCAGGATAGTGGAATTAGACATAAATTAAACTTTAAAAAAATTAATTAAACTAAACTAAATCAATTGCCATATATTTGATGGTTTTTGTGCTATGTACAGAAATGCACTGCTATTATTGGAATCAAAAATTGTTAGTTTTTAGAACTTATCGCTCACATGAAAATATATTTGCACATATCCACACCACTTGATACAGGTTTGGAATCTCCTACCACAACACAAATGCCTGGATTCTCTAAACAGCGCTGTTTTTTTTAAGGCACCCAAGGTCAGCAAAAAATACTGTTTATACAATGTTTTTAACTGAGTTTCAAGGCACTTACCGGCGCCAGAATCGCACCTTCATAGGTGCTTTAGGCCACTTTATACCACTGTGGGAATGGCTAATGCTGGAAGTGGCGTTAAGCGGCCTAAAATGCCCATAGAGGCGCAATTCACTTCAAAGGTAGGTGTTGGAGATGTAGGCCTGGAAAACCCTGGCCTACATTTTCGGCATCTATTTTTGCTGGAAGCGCAATTCTGTAGCTGGCCCCATCGTGTAATTGACATGTGATCGGCAGCCGCTTTGACAATGGTGCTGGTTAGAGCATCTTGGCCATGGTGCCTAAGTCCTAAGCCACAGGGGCTGCTTTGATCTCAGCTAAGACTACTGCATATGATCAACCTAAGTCTTCCATCAGAGCAAACTTAGGTGGACTCTTTTCATCATTTCATTACTTACTCATTAATCTGCACTTACTGTGAGAGAGTCTCCCACGGCAGCAATAACTTTAATGTCTGCAGGCCTCAAACTATGAACTGAAAAAAGCACATTTTTCAAATTATGCATATGTAGTGCATTACATAAGCCATCAATGAAACAAACATTCACAGGCCATTATTGACGACATATTTTACTTCCTTCCTTGCAAAAGTTTCTTTTGCGTCAACTTAACTGTGAGAGTAGGTTAAGCAATAACTTCACGGTTTAGGAGACAGTTCTATAAGAGGGCATCACCATGTAGGTGTCACAATTTAAGTGCGAAGTGTGCCTAGTATATAAGGGCCCATACGTGTGTAATTGCCATTATAGAATACAACAGCATCGTTATAAATTTATGTAAAACTGTTCTGAGCTCCCGGGGGAAAGTGATATAGAAAACTGAGTGAATAAATGTAGGTGATTATAGAATGAGGGGGTTAATATAACTGCAGTGTTGTGTGATAGCAAGTACCTAGTAATTAGTAACTATAGTTAATTACTTTCCTGCAGTAATCAATAAAGTAATTAACTATTTTTCACTATCCCAGTAACTTCAGTGAGGTGTAATAGGTATTACACGATGCGGTATATTAGATAATGACATGGTGACAAAATTCATCACTGTTCCTGTCCCCGCGGATAACGGCAGGAAATCATCCCGTGCCATTCTTTAGTGTCTGTCTCAACCTCAGTCCTTCAACACCAGCATTCTTCAATGCAAGGCTTGAGGGTCAGTGGCTGGGCCCATTCATACTATGATTCTTATGTGAACCAAGTATAGGATAATGAAGCCATTGTGACATCACTGATGTGATTGGCTCTTAGGCATTGGTGGAATGAGGCACTATGACATCACAATCTCAGCTCTGGAATGTTGCTACTCTTTGGGTTTCTGACCTGGGTTGGCCACTGCTGGAAACAGGATAATGGGTTTGATGGACCTTCAGTCTGTCCCAATATGGTAATGTTTATGGTTTTATGTTCTAACCATCTTGTGTCATTCTTTAGTGTCTGTCTCAACCTCAGTCCTTCTGCACCACCATTCTTCAATGCAAGGCTTGAGGGTCAGTGGCTGTACCCATTCATACTCTGATTCTTCCCTCTCTCCTTAAAGAATGACATGGAAATGGTTTCCCGTGGTTATCCATTGGCAGTATTCACATTGTGTATAAGTTGCAAATGTTACCTCATCATGTACCGTAAGGCTTTTACCATAAGCATTCCTAAATGTGGTATCAGTAAAGGAAAAGCAATTAGTTACTCTAAGTAGATAACTGAAATCAGTAATCAATTACTTTCCTACATGAATAATGCGATCACTTTAAGCTGAGAAATAACTAGTGACTGGAATTAATTACTTTTGAAGAGTAGCTAGCACAACACTGCCTAACTGAAAGCAGATTTCTTAGATGGAAATTGCTTTTTCTTTGGTAATAAATTATAGTACCATAGCATCAGAAGAGCTGGTGAGGGTTATTTTCAGCCCTCCCTTTTCACGTGCAGAGAATGAGGTTAAGAAATGATAGGTTCAGGAGTAATCTAAGGAAATACTTTTTTTTACAGAAAGAGTGATAGATATGTGGAATAGTCTCTCGGTGGTGGAGACACTGTGCTGAATTCAAGAAAGCGAGGGACAGGCACATGGGATCTCTTAGGGAGAGATAGTGAATGTTGCGGATGGGCAGACTAGATGGGCCATTTGACATTTATCTATTACCATGTTTCTCCCATATCAGCCATATAGGCAGCCAAACATGATGGAGATAAGTTGAATACTGTCTGCAGTTACACCACGTATCAGTCAAGAGGCCTTCCCCTCCCTCCTTGGATGCTCTGTCTCCCACTCGTAACATGTGAGGAGGATTCCGGAACTTGGAGGCGAGGAGGATGGCAGTTTGAGTGCAGAGCTCCTCTCCCTGGACAATCCCACAGCCACCACTACCAAGAGCCCTTTGCCCCGATCCAGCCAGGCATGTGAGCTCCTCCCTCTGCAGTCCATTGGAGAGATCAATCTACCTGCTTTTAAATATCAGCAACAGTGGGAAATCAACTGCTTTTACACCTCAGCAGCAGCGGAACTATCCGCAACTACCAAGAGCCCACAGACCCGATCCAGCCAAGAGTGTGAGCTCCACCTCCCCCTGCAGTCCACCAGGAAGATCAACTGTTTTTTACACCTAAGCAGCAACAGGATCAGCCACCACTACCGAGAGCCCTTTGCCCTGATCCAGCCAAACAAGTAAGCTCTTCCCCCAGCATTCCGTTGGAAAAATCAATATGCTTGCTTTTAAATATCATCAGAAGTAGGAGATCAACTGCTTTTACACCTAAGCAGCAACGAGACTATCCACAACCACCGAGAGCACACAGACCCGATCCTACCAAGAGTGTGAACTCTTCCCCCCATGCAATCCGCTAAGAAGATCGACTGTCGGCTCCGGGCGGCTTTCCCGCAGAGGAGAGAATCCTGCATTCACCGTGGGCCTCATCTGGGGCAGCCTCCTTGGTGCGGCTGGGGCACGGGCAATGTGTCTGGGAGGGAATGCATGGATGGGAGAACATCGCAGGGGAGGAGACATAGGCATCCTGAGACTGTCTACCAAGTCTCTTCCCTGAAGAAGCCCTTTCTGGAAACGTCAATCGCTCCTCCTAAACTTACTTGCTCCACTTCATCACTGACGCTGAAACCGTGGATTGAAGACAAAGTTTTATTTTATTTTTCTTTCCAGCTTATGATTTATCTTTAATCTTATCTATTGTTTTGCCTTTTGTCTTTGTTTTGTTCTATTTCTATCATTTAAATTTCTCCAGAATTCTACTGTTCAACGGCTCCCCCTTCTGCTTCTATTCCTTTCTCTCCTCTCTTCTACCTTCCAAAGTATTTAGATCAATGCTGTCTTGTTAAAATGTTTATTTTATTTTTATTTTTCCTCTAACTCTACTTTTCACTTCTCTATTACCCTCCAGGTACTTTAGTTAGATTGTGAGCCTTCGGGACAGTAAGGGAATTTTTCAAGTACCTTTCTTATTTCTAATCTTAATGTATATTTTCTGTAAACCGCTTAGAACCTAACGGATGTAGCGGTATATAAGAAATAAATTACATTACATTACATTACATGTGACAACGAAATGATCAACACACTGGAATTGTCAAGCCTTCACCTACTACTAATAATCATGCTGCTCCTTGTGACCTTGGACACTTAATCCCCCAGGTACATTAGATAGAGTGTGATCCCACTGGGACACATAGGGACAAATGTTTGAGTACCTAAATGTAAACCACTTAGGTTAAATAAATCAATCAATCCACCTACAAATGGCTTTTGAACAGAACACTCACTCTGAAGTTTCCCTGATGCTAGCCTGTACCTTGGGTAATGAGGACCTCTTACTCTGCAGATTTTGCTGAGTAAAGAATGAGCCAGGATTTGGAAGTAAAACTCATCATACTTTAAATGTCCTGCCCTGGGCCTGTCCTATGTCTACCACCATTCTCTTCTGCTTGATGCTTTAGAAATACTAAGCCTTCTTACCTGAAAAGGGAATTTGGTCAGAAGGAGCTCTGTCTGAGCAAGAAAAGTTGGTCCCATATTTTCGTTCCTGAAAATACAAACATGTTATATTAACAAGGGAGGATGCTGGGATCTTAGGTAAGTTAAGAACCAATGAGGAAGGTAACAAGGCCCAGACTAGCTTACTGGAGACAGTAGTGTTATCAGGTAGCTCATCATGTTCTCATAGTGCTGGAGAGCCAGAGTGAAAGTCAACAGGGTATGATAGGATAGGACAACTGTCCTCATGAGAGTAATTTTATAAGGCAGCACACACGAAGGGCTGCTGAAAAGTTCTCAGCCCAACCAAGAAGAGAATGTCATGGATATGGTTCAATCAATGATCTGAAACAATGTCAAAACATAGAATTTCGTTTCTGCAAATTGGCAATTAGTGAAATAAGATAACACTCTTTTCAGCTACAGTGGCAAAATAGCGCTCAGGATTTTGGAAGTTGGTTGGTTGGGCCGAGGACTTTTACGAACATAAGAATAGCCTTATTGGGTCAGACCAATGGTCCACCAGGCCCAGCAGCCTGTCCTCACGGTGGCCAATCCAGGTCCCTAGTACCTGGCTAAAACCCAAAGAGCAGCAACATTCCATGCTACCAATCCAGGGCAAGCAGTGGCTTCCCCCATGTCTTTTTCAGAACCCCCTCGTAGTTAAAACACCTTTTAAGACGCCCATGTGAAGGTTGCTTTACAAAGACAAGTAAGCACATACTAGTCTTTATAAAATAGTAGTGTAAGTGGCAGGCACGGACATTTATAGCAGCCTTAAAGCTGGTGCAACTGTCTGTACCAACATTTTCCAAGGACGTGCATATATTACAGTATTTTATAATCTACGCAAGTACTTGTTTGCTCTTCCCATGCTTTGCCCAAAGCTCACTCCTGTGCACTAGTGCTGCCCGATTCAGGGAAAAATTTTTCAATTTGATTTGATTCAAGTTTGGCCTATTGAGTCGATTTTTCGATTTGATTCGCTTTTCCTGCCCAATCAGCGGTTGGGTGGTTTATTTTGTAGCCTTCCCCACCCCGCTTTGCCCTCTTCAACCCAACATCAGTGCTGTAGTGTAAACAAAATAAACCAAAAAGACTTTTCCTCTCTCTTATAAGTCCTAGCTCATGCTCATTGTCTAACACCAGCTCTGACAAGATATACATTTCAAATCTGACATAATGTAATCATTAAATAGAAAATAATTTTTTTTTCTACCATCCACTGCCATATCCAACATTTGTTTCTTTCCCACTGTGTACCATATCTCTCTCTCTCTTCCTGCCTTGTACCCTGGGTCAAACCTGTCTATTCCCCTACATGCAGCATCTTTCCCTTCCTCCCTTCCATTATCATGTGTAATATTTCTGTCTCTCTTCCCATGCACCATCTCTCCCTGCCCTCCACCCTTTGTTTAACATTTCTCGCTCTCTCTTCTCCATGCACGTCTCCCTTTCTTCCACCATATGCAGGATTTCTCCCTCTCACCCCTTTTTACCTCTTTGTTTCATCTCTCCCTTCCTCTACTTCACCCCAATTCTTCCTCTCTCCCCCCATGTACAGCATCTTTCCTCCCCTCCCCCTGAGCAGCAGCTTTCCTCCCCTCCCATCCATCTTCCTGTGCAGCAGCTTTCCATCCCCCTGTGAGCAGCACATCACAGACCCTCCCACCACAAGATCTGCCGTACCTCTGAGCCTCCCACAGCAGCAGCATAGCGGTGGCCAGCCTGGATGAAGCAATGCTGTGATCAGGCTGACTGCAACCTGCCCCACCAGGGCTTCCCTCTACCACATCATCAGTGATGCAGCAGAGGGAAGGCCCTGGCAGGGCAGGCTGCAAGCAGGCTGTTCAGAGCACTGCCTCTGCTGACCAGCCACCGCTGCTGCTTCTTTAGGAAGCCTGGAAGTATGTTAGGTCTCGGGGGGGGGGAGGGGGGGTGTTGGTTGCTGAATCGGTGAGTCTGATTTTTTCAGACAATTAATCAATTCAAATCGATTCGTATCAGTAAATTGTCCAGCACTACTATGCACACCCACCAGCAAAATATGCCCCATCATTTCAAAGTGTGCACTTTTATACCCATCAGTATTTTACAAGAGGTCATTAATGAATGTGCACGTGGTCTCATCTGCCTCTAAATGGTAAAATACCCCACAGTGGCTGCATATGTTACTGCTTAAAAGTCCATGCTCCTTATAAAATTATCCTTCAAGTGTCATCATTTATTAGGTTACAATGAACTTGATATGAATTGGGGTATATATATCTTAAGAGTCCTCAGCTGTGATATGAATGTTGTGGGGAAAATTCAGTAATAATAATAATAATAATAATTTTATTCTTATATACCGCCAAAGCCGTGGAAGTTCGAGGCGGTTTACAGCAAGAAGCGCTGGACAATCAGCGAAGAGGTTACAATTAAAGTCAACAGTACAATCTTACATAATGAAAGAATTGGAAAGCTATATAGTTCTTAGCGGAGCTGTGTAGATTCTCAGTTTACAAATCGATTGAACAAACTCGTGTTTACCAATTTTCTGAAAATGAAGTAGGAAGAGGAGAGCGTGATCAAGTTACTAAGCCAATCGTTCCATTTGCCTGCCTGGAAGGCAAGAGTTCTGTCCAGGAATCTTTTGTATTGACCTCAGTTAGGGACTGGGAAGCTAGTATTTTGAAAAGGGCGCACTGAATAGAGGAAAAAAACATCTGATAACTGCCAAAACAATGTTCATTTTTCCTACCTGTGGCACATCTTCTATGGTCCGAGGTACATCAGAACCCAGGGTATAGTTACTATTTTGGTATGTTATCAGATATGGATGTCCCTGGAGAAATAAGACATCTGTATGAATGATGAGCAGAGGTAGAGAGCACCCAAAGAGCACATGTGAGGATGCTGCAGAGTGTGGCACAGTGGTCAAAGCTACAGCCTCAACACCCTAAGGCAGGGGTAGGGAACTCCGGTCCTCGAGAGCCGAATTCCAGTCGGGTTTTCAGGTTTTCCCCAATGAATATGCATTGAAAGCAGTGCGTGCAAATAGATCTCATGCATATTCATTGGGGAAATCCTGAAAACCCAACTGGAATACGGCTCTCGAGGACCGGAATTCCCTACCCCTGCCCTAAGGTTATGGGTTCAAACCCACACTGCTCCTTGTGGTGCTGGGCAAGTCACTTAATTCTCCCATTGTCCCAGGTACATTAGATTAGATTACATTACATTACATTAGTGATTTCTATTCCGCCATTACCTTGCGGTTCAAGGCGGATTACATTCAAACTAAAGACAAGAATTACATTCAAAATTTGAAAGAGTAGAATAAGCGATGATATAAAATTTTAGATACGAACATAAGAATAGCCTTACTGGGTCAAACCAATGGTCCATCAAGCCCAGTAGCCCATTCTCATGGTGGCCAATCCAGGTCACTAGTACCTGGCCAAAACCCAATGAGGAGCAATGCTACCGATACTTAGATTGTGAGCCCACCAGGACAGACAAGGAAGAATGCTTGAGTACCTGAATAAATTAATGTAAATCTGTTCTGAGTTCCCCTGGGAGAACAGTATAGAAAATTAAATAAATAAAATCTCAACATGGGATTAAAAAAGGCTAATTTTTCATCTATGCTCCCATCTCTGGGGAAATCCTTATACACCAGTTTCTGCATACGGGCACTGAAATCTTAAATCTAGCCCTTAAGTTTGCAGCTTCAGCCTGTTCATGGTGCCTAATTATTTCAAATGCTCAATCCTCTTAAAGCAGACTCCATGGTGTTACAGCACCTTTCACCTCCTGGGAGCATTTTCAATAAACTTATCTTTTTGTGTTCCACACTGAATTCCCTAGGGCAGGGGTAGGCAATTCCGGTCCTCGAGAGCTGGAAACGAGTCGGGTCAGGTTTTCAGGATAAGCACAATAAATATGCATGAGATAGATTTGCATCTCAAGGAGGCAGGGCATGCAAATCCATCTCATACATATTCATTGTGGATATCCTGAAAACCTGACCTGGCTCCGGCTCTCGAGGACCGGGATTGCCTACCCCTGCCCTAGTGGAATGTCTGCCTTGCTGTTTTCTCACACCTTTCATCTCTAGGGCACCAGTTCAAATCTAAACTCAGGCGCTGTGGTATTTTTAGGGGATCCAGCAGAAACATTGACATCACAGCTCCTGTCAGATTCCTACAGATCTGGGACTGTGATGGAGACACAGTCAGAAAAAGTGATGCCTCTAAACCAGTGGTTCCCAACCCTGTCCTGGAGGAACACCAGGCCAATTGGGTTTTCAGGCTAGCCCTAATGAATATGCATGAAGCAAATTTGCATGCCTATCACTTCCATCATATGCAAATCTCTCTCATGCATATTCATTAGGACTAGCCTGAAAACCCGATTGGCCTGGTGTTCCTCCAGGACAGGGTTGGGAATCACTGCTCTAAACAAGCGGGAAGAAAAGAGTCTCAAAAAACCAAATGATAACTCCCCTAAATACACCAGGGAAACGGCTCTCCAACAGCCACATACATTGTGAATCACAAATTTTTTTATTTTTTTTTTGCATAGAAGAGGAGGTATCAGTGAATGATAGTGCTCTCCAGGCACTTGTAAAGGCAGCTGTGCATTTCTTTCTGCTCATCAGTGCTGTTTTTAGATATGCATTTCCTGTGGCCCTGCAAATATTCCCAGTGTCATTCGTCAGCCTCACAGCTCTCATCAGCAGCCTAGGGCAAGCTGCCTCATTCTTTATGGACAAGGTGACAGAATTTGTCCCCATCCCTGTCCCTGCGGATAACTGGGAGAAACCATCCCGTGTCATTCTTTAGTGTCTATCTCAACCTCAGTCCTTCTACACCAGCATTCTTAAGTGCAAGGCTTGAGGGTCAGTGGTTGTGCCCATTCATACTCTGATATGATAATGAACCCATAGTGACATCACTGATGAGGCTGGCTCTTAGGCATTGGTGGAATGAGGCATTATGACATCACAATATGTGCTCTGGATACCAGAGATTGTCATTCTTTAGTGTCTATCTCAACCTCAGTCCTTCTACACCAGCATTCTTCAGTGCAAGGCTTGAGGGTCAGTGGTTGTGCCCATTCATACTCTGATTCTTCCCTCTCTTCTTAAAGAATGACATGGAGATGGTTTCCCATGGTAATCCGCAGAGACGGGAACGGTGACACATTCTGCCACCGTGTCATTCTCTTCAGTACCACTCAGCCAAATTAACAATCGGTTGTACAGGTGGCGCTTAGTACTTTTCAGATCAGAATCTCTGTGGATAGCAAGTGGGTGACAAGGTAACCAGATCAAGTTTCATGTTTTATTCAATTCTGATATACCTTTCAGAATGGTTTACAAAAAAATAATAATTGGAGGATGCAGAAAAGAACTACAATAGTAGATACACTGGAGAAGAGAGAAGGGCTACATAAACGGATGGAACAATAGGGAGAGAATGGAGAGGCGATAAAGTTATCTGTATCCGGGGCCGGATTTTCCTATAGGCTAACTAGGCTTCAGCCTAGGGCCTCAAGATCAAGAGGGCCTACATTCAAATTGTTAGCAAAATTAAAATTACACTATTCTAAAAACAGTGAACACTAAAACACTGAACCGAAAATAAGGAGAAATTCTACGCTTCGGGATCGGAACCGGCTCCGGCCGCAACAGGGCGCCAACTCGGCTTCTCCTTTTCTTTTTCTCGCCCTGGGAGGAGGATCAGGGAGGGAAAGACGTTAGTCCGGAAACAGCTGGGCAAAGCCCAGCCCTGCGGGGAGAGAGGCAAAACATGGATCCGTCAGGACAGGGTGGCCCAGACTGGCATCGGGGGGGGGGGTGTGGGGTGGGGGGTTTCAGTGGAAGGGGGATGGGAGGCAGGCAGGAGGGGGTGTGGGGGGTTTAATGTAAGGCAGGCAGGCAGGATGGCATGGGGGGGTGTTCAATGGAAGGGGGATGGGAGGCAGGCTGGCATCGGAGGGGGGGTGAGGTGAGGAAGGACACACTGGGGGCACCATGGACATAGGAAGGGGCATTTTTTATAAAGGTTAGTACCAATAACAACATGTTTCATTTAACATATTGATATATATCACAGTAATGATGTATTTTATTATCTCTCATGTAATTTACAAACTTAAAAATGGGAGGTGAAAGGGCCTCATAAGTGGAATAGCCTAGGGCCTCTTTTCATCTAAATCCGGCCCTGTCTATCAAAATTCTAATTCCACTGGAAGGCTTCTGTCTCATTGTTATATTATTCAGCTGGAACATTCAGACTTTCTCTGCAAGCTTTTATTATTTATTCTTAAGGAACTTACTTTAGAAGTCCTATCTGCGGTTTACATGTGCAAATCCCATCATCTCTGTGTTCAATAAACATAGAAAAGCCAGGATTTGCATGTGTGGATACGAAATACATGTATATGGCAAGGGGCAGGGTCTCAGCATGTTTAGGGCAGGGCTAGGGGATTGCCCCAAAAATACACCTGTAGTCTCCATTTCAGAAAGGAAATACCCCCTGAGATCAATGTTGAGATTTACTCCTGCTCTTGGACAAGGTCTAAGTTTTTTAAAGGTGCTTGTTTACTCTTAGGCAGTGCTCTACAGGAAGGATTAGGGGAAGCTGCCCTCTTAATCCCTCAAGCCCAGATTCTCAAAACTTTAACACCGTCGCTAAACTATCAAAATGGTAAATTATCAAAATGGATTATTTCTGTCAATAGCGAGCTTTCCAGCAGTCTCCAACAATGACATGCCAATGGGCTCTTCAACACTGAAATGAGCCCTCCGGTGGATTCTTTAAAAATGCCAAGCCATTTTCAAAAAGTGATATCAGCATTTGGCGACAAAAATAAGCGACTGGTCCAGGGGTGCCGGTAAAGTCATGACAGTGTCAGAGACTGCTAGGCATGACAGTCTCAGAGACTGCTTTGTTGTAAGGCAGGGGGTGAGATGTTAATTCTCTCCCCTTACATCACAACATCCTTCCCCTGCAGTGGCGGTGACACCCTCCCCACACACACACTCACAGCAGGAGAGATGCCGATTCTCTGCTACTGCCAAGAAATGCCTACCGCTACTTGGCCGCGCACCCCGCTGCAGCGGGAGAGATACCCATTCTCTCCAGCTGCCAAGTGCCCTCCTCCATCATACAACACCTCCCCCCTCATCTCCAATGCCCACTTCCCCTTACAGCTACGTAGATGACCTTAGGGACGCGGATTCCCTCCTCCAAGCTGGCCTGCATCATCCATAATGGGCCTTACCCTCCCCGGTGCATCTTGGGATGCACCGGGGAGGGGGTCTGAGGCTCTGATTGGCCCAAGTTGCTTAAGGCCCTCCCATGCGAATAGTACAAAATACGGTGGTCAGGCTGATTTTTAGGTTGAAGAAATATGATCACGTAACACCCTCCTATCGAGTACTGCATTGGCTGTCAATGGAGGTGCGAGTGAAGTTTAAGTTTGGTTGCTTCTGTTTTAAGGCTTTGTTTGGTTTAGCTCCAAAATATATAATTGAGCTTTTCTCTTTTGCAACCAACAGACATAAGAGAAACTCGCATCTGAATTTTGTTTTTCTGCCTGTTAGAGGATGTAAACTTAAAAAACATCATCAAAATCTTTTTTCATATCAAGCAGCGTTATGGGGTAAGAATTTAGAACAATTGCTTTTGCTTACTGACACTTATTGGGAATTTAGGAGACATCAAAAACATATCTGTTTTCTTTTTTTTTTTTAATTCCTTATTTAATAATTTTTATTCTAATACTAATACAGTGATCTCATCACAAAACAAATCAACAAGGAATGTGATTCGCCATCTTAGTAAACTAATAAAGGTATAGATCAGGGGTGTCCAATCTTTTGGCTTCCCTGGGCCGCATTAGCCAAAAAAAATGTTTCTGGGGCTGCACAAACGTGCAAACGCTGCCGCAAGACAGAGGAGGGAGCCTGCAAGACGGTAAACACCCAGGGGCAGCCAAGGAAAACACTGCATCACCTTCAACCGGGGCCGCACAAAATACTTCACTGGGCCGCAGGTTGGACACCCCTGGTATAGATAATGCAGCTTATCTATCCCATTATTAAAGGAATCCTATATCACTACAACACATAATCATCATTGAATGCGATTCACAATCTTAATACATTAATAAAGATAATGCAACTTATCTATCATACTATTAAAACAATCCTAACCCCTACTTCCCCCACCCCACCCTCCCCTCCTCAGAAACCTGGCTCCCCAATCTATAAGAATAAGACAGTATACCTGTTAATTCTTTCATTATACTTCTTTTTCCATTTGAATGTAACTCTCCCATATATGTCATTAAACTTTGCCATTTGATTGGTTAATAGGGCCGACAGTCTATATTTCTCACAGACTATTCCCAGACGTTCCCTCATATCTTTTAATGTTGGTACGTCTAATATATCTGTTTTCAAAATATTTAGGCAGCTAATTCATAAAAATTTTATTATGCACTATTTTGATCATTTTAGTGTCTCTAATTATTGGCTTTTAACTTTTTTTAGTTCTATTCAACTTCTTTTATTTATTTATTTTTTAACTATTGTAAACCGCATGGAACTTTACGGCCTTGCGGTATATAAACTGATTATTATTATTATCCTATATATTTATTTATTTGGATATATTAACTGAAGAGATTCATTCCAAGGCAGTGCACAGCAAGTACAATTCAACATAAAACTTACAATTTTGTTAACAGCATTAACTGTAGTAAAAAGACCAAATATAAACAAATACAATGAATGAGGTAAACACAAAATCAGTAAATTGAAACTTAATAATACAACTACCATGAAACAGTTTCAAAAAATATACTGTAATACATAAGAGAGATATAATACAATGTCAGCATAATACATGTACTTATAAAACTGAGCCCAAAATACCCTGTGAGCATGAGCAACCTTTTACCTGCAGTGAGCACTGTACTTGAGGAATTCCTGTGTTACCAGACTCTTTCTCTCTCCAATTTGTTGGCTCTGTCTAAAAAAGTAAACATATTCTTTTTACTGTCCAAGCACAGTTTATTTTATTAATGTCTGACTCACCACCTACATCAACATATCAAGGCGGTTTACATAGCAAAATAACACAGACACATCGGTCAATCTTTGGTCGGTGGCAGTCAGCATTGTTTAAAATGTTGACCCCCTGGGCAGAATTAGGCCCAGTTATTCAAGGCTGGGCCTCGGCTGCCAGAGCTGGGACCCATATAAGATTCTTATGGAAGCCCTGACTAAATATCTGCCAGGACATGCATATGATAAAGCACAAGAACATAAGAATAGCCTCACTGGGTCAGACCAGTGTCTATCTAGCTCAGTATCTCGTCTTCGCAGAGGCCAATCCAAGTCACAAGTACCTGGCAAAAACCCAAATAGTAGCAGCATTCCATGCCTCCGATCCAGGGCAAGCAGTGGCTTCTCCCACATCTGTCTCAACAGCAGGTTCCAAGTTTATGAGGAACTTAATATACCATTTAAGAGAGAACTATCAAAGCAGTTTACATCAAAGACAAAGAAATCAAATACAAAAGCACCAGGGCAAGAATGTTCTCGGTAATGGCTCCAACATGGTGGAACGCCCTACTGAAGAAATTAAAGCTAGAAAAGGACACCGGAAAATTCAAGAAAGGGATAAAGACTTTCCTTTTCTCAGACTACTTCAACTGAGATTATGAAGTTGACAGAGAGAGGAAGCTAGAACTTTCTGGAATGCGTGTAAATAGATTATATTTTACTTGAAATGGCCAATCTTCTTAAGATGTATGTAAATATACCCTCCCCTTTTACTAAACTGTGATAGCAGTTATTAGCACAGGAAGCCACGCTGAATGCTCCACGCTGCTCCCGATGCTCAAAAGAACTCTAATTTAATATTGATGGTGTCAATATCATTTTGGTTAGTGGTGTCAATGGTGTGAAGAAGTTGAAGATCGTTGGCGTAAGCATAGATAGTGAATCCGATCGACTGACTGAGGGTTAGAAGAGGGGCCAGATAAATATTAAAGAGTAAGGGGGACAGTATGGAACCTTGTGGGATGCCAAAGTTGGAATTAAAAGACTTAGGGCTCCTTTTACAAAGCCACGCTAGCGAGGTTAACGCGCGTGACTTTTCATCACGCGCTAACCCTCGCGCTGGCCAAAAACTACCACTTGCTCAAGAGGAGGCGGTAGCGGCTAGCGCGCCCGGCGGTTTGGCATGCGCTATTGCACGCGTTAAACCACTAGTGCGTGCCTTTGTTAAAGAAGCCCTTAGAGACTGAGTTATTGAAATGAACAGTGGAAACCCTATCAAAAAAATAGGATTTAAACCATTCGAGAACTTGATCCGATATGTTTGTATGTCTCAAATTTTTTCTACTATTTTAATTTTGCACATCATTTAGAAGTTTGATAAGCGATTTAATCAAATTTGAGATAAAACTTGAAACTCTAATAGAGGAAAAGCAGAGGGCTCGAGGGGTGGAGGAATGAGCATTGGAGCATTTACTTCACCGTCCCGTGGTAAAAAGCTCTACCACAGTTTGATAAAAGAGGGTCAAAGTTTGAAAATTTGCCTTCAGCTAGGGCCAGATCTTAAATTTTTACCCAGACTGGGTTCTTTTTTTTTAGTTCATAAGTTTTATTGAATTTTATAATAAAAGAACAGCATCAACATTAGAAGTGCTCCTAAAAAAGAGACACAAAAAAAGATAACAAGTACAAACACCGGCTAGTACAATACAATCAATTGCGAGTTACAGGGTTACATGCATATGCGTAGCAAACAGAAGAGAATGTCGAGATTCACATGTGGTAAATATCTAAAAGCAATACGGGAAAAGCTATAGAGATTCGTAAATAGCTTAGGAGTAATAATCATGGAATTGATCACTACGTGGGACGCCTTTAAAGCGTATATTCGGGGCATGATACTCCAATTTTCTTCCCGTCTACACTCAGAACGGAAAAAAAACGTCTTTGTGGTTTAGAGAAACGTATCCATGATGCTGAATTTCTCCATTTATCAAACCTCGCTGACATCCCAGCACTTTTGACTCTTCGTAAATGATCTGGGTCTGGGTTCTTTTTAAATGATCTGTTCTTAATGAACACAGGTGTGCCAAAGTTCCTGACACTTTCTATAATCATTCTGGGCTAGCTTCCTATGAGATGGTTGTCAGTTTAGATTTTAGAAATACTTTTCACTCTTTCCTTTGAGATGTCTCTTAGAGGGAAATTCTGGTAAGGGCCACCTAGATTACACCTGCTGGCACCTAATCGGCTTTATGTGGCGCAATAACTGATCGCAACATTAAAAGCTGATTAAAAACAATTTTGTTTTTTAAAAAAAAAACCCTAGCTGCTGCTAGGCTCCTCCTGGGACCGGCAGCTAACACCCGGACACCTAGCGGCGTTTAGCGATGCTGCATGTCTAAGGAGGTGTGCTCAGGGGCAGAGTTGGCCTTAAGCGTTACTAAGCACCACTGGCCACAATTCTTCGACAAACCCAGGCGTCAGAAATGTAGGCCTTTAAAACCCTGGCCTAGTTAACCAGTGCCTACAGTATGCTCATCATTAGGTGACAGCAGCTGGGATTCTCTAAGTGACGCCCGAACGTGATTGACACACTGCAGATGCATTTTTTCTAGATGCCTGCCATTTCAGGCACCACTTATAGAATTAGAACATACACTGTTAATATAATATAACACCTATCCTATTTATTTGGATATATTAACTGCCTTTACGAAGAGATTCATTCCAAGGCAGTGTACGGCAAGTGCAGTGGCGTACCAAGGGAGGTGGCGGGGGAGGGCCGCCCCGGGTGCAGCCTTAGGGGGGGTGCACAGCCGGCCTGGTCCCTATCGCGCTCCCTCCCTCCTTACTTAAGGTGACCAGCGAGATGACCGAGCAGCAAACCTCCCTCCAGTAGCGTCGGCAGCCACAGCACGCTAAACAGGCTCCTTCGTGGCTTTCTCCTGCCGGTGAGTCCCTCTGCCGCGTCACTTATGACATCATCAGTGACGCTTCACCAGCAGGAGAAAGCCGCGAAGCAGCCTGTTTAGCATGCTGCGGCTGCCAACGCTACTGGAGGGAGATTTGCTGCTCGGTCATCTCGCTGGGAGGGTCGGAAGGGTTCACTTGGGGGGAAGAGATAGGAGGGTCAGCGGGGGTTCGGCTGCGAGGGGGGAGAAGTGGTCTGCCTCAGTGCTCCAAGGCCTGGCGCCATTACCTTCTTCGGGCAGCAGCAGCGTTTACAATTCGCTGCTGTTGCCGGCTTCAGGCCTTGCTTTCTGCCGGGTCCTGCCTACTTCCTGTTTTCATGAACACAGGACCGGACAGAGAGGAAGGCCTGAAGCCGGCAATAGCAGTGAATTGTGAATGCTGCTGCTGCCCGACGAAGTTCAGGACACCAGGCCTTGGCTGACAGAAGGAGGGAAGGGAGCAGAGGGGGAGAGAATTGGGGAGAGTGTTAGTGTATCCAACTGGAGGTAATGAAAGGAGATGCCAGGGCGTGGAGGTAAGAAGAGACGCCAGGGCATGGAGGGAAGGAGGAAGGTATGCCAGACCAAGGGAAAAGGAAGGGGGAAAGGAAGGAGGAGATGTCAGAGCATGGAGGGGGAGGGAGAGATGGATGAAATGGAAAGGAGAGAGATGCCGGGAATCAGGGAAGAGATGATGCCAGACTGTGGGATGGGAAGGAAAGAAAGGAGAAGAGAGAGATGCCAGAGCATAGGGGAGGGGGTGGTGACAGAGAGAGAAAAATGGAGAAGTAAAAGAGTTGAAATCAATCATGTACAAAGGAGAGAAGGGGCACGGGATAGATAGTTTATGGAAGGAGCATAGAAAGAGGGAAGATGCCATATGGAAGAGAGAGAGAGAGAGAGGTTGAACACTGGATGGAAAGAGCACAGAGGGCAGTGAATGGAAGGGGCGAGATAGAGGGTGAACAGTAGATGGAAGGGGTAGAGAGAGGGAAACTGACACTGAATGGAAGTGTGGGGGAGAGGAGGGGCAGCTGCTGAATGGAAGTGTGAGGGAAAGGGGGAGCAGATGCTGGAAGGAAGTGGGGAGGAGAAAGAAAAAAAAGGGCACATACAGGATTGAGGGAAGAGGATAGAGTTAGTTACTGGAAGGGGTGAGGGAAAGAGGTGGCAAGCTATAGGTAGACACAGTGAAAGAGGGAAATTGAGGACTGAATAGTAAAAAAAAATTTAGACAGAGGCAGAAAATAAATTGAGAAGGAAGACCAGGGAAGAACAGGAGGAAGGGAGCGGAGAGAGAGATTCCAGAGCAGGGGGGAAGGAGAGGAGACAGATACCAGACCATACAGTTTCTGGAACTAAACTAAACTAAACTAAACCTTAGGTTTATATACCGCACCATCTCCGCAATCGTGGAGCTCGGCACGGTTTACATGAATAGTAATTTGAAAGGAACTCCATGGAAAGTGTTAGAAGAGGAACAGAGGAAAGAGGGAGGTTAGAGGGCAAGGGTGTCAAATTAGGAGGGATGTTAGGTTTTAGAGAATAACCAGGTTTTCAGCTGTTTACGGAAGGGTTGGAGAGCACTAAGGTTCCAAAGAGGGAAGGTAAGGTTGTTCCAGAGCTCGGTGAGTCTGAAGGGGAGGGAAGTCCCTAATTTTCCTGGGAGAGAAATGCCTTTTAGTGAGGGGAAGGAGAGTTTCGATTTTTGGATGGGTCTGGAGGCGTTAGGGTTTGAGGAGTTCCAAGAGAGCGGGATTAATGGAGGAATGATGCCATGGATGATCTTGAAGGTTAGACAGATGCATTTGAAGTGGATTCTGGAAATTATCGGAAGCCAATGAAGCTTGAGAAGGAGCGGTGTGACGTGGTCAAATTTACTTTTTGAAAAGATAAGCTTGGCTGCGGCATTTTGAATCCGTTGGAGTCTGTGAAGGTTTTTTTTGTTAGGGTTATGAAGATAGAATTGCAATAGTCCAATCTGGAGAGGATGATGGATTGGACGAGAACGGCAAAATGTTTTTGATGGAAACAAGATCTGACTTTCCTCAGCATATGAAGGCTGAAATAACATTTTTTTACCAGGGAATTGAGATGATCATTGAAAGACAGTGTAGAATCGATAATGACACCCAGGACCTTGCTGGAGAATTCGAGCTGCAGAGTGGAGCCAGAGGATAGTGGAAATGAGGTGGGTAGCTGCTCTAATTTTGGGCCGAGCCAAATAAGTTTTGTCTTGGATTCATTCAATTTCATTTGGACGGTGCGGGCCCAAGATTGGAGGTTCAATATACAGGAGGAAATGTTGTCTGAGAGATTAGTGAGGTTCGAGTCGGTCTCGAGAAGGACAAGGATGTCATCAGCATAGGTGTAGATTGTTTCGAGGGGGGATAGATGGAGAAGTTTTAGAGAGGACATATAAATCCTCTCTAAAACTTGGAATGGGAGATAGAGGTGAGCCTTGCGAGACTCCGCAGGTTGGTATCCAGGGGGAGGATGAGGTGCCATTCATATTGACAGTGTAGGATCGGGAATGAAGGAATTTAGAGAACCATTCAAGGACTGTAGAGGTGATGCCAATCTCAGAGAGTTGGTAAATTAGAATATCGTGGTGGACGACATCGAAAGCGGCAGAAAGATCGAATTGCAGGAGGACGGCGAACTTGTTGCGGGAGTTAAGTTGTTGAACCTTGGAGATTAGAAGGGGAAGATTGGAAGGGGCATAGAAGGAGAGAAGATGCCATATAGGGGCAGAGAGATGGCAGACAGTGGATGGAAGGAAGAGAGTAACAAGAAGATGAGGAAAGCAGAAACCAGAGAAGACAAAGGTAAAACAAAAATTTTCTATTTATTTATTGCTTTAGGAGACATGTGTCACTGTTTCTGTGGTGTTGCATTGTATGCAGAGTCCAGCTTCTTTCTGGTTCAATTTAACCTTTGTCTATGTATTTCTATTTTATCCCCCCTTTTACAAAACTGTTGAGTGTTTTTCCGCGCCAGCCGTGGTGATAGCAGCTCTGATGCTCAGAATTCCATGAACGTCAGAGCTGTTACTACCATGGCTAAAATCCACACTACAGTTTTGTAAAAGGGGGATGGGTTAGTTTGTGATGACATTCCATACTAAGCGAAGGTATTTTCTGTGTGTTCGAAAGACATGGTTTTCTGTTAGGATTGATCTGTACTAGTCTGGCTTGTTTAGTTTTACAATGGGTGTATTGATGTTGTACTGCTCACTGCAGTATGTAAGATGCTGCCTTTTCCTAGGTACTCATGTGTGACGTGTGGCTTGTTACTAAAAATCATGTTTTTCATACAGAAAAGGGGGGGGGGGAGCAAAAAATGATGGGCCCCGGGTGTCACACATGCTAGGTATGCCACTGGGCAAGTGCAAGTCAGCATAAAACTTACAATTTTGTTAACAGCATTAACAGTAGTAAAAAGACCAAATATAAATAAATACAATGAAAGAGGTAAACACAAAATCAGTAAATTGAAACTTAATAATAGAACCACCATGAAACAGTTTCAAAAATATTCCGTAACAAATAAGAGAGCTATAATACAATGCCAGCATAATACTTATGAAACAACATCAGGACATTCAAATAACACAGATATGACGCTAATGTTTTTCTACAGTACTGCTTATCCTATAGCCAAGGGGCCAAGTGCAGTTATTAGATGGGGACAAGATGGATGGTGCAGAGTCCTTTGGGATAAACAGAAGGGAGGCTAAACTCAGGTAAGTTGATTATACAGTTAAACAAGATGTCAAGAACTGATTTAGTTACAGTGCATGCAGTGGCATAGTAAGGGGGAAGTGGCACCAGCATTCATCCTCCTCTCCGCCCCCCCTGCTAATGCACGGGTGCCCCTTCCATTCGCCCCACCTCTTTAATGTTCCCGGCATGAGCAGTAACCCCAACCTGTTGCTCGCACCAGCGTCGGCTCTTCCTTTGACGTCACTTCCTCTGACGTCACGCCTAGGAAATGACGTCAGAGGAAGAGCCAACACTGGCGCTAGCAGCTGGTTGAGGTTGCTGCTTGCCCCAGGAACATTAAAGAGGTATGGGGGAAGGGAAGAGGCACTTGGCAGGAGGGGGCGGAGAAGGAGCAGATGGGGGCGGAAAGCAGGGTAAAGGTTCCACTGGCCCGGGCACCTCTCACCCTTGCTACGCCACTGACTGCAAGCTAATCCTGGTGCAGAAAGGCTCGGCTGAAGAGCCAGACTTCCACCTGCTTCGACTCTGTTCAACCACATTTTCTTAATCAATCTTCCTTCATGTAAGAACATAAGAGCCTAAGAATAACCTTACTGGGTCAGAATGATGGTCCATCAAGCCCAGTAGCCCGTTCTCACGGTGCCCATAACACCACTTTTTCTTCTTAGCCTCAAAATGTGGAATACCCGTCCACATGATTTTCATTCAGAATCACTATTTTCTAAGTTGAAAAAACGTCTTATTGTAAACAGGTCTTTAACCTGGCATACGAGTACAAGATGGTTGGCATAGGATTGCCTAGCTATCTAGAGACAGAGATAGCTGGTTTGTACTTTTAATCTGGTGTGAATGTGTGCTTTTTTATTTTTTTTATTATGGCATTGTGGAATAGCAACAAATAAAGAGACTGTGTAATGTTGCTCTCATTCCAGACTTAGGCCCCTCCGTGACAGTAGATCTGCAGTCTTTGATAAGAGACTTCTTGAACTATCCACCTCATCTTTCCAATCAGATTAAAGTTTAATAATCTTTCTAAATGCTGTTGATGAGCGTGCCTGGCATTGAAAGTAAGGTTGATTTTTTGATTACAAGTTTCTAGAAAACTTGACTCCACCATCTGTAACTATTAATATCATATAAAAGGAGTTGAAGTTTATTACGCAATGACAGCACTGGCTGTAGACTCAAAGATAGCCAAGCAGTATCTTTGATTCACATCTGATCTTGTTCAAGGTACACAAAAACTGCCTAGCAAACACTTTGCCCTGACCATGAGAACAGATTCCCTAGCAAGTTCTCCATTTATAATGTCCAATACTTAAATTGTAGCAAAAGTCCTGGTATAGAAACCTGAAAACAGGGTTCATAGACAGTAACGCGGAAGACAAAGGCGCGTGCCGAAAAAAAAGACTGTTTTTAGGGGCTGCGATGGGGGTTTTTGTTGGGGAGCCCCCCCCCCACACTTTACTTAATACAGATCGCAGTGGCGTTGTGGGGGGTTTGGGGGGTTGTAACCCCCCACATTTTAGTGAAAACGTAACTTTTTCCCTAAAAAACAGGGAAAAAGTTAAGTTTTCAGTAAAATGTGGGGGTTACAACCCCCCAAACCCCCCAAAACGCCCCCACAACGCGGCGCGATCTGTATAAAGTAAAGTGGGGGGGTTCCCACCCCACGCCCCCCGTCGTAGCCCCTAAAAACAGTCTTTTTCTTCGGCGCGCGCCTCCACGCTGCACTCAGTTGTCTGCTCGCGCCTTTGTCCCGGCGCGCCTTTGACCTGACATCGAAAACAGAGAATATGAGGAGCACGAGGGCTATTACTCTGCTTCAAGTCTGATAAAGAGCTTAGAATACAGTGGACTTTTGATTTCCCCCCGATTGCTTTGCAACCAGGAATCCTTTGCGTTTGTCCCAGGCTTTCTTGAATTGTGTTAAAAGTTGTGGGCCTAATTTTGTCTGTTAGAAAATAGATATTTAAGTTCATGCATTCGTAACCGAGATAGTGTTCAGCAAGCATCTTACAAAACACTGAGCCTTGTCCAGGGCTGTGACAAAAAATACTTATATTTTGCAGCACAGACACCAGAAGAAGCCATTAAGAAAATGCACATTGCACATGCAAGGAGAACTCTTTATACATTCAAGTGGTGATAAGAACATAATAGCCTTATTGGGTCAGACCAATGGTCCATTAAGCCCAGTAGCCCGTTCTCACGGTGGCCAATCCAGGTCACTAGTAGCTGGCCAAAACCAAAAGAGTGGCAACATTCCATGACGGGTGAGTGTGTTTCTGTGTTCTGTCTGTATGAAAGATATGGTTTTCTGTTAGCATTGACTGTGCAGAATCGATCTGCACTAATCTGGCTTGTTTAGTTTTACAATGGGTGTATTGATGTTCTAGTGCTCACTGCAGCGTGTAGGATGCTGCTTTTTCCTAGGTACACTCTTGTGCGACTTGTAGATTATTACTAAAAATCATTTTTTTATATAGAGGAGGGGGTGTTAAAAAATGATCAGCCCTGGGTGTCACATATGCTAGGTATGCCACTGCTTTTACTAACCTGTGGTAGAGCGTGGCTTTTGCACACCCTTATGTGGATTTTTCCTGTGCACTAAGGCCATTTTTACTGCAGCAGTAAAATGGCCGATTTTTACTTTTTCGCATTCATAATTTATTGCGGGAGCCATGGTGCGCCCTCACCTGGAATACTGCGTCCAGCACTGGTCGCCATACATGAAGAAGGACACGGTACTACTCGAAAGGGTCCAGGGAAGAGGTACTAAAATGGTTAAGGGGCTGGAAGAGTTGCCGTACAGTGAGAGACTGAAGAAACTGGGCCTCTTCTCCCTTGAAAAGAGGAGATTGAGAGGGGACATGATCGAAACATTCAAGATAATGAAGGGAATAGACTTAGTAGATAAAGACAGACTGTTCACCCTTTCCAAGGTAGGGAGAACGAGAGGGCACTCTCTAAAGTTAAAAGGGGATAGATTCCATACAAACATAAGGAAGTTCTTCTTCACCCAGAGAGTGGTGGAAAACTGGAACGCTCTTCCAGAATCTATTATAAGGGAAAACACACTTCAGGGTTTCAAAACAAAGTTGGACAAGTTCTTGCTAAACTGGAATATACGCAGGTGAGGCTGGACTCATTTAGAGCACTGGTCTTTGACCTGAGGGCCACCGCGTGAGCGGACTACTGGGCAGGATGGACTACTAGTCTGACCCAGCAGCGGCAATTCTTATGTTCTTATGAGCACTTACCAACACCTATTTCGTAGGTGGTAAGGGCTCATGTGGTTATCCTGTGCTAATCAGTTAGAACACGATAATGTGGAGGCGTTGATTAGTGCTGGAACATCTGTTCTTTGCCCCCGACCCACCCTCTCCGCACAATAATTTCAAAAAAATATTTAGCGCATGGGTAGCATATTAATTGAGCACTTACTGCAGGATGCCTGAGCGCATTCCGTGGCAAGACTTTTAAGCTTTTAAGCATTCACTAGCACTTACCATACTTTAGTAAAAGAATCCCAAAATTGGAAACGTAACGCCTTTGAAAATTGGGCCCCACGATTTTATACAAAAAGTTGAAAATATTAAGCTTGTGCCTGATTGATGCTCTACTTTGTATATGAAGGTATTTCTATTCTATTGTAGGGTATGGCGCTAAAATCATTTGCTCCAAAATAATGATGTAAACTTTTTAACTAAACTGATTCCGGAACTGATTTAACTCATCATATCTTCACAAAAGTGTCCCGAATAAATTTTATTTTTCAATTATCTCTTGGCCTCAGCTCTACCACTCCACCGCTATCTATGATTTTACAGCGTGAAGAATTACGTGAACCATCATCACTGGCCTATAGATAATACTGTATTTTTAAAGAGTTTTTACTTTTATTATTTTTTTTGATTAATATATCTTGTAATACTCTTCAATTCATAAAGCTCTCCTTTAAATATTCACTTCAAAGCTACAAGCTACTTATCTTAATAGCTGATATGACCCGGGAGAGGATGACCCGGCATGTTTCACTCCATAAACCAGACCTGCTCTCTTCTCTATTCTCCAGACACCTGAAGGGTTTCAGACATGTTTCACACCATCGTGCTTTATTAAGGGTCTCCGGTGGCTGCTGTTGTCATCCAACCCACAAATTGTTTAGAGAGCAAGATCCAACCCACAATTTGTGGGTTGGATGACAACAGCGGCCGTGGGAGACCCTTGATAAAGCACGAAGGTGCAAAACATGTTGGGTCATATCAGCTATTAAGATAAGTAGCGTGTACCTTTGAAATTAATATTTAAAGGACGGATTTATGAATGATGGTCCATGTAATTCTTCATGCCGTAAAATCATAGATAGCGGTGGAGTGGTGGAGCTGAGCTAAAATAATTTGAGCATATTATCTATTTTCTTAGCTCTGTTTTCAACAATTATTGTCGGCATCTGATATATAACTTTGAATTTTTTTGTATTTTCTTTTGCAATTTGTGCCTATCTCCTAGGCACTGCTTGGTACCGTTATCAATCAACCGCTAGGTGCCATTTACAGAATCGCGCCTACCAGCGTCTAACTCAACATAGACTAGAGTTTTCCTGGCCTAATTTATCAGCACCTAAGCCATGCCATGTCTATTCTCCACCTCTAACCATACCTACCTACTCCAGGAGAAGAGGCGCAGTGGTTAGAGCTACAATCTCTGCACCCTCAGGTTCTGGGTTCAAACCCTGCACCGCACCTTGTGACCCTGGGCAAGTCAATCTTCCACTGCCCCAGGTACATTAGATAGAGTGTGAGCCCACCAGGTGGTGTACAAGTCCCAATCCCTACTTTTCAGATAGGTGTCGTTAGCACTGATAGGAACCTCAACTTGAGTGTCGGTAGGTGCCACTACGAGTTCCACGCGGAACTCTTAATTGATTGAGTTTTTAAAAATATTTTTAATGGCATGGTCAATTAGAACACCAATTTAGCCAATTAATCAATTTCAGTTCCACAGGGAATTCTGTGATCCCAACCTAGATACCACTTATGGAATCAGGCCCTTTATTTTGGGGATTTGGGATCATCTTTATCACCTGGGCATCAGACAGAAGGTAGTTTTCAGAAGCCATTTCCAGGAATAACCTCATAACAAAATGTGCATTGCTGGTGGATATGGGCTTGTAATACCACCACCCTTTGTCCAGGTAAAGTTAAGTATGCAAGTCGGCAGTATCCAACCTCGAATCTCAAGGGCCGCTATCTAGTCAGATTTTCAGGATTTTCCCAATGAATATTCATGAGATCTGTTTGCATTCACTGTCTCCATTGTATACATTGCGGAAATCCTGATCTGGTGAGGGCTGAGGTTGGATAACCCTGATGTAAGTGTACTCATTGTTTAAGAAGTGTTCTCAAGAGCGGAGTGGGGATAACGTCTACAATTACCAGCCTACTTTGAAAAAAAAAATTTAAAAAATCAAACATATTTTAACAAAAAAAACTCCTAATATACACTGATATACCGGGTGTAAGTTGTGAGAACACTTTTCCAGTGAAATTACGGACATACTTTTGCTTTGAAGATCTAGCAAAGTCAACATAGGGAAAAGCATGGAGGCAGTAATGAAATTACCCCCACAAAAGATACGCAAGTCTGAAAATTTAGCCAAAATAGAAATGTCATGAACAGTCAGCTGTAAATAAGAATATAGATTATATCTTAAGACTTCAATACAATTAAGGATGAAATGAGGTGATATCAGCACCGTATAACATAAGTACAGCAAAGTATCTTATCACATCTGCCATGCAATTAAGAAAGAGGTTCAGACATGAACTTTGATATCCTTCCTAGTAGATGTTTATGGATATAACAATGGAAGCTAAAGATAATCAGTTTTCAAGGAAATGGCCTTGACAAAGGAGTATTCTTGATTATTGAGCTTAGACATGACTAGGAATTGATGGAGCTCATTCAGTGTTGTGAAAGCCGATGTTTTCAGTGCTGGGTAAAAACTATAGTAGCCCACACTTTTTAAGGCCTTCACTAGATTTGGAAGTCCCTGTTTTGGGTTAAGAAAGAAAGTTACGGCACCATGGCTGAAACATCAGTTTCACTTATTCGGAATAGCAAGACATGGAGAGTTGCAACAGTCGCGATGTCAGCCATAGAAGCCTAAGAGAATATACTTTGATTTATTGCAAGACAAAGTCAATATCGTTGCTGAACTGAAAAGAAATATCAAGGTAGTGGTGTTGTAATGGGGGGACGGGGAAGTCTCGCCTGGGCGTAGGCACCAGTCCTCCTCTCCATCCCTCCATTCCTTCCCTGTCCCCCCCCCCCCCCCCACTACCATGCATGTACGCCGTTTCCCTTACCCCATATCTCTGTAACATTCTTGACCCGAGTATCATCCTCCAACCTGTTGTCACGCCAGCATCAGCTCTTCCTCTTACGTCACTACCTGGACCCGTACCTAGGAAGTGATGTCAGAGGAAGAGCCGACGCTGGGGGTTTGCTGCCCATGCCAGGAACATTACAGAAGTCTGGGGGGAAGGGAAGTAGCCCATGTGCAGCAGGAGGGGGCAGGGAAGGAGACTGTGGAAATGGGGGGTGGAGAAGAGGGTGGGGGAGGGGCTCCACCGCCCCAGGTGCTTCTCACCTTCGTTACGCCACTGCATCAAGGATGCCAATAATGAAAGAGAAAAATATGAGATTTCTGAGGACTTCAAAGGATTTTCAGACCATTTCCAGGAGTGATGACTGAGTCATTTGTTGAGGCGTTTGCATCAAAGGACTGAAAATTCAATAGAACACACAGAAGGGTTAATTCTATAACTGTGAGCCTATGTTTAGTCTCCTGGAAAGGACATCTACTTTCCCTTAAACGATACAATTATAATAGGGCATATATTTTATGTGCATATGCACTTAGGTGTGAGCCCTTATGCCAGCCATAGGACTGGTGTCGTGTGTGCACCTAAATGCTGTGGATAAACTAATAATGTTAAGGACTCTATATGCAGAAATTATAAGAAAAAAATAGCCCTACATTCGGGAGTGAATAAGGGTGGTATTTCTAGATTGTATAAAACCTTGTTATTGCGGGAGGCCTCTAGTGACCCATATAAGGTTCTATGAGATAGAGATTGGGTCCTCTGGTCTGGCAGTGGAGTGGCAGATGATATATCAAAGATTATTTCAACTTTCAGTCTCTTATACACTCATAGAGAATGGGTATAAGATGTACTATCCTTTCTAATGGGTATAAGATGTACTATTGGTGCATGCCTTCTAAACTTGGGAAATTCTCTGGCTCGGACATAGGCATGTGTTGGAGACAATATGGCCATTAGAGGAGACTTCCTTCCTATGTGGCGGAGATGTCCACTGATCCGACCATTCTGGCATATGGTGGGCCACTTAGTAGTGCATATATTTCGTACGCACTGCCCAATGCTGGCGGAATGTTGTTTACTGAACTCCCCGCTCCCAGGATATAATGGCTTTGAGCAGAAGTTAGCTGCCTATATTTTTACAGCTGCACGTATTATCCTGGCGGCGCGGTGGAGGCACTGGACTTTGCCAGTTCCAGAACATTTGTATAATAAGTTGGATTGTTTGCAAATTACGTCCAAATTGACAGCCCTTAGGCACAATACTTTAAGACTTATCATAAAATGTGGGATGTTTATACTGAATGGAGAAAAGGGGGGGATGAAAGGGGAGAGATTTTTGAGTTCATTGGGGGTTGGTAGTGGTCTTTTGATAGTGGATGGGCTTCTTTGCGGGGCTCTCTGGATGGGTGGGGGAGGGACTGGGGAAGGGAGTGGCTGGGGTATAAGGAATAGTGCTATAATATTTGCTATTTGTTGTATCTAATGTTGTATTTTTGGATGGACTGTTATTTTTTTCAAAAATCTGAATAAAATAAAATCATACTATAAGGAAAAATATGATGAGGGCTAGAATCCCTTTCTATTTTGGATAACAAAAATGTAAATCTTGCTTTGCATTTGATTTGTGCCATAGTTCCTTTTAGAATCCAACATTTGCATTATTTAATCTTCTAAGGAAGCTGAACCTCTTCAAACCCACAATGTTAGCTAGAATTATTTTTTTATAGCCAATCTAACAACCTTTACAAAACATTTTCCTTAGACCCTCAGCGCCACCACTCAGAACTCAATATTTCTCATTGGTCTGAGCTTTACGTGTCTCTTCGTCATCGGATCTGTCATTACTCTGTCTCTTATGAAGAGCGTGTGTTTCATTTCAATTTATTTCTAATCTTTCAGTGCTTTAAAGTATTAATAAGCCAATTCTTAGCTTATGGTCAAGTGGTCTCTGCTAGGGATGTCAATGCCGCTAGGGATGTACAGTGCCGACATGTTTCGCTTTGACAGCTTTTTCAAGGCTTAACCCCTAATCCCTGCCGCCATATACTGTGACCACATCTTCTCCAACATGTCGGCACTGTACATCCCAGTGCAGAGACCACTTGACCATAAGCTAAGTATTGGCTTATTAATACTTTAAAGCACTGAAAGATTAGAAATAAATTGAAATTAAACATTAAGCTCTTTATAAGAGACAGAGTAATGACAGATCCGATGACGAAGAGACACGTAAAGCTCAGAACAATGAGAAATATTGAGTTCTGAGTGGTGGCGCTGAGGTTCTAAGGAAAATGTTTTGTAAAGGTTGTTAGATTGGTTAGAAAAAACAATTCTAGCTAACATTGTGGGTTTGAATAGTTCCTTTTAGAAGCATCCACCATCTCCTCTCCCTAAGAAATTCCAGGCTTTCTTGAATTCAGACACAGGGCCTGTTTTACAAAGCCGCACCTCATCTGGAAGCCTTCCCTCTGACGTTGCGACATCAGGGAGAAGGCTTCCGGTTCAGGCGCAGGATGTGCGTAGGAGCCTTTTCCCAGGGCTTTGTGCACTGCAGCACTCAGGGAGCCGGCCTGAAGACGCCACGTTGATTGCACCGTGGACCAGCGGCAAGAACACGGTCTTCTGCCCGATGGACGTGCCGGCCCTGTGGACCGGCAGAAAATTTCTGTGGACCAGCACCGGTCCACAGACCGGCTGTTGAAGAACACTGGTCTAGGGGGAACCAAAGTGAACTTGATTTGCCTCAACACACAAGTCTAGCTATCAAGCAACAAGCGGATGAAAAAGTATACATTTCCACTAGCCATCATTTCCCCTCATATTGTAACACATTAAGAATGGACATTTGCACTCTCGCAGTTACAGAGTTTTATCAGAATTCCCGTCATTTTTGACTTGTGTTATCTATCTTTATGGGAGTTTCCAAGCAAATCCCCAGGACATCATCAAAACACCTTGACCTTGGGCAGGTTACCTGGTCCCCCCATTGCCCCAGGTACATTAGATAGATTGTGAGCCTGCTGGGACAGACAGGGAAAAAATGCTTTAGTACCTGAGTAAATTCATGTAAACCGTTCTCAGCTCCCCTGGGAGAACGATATAGAAAACCGAATAAATAAATAAATAAACATGTTTCAGTAGACACATAGGAATGTGACTGTGAAAAGCAGGAAAAAGAGTAAATATGACATCGTTTTTATAAGAAGCAACCTTACCTTCCTCAGGAAAGGCTGCAGTGTGACAGTAAAGTCACCGTGGCTCTCATAACGGCCTGATTTCAGTAGCTTTTCCAAGGCATCCTGAAGAGGAAAACAACAGAATTATTTCTAGAAATATGTCTTATGTACAATCCACACAAACCCCCCCCCTCTTCCATGAAACCATGCTAGCGGTTTTTAGTGCAGAGAGCCGCACTGAAGGGCCCGCGCTGCTCCCGACGCTCATTGAGTTCCTATGAGCGTCGGGAGCAGCGCGGGCCATTCAGCGTGGTTGCCCGCGCTAGAAACTGCTAGTGCAGTTTCGTAGAAGAGGGGGGAAAGTTTTGCGCGTGTGTACGTGTTTGGGGTGTAGCGGTGGACAGAATGCATATTCTTCTGTTCATCACTGCAGCTATATCACACAGTACCTGGACTTTTAACCGTAGAGTAATTTGAAGGCAGCAGTTGGGATACATAAAAGGAATTACTGAAGTGGAGCTGATTTGAGTTGGTTGGGAATGGGAATGTGTGCATTTTATGTTTCATTTTTCCATCTGTATTTATTTAGTGGGGATGGTTAACGTGTAAATTCGTTGAGCTTTTTGATATTATTTTAAATGGACTAAATGACTATGTAATTGCAATGTAATTTGAATGCATTTTGTAAATGTACTGTCCATGAACTGCTGTGCGGTATAGTACATCTTATACCGCTTAGTTAGGGGTGGCTTAGAAATGTTAGAAATAAATTATAAAATTATAATACAATAAACCAATCATTCTGCTCTGGCCTTAGCTCCTCCTTCATCTCTTTGGTCTCGTGGGTTTAAGGAACTCTGCCAGACCTCCTGTTTCAGTCTGGGCTCCGCCTCTTTTCTATCTGGCAGGGCCCGAGGAAGCCCACCAACTTGATTGATACCCCTGGCTCCTCCTGCCTGACCTCTTTTCCATCTGAGTTTTAAATCTTACCCATAAAAATTTCTGCAGACAGGGAAATTAGTCACTTATGTTCCTGTACATGCACAGATGAAATCTTACACAGACACACTGCCAGGTATATAAGGTACACGTTTCTATTTTGCAATCAAAAGCTCCTAAAACCAGATGTGGGGAAAAATAAGTCTCACCCGCAAGGACCACCTCAGAATGGCTTCTTTCAGCCTGGAATCTTCTTCAAAACACTCACATAGCTTCCTATAAATGAGAACATTCCTTTTAGATGTGTCTAAGGGCTTGACCAATGGTACAATCAACAGAACGTAACAGTGGACTGAGGTTTTTTTTATAACGGCACTGGGGCACGTCCATGCCGGTGCTTTCCATGGTTGAACTCATCTGATGGCCCTGGTACCCCAGTACTCTTCTTCTATAATCCGGCTTATCTTTGCCACCTCAAACATCAAATTTTAGGGCTCCTTTTTCAAACGCGCGCTAGCGGTTTTAGTGCATGCTTAGCGCACGGTAGCCGCTACCGCCTCCTCTTGAGCAGGCGGTAGTTTTTCAGGTAGCGTGCACTATAGCACGTGTTAATCCTGTGTGTGCGCTAAAAACGTTAGCCACCTTTGTAAAAGGAGCCCTTATAGTGTCTATTTTATTATTTTTCTGCAAAACCCCAACGTTGTACGTTGCAACTCCACCCCTGTCCACAGAAATATCTCTCTTCACTTATCTCCCCCTAAGTTCCCCCCCCCCCCTGCCGAGCCCACCCCCGTGAGCTCCGCCCATCTGGTAAGTCCCTCCTATCTGTGCCCTTCTCTTCAACTGCCAGCTCCAGACTCCGTCCCTTCTGCCCTGCCTTCTGAATCCCTACGGCGAGCCCAGTTCAAAGCCCACCTCTTTGAGACTGCTTTTAACTCCTAACTCCTCTCACCTTGGGTTTTGCATCCCTAACCCTATACGTCATATTTTTCTGTCCAAGCTAGATTGTAAGCTCTTCTGAGCAGGGAAAATCTATTAAATGTCACAATGTACAGCACTGCATATGCCTTTCAGTGCTATAGAAGTGATAAATAGTAGTAGCATTTGTATTTATTTATTTATGCCCCACCATTCCCAAGGTGGGTCACGATAGAGTACATACACAAACAGAATCACATACAGTTCAAGTATAATAGCGTGTATGTAAATGACTTCTGTCTTATTGGCAGGCAAGCTTATACGTGTGTATACTGCTATACAATTTTATAAAGGCCTTTCCAACTTTACAACAGGTTGTGCATACGTAAAAACTTTCCGAAAATTGCCTCCTAAGAGATATCTACTTAATCACTGCTGAAACAGTGATGCAGAATAGCTGCCCTGTGAATATGGTGCAGGAGTTAGACATTGAAGAGCTGGAGAATATATGCTCACCCAGCCTCAGTGTGGCTCAGGAGGGACAACGACGAGGTGGTGACATCAGTGAGGTCCACCAGACTGACAAAGGCTCTTGGGAGCTACATGTAGTCAAAGCAGAAAACAGGCTTGTTTATTTTCCATGTAATTATGGCAGTGATGATTTGCAATGGCAAAAATAAAGAATAATAAAAATAAAGAACTGGAATTTTAAATAAGTAATCATTGGTTTAATGTAAATCATTAAGAATTAAACTTCTTGCCTTAGGTGAAAGATTTTAATATATGGATCCCAAATTTCCATAAAAAGACGAATTTTCCTAGGTTGACTGGCTAACCACTAATATTCAGCGGGTGATAGGCGGCTCTCTCCTGCTGAATGTATTAGCAGTCAGTGGCGTAAACCTGGCCGGCTCTATCACGCAACAGCCACCAATATTAAGCACTGACCAGCCAAGTTTAGTGGCCAAATTGGGCCACAAAAAAAGCAGGTCTATCTTTGGCAGCTGTAACTTAGCCAGCCAGCACTTAAAATTGGCTAAGTTTGAGGTTGCCAAAGATAGGCTGGATATTCACCGGAAATGTCCTGCCACTGAATATCAGCAGTCAGCAGTTCAGCACCAGCGGAGCTAGCCAGTCTCTCTCCTGCAGTCTCAGTTAGAGGTCTGCATGGAAACGGGGATCATGGGAATCCCGCGGGAATCCCCCCTAACCCACGGGACTCCCACGGGGATCCCTCTCTGGCTCCAGGGACTCCCATGGGGATGGGAGGCTTTGGAAGCAGGGTTCGTCCATATAATATAATGGACACGTCAGCCTTAGTAAAAGAGGGGGTTTATAAGTTAATTACCTGAACAGAAAACAAAAAAAGGGTTCCACAAAGAGATTCCACAAGGAAAACAGCAGCACAAACACAAAAGAAACTGTGGAATTGATGATCCTGTCAGAAGTAATTGCTGCTTTTTATGGGAACAGGCGGGGATGGAGGTAATTCCTGGTGGGGACGGGTGGGGATGGAGAGGATCCTGACGGGGACGGGTGGGGATGGAGAGGATCCGGGCGGGGACAGAGAGGATCCTGGCGGGGACGATTGGGGACGGAGAGGATCCTGGCGGGGACGGAGAGGATCCTGACAGGGACAGGTGGGGACGGAGAGGATCCTGGCGGGGACCGGCGGGGATGGGTGGGATTTCTGTCCCCGTGCAACTCTCTAGTCTCAGTCTCAGCCCCAGACTGTTTATGCTCCTAATTTGGGGAGTTCAATGCTAAATTAGTCCCTTTATAATTGATTAGGACTGAACAGCTAAACCTGGGCACCAAAAATTGGGCGGCTGTAGGAGTGAATTTAGGGTAAAGAAAAAAATTAGGCGCTTAGTACTGACTTTATGATTAGGTGGCGTAGCTAGGATGAGAGGCACCCGGGGCGGTGTCGCCCCTCCCCTGCCCTCTCCTCCGCCCCTCGCTCTTTCCCACCCTCTCCCTGCCCTTCCCCCATACCTCTGATTTTCCCAACGCACGCATCATCACGAACTTGCTGCCTGCAATGTGTTTGTTCTCCCTCTGATGTCACTTCCTGAGTGCGGGACCTGGAAGTGACATCAGAGAGAGCTGATACAATGCGGGCAGAAAGTTTGCGATGCTGCTTGCGCTGAGAAAATGAAAGAGGTACGGGGAAAGGGGGCGCACGCATGCAGCAAGGGGGAGGTCGGGAAGGAGCAGGGGAGGTGAAGAGGAGGACGTTTGCTGGCGCCTCTCTCCAAGAGGTAGTGCCTGGGGCGGCTCCCCCCCCTTACTATACCACTGGAGGTATCAAGGTAAGGGCCTGATGGCAAGTCTAGAATTTGGCACCTAACAGGCACCCAATTGTATGAGTAAGTTATTGCACGGGGGGGGGGGGAACTCCAGTCCTCAAGGGCCGGAATCCAGTCGGGTTTTCAGGATTTCCCCAATGAATATGCATTGAAAGCAGTGCATGCAAATAGATCTCTTAGCATATTCATTGGGGGGAATTCTGAAAACCCCAACTGGATTCCGGCCCTTGAGGACCAGAGTTGCCCACCCCTGTTCTAGAATAACACCCCGCTACTAATTGGCAATCACATGTGTATGTGCCAGGCTCTAATCTGTAACATTCATGCCAACATTGCTTAGTTCAGGGGTAGGTAATTCCGGTCCTCGAGAGCCGGAGCCAGGTCAGGTTTTCAGGATATCCACAATAAATATAAATGAGATACATTTGCATCTCAAGGATGCAGTGCATGCAAATCCATCTCATACATATTCATTGTGGATATCCTGAAAACCTGACCTGGCTCCGGCTCTCGAGGACCGGAATTGCCTACCCCAGGCATAGTGCATAAGTGCAAGTGAGCATAAATATGGGTAAATCTATGGTATGGCCACATCTTGAATACTGTGTGCAGTTCTAGTCTCTGTATCTCAAAAAAGATATAGCGGAATTAGAAAAGGTACAGAGAAGGGCAACAAAATTGATAAAAGGGATGGGACAACTTCCCTATGAGGAGAGGCTAAAGCGGCTAGGGCTCTTCAGCTTGGAGAAGAGACAGCTCAGGGGTAATATTATAGGGATCTAGAAAACACTGAGTGGAGTGGAAAGGGTAGATGTGAATCACTTGTTCACCCTTTCCAAAAATACTAGGACTAGAAGGTACGCAATGAAGCTACTAAGTAGTAGATTTAAAACAAACCAGAGAAAATATTTCTTCATACAATGTTTAATTAAACTCTGGAATTCTTTGTCAGAAAATGTGGTAAAATCAGTTAGCTTAGCGGGGTTTAAAAAAAGTTTGGATAATTTCCTAAAGAGAAGTCTTAGGCCGTTATTGAGATGGTTTGCGGAAATCCACTGCTTATTCCTAGGAGAAGCGGCATAAAATCTGTTTACTATCTGGGATCTAGCTAGGTACTTCGGGCCTGGATTGGCCACTGTTGGAAACAGGATACTGGGCTTGATGTCCCAATATGGCAGTTCTTATGTTCTTATCTCTAAGATATTACACATACTTCAAGGCACAATTAGGCAGCAATAATTACAACTCCGTTGACTTGGGGCAACTGGTGCCTAACTGTAGGGACACCGATGCCATAGGCTACCCTTCTATAATGGGATCTCGGTGCCAAGAAGCAACTACTGAACTAGCATGAAGCGTATGGCATTGGGGTGTCTAAATCTCAGTGTCCCCCTTGGAGAACGTAGGCAAAGGAACTGCAGTGCAGGTCTATATTTGGGTAAATTTAGCCTATCAACTGAAACTTCCAAATGTAAATGAAGCAATGAATCTTTTTTTGGTTTTTTTTTTACAAATTGACCCCAAGGTCAAAAATCTGTAGAATTAGGTTGTCTTACCTCTTGCTGCAAATAGTCCAACACCCTTGTCAGATTTTCCACATTTTTTGATACATAATCCTCCTGTGAAATAAAATAAATATATATATATATTTGTTGGTAATGACTATTTATTGTGATTAAAAGATAAAGAAATATAAAAATGCAGTGGAATGCAATGCACGGTTCATTAAGATTATGTGCAGACTTTAAATCCTTCAAAAGATCTTTAAAGACCCATCTATTTGTAAGAGCATTTTTACAAATGAGGCGATGATAATATCCTTTTCCCATTATGACTGAACTTGAAATAGCAGTTTGGTGTATTTTGATGTCTAGTGCGTTTTGTTCGACTTGTTGAATTGTAAATCTTACGAATTTGTTTTTATAATAATAATAATAGCTTTATTTATATCCCGTCATCCCTTTCAGTTCAAGACGGTGTACAGTAAGAGGTGCCGATAACAGCGGGTTAACATCGGTTGGAATTGGGAAGGGGTAAGTGGGCGGTTATGTGGCTGGGCAGTATAGGGGGTGGGAGGGGGAACGTGGAAGAAGAGGTAGGTGTTGAACCATTTTGGAGGTTCAGACAAATTTGTCAAATAAGTGTGTTTTTAGTGATTTATGTATGTGGATATCTTAACCCACTTAGGGCTCGTTTTATCAAGCCACGCTAGCGGTTTAACGCGCGTAATACCGCGGGTTAAACCGCTAGCCACGCTAACCGCCAACGCCTCCCTTGAGCAGGCGGTAGTTTATAGGCCAGCGCGGGGGGTTATCGCGTGATGAAACGTTAACGCGCGTTAACCCCACTAGCGCGGCTTGATAAAAGGAGCCCATAGTATATATAAACATATACAGGTATGCATACAGTATATATTCAGGGTTCCTTTTACGAAGGTGCGCTAGCGTTCTTAGCACACGCAGCGGATTAGCGCGCGCTAGAACTGAAAAACTACTGCCTGCTCAAGAGGAGGCGGTAGCGGCTAGCGCGCGCTATTCCGTGCGTTAAGGCCCTAACGCACCTTAGTAAAAGGAGCCCTCAGAGTCTCATTGGAAGATATTTGTTTCCCATACTGCCTGTTTTTATTACTTCTGTAGCAGGGCACCAAATACTCCTTATTTTTACAATGAAGAAACTTCTGCCGTTACTGCTCCTAGTGTGGTCTGTGTCGAAGATAATAATAATAATAATAACAGTTTATATACCGCAATACCGTGAAGTTCTATGCGGTTTACAATAGATTACATTAGGTACAAAATGAGAGAGAAGAGAGTGAGAAATAGGTCAAGAAAACGGTTGTTGAGAGTGGAGTGCGGGTCAGTTGTCTAGGTACTTCAGGAATAATATGTTTTTAGGCGCTTCCTGAATTCCTCGTAAGTGGAGGGCGAGAGCAATTGTTTTAGGTCTTTGCCCCATAATGCTGCTTGATGTGAGAGAAGGTGTTCGTAGTGTTTTTTTTAATTTGCAACCTCTGACTGGGGGGGGAAACGAAGTTCAGGTGTGAGATTATCTTGTGTTTGTTGGTGGAGAAGGTGAAAAGGTCTGTTATGTATTTAGGGGCTAGACCATATAGTACTTTGAGGCAGATGCAGGCGAACTTAAACTTTACGCGTGCTTCTGTCGGTAGCCAGTGCAACTGCCGGTAATAAGGAGTTACGTGATCATACTTCTTTAACCCGAAGATACGTCTGACCGCTGCATTTTGCACAAGCTGCAGACGTCGCATGTTTTTTTTGGAAATTGGTAAATAGGCGATGTTACAGTAGTCGAGTTGACTTAGTACGAGGGATTGTACCAGGATTCTGAATGCTGACATATCAAAATTTGATTTAACGGATCTCAGTTTCCAGAGAGTGAAAAAAAACCTTCTGATTAAGGAATCCACCTGGTCTTTCATGGTTAGGCACTGATCTAGAGTTACACCCAGTATTTTCATGGTGGACTGAATAGGGTAACTAAGGTCGTTGATGCTTAGTGGGGTTTTGGTGTCAAACGGGTGAGGGGAAACAATGAAGAATTTCATTTTTTCTGAATTTAGTTTGAGCTTGAAGTCTGTCATCCATTGTTCCATCACATTTATTGCTTCTGTTGTCTTGGGAATGGTTTCCGAGATAGAGTTAGCAAATGGGATGATGAGCGTAAAGTCATCTGCGTAAGTGAATAGTTTTATCCCTAGCTAGGTCAATTGCATGCCCAGTGAGGACATGTAGACATTGAAAAGCAATGGGGATAGTGGTGTCCCTTGAAATAGGTGTATCCATCCTGTATGTTAGAGGGAACTATAAAAGGTGCTGCTTAATTTGGGAGTTGAGAGTAGGAATTGCTTTTAGCCAGGGCCAGGGATGAGAGGCAGAGGAGCCCAGCGAGGGTTCAAGTTGCTGAGGAGTAATGGATGGCTGCTTCTGTCCATGGCCGGCTAGGCCTTGCTTAATCTGTAAAGAACATTTGAGAGGAATACAGACCCAAAGCTGGAACGTCTATCTGTGAGCAGCTACGGAGATCAGCTGAAGTCAGAATGGATTCAACCAGATTTCCAGAAGGATTGCTCTGCCACTAGGGGGTGAAGGAACGACACCAGATAAGTGTGTCTCTACTGTGGATTATTTGTCTAGTGATTGTATATCCCCAGTGACTTCAGTTGATGTGGACTACAGTGCTTCAAAGGAAACATTTTGACTTTTTGAAGGATCCTCTCATCATTTCACTACATGCCTGTTGATTGTTGCACACTTTAAAAATTGCAGTATGAATTTAATTTTCATAATAGTTTGCAGTGGACCATTTGTAAATAGAATGCCGTAGAGTTTATTAGGCATGCGTTTGATGGTTGTGTAACTGGAATGCCTTATTGAATATTTTTTATTGTGCTGACTGAGTGAAATTTTTCAGCCGGTGAATGAAGGTGAGCCAACCTTTTTTGTGTTCCTCGTGGAGATTCAACAGTGTTTGGCTCTTTACATCTGAAGCTTTTTCTCCAGGTAGTGATGAGTGTTTGGCTTCTGTGTGTAATTGGTTGTGAGTAGGAAAGAGTGTTTGAAATCCAATCTGGCGTAGTGAGGGTGAGAGGCGCCAGGGGCAGTGGATCCCCTCCTTCACCCTCTTTTCCATCCCCCCCACCTCCATACACTCCTCCCCCCGCCCTCTCGTGCCACGCATGTGCTGCTTCCCTTTCCACATACCTCTGTAACCTTCCTGGCGCGAGCAGCAACCCCCAATCTGCTGTCACGTCAGCTCTTCCTCTGATGTCACGTCCTAGGTGCGGTCCAGGAAGTGACATCAAGAGGAAGAGCCGACACTGGCACGACAGCAGGCCAACACTGTTCCCTCTAGTCCTGCCAGTGGAAGGTGCTTTTCAATAGTGAGGGATAGGCAGGAAACCTACCTATCCCCTGTTATTGAAAACCCAGTACTGAAGCACTACCAGTAGCATAGCGAGGGCAAGAAGCACCCAGGGCAGCAATGCTCTCCCACGCCCTTCTCTCCACTTTCCCCCTGCTCTTTCCATGCCCCCCACCCATCCACCAGCCAGGCACACTCGCGCCCGCCACATTTGCAACCTCCCTTCCCACCCCCGTACCTCTAAATCTTTGCCTACGCGAGCAGCTTCTCCAGCCTGCTGCTCTCACTCGCATTCCCTCTGATGTCACTTCCAGGCCCTACAACCAGGAAGTAATTTCAGAGGGAGCCAGGCCGGTGCAAGCAGCAGGCTAGAATAGTTGCTCTCGCTGGCGAAGATTTTTAAAGAGGTAAGTGGGGGCGGGGGAAGGGAGAGTATGAGCTTGGCATGGGGAGGGGCAGAGAGGTGACTGCACCCCCACCAAGATTGCGCCTGAGGCACTCCCGCCTCCCCCCTTACTATGCTACTGAGCACCACCCCCTATTGGCAGCAGTGCAGTTGTAAGCTTCCTACTCCGCTTAGAGTTATCAGTGCCTATGACCTTGGGGAATGTCATGACATGAGAACATGCTAGTTTCAGTGTTGAGAATGGCACGGTGACAAAATTCATCACCGTTCCTGTCCCCGCGGATAACTGCGGGGAAATAATCCCATGTCATTTTCGAGTGTCTATTTTAATCTCAGTCCTTCTGCACCAGAATTTTTCAAAGCAAAGCTTGCGGGTCAGTGGTTGTGGCCATTCGTACTCTGATTCTTCCCTCCCTCCTTAAAGAATGGCATGAAGATGGTTTCCCGCAGTTATCCGCGGGGACGGGAATGGTGATGAATTTTGTCACCTTGTCATTCTCTATTTCAGGGAACCCTGCTCCTCTCAGTGAAAAAGCCCCTACGGCATATCCTTACACTCTTGTAACTCTTCTTTCTATGTTTCTTTTCCCTCACCCTTATAGTGTGCATTACATAATCTGCCCTACAGCTCTAAAACATGCTATTTCCAATCAGCCTATAACATTGGAACACGCTCATACATGTACCCATATTTTAAAGAAGCAGAAGGCAAAATAACCTGGGCTTACCAGATGCAGGCAGAAATGACATGGGTCCACAGGGCTAAGAAAAATAGTAATCAGTTTCCAGTCAGTTAGAAAATTTTCTTTCTGGGTAAAAACAAAACCACAAAAGCAAAATGTTAGACAGTTGCTAGTGTATGAGGGGGCGATGAAAAGGTCTCAGTCCAACCAACCAACTTCCTAAATTCTGAGCGTTATTTTGCCACTGTAGCTGGAAAGAGTGTTATCTTATTTCCTTAAGTGCCAATTTGCAGAAACAAAATTCTATGTTGGTTTTTTTTAGATCATTGACTGAACCATATCCATGTCATTCTCTTCTTGGTTGGGCTGAGAGCTTTTCAACACTCCCTCATAGCCCCTGTAGAAAGCATTTGTCCCATAAACATGGAGGGAGGGAGGATTCTCCATAGTATTTCCATGGCAAAACAGTGCTCTTTATCTGCAGGAACGTTTTCATAAACATGCACTCCCAATATGCTGGCAAACTTGGGCATTCAGCTTGTGTACACTTACGTTTACCTGGAATAAACAGAAGCATTCCGGGGACTGAGTAGGAATAAACACTGGCAAAAAGGATTCCAGGGGTGATCCGGGAAATTACAGACTGGTGAGCCTGACTTCAGTGCCAGGAAAAATGGCCGCCATGACTTCCCTTGGCAGACTCATGAGACTCAATCCAGCATTGGTAGAAGAAATCCCCAGTTGCTCCTGCCCATGGCACTCCAATCTCAAAATAGCTCCAGTCTCACAAAGCTGCTACTGGAAGTCACGGGTGGTCGTTTTGACTGCATGGGCAGGAGCGACTGGGGATTGCTCCTCTCCCGAATAGACCATGGGCCACCAGGGCTTCAAAAAGTAGATGGTGAGAGGACAGCGCTTTGTGGTTGGGGGTTGGGCGGGCAGAGAGTCATTGCATTGTGGTTGCAGGGTGAGGAGGGGAAGTTTTCAGTTTCATCTGAAAAGGTACGCTGGGGGAGGCAGGAAGGAGGTAAAAAAAAAATTGTTAGAGCTTACCGGGACAGGAGATGGGAGGGATCCCTCCTGTCCTGTCCTACTAGGCCGGTGGAGATCTGTAACAAGTCTGGGAGGGGGGTTGGTGGGCACTGATCCGAATATAAGACGAGACCCCCATTTTTGGGCCATTTTTTTGGTCCAAAAATCTCATCTTATATTCGAGTATATACGGTATCATATTTTACAGATATTTGTCTTGGGAAGTGGAAGCAAGAGCCTTAACAAAGAAAACATTTCAGACACTAAAGAAACAGATGGACTCATCAGTGCTTTGAAAGAGAAACCTATTCAGGTCTTTATCTGCTGTCATTTACTATGTAGTTTTGATTCACCTGATTCATTTTCATACCGTCCACTATTTTCCTCACTTGATCCCACAGGGTTCTGCACAAAAGAAAAAGTTGTGTCATTTCTAAACAAGTCTTTAGGTACATAACAGCCCTATTTTACATCTGAGGAAACTGAGAAACCAAATAACATCCCTCACCTGCTCCTGGATCCTTTTCTGGCCGGGGCCTTCTCTAAACTCACAGACATCATTTATACTTTCTTTCACTAAACCACGTTAGAGGTTTGTACCACGAGCGTTGGAGCATTTGCTTCGCTGGCCCGCAGTAGAAACCTCTAACACGGCTTTGCAAAAGGAGACCTTAGTTCTTCCCTGTTTAAAAAAACATAACAAAAACCTGCCTGAACAGCACAGTGTTATCGAAAAACGGTCATTGAACTCGACAGGCACTGTACTCTCTTCTAATGCAATCCACACAGAAAAATAAAGTTGAACCTCCTCCAGATATTACAGTCACAGAAACCTGAAACACCAGGAAATTATTTCAACTCCCTGTAATCAGGATTGGTGCAAGGGTCCTGGCACCCTAGGTAAACCTTCAGCCTGACACTCCCTCCCACCCCCAGTTCAATAACTGACTCCCCCCCACCCCAAGACATCATTGTATCACACTTACACACAAATAAAATAATTTATAGGTTGAGATGGTATATCTTGTGATTTTTGCTGATGTATGAGATTTTTATGTTGTGCAAATCCTGAAATATGTATGTAATACTTGGATCAAGGCGGATTAAAAATGTTTTAAATAAATAAATACATAAGAGAGAGCAATTTCCAAAAGTCATTTATCCAGGTAAATTGGCTATTTGAAAATTGCCCCCCCCCACACACACCTTTTTTGCAGGTAAAAGTAAATATTATTGGTTCTTTGAGTTTGTCTGGCTGTGAGGATTTATTATTTCGCTTTGACTGCAACTGCTCTGTGCTATACCCCAGAAACTGCTGCCCTAGGAAATAGCTTCATTTTGCCTAACAATTGGTCCGGCCCTTCCTGCTGACATGTGACAATCATCTACTATAATAAAATGCTAAGCGCGCATGCGCACTCTTACCGCCGTGTTCCCTGATCCCTGATCTGTAGTTCTGTGGTTGGCAGAGTGCGCATGCGCGCTAAGGCGCATGAAAGGCGGTACGAAGCGGCAGTTGCCGGGAGGAGGGCTTCGCGGAGCGGCGCTGGTGGCGGCTGCCTGGAGGAGGGCTTCGAGCTGCTGAGGGTTGGGCGCTGCTCCCGTGAGGATCGCGTCCGGCTGTACCAAACTTCGCAGGCCGCACAGCACCTCAGTAGAACGTTTCCTCTGACATACGCAATCGCGTCAGAGGGAACGTACTTCCGAGGGGCAGAGCAGCCTATGAGGTTCGCAAAAGCTGGCCGCGATGCTCACAACGCTGCATACTGGACCGGGGAAACAGGTAAGGGGTGCTGCTGGAGTAGGGAAGAGGGACAGGGGGAGTAGGGAAGAGGTGCTACTGGACCGGGGGAGCAGGGAAGAGGGACAGGGGGAGCAGGGAAGAGGTGCTGCTGGACCGGGGGAGCAGGGAAGAGGGATAGGGGGAGCAGGGAAGAGATGCTACTGGACAGGGGGAGCAAGGAAGAGGTGCTACTGGGCCGGGGGAGCAATGAAGAGGGACAGGGGGAGCAGGGAAGAGGTGTTACTGGGCCGGGGGAGCAATGAAGAGGGGCAGGGGGAGAAGGTAAGAAGTGCTGCTGGACAGGGAAGTGGAGTGGGGAGGGGAAATGCTGCTGGTGAGAAAAGGGGGCTTGGGCTGAAAGGGAACAGATGGGAGAAGGGGGCTGGAGGGGGTAAAAATGGGTTTGTAGCTGAGGCTGAAAATAGGAGACATGTGAGGGAAGGAGCACCCTTAAGGTAACGAGCTTAAACACTAGTTGTTTATTAATATGGTTATCAAGCATTCCATGGAAACCATCTTTTTTTTATGATACCTCTTGCATTAGTTTAGCAATCTTATGCATTTGCATAAGCCAAGGGGCTCTCAACCCATTCCTCAGGACACACCCAGTCAGGTTTTCAGAATATCCACAATGAATACGCATGAGATAAATTTGCATGTACAAATCCTCTCTCATGCATATTTCTTGCAGGTATCCTGAAAACCTGGTTGGCAAGGTGTGTCCCGAGGACTCACTGGAGAACTAACTTAAGCTGATATAAGGTTACCATCTTGCTCCAGAAAAAGGAGGACGGATTGAAATACCTGGGTTTTACTTCCATTGCGTTCAATGGAAGTAAAACCCAGATGTCTCAATCCGTCCTCCTTTTTCTGAAGCTATATGGTAACCCTAAGCTGATATGCCAAAGAAAAAGATGGCAGAGCCAGTTTCTACACTGGAAATGACAGGATAATGTTTTTGATTCTACACCTCATAGCTTGCTAACGCCTGCTGTTATAACAGATTTGTTACCACCCATTAGGGTTGTGGTCACCGATTTCTCCTTTTTGCTTTAAAATTTTTTGCAGAGCATTCAAATGCATTAATAAAGAAGGTGGCTGTCATTCCTTCAAAATATATTTCTTTATAACCCAAATCAACCCCCCTACCTCCTTTCCCCCCACTTCCCCTCCCTTTTTCCCTCCTATTCACATTGTATTGAAGTAATTAATAAAACTATAATATAAAATGTATGTAAATATTATAATTGTAAATCTATTTGAAATGAAATCTATTTGTTTTATATTATATTTATTTATTTCCTTCAATAAAATGTTATAAATTAAAGAAGGTGGTTGTGACTTACCCAGAGTCAAATCCCGATTCTGGTGAGCCCCAGAGGAGAACATACTGCTTTGAGACTGAGGGGTTCAACCAGTGTATGAGACCTGAACACAAGAAACAAATTACTTTTGTTTAACCAGCTTCCATTTACAGTTTTTGGATATGGATTTTAATTGATGCAGCGTCTTAATGGAATAAAGTCTAATATTGAATAAGGGTCAAGGGTATGATATGTTGCCTTTCTTTAGTACATATGCTGTATTATATGCCAGTGGTCTTCACTATTTTTTTTTAATCGAAGGGCTACCACATATCTTCCCATATGGTGCTGCAACACTGCTGACCAGCATGGATCAATAATACCATCCATACCTCCCAGCCCTCCTTCAAACTTTCCAATGGGGGGGGGGGGTTACCCTCAAGGAGGAGGGCCTTTCCAAATGCATTCTCTTCTTTATTGAGAAATGCCTTGTCCTTCAAGCAAATGGCTCTTCTCCCAATCCACTCCCCTCTTTCTATCACAAACTTCACAGATAACATAAAACAAACAAAAATCTCTATTGCCCTAATTTAGATTGTGAACTCACACCAGACAGAGAGTACCTTTGTATAATATGAAACTGCTTTGGTCATTCCACAGAAAAGTGGTCTATCAAATACACGGCCTTTACCCATATCTACACATGTAAGTGCTCCCTAATTAGAAAATAAATGGTATAATGGAGGAGAGTGTAGCACAGTGGTTAAAGCTACAGCCTCAGCACCCTGAGGTTGAAGATTCAAACCCATGCTGCTTCTTGTGACCCTGGGCAAGTCATTTAATCCCCTTATTGCCCCAGGTAATTTCAGGATTGTTGGTTTAACATTGCCTTGAAAAGGAATATGACTGTTGGACAGACTGGATGGACCACTGGCATCATTTACTACATGCCTTTATAAGAAAGACATAATGTAGACATCTTTTTAGAACTTTTCACATATGAATCTCGAGTAGATCGGAGAAAGTTATAATGCCGCTTTATAGGGCAATGGTCAGACCACACTTGGAATACTGCGTCCAACATTGGTCTCCCTACCTAAAGAAGGATATAAAACTGCTGGAGAGGGTGCAGAGACGAGCAACAAAACTGGTGAAGGGTATGGAGAAACTGGAATACGAGGACAGACTTATAACACTAGGATTGTTCTCCCTTGAGAAAAGGAGACTGCGTGGGGATATGATCGAGACCTTCAAAATACTGAAAGGAATCGACAAAATAGAGCAGAGAAGATTATTTACATTGTCCAATTTGACACGGACTAGAGGACATGTAATGAAGCTAAGGGGGGACAGGTTCAGGACTAATGTCAGGAAGTTCTGCTTCACTCAGAGAGTGGTTGACACCTGGAATGCCCTCCCAGAGGAGATTATGACGGAATCGACCGTCCTAGGCTTCAAAAGCAAACTAGATGCATATCTCCTTAAGAGAGGCATATAAGGATATGGTGGACTATAAATTAAGCCAGGTGTACACCTGGCAGGGCCTCCACGTGTGCGGATCGCCGGACTTGATGGACCGAAGGTCTGATCCGGAGAAGGCAGTTCTTATGTTCTTATGTTCTTATATAATTATCCCCACAGCGCATAAAACGGATACGGTATTCCTTGAACGCTATGCATAGCGTTAACAGATTACAAAGAGCAACTTATCTGTTTCTCAAAAACACTATGCTGCAATTTAAAAAATGATCTGGCATCCCGGTCACTTTAATCCGAGCACAGACTGAATTGCTGGAGGTGGAGAGGATTTAAAAAAACGTGCTACCGCTGGCTTCGGCGTCTTCTATCCACTGCGGCCAACCCTAGCGGAAACAGGAAGTAGTCAGAGAGGGCGGGCCGCAATGGACAGAAGATGGCGAGGCCAGCATTAGCGCGGTGCAGCACTTTTCTCTAAATTTAAACACGGGTGAGCCGGCGAGAAGGAGGAGGCTTTGGCGGTGGTGGTTTTGGCGGTGAGTGAGGGCGGGAGGCGGGAGGCGCCGGCTGTGCTGTGTTTCTCCCTTTCTGATTTGTCTGGCCGCCGCATATGCACTCCTGCTGACCACCGACCTACTGATCACAGATCAGAGATCACGGAAGCACGTAGATAGGTGCGCATGCGCGGCTAGGGTTTTATTATATAGGATTAAAAGAGGGTAAATAGGACAAATATAAATCCCCCTTTACCAGTATATTCAGGGCTCTGGGATACTGATCCCCAAAGCAATATGAATAAAGGTAATCAGCTCCCAGAAAACAACTAACCAGAGAGACAGACAAGCTGTTTTTCCCTACTCTGTAACTGTTAGACCTACCGATACCAGGTTACAATAGTAGTCTATAACGGAAACTGGGCTGGGCTGGGCTGCATCAGGGCACCTAACAGAAGGGCCTGCTTATAGTTACTGCTCCTTATGTGACTTGACTACACATCCCAGTTCACACACAAAAAAGAGGGCATCCTGTAGGTGGGACAACTGGGAGTTATCTGCAGTAAAAGTGGGACAGCTGGGTAGGCTACATAGAAAAAAATGAAGGCAGATAAAGACCTTAAGGCCTATCTAGTCTGCCCAAAGATCAATCGGCTGTTAGATTGATTTTTGGTTTGAAAAAATGGGAACATATAAGTCCCTATTATCAAAAATTACACTGGTTGCCCCTGGAAGCAAGAGTTCTGTTCAAATTCTTTTGTCTTTGTTTTAAATCAATATTTGGGTTGGCCCCTACATATCTGGTCTCTCATTTTAGACTGAACTGTTCTAACAGGCCTACTTGTGGAATTCACATGTTCAGTTATCCTACAATAAAGGCCTGTCAATATGATAGAACTCTTGCTTTCCAGGTGGGTAAATTGAATGAATGGTTGGGTAATAACATTACGCATTCCTCATCCTACTTCAGTTTTAGAAAATTAGTAAAAACAAAATTATTTAATCGATTTGTAAGTTATGGATTTACTGTTTTACTTTTACACTGTATGTATATACTGATGATTTTATATTGTGTTTTATTCCCCGATGGTCCAGCACTTCCTGTTGTAAACTACCTCAAACTTTTATGGCTTTGGCGGTATATAAAAATAAGTAATAATAATTATTATTATTATCTACTAATCTCTTCTCTCTTAGAGATCCAACGTATTTGTCCAAAGGCTTCTTAAATTCAGATATACTTTTTGTCTCCACCACCTCCACTAGGAGGCTGTTTTAAGCATTAACCACCCTTTCCATAAAAAAGTACTTTCTGAGGTTATTTCTGAATCTTTCCCCTTTCCCCTTCATCCTATGCCCCCTCATTCCAGAGCTTCCTTTCAACTGAAAGAGACTTGCCTCATGCACATTTATGCCACATAGGTATTTAAAGGTCTCCCTCATTTATCTCCTCTCCCGCCTTTTCTCCAAAGTATACACCAGGGGTGCCCACACTTTTTGGGCTTGCGAGCTACTTTTAAAATGACCAAGTCAAAATGATCTACCAACAATAAAATTTTAAAAAACACAAAGCACACTGTACGCAGAGAAAATGTTAATTATCATTTATATTCTGGGGGTTTTCAAAGAGGTCAAGGCAGTTGACTTTATGCAATGTCACCTCAGGGACAACTATATAAAAATAGACAAATATACCCCCTCCCTTTTTATACACCACGATAGCATTTTTTTAGCGTAGGGAGCTGCACTGAATACCCTGCGCTGCTCTCGATGCTCATAAGCTCCCTGCGCTAAAAACCGCTATTGCGGTTTAGTAAAAGGGGGCCATAGTGCAAAATATAGACAGCAGATATAAATTCCCAAAACGGACACATTTTGATCACTAAATTGAAAATAAAATCATTTTTCTGACCTTTGTTGTTTGGTGATTTCATGAGTCTCTGGTTGCACTTTATTCTTCTGACTGTGCATCCAATATTTCTTCCCTTTTTTCAGCCTGCTGTATGCTTCCAGACCTCATTCCGTCCGCAAACTTTTTCTTCCTCTCTCCCTGCCCCCTGCCCCCTCCCCTGTCTTTCTTTCTGTCTTTCTCTCTCCATGCCCCCTTTCTTTCTGTCTTCCTGTCCCTCCTTTCTTTCTTTTTCCCTTCTTTCTTTCTGTCTCCCTGTTCCCCTTTCTTTCTATCTCCCTGCCTGCTCCCAAGCCACTGCCGCCGCTATCGGGGAACAGGCCTCCAAACCACCACCGCCCCAAGCTCTCCCTGCTTTCTCACACAGAAGCGTCGGGCCAACCAGATTTCCTCTCCCCGATGTCATTTCTGATGTCGAAGAGGAAGTTCCGGGCCAGCCAGGCAGCGATTGGCTGGCCCGGAACTTCCTCTCCGACGTCAGAATTGACATCGGGTGGGAAGTTGGTCGGCTCAGCGCTTCTGAGTCGCGAAGCAAGTAGAACACTAAGGCAATGTGATCGATTCACGTTGCCTTCGCGATCGACCTTTTGGGCACCCCTGATATACACAGTGAGATCTTTAAGTATGTCACAGTACACCTTATGATGAAGACCTCTGACCATTTTAGTAGCCTTCCTCTGGACCAACTCTATCCTGTTTATATCTTTTTGAAGGTGTGGGCTCCAGAACTGTACACAATGTTCCTTATCTGCCATTTTGCTCTGCTGAAGAATACCAGGTCACAGCAGAACATGCACATCAAGGGGACCCCAAATCTGCTCTGCTGACATGTCTATGCATCACCTTATGATTTTACTGAGAGGAATAAAGTGGTATAGAACAAACCTGATATAATTGTCTCACTGGCTTTTATGAGGCGTCTTTCTATACTGTAAAAGAAAAGACAATTTTTTTTAAAAAAAATTTCTTATTCTGAGGGCAGAATAGAGGGGCAAAACTCTCAACTACAGTATACAGTATTCTCCAGGCATCTCTGTATATTAGGTTCCAGTAAATTGTCTTTTTATGCTTAAGAATCAAAAAGTTTCACAAACTGAAGAGCAGAAAATTGAAATGACTGCTTTCTATTTTAGGTTTCTTAAGCACATGTAAAACATTCTGATATATTATTTGACCAAGAAATAAAGACAGTTTAGAAGATACATTAACAAAAGCATGCCATAAGAATAGCCTTACTGGGTCAGATCAATGGTCCATCATGCCCAGTAGCCCGTCCTCACGGTGGCCAATCCAGGTCACTAGTACCTGGCCAAAACCCAAGGAATAGCAATATTCCATGCTACCGATCCAGGGCAAGCAGTGGCTTCCTCCCTGTCTTTGTCAATAACAGACTATGGACTTTTCCTCCAGGAACTTGCTCAAACCTTTCTTAAAACTAAACTAAACCTTAAGCTTATGTACTGCATCTTCTCTATAAAGATAGAACTCGACACGGTTTACAAAAAATGAAAAGGAAGGAACAATAAGAATTGGTAGTAGAGAGAAGCAAAATTTACATTTTTGAAAATAGTCAAGTTTTCAGGTGTTTTTGAAATAATTGGAAAGAGCCCAGATTGTGCAGCTGGACAGGAAAATGATTCCAAAGCTCAGTAGTTTTGAAGTAAAGAGATTTCCCTAATTTTCCAATGTAGATAATGCTGAATTGTGGCCCATATATTAATAATCTCAGATTGTATCATTCTAGAAGCAGGAGTCCTATGAACTGACTGAGCAAAACATAATGGGTTGTTGTTACCTGTGGAATAGGTTGTGGTTCTCCTCAGGTTCAGGCATCTGCAAATAGTAAAACCATATTAAAGTTCAAAGCCATGACAAAAGAGTTACTCTGCACAAATGGCTCAAAAGTTGTATACACGGTACCACGAAGCAGATCAGTCTGATTTATTTATATCAGTCACCCAACGTGGCCACGTTTCACCCACAGGCTATGTCAGGAGTGACAACTGCAGGGGAAAGACAGAGAATAAACCCCTGCTAATCCGCACAGCAAATCGGTGCGTCTTCCTTGAAACTGGCAGCGTTTCTTTCTCAAAGGCACCCACAGAGCATAAATTTAATATAGTAATTACACCTCCTAATAATGTGGAAGGAAAAGACTTACAGTGCTCAGAGAGATCAGTCCACTGAATATATCATTCCCGTACTCCTTACAGCGGAGCCATCATTAGTCAGAAAAACTTTCGGCAGCCATCTTGAAAATCTTCGAGCGGCGGGGGCAGCTGTATCAGCAGCAGGGGCAGGAAAATGATGGTTTCTTTTCTGCCCCCAAAGAGGCCACTAGACCACCAGGGATGTTAAAAGGTAGGGCGCTGGAGGGTCACCTCGAACCCCGGTAATACTGGGCAAAATGCATTGGTTTCCCCTGTTACCACATTACTTAATAAAGTAACCATGGAATTACCGTGGTAACGATTACCGTGTCATTCTCTACTGTAGATGGACTGGAAGTAGAATAGTAAATTGTGGCAAGGGGTTGGAGTTGGGGAGGAAGAGAGACTGGTGAAACTTGCAGTGCATTTCTTTCCCCCTCAAGTCCTCCCTGTGTGGACCACCTGCTGTGCTATTCAATTAAAGAAACAAAATAATTGGCAAAAACCTTTATTCAATTTCTACTCTCAAAATGTGTCTGTATTCATTGAGCAAATAATGGTAATAATAATATTAAGACCTCAGTCTGTATAATATGTTGCACTTATTTTTGGCTTTAAAATGAATAAAGATATTTAAATGTAAAGACCTCAGTCTTAATGGTATTATCTGGGGAAAGCTCTGAAAAACATTGGGAATTTGATTTTTTTTTCAGATTTGACAGGAATACTAAAGCTGCCTGTCTACTTTTTCCAAAAAGATGAACCCATTCTTGCACCTGGCGAAGATAGCGAAGCGGAGCTCTGTCGAGCAGTAACTCTACTCCTTTTTGGGACTCGGATAAGTCTTTGAAAGTCTTTGATCGCCTTATCTTCAGTCTTATCATTGCAAGACATTAATCTATGATTGAGCGGTCTGTGGATTTGCAATTAGCAATTTTAATTTCTTCTCACTTAAAAAAAGTACAATGCGCAAAATAATATTATAAAGTTTTTTTCACAGATACACTTCTATATTTTTTCATATTAAAGCAAATAAGACCTGATGATGTACGGGGTGGACTCATTTAGGCAGTTGTCTGGTGCTTGTCACCCATGAGTTGTCAGCCCGGGGTAAAACTGTGGAATGATTTATCACAGTCTTCCCAGTACTGAGGTCTTAATATTATTGTGCGTAATACAAAGTGCTACTAATGACAAAATCATAGGCTGGGAAAACTCTTCTTATTGTCTTAGTACTTATATCTTCAACCTCCCTGATGATGGACTCAACTGAAACTCAGCTGGAGTTGGAGGCTTATGCTGATTGAACAATATAAGTAACTAAAACTGGAAAACAATAAGGATTAAGAAAAGAGAACCTCAGAATTGATTAAGCATTTCTTATTGGATCATAGAAACATAGAAACATAGAAATAGACGGCAGATAAGGGCCCACGGCCCATCTAGTCTGCCCACCTTAATGTCCCTCCCCTACCTTTGCCCTGTGAATAGATCCCATGTGCCGATCCCATTTGGCCTTAAAATCAGGCACGCTGCTGACCTCAATCACCTGTAGTGGAAGACTATTCCAGCGATCAACCACTCTTTCAGTGAAAAAGAATTTCCTGGTGTCACCTCGTAGTTTCCCGCCCCTGATTTTCAACGGATGCCCTCTTGTTGTCGTGGGACCCTTGAAAAAGAAGATATCTTCCTCCGCCTCGATGCGGCCCGTAAGATACTTGAACGTCTCGATCATGTCCCCCCCCCTCTCTCTGCGCTCCTCGAGCGAGTATAGCTGTAATTTGTCAAGCCGTTTTTCGTATGGTAGATCCTTGAGTCCCGAGACCATCCGGGTGGCCATTCTTTGGAACAACTGGCTTGGTCAAGTCTACGGATTACAACTCAAGGAGATATTGGGACTTTAATTGACTCATCATCAAGTTAAGTGAGCTTTATTGGGTCTGAATGGCTTCAATACTTAACATCATTAAGAGCCTTGAAGATTGATTGATGGACTCTATTGAAAAGCTTTAGACCAAGGGTGTCCAACCTGCGGCCCAGTGAAGTATTTTGTGCGGCCCCAGTCGAGGGCAATGCAGTGTTTTCCTCTGCTGCCCCAGGGTGTTTACCATCTTGCCAGCTCCCTCCTCTGTCTTGTGGCCCCAGAAACATTTTTTTCGGCCAATGCGGCCCAGGGAAAGCCAAAAGGTTGGACACCCCTGCTTTAGACAGTACCCGTAGCTTTTCCCAGCCTATGATTTTGTCATAAGTAACACTCTGCACTTTGTATTACTTATTATTGTAGATTTTAAATGTTGATGAAATAAATTTTGTTAGTTTTTAGAATATGAATTGAATTAAAGAAATTAATAAATTAAACATTTAATTAATTTTATGTTTTGGTATTCTTGGTCTAGCATTTTAAAGAATTGAATATCAGTAATTGATTATATTTACCCTACTTTGTATAGTTGTCTTAATATTATTACCATTTATTTGCTCAATGAATACAGACACAAGTGCTCATTTTGAGGGTAGAAATTGAATAAAGGTCTTCGCCAATTATTTTGTTTCTTTCATATACATTTTGGCAAACTTCAGGGCTTTTTTTGGCCTCTTCATTTAAAGACAGCCTGGCCAGTTGTGTTCACAACCCACCATGCTTTAATTTCCTTTGTATGGACTTGGTAATTTGTGGTGAATCGAGCCCTCCCCCCTCAATAATTATGAAAATTGGCTCCTATGATAGGATCTAAAGATACCGTGAAGCCATCAATGAAGTTCTAACCATCCCGGGGTAATATTCCTGATCATCTATGGAGACTACAAGATGTGCATTTATTTGTATGACATAGGAAACGTCAATGTAAATAGTGCAGCATTGGAAAATAGTACACACTATTTATGATATTGTCTCTGAAATGAAAAAAAAAAAATGAAGATTCCTATAAAGGACACAGGAAGCTAAACAAAAATAAAATATTTTGACTGTCCACCCCTTAATGGAGGCTGTTGTATTCATAGTCTGAGATTCTTCCCAAGTCTGAGAAATTACGAGTAAGGGGAGGTACCCCTCATGAGTCTGTTGGGGGTCTCCTATTGAAAGTAGCAGGGTATATTAGCAGCTATGTTATCGGGTCCATAAAGTTAGAACACTTACAATTTTGAAGCTTCCCAATGCAGCAAATATTTTGATGTCAGAGGGCTTCAGAGTGTGAGCTGTTGGGATGAAAGCAGGTTAATCTTACTCATGGGATCATATGCTCAGGTTTCGTTCTAAACTGAATATAACCACAGGGAACTCCAGCTCTGTAGAGAATAAATTTGCACTGCAATAGAAGCATTTGGTTTTGCTTTTTATAAAGGGATAATTGATGACTTTGCGTTTTATAAAGGGATAATTGTTAGGGATGGGCTACCATTTGCAGTAGAACAAACAAAAAATTGACCCTTTAGTCCCACAGGCAATGCAAATAACAGCGAAAACAAAAGGATCCGTGGAGATGGTGATGTTCAAGATGCAGGCTTTATTCAAAGATGTACAATTGGATAAGCCACATAAAATATATCTAGGACCTAAACCACAGAGAGGTGTGGACCTACCACGGTCCATGTTTCGACAATGATGTCTTCCTCAGGGGTCCTATAGATGACAAATTAATGAGTGTAATCTTACAGTATATATTTCTATATTTGCAAGTTAAGTGGACTTAATGAACTAATAAAGTGACTGGTGCAAAGATAGTGATAAAAAATAATATTATGTTATATGCGAGTAAAGTGGACATGATAAATTAATAAAGTGACTGGTGCCAAGTTAAAAAGTAATTTATATATAATGTGTATATATACATATGTATGCACATATATATTATATACAAATATATGATTTGTGTGGATGGTGATAACAGAACATAGGTGAATATGGGTGAGTCTAAGTGTGAGCAGGTGCTGTATGACAAGTGGAAGTGAATAGCCAATAGTGGCATGGGAATATTCCAAGTTGTTGCATGTCATCAACAAGTGAAAGCTGAAAAATACATGCCATGTCTTTGGTTGCAATAAAAGTGTATACTGACACTGAATATCCAGGTTTGCAGCAACATCCAGAACTTATTCAGGAATGGCTGATATTCAATGATGTACCCACATACCTAACTGGGCAAAATTAAGACTGCTCATTTTCAAACTTGATGTGGTCTTTTACTAGTTTCTTACCACATGGCAAATTTAATTTTGTTCTGTTAAATTTTTGGAGCGTTAATTTGTCCCCCATACAGACAGATGAACAGACAGACATTCTCAGCCCCTTTTGTAAAATTCTTTCTAACTTCTATTACTTTGGAAAGAATTTAAAAAATATAACCACACATTTCGCCCTCAAGTGAACAAATTAATGAGGAAGTGTTTTTCGCAAATTACGACAATTCAGATCAGTTTGCTCTTTATTTACCCCAGCTCTTTTTGCTGTTTTTGTTCAGTTTTTTATTTTATCACATTTAGACTACTGCAATTCTCTTTACGGAGGTTTGGCAATAGGTCTATTTAAAAAGTTACAACTGACTCAGAACACAGTGGCTTGCTTAATTTTTCAATGTTTCAGGTTTGATCATGTGAGTCCACTTTATGATCGTCACTGGCTCTCAATGCGTGAGCAAATCACTTTCAAGATATAGGGGTCCTTTTATCAAGCCGCGCTAGCTGGGTTAGCCCGTCGGACATTTCATCACGCGCTAACCCCCGCGGTCGGCTAAAAAACTAATGCCTGCTCAATGCAGGCGCTAGCGGCTAGCGTGGCAGGTGGTTTAACGCACGTTAAACCCCTACCGAAGCTTGATAAAAGGACCCCATAATGTTTTGTTTTTAAACTCCTTAATAATTAATTCCAGAAGTTTTTGTATCCACTTTTTCTCCCAAAATGAGATGTGTTGAAGTTCTACTTTTGGATTACTACTTTTTCCCTCTTTTAAAGCAGTCTACTTTTAAAAAGATACTGGAAGAATCTTTTTCATACCAGTCTGTCTCACTCTGGAACTCTTCCAGTCTCTATCCAGTAGTCTTAGTCATGCATGACATTTCGCCATAAATTTGAAGACATTTTGGGCTCCTGTTACGAAAGTGCGTTATTAGTGTTTTTAGCGCACACACCGGATTAGCGCGCGCTAGCTGAAAAACTACCGCCTGCTCAAGAGGAGGCGGTAGCGGCTAGCGCGCGGCATTTTAGCGCATGCTATTCCACGCATTAAGGCCCTAACGCACCTTCGTAAAAGGAGCCCTTTATTTTGGAAAAGGTTTGGTTTTACCTTGAATTGTGCTCTCTTAGTCTATCCATATTTCTTAATTTTTTTTTTTTTTTTTTTAGTTCAAGTTTTTTATTGAATTTTGGAGAACAGAAAATGGAACAAAAATAAATCTGAAATATCTGCATCATAAAGATAAAACCATGAACAGTATCAGGTAACATTATCAAGTAGAAGAGTAGTGAAATCATTTCAGGCTCATTTTTGGGAAGAGATGGTACATAAGTGTAACAAGTAGCTAACTATGCAGACTAGGAGACTGCAAAAGGGCAAATAGTCTGCTATGTTGGATAATATTGAATGAAGCAGGAAACTGGTCTAATTTTACCTACAGGGCATCAAAGCCCCGATTGGCATGTTTCTTTTGAAATCTAGCATGGCAAGCATCATGGCCACACAAAAACTGGATTGTACTGGATGAAATAGTTTAATTTCCTTCCCAAACCACTCAAGAACCAAAAGAATAAAGACAAGAGTCAGAGGCTCACCTGAAGCAGGAGGATGTTTGGACATCAGTTCATTATTACATGGAAAGAGGACACTCTCCTGTGATTGAAACAAAGCATGAAAGACACCATATAGCATGTGCACAGACCAGTTAATAAGTCATATATGACATGTGGTTAAAACTAAGACGTGACGGTGATTTAAAAGCAATAACAGTCCTGTTTGTTGCCATATTTAGTTCCATTTCTTCTATAAACTTAAGAACCGAAAGTACAAAATGGCTTTTCCCACCACCCAAAACCTAAAGTGAAATAAATGAAAACCCCTTAACTAATAAGGAAGAGCAGCTTAGAACAGCTTCTCAACTAGTTCTTCCTAAATTCAGTGTGGCCAATATTTAGCCATGGCAGTCAGTATTTAAGCAAAATGCTAGCGAACACCATTACATGAAATTGGATATTCAGGGCTAGTGCCAGGATACAAGCCAACATTGAATATCCAGTTAGGAGTGATATTCATACCACTAACCAGATAGCCAATAGGATAAAGTTAGGACAGTCTTTATGCTGTCCTAACTTTATCTAGTTAGCTGTCTGCTAACCGAATAACCTCCAGCTCTGCCTACAGACTGCAACAGTACTGCCTAGGGAGTTCAAAAGTTGGTCATAGGATATATTCAGTGGTGCTGTGCTGTTAGTACCACTGAATACCCCATCACTGACACCTATCCAGTTAGCAGTGCTTGCATTAAACTCTGGAATTTTTTTGCCAGAGAATGTGGTAAAAGCAGTTAGCCTAGCAGGATTTTAAAAAAAAGTGTTTGGCTAATTTCCTAGTAGAAAAGTTCATGAGCCATTGTTAAGATGGAGTTGGGGAAAATCCACTACTTATTCCTAAGATAAGCAGAATAAGATCTGTTTTACTCTTTTGGATCTTGCCGGGTACTTGTGACCTGGGTTGGCCACTATTGGAAACAGGATACTGGACTTGATGGACCTTCAGTCTGTCCCAGCATGGCAACTCTTATGTTCCTATGTAAGCCAAGTATAGGATAATCAAGTCATTGTGATATCACTGATGAGGCTGGCTCTTAGGCATCAGTGGAATGAGGCTTTATGACATCATAGTCTCAGCTCAGGAATGTTGCTACTCTTTGAGTTTCTGACAGGTACTTGAGACCTGGGTTGGCCAATGTTGGAAACAGGATACTGGGCTTGATGGACCTTCTATCCTAGTATAGCAACTCTTATGTTCTTATGTTTATGTTCAGTCCAAAGACACAACAGCACTGGTAAAGTGGAGAGAGGCTAGCAGAAGCCAGAAGTAGAGCCTACAGATCACTAGTATCTGGCCAAAACCCAAGGAGTAGCAACATTCTAGAATCTCATAGTGTAAGCAAGATTCTGGAACCCCAAAATGTAGAAACATTCCATGCAGAACTCCCAAAGAGTAATAAGATTCCACGCTACCGATCCAGGGCAAGCAGTGGCAAAGTTCTTACTAGTGGAGCTGCACTGGCAGAATACTGTGTCTAAATGCATATCAATCAGAACACTTGGTTGTCCATGATGTGCTATTACACAGGTTCATCAAGCTTACCTCCTCCACTATTCTATGCTCCACCAGGTGGTTTCCAGTACGAAACTGAATGTCATCTCCTGAAAGTGACACAATTTATATGAGTTCCAGTATGGTTTTTGTAAGGTAATAAGAGTCTTAGTTATATAGCTTGGTTGATAATGTATTCTTGCATGCTTACAGAGTGGACTGGCAATAAAAAAAATAATCCTAGAGAAGCCAGACCTCATACTTCATCTGATCCTAGGATTGGGAATGATTTCATTATACCGTATTTACTGAGGTGGAAATCTTGCCCTGCTGGCATCTGGTTAAAGCAAAATGAAAGGAATTGTCCTCCCTTTTTCTCTCTTTTGAATCTGGATTTTGATTGCAAATTGGGGAAGGGGGGATCATACTTTTTCCCTGCAAGTAACTTAAGAATTGTTTTGAACTGATTAAAAGTCACACCTGGCCTCCTATTGTCATTACGCGTTTCAGTGCCTTATAGCACATGGATATTTGAAAGGGGGAATCCACATATCTTTGCAATTCCAACACTTTTCTTTCCTTTCTTGTACCCATTGTTCCCTCTTGATAGCTGCACACCAAATTTGTTTTCTCTGTCTTGAGACTATCTTACATACTCAGCCAGTTTGATTTTCCCAAGCTAATATTGCTCCCAATGTGGGAAGAAATAGCACAAGAAGCATTGAAACATGAAGGCAGATAAATGCCAAATGGCCCATCTAGTCTGCCCATCCGCAGTAACCATTATCTCTTTCTCTCTCCAAGAGATCCCACGTGCCTATCCCAGGCCCTCTTGAATCCAGCTACAGTCTCGGTCTCCACCACCTCTTCCAGGAGACTGTTCCATGCATCTACCACCTTTTCCGTACAAAAGTATTTCCTTAGATTACTCAGGAGCTTATCACCTCTTAAACTTCATCCTATGCCCTCTCATTGCAGACTTTCCTTTCAAATGAAAGAGACTCGACTTATGCGCATTTATATTACATAGGTGTTTAAATGTATCTATCATATCTCCCCTCTCCCACCTTTCCTCCAAAGTATACAGATTGAGATCTTTAAGTCTGTCCCCATATGCCTTATCACAAAGACCACACACCATTGTAGTAGCCTTCCTCTGGGCCGACTCCATCCTTCTTACACTTCTCCCTCCGTATTCGCTGTGATAGGAGATTAACAGAACCGCAAATAAAGAAAACCCGCAAATAACTTTTTCATATGTTATTCGCTGTTTTCTATTAAAAACCATCGTGAATATAGTGAAGCCGTGAATAACATGGTGGGAGAGACCTGGTCTGTTCCTGAAGGAGAGGCAAAACATGGTGAAGAAAGAGCTGGGAATCAGCGATTTTCTCTGTAAACGCTTGGACTCAGCAATTTCTCTATGCAAATTGATGTAATTTGGGGGGGAGGAGCCAGCAAGCTAAAAACCGTGAATAATCGAAACCGCAAATACGGAGGGAGAAGTGTATATCTTTTTGAAGGTGCGGCCTTCAGAATTGCACACAATATTCTAAATGAGGTCTCACCAGAGTCTTATACAGGGGCATCAATACCTCCTTTTCCCTACTGGCCATGCCTCTCCAATAGTTTTTTATCTTCAATTTAAAAAAAGCCTAATGTGACATCATAAAAGGGAGGGGGTGTCATTTGGGAAGGGGAAGTTGAATATTTTCGCCCTCATCCTTCAGAATGATGTAACCATACCTCTGTACAAACACTGGGGGTTCTGTTACCCAGAGACAGCTGATGTATGAAGAAATAGACGAAACCTTTCTCAATGGCAAGTTCCTTCATGATAGCAACTCAGGGACATGATTGTCACCTGGACTCAGCACAGACTTACCTGCCCCAGGCTGTAGGCAAAGAAAGAAAAGGAAGGTGACTAGGCATGGAAGTTGCATGGCTGACATTGGCCACTTGGTCTCTCCTTTCTTTCTCATCAGGCAAAGAGAAGATCCCCGCACTTCCTCTGCCTTTTATAGTTTTTCTGGACTGATAATACAGCTGTTATCAATTTGTTATCAAGTTCACCTTTGCTGTGTACCCTCCAGAGTTGATCCGTGCAAACATTTTCCAATGCCATGCTCATAAAACATTATTTGGCAGAAAGAGTTAGCATTTATGGATACAATGGTTTTCTGTTTTCTAATGATCTCTGTATTTTATGTTCACGCTATGCAGCACTGCCTTGTTCTAGCAGTTTTTGATTATGATGTATCTGAAGACTTTTACTGCTGTGTATAACTGAAATGATCAGAAGCAATTAAGGAAAGATTTATAAACTATAACGAGTTTTTACCTCATACAAAGTTGTCATCCTCTATAATAAAACCCTAAGTGTGCATGCACATTTACAATGGCATGATCCCTGCCTCTGTGGTTTATGCCTCCATGGCCGTGTTCGATTTGTGGCATGTGCAGCGGTTTGAGCGGTGACGGTGATAGGCAGATGAAGGCAGAGCAACATCAGGACGGTTCACCGCCGAGAGCAATCGCAGGAGGTGTCCTTCGGCCTGGACGAGGTGGACAGGGTGCGGGTGCTTCGAGACATCTGGCTGCTACTGCTGTACAGGGAAGTGGAGGGGGAGAGGAAAAAGGGGCTTATTTGGGGGGAGGGGTGTGCTGGGGGCAGGCAGAAATCTTGGCTTGTTCTTGTGGGGGGATACAGAAGAGGGCCAGGAAGAGACAGGCAGGCATGGCGCAACAGAGAGAGACAGGCAGGCAGGGGACCAGGGAAAGACACAGACAGAAAGAATGACAAACAGACAGGGGCCCAGAGAGACAGACAGACAGACAGACAGCGGCCAAAGTGAGAGAGACAAAGAAAAAAAGACAGACTGCGGCAAAGAGAGAGAAAGACAGACAGACAGGGGGCCAGAGAGACAGACAGCGGCCAAAGAGAGAGAAACAAAGAAAAAAAAGACAGACAGACAGAGGCCAAGGAGAGAGAGAGAGAGAGAGAGAAAGAAAGAAAGACAGACAGACAGGGGGCCAGGGAGAGACACAGAGAGAAAGAATGACAGACAAACAAGGGGGCCAGAGAGACAGACAGAAAGAAAGACAGACAGACAGACAATGGCCAAGGAAAGAGAGAGACAGAAAGAAAGACAGACAGACAGAAAGCGGCCAAGGAGAGAGAGAGAGACAGAAAGACAGACAGACAGAAAGCAGCCAAGGAGAGAGACAGAAAGAAAGAAAGACAGACAGACAATGGCCAAGGAGAGAGAGAGACAGTAAGACAGACAGACAGAAAGCAGCCAAGGAGAGAGATAGAAAGAAAGAAAGACAGACAGACAATGGCCAAGGAGAGAGAGAGACAGTAAGACAGACAGACAGAAAGCAGCCAAGGAGAGAGACAGAAAGAAAGAAAGAGAGACAGACAATGGCCAAGGAGAGAGAGAGAGAGACAGAAAGAAAGAAAGACAGACAGACAACGGCCAAAGACAGAGAGAGAGAGAGAGAGAGAAAGAAAGAAAGAAAGAAAGAAAAAAAATGACAGACAGACAGCGGCCAAGGAGAGAGACAGACAGAAAGAAAGAAAGAAAGACAGACAGACACAGGTACCAAGGAGAGAGAGAGAGACAGAAAGAAACAAAGAAACAAAGACAGACAGACAGCAGCCAAGGAGAGAAACAGAAAGAAAGCGCTACTGCTGGACAGAGGGAGCAGGCATGATGTGGTGGTGGACAGCCGAGGAGAGAGAGAGACAGAAAGACAGACAGACAGAAAGCGGCCAAGAAGAGAGAGAGAAAGAAAGACAGACAGACAGACACATCTATTCTAGCACCCGTTAATGTAACGGGTTTAAAGACTAGTTTCTCTTTAATAAGACATTAACTACATTTGATGCGGCCCTCCAAGTACCTACAAATCCAAAATGTGGCCCTGCAAAGGGTCTGAGTTTGAGACCGCTGATCTAGAGTGTGTCAATAGTATGTAAGGGAGTTGTACATCAGGCTTGGTCCTTATGAATTTTTGTTGGTAGACTTATCCAGAAAAAGGAGGACAGTCTGAGAGCGCTGGCTTTTGCTTCCATTTAAAAGCAACATAAGGTAGTCATTGGAGGCAGTCTCAGTCTTTTTTCTGAAACAATCAACCTATTTCATTGCAGTCTTAGCAAACTAACCCCCCCCCCCTTCCTTTTACAAATCTAGGAGCATCGGAGCTGTTACCCCCGCAGCCGGCACTAAAAACCGCGCTATGGTTTTGCAAAAGGGGGAGGGAGTAACTAAGGCAAAATAGTCTGTTATCTGCATTCAGAAATTCTTTTAACCAAGCTAGAACCTGACCTGAAATGCCAATTAAGCAAAGCTTTTACAACAGCATATCATAATCAGTATCAAATGCTGCTGTAAGAACAAATTGCAGCAAGATAGCAGACTTGCCTTAATTATATCTAAGAAATCAAGGCTAACAAGATAGATTTAGTAGAATATAAAGGTCTAAAACCAAACTGCAAGGGATGTAGGCAATCAAATTTCTCCCCCCCAAAAAATCAGATAGTAATTTTGCAACAAATGATTCTGGTGATTTGGTAACTAGTCTATAGCTAAAGGGATGGTTCTTTTGCCAACGATACATTTTTTTATGCGGGGCCGCTGAAAAATTCTCAGCCCAACCATGAAGAGAATGATGTGGAGCCATGAAACGTACAAGTTATTCCACACTTTTCTTGATGCTTTTCATTTCAATGAGGCAAAAATGCATCTAGTAAATGGGCACAAGTATATGGAAACCATGCCATTATGACATCATCGATGAGGTTGGCTCTTAGGCATATGTGGAATGAGGCATTATGACATCACAATAAGAGGGGCTGCTGAAAAGTCCTCAGCTCAGCCAACAAGAGAATAATGTGGAGCCATGGAACGTACAAGTTATTCCACACTTTTCTTGACACTTTTTGTTTCATTTCATATCATTGTAATAAAAAAATATCAAAAGTGTGGAATAACTTGTACGTTCCATGGCTCCACATTATTCTCTTCTTGGCTGGGCTGAGGACTTTTCAGCAGTCCCAACTTATTGTGATGGCATAAAGCTTCATTCCACCAATGCCTAAGAGCCAACCTCATCGATGATGTCATAATGGCATGGTTTCCATATACTTGTGCTCATTTACTAGATGCATTTGCCTCATTGAAGTGAAAAGTGTCATGAAAAGTGTGGAATACACTTCCCCCTTCGCATTCGCAGTGATAGGGGAACAGCATGGCAGCAAATACCGAAAAACTGCAAATAACTTTTCATATGTTATTCGCAGTTTTTCTCTAAAAAAAAACTAAACCCCTAAAAAAGATTTTAAAAACGCGAATAACCTGACCTGCAAGTGTAGCGATTTGCTATGTACAAAGTCGGGAGCAGCGATTTCCTCTGTGCAATGCCGGGAGCAGCGATTTCCTGTGATGTAAATTTGGGGGCGGAGCCAAGGAACAAAAAACCCGTGAATAAGCGAAGCCGCGGTTAACGAAACCGTGAATACGGAGGGGGGAGTGTAACTTGTAAGTGTCATGGCTCCACATCATTCTCTTCTTGGTTAGGCTAAGAATTTTTCAGCAGCCTTTCATATACGAGGTGTCAGAACAATAATAATAATAATAATAACTTTATTTTTATATACCGCCATACCATAAACAGTTCTAAGCGGTTTACAAGGGAAGAGACTGTATACAGACAGCGACATTGCAGAGAACTTTCGAAATTACATTGGCATGTTAAGCTTAGTCAGGCTTATCTGGAAGTGTTTTGGAAGTACATCAGGTTGAAGTGGGGTCAGAGAAATATCCCACTCAGCATAGCCAGAAACTGGCCAGCTTGAAAGACGCTTTGAAACCACATATGCCATTTTATTATTAAAGCTGGTGGATCACAGACATCAAATATGCAGGACAACTATCCAGGAAACAATATTTTGTTAATAATTTCTTCAATAAGGAACTTATTTTACTAGTATTAGGTAGAAATGATAATCAATATCTAACTGCTGGAATAGACTCAGACACAAAACAGTCTGATAAATTAATAACTGCTTCCAGATCAGGAGCAATAATCTCTCTGATTTTATCAATCTTTTCTGAGAAATATTGTGTTAGATCCTCCGCTGAAGGAGGAGACACCTGTATATTACATTGATTCAAGGAAGCATTTGTCACGGAATGAAACAATTTATATAGTTTCCTTTGATCTAAACTGTTTATCTTCAATCTGTACGGAATAATCATTACATTTAGCTGATTGAATTGCTATCTTATCATTTTTTAAACACTAGTTTCCATCGCATTTTAGCTTCATATCTTCTTCTCTCCCTCTCCCCCCACCATTTTGGCATTTCTTTCTTCCTCCACCATCCTGGCATCTTTTCCTTTCATCTCCCCTGACTCTCTCACTTCCATCCATGTGTAGCATTTCCACTCCTCCCTTCCCTTCATTCTTCTCTCCTACTGACTGACTAACGCCCCTCCTGTGAGAGCTGACATACCTGTAGGCCTCCCAAAGCAGCTGTTGTGGTGGCCACCACCGGGGCCTTCCCTCTGCTGCATCACTTCCTGTAGATAAGACAACACGGCAGAGGGAAGGCCTTGGCAGGGCGGCCGCAAGCAGCCTGCTCGCAGTGCTGCCCTGCTGGCTGACCACCACCACTGCTGCTTTTTTGAGAGGACCGCAAATATGTTGGCTCTCATGGGGGGAGGGGGAGGATTGGTCGGTCGGACAGAGGTCAAATCTGCACAGTGGAGGGGTAGGGACGTGGATGCTGGGCTGCAAGTGGGAAGGAGGGTAGGGGATGGGACATGGATGCTGGACTGCAAGTGGAGGGGGAGAGGAGGGAACATGGAAACTAGACTTGCACAGGGAAGAGGAGAGGAGAGGGGAGGGGACCAGTGGCGTACCTAGCATATGTGATACCTGGGGCTCATCATTTTTTGACACCCTCCTCATCTATATGAAGAATATGATTTTTAGTAATAATCCACATATCGCACAAGAGTGTACCTAGGAAAAGGCAGCATCTTAAACACTGCAATGAGCACTAGAACACCAACATATACAACTGATCCGCCAAGAAACCAGACACCGCATACAATGCAACACCACAGAAACAGTGACACATGTCCCCTAATACTGTGCAAAATATAAAGACAGTAGATGTAAATTTGAAAAAAACTGATACAAATTAACAAATAGAAATAAAACAAATAATGATAAATAAGAAAATACCGTTTTATTGGACTAATCCATTTTTCAATTAGCTTTCAGAGGCCAGATTTTTCTTCAGAACAGTACAGTATACTGATGTTATGTTATCTTGTCCTGACCTGAGGAAAGGGGTTTAGTCCAAAAAATGGTCTTATTTCCATTTCCTATTTATAAACTTTTATCAATACAATTACAATACTACTTGATTCTAAGTAAAGCAACAAAAAAATCTTTCTACCTTTTGTCGCTTCTGCTTTAATCATCTTCTCTTTGCTCTCTTCTGTTATACAGCGATTGTCCTCTCTCCCTTCCATGCAAGATCTGCCCTCTCTTTGCCCCTTTCACCCAGCTTCTGCCCTCTCTCTCTACCCCTTCCATCTACTGCCCACACTCTCTCTGCCCCTTCCATGCACTGTCCACCCTCTCTCTCTTCCATATGGCATCTTCCCTCTTTCTATGGCCCTTCAATAAACTGTATATCCTGTGCTCCTTTTCTCCTTTGTACATGATTCATTTCAGCTTCACCCCTATGCTTTGGCATCTCTCTCTTCTCCTTTCCTTCCTCCCTTCCCACTCCAAACCAGGGTCTGGCATCTTTATCTCCTTCCCTTCTCTCCCCCTATGTCCTGGCATCTCTCTCTCCCTCCATGCTCTGGCATTTGTCTTCTTAGTTTCCCTTCCCTCCCCCCATGCTCTGGCATCTCTCTCATCTTCTTTCAATCCCCCTTCATTATCTGGCATCTCCTCTTCTTCTTTTCTTTCCCTCCTTCCTTCCATGGTCTGATATCTCCTTTCCTTCTTTCCTTTCCCTCCCTCCCATGGACTTGGCATCTCTCGTTCCTCTCCCTTGTCTTCCTTCTCTCTCTTTCCCTCTCTCTCTCCCCAATTGGGTGCTACAGCAACAGCATTTCTCTTCCCCCCTTCCCTTCCCTGTGCAGCAGCAGTAACATTTCTCTCCCCCTCCCCTGTGCAGCCGCAGCAACATTTCTTCCCCCCTTCCCTGTGCAACAGCATTTCTCTTCCCCCCTTCCCTGTGCAGCAGCAGCAGCATTTCTCTTCTCCCCTTCCCTTCCCTGTGCAGCAGCAGCAGCAGCATTTCTCTCCACCCTTCCCTGTGCAACAACAGCATTTCTCTTCCCCCTTCCCTGTGCAGCAGCAGCATTTCTCTAACCCCTTCCCTGTGCATTAGCAGCATTTCTCTCCCCCCTTTCCTGTGCAACAGCAGCATTTCTCTTCCCCCCCTCTTCACTTCACATCCCTTCCCTGCCTTGTGCAGCAACAGCATTTCTGTCCGGTTCCTTGCTGCAGCCAGTTTTCCATTCAAAGCCACGGGCGTCGACACCTCACGCAATCCACAGCTGCATCAGAAGCCTTCTCTCTGACATAAGTAAGTAAGTACTTAGGTTTGTATACCACGCCATCTTCGCAAGCATAAAGCTCAGCACGGTATACAGAGTTAGGATAGAAAGGAACTCCAATGAAGGGTTATAGGATAGGAACTAAGAGGGTATAGAGGGGCCAGGGTACCAGAGAGGGGGGAGGTGTTACATTTTTGAAAAGAGCCAAGTTTTCAGGTGTTTGTGGAAAAGTTGAAGGGAGCTTGAATTTCTGAGCGGGGATGTAAGGTTGTTCCAGAGTTCTGTGGTTCTAAAGGGGACAGATGTTCCTAGTTTTCCTACGTGGGATATACCTTTTGTAGAAGGGAATGATAGTTTTAATTTGGGGGAGGATCTGGTGGAATTAGGGTTTGAGGAATTCCAAAAGAGTGGAATAACGAGAGGAAGGATGCCGTGTAGGATCTTGAAGGCTAAGCAGGCACATTTAAAGAGGACCCTGGAGTGTACTGGAAGCCAGTGAAGCTTGGACAGGAGTGGTGAGACATGGTCGAATTTGCTTTTTGTGAAAATAAGCTTAGCCGCGGCATTCTGAATCTGCTGAAGTCTAAGGAGGTTTTTCTTAGTTAGGCTTAAGTAGATGGAGTTGCAATAATCCAATCTAGAGAGGATGGTGGATTGAACAAGGACGGCGAAGTGAAATTGATGAAAGCAGGATCTCACTTTCCTCAGCATATGAAGGCTAAAAAAGCATTTTTTTACCGAGGAATTGAGGTGGTCATTGAAGGAAAGAGAAGAGTCTATGATAATGCCCAGGACTTTGTTTGAAAACTCAAGCTGAAGGGTGAGGCCGGAAGGCAATGGGATGGAGGTGGGTAAATGGTCTAATATTGGGCCGGTTTGTTAGCCTCCCTAATTTCTAATAACATTTTAGCATCTGCCCGTTCATCCTGGTCAGGTGGATGGTAGTAAACTCCTATCACTATCTTTTTTAAGTTTTATTTTTTTTCTAAACCATGCTTTAGAAGACAACCTGAAAATGAGCCATTTTAAAAGAGATATCAATCTTTCCTGTAAGACATCCTGGTGATAAGTCATCTTAGAGAGCTGGTCCACTGGGTCACTTGAGTTGTAGCTTCTAAAACAAAATAGTGACTACTGACAGTGTTACAAAATGGCCACCAGGGGGCAATACTGAACTGCAACATTTTATTGTCTGACCTTCCTTTTCTCTGATTCACACAACCTTTCCCAGATGTGGCATTTTACACTTGTAGAATGTATGAAAAGTACTGCTTTTTTTCTATTTAGAGCTAAGCACCTAACTTTAGGCGTCTTTTATACAATCAAGGCCAAACGTACACTCTATTTACTGGCATTGGCTGATTCTGAATTTGTTACCCAAAATGTGGTTGAGGAATCTGGCATAGCCGAGTTTTAAAAAAGGGTGGGTTCCTGGAGGAAATATCCACATACTGCCACTGCTTATTCCTCACAGTGTGCAATAAAGAGAAGATCTATTTTTTTAGGATTTTAGGGGGGGAACTATGACATGACTTGACGATTGGCAGGAATAGGATGTTAGGTTCAATGGGCCTTTGGTCTGACCTAATACGTTAACATAGTAAATGGCAACAGTTTGGCCAACAATATTAATAAAACTGTTAAAAATACAGTTACATAGACAAACTGGCAAAAATGGGGGTTTTCAGCTTTGCAGATAAATTTACCAAAAAAATGTGCTTGGTTTATATGGGGAGGAGATTGAGATCCGAGAAGTCTTTTTGACTGCATTTCCCAAACTCACCCTCTGGAGAGTTTCTGTTTTTTGGAAGAACAGCAAAAATGTGAAGATAACAACAGCATTCTGCTGTGTTCCACTTTGGAAATTCTTCTGCTCATGTGACAGGTGGGTGGTCAGCAGTGTTTCTGTGGAAATCGTAGTGAAATTACCCTTTTATTTTTTACACAATCTTTACTGAGAATTTCATGTTAGTTCTGCTGAAATTACGAGGAAATTAAGATTAGCAAACAAGCTGGAATTAGCAAACACTAGAATTCATTACTGGAGAATGTGGTGAAATCTGTTGGCTTAGCAGGGTTTTAAAAAGGTTTGGATAATTTCCTAAAAGAGAAGTCCATAGGCCATTATTGACATAGCTTGGGGAAATACGCTGCTTAGTCCTAGAATAAGCAGCATAAAATCTGTTTTACTACTTGGGATCTAGCTGGGGACTTGGGACCTGGGTTGGCCATTGTTGGAAACTGAACGCTGGGCTTGATGGACCTTCGATCGGTCCCAGTATGGCAATTCTTAAGTTCTTAAGTTATAAGGGAGACCTCTTGTTCAATTAACTTAAATTATTATTATTGTTTTTAATATGAACCCATGAAATTATGTCAGGATAACATTGAAGTCATGCATGTAAAGATGTAGCCTCATGACACCAGAAAATTATTTTTCACTGAAAGGGTGGTTGATCGCTGGAATAGTCTTCCACGTCAGGTGATTGAGGCCAGCAGCGTGCCTGATTTTAAGGCCCAATGGGATCGTCACGTGGAATCTTTTCACAGAGAAAGGTAGGGGAGGGTCATTAGGGTGGGCAGACTAGATGGGCCGTGGTCCTTATCTGCCGTCTAGTTCTATGTTTCTATGGCAGCTGTACCACATAGGGACTGATTCAGTAAATAGCACCAAAAATTAGGACCTAGAAAAAAAGTGTGCTCAGCACATTTTATAAAGGCCGCTGGGCAGAGATCTCTTGACAGATTAGCACTTAGGGGGAAATTTTGTAAATGGTGTCTAAAAAGATAGGCACCTATAATGTAGTTGCCTATCTCTTATCAATCACACTTAGGCACCTCTTACAGAATCGTGTCTAACTTAAAACGTGGGGGCCTGTAATGAAGGCCAGGGTTTTAAAGTCCTACATTATAAGTGCTTAGGTCCTAATACAGAATACTATATTAAATTGTACCGGATATGTTATAAATTGCTGCTAATGGTGTATCACTGTGTACATGGACTAGCGCCAAAGTATTTGGTGGACAGCATTCTGCCATATGTTCCGCTCCAAAAATTGCGCTCCGTGGGTCACTCTGACCTGCATATTCCACCAGTCAATTTCTTTATAATGTCACTGGGGTACTAATAGTTAAATATTAGTGGAAGTCAGAAAAATATTAGAGTTCAAACAAAAGAACTGTCTTCTCATTCAAATTGGTAACCAAACTTCAGGATTGCAACCGTCACGTTTGAAAGTCACTCAGAGGTATAGAGTTCTTCAAGAAGAGAGTTGCGCCCTCTAGTGATGAACCAAAGTATACTTTTCAGTCGTTGCAACTTTATTAGTGCTGGTTACGCTCCAAGTTTGATTACAAAAGTAAATAAATAAATGTCTTTACAGTCTTTCAAACCCTTGTATGAAAATACTTTGTTTTTTCTTATCTTTACAAATCTTTTCAAATGAACATCGCTCTGTGAGAAAATTGAGAGCAGCTTGATAATTCAGTTTATAACAGGTTCGGGGTCTCTTCTTGAAGAACTCTATACCTCTGAGTGACTTTCAAACGTGACGGTTGCAATCCTGAAGTTTGGTTACCAATTTGAATGAGAAGACAGTTCTATTCCACCAGTCAGGCAGTTGCGTTTGAAAGTGTCCAGGGCAAGCATGTTTTCCTGTATAGGACCACACGAATGGAATGAAATTTCGACGTATATACATCAGCAGGAGAATCTGTATAATTTTAAGAAATGATTGAAGAGGTTTTCGTTTTGCAACATGAACTATGGGAATTGAGTCCTTGGTAGTAAGTTGAGCGCTGGTCTCTGCTTAGTTTGTGCTGTATGCATTGATGTTTATAACTGTGCATGGACCTACTGTGACCTGCTTTGTATAAGGAGAGATGCAAATAAAATAAACTATAGAGAATCACGCCTAGTGTGCCTAAGTCCTTCTTCACCCTTAAACATGCTTACTTTGGAGTTAGACGCCACTAGGCACCGTGCGATAGGCGTTTATCTTTTGTAGAATCGCGCCTATGATAGACGTCTCTTGCCCGGTTCATTTTTTTTTTTTTTCCATTTATGAGCTTGTTAAAGCTCATAATTGGTGCCAATTTACTAATTACCTCTCTTTAGGTGCATATTATAGAATGTCCCCCTTAGTGTGCATTCCAGTTCAAAACTTTGGGCACAAGGACTTAACCAGCTGAAACCTGGTGTATATCCTGGTGTGTAGCACTGCATGTAATTCTTTGGAATGGCCGTGCCCCTCCCATAGCCATATACCCTTTTGAGTTGTACGTGAGAGGATTTGCACACAGATCCTAATAGAATCACGTGTAGCTAATCTGTGAGCAAATCCAAATTAGAGCCATTTAATGCCAACGATTGCTAACAGATCGATAAGCAATTTATTTACATGTGGATCTCAGGGTCACATGCAATTTGGGGCATCCAAATTTGGGCACCATTTATAGAATCCAGGAGCTAATGTCCAGCCAAAATAGCATGGGAATATGATATGTGATGGAAATAAAAATGAGAGACAGCTAATAGACAGCTTTTGTTGTGAGAATCTTCGTTTCATTTTTTTGTGGCAACCAACTGTATAACAATTCTGGTATCTGTATTTTTATTCCATACTTTGGCTGAATACCATCAAGAATGGCACGGGAATGAACATCAGGCGATTGAAAGAAGCCGTGGAAAACAGGGAAGCATGGTGAGGACTGGCTTACAGAGTACTCAAGGGTCGGGCACGACTGAATGGACTGTAGATTTGAACACGTAACACCATTATTGAAACGGCTCCATTGGCTACCAGTAAAATACCGAGTTATTTATAAAGTCCTTGCGTTGATATTTAAGGTAGTTCATTTTGAGATCCCATGGTACTTGACACAGGTGTTAAAAGTGTACCAGCCATCAAGATCTTTGATCTCAGAAGGGATGTTATGGTTAGTTAGCAAAGAACTGACGACTGTACATTGTGAGAAAATCAGGGCTTCTATTATTTCAGTGGCAGGAGTATTGTTATGGAATAATTTGGCACGCCCCCTTTAACTGCTATCTGAACTACAGGAACTTAAAAAGGTTTTGAAGACAACTTTATTTGTAGAGGCTTTTTTAAAATGATTCTTTGAAGAATTTTTATGAATGTCAATTATGTTTTTATGGCTCAATGTTATTTGATAGCTATGTACAGTATGTACATAAATAAATAGTAGTAATGGTTATAATTATTTATATTATTTATATTATCACAGTGACATCCTTCAAATCAGCAAAGTGTTATCCTCTGAATGGTTCTACCAATTCTATACTACTGATTTTTTATTTCTGAGGTCTCCTTCCCACTAATGAGTTCCTCTGTATCATTCAAGGGCTAAGTTTACTGGGGTTAGGCACGACACCAGCATTCCTTCTCTCAAGGGTTACCCATCCTTTAGCATAAACCAGCACAGAAGGTCTTTAATTTCCTTCTACTTTTTCAATCAGGGTGAGAGGAAAGCAAAAATGAGCAATCTGTCAAATAAATAGTCTATGACTTAATAATTCCCAGGAAGATTGAGAAATACTTCTCTCAGGACTGCAAAGCTTCACCAGTACTCTTATATCCAAGCAAGTAGTTGACTGATTATGTAAATTAGACTCTTATGCAAATTTAGCCTTTTATGTAGATTTAGTTCACAAATTCACCTCGAGGCAAACAGGGTTTGGCCAGAATAAGACTGGACATTTTTACACTGATAAAAATCAGTGCTCAGGTTATAAGAACACATCTGATCATCTAAGCATGGAGTCCAAAGGGACTCCACTCTCACAGAACAGCTGAAATGTTCTTTTCCCCATCCTCAATTTCCTCTTTAGATTGCTACTCCTAGATTATGGATCAATTCCATGTCCCATTCCTGACTCTCTTCCTCACCTACCTCCATGGATGTTTCATGTTCTTCAATGGGGAGTTCCCACATCATTTCATTCTCTTCCTCTCCCTGAGTAAGCTTCTCTGCATTCAAGTTCCCTTCCCCAGATCTTGCACTTCATGGGTTCTATGTTTAGCACTCTGGGTTTCTTGGGATAGTTATACTTAAAGGGAGACCCTACATTCTATGGGCTAGTGAACTTTTGGAAACCCTTTTGGCCCAAGGGAGGTATATGGGAAGGGATCTTGGGGATTTGAGGGAGTCCCATGAGGTCTAAGGGAAAAATGTAGGACTTCTTTTCTGCACCTTCAATGAGTAACCTACTTCCCTCATCACAACATATCCACTATAATAAAACCCTTAGCAAGCATACGCACTTCAATATCCGTGCGCCCTGCGTCCATGTTTCCATGCCACACATGCGCAGTGCCTGCCTTCTGCCCCAATCTCCGATGCTGCCGGGATGCCTCTTCTCACCCCCGTACCAGCAAAGGTAGCAGTCGTGGTTTCATCAAGCAGCTGCGGGCATTTGGTAGGCCGGCCTACTTCGATAATGCGAGGCGGGCTGGCCTAGCAAAAGCCCCGAGGCTCCTCGGGCTAGCGGATGCTGGACAGGGGGAGCAGGGAAGGGGTTCTGCTGGACAGGGGGAAGCTAAAAGTAAGGGAGAAGAGCTACTGCTGGACAGGGGGAGCAGGGAAGGGGTGCTGCTGGACAGGGAGCAGGTTAAAGGAAGGGAGAAGGGCTACTGCTGGACAGGGGGAGCAGGGAAGGGGTGCTGCTGCACAGGGGGGAGGTAAAAGGAAGGGAGTAGGGCTACTGCTGGACAGGAGGAGCAGGGAAGGGGTGCTGCTGGACAGGGGGGTTGAGACAGAAAGAAAGAAAGAAAGAAAGAAAGACAGACAGTGGACAGGGAGAGAGACAGAAAGAAAGAAAGGGGGCAGGAAGAGAGAAAGAAAGACAGACATAAAGAAAGAGAAAGAAAGAAAGAAATGCTTAAGTCTACATATCTATTCTAGCACCCGTTAATGTAACGGTCTAAAAAACTCTGTTAACTGGAACTCAAGGAACCAGAAAACAAATCCAAGAAATACTGTAATACTTTAAATAAAAATGAAAATAAAATCAATTTCTGGTGGAAATTTAAGTGTAAACTTGGCACACCACTTATGGGTGCGCCTATGCTTTGCCTGTCACATGTCTGGTAGTTTGTCTGGTCAGCTAAATATGGAAAAACTGAGCTGTTCAAAAAACAATCCTAAGTAAGACAGAGCACAAACTCGTATTGTATCAAGTTGAATTTACTATCAGACCTTGCACACCCGAGGCACTACTTATTGATTTTTCGTGCCCTTCCAGGGGTGATGTGTTCATCATCGGTCTTGGTTTCACACACACATTAATCGTGTTAATTCTTTGATCTGCACTGGCTTAAGAGTGATAATGTGCTTATAATTTGATAAAGAAAAGGCCATAATAAAATATCAAAGAAAGCTGTCCAATATGTCAGAAAATATCATGTAATCACCACATGGATTTAAAAGAGGCAACATAGCGAACTGCCTAGGGCGCCAGATTTTGAATGCCCCAAATAACTCTAAAGAGGAGCCTGCTTTTACTGGCTTTAGAGCCATGTCTCTGATTTCTAAGGGAGACGCTTCCCATTCCCAGCACCCTCTGGTCCTGTACATGGGTGCAGACATTTTAAATCTTGCTTTAAGCTCAAATTCTGGCTATTTTTCATACCCACTCTCTGCATTATAATGATTCATACCCCATAACAAAGACAACATCTGCTCTATCAAAAGCACATCAGACCAGCTTTTCTCCTTTATTTTCGATGACCGCAGACTTTCTTTGATATGAGCATTACGGATGCTCCACTGGAAAAGTAGGATTGTGGTTTTATAGGAATTTGAGGCCACATTGTTTGAATACTAGGCTTTTGTTAGAAAATGTGTTCTCCACCAGTGTCTCCCTGCCTGGTTTTCAGTATGTTTGTGTGACACAAATGTGACTGGACAGGACACCTTCCACTAGCAAATGAGGAACATCTGGTTAACGAGCACTATGCTCTGAGGTACAAACCTCCCATGGTGCTGGAAACAAAGTCCCACATATTTTCAGAGGCTCATGGAGAGGACTCCAGCACTCCTAGAAACATAGAAACATGATGGCAGATAAAGGCCAAATGGCCCATCTAGTCTGTCAATCTGCAGCATTCATTATCTCTTCCTCTTCCTATTGGCTAAGGCTCTTTACACCTGCATTGTGATGTCATAGAGCTTTATACAAATATTCAGGGGAACTTTATTCAACTAAGGTGATAATTATATATCTCCAACTCGTCACCTTAATTTTTTTTAAAACACCAATAATTATATCAAATCATCCTATGAAAACAGGCTTCTAAGTGAACGCCAGAATTGGAATTGGTTTTCTGGGTGAGAAGCATAGCTGGTGCCAGGATCAGTGGAGACTCTGGGTCTGAAGACATTGGTACCAAGGGTCTGGCATTTATGATCACTACCACCTCTGCAAGCAGGGTGATTAATGCTTCATGCGTCAGTCTTTGATGATCAGTCTCTAATAGCATAGCATCCAAAATCCGCTGAGCTATGACGATCATATGCTCCCACACTCCTCCCATGTGGGAAGAGTAGGGTGAGTTGAAGACCCAGGTACACTTTTGGTCACTTAGATACTTTTCTACTGTAGATTGGTCCAACTTGACAGATGAAATGTCTAGTTCTCTGCAGGCTCCTATAAAGTTGGTTCCACAGTCAGAAAGAATTTGCTTGACTGGACATCTGTTAGACAGGAATTAGGGCATTAATGAAACTTGAAGTGTCCATTGATTCAATTACTTCAATGTGAACTACTCGGATACTCATGCATGTGAAAAGTATGGCCCAATGCTTGTGACTGGGCCCTCCACCTCTCATACGTCTTGTTGCTATTGTCCATGATCCAAAAACATCTAGGCCCATGTACATGAATGGTGGTTCAGTGCTGAGTCGGTCTGCTGGCAAATCTGCCATTTTTTTGTTCTTGGGGTTTGCTCCTTAGTCTGTGACACTTTACACAGCAGTGCAGTACAGAAAAAATGCTGTGTTTTGCTCCCACAATCCACCTCGTCCTCCCCGCCTTGGCTTGACTTGGAGGTAGGGGATCTCGAAGAGGTTGGCCTGCTCTTGTCAGGATGCAAGGCACTAACATGTCGGTCACTGTCACAAACTGTGCCTCTGATGGCCACTTTGCAGTCCTTGGCCATGTGTTTAGATGAAGAGCAACATTTGTAGCATACTCCGTATTTTCTTAAGAGCTCTTTCTTCTCTCTTAGACATTTCCGTAGAGGATGTGGTTTTTTATGTATTGGGCACTGGTGCTCTGGATCTTCTACTTTCTCCATAATGGGAGGGCGGTTATTTGATCGGGCTGTCGTAGCCAACACATCTGTCTTGTACACAGCTACAGACTTCCTGGTAGGGTCTCCATACCCCTTTGCTGGCTTCTTAGTTCGCGAGTGGCCTGTCTTCCTTGGCTCAGGCCCTTCATCCCAGAAACTGGGATCGTTTTTAATTACTGCCAGTTTTCTGATGAAGTCTGTGAAGACTGTGAATGGAAGGACCCTTCCTTGATTGCTCTCTTTATGCTACATGTTTATAGATGCCCATTTCTCATTAATGTCATTAGGGCAGTTTCGCTGTGAACTTTTGTATGCCACAGGATGTGTCTAGGTAGCTTAGGCCTGGAAGACTCGGATCAGATTTGAATACTTCCAGTTCTTGGAGAAGATCTCCCAGGTCCAATAGCTTGCCGCTATCTCTGCTTGTGATTCTTGGAAAATTATTTATTCTCCTCATCAGGGCTCGCAGACCTCAAGCTTCATCGTGCTGAAATACGTCCTTCAACCTCTTTACTTTTTCTGATGATTCAAGTCCCAACCATCTTAACATCAGGTTCATCTCTTGTCTTGGAGTGGGTCTCATAATTGCTATGGCATCTTTAATGTCGGCTCTCCACTCCCGATAGCTTTCTGGGCGGTCATTGAACTTGGTGAGTCCCATATTCACCAACTGTATACATGCCATGTATGTTGCTAAATCTTCCTTCTCTGAGGTCTCTAGCAAACCGATTGGAGGTAGTTGTGGTTGGCTACTCGCTGCTGTTTGCCTGGGGCCAGGTGTGGGGTATAGCATCTCAGGTGTCTCACACTTGTCCACAATGTGTTGGGTTGGGGCTTGGCTGCTCACTCATTGGGTGAGCCCAATTCCCATAGGAAACCAGAGTCCATGCCTGAAGAGAGATGTTTCTTTCGGTGAGCTCTCATGGAGCATTAGCCAGTTGTCGTGCACCCGTGTGCGTCCATGCATATGGGTCACTGTCTTGGCGTTTCATCTCCAGGGCTTGCTTTATCTCACACTTGTCACCTTCAGGCAAGTTGAACTCTGCCGAGGGGTGCGCTTTCCTGTCCCCTTGTGGTTCCTCTGAACCCAACTGTGGTTGCTTGTTTTCGCATCTTGCGGCCTGAGATTCTGTGTAGGCTCTTACCCGCTGTAAGAGGTCTTCCGTTGTGAGTTGCTTGAGTTGACTCTCCCTGCCATCTGGTCTTGTGGCGTCTTCGCTAAGATCAATAAAAAAAATCCTAGGAGTTACGAGCATGCTTCTGGCAGCTTTAGCGACAAGATCCTTCTGATGTCAGCCTGCCCCGGAAACCTTCACTCTGCAGCACTTCCTGTTCCCGCATAAGTGGGACGTTTGCACAGTAAAGACTTCTGGGGAGGCTGACAGCAGAAGGATCACGTCACGAACGCTGCTGGCTGCCCAAAGTTTTTAAATTGCAGCGTTTGAGAAAGTACTAGGGACAGGGGAGAGTCACAAGAGCCAGACTCGACTCCGAGGTGGCCCAGTTTGGGGGCTGAAGAGAGAGAGGCTGTGCTGGGAGAGTGGGGCGGTTTAGGGGGACACTGGCAGGAGGCAGAGGCGGGACAGGGCAGGCATTGTGGGTGGGATAGGGGGTGGGGCAAGGGTGGGCGTGGTCAGGGTCAAGCATCCTCTTTTTTGACTTAGAAAATATGGTAACCCTAGGACTGAGTCTGGCCACTAGGTATCACTGTTGCAGGATGACTAAGACCTCTTTCCCCTCAGCATCTTTGAATTGTATCTATCTTCTTCCCGGCTGTCTCAGGAAAGAAGAGGACTGATGATCAAATTTAGGTCTTCTGCATGGCCCAGTCAGCTCCCCATTCCTGCTTCTTCCAAAAGCTGTCACAAAGTCAGGATTACGCTAAAGTCTTTATTTCCACAGGGCTGTCTCATAGAGTGGAGAAGAGTAATTACTCTGTATGGGATGTGCCATTATATATAATGTATATTTTGCATAAACTGTGCACAGAATAATCTTGGCAGATAACAATAAATCTGAAATTTGTGGTGAGGTGGGGGAGAGTGGGCGAGTTGGGGATTGGAGGAAAGGGTTTGTGGTCCTGCTTTTCTTGTCTTATTATTCCATTTCCATTTCTTTGGAATGCACTTCTCCCCCCCCCCCCCCCCTCAACATTAGAAAGGAACCATCTTTGAAGAAATTCAAAACATTTCTTAAAACACATCTTTTCACTTCTGCTTTTTCCTCCCCCCTCTTGTTAATAGGTGAAAATTATCTTCTATTCTTATGAAGGCAGCCTGCCAGCTGAATTTCCCAGCACAGTCCTGTCTAATCAGGAACAAGACCCAGATTCCACACGCGAAAGAAGGGCTTTCCTGGAAGCAGCCTGGAGATGTATGTGATTTATTGCCTGAATTCAGGGTCACCAGAGGTTATAAGGCAAGCAGCAATCTTCCTCACCTCTGTCCATCACAGCTGGCTAGAGGTGGACATTTATCAGGAACTGTAGCAAAAACTTAAAAAACAAAGTCTTACTATCTGAATAATTTGGGATATTGCGGTAAAATAAGTGTGAATTACTAAGAGACAGAAGGGGAAAATGTTTTAGAACCAGCCTGTGCAGGAAAGGACAGTAGCTGCTGAATACTGCACTTCAGTTGTGCTAAAGCAGGGATCTCAAAGTCCCTCCTTGAGGGCCACAATCCAGTTGGGTTTTCAGGATTTCCCCAATGAATATGCATTGAAAGCAGTGCAGGCACATAGATCTCATACATATTCATTGGGGAAATCCTGAAAACCCGACTGGATTGCGGCCCTCAAGGAGGGACTTTGAGACCCCTGTGCTAAAGTGACTTTATACTCGTAACTAGCAAATGTTTGCTTAATCCTATTGCTGTGAGTTTTGACACATTTTTAAAAAAAATCAGGATGAGTATGGCTAAGATGTCTTCCCCATTTGAATATGGCTAATCAAAACATAGACGACATGTTTCTATGTTTCTAGAGGTCATACAGTTAGACGATTCTTGAAAAAAAATATATATATTTTGGACGTATTTTTCGAGAATGGATTGAGGCACTGCTGACTTTGGACGACTTAGGCCCAAAACGGACTTAGATGTTTCTTTCGATTATGCCCCTCATTATGTGCAAATCTCTTTCGTGAATATTCATTGTGGATATCCTAAAAATCTGACTGTCGAGGGGGTACTCCAGGGCCGACTTGGGAAACACTGCTCCACTCTTCCCCTTTTCAGACTTAGAAGGATGAAACTTGCGTTCTGCCGTTTGTTTCCTGATGCCTAGATTTCAGCACTACCCTGCTTCCAAGGTGCAGCCGAATCCAGCCCAGGCCAAAACAAGCTACTTGCCCTGGATTCAGAGAACTTTATTGACATTGCCAAAGTGATCCAGTTGTGATTTAAAAAAAAAACACCAAACAAACAAACCCCAAAGAAAAGAAAATAATATAGAAGGAGAGAATGTATAAAATAAAAGGAACAAGAAAATAAAATAATATACCGTAATGTACAGAGAGGTCAGTAACAAGAACAATGCCCCAGTTTTCTCTCTATGATCATATGTCTTTCTTAGTGGCAGCATACAACTTATTTTGCTGCTAAAGCTGCTGTTTCTCCTATGTCCCCCAGGATTATACAGTTTGTCCTGCTCGTTCTTATATAAGAGAAGAAAAGAATCTAGATAAATTCAAGAGTAAGCTTAAAAGTTTCCTTTTTAATGATGCTTTTAGCGATTAACGATCTTTTAATATCATATTTTTAGTAATTTTCCTCCCCCTATGTTATTACCTTCTTTTTTATTTTTTATTTATTTATTTATTTTTTTTAATTTTGAATTTAATATGCATTGTAACCATTAATGAACTTTCCTTTTGTTTCTAACAATGTCCAATAATCTATTTTTATTTTAATATTGTGATTTGTGTTTGTAACAGTATTTATTTATATAATATTTTACCCATGTTTTATAACTATGTGTTTTATTTTGTACATCGCCTTGAATTTTGATATGGCGATTAATCAAACTATTTAATAAACTTGGAAACTTGGAAACTTATCTGGGAAGCCTCTGATTTTCTCTGTTCGGTTTGGTAGATGTATATCTCTGTGATGTCTTTCTATTTTGCACTGTTATCAAGATGACAGCAAAATGTTTTGATTCTCTTTGGTATTGTGAGCAGTAAAGAGAAGCATCTGTTCTGCATCCATTATTGGAAATGTTTCGGGGCGCGTAGAGTATTTGCAGAATTAGAGGCGCAAAGTTTCAATTGACCATTCTTTATCGAGTGTGTGGCGTGGTGGTTGAAGCTACAGCCTCAGCACCCTGGGGTTGTGGGTTCAAACCCTGCGCTGCTCCTTGTGACCCTAATCCTCCATAGCCCCAGGTACGTTAGATAGATTGTGAGCCCACCGGGACAGATAGGGAAAATGCTTGAGTACCTGATTGTAAAACCACTTAGATAACCTTGATAGGCGGTATATATAAAATCCTAATAAAAACTTGATCAGAGCACACGCCCTACTTCCAGTGTAATAAGATGAGATGAATGAGGGGTTCCCTTGGCTTAAATCAGGGGTTTCAAACTCAATCACATTAAGGGGCCAAAATACAGGCTAAGTCGCGGGCCAGACCCCGCCCCATAATAATACTAATTATAACACCATTTTTTCCATTCATTTTTCATATATACACACAATATAATCTTATTAACACACAATAGTAATGATTAAACACAAAATTAAACTACACAAAACACACTGTATGCTTCTCAACATTCATTCCTACCAGAACACAGATAACCCCTATGCAAATACGGGACCAAAAACTAAAAGTACTAATATATTTTTTTTAAAACACCCTAAGATTCAAGATTCTGCAAACAGTACAACCCCCAGAGAAAAAGAAACAAATGCATTTCTTCCTGAGCAGTGCAAAAGATAGGCAGCAGATTAAAATGCTCAAAATTGACACAATTCAAACACTAACTTGAAAATAAAATCATTCCCCCCCTACCTTTGTTGTCTCCCTCCCTCCATGCTGTGCCTCCCTTCTGGCTGGCTCCAACCTGGCCTTTTTATGTGGCCCGTGGTCCGATGCCCCCGGTGTTATCTTGTGGCCGGCTCCCTCCTTCTGGATGAGGTGTGGGACGCGCGAGGAGCCGCTGCACGCGGTTTCCATGCACACTACGGCTGTGAGGAGGAGGGAGCCCACCACAAGGTTACACTGGGGGAATCGGACCGCGGACCACATAAAGCGACCAGGCGGGCCGGATTTGCCCCGCGGGCCTTGAGTTTGACACCTGTGGCTTAAATTATCCTGTCATATCTTTACATTGTGACTAGATGGTATACATATTTCCAGCCTTATAAAAAGGCAATGTTGCATTTTAAAACAATTATAATTATACTAGTATTTTAGCCCTTTACATTAACGGGTGCTAGCTGTCTGTCTTTCTTCCCCCCCCCCACTTCTCTGTGCAGAAGCCACAGCAGCATTCCCTCCCCCTCCATGTCCCTGTGCAGCAGCATTTCCCCCCACCCTACTTCCCTGTACAGCAACATTTCGATCCCCCCCACTTCCCTGTGCAGCAGCCACAGCAGCAGCATTCCCTTCCCCCACACCACTTCCCTGTGCAGCAGTAGCATTTCCCTTACCCCCCTTCCCTTCCCGCGGTCCCGCCCCCCCACACACACAGTACCCTGTGCAGCAGCAGCAGCATTTCCCGGTCTTCCCTATGCAGAAGCAGCATTCCCCCCCCACACACACACACACTTCCCTGTGCAGCAGCAGCATTTCCCGGCCTTCCCTGTGAAGAAGCAGCATTTCCCCACCACACACATACTTCCCTGTGCAGCATCAGCATTTCCCCCCCCCCCACACACACACACTTGCCTGTGAAGCAGCAGTATTTCCCGGCCTTCCCTATGCAGCATCGGCATTTTCCGCCGCCCCCTTCCCAGCCACCGCGTTGAAATTAACAGAAAAGCGCTGCACCGTGCTACCGCTGGCTTCGGCATCTTCTATCCACAGTGGCCAACCCTAGCGGAAACAGGAAGTAGTCAGAGAGGGCGGGCCACAGTGGACAGAAGACAGCGGGGCCAGCGTTAGCGCAATGCAGCGCTTTTCTCTTAATTTAAAGGCGGGTGAGCCGGCCAGGAGGAGGATGCTTTGGCGGTGGTGGTTTGGGCAGTGAGTGAGGGCGGGAGGGGGGAGTCGGCGGCTGTGCTGTTTCTCGAAGTTGTCTGGCCGCCACATCCGCACTCCTGCTTGCCACGGACCTACTGATCACAGATCAGAGATCACGGAAGCATGCAGGTAAGTGCGCATGCGCGGCTAGAGTTTTATTATATAGGATAACATTCATCCTCTAATGGACTAGATCAGTGGTTCCCAACCCTCTCCTCGAGGACCACCAGGCCAGTTGGGTTTTCAGGCTAGCCATAATGAATATGCATGAAAGAGATTTGCATAGAATGGAAGGGATAGGCATGTAAAATCTGCTCCATGCATATTCATTAGGGCTATCCTGAAAACCCAACTGGCCTGGTGGTCCTCAAGGAGAGGGTTGGGAACCACTCAACTAGATTATAACACTCTGCTCAGTGTATTGTGGCAGCGGCGGTTAAGAAAGCAAATAGAATGTTAGGAATTATCAGGAAAGGAATGAAAAGTGAAGATGAGAATGTTAAAATGCCCTTATATCTCTCCATGATGCGACCGCACCTAAAATATTGTGTGCAATTCTGATCACTGTATTTCAAAAAATTATGGTGAAATTAGAAAAGGCACAGAGAAGGGTGACAAAAATGATAAAGGGGATGAGATGACTTCCCTATGAGGAAAGGCTAAAGTGTCTAGGGCTCTTCAGCTTGAAGAAGAGATGACTGAGTGAGATATGATAGAGGTCTATAAAATGCTGAGTGGAGTGGAATGGGTAGATGAGAATCACTTGTTTACTCTTCAAAAATACTAGGACTAGGGGACATGCAATGAAGCTGCTAAGTAGTTCCTTTAAAACATGCAATTAAACTCTAGAATCTGTTGCCAGAGAATGTAGTGAAGGCAGTTAGCTTATCAGGGTTTAAAAATGGTTTGAATAAAATGATTAAGATGGACTTGGGAAACCCACTTTTTATTCCTAGGATTAGCAGCATAAAATCTGAGGTTTTTTTTTGAAATCTTGCCAGGTACTTGGTTTGGCCACTGCTGGAATCAGGATACTGGGCTTGATGGACTTTCGGTCTATCTCAGTATAGCAACTCTCATGTTCTTATGTTCTAATGCTGTCCATCTCCTTCTTCATTCCTTAATGCCGTGAAGTTTTGATTATTGTAATTCCATACTCCAAGGTTCAAAAGACTGGGAATTGAATGGGCTTCCTTGCAATGCAAACTGTGCTCAAAGTATGCTATAAACTATAAAAATGACACCACTTGTATATTGGACACTTTGGCCTGGATTCTGTATTGAACGCCCGTCCCGGGCGTCCTATACAGAATCAGGCCTACACCCGCCCAAAGTTAACCCGATTCTGTAACCAAAATCCATGTTGTAGATGCCGATTACAGAATTGGGTTTAAAATGCCACAATCTCCTACCTGGACCCCCCAATGGCCCCCCCCAAAGATCGCCGGCAGGAGGGTGCTCAGCCCCTCCTGCCGACAAAACCCATGATCGCCAGCAGGAAGGTGCTCAACCCTTCCTGCTGACAGAACCAGCCCCCCAAAGATTGCCGGCAGGAGGGATTACCTATCTCCTCCTGCTGGACCCCTCAACGGTCCCCTCTAAGATCGCCGGCAGGAGGGAACCCAACCCCTCCTGACGGACCCCCCAACAGCCCCTCCTCTGAAGATCGCCAGCAGGAGGGTGCCCAACTCCTCCTAAGGGACCCCCCAACGGACCCCTAAGATTGCCAGCAAGAGGGTACCCAACCCCTCCTGTCGGACCCCCCCCCAATGAAACCCCACACCCCGGAACCACTTCTTGGGCTTACCTCCAATTTTGCTGGACGGCAACTCGCACTGTCCAGCTAGCAGGCCCACCTCTGTCCAAATGAGGCGGGCCCGCCCCTCCACCGCCCAACCCACAGGATCCTAGGGCCTGATTGGTCCAGGCGCCTAAGGCCTTCTGGCTCCCACCTGTCTCCGAGATTCTCAGAGATAATGAGAGCCATAAGGCCTTGAGCATGCGCAGATGCTCAAGGCCCAATCCGGCAAGTAGCATGATCTTTGCGCACCAGCACCGGCACCTCCTGTGGGTTGGTGCTGTGTGCTGGTGCCAGATGGGGGTAAGGCTTCAGTTTGGGTGGGTGGGTGTTCACGAGGGGGGAGGCGATGCCAGTTAATGGGGGGGGGGGGGTGTTCATAGGCGATGCCGGTTCACGGGCGGGGGGACTTGCAAATTGAGTCAACGCTCAGTTTGAGAGTCACAATTTTCAAAAATGTTTTGCTCATTTTGCAAAACACTCGCAAACCGCGTTACTTGCAAACCGAGGTTTGACTGTATATGGCACATGTTCTGTATCTCAAAAACTAGAGCTGATAGGAGAAAACCAGTGCCATTTTTGGAATCAGGTCAAATATACCCAGAAACAGGTCTATCATTCCAGGCATCAAAATGAGTGTTGGTCAGTGTCATGTGTCTGAACTTGTGAGTGGCCTAGTGGTTGTAGGATCAAATCCTAGGGTTGCTCCTTATGACCCTAGGCAAGTCACTTAATCCTCTATTGCCCTGGGTTCAAAATTGGGAAAGGGTTTGGGATTCATAAACCACCTTTTTGTAGTTATACAACCACATTCAAAGTGGCTTACATTTATTTATACAGGTACTTATTTTGTACCCAGGACAATGGAGAATTAAGTGACTTGCCCAAGGTCATAAGGAGCAGCCCTGGGATTTATTCTCACAACCTCTGGGTGCAGAGGCAGTGGTCCTACCATTAGGCCATTCCTCACTTGTATACATGTAAACTGCTTTGATGTGGGGTGGAGGAGAGGAAGGGAGAGATGAAATAAAGAGTTAGAAAGGGGCGAGAGGGAGAAATTCTAAATATAGTAGAGGGGAGAGGGACATGCATGGAGAAGAGAGAGGGAGAAATGTTGGATACAGGGTGGAGGACAGGGAGAGATGGTGCATGGGGAGAGAGAACGAAATGTTGCACATGATAATGGATGGGAGGGAGAGATGCTGTATGGAGGGGGACCCACGGTAATCCATTTCCCCCTTAAATTGGAGAAGAGGTGTGGCAAAGTTATCTGGATTAAAAAATTATATGTAGATTAATGAATTGTACACTATTTTTACAGTATAAAAATTTAGTTGGCAACTATGAAAGTCTTTTCTACAGGTAAAATTGCATTTTTTTTCCCAGCCTTTCTTTCAGTCTTTTTTTTATTTGTAAATCTTTATTAAATTTTCATTGCTAATACCAAGTGCATAAAATTATAAATACATTAATAATTTGAATCAGCACTTACAATCAATCAGTAACAATACAAAATGGATCTCCCCCCCCCCTTTTCCGGGATTGCCATGCAAATGGTTACTCAGAATTGGAAAATCTGAGATCGGCTTAATTTTTCCTTTTGGTCGACAAATTTATTTTTGTTATAAATATGAGAAAATGAGCTAAGATGTGTTGGGGCACAATAAGTTACTCATATTAGTTTGGAGTCCATTAATGACTTTTGTTACTTCGGTTTAGTTGTCTCTTACCTTTAATTTTCTGTTGATTTGCACACACATCCAGGGAAGGGGGATATCTCTTTTGTTTTATTCCTTGATTGGATGTAAAATTGCATTTTACCAGTGTAAGTTCTGGCTATATTGACCAGCACATCCACAGGTAAAAAGTACACAGTACACACTGCATTTAATGTGTATTATTTTTCCTGCCAATTGAGGAAGTGGAGCTGGAGCAGGGAATGGGGTAGGGTGGCAGATTTTTCTCTTTCAAAAGTTGGCAACCCAAGGAGGGGGAGAGAATGATCATATCACCTGCACAGAGTAGGGAATTTGATTTCGGAGTTAGTTTTAGCCCTGAGGACTGAGGATCTCCCAGTTATATTTGTGCCCCATGTAACTTACCCATTCACAGCCCCTACCCAACCCTCCTCAGGACCACTAATGAGGAGATGGTGGACCTATTTGCAGCCTGTGCAGCTGTATCGCTAACACAGTACTTAGTGCAGTACTGTGGGGAAATAATTGATGCGGAAGGGGGTAGGGGCTCAGGATACATCCTGGTCTCAACATCTCCTTGACAGAAGTTCTTTCTGGATGTCGTTTATTTTTACTTTATAGCTGATGGAAGCATTCCCTGAATTACATTGTAGATTCTCTTCCCCCCACTCTGGATCCCTTAGACCCTCCCCCAGCCCCGCCCACACCATGCCACAGCCTCACCCCTTAACCCCGCCCCCTCAGCCTGCTCGGACAAAGTGCCGGGTTTTGAAAAGCCATCCGGACATGTCCTCTAAAAAGACGGTAAATCTGGACGTTTGGTAACCCTACCCCATTCCAGTTTGCACTTAATCCCCCCATTGCCCCAGGTACATTATATAGATCATGAGCCCACCGGGACAGACAGGAAAAAAAATGCTTGAGTACCTGAATAAATTCATGTAAACCATTCTGAGCTCCCCTAGGAGAATGGTATAGAAAATTAAATAAATAGATAAATATTTTAAGGTTGAGGCTAGGGTGCTATAATCGAGCCAAAGGCTTCTGCAAAGTCAATAAAACGTGCAAATATTAGCTGCTGATCTACGACCACATAGTTAAGCTGTGCTCGGCAGTCTAATGTTTTGGAAAGAACCCACAGTTGTTGCTGGGAGTGCGGGTGGGATCATTCCACAGCAATGATGCAAGGCCTAGGTGGGGCCAGTCAGTTGTTGAAAGTGCTCTTTGTACCTGCTCTGAACTCTGGACATTCAGCTGCTGAGGGAAGGAAGGCTTCTCGGAATCCTTTCTTGCTGGCCCTGTCATAGCCCAGAGAAGGAAGCCAGGATAGCGATGCTGCCCGCTGGGACTGCCAAAGCTACAATGCCCCAGCAGTAGGCCAAGTACAGGTCCCAGTTACTGTTATACAACAACCCTGTTAAAGCATATTTGCACCTAGACTTTTCCTATGTGCTTCTTCCAAGCTGCCAAGGGGGGGTGGAAGAACCCAACCATACCCTATTCCGGAAAAAAAAAACTGAAAACCCTACTCTTTGATAACTAATATCTACATGATCACTATATGTACCTTTCAAATTTTTATGCTTAGTAAAATTAGGTCCTTCTCCTTTTCTCTTCCTTTCCTCCCCTCTATCCCCAAGATACCCTTTTCCCACTGCAAGTTGCCTTGAGCCTGTTTAGGTTTGTGCGACGCACATATATTCGATTAGTTTAATGAAAAAAGAGTCCCTCCTTGACTCTTGTGTATCCGTACAGCCCTCCATATCCCAATTTATCTGCCCTGTTACATGGCCTTCCCTAATCAGAGGTATTTCCAAGATGTGGAGGGACATAATCAAAACATACATCTAAGTCCGATTTAGACATAGGGCACTAGTCGCCCAAAGTCAGCAGGGCACAAATGTCCATTCTCGAAAAATACGTCTACAGTATACTCTTTCTTTTAAATCGTCCTTCTGTAAATCCCGGTGTTTGATCATCCAGACTGCCAGTACGTCCATCTTTATACTACATTCTCGTCCAAATATTCATCCAAGTCCCAAACGCCCAGAACAAGACCTTTTGGACATAGGAGGGGCCACCCAGACATGACAACAGAACAGTGGGGCACCTTACAGAGCACTGCTGTGAACTTCACAAAAAGGGTGCCACATAAACATCTCACCAGAACTCCCTTATAGGTTATGGTGAGCCCCCTCCAAAACCCACTATATCCACCTATCTACAACCCCAAAGGCTGCAGGTGCCACCTATATGACAGTATAGTAGGGTTTTGTTTTTGTTTTTTTTGGTGGGTTCAGATTTTCCACCATGAATGTAGTGGTTAGAGTGGCTTATGGGCCTGGATCCACCTCTCTATAGTGCATTAGCCCACACCCCAGGCTACTTAAGAGATCTCTGTGCAGCTCTACTAGGCTTTCCGACAGCAGGTGCTGATGTTCCGGAGCCAGGTATGTACATTTTTATTCTGATTTTTTATGGCGGTGTGAGGGTGTCAGTGATCACTGGAGGAGTGTGTGTGGGCAGTGGAGTACCAAGGGGGGGGGCTGGGGGCGGACCGCCCCGGGTGCATGCCCTATTTGGGTGCACAGCCGGCCAGGTCCAGAACCTCCCGCCCTACTGTGCAACAGGACCTGCACCTCAGCGCGAATGAGACAAGGGGTAGATGCTTGGATTAGAGAATGACATGGTGGTTGTTACCAACGGATAGCCACGGGTAACCCGCCGAAACGGGGGAGAGAAAGGAAGTAGTCAAGAAGACCATTCACCGCCCCATGGAGTGGTGAATGGCCTTGTCTCCGCAATGAAGAGAGGGAATGCGCGCAGTCACCGATCACGCTCCCTCCCTCCATACTGATAGCCACCGCCCGATCGCCGTCATATCTCCCTCCCTCCATCCTGATCGCCACCGTTGCCATGGCTGCCTGAGCCTGATCGCCACCCAAGCATCTCCTTCCCTCCATCCTGATCATCGCTGCCACTTCTGCCGCCTGAGCCCGTTCGCATCTCCCTCCCTGCCTTACCTTCGCGGCAGGGAATTTCTCTAAATGTGCTTCTTTACCAGCAGCCGGAGCATTGAAATCACATGTGGCTGCCGTAAAGGTCATCTCTGACGCAACCGGAAGTTGCATCAGAGACGACCTTTCCTGCAGCCAAATGCAATATCAACGCTCTGGCTGCTGGTAGGAAACATATTTAGAAATTGCCTGCAGCAAAAGTAAGGGGCAGGGAAGAAAATTGGGGTGGAGAAAACCAGACGCTTAAGGTGAAGGTGGCCCCAACTGGCTATCGTTTCCTGAAGGTTGACCACATCTTTCTCTCTCTCCCTGCCTCTTTGAATTCTCTCTCCTCTTGGTATAGGATGGCTCGGGCAGAGCGACCGGACGCTCGGCTCCTTGATTTAGCTTCTCAATGGACTGAGGAGCTGGGGGAGCAGGTCGGGGTTGAGATGTTGGTGGCCTGTTGTTCTAGCATTCCCAGAGGGGCCCGGAGTGTCTCCCTGCAGGAAATACAATTCAAAATACTACACCGCACATATTTCACTAGGGTGCGGGGCCGGAGGGCGGGCCTTTGGGGATCAGATATCTGTGTTAAATGTCAGCGTATGCGTGGTACCCTTGTACACATGATACTAGAATGCCCGCAGCTGGAGACTTACTGGAATGGGGTGTTGGATTTCTTTGCTCGGGTTGTGCAACTGCCTTTTCAGTGGTCCTATTTACTTATTCTACTGGGGTGTGAGGGGGAGGTGTTAGAACAGGGCCTAAATTCGGAACACTGGCGCTTTTTGTACACTGCTCTGTTGGTGGCCAAGCGCGGTGTGCTCCGTCTTTGGATGGATGTCAATGCGCCTGAGGTGCTAGGATGGAAGTGCTCCTTACTCGAAGTGGCTCGATGGGAGCTTCGCTCTTGCCCGGAACCGATGTCGGCGTCCCGGCGCCTGTATCGATCTCTATGGGATGCTACCATATTGGAGGTTGGCTCTCTGTGACTGGGTGCGTGCCTTGCCCTTATTCACTTTCACTGGACTGGGGGGGGGGGAGGGCTGTATGTTTCCTCGTTTGCTTGGATGATTGCTGGTGTGCGAGTGTGTGGGTCGGCATGACTGGGGTATGGATGTTGTGGTGAGTGAGCTGGATGGATATTGGGGGTTTCCTTTCCTGTGTTTATTTTGGGAGATATGTTTACTGCAAAATGTTGAATTGCACTGTTTAGCATGAATGCACTCTGTGCCTCGTGGGGTTTGTCTTCCCTTCCTTCCTTGTACTGTTTTCATTGGCTGTTCAGTGCTTTTCTGTTTAATAAAAATTATTTCAAAAAAAAAAAAAAAAAAAAGGTGAAGGTGAGGTGGAGGAAGTGGGGAGAAGAAGCTGGGAAATGGGGAAATGGGAGTGGAGAGAAGACGCTGGGAAATGGGGAAGAGAGAGTGGAAGAAGATGCTGGGAAATGGGGAACAGAGAGTGGGGAGAAGATGCTGAAGGTAAATGGGGATGACAGAGTGGGGAGAAGATGCTGAAGGGAAATGGGGATGACAGAGTGGGGAGAAGACGCTGGGAAATAGAGAACAGAGAGTGGGGAGAAGACGCTGAAGGGAAATGGGGATGACAGAGTGGGGAGAAGACGCTGAAGGGAATGGGGAAGAGAGAGTGGGAAGAAGACGCTGGGAAATAGAGAACAGAATGGGGAGAAGACGCTGAAGGGAAATGGGGAAGAGAGAGTGGGGAGAAGATGCAGGAAGGGAAGAAGACAGAGATGCCAGACTACGGAGGAGCGGAGGGAAGAAGATGGGTGCCATATCAATTGGGGGGGGGGTGATGGGAGAGGCACAGTAACAGAGCAAATGGAAGGTGCAGAGAGAAGACAGACAGTGGATGGAAGGAATTGAATGAGAAGATGAGGAAAGCAGAAACTAGACAACAAAGATAGAAAAAAAATTCTATTTACTTTCTTTTTCTTTTTCGCTTTAGGATAAAGTAGTATATTAGTTGTGTTGATAATAATGTATAAACAAAGCCCTGCCAGCTGAACATTTCTTTCTCCAGTTCAGCAGCCAGAACTTTGATTTATAAGGAAGGAATAAGCTAAATATTGCAGTACTGAGGCTTGTATGGATGCTGCGGGGATGGGGACGGGGCAGTGAAGGGAATGGCAGTGACGGTGACAGGGCGGTGAAGGGAATGGCGGTGATGGGGCGGTGAAGGGGACGGTGGGCTGGGGCAGTGACGGGAACAGATTTGTTCCATGTGTCATTCTCTAGCTTGGATGGAATTGGATTGGAGGGAAAGAAAGGGGGCAGATGCTAATGGAAGGGGGGGGGGAAGAGAGAGACAAGGGGTAGATGCTGATTGAAGAGGGGTGGATGGAGAGAGAAAGGGAAGACATTGGATGGTAGTGGGGAGGGTAGAGGGAGAGCCTATGCTGGATGGAAGTGCGGATGGGAGAGATAAAGGAGCAGATGGAGGAAGGAAATAGAGGAGGGGATAAATAAAAGGAGGGCACATGATGGGGGGAAAAGGACTGAGTTAGTGAAATACTGGAGGGGGTAAGGGAAAGAGGTGGCGAGCTGTAGGTAGACAGTGAAAAAGGAAATTGATGACAGGGTAGTAAGAACGTAATCAGGTACGTTAGATAGATTGTGAGCCCGCCGGGACAGATAGGGAAAATGCTTGAGTACCTGATTGTAGAACCGCTTAGATAACCTTGATAGGCGGTATATAAAAGCTAATAAACTTGAAACTTGAAACTTAATCTAGACCAGTGGTTCTCAACCCTGTCCTGGAGGACCACCAGTCAGTCGGGTTTTTGGGATAACTCTAATGAATATGCATGAGAGATTGGCATATAATGGAGGTGACAGGCATGCAAATCTGCTCCATGCATATTCATTAGGGCTATCCTGAAAACCTGTCTGGCTGATGGTCCTCCAGGATAGGGTTGGGATCCACTGATCTAGACAGATGCAGAAAATAAATTGAAAAGGGAAAGGGATTGCAGAGGAAAGGTGTGAGAAGGGAAGGAGAGGAGAGAGATGCCAGACCAATGTGGGTGAAGGGAGAGATGGAAGGGGGACGCATACAGTTTTTAGAAGGGGCATAGAAGGAGAGAAGATACCATATAGGGGCAGAGAGAGGGCAGACAGTGGATGGAAGAGAGCAATAAGAAGACGAGGAAAGCAGAAACCAGAGAAGACAAAGGTAGAAAAAATTTTTCTATTTATTTATTTTTTGCTTTAGGAGACATGTGTCACTGTTTCTGTGGTGTTGCATTGTATGCAGAGACCAGCTTCTTCATGGTTCAATTTAACCTTTGTCTAGATATTTCTATTTTATCCCCCCTTTTACAAAACTGTGGAGCGTTTTTTAGCGCCAGCCGTGGTGGAAGCAACTCTGATGCTCAGAATTCTACGAGTATCTGAGCTGTGACCACCGTGGCTAAAAACCGCACTACCGTTTTGTAAAAGGGGGAGGGGTTAGTTTGTGATTACATATTCCATACTAGGCAAAGGTGTTTTCTGTGTGTTCGAAAGACATGGTTTTCTGTTAGGATTGACTGTGCAGGATTGATCTGTACTTGTCTGGCTTGTTTAGTTTACAATGGGTGTATTGATGTTGTACTGCTCACTACAGTATGTAAGATGCTGCCTTTTCCTAGGTACTCATGTGTGACATGTGGCTTGTTACTAAAAATCATGTTTTTCATACAGATGAGGGTGTCAAAAAATGATGGGCCCCGGGTGTCACATATGTTAGGTACGCCACTGTGTATATGTCTGTTATTTGTGTCTGCAGTGGTTGTCTGGTCACCTTGGATAGCTTTTGGGCACTTAGACCTGGTTTTAGTTCACCTAAATCACAACGTATAAGTTCTGTCCAGGCCTCGCATAACTTTCAATTATCCCTGCAGTACGACTAAGTCTAGGTTGGCCCACATCCCACACAAATCCCGCCCTCACCACTCCTCCAAAAACGCCCCTTTCAGCTCCGTTTCTTCGTTAAAAATTTTAGGTATCATCGTGGACGACAAGCTTTCATTTCACGAAAACATAGGGAATGCAGTTAAATCATGTTTCTAAAAATTACGTATGATACGTTCTATATCCAAGTTCCTTAAACCTAAGTCTATCAACATATTGATTCACTCGTTGATTATTTCCAAAATCGATTACTGCAATTCCCTTTTTTTCAATATAACGCAAAAAGAAAAAAGGAGGCTACAAATCATCCAAAATACTGCAATCAAACTAATTTACAATGCAAAAAAATTTGACCATGTCTCCCCTCTGCTGATAGACTCCCATTGGCTTCCTATTGCTCATCGAATTCCGTTCAAAATATTACTGCTAGTTTTTAAATCTATGATCTATAATGAATCCCAGTTCATTACTAGAATGCTTATTCCATACAACGTTTCACGGACCCTCCAATCAGCTTCAAACAATCTGTTAACAGTTCCATCTTTAAAAATAATTGGAACTAGAAGACAAGACATGTTTTCAATTATTGCCCCTACCTTATGGAACTCTATGCCCCAGTACATTAGAGACATAAAGGACCTCATTTCTTTTAAAAGAGCTTTAAAAACTTATTTTTTCAAGGATGCTTTTAATATTTGACCCGAGGTTTTATATCTCACAAGTTTACTTTTTTTTCCCTTCCTTGAGTTATTTTTCCCTTTAATGTATATTTTCTTCTACAAATATATTGTAACTTTCCCCCCTCTACCCTCATGGTTCATGTATGTTAACCCAGTATGTCTTTTTATTTAAAGTCAGTGTATTTGTATTTCTATTTTACTTGAATTGTACATCGCTTAGATATTTAATAAGCGATTTATCAAGCACTAATAAAACTTGAAACTCTGGGTGCACAGCGGCATTTAGAAGCCTAAAATGTCTTTGGATACATCTAAAAAGCCGTTTTGATTATCAGCACTTGGACGACCTGTCTTTTAGGTCATCCAAGTGCCGATTTGGGCAGGTTTTTAGACATATTTCCGTTTTGACTATGAGCCTCATAGTCTCTAAATTTTTTTTTTTTAAAAAGTTACCATAGAAATTGGAGTTAAGACGTTCACAGCTGTAAAAGGGCAAACTGAGAATTGTCACCAGCAAGTAATACTGCCAAAATCCAGATGGGAAGTACACATCGATCGAGTAGCACTTAAGGAGCCTGTTTCTATAGGCACTGATTACATTAGTATGAAATGCATAAAACATGCTGGTTAGGGAACCCTTTATATGATGAAATAATGAGCGAAAGCATTTTGCAATCAAAGATGGGCCAATATGTTTCTGAAAGTGTTCTCTACCGCCCTGACCACCCAAAAGCAGAACCATTAACCATCCTTAACCCCCAGAGACCCAAATATAGAAAAAAACGTAAAAAAATGTTTTTGAACGTTCACATGTTGTTATAGGAGGCTTGTGATCCCTAAATCAGTGTTTTTTTTTTTATTTTGACATTTTAGTAACTTTTGGGGAGGATGTTGTAAAATTGCAACGCTGGGCCTGTAAGGTAGCAGAATTTCAATAGTGTCACTCTCTCTCTGAACACATGTAAGGAATAATTAAAAGTTTATTTGTACTTTACAGCTTATAAAGACCCACCTAAGTTTATGTATATACACAACAACAATAGTATAATAAAGAAAAAAGTAATTTTTATTATCAATTTAATACAAAAAATGAGTATCATATAAAAACGCAAATTTTTCCCTGTGAAGCGCCCATTGACTTAAGAACATAAGAACATAAGCAGTGCCTCCGCTGGGTCAGACCTCAGGTCCATCTTGCCCAGCAGTCCGCTCCCGCGGCGGCCCGAACAGGTCACGGCCTGTCTGAGACACCAGAAGGGGCCCCCTTGCCACCTTGGTTTCCCATTGAGTTTTATCTTCCCATCAAAGTCCTAACCCTCCGGTCTTGCACATGCACAACCTGGTCGGATTTCTATACTTATTACTTGGTTTGCTTTCTATACCTGTGTTACATCCCAGCACCTCTCTCAGTATCCCACGATCCCCCTATCCCTCAGGAATCCGTCCAATCCCTGTTTGAATCCCTATACCGTACTCTGCCTGATCACTTCCTCCGGTAGCGCATTCCAAGTGTCCACGACCCTTTGGGTGAAGAAAAACTTCCTTGCATTTGTTCTGAACCTATCTCCCTTCAGTTTCTCCGAATGCCCCCTCGTGCCTGTTGACCCCTTCAGCCTGAAGAATCTGTCCCTATCCACCCTCTCTATGCCCCTCATGATCTTGAAGGTCTCTATCATATCTCCCCTGAGCCTCCTTTTTTCCAGAGAGAAGAGCCCCAGCCTATCCAACCTCTCGGCATATGGGCAGTGTTCCAGCCCTCTTACCAGTTTCGTTGCTCTCCTTTGGACTCTCTCAAGCACTGCCATGTCCTTCTTGAGGTACGGCGACCAGTATTGAACGCAGTATTCCAGATGTGGACGCACCATAGCTCTATACAATGGCATGATGACTTCCCGCGTCCTGGTTGTTATGCCCCTCTTTATGATGCCCAGCATTCTGTTGCCTTTTTTCGAGGCTGCTGCGCACTGTGCAGATGGCTTCAGTGATGCATCTACCAGCACACCCAAGTCTCTCTCAAGACTGCTGTCTCCCAATAATGCCCCCCCCAATTTGTATTTGAACAGCGGGTTCTTTTTACCTATATGCATGACCTTGCATTTTTCCACGTTAAAGCGCATTTGCCATTTGTTTGCCCAGTCTTCCAGCTTGTCCAGGTCCCTTTGCAGGTCCTCACACTCCTCCCTAGACCTAACTCTGCCGCACAGTTTGGTATCGTCTGCAAATTTTATAACCTCGCACTTTGCCTCTTTTTCCAGGTCATTGATAAATATGTTGAAGAGTAACGGCCCCAGCACCGATCCCTGTGGCACACCGCTCGTGACTCCCCGCCAGTCAGAGTATTGTCCCTTTACTCCGACCCTCTGCAGTCTACCCGACAACCAGTGTTCGATCCATCTGTGCACATCCCCTCCCACCCCGTGGTTCCACAGTTTCCTAAGCAGCCTTTCATGTGGCACCTTGTCGAAAGCCTTTTGAAAATCAAGGTAAATGATGTCTATAGGTTCCCCATTGTCCACCCGACTGCTTATTCCCTCAAAGAAGTGCAGAAGGTTCGTTAAGCATGACCTTCCCTTACAGAATCCATGCTGGCTTGTTCTCAGTAGGCCATATCTCTCGATATGCTCGCAAATACCATCCTTGATCATAGCTTCCACCATCTTCCCTATAATTGAAGTCAGGCTCACCGGCCTGTAGTTTCCGGGGTCACCCCTCGATCCCTTCTTGAAGATAGGTGTGACATTCGCCAATTTCCAGTCCTCTGGTACCTCTCCAGTTTTCAAGGATAGGTTGCAAACATGCTGGATTGTGCCCGCTATTTCTTGTCTTAGTTCTTTCAGAACCCTTGAGTGGATCCCGTCTGGGCCCGGCGATTTGCCGCATTTTAACCTATCTATCTGCTTGAGGACATCCTCCTTACTTACCTCTATGTGTTCTAATTTTTCAGCCTGTTCCCCACTCATGAGCTCCTCTGAGTCTGGTATATTAGATGTGTCTTCTCTCGTGAAAACCGACGAGAAGAACGTGTTCAACCTCTCAGCTACCTCTTTATCCTCCTTGATCACTCCCTTCCTATCCCCATCGTCCAACGGCCCCACCTCCTCTCTCGCTGGTCGCTTCCCCTTTACGTAACTGAAGAATGCCTTGAAGTTTTTCGCCTCCCTGGCCAGCCCCTCTTCATATTTCCCTTTTGCTTTTCTAACCTCTCGGTGGCATTCCTTTTGGCATTTCTATCAGCGGTAATCAAGAAATTTCGTGTTTTTGCACAAAAAATTTCATGTTAGCGCAAATCTTTTGGCAGTTTTGTCCCAGCGTTGAATCTTCTCCACTGGTTGTGGGCCAGCAAAGGAAGACACAAGTGTAACCTGTCTGTTGTCAAACCATTTCACAGCACAAATGTTGTGATTTGACTCCACTCTGACATCAAAGCTTCCTCTTCCCTTTTTCTTCAAGCTTTTCTCATCCTCAAGATTACAGTTTGGAAGGCGCACTTGTCTGGCTGTTCCTGTGAAATGAATTCCACAATCCAGCAGCCTAACTATCAATGGGATGCTGGTGAAAAAGTTGTCTGCATAGATCTTGTAGTTGTGACTATGTGGAAGTGTGGAAGCAAGTTTCATCACAACATCCCCTGATAGTCCAAGTTCAGATCTTGCCCGTATTCCATTCACACTGCCTTGGTACACATCAAAATCACAAAGTATACCAGAGATTCCAGTCCTTGCCCACAGCTTGAACCCCCATGGGTTTGGCTTGCCACGCATGTACTGTTTGATGCTGCTGAATTTCCCCCTGAAAGGGATCATCATTTCATCAACAGAGTTATGTTCTTCAGGGACCACTTTTAGGCATTTCTCTCTGAAAGCATCAAGCCATGGTCTGAGTTTCCAGAGTTTGTCACTTTTTTGTTCCATCTCAGACACGGTTAGATTGTTCACAAAATGTAATGATGTCAACAGAGACTGGAATCTGTTTCGTGACATTACATCAGCGACAGGACTGTATCTTGTGTCTGCTTCCCAGTACATACGGACTCCAGGCATTTGGACAAGACCCATCTTCAGATACATGCCAATCATCTGCTCTATTTCCTTTGTGTTTGTGTTTATAGATGATCCTTTCTTCTGAAAACTGTACTGATTTGTGTTATCTGCCAGAGCGTTGATCATATCTTCTGTCACAAACTTCTGAAAGTACTCCAGTGGTGTGCAGAGGGAATGGACATCATTACTCCAAAGCAGGCAACAGGGTTGTATGACTTCATGGCCAGATAAACAGACCTATTTACACATTCAACCATCCAATGGTGTTGCAGAACTGAACAATAGGTTCTATTAGTAATGTACATGAAGTTTTAAAAAGAAAAAAAATGGGGGAGGGTTTATTTTGTAGCCTTAAATGTGATGTTGTAATATTACAACACTGGGTCTCAGGGGAGTGCAGACAAAACCTTGCTATCACTTTGGCCCACTGTTGTAAAATTACAACATAGAAATAACCAGCTCTAAATCTCTTAAAATCAGTATATTCAATGATGTCATAAAATCTGCATGATCTACACATATTAATGATCACATAAAAAAATATTTCAAGCTTTTTACTTACTTTAGTCCTGATGTATCCCATCCAAAACAACAAGATGATATACTCTAAAGCAGGCAACAGGGTTGTATGACTTCATGGCCAGATAAACAGACCTATTTACACATTCAACCATCCAATGGTGTTGCAGAACTGAACAATAGGTTCTATTAGTAATGTACATGAAGTTTTAAAAAGAAAAAAATGGGGGAGGGTTTATTTTGTAGCCTTAAATGTGATGTTGTAATATTACAACACTGGGTCTCTGGGTGTTAAGCAGATTTCCCCAACCCCCCTCCTCCCTTGAATACTTGGAGAACCCAAACATTACCACACATTCACAAAGGATCTGATTGAGCCCTATAAATGATGATGTCAACTGTGCTCCAGTCCCTATTTCCTCTCACCATACCTTCACCATGAAGACAATACTATGTTTTTCATAAAATGATTGAAAAAGAGGCACTTAAGAGCCTCCCACCAAGCCATATCTCAGCAGACACACAGGATGTCACAAACCAATTAGCTGTGTTCCTCTTCTTTTGTGAAGAATGTGACCACAGACAATGTACAGAGTTCTTGTTTCACTACCCCCAGCAAATATTGCAATCTCTCACACAAAGGATATTTGAGCCAAGTAGTCCTATAGCACTTAGCGATTTGAACATCTTAAAAAACAAATAACTGGTGGCCTTATACATATAGGACCTGATTCTAAAAACAGCGTCTCGAACGTAGCCAGCAGAAGGCATCCTAACACTAACGGACCAATCAGGATGCACGCTTTTTAAAAAAAAAAATATTGATGGAGCAAAGGACATGTACAATGTGTGTATAGAGATGTCTAAACATGCCTACGGATGCCTAAGGCTGGTGTGGTTTATGTCAGAAGTGGCCTTAGGCATCCATAGGCATGTCAGATGCCTTAAATATAGGATGCTGTAGAGGAAAATAGACGCTATTCTGGAAATGGCGCCTACCGGTGATTGACATGCAGTAGGTACACGTTTTGCAGGTGCCATTTCTAGAATCAGGCCCATAGTGCTAGAAAGATTAATCACCTTTCTGTGCTACAGCCAAAACAGTTTACATATATTATATGCAGGTACTTTTTCTGTGCCTAGTAGGCTGACAATAAAAGTGGTTTTAGTACCTGGAGTAATGGAGGGTTAAGTGACTTGCCTAGGGTCACAAGGAGCTGCAGTGGGAATTGAACTCAATCCCCCCAGATTCTCAGCCCACTGCACTAACCATTAGTCTACTCCTCAACTTGTATTTGTCCACTATGGAGGCAACCCTGTATAACGGAGGCTAACATTTACAAGTCGATTCTGGAAGAGGTCAAACCGACTACGTCGCTCGAAGACCAAATGATGAAGTTACGACTGTCTTATTTTGGTCACACCGTCAGAAGAGAAAGATCATTGGAGAAGGACATCGCGTTTGGGAAGATCGAAGGAACCAGGCGAAGAGGGCGACCTGCCAGCAGATGGCTGGACACGTTGAAAACCCTACCGGACTAGCATAAAAACGATTTCTTTTTAGATCTGTAATTCATCAAGTTGCTAGGACTCGAACACAAGTCAATGGCACCTAACATTTACAGAAAGGCTATGTGCATAAATGTTTGGAATACTAACACTTATCCACCAAGTATTCTACCTAAGTATTATTCTGTAAATATACAACTTACACAGCATGTATTTGCATGGGAGGCAGAGCAGGACTCATATTTACATGTATGCCTTATAGAATACTGTAAGATAACGTATGTATCTCTAGCCCAATCATTTTTGAAAACTCTGTGCCAGTACCAGTTAGGTTTTTTTTTTCCTTCAGGGCAAGGCAGTGTCTGGTTTCTTGTGCTTTGGCCAGCAATCCCTCTAGGATCTCTCATTCCTCACAAGGCCATCTTTTACAGACACCTACCTGTCGTGGACTCTTATCTTTCATCTTCTAGAGAAATCTTGTTCATGTACAAGGTCTTAACTTGTAGAATCCGCTTCCCTTGGACATAAAGAGTTTGCCAAACCTATCAATCTTTAAGACTAAACTCAAGACATTCTTTTTTTTTTTAATAAGGTGTATGGATCATAGGGGCATTGTGCCGTCCAGGCGAGTTCAGGTTCCTTCATGGAAGTGTCAGTCTCTACCTCGGCTTTAAATGTTCTTTTGGTGAAGTGATTCTTCTCTCTTCCTGTCCTGTGCCATTGTAGTTCTTTTCTGAATAAGTTTTTAATATGTAAACCACTTTGATAATATACCCCTTAAGAGAAAATAAGTCCTTAATAAACTTGGAAACTTAGGATGGCAGCACATCAAGGGGTGCTATGGCTTTAACGCATATGAATGGAATTAGCGAGTGCCAAATGCTAGATGCCCTTCGGAATAGAATGGGGCTTTTGTACTTAGCCACTGCCAATTCCATTAACACACATTAAAGCCATATCGCCCTTTGATGAATCCCCCCCTTTAGTTTCCTTCATAGGATCTGCTCCCATCAGATTCCCGGTTATACGACCACCTTTCCTCTATAGAGCAAAGAGGGTCTAGTTAAGCCATTGCAGGTGTGATACAATTCTATATACGAGGGAGGATTAAAAAGTAATGAGACTGTTTTTGTTTGGTTTTTTTTATTTTTTTTTATTCAGAATCAGATGGCTCCCAGGATCTGAACCTTTTTCTTTTTCAAAGTAGCGTCCTTCACATTTAATACATACTTTGCAGCGTTTCAAAAACCATTCAAAGACGTGCAGTGGACTGTTTTGCGGAGGACGGCCTCCCAGAATGCGTTCATCAGTCACTCACGTCTTACCCTCTCTGAAGTGCTTCCACCACCGAAATCCTGAAGCATGGCTAATTGTTTCTCCACCACCTGCTTGCCATAACATTTTAAGCTTCACAGGAACCACCACAACATTGCCACGTCTACTTCTTGGAAAGAAAAACAGAGGCAGTCTCATTACTTTTCAATCAGCAGGCATTCAAGCCCACGGCAGCATTTGAAAAACCATCCGCTAGTGTTAGGATGCCTGCTGATTGAAAAGTAATGAGACCGCCTCTGTTTTTCTTTCCAAGAAGTCGATGTGGCAATTTTGTGGTGGTTCTTGTGAAGCTCATACACTGCCGTTTCTGAGCCCGCAGTTGGACTGCCGTAGTCTTCATGGGTGGGTCGTAGCGAGCGGAAGAACTTAGTATGTTTTGGCATGGCAGATTTTGTGGTAAACTTGGAAAGAGTGGTAATGAAACTCTTACAATGTTATGGCAAGCAGGTTGTGGAGAAACAATTAGCCATGCTTCAGGATTTCGGTGGTGGAAGCACTTCAGCGAGGGGAACACGTGAGGGACCGATGAACGCATTCTGGGAGGCCATCCTCCGCAAAACAGTCCACTGCACGTCTTTGAATGGTTTTTGAAACACTGCAAAATATGTATTAAATGTGAAGGACGCTACGTTGAAAAAGAAAAAGGTTCAGATCCTGGGAGTCATCTGATTCTGAATTTAAAAAACAAAACAGTCTCATTACTTTTCAATCATCCCTCGTCCATAGAATTGTTTCACACCTGCAATGGCTTAACTAGACCCTCTTTGCTCTACAGGGATGCCAATCAGGTATATTTTAATAGTCAGGTAATAATATCTCTATTATGTGATCAGAGAAAGGGATTGGGACTTGAATACCGCCTTTTAGTAGTTTTTACAGCCACACTCAAAGCAGTTTACATATGGGTACTTCAAGCATTTTCCCCTCTCTCCCGGTTTGCTCACAATCTATCTAATGTACCCGAGGCAGTGAGGATTAAATAACTTGCCCAGGGTCACAGGGAACAGCACAAGGTTTGAACCCACAACCTCAGCGTGCTGAGGCCATAGCTCTAACCACTATGCCACACTTTCTTCAGTCAGATATATTCATCCTCAGTATGCATATTCAAAATGTTTGGCTAAGACATGGAAAACCCAGGTCTAATTTTGCACCTAGCATTGATAGGTGCTGCTTCTACATGTACTGTAACTTACAGATGCTTAATTGTGTGCAGTAATCCTAAATATCCCTCCCTTTTACAAAACGGCAGCGTGGTTTGTAGCGCTGGCCGCAGTGGTAACAGCTCAGATGCTCATAGTAAAGAATGACGTAGGGGGGGGGGAAAAAAAATTTGTCCCTGTCCCCCACCCCGTCCCTGCGAGCTCAGGCCCCCCATCCTCGCCCGCCTCAAATAGTTATGATTTTATACTGAACTTATTTTATTAAAGTATAAAAAGAAACAATATTCTGTACAAAGGTTATCAAACAACACATCCCTAATGACGCCCTTCAACAGATGGTAGTTTTCCAGGAAGGGCAAGGGAATTACAAAGAAAAAACACTTAAAAACTTCTACATGTGCATATTTAAAAGTTATTACCCCTAACTTAATTTAGTCATTGGGTTTTCTATTCTGGACACAACATGGCACAGGTTTCCTCATCACTACTCCATCCCACCAAACAGTATATTGCACCATGTTGGGTGGTGTATTTTTCACTGTTAATAAACATACATTAAAAAAAAAAAAAGATGACACAAAAAGGGGGGAAAAAATAAGCACAGTTTGATCTAAATTTTATTTCTTCTACAAAACTGCTAATCAGATAGTTGTAAAAGCAAGGAAAAAAGTTTTTAAGATTTCTCTTTTCTTATAGCAGCAAGCTTTTAGTGCAAATACTGTACACCTGTATTACAGTAAAAAAAAAATATTAAAATAAAAAAAAAAAAAACCCCACACCCTCCACACAGGAACAGAAATGTAAATCATACAATTGATTCTGTGTAAGACCAAACCAGCCCACTGATTGCAAACCATGTAGCGACCAACTAAAAGAGCAGGAAAGGAGCAAAGACTGGCATTTCGGCAACCACCTCTTAAGAATCACCTCTGAAAGGAATTATTTGCTTAAGCTGAGAAAATAACTAAAATACAAATAATGATAATAATAACACAAAACCATTGCCCATCATTTACACAGAGAGACAAAAAGTGCCTGAACACTTGTCCAGATCTCTTAAGTTCCAGGGTTTTTGTATCAATCCTGTTATAATTGCTCCGATTTATTAAGAGTATCTTCACACCATGCAAGACTATTGATATGGAAATATATACATCTTTTCCTGCCACAGATGTGTTTCTCTCTCACACACACACCCCACACATACACTGATAAACATGATGCCTTAGTCTGGTGAAATAGTAGGAATACCTACACATTATGGCAGGTCTGAATTTTTCAGGGCACCCAAGGCCTCTAAAGCTCTTGTACATCCTCAGTTTCACCTTTTTTTGTTTCACTATAAACTGTCAGAGAAAAATCTGTAAAAATAACAAAACTCTAGCTTTCCAGGACAATATCCTCATCTGCACAAGCCTCAAACACTTTAAAATCATAAGTGTTTGAGGCTTGTGCGGTTAAGGCAGAGCTTATAGGAACAGGGACAGAGACAAAACTCGCAGGGACAGGATGGGAAAATTGAGTTCCTGCGGAGACAGGAAAAAAAATTGTCCCCGTGTCATTCTCTACAATGCACTACTCCAGAAATCAAAATGTAGTAAAAGCGAGCCAAGTAAAGGTCAATCAAGCCATTGTGACATCACTGATGAGGTTGGCTCTTAGGCACTGGTGGAATGAGACAATATGATGTCACAATACCAGCTCTGGTCTGGTTATCCGAGGCTGAAGCTTGTCATATTATTCAATTTTCTAGACTGTTCGGCCAAGTAGAGAATGACACGGACACAATTTTCCCCATCCCCGCGGGATTTCATTTTCCCGTCCCACCCCCGCGAGTTCTTTTTCCTGTCCCATTCCTGCAAGCTCCATCCTCATCTGCAAAAGCCTCAAACACTTTAAAATCATAAGTGTTCGAGGCTTGTGCGGTTAAGGCAGAACTTACGGGAATAGGACAGGGACAGTGACAAAACTCACAGTGATAGAACGGTGAAATTAAGTTCCTGTGGGGACGGGGACACATTTGTCTACTGTGTGCTATACCTGGATATTTGAAACTGCATGATAAACCAAGGGTGACTTTCTTTTACCCTTCTGGAGTTCTAGACTCCTCATGCACCGATAAGCACATTAAAGGGGAAGAACAGGGAGGGGAGAAAGGTGAAAAAATAGTGGGGTTCTGAAGAACAGCAGCAACCCAAAAAAATAAAAAGAAGACAATTAGGGCTGGTGGCTAGTCATTTCTTTTTCAAACACTAACCTATTTGGCTAGTTGTCTTGGGTTTCCCCAAGTTTTTTTGCAGGCATTCAGAACATTCACTGAAATTGGTGACATTCTGACTCTAAATTAGGGCTTGCACCCGAAAGTATCTCTACAAAACATTTAGGAGCCAATTCAAAAGCCCACCACAGAGAAGAGCACTGGGTTGGAACAACCAAAAATGACTCCATCTGATTTTGCAACATTTCATTTTCTGGTGGGCTTCTCACCACCTTGTAGATCTGTGCCTGAAGTAACGGTGTGACCTGGATCCATAAAGGGCACAGAGGCTCCCTGGCACATGGAATGGAATAGGCTTCCACCACACAGAACAACATACTAGGCCTAGCATTCATTTAATGCATTCTTTGCTATATGCAAAGTTCCTTCCAGAACCTCTCAACAGCTAAGGCCTAAATGGATTATTTGCAAGCAGAAGTATCTTTTATGAGACCGACATAAAAACTAAAGATTCCTTCTTCAGCTCTGTAAGCTGCGCTTCCTAGCAAAAAGCTGGTATTAAACATGCCATGGTCCAGGGAAGACATTTGGGATTCTTTTCAGCAGCAAGGGGCCTCAGAGTAATTACCCTGTCTGCACCCTTCCAGCACTGGCCCTGCGTCCTAGCCCAAGAAGAATCCAGCTCCTCCCACATCACTACAGCTACTGGAATGCCATACCACAGGGTGCCATGGTTATAAGCAACACTGTCCATCCTCATTCTGAAACGTTTTCTGCTTTTGAGTTCAACAGTTTATGGGGGCACAGGGAGCATGAGCCTCCCTCCTGCAGAATCTCTGCACATGCGCATCTGCTCTAGAACACCATCCCTGAATTAAGCAGGGTTAAGAGGGAAGAATGATGCCATGGCCAGAGACCACAGCAGGGGATCTTTGAGGGTTGATCAAGCAGTAATGACAAAAGGTTCCATGTACCACATAAACTTAGAGACACTCAAGATTGCTTTTCTGGGCCAGCTCGGCTTCTCACGGGTAGTGCTAATATGCTATTTAAAATGACATTTTTACACAAAGGCCATAAAACATTTATAGAAAGGTGTGCACTCAAATTAGGACATAGGATTCTTTTAATGCTTCCATACGCTATATGACACTCAAACCTGCCAACTCACACATACACACAAATAAATACATTTATGGTTCAGAAGTCCCAACAAGGTCATTAACACTGTCACAATCAAGGAAAGATGGAGATATGGGAAGGTACAACCCAGTGAACAGGTGAATGAAGGGCATGAACATTTTGCATACGACAGAAATTAATTTCTAATTAAAGGAGGGGAAAAAAAAAAGACAGGCACTGATGAGGGTTGGGATGAAGAGTCAGATGAAGAGCACAGAGCAAATAAACTCTCCCACGTAAACGCTTAAGTTCCCATGTACTGCAGTCTCGGTAACAGTGACCCTCACTTCCATTCCAGGGAGAGGAGCACAGGAACTCCAGACAGGAAAAAGGAACCCCCCCACCCCCATAAAATGTGCATGAGTTGAGTCTCTTTCATTTGAAAGGAAACTCTGCAATGAGAGGGCATAGGATGAAGTTAACTTAAGAGGTGATAGGCTCCGGAGTAATCTAAGGAAATACTTTTTTTTTTTTTTTCCAGATACGTGGAATAGTCTCCCGGAAGAGGTGGTGGAGATTGAGTCTGTGTCTGAATTCAAGACGGTCTGGGATAGGCACATGGGATCTCTCAGGGGAGAAAGATAATGGTTAATGCGGATGGGCAGATTAGATTGGCCATTTGGCCTTTATCTGCCATCATGTTTCCTGTAGTACACAGAAGAGAAATTGAATTAGAAATTACATATTTTAGCATTCTACGAGTAATATATAGTTAAATGGGCTCATACAGCATAACCTGGAGACAGCCCAAATGCTCCCATTATCAGTTCAGATGTACTGTACTATCCTGAAGAATTAAAGACAGAGGTTTGCCATTACTGAAGTATACAGGATAAGATAGAATGGCAGCTGTAGCTTGCGAGGCAGGTCATGGAGCCTAAAATTATTCCAGTTCCTCAGATAGAGGAGAAAAAAAGAAAACCATCACAATGGGTTGATTGAAAATTGAATTCTGGAAATCGTTTCTTTTAGCTCATGCTCTCTTTTTGCTATTTAAAAATGGCTTTTATTTTCTTTTGGCTTTAAAAATATTTAAAAAGGGTTCTTTGGAGGAGAATGGAAAGCTATGTTTCCCGCACGCAGAACACGCGAGCAATCGCTCATACATTCTAAGAATCTCGCTCAAAGATTTTATATGGTTGCTCACAAATATACTTGACAATCTGGAAAATTGTTGAATTTTAGAACTTTCTGCTCACACGAGAAAAAAAATTTTTCACGCACCCAGCCAGTCCTTGGAGGGAGCATTGGTAGAAAGATGTACAGCTCTGGGGCGATCATGTTTTCTTGGTTGAGTGCAATTCATTTTTAGATAAAGACATAAATCAGAACGATGCCTAACTCTCTCCCTAAGTATTTTCATGTCCAGGTTCAAAGTTTGTTTTCAAAACCAGAACTGTGATGTAACTAGCCAAGTGGGATTCTCCAACATGGGAGTGGGCCACCCTATCCTTCAGAGGTTATCACTGGTTCATGAACCAGGTCTCGGCTTCTAAAAAAATATAAGCCACAAAAAACACACAAACTGTAGTCTACCGGATTTTAGTTTGATACAGCATTCAGGAAAGAAAGAATTTTTAAGACTTTGGGAAAACAATACTGAACTCTTGACATCTTTCATTAGCTTTTGACTATTCCCTTTTCATGGATGGTGAGTGGTGTTGAGTTTCTAATCCATGTCATCTCCAAAGTCACAGAAAATGTAACATGCTGCTGCTTAAATATCCCCCCATTCAGCAAAGGTAAGAGGCACAAGGGGGGTAATTTCACTTAAAATCCTATTATTATAGATACTAATGGTTGGTGTTCTGCACTGTTAAGCAGAAAACCCAGATTGAACTCTCAAGTTGGCTAGATTTGGCCACACAAATGAAACCAATAAAAAAAACAACTCCCCCCAAAAAACTGAAGATGAGGAGAAACAGAGATGCCAACATCCCAAGACCAAGCTTTGTGAACAGACCCCTGAGAGAAGGTCACATTCCTTCCGCTCCTGGACTGGATTTGAAGCCTCCTTTGGTGGGTGTGTTTAATTGAGTACACCTTTTCCAGTGCATGGTCAAACAAAGGGCCAGGAGTGAAAACAATTTTGCACACGAATACACAACCAAATATAGAAGGAAGACCAGCGCCTATAATAATGTACCACCATCGGAACACAGCTGAGAAGGTCAAACATCTCATATACTAACATAGGGAATTGAAACGCAGAAAAACATGGATCTCACTAGCCAAAGCAGAGACGCCAATTACATCGGAGTGCTGGAGACTGTTTTTGCATTACAGTAATTTCTGGACTCCTCTCTACAGCTCTGTACACTGAGGCTGTTATAGGAGAAAACACCCTCCAGGGATTCAAGACAGGTAGGGCTAGTCTTAGTTAGGGACCCAGGGGCCGCCGTGTGAGCGGACTGTAGGGCACGATGGACCACTGGACTCTGACCCAGCAGCGGCAATTCTTATGTTCTTATGCGGGTACAGTCAAAACCATTCTCTCTTCCTCCTTCATTATTTGTCTGGCATTTCTAAAGAGGCCTCAGAGGACTGTGATTGTCTCATATAGTAACAAGAAGCAATCCTGTCAACATTTCAAACATTCAATACTATCTTAACATACACACACACACTCAAAATGTTGCTCCTCTTTAAAAACAAAAAAACCCCAAATGTTCCCATAACCCTTCTGTTCCATCCCACACCTCTCTCTACAAGTTCAGAAGAAAGCATCTAACAAAGGCATCTACTGGGCAAAGATGATGAAATGCAACAGCACATCAAGATGTCTACAACCAAACAACAGGAAAGACACTTAGAACCAAATCACAAGATCAAAAAACAACAATCTAAAGAGCTGATTGATTGGATTTTCTATAGCATCTTTCCCCCCATCTTTGCCAAGAAATATCTAGGCTACATCATTATAAGGATCCAGTCCTTTAGAGAGCTCTAAAAACATGTTCCGTCTTTGCCTGGAAAAAGGGCATCAAAAGCCACTCATTCATTTGGGTTTTCTGCTCTGCTTTTCCTTCCTGTCCTTGGAGGCACCTGCCATATTATTATCCCAACCTTGTCAACTCCATAGGTCTTTTGGTCCCCCAGTCATCATTCTTAAACACAGTTCTTAACAATGGTGTCATCTTCTCGTGTTTTTACAATGCCAGCAAGGTGGGAGAGTTTAAGGAGTCTGAAGACTGGTCTCCACTGCTGCTGCTGCGGCGATGGGCCTTGGAGCAAGACTCGGAAGCGGAGGCGGGGGAGTCCTGCTCCAATACACTGGGATAGGTGAAGACAAGGTTAGAGGTGCTCGGTGTGCTGGGAGGAGTCGAGGTCCCCACCACAGGAGTGTTGAGAGGCTCTTCTCCGAAGAACCCCCCTGCAATGCTGATGGGCTTAATGACAGATCTCTGGGCTTTGCTGGTGATAGAAGCTGACGGGATCTCGTCCTCTACCGGTTCTTTTTTCACTACTACTTTATTGGACACCATGGTGTGGAGTGCCTGCAGGTTGTGCGGGGGAGGGGTTCTCCGCTCCTCGGGGCTAATTTTGCACACTGGAGAATGAGCAACCAGCATGAATTCCAATTTATCCTTCTCTTTCTGTAGCTCGGCAATCTCTTTCTGCAGCCCTGACTTCTCCTCTTCCAACTTTTCAGTTTCCTGAAAAAAAAAAAAAAAAAAGGAAAGGAAAATTACTTTTTTGTTTACAGTTGTAATATAAAGATCTGATGACCCCAGGAACCAACGAACTTACTCGAGACAAACTGATAAAAGTTCAAGTTCAAGTTTCAAGTTCATTAAATTTTTGTTATGTACGCAATATGAAAAGCTTCAAAGCGTATAACATTTTAAAAATGGGGGGGGGGGGGGCAGAACAAAACTCTTTTACATAGTTACAGTCAAATTCTATCCATTCTAATACATAACTGGTACGGAAGGTGAAGGGGATGAACTACAAATTTTTAAAGAGAGAAAGAAAACATTTAGCGGGGAGCACATTTGGTAGGTAACACAAAAAAGAGGGAAAAAAAAGAAAAATGATGTATCTGTAATCTATACAATAATCTAGTTTAGATCTAAGAAGTTTAGTGATTTATAAAATTGTGTTGTCTATTTTTCAAAAGCGTCCTTGAACAAAAAACTTTTTAAGGAACGCTTGAATTTGTCTAAAGAAGATTCATTACGAATATAAATAGGTAGATTGTTCCAAAGCTGGGGTGCTATAACTGAGAAAATGGTAGATCTTCTAGTTCCTATTATCTTTAATGAAGAGATAGTCAATAGCTGTTATTGTGTTCATCTTAAAGCCCTGGATGGAGAATACGGTATTAAGAAACGATGTAAAAAAAGTTGGAGCATGAGTTTGCTGTATTTTAAAAGTAAACAGTAAAATTTTGAAGGTTATTCTATGTGTGATTAGTAGCCAATGAGCTGCTTGTCGAAGTGGTGTAACGTGATCGTATTTTTTTGAGTTAGTGATAATTTTTATTGCTGTGTTTTGTATTATCTGTATACAATAATTAAGCTACATGGAAGACCCCCATTGGAAACCTCACTAAATAGCTACATGGAAGACCCCCTATTGGAACTAAGCTACATGGAAGACCCCCATTGGAAACCTTACTAAATAGCTACATGGAAGACCCCCCATTGGAACTAAGCTACATGGAAGACCCCCCATTGGAAACCTTACTAAATAGCTTCATGGAAGACCCCCATTGGAAACCTTACTAAATAGCTACATGGAAGACCCCCATTGGAACTAAGCTACATGGAAGACCCCCATTGGAAACCTTACTAAATAGCTACATGGAAGACCCCCATTGGAACCAAGCTACATGGAAGACCCCCCATTGGAACTAAGCTACATGGAAGACCCCCATTGGAAACCTTACTAAATAGCTACATGGAAGACCCCCCCATTGGAACTAAGCTACATGGAAGACCCCCATTGGAAACCTTACTAAATAGCTTCATGGAAGACCCCCATTGGAACTAAGCTACATGGAAGACCCCCATTGGAAACCTTACTAAATAGCTACATGGAAGACCCCCCATTGGAACTAAGCTACATGGAAGACCCCCATTGGAAACCTTACTAAATAGCTACATGGAAGAACCCCCATTGGAACTAAGCTACATGGAAGACCCTCATTAGAAACCTTACTAAATAGCTTCATGGAAGACCCCCATTGGAACTAAGCTACATGGAAGACCCCCATTGGAAACCTTACTAAATAGCTTCATGGAAGACCCCCATTGGAACTAAGCTACATGGAAGACCCCCATTGGAAACCTTACTAAATAGCATGTCTCTATATAAAAGTCAAAAGGGCAGGAATACACCATCTACCCACATTCTCCCAACGGAGATTACCATACTCCATCTTTCCTACTAGTGAATGACCGATGGATGTTTTGGTAGAGTGTTTTAACTAGATTTTAAGACCCTTCCTCCACTGCATTAGACCTGCAAGCTGAATACCTTGATGCTTGGTTTTAGATGTTCATTAAACGAGCGGCTGCTAGCTCACATTTAACGGACTACTGAATTTATCTTTCCCATTACATTTTTTGCTTTGAAACAAAAGGCTTTTCCAATCTTTCCTAAAGGATGAGTCTTAGTCCAACTCGGCCCTCCTCAAAACTGCTATAATGTGTTATATACTGTACATTCTGCAATTCGTTATGTTGTATGTCACCTTGAACCTGTTTAGGCACAGTTCAACTCGGAAATACTAGATTAGATTAGAGGCCGCCCAAGATCAGGAAGAATGGCTCAGTTCCTTTAAGCTCTTGTCCCTTGTAAAGGAAAGGGCCTGGAGTAGTCTCAAAGCACTGAGAAACTTGTTTGTCACCTTATAGTCTTTTTTTCTTGCCCTCTCACAGATCTATTTAGGAAGTTTCTTTTAGATCAATATTCAAAGTTGGGCAAGAAATGGCTCCGCTGGCATTTGCTGTGGATATTTATCATTCTGCTATTGAGAAAGACATGGAGCAGGGGTGTCAAAGTCCCTCCTCGAGGGCCGGAATCCAGTCGGGTTTTCTGGATTTCCCCAATGAATATGCATTGAAAGCAGTGCATGCAAATAGATCTCATGCAAATTCATTGGGGAAATCCTGAAAACCCGACTGGATTCTGGCCCTCGAGGACCGACTTTGACACCTGTGACATGGAGGAAGCCACTGCATGCCCTGGATCAGTAGCATTGAATGTTGCTACTCTTTGGGTTTTGGCCAGGTACTAGTGACCTGGATTGGCCACCATGAGAACGGGTTACTAGGCTTGATGGACCTTTGGTCTGACCCAGTAAGGCTATTATTATGTTCTTATCAAGAATAGATGTTGCCTCTATCACTACAGTCTTCCTCTGCAACTATCCCCTAATTCTAATAAATAGAGATATATTTATACGTATTTATATTTGAGATCACTTATTGCAGAGCTAAGCCCCACAAACTTATTTACAAATCCTGGCGTGAATTCTTCAGAGCCCAAGGTATATCGTTTCTAGTTCAAGAAGACTTCAGATAAGGTTAGAGTTTTCCAAAAGAATTCTTTATTAATACATTTTCTTCAAAGTAAGTGGTACCAACAAGACATCTCTTGTAAAAATTCTGCCATTCAAGGAAATACCCCATCAATTTGAAATTGAGGCTTTAAAATTAATGATTAAAAAGCTGATCTGAAATTATGAGGAATGGAGTGATGATGCGTTTTAACTTGCTTATTCTAAAAATAGGTAATTATTTAAAGAGGTCCTTTTACTAAGCTATGGTAGCATGTGCTTACCGTAGGATATGGTAAGTTCCAATTTGGTGTCTGTACTGCCCAAGCCCTAAAATGAATTTTAAACTTTGTGTTGGAGGGGTACATTTTTGGAGTGGACAATCGGCATTCCTGTGCTAAATCAGATAAATGTCCATTACCATGCTCCGATTAGTGCAGGATTTCTTTTCCTGGTTAAATATATCTCCATTGCCATTATGGTGACTGGGTTACCCATTCCAGAATAGAAACTTTTTGACCAGTCCTGGATTTCTGCCAAACTCATCCTGATGCATTACTGGACCCGCATCACTAACTTTAATGGATAGATTCATGGACTACAAATACTACACTGCTTTGGGATGTAATTTTAAGACTGGTACTGGCCAAAAAGTCTCCCATAATTGCAGTGGAGAGACACCTCAGGGAACGGAAGGAATGATGGAGGCCACAGGGAGAGGATGGGCATGCAGGCCTTAATATATAAACAGATTCAATTTTTGATATTTTTTTTTTTAGTTCAGACATCTATTCTATCAGATTGCATTTAATACAGAATACGGCAGTCCGCTTGATTTTTGGCCTGAGAAAGTTCGATCATGCGAGTCCTTTTTTATCAAAACCTGCATTGGTTGCCGTTCGAGGCGAGAATTCTGTTTAAATTTGGATGTCTCTGTTTCAAGGCTATATTTGGCTTAGCCCCCGAATATCTTTCCTCTCAGTTCAAAGTTCATAGTTCTAATAGAAATACTCAAAATGATACTATGCTTATGCATCCATCTTTAAAATCTGTTCGATATGAGATTTCATGAACGAACGTTTGCTTTCCAGGCAGGAAAAATGAACGCTTGGTTGAGCTCTCTCATTCCTTGAGTCAATTCTTATTCTTTTAGGAAGATACTAAAAACTAAATTATTTGATAAAAGCGAAATTTGATGAACTTCTTAACTATTTGTTGCTTTGCTGAATGTGTGGAGGGGCATAATCAAAAAAACCGTCTAAGTCCCTTTTTGGCCTAAGGCCTTAAACGTTGAAAGCAGAAGCAGGGAAAATGTCCATAACCAAAAAAAAGTCCTTTTTTTGATAATGGCCTGCCTCTACATTCAGCTGTTTAAACGCCCAGACCACCACTATGTCTACACTTATACCCCATAATGAACCAAAAAAAAGCCTAAGCCCCAAACGTCCAATACAAGGGCTTTTAGGCGAAGGAGGAGCCAGTCCTTCGCCTAAAAGCTGGATTCTGTAACTGGTGTCTGTCAAAAACAACACCGGTTACAGAATCCCCCCCACCAAGCCCTCCTGGCCCGTGGCACCCCAAACCTCCGACTATGTTCAGGGCAAGAGGGAGCCCAAGCCCTCTTGCCCTGCTGACTCCCCGACAGCATCGGGGGAAGAGGGCTCCCTCTTGCCCCGATATTGTCAGGGGGAGGGGGTGATGTATCGTGGCAGGAGAGATTGGCCTTCTCCCCTGCCGCAATGTGATCACTCCTCTACCTGAACTGCCACAACCCGCGGCAGTTCGGGTAGAGGGGTGATCACATCGCAGTAGGGGAGATGAGGAATCTCTCCTGCCGTGAAGGTTGCGGTGGGTGGGTGGGTAGGTTGCTGGGCCGCTGAACTGATCGCGCCAGCCGCGATCAGCTCAGCGGCCTCTTTTTCGGCACTTAGACCTGTTTTGACTTAGTCTAAGTCAAAAAGGTATAAGTGCCGACTAGGCAACCTGCCTAAGGTTTTTGTTATACCTGCTGCACGCCTAGGTGTAGGTCGGCCCACCTCCCACCCACCACCCGCCCTTTCCCCTCCTCTAAACACGCCTCTTTTCTCTCTGTGTGTTTAGTGGCAGGGGAAAGATACGTCTAAAACTAGCTTTGGTTATGGGTACTTGGATGATCAGGCTTTTTGATCATCCAAGTAGCCATTTAGGACACTTTTTAGACATTTGTTTGTTTTTTGATTATGAACCCCATAGCGTTTATTGTTATGTAATTTGATGATTTTTTTAAATTTTGTATGCATCACTGAATGTCCAGTGTTCTTTTATGTTAACCGCTCAGAACTTATGGTAGGGCGGTATATAAAAATAAAGTTTATTATATACAGTATGTCCCCATTAGCTGCTAACAGTGCTAACTGTTAACATGTTATTAAAATTACAGTACTACACAGTTATATTACCAAAGAAGCCACGCTTAACGCTATAGTGCTACTTAAATCATACATAATGTTGAGGAACAATACATCTGTATAAGGTTGAGATTTTATGCTTTTTTTTTTTTTTTTTTTTAGATTGCTGGATTTCTTATATGTATGAATTCCCTTTTCTGTCAAATATTTGCAGTTCTTTTCTATTATCTGATGTTTTATTCAAAAGCATACACTGCTTTGATCCGCTAGTCGGAAAAGGCGGTACGGAAAGTATTAAGTAGACAAACATGAAGTTTTCAGCTTGAGGAATTTACTCAGCTAACTACAGTGGTACCTTGGTTTACGAGCATAATTCGTTCCAGAAGCATGCTCGTAATCCAAAGTACTCGTATATCAAAGCAAGGTGCCCCATAGAAAAATAGTGGCAACGTAGACGATTCATTCCAGAACCCAAAAGGTGGCCCAGGGGTCTGTACCTGCTGGGTGCTGCAGCACCGCCTCCTCCATCCATCATCCGCTGAAGAAACCCGCAATGCCGCTTTGAGGGGATGCTTCTAATGTCTGGAGAACCCCACGGTGCCGCTTCGGAAGGATGCCTCTTCCGTCTGCCGGCCAACCTTCCACGTCGGGTGCCTTCCGCATGTTGGAGAGCCTCTATCTGAGCCTACGCAGCCGAGTGCCATCCCACCTGTCGATGATTGACGTTGTGTGTGTCATACACAACGTGCAGGTGGGACGGCACTCGGCTGCGTAGGCTCAGATAGAGGCTCTCCAACATGCAGAAGGCACCCGACGTGGAAGGCTGGCCGGCGGACGGAGGAGGAATCCCTCTGAAGCGGCGCTTCCTGCACTGTAAGTGCTCGTTTATCGGGGCAGTGCTCGGTTTGCCAGATGAAAGTTTGCCGAGTGTTTTGCTCGTCTCGCAAAACACTCGCAAACCGCGTTACTCGCAAACCGAGGTTCCACTGTTGCCCGGGCAAACTCTTTTGAAAACTGTCTTCTTAACTGCCTTCACTCTGTCTAGAAAGTTTCAGTAAATTCATGGGCATCGGAACACTTTTTCGTTGGGTGGGTGGGCCAAAAGCTCTGTCCTAGCCCCAGCAGGATCCTGTGGCACGACCTCTCTCTCCAGCTCCTGCCTCCCCCACCTTCCTTCCCCGGTCGATGTCATTTTAAATCGTGCAGCGTCAACGAGCAGGCCTACCCTGGAAGTCTTCATTCGGCAGCGACGCTGCGTGGCAGCTGCCCAAAGATTTAAAATTACAGTGGCCGGGAGGAGAAGGGTGGGGGTGGGGTGTATAGACATAACCGACTCTTCCGACTTCCCATTTTTGGGGAGGCCACGGCCCCTGTGGCCTCCCCTGTTCAGACGCCTACGAGTAAATTGCCTCATAGTTCAAGACCTTTCGCTGCACCCCCATTTGACCTCTTCCTGCAGCCCTTGAGGGTGTGCACTCTACTGCTCAAAGAATGCCTGTCATACAGGATAGGCTGCAGCAGTGCAAAAGCATTTAGGTGTCCTGTGGTGGGGAACGATGGGGCAATGAGAGGGAGGTTTGCTTAACACTGTTCCTGCCGCTTAGCAGTGAGCAGTAGACGTGAGGAACATGCACTGCTATTGCCTAAGCTCTTCCTGTTCTATGGTGGGGGTGGAGGGATGTGAGAAGTCGGTGCATACAAGGCACTGCCACCCCGCCCATGCTGTACGCATTCCTCTCTGAGTTCATCCTATTCTTCTACACAGAGCTGCTCCTACATCCTGCAAAGCCGACATCTAACAATATCACAAGTGCTCTGCTCACTAGAGACTTTCTGTAGCTTTAAAATTTAACGTGCACTGCAGTGCACTCTGGTATTTGCCGTCCCCGTTTCTTCTACTTCAAAAACAGCCGTGCAGATAACAAGACTGTACTGGAGAGGGGGAGGGTGCGAGTGAGAAAAAAAAGCAGGCATGAACAAAAAAAAAAAAAAAGTCTTCCTTGAGAACACAGACAGGCTGCTTAGCAGCTCTAAAGAAAGATGCCATGAAAGTCTCTTAACATTAATTATCAAAAGCAAAGAATAAAGAAACAGAAAGCTGTAGTGGTGAGGTTGGAGAGGTTCAGGGGTGTCAAGGTCACCTACCGCCTGGAGCTTGTCGGTTAGTTCCCGCCGCCGGTTGCGGCACTTGGCAGCAGCCAACTTGTTCCTCTCTCTCCGAATCCGCCGTTTCTCCTCCTCTTCTGGGGACAACTGTGGATAATTCACACAGGTAAAAAAAAAAAATTAGCGAAATTGTTTTCTGTATTCCGGGTAAACATTTAATCATCAGAATGAAGAAAATAAAAAGGGAAGGTGGGGTGAAGGAGCAATATTAAGAGAGGACGAGTGCACAAGAAACAGGAAGCCATGTGCAAAGGGGGGGAGGGGGGAAGGAAAGATATTGGCCTCAGAGTGAGGGCAGGTTGCCCAGTTCTCAGCTGTGTGACTGCTGGCAGCTTCCCCTCTATAGAATGGGGGCATTGTGTCATGACAAAAACAGCTTAAAAGAGAGCAGTGAAACCAGGTGCAGAGGATGCAATAAGGACTTTAGAGATATGTAGAAGATGAATGATATCAAAAAATCTGCCCCCAAAATTCAAATATAAATTCTATGCGCACAGTAATTTCTGCAGTTCACTTGTCTCGTATTTCCAGGTTACCACATGATTTGATAGAAATTTCATGTTAAATGTGAACATGAAAAGTGCAGTTTAAAGCGCCACCAGAATGGTACGGGGAGGAGAGGGGGGGGGGGAAACAAGAGGCAGAGCAACTGGGCCATCACAGTGCCTGAGACTCAGAGATGGAAAAAGGCCAAGTCAAGGAGACATTCAAATACACAGTGAGACCTATGAGGAAAACAGACACTCCCTCCCTGCAGACACATAAGCAGTAAGGCAGGTGTGTCAAAGACCCTCCTTGAGGGCCGCAATCCAGTCGGGTTTTCAGGATTTCCCCAATGAATATGTATGAGACCTATTAGCATACAGCAGTGGTTCCCAAACCTGTCCTGGGGGACCCCCAGCCAGTCAGGTTTTCAAGATATCCCTAATGAATATGCATGAGAGATATTTGCATATCTGTCACTTCCATTATATGCAAATCTCTCTCATGCATATTAGAAACATAGAAACATAGAACCTGACTGGATTGCGACCCTCGAGGAGGGACTTTTGACACCCCTGCAGTAAGGTAATACCTAACAGCATGAGGACCTCTGCCTAGCCCAGGGGTGTCCAATGTTGGTCCTCGAGGGCCGCAATCCAGTCGGGTTTTCAGGATTTCCCCAATGAATATGCATTGAAAGCAGTGCATGCAAATAGATCTCATGCATATTCATTGGGGAAATCCTGAAAACCCGACTGGACTGCGGCCCTCGAGGACCGACATTGGACACCCCTGGCCTAGCCGAGATTGGTCCATTTTAGACAGAAATTGGGCTGCAGGTGGGGAATTATATGCACATCAGCTTTCTCCTGCACCTTTCTTCATCTCATCATCCTCCATGCCCTCTACAGCAGTGGTTCCCAACCCTACCCTGGAGGACCACCAGCCAGGTTTTCAGGTTAGCCCTAATGAATATGCTTGGGGAGGATTTGCATGTCTGTCACCTCCTTTAAATTCAAATCTCTCATATGCCTATTTATTAGGGCTTTCCTGAAAACCTGACTGGCTGGTGGCTCTCCAGGACAGGGTTGGGAACCACTGCTCTACATCTTTGCTCCCGATAGGACCAGTATTTGCAGCTATCACCCCAGCTCCTTCCTATGTCTCACTAAATTCAGTAGTAACTGCACAGCCGTCAGTGTTAAAGCATCTCTGGGCTCACGGAAGTTTGAATTTTAACACTGGCCCCTCCGTGTAGGTCAGCTCCATTTTTTTTTTTTTTTTCATAAGCCAGATTTTGTTGTACCACTGTGGTATTTAGAAATTGTAACCACACCACTCTAAGTAGGTTGACTCCACTACCTCTGCCACTAGGGATCTGTGGTACTTATACAACGCTTTCTTTTTTTTTTTTTTTTTAATTCAGCTATTATTTTATGTAGCCCCACCAAGAAACACTGCCTACAGAGACAGGCAGAATCCCCCCCTTTCTCATTCCATAAACTACTGAAAGATCTGGCAGAAACACTAACAAAGCTGATAACAAATTTACCCTGGAAACTGCATATTATGTATATTGGTATTAGATCCCTAGTATGTGTCAAATTAGGATAAATATAGTGCAAATCGAAACCTATTAACTGTATATTATGTACGTTTAACCTGTAACCCGTTCTGAGTTCTTTGGGGAAAATGGAATAGAAAATGAATTAATTAATTAAATAAAAAGAGAATGATATATTAAAAAAAAAACATAGTGAAACCAGCAGCCACCCACTTCTGCAATCTAGCACCTGTCTAAATATTACCTTCTGAAGCACACACAATGATAAACTGCCCAGCAAAAAAATTTTAAAGCCTGGGAGATTGTGGAAGGCCTCAATGTACTCCATGTACTACCTTAACAGAAGAGACCATGTTGCAAATGTTTTCAGAGCCTCTCCTTTAGAGTTTAAGCATGGGACATACCCACAGATACCTCCACACCCATATACAAAACAAGACGCATAGCAGGACACAAACCGACTAGACAGGTTTTATGAAAGAGTGTCTGTACTGAAGGGGCCTGACCATTTCCAGTACCTACAGCACAGGCTCAGCCTGCCATCGTGACTTGTGTGGCAGTGACATGGGCGTAGCAAGGGTGAGAGGCGCCCGGGCGGTGGTGCCCCTCCCCCGCCCTCCCTCCACATGCTCCTTCCCCCGTGCCTATGTAACGTTCCTGGTGCAAATAGCAACCCCAAAGCTGCTGTCGCGCTTCCTAGGCGCGGGTCCAAGAATTGACATCAGAGGAAGAGTTGATGCTGGCGTGGGGGTTACTGCTCACGCCAGGGACGTTACAGAGGTGTGGGACGGGGAAGGAGTGGGGGGGAGGGGAGAGAGGAGGACAGGTGCCTGCACTCTTACCAAGACGCCGCCCAGGGTGGATTGCCCCCTTCCCCCCTCCTCCCCTTTATTACCTCACTGGGCAGTGATGAGGACCCTTAAAGGGAGAGATAAAGAAGGAGACAGAGGGAGAGAAAGAAGGAATGGGAGGAACACACAAGAGATTTAGGACACCTGGCCTGCCTAACAAGGCAGCAAAATTTTACCGCAAGGGGCTGTGGGAGGGCTTGACAGGAGAGCTTACGCTCCATTCTCCAGGTCTGATTCCAGGAATGTGGTGAGTACTAAACGTTGCTACATAGTGCCACCTACTGACCAGTTCAAGGACCACCTTGTACCAGATTCAAAGGGAGCTATTGCCATGACTCTCAGTTAAATAAGGACCAGCACAGTGCCTGGACTTCAGGAGGAAAGAAACGGGATGATTTACACATAACAAAAAAGAAATGAAGGGAAAGGAGGGAAGAACATATCCTGTGCTTGGACACCGGACTGTAAAATATCCCATAGCACCTTACTTTATATCACTGGCTTAAGCTAAGAGCAAACAGCCCAGCATACAAGGGCTAGAAACACAAGTCACTGTATCTGAGAAAAAGGGAAACCAAGACCACAACAGACTCAGGAAAGAGATATCCTGCTAACAGCTCTTCCGTACAGTACATTCTCTTTATAAACAAAGAATGAACCTTAGCAATCCTATGAGTCTGTTTTAAACACTTCCTAATGTTACATTCCTGTCAGCTACACTAATTCTGCATTGGTCTCCTTTAGCTGTATACTTGGGTTTTGGCCAAGAACAGGCTTGATGGACCACAAGTCTGACCTAGTAAGGCTAATCTTATGTTTTTTGGAAAATATATATATATATATATATATATATATATATATATATATATATATATATATATATATATATACACATACACACACACACATTTGATGGTCTACTTCATAAGGCTTATGGGGACAGACTTAAAGATCTCAATCTGTATTAAAGATCTCAATCTGTATACTTTGGAGGAAAGGCAGGAGAGGGGAGATATGATAGAGACATTTAAATACCTATGTGGCGTAAATGCGCATGAGTCGAGTCTCTTTCATTTGAAAGGAAGCTCTGGAATGAGGGCATAGGATGAAGTTAAGAGGCAATAGGCTCCGGAGTAATATAAGGAAATACTTTTTTTTTTACAGAAAGGGTGGTAGATGCGCATTAACTAGAACTTTTTTCAAAGCCTATCCTCCTGTTTTTTAGGACCAAACCAAGACAGTTTCCCAGTCTGTATTACTTGGAGGAGCAAACCCAGTAGTCTGCAAGAGGTCTTAAATTGAAGTCTGGGGAGTGGGGCCTTGTACCCACCGCATGGCCCTTGGCACTACATAGAAACATAGAAAAAATGGAAGGCAGATAAAGACCATATTGCCTATCCAGTCTGCCTAGCTATGCCATCTACTATCCCTTCTCTCTTAGTGATCCTACTGTATGTACTTATCCCAAGCTTTTATGAATTCAGATACAGTTTTCATTTCTACCTCCTCCACCAAGGTTCTGATCATGGAAACATCCTCAGAGATATTGGGGTAGGAAAAATAAAATCAGGGAATAAAGGCAAGAGAGAGAGAGGAGATAAGAGACATTTAAAAATCTACATGGCATAAATGCACAGGATGAGAGTCGCTTTCGATTGAAAGGAACCTCTGAAACAAAGGGGCAAAGGATGATGGTGAAAGGGGATAGACTCAGAAGTAACCCGATGAAATACTCCTGGATGGATAGGATGATATATTTGTGGAATGGCTTCCTGGTGCAAGTGATGGAGACAAAAATTGAAAGCTCATGACAGGTACATAGAATCTCTAAGGGAGAGGAAGGGAAAGTAGATGGCATGGATAGGAACACCAAATAGGCCAGGTGGTCTTTATCTGTCTTCATTTTTCTCTATTTCCACATGGTTCCATGACATCTTTGCAAGTTTACAATAGCAAAGGATTTATTAAAAATGTATATTGCAAGCAGTCTGGTTTTTGGATAATCACATTGATCATCTTGTCAAGCAAACTAGCCTCCTTCACTATAGTTACCTGCTCATCTCGCCGGCGTCTGCCCATGGTGGTGCCAATGGTTTTGATGACCCCAGGTCTTTGAAGTGCCGTGTGTCCCGTGACCGAGGCCAGGCTGGGCAGGTGGTGGCCATAGGGGTGAGAGCGAGCATAGGGGCTGGACATCGAAGTGATGACTGTAGGTTGTACCATCCACTGCAGATCCTGGCTGGTTGTTATGGCATTAATGGTGGGGATGAAGGCACTGCTTGATCCAGGCATATCTTGCCTGAATTTATGCTGGAAAACAAGGACACAGATTGGTTAGACTATGTCAAGGTAGCATATATATAATCCAAAAAATGGAAATATACTTGCTCAACTAGGATCAACCACCACAACAAATCTGAGTCAAGTTGAATGAAACCAATCACATTGATATGACTCTAATAGGGGTTTACACTGGTGTTTTTACTGGGGTAATGAATATCATCATTGGTTCAATTTGCCCACCCGGTCTGTGTAAATCACTTTTCAACAATATAACTGTATTTAAGATAAGCTGATACTTAGGGCTTAGCTGTGCTAGCGGTTTTAGCATGCACGCTAGACGCTTGCCTCCGTTGAGCTGGCGTTAGTTTTTGGCGCTTTAGCGTGGGGTTAGCGCGTGCGTCAATGTAGCACACGCTAAAAAAGCTAGCGTACCTTAGTAAAAGGAGCCCTTAGCTTTCACCCGATGGGATCTCGCTAATAAAGCTTCATCTGGGGTTTCACTAGTCATACAGTTATACTGCCATTCACAATCTTCATGCCTTTGCGTCCCTTATTTTTGTATTCCAAATTTCACCGCACATACGACTGCAGATCATCCACAACCTTTCATTGTTGACGGCTTTACTACTCGGAATGCTTTTATTTACATTACATTAGGGATTTCTATTCCGCCATTACCTTGCAGTTCAAGGCGGATTACAAAAGAATTATCAAGGAAGTACTACAACAAGATCTTACCAAAAAGAGATTTGGACATTTTCAAAGAGAGTAAGAAATGAGTATGGTTATTTGTTTGGGGTAGTTGGCTTTAGTGAGAGGTGGTGTTTGAAACTTGCAGTGTTAGTTCTTTTTTCAGGGCTTTCTTGAAGAGTATGGTCTTTATTTCTTTTCTAAAAGTCTTGTAGTCGAGGGATGCCGTCAGTAGATTGGCGATTTGGTTGTCTAGTTTGGCTGCTTGAGTGGTTAATAGGCCATCATATAGTTTTTTCCGTTTGATCTCCTTAATTGGGGGGTATGAGAATGGGGTGTGAGTTTTCCTATATCTGGTTGAGGTGTTGTGGATGAGGCGGTTGTTCAGGTAGCTTGGACTGTCTCCGTATTTAGGTGCCGGTAAGTGTTTTATCTTTACCATTTCTTATCAATTTAAACGGTGTTTCTCAATTAACTAAGGAACCGGAAAGACGCCTACCAACGCCCAAATTTCAGCACCATTTATAGACTATTCCCCAAGTGATATTCCATAGTGTGCAACTGGCTTAGAGTGCAAATGTGAGTGGCATTCATAGGGACAGGGCATGGGCAGGTCATGTCCCTGGCATAGACATGGCGTTATGTGGGTGCTGATAGAGCTCTGGTATTCTATAATCAAATCTGAGCATCCAGATCCCTTTATAGAATTTGTACTTAGGTTCAGGTTATATTAAAGGGGTCTCAAAGTCCCTCCTTGAGGGCCGCAATTCAGTCGGGTTTTCAGGATTTCCCCAATGAGTATGCATTGAAAGCAGTGCATGCACATAGATCTCATGCGTATTCATTGGGGAAATCCTGAAAACCCGACTGGATTGCGGCCCTCAAGGAGGGTCTTTGAGACCCCTGGGTTATTATATTTGCTTATCCACTAAGTGGGTACAATCAATTAAAATCTAAAAGAAAATCTGTTTTTTTTAGAGGATTCTTAAGATAAGATACAGACAAGATCAGCCCTTTTGGTAACTTGTCTTAATGAAGGTGATAACGAAGTTGTACTTTACAAAGAAAGGCGAGAGTTTCTGTGGAGCTAAGGTAATGATATTTCCAGATGTAGCCAGAGCAACCCAATTAAGGTGGCTTTGAAGCTTAGGGCGATTGCTCTGAGTGCTACTTTTTTTTTCTGAAATTTCCTTGTAAACGTTTAATTAATTTCCAGAATGACTAAGCTGCGATGGCGTTTTTAGCATGTGCAGAATTGCTGCGCACGCTAAACCCACGCTAAGTGGCTAGAACTAACGCCAGTTCAATGCTAAAACCGCCATCGCAGCTTAGTAAAAGGAGCCCTATATTTGGGGGGATCTGCTTCACTCAGAACAATTCTTGAAAGACTCTGAGAATAAAATATCTTGACAAATGAATATTTAAGCAAATGCAATACTAATAAATAATGTTGGGAAGGCATAACATCTTTTTCCTTATATTAATTTCTTTAAGTTATTTGGAGGCAACTTTTCCATGGATGGGGGCTCTTTGGTATTTTTTTTTTAATTGTTTTTTCTTTTCCTTTGTATAATTGGAATGATTACCATTTTTCTTATAAACTTTTTGATACAATTTGAAAAATTCAATAAATAAATAAAATAAATCTAATAAAAAAAAAAGAGAGCTAAAAATAGTAAGACTCCCCAAATTTCTGTAGCCCAGCATGGCGTACTGGATAGAATGGTTCATAGTCTTAAGCGCGAGAGACAAACGCATGCCGACAAACGAGCACCAACAATTCAGCGCAAGACTTCATCGCGCCGCAGGAAAACCTTCTTTTAAAGGGTTCCGATGGGGGTGTTGGTGGGGAACCCCCCCACTTTACTTAATAGTAATCGCACTGGCATTGGGAGGGTTTGGGGGGTTATAACCCCACATTATACTGGAAACTTAACTTTTTCCCTATTTTTTAAGGAAAAAGTTAAGTTTTCAGTATAATGTGGGGGGTTACACCCTCACACCCCCCCCCCCAACATGGCAGCGTGAGGCAGCGCAATCACTATTAAGTAGAGTGGGGGGTTCCCCCCCACACCCCCCGTCGGAGCCCTTTAAAAGGTTTTCCTGCGGCGCGCTGAAGTCTTGTGCTGAATTGTCGACGTGAATTGTCGGCACGCTTTTGTCCCGTCACCGGATAGAATTGCCTTGTGTGCATCTCGATACAACTAAGAGAGGTACACAGCATCTGTTCTGATGCCTCATTGGGAATCAGTACTACACTTCAGTCCAAAAGACACGGATTAAGTTGCAATGCAAAAATAAAAACAGCATAAAGTCTTAATATCTAGATAGGCTTGATCCCGCCTTACTAGGCTTTTCTTATGGGAAACTTCCAACTTGGGGAGACACAGGAAGGAACATTCACAGACATTAAAAAGAGATCATTCTTATGTCCCTCCACCCAGGAACCTACTTACAGACAAATGAGTAACATAGTAAATGACGGCAGATAAAGACCTGAATGGTCCATCCAGTCTGTCCATAAGTTATACTCATTAAAAAATACATGGTTAGATTAACCTGTCTCTTCTTTGATATTTCTGGGCCGTAGACTGTAAAGTCTGATATTGTCCTAGGTTCCAAATGCTGAAATCTCCGTCCAAGCTCACTCCAGCCTATCCAACCATCCCGTTGTTTGCAGGCCATCTACTGTAAAGTTTGGTCAGTAACATTCTCATGTTCCAAGTTAGTGGAGTTCCCATTGATGCCCTCCCCAGCCCATCCTACACCGAATCACCATATATGGGACACAGACCGTGCAAGTCTGTCCAGTACTGGCCTTAGTTCTTTAATTTATATCCTGCATTTTCTAATTAGAGATCCTCTTATGTTAGATTTACTAAAAAGTGCTACCATTTTAATGTGTGCTAGAGGGCTCATTTTATACAAGGAGACCCATGGAGAAAAGTGTGGCATAGTGGCTAGAGCTATAGAGGTTGTGGGTTCAAACCCCACGCTGCTCCCTGTGACCCTGGGCAAGTCACTTAATCCTCTACTGCCCCAGGTACATTAGATAGATTGTGAGCCCACCAGGACAGACAGGGAAAAATGCTTAAGTACCTAAATAAATTCACGTGAACCGTTCTGAGATCCCTTGGGAGAAGGGTATAGAAAATTGAATAAATAAATAATGAACTCGGACATTTTAGCTAGTTTGGTGGAACACGGACTAGCTGTTTCAAAGTACTAATAGAGGAAAAGGAGACAAGTTGTAGGCATTTAAGGGTAAACTTCTATTTCGGGCATCCCACTCACCTAAATCACTCAGCTCTGTAAAATGGCGGTGTCAGGTCAAAAGCGCGCTGGGATAAAGGAGCGCCCAGATAATTGAGCGCAGCGCGGAGGTGCGCGCCGCAGAAAATTACTGTTTTTACGGCTCCGACGGGGGGGCGTGGGGGGGAACCCCCCCCACTGGGGCGTTGTGGGGGGTGTGGGGGGTTACTGAAAACTTCACTTTTTCCCTGTTTTTAGGGAAAAAGTTAAGTTTACAGTAAAATGTGGAGGGTTACAACCCCCCAAACCGCCGGCGCGATCTCTATTAAGTAAACTGGGGGGGCTCCCCAACAAAACCCCCCGTTGGAGCCTCTAAAAACTGTAATTTTCTTCGGTGCGCGCCTCCGTATTGCGCTCAGTTGTCGGCGCGCGCCTTTGTCTTTCGCGGGGTTGTCTATGAACCAAAATGGCAATACCAGATGACCCCCCCCTCCTTCACAGAGCTGAGTGCAGCTAGATCCAGCTCTTTTGAAGTTATAAGGAGACACACCCATTCATTTACCATCCAATAAGACTGTTAAAATAGTACCAAAGCTCAAAATAAATATGTATCTTTTGAAAATTGCACAGAAGAATCATAAGAGGGTGTCACGTAAATATTTTCTCACTTCCCCAAATTCTGCATGATTTAACTCACTGACAAGACTTCTTCTCCATTGCACCAGGGCTGTTGGTCACAGACAGCTCATAAATTATTAAGAAGATCGCCTCCCCTACACATGCCAGGCATACTTTTAAACAAACTGGAGGAAGAGTTAGGCGCTCCACCAGAGATTCAAAAATCCATCCAGCTGGAAAACAGAATAGGGCACTGAAACACTCGGCAGAAGAAGCGCTTTAAAAGGGGAAGTGTCGGGAGATGCACCTTGAAAACACGCCAGCAACGTTGCTTTGGAAAAACAAACCTTGTGCAGAGAGCCTTGTATGCTCTTTTCACTACAGGAAGAACAAAGGACTTGGGTAGCATGGAATGTTGCTCCTCGTTGGGTTTTGGCCAGGTACTAGTTATCTGGATTGGCCACCGTGAGAATGGGCTACTGGGCTTGATGGACCATTGGTCTGACCCAGTTTGGCTATTCTTATGTTCTTACGTGAGCCAAATATAGGACAAATAAGCCATTATAACATCACTGATGAGGTTGGCTCTTAGGCACTGTGGAATGAGGCATTATGACATCACAATCTCAGCTCTGGAATGTTGCTGTCATTGGGGTTCCAGAATCTTGCTATTCTTTGAGATGCTGGAATGTTGCTACTCTTTGGGTTTTGGCCAGATACTAGTGACCTGGATTGGCCGCCGTGAGAATGGGCTACTGGGCTTGATGGACCATTGTTCTGACCCAGTAAGGCTTTCTTATGTTCTTATAGGTTAACTAGATTTTTAGCCCGTTACATTAACGGGTGCTAGCAGCCCTTCTCCCTTACTTTTACCTCCCCCCTGTCAAGCAGCACCCCTTCCTATAAAAAGAATAAGCTTGGTCTTTACACCTCCCTGTCACCTCCACAGTTCTCAAACCAAGCCTTCCTCCTTCCCTTTCCAATCCTGCACTTATTATCTACTTCCCTTCTCCAGGCCGAGGAACTAACCAGACCCTCTCCTTCCTTCTTTCCCTCCAACCCTGGACTTTCTGATTTCCTGGACTTTTCCCCTTTGCCTCCTCCTCGATGTTAATTCAAATTCCCACCCCTCTCTGTTTTTGTCATAGCCCTCCCTCTCTCCTTAACTTCCCCCATTACATTTCTCCAGCCCTCTAAGAACCCCCTACACCCTCGCCCTCCATCTCCTTGATCTACTCTTGTCCCGGATAAGTCCTAGTCTTCCTTCCCCCTGAAGAAAGCATATGCACAGCCAAGTCCTAGCAGGCAGCCAGGCCTCCGTTTCTCTCCTCATCCACCAGCTGGTCCCAAGAGCTCTCCAACAGCCCCCTTCCCGATCCCGATGGAGGCGGCTGAACACACCTTTACCCCCCCCCCCGGGGTCTCCGACAGGAATCCTATTCCAACATGGTGGAGAGGAAATGCAGCAACAGTGCACAGGCCGGACTTCTGCCAGTAGTACCGCCCACAGTAACATCCCTGCATCCTCCCTGTCCATGCAGTCACTACCTACGACATGACTAAAATTTCCGCTACTGCCGGCCCTCATTTTTGTGGCGAGGGATCAGCCCCTTCTAGCCGTCGTGCTCTCGATGACCCCGAAAACTCACCCAGGTGCAGTCAAAGCAGATCTACTGCGCATGCGGGAGCACGGCACCACGGAGGCCCGGACCCATGCAGTTTGACGTGCGCATGCACGCTAAGGGTTTTATTATAGTGGATAGTCTAACCCCTAAATACATCACTGACCTATTCTCCTTCTCAGCCAACAAACACAAGAGAAGCTCCCACTCGCACTTCGTTTCTCCCCCGGTTAGAGGATGCAAACTAAAAAAACACCATGAGCATCTTCTCTCACATCAGGCTGCTCTATGGGGTAAAGACCTAGAACAACTCCTATTGCCCACCACTTATGAGGTATTCAGGAAACGCCTCAAAACTCACCTACTCCTGAAATACCTAGACAGCTGACCCACTTCCCTCCTTCCCCTCTCTTGCCCTTTCTCCCCATTGTTCCCACATCCCTTAAGTTAACTCAACTTGTACGTCAACTCAACTTGTACCCCACTAATCTTCTGTAGACCGCATAGAACTTAACGGTATTGCGGTATATAAACTGTTATTATTATTATTATAGTTGGAACAAAGAGCTCAAGATCTAATTGCGTCTTCAGCGCCCCCCTTCCAGCAGGTCACTGAACTTCCACTACATTTGAACTCTGATGGTTAATATTCCTAATAGGAAGTAACCAGCATGGCGTAGAACGTGAGAGGGAAGAGAGGAAGAACGCATCAGGATACAGGGAAAAATGCTTGAGTACCTGAAAAAAATTCATGTAAACCGTTCCGAGCTCCCCTGGGAGAACGGTATAGAAAACTGAATAAACAAACACCAGTGTCACCTGAAAAGCTGAGAAGAGATTTGGGGGTTTTAAAAATTATGGGAAATTATTTAAAACAATGTGGGTAAAAACAGATGAATATGGGGTTGTGGCCTAAAAAGAAGTCTCAGAAAAAGAAGGCATTGCGGTCTAGACACATATTTTAATGTAAGAGGCAGCCAACAATTCAAACTCTCCCTCCCTTCAGTGAAAGGAATCAAGAATTTCAGCCAGTCCTTGGTCTTTAAATTATCTCAACTATGGAACGTACTTCCTCTTAGCGTAAGGGGTCCTGGTCCTTTTCAACTTTTTCGCAGATCTTTAAAAACTTTTTTTATTTGCTAAACACTTCGGAAATCAGTCACATTAATAGTTTTTGGACTGTTTTTTTCTTTTTTCTTTGTATCTCCTTTAGTCTCTGTTAACCGAGTCGAGCTCCATGTTGGTTGAAGTCCCGGTATATAAAGCTAAGCTTTAGTTTAGTAATGTAAAATTGAATAGGACCAAAAAAGCATAACTCATGAAGCCTGGTGTACGGTAAATGAGTCTGCTCCATCTGCCCGGCAGGAGTCACACCCCTTACAGCATCAAGCTTCTGGAATTTTCCTTGGGCTAAGCCCTCCAGGACCTGGAAACAGGGTTCTGGGACTTGATAGCTTGTATTACCGTGTTTCCCCCCAAATAAGACCTAAACCAAAAAATAAGCGCTATAATTATTTTTAAAGATGCTCCTAATATAAGCACTACCCTAAAAATAAGCCCTGGTTAATATCAACTCCCGAAGCCCCCCCGACACTAGTACTGCCTAAATCACCGATAAAATCGGACTCATCGATTCAGCAACACCCACCCCGTTGAGACCTGACATACCTCTGCTCCGAGGCCTCCAAAAACAGCAGCAGCGCTCTGATTGGGCTGCTTCTCAGCCTTTCCCACCAGGGCTTTTCCTCTGCCGTGTCACTGATGACATCAGTGATGCAGCAGAGGGAATGCCCTGGTGGGGAAGGCTGCAAAGCAGCCTAATCAGAGCACTGCTGCCGCTGGTGTTTTTGGAAGCCTCGGTATGTCAGTCTCATGATGGGAGGGTTGATGGTATTCTGCTGCACAGGGGGATGGGAGGGAGGGATAGAAAGATACTGCACAAGGGAATGGGTGAGAGGGGAGAAAAGATATTGCACATGGGGGGGGAAGGAAAGGAAGAATTGTGGTGGAGGAGAGGAAGGGAGAGATGATCGTTGTACATGGGGAAAAATAAGATATCCCCCCCCCAAATAAGACAGTGTCATATTAATTTTGGGTCCAAAAAACGCATTAGGGCTTATTTTCGGGGAAACATAGTAATACTATTCCAAATTTTTGCATCTTCACTGTTGTAGTCGCTGTATTAGTGACAGGAGAGGGGAGAAATTGGGCAACTGATATTCTTGTCCCTAGAAATGATCAAATTGAAAGGAGAAATTCCCCCGCAGCATGCAATGAAGTTTCACCAAAGAATTACTAGTCTGAGAACTGCTGTCTGCTCTCTCATCTTATTTTAATATCTTGTAATTGGTTGCTCTCCAAGTTCTCAAAAGATTAAAAAAAAAAAAAAAAAGAACCAAATGTTCAGCAAAGAACATTTGCAAGGGTAGAAAAAGTTCATCGAGTGACATTAACAGTGCTGCTACACATGGCAAGCCTTTTCCTGCCACCCCCATCAAAAGATTCATTTTCTGGCGAGAGATGAGGCCAAGCTTGGTTTTCAAACTCACATCTCAATGCATTGTTGGAGCAGTAGACCCTCTACCCTCCCTCTGAAACCAGTACTATGGTGCCACTCTTTCAAACAGGTGATATCACAAAGCTAGCCTCCAAAAACCAGCTGCTAAGATAAGTAATGTTCCTTAATTTACCACCAGTCTCAATTTATGCAATGAAACCTATTTACAGTAGTACCTTGGATTACGAGTATAATCCGTTCCAGGAACATGCTCGTAATCCAAAATGCTCGTTTATCAAAGCAAGTTTCCCCATAGGAAATAATGGAAATTCGCTTTGATGCATTTCCCCCCCCCAGAGAACCGGCATTGCTCCCCTCGAAGGCCCCCCCCCTGCGATCAGGCACCCCCCCTGCCTCGAACCAGCACCCCCCCCCCCCCGCCACGATCCAACCCCCCCCGACACGATTGGGCACCCCCCCCCCGACACGATCCAACCCCACCCCGACACGATCTGACATCCCCCCCGACACAATTGGGCACCCCCCCCCGCCGCTTCTTACCCTCATCTGGGCACTCTAGAAGATCGGACTCCTCATCTGTTGGGCCTTGAGCATCCGAGCATGCTCAAGGCCTGCGAGTTCACGTTCACGTTCAGAACGTGAACTCGAGGGCCAATCTTCAAGAGTGCCCAGATGAGGGTAAGAAGTGGCGGGGGGGTGCCCAATTGTGTCGAGGGGGGGGTCGGATCGTGTCGGGGGGGTCGGATTGTGGCGGGGGGGGGTGCCCAATTGTGGCGGGGGGGGTCGGATCGTGGCGGGGGGGTGCCGGTTCGAGGCGGGGGGGGTGCCGGATTGCGGGGGGCGGTGCTCGTAAATCGAACCATGCTCGGTTTCCGAGGCACCGATTTTGCAAATGTTTTGCTCATCTTGCAAAACACTCACAAACCGGTGCACTCGTAAACCGAGGTACCACTGTATTAATAATGTGCGTTACGGGTTTGCAAAGTGGTAGAACCTTCAGTACATCGAACTAATTACTCTGTATTGGATCCAGCCCCCTTACCTAGGTTCAGTCAGGACAGAAAAAATTCTCAATTCCGACACAACTCTGTCTAACATAAATCTATTGCTTTTTTTTTTTTTTTTTTGGGGGGGGGGGCAGGGAATGAATATTCAAATCAAAGTCTGCCTTGCATTGCCAGGGTGGGTGGTGGAAAGGGTGCAAAGCACTCTGATTTGGTTGCATTTTGAGTCCTAAGTATGCTTATTCTGTCTTTGAGATCAAGTTCCCAAAACACTAGGAATGAAAAAACAAAACAAATAATCCCTTCCAGTGACTGTCAATGGATGCAGGGCAGGAATGTGGAGTCCCCCACTGCAGGCAGCAGAAGCCAGGGTCAAAGCCATATGGAAAACTCATTGTGGCGGTGTGTCTGGCCACAAAGGCTGAGGTACCTGAGTTTGAGGCACAGAGCCCTTCTAAGTTTAGTTGCAGGGTGTTGGTAACTCCAAGTATGGCATAGTATTTACTTTGGGAGACAGGAGTCTCGTTTATTTATTCCAGTTTTCTATACCATTCTCAAAGGAGAGCTCAGAACGATTTACATGAGTTTATTCAGGTACTCAAGCATTTTTCCCTGTCTGTCCAGGCGGGCTCACAATCTTTCTAATGTACTTGGGGCAATGGGGGGATTAAGTGACTTGCCCGGGGTCACAAGGAGCAGCGTGGGTTTGAACCCACAACCTCAGGATGCTGAAGCTGTAGCTTTAACCATTGTGCCACTCTAGAAATCAAACTGAGTAGAAGGGAGCCAAGTATAGGACAGTGAAGCCTTTGTGACATCACTAATGAGGTTGGCTCTTAAGTCATTGGTGGAATGAGGCATTATGTCACAATACCAGCTCTGGTTATCAAAAGCTGAAACTTTTCACAGTATTTATTTACGGAACGGTTTACATGAGTTTATTCAGATACTCAAGCATTTTTCCCTATCTGTCCAGGCGGACTCACAATCTATCTAATGTACCTGAGGCAACGGTGGGATTAAGTGACTTGCCCAGGGTCACAAGGATCAGCGTGGGTTTGAACCCACAACCCCAGGGTGCTGAGGCTGTAGCTTTAACCAATGCACCACACTCTCCCCAGAACGAGGCTGTTGTGAAAGGACTCTTGTTCAGAGCCTGCCTTGTTTTACCCATATATGGGTTAGTCCTGCTAAGTGAAAAGTTCAACGTACAAAACCCAGTTTTCTCCAAGACTGACAGGAAGATTAAAAAGCTGCACTCTATAACAGGGGTGCCCAAACCTATTCTAGGGAACCCCAGCCAGTCAGGTTTTCAGGCTATCCACAATGAACATGCATGAGACAGAGTTGCATACCAACGAGGCAGTGTATGCAAACCGATCATGAATATTCATTGTGGATAGCCTGAAAACCTCACTGGCTGGGATTCCACTGGACAGATTTGGAAATCACTGTTCTATAGTCTAAATAAGACCGGAACGATGTATATGTTAGATGTGTGCATTTAGTTGCCAAAGAAATTTTTGTGCATGCAAACTATAAGCACATATGTCTACAAATTCACATCTGTATAAAATCGAGCTGCATGTAAAAAAAAAAAAAAAGATTTTGCATGAATTTAAAACAAAAATATTGCAACACGAAGAAATCCAGAAAATTTTTGAAAACATGAACACACTAATGACTTTTTTTTTTTTTTTGGCTGTTCCCATTCCTTGTATTTGTGTGTGTGAATTCTAAGGAGAGAATGACAGGGGGATAAATTTTCCCCCAATCCCCGCGAGTTCTTTTCCTGTCCCTGCCCCATTCCTGCAAGCTCCACCCTCATCTGCACAAGCCGCAAACACTTTAAAATCTCAAGTGTCCAGTTAAGGCAAAGTTTACAGGAATGGGGCAGGGACAGCGACAAAACTCACGGGGACGGGATGGGGAAACTGAGTTCCTGCGGGGATGGGGGGGGGGAAAAAAAAAAAAAAAATCGACCCCTGTGTCATTCTCTACTTCTGAGCAAATCTCATAGCAGTAGGCAAGAGCTGAAAATGCAGCTGCGCCTGCGAGTCATTGACAGATCAATGACTGGCCTAAATAGACATCATGAAGCAACAGACAGCAATGGGCCCATTCTAGCATGTATTCAATAGGGCAGGGGCTGGCAACCCATTGCTCATAGTGTGCCACATTTTCAGGTTTAATTACAACAAACAATTAGGTGCCACCTCTCCCTGCCTCTCACAACCCCTCCAACATTAACAATTAATACCTTTAAGCCCCACAAGTTGAAGATGTTCTCTGCTTGAGCAGTGGGGAAGTCATGCAATGCTATAGAAATGATAAGTAGCAGTAGTAAGTCAATGGCATGCTTCTATCTGATGAGCAGGTGTGGGGAGCAGTGTTCCCTCTAAGCTGCGCTGGCGTGCGCTGGCGCACAAAATATTGCCTCGCAGCGCACAATGTCACGTCACAGCGCACGGCGTACGGAGATGGCAGGCCGCGGCGAGAGGAGAATCGGGCGAGTTGGCGCTGGCGCCCGATATTTTTAGCGCACGGGGAAAAAATTTTGCTCACACCACCCGCCCGCTTAGAGGGAGCACTGGTGGGGAGTGCCAGTGTTATAATTTGTGAACTGAGAATACAGGAGGTATTGATGCCCCTGTATAAGACTCTGGTGAAACTTCATTTAGAATATTGTGTACAATTCTGGAGGCCACACCTTCAAAAAGATATAAAAAGGATGGAGTCGGTCCAGAGGAAGGCTATTAAAATGGTCTGTGGTCTTCACAATAAGACATATGGGGAAAGGCTTAAGATCTCAATCTGTATACTTTGGAGGAAAGGCGGGAGAGGGGAGAGATGATAGACTTTTAAATACCTACGTGGCGTAAATGCGCATGAGTCGAGTCTTTCATTTGAAAGGAAGCTCTGGAATGAGAGGGCATAGGATGAAGTTAAGAGGTGATAGGCTCTGGTGTAATCTAAGGAAATACTTTTTTACAGAAAGGGTGGTAGATACGTGGAACAATCTCCGGAAGAGGTGGTGCATGCAGAGACTGTGTCTGATTTCACGAAATCCTGGGATAGTCACATGGGATCTCTTAGAGCAGGTGTGTCAAAGTCCCTCCTCGAGGGCCGCAATCCAGTCGGGTTTTCAGGATTTCCCCAATGAATATGCATGAGATCTATTAGCATACAATGAAAGCAGAGCATGCAAATGGATCTCATGCATATTCATTGGGGAAATCCTGAAAACACGACTGGATTGCGGCCCTCGAGGAGGGACTTTGACACCCTTGTTTTAGAGAGAGGAAGAGATCGTGGTTACTGCGGATGGGCAGACTAGATGGGCCATTTGGGCTTTATCTGCAATCATGTTTCTATGCTTCTCTATCACTGGCTGGACACGCCACCGACTTCCCCGCTGTTCATACAGCATAGAGTAGTGGAGAGTGGCAGGCACAAGACATCTTCAAATGGTGGAGGCTTGGACATATCCGGTAGCAACACCGACCATGCGATGCTACACAAAATCTCTTGACATGCCACCTTGTAGAACATGTGCCAGGTTGCCTATCCCCTAAAATAAGAAATAAGAGTGACATGTGGATACCAAATAAATTATAACTACTATCATCCTTCCAATTGGAGCTCTAGCAGCCCTATTGTTCCTGGAAATAGCTTTGTAGGTTCTGATATCTTTTAACTAGACTAATAATACCTACAAGGTCTTAAACTCTCACACATCCATTTTTGCTGGTTCTTTTAAAAAGGACCGACCTATAAAGACTTCAGGGAAATGCCTTGTACAGTTGGAAGCTGAAATTGCTATTGAAATACCATGCTTCTAGTAGGACATTTGGTCATGCATATTTTTTATGCGGATGGATGTCACACTACAACGGAATTGGCAGCCAGCTCACATAGATTATCCAGGCTAGGGGCGTTTTCTTTGTAGGGTCAAGGTGGGGTAACTGACGAGGATTTAATTACATTGAAGGAAATCACTGGATCCTACAGACTGCTCTCATGTGATCTTTGCACTTGACTCTCTTTACCCCAGAATCATAAATCCTAGAAGGAAATCCCCAAGGTTGAAAGGACGGTCATTCCAGCACCTTTATGGCATATTTTGCCAACAGAAAACTGCGGTTATAACAACCTCAAAAGCAAAATCAGAACTTTTTGTTATTTAAATTATTTATAGTCCTCGCGCTCTATAAATCCTCAGTGGATTACAATTAGTGCATACATAACATACCATGAATCTTTATATACCGCAAAAGCCTTTCAGTTCGAGGCGGGTTACAAAAGAGTCAGGCTGAGTAGCGTCAGTGATCTACGTGAGTATGCAGACAGACGAAAGAGTTTCACAATGAGGTTAAGAAAAACAATCTTTTCAAGAGGGAGGTGGACAAAGAGGGAGGACAGTCGTTGCTCGAGAACTTACAACATGGGACTGAAGGAACAGAGGAGGCGGAAGACTTATCCTGGGGGTTTTAGGGTGGATTGCTGAGTTTGGAGAAGAGGTGTGTTTTTCGGAGCTTTCTGAAGCGCATGTAGGAAGTAGATACTCTGACCAGTGGATTCCATTCAGGGAATTTGGTGGCAACTTGGTAGGGCAGGAGTCTGTTGATGAATCTTTCTCAAGTGCATCCTTTGACCAAAGGGAAGGTGAAGAATGAATGAAGTCGTGTAGATCGTCCAGGTCCGGTGAATATGAACCGATTTGTAAGGTATTTTGGCAGTAGACCATGTAGTGCTTTGTAAAAAAGAGAGACAGCCAAATCTGAAAAGCCCTCGGCTCTCTATTGTCAACCATAAAAGATAACCTCAAAGTACGCTTAAACACAAATTAAGTGGGACAATCTTCCCCCTTTATCACCATTAGACTCTAAAACTATAACAGAGGGTTTAGACCAGGGGTGTCCAAACTGCGGCCCCGGTCAAGGACAATGCAGTGTTTTCCTCTGCTGTTCCCGGGTGTTTACCGTCTTGCCGGCTCCCTCCTCTGTCTTGCTGCAGCGTTTGCACGTTTGTGCAGCCCCAGAAACATTTTTTTTCGGCCAATGCGGTCCAGGGAAGCCAAAAGGTTGGACACCCCTGGTTTAGACACTCTGGGATACTGCTTTCAAATAAGCATAAACTCAGATAAGCATAAACTATTTCATTAAATCCAGTCCTGGGCATGCAGTGGAAAGCATGACGTGCTAGGGAGCCCCTGAAATTCCCATGGGTACATCTGCAAGTCTGTCACTAGGCTGGGGAGCCCCAGGAGTTTCTTAACTGCGCCATGGACAAACTTAACTACCCAAGAAGGTTTGTGCTTCTTACTTCTAATTAATTAAGATAATGAAAAAAAAATTAAACAAAAATTCAACTTTTACAATAAGCATCTCCACGCTGACAATGCATTGGCGAGGTTAAAGGCCGTGAACACTTTCTCTGGTAAGCTCACACAGATTAACAGGGCATCCGTCCTCTATCCACTGAAAGTCACTGCTTAAAGATAAATACGTGCTCTTTTCTGCTGACTGTCGGTACGTGTCGATGGTTGCCAAGCCCTCCAAAACATTGCATTCTTACAGCCACAGTCTGCAGGCTGGAGAGAAAAAAAAAAAAAAATGGTAGTCGAAAAATGATGAGAAGCGATGGTGCAATCGGAAAAATGCAAAACAAAAAACAAAAAACCCCAACCACCCCCAACTGTATATACACTGCCCTAGAAATGAACTTTGAGTCATATCACCTTAAGCTGTAGCCGTAGAACAAAGTCTAGCGCTTTTTTTTGTGTCTGTAAACTTTCATAACAGTACATATACACTGAAGAACTTGATTTAGGAACATGCATACAGATTTGCTACTGAAATGTAACCCGTGCTGAGTTCTTTGGAGAGAATGGGATGGAAAGCGAATAAAATAAATACCATGCTGATTATCCCTAAGCAGTGTGCCGGGAGGAGACTGGTGAAAGTTCAGTGAGGCCAAGGGGCACTTGAGAAGCCCTCTCCCTGGGGTGGCCTCACCTAACCTCAGGAGCATCTGTAGGGCTCTCTCCCTCACCCCTCAACGCTTGCTGGCATGAGCCAATTGTACTTTGCTGAAACCAAAGAGCAAGCCACCAGCTGACAAGGCAGAGCTGTGGGATGATTACTACGGTATATTGAACACAGGAACACCATACACAGCAACTTCTAGTCCACATGGACTAATTTTGCAAGCTTTTGCTCCAGATATTGAATAGGAAAAAAAAAAAGCTTAAATGAACAATGTATTTACAAAATATGATAAAAGTGCTCTTGCAAAAAAACCTACAAGATATCTTTGAGAAAGGAAAAAAATGTAATTTTATAACCAGGCACCTACCCATAGGGTAGTAAAAATGCATAAGAACATAACATTACCATACTGGGACAGACTGAAGGTCCATCAAGCCCAGTATCCTGTCTCCAGCAGTGGTCAACCCTGGTCCCAAGTACCAGGCAGAAACTCAAAGAGTAGCAACATTCCAGAGCTGAGATTGTGATGTCATAATGCCTCAATTCCACCAATGCCAGCCTCATCAGTGATGTCACAATGGCTTCATTGTCCTAGACTTGGTTCACATAAGAGCTGCCAGGTCTCAAGCACCTAGCTAGATCCCAAGTAGTAAAATAGATTTTATGCTGCTTATCCTAGGAATAAGTAGTGGATTTCCCCAAGCCATTTCAATAATGGCCTATGGACTTCTCTTTTAGGAAATTTTAAACCCCCTTGAAGCTAACTAAAAACCCCGCTAAGCAACTATTTCAAACCTGTTTTATGCAAAACAGCAGTACTATTGTAACTAGCCAAAAATGCATCCATTTGAAGAGCGATCGCGTACAACAGTCTTGTACCTGGTGGAACTGATAATTTTCTACAATCCATAGCTGCTCACGCCACCCCTGCTCTGCCCAAAAACTGCCTATGAACACACCTGCAGCCAAAAACAAAGAAAAAACTGAAGATATGATGTACAAGGTGTAAAAACGGATCTTTATTAAAAAGGTTCAATGTAGCATTTAAAACTGAATGAAAAATATAAAAACGGTTCTCAGGTGCGAGTCCACAGGACTCAACACGGTCCGTGTTTCAGAAAACACTCCTTCCTCAGGGATCCTAAGCAACGCACTGTTTCCAAATGCAAAGACTCATAGAACCAGACAAAACAAATGAAGCCTTGAGGCACATGAACTATCCTATCCAGCAGCAGTGCAAAAATGCTAGCAGCCAGCGAAAACGCTAGCATTTTTGCATTTCTATCTGTATTTGTATCTGTTCTCTACCATTTGGTATTAGAGATACTGTTTCTTTGTGAACGTTTTGCTTCCTTTTCAAAGAGTTTATTTTCTTTGATGTAAAATGTAAATACAAATTCAAAAAAAAATAAAAAAATTCAAAAAACAAGCACCACCTTAGTGGGTACCTCCTTTTAGGTGCCCCACTGCCACGCAACAAGTGCCCATTCTATAACTACATATACAAATAGGCAGCTACAATTAATTCAGTCTTGGAACAATATTTACACTAAAGTATTGCTAACAGTATTTAACTTTCTAATTTCAATATTAAGAAGTCTTACCCTCCCTCTTTGATGTGGTCGCTGTAAAATTTCCATCATGCTAAAGAAACCCTCCCTCTGGAGTTCATAAGATGTAACACGTGTAGGCAACCTATCCAGGTGTGTTTGGAAATTATTTTGTACCACGCCAACGACATCCAAAACAAAAGCCATTACGATACTTCTGTATCTTCCCACCACATTATTTTGGTCCAAAACTGCATTTATTGGTTCTGTGAGAGGTCAACATGTCTGAGGAGGAATCCAGCTAATAGCAAATGCCATTTGAGGTCCAAGAGTATTCTAAAGACCCTCAAAGGGATAACAAAAGAGAAAAGTTATTTCCTGGATCAAAATTTGCTTAAGAGAGAACAAAGCACAAGACTAAATGGTGAGATATATATATATATAGATTTTTATTTATTTTTTTTAGCAAGGGAAGGTATTCCACAAGAACTGATGCTGTTCTATTTATTCTTACATGGTCTGCCCAGGTCTCGACTGCTATGTTGCACTCTCATTACCTTTTTTCAACAGGAGCGTAGAACATATAAAAAGGTGCAGAGAAAGGCTGCAAAGACAATTAGGGGACCAGGACTTGGAGATTTAGGCCTCTTCAGTTTCGGAAAAAGCAGAGAAGATAGGCAGAAGTATACAAAATAATGAAAAGTGTAGAGAAAGTGAAAAGAGAATTGCTTACTGCGACTCAAAACATGAGAGCTTAAACTATGGAGTCGGAGAAAGTGTTCACTGAAGGCAAGGTCCTTGACCCCTGTAAAATGATTAGGTTGACCAAGGAGTTTTAAGACGTTTGGGTAGAAGAGAGGGGAATTAACTCATCTAACTGCACTAGATGTTTTAAATTGGGTGGTTTGGATGGGTCTGGATAGCTTTTATTCTATTACATTTGAAGTTTTGTTGTACATAATTTTGGTCATGCCTTTGAGCTTGGAATGAGAATTGATAAGTTTTAACTTATATCATGGTAGCAGTGGCCAGAACCGTCACCAGGGCAACCATCTCCACCTGGATCACCAAGAAGGACCATGTGAAATAAGCACCGATTACAAAGGGAGATTACACGGCCTTAACCTTACCACCATGCTTCAGAACAGCAACTGCCATCAGAACCACCCTAGTCTTCCTCCTCCCCCATCCTTCAAGAGATAGCTGGGAGTGCTCCGTGTTCTGCAACTGGTCTACCCCAGTACCACAAGAAAGTTGGTGACTCAAGAAAATTCAACCTATAACCCAAATACTACTATTATAGATATAACCACTATCTATTCCACCTTGAGTATTGCGCAGAGTTTTGGTCGTTGTATCCCAAAGAAGATATAATGGAATTAGAAAAGGTTCAAAGAAGAGCAACCACAATGATAAAGGAAATGGAACACCTCTCATTTGAGGAAAGACTAAAGAGGTTGGGGTTCTCCAGATTGGAAAAGATAGAGTTAAGGGGGGGACATGACTGAGGCCTACAAAATCCTGTGATGTAGAAGAAGTGAATTGACTTTTCACCCTTTCTAAAAGTACAAAAAGCAGGGGCACTCAATTAAATTACATGGGAATGCTTTTAAAACAAATTGGAGGAAATTATTATTTTTTTTTTTTTACTCAATAAATAGTTAAGCTCTGGAACTCATTGCCAGACGAGGTATTTACAGCAGTTAGCATAGCTAGGTTTAAGAAAGGTTTGGACAAGTTCCTGGAGGAAAAGTCCATATGCTATTGAGACAAGGGAGAAGCCACTGCTTGCCCTAGATCACTGCTTGCTACTAACTACTAATTGAATTTCTGCCACGTACTGTGACCTGGATTGGCCACTGTTGGAAACAGGACACTAGGCCAGTTGGACTATTAGTCTGATCCACACCAACTCAGAAGCGATGCCCTGGAAGCTGACTGCACCGTGGTGGGACACTATAACAAAATTAAGATGCAAATAAGTAAACTAAAACCCTTTTACCAATCAAGGGACCCGACACGGTCCATGTTTCGGACAAACCTTCGTCAGGGGTCCATGGTGAGAAAGGTTGGGACATACCATAAAAAATGAAGATAAGTAACAAAGTGCCCGTATACTGTGTTCGCCGAGGATTGCTGCAAAAAGTAAAGCGTCTCAAGGAAGCAGTAAAAAGAGGACCATGGACCCCTGACGAAGGTTTGTCCGAAACACGGACCGTGTCGGGTCCCTTGATTGGTAAAAGGGTTTTATTTTACTTATTTGCATTTTAATTTTGGTACAATAAATTTTTGCCTGCATCTTGTACACAGTCTGCAGTTTTGTTTGTTTCTCCTGCTTGGTTTTTTTTCTGCAAAGTTGGACTTTCTCCTTTGTTTTGTGGGACACTATAACAAGCACATGCATCACATGAAATGGTCATCCAGAGTGTGAAAGATATATTTCAAAGTACAAAGTTGCAAGCTGCCAGATTTGGAACCAAAGAGTTTTTGCAAAGAATTCTATTTACTCAAACATAAAGGCAAATTCAATAGGTATTACCCAAAATAAAATTTAGAAATGCGCTTTGTGAATATGGCATAGGAAGAGGTATGGCAAGTAGAGAAAAGGAGGTATTGATGGCCCTGTATAAGACTCATTTAGAATATTGTGTACAATTCTGGAGACCGCATCTTCAAAAAGATATAAAAAGGATGGAATTGGTCCAGAGGAAGGCTACTAAAATGGTGTGTGGTCTTTATGATAAGGAATATGGGGAACAGACTTAAAGATCTCAATATGTATACTTTGGAGGAAAGGCGGGAGAGGGGCGATATAATAGAGACGTTTAAATAACCATGTGGCGTAAATGCACATGAGTTGAGTCTTTTTCAACTGAAAGGAAGCTCTGGAATGAGAGGGCATAGGATGAAGTTAAGAGGTGATAGGCTCAGGAGTAATGAGGAAATACATTTTTACAGAAAGGGTGGTAGATGCATGGAACAGTCTCCCGGAAGAGGTGGTGGAGACAGAGACTGTCTGAATTCAAGAAGACGTGGGATAGACATGTGGGATCTCTTAGGAAGAGATAATGGTTGGGCAGACTAGAAAGCCATTTGGCCTTTATCTGCCATCATGTTTCTAATCACACTGCTCCTCACACACTTCTAACAGCGCCGATTCCCAGTACAAATGGAGGCAGACCATGACAGTGGGGTTCCCCAGTTCTGTATCCCTGCAATCCACCAGCTCAGCTCAGTATATTTACTTTGTCCCTGTGGAAAACCCTGGAAATCTGTCTGGGGTTTTATCTTCACATGATGCAACTCTTGACTAACTTCATACAGATGTTATCACCCTGCTATTTGCTCTCTATAAAATGTTCTTTCAAATACCCCAAGGCTTCAGGTTGCCAATCTGGAATCTCGTGCAATGCTGGCAAATTGCTTCTTTTTCTGCACTGCAACCAGAAAAGTAGGTGGAGGCACCTGCTGGCCCCTGACCTACTTTTTGCTTGTTGGTTTGTTTAACGAAATCCTGAATGCCGGTATCTGGAGACCTTTACTCTCATGTCACTTAATTTGCAGACCTCACTTCACTGGGACCATTCTGCCTCTTCACTTTCAAAATGTGGTTAGTCAGGAGAGCACATCCTATTACATAAGAATATGAAAATAGCCTTACTGGGTCAGACCCATGGTCCATCAAGCTCAGTAGCCCGTTCTCATGGTGGCCAATCCAGGTCACTAGTACCTGGCCACAACCCAAGGAGTAGCAAAATTCCATGCTACTGATCCAGGGCACAGTCAAATAAACAAAAATAGAGGCCAAATTCTCTCAAGAACGTGAGAGTAGAGTGATCAAATGAAGATAGCAAACATAGAACAAGAACACTCTATTATGTATTATCGTCAAATTTGAAAAGCACTTGTACAGCTGATAGTGAATCAAAAAGTGCTCAGAGATATGGAGGTGATAACAGGATGAAATCCAATACTACCACCTCACCGCCCAATCATCGCTTAATTCAAAGCACCAGCTGTCAAAAGTTGTTTGTTATGCACAATTGCTTCGGGTGCACTAAGCTACTGATTTTGTATAAGATAGTCAAATATCAATGGTTTGAAACAGCAAACTTATCTTGCGCTTGCGGGTTCTGACGTGACACAGACACGTTTCGCTCCTGCCTCAGGGAACCAAAGGAGAATTTGCAGGGCTACTTAAACTGTGCAGGCGAGATGAAACTCACAGGGAAAGCAGGAGTAATCCAGTTATATATTAAATCAGTAAAGCTTCAAATAAATATAATTTTTTTTTAAAAACAAACAAGCTGGCATACCTCATCCAATTTAAGGGAGGAGGGACTGATTTAGAAGTTTTCAGGAGGAGGAGGTTAACTTTGCAGTTTTAAGAGGTTGAGAAAATCTTTTAAAGCATGGTCTGATATGCAGGATTAGCTTAAAATCTGTAAAAGAGTGGGGAGAAGAGTATGAAATCAATTCATCCATTGGGCATGTGGCAAAATACCCCATGCCAAAAGGGGAATCTGACAAGGGAATTTCATTGTTAGAAAAGAGGGGTTTTTCCAGATTAGGTCAGCCAAGCCTGGATAAAGAAACATTTATTTTAAAGTTATTAACCAATTTAATCACGAACTGGGGGCCTATATTTATGGATTTGCTCTCTTCATTGTTATATTCCACATCAGATACAATAGATCGTGTGGGTAGTAGTAGGAATTTTCCTTATTGGGTGTTAAGTTGGGTAAGCTTTGAAGCAGAAGGATCATTTCCCCTTAAAATCAAGGGTATATATATTGCGAACCTAAACCTTCCTATTGTGTATTCTGGATGATCGAGGGAGCACTATACAAACAAGCAGAAATAATAGCAGTCTTGACTTTCGCCCTTTTGATAGGCAATGTGTGAAAAGTAGGGAAACCACTTTTCTTCTTTAGGAAGCTGCCACTTCTCAGACCTGCCAGTAGAGGGCAGCAAAGGAGCGTTTCAGTTCCGCCTGCTCCGGGTATCAATCATTTCCAGGAAAATGTGTTAACTGGAGGAATGTCACAGGCTGGTACTTCTGGCACACATCATTTAAAAGTGGTGCTTGTCCCAGCTCTAAAAAAAAAAAAGCATTAAAATTAAATGCAAAAAGTACAAAAAAAATGTTTCTTTGAACCTGTTATTACAAGGAAAAAAAAAAATAGTGAAACACAGAGGTCCTTGCCTAAAACGAGTAGGCAAGAAATAGCTGATGTAAACATGTTATGAAATGAGCCGTGTTTGTGTAACTGCGGGGTGTGAGGGCTGATTGTGCAATGTTCTCTCTCCAGCAGCAATAAAAACGGTTGCGCTGTTCTATGGGAGCTGTACATTTCCACCGTGTCCCCCCCCCCCCCCAAGTTGAAACAGAAAATCTACTTTTTTAAAAAACGCCTCTATAAAAGCAACTTTTTTTGGGTTTTTTTTTTGCCAAACTGCTGCAGCCACAACAGGAAATATCTGGCGCGCTGCGAAGCTCCAACTTTCTTTCCGGCTCCCACAATGAGGTAAATCAATCGGCCGGAGAAGGGGGGGGGGGTTTCTCGCGTCACGTGCCTCGGGCGAAAATTCCTGAAATAGCAGGCGGGAAGCTTTTACGAGAAGGAGGCTCGGCCGCGCCCGCGCTAGCCCGGGCGTGCAACCGCTGCCAGAACATCTGGCTGTTCGAGGCCGGGAGCTGCCTTTCCCCTCCCCCTCCGCACGCGGAGACAGAACAGAGAGAGGCAACCCGTTTCTGGACGCTGGGCATTTTTCCAGAGCACATCACACCGTCGGGGGGGGGGGGGGGATTGGCAATCGGCCTTCAGCCAGACGCCATCCAACCCGATGACTCAGAGTGGGAGACTTTTAGGAGGCGAACGATTCCTTGACATATTAGATAGTCACCACACTTGAACTGCGCGCGCCGTGCGAACACTTCCCCGCTCGCCCCCCCCCCTCCCCCACCCGCTGGCTAAACAAAGTTAACTGAAAAGCACAAACTCCTCCTCCGATCTTATGCCTTAAAACAGCCACTATTCAGGTTAGATTTGTATTTCCCAAGGAAATTCCTAGCCGGCAACACTCCTCCTAGTAAATCCAAAAGAGACTTTGACCTGAGTCTAGCAAGGGTGGGGCTGGCTTTATGTGCCCCAATACATCAGTAGTTTACAGATTCCTAAAGTATTTCACGTCCACGCTATCTTTGATTGCAAAACAATATCGTGTTTGCACAGCTATAGATAAAAACTGTTTAAAAAAAAAAAAAAGCCCCCCCCCCCACTCCCCACTTTTTTATGCATACCAATTGGAACTCTGTTTCAAAGAGCAAGCCCCTTACATCTCTGGCCTCATTTCACGGCCTCTTACCAAAGCAATGACCCCCCCCCCCTTAAGAAAGCTGTTACGGTACCTTGCCGGTGCCTTCTCTGCTTAGAAGCGAGGAGTGACATAGTGATCCTCAAACCTGCACGATTCACATTCTGGCCAGCCTAATGGTTTGCAAAACGTTCGGTATTGCGTCAGGTTGGAGAAATGAGCTAATAGGTGCTTGGGTAGCCAATCACCTTCCTGACACAGAGGGAGACAGCCACGAGGTCCCACTTAACACGAAAGCTGGCTTTGGGCCCAGAACGGGAGGGATGCGAGATTTCTCACACATCATGTTTTTGAAACCCTGCCAACATTATTGAAGCCAGTTGCTCCCCACTCAACTTGTTCTTCTATTTTGGAGTCTTTGAGAAAAATGCTCAGGGAAGCAGAATCCACGGCTTCAGAACCACCGGACAGGGGTGGTTAAGTGCCTGTTTTGGCTATGATCCTCGCACTGAAAGGTCACCGTTTCAACTTTTATAAGGTTGGTGAACCACACAGCCTTATTCCTTCTCCAAGAGAGAAAACTAAGGGGCAGCTAGCGGAACATGTGAAAAGTCCACAACCATAGAACAAGACTAGACTTTGCAGCCTTCCTCTGTGGTCAGAATGAGACAGAAACCCCCTTAAAGCTAGGGAACTGTGGAAAAGGTGCATTACGGGTGCCTTTCCCTGACCACAAAAGGGTCCACAAACCAGGCCAGTCCATTATCGGGCTTCCCCTGCCTTCTTTGGCTCAAATAATTCCCTGTGCTTTCTTGCTGTTCACCACCTCCCTTAAGAGGCCCTTCCAGGCTCTTATATTTACAACACGATAGCTCTACATGTTTATGATGCCATAAAGAAAGTTGGAAAAAACAAGTCAACGGTGGTGTTGAGAGAGGGCCAAACGTACTAAGATTTGCAAGCAGTGTTATCTTATAGGACAGAAAATGGTGACTACAATTTGAGAATGCATTTAGAAGAGGGTTTCTTCGTCTCTGCACAAGTTACAAGTACATTAGAAATTATATATTTACCTAGTTCAGCCTCCTTCAGACCAAAAATACGGCATTTTTGCATTGATCCAGGAGAAAGTGAAAACCGCAACTCCATTTCAGCTAACTTCTGCCCGACCCCTCCGAAAAGACGACGACCAAGGCAAATCACTGGACCAGTCTACCCAGTGAACTTATTTACCATAAGAAGCGGTCAGACATGCTCAAAGCTGCCCTCTTAACCCTTCAGTCTACTCCGAGAGCCAGTCCTTAGCTTCAGAATAGAGAATGACGCGGGGACACATTTTCCCCCGTCCCCGCGGGAACTCAATTTCCCGCCCCGTCCCCGCCAGTTTTGTCCCATTCCTGTAAGCTCCGGCCTTAACCGCACAAGCCTCGGACCCTTGTGATGTTAAAGCGCTCGAGGCTTGTGCGGAGGAGGGCGGAGCTTGCAGGAAACGGGGCAGAGACAGGGCCAAAACTCGCGGAGTCGGGACGGGAAAATGAGTTCCCGCGGGGACGGGGGGGGGGAATGTGTCCCCGTATCAGTCTCTAATTCAGGCCTTTCAAGGATTCTCCTTAACCTTATGAAAGTGATTCCCCAACGGTACTTTGTTGTTGTTGTTTTTTAATTTCAGAACTACCGGGAGCCTCAGAAATGAAGGGAGGGAGGGGGCGACGTTTATTTCCCGCTACATTTGCTTCCACCGGGAAGTTTCTGTACAAATCGAAAACGTGCTTAGACCACTTCCGTCTTCCTGAGAGAACCAAGCCAGAGTCTCCTACAGTTCCCGCTTTTCGTTTCACAGCGAGAGCAACAGATGCAGCCCCGGTTCTAGGATCTGCTTAAACCGGTCCTAGAAGACTCCCGGGAACGGTCGTCTCCGGCCTCTGCCAAACTGTATTGCACCGGAGCAGAAGAACCGGGTGCACAACGTCTCCAACCCCCCTCCCCCCCTCTAGCAGCCTGGTGACTAAAATGCCCATAACACAGACTTGCGATGTTTTGTGACAAGTGCCGGTTTGTAGGGAGCTGCTGCTGTCCCCGCCCCTCCCCCAGACGTGGCGACCACTCGCCCACTGTGTTGAGGACCCTGGTGCTCCAGCAGCAACTCGCCCGCCCTCAACAGAGTTTCCGGGGTTCTTAAGAACCGACTATTCTCACGCACACTAAAGCCAAAGTATTTCTTTAAGCCAGCCCTAAAAATACGCTACCGAAAGCCCGAGCTAAGCTTAATGCAATCCTTTCCCCGTAAACTGGTCTCCAAAGAGCGTGGCTTCCGAAATGTACTATTGGCATGAAATAGTTTTTGTTACACCGTCACACAGGCCAAAAACAATAAAGAAATAAAAAACCCTACGTTATATGTCATTGGAGGAGGGCGGCAAAACGAAGGTTTGAAGTTTTTTAACAGACAAAGTCGATCTTGCCTAGTGGAGACACCGCCTAAGCCTTAAGGAGTGCACACACCAGTGGCAATTGCAAAAGTCCTTGCAGGTAGATCCCCCCCCCCCCTTACCTGATGTATAGAGGTGGCGATGGAGCTGCTGCTGCCGCTGGAGTAGGACTCGGAGTGGCCTGGGGAGCCGCTGCTGCCACGGGAGGAGCTGTCGAAATTCCCGGGATAATCCTGGTACATGATCCGGGATGGATGCCAAAAAGAGAAGAGAGATTTCAAAATTCACTCCCTTCCTCTCTCTCCCCCTCTTAGTTCTTCTTTATGAGATCTTTCAAAAATCCACACCAAACAGTCAAAATAAAATCCTTTCCCTGGCCTTTTTTTTTTTTGTGAGTGAACTTGAAAAAAAAAATTCTTTATGTCACAAAACTAGTTTTGTTTTTAAACTAGAAGTTACGACAAAAAAAGAAACTAGGTCCCAGGATAACACTAAATATCTGTGTGTATTTATTTTCCCCCACACTATACTGGGCAGAAAGAAACAAACAAACAAAAAAATGACTAGGGGGATCGTTTGGTTGCACGTCCTCCGATTTTATTATCCTGATTACTTTGCAACAAAACCTCTCGTGTATCTGTCAGCATGGCCTCTAAGCTTCCAAGTCCTATTCTGACTAGCTTTGATGACTCAATAAAGCATTTTGTCTCCTGTAGACGTCCTAATTATTTCTCTTCGCCTTCCCTCCCTCTTCGCCCTCTCGCTCTGTGATCCGTTTCCTTGTTCCAGTAATGAATAACCACTTTTTTTTGCCACTCTCTCGATCGCTGGCTTCCTTTACTCTGTCCTGATGACTCAGTAGAATGGTATTACAGTAGTTCAACGCCACTCTTATTATCACCTCCTCCCGGCCAGCGTGTTCATTTACGTCAGCTCGGCTCGTACCAATCCCCGCAGGGGAACGGGGGAGACGACAGAAAGATCCTCCTTTTATTCAAGCGGCGCCGCCCAGTGCCTTCCTAGCCGTCGGAGGCGCCTGCAAGTCGGCCCTGCTTTAACTAATTGGCTTGCGCTGTCGGAGGCTCGCAAGCGTCGTACTTTGCTTTCGTGCATTAACCGTGCAAAATCACTATTGCAGCCCCTCTAACCCCCGCTTTTTCCCTTTCAAGATTGTTCCATTGACGCATGTTGCCAAAAATGGGCATTTGCGTTATATGACGCGAGTACGGGTTTCCTTGGTTAAAGTGACGCCATTAAAACAGGGATTCCCTTTTTTTTTTTTCTAGTGAACGTATGTTTAAAGGGGCTTCGAAGCAGACCCCACACCACAAAGAAGCTGAATTTAAGGCTTTGACGGTTGACTTGCACCTTTGCGATCAAGTCCCTTCACCACAGAAATATATAGATATCCAATCTTGTAATATATAAAAATACAGATGTGAAATCTTTTATCGTATCCCAAAGAGTAAAGCAGCTAATTTTGCTAGAGTAATTCTTCTGTAGTATATGACAACTTTGTGTTGAAACTCACAACTTGTAACACCTTTCCACTTTGCAATGGTGTCACGGGTAAACCCATCCCTTACCTGGCTTTGTATATATTGCCTCATTATTTTTTTATTTTTTTCGTAAAAGGCTTAAGTCATCAGAGCTCCATGAATCATCTTTGAATTCTTTCTTTGGGTTTCTGTGTGAATAATTGAAGTTGTTCTGAGGTGTTATTTTTAAATTGTAGCAAGGTAACAACAACCACTTGACCTTGTTATAGGAAATAACAAGGGGCGGGGCATGATCATGAAGCTTTTCCTCTGAACTTTTTTTTGAAAAGGGGGGTGGGAGAGATTGCAAGCTGGAACGGAACATCAGACTACATTTTCCCTTTAGCTTCTTCCAGCCTGACGTCACGCGGAGCCCCCGGCGCCGGTAAGCAGCGCATCTTCCATTCGCCTCACACTTTCGAGAAATCCAGCCCTTTCCGATGAGAAAGCTGAAAGCTCCTTAGCTTTGTGGCTCATTACTGGCAACATAAAACGGCTTGCGTTTTGAATATTTCTCCAAGTTTACTGTAGTCCCTCCCCAAAACAACAACAAACATTAGAAGGTGTCAAACATATTTGCACCGTAGACCCAAAGCTATTGAGGCAGACAGATACAAACGTGCACAACCCAGAAATCATATATGCAAGGCACCTTAAGAAAATATTCTGTACCTGCATTATAAAAACTGCCAGTACGTTATCTCCAGTTTTCAATATGACATTCCAACGAGTTGCCATAGCTTGGAAATGCCAAAAAAGACCCCCACAACACATGATCCCTTACTGATGAGCAGCAGTGGCTGACAGATTGTACTGAATATTGAATGTGTATATAAAAGCAGCATAAGTATAGTCATTCAGAAAGGAAAAAATAGGATTAAAATATATCCAGATGGTAAGCATCAGTTGCTGGGAAGTGCATTTTAAGAGGAACTCGGCGGCCTCCCCCTCCCCTCTTCCCTTTGTCTAAAAATAAACCCGACCTCTGTTCTTTCCCTCCTCCCCTTCCGCTAAACACTAAACTTACTCCTCTCCGCCCCCACGCTACAAATCCTCTTGTACTTGGGCAAGGCGGCTGGGGTCCGCACGCGGGTACAAGCGCCTTGGCCGGCTAGGGAGGCGCGCGCAGACCAAACCAACTGTCTTCCAAAGGGGAAAGTTAAGACCTGACAAATAAATTGGTTATGCAGGTTCGGTTTTGATTTTAAATGTTTAAATAAGTGGCAATTTTTTTTTTTTAGCTGGTCTTGTCGGGAAGTCGTTTGCTAAGTTTCATTTGAAAAGGGAAGAGTAGTAGTAGGAATTATGAAAGCGCCCGCGCCCCCGGCCAATGGCAAGTTACGTCCCTGTATTCTGTGGAAAGGTGCGCGCTTCCCGCCGTGAGCCTTCCGGGCAGGGGTTGCAGCCCCCGCGCGCTATTCCAGAAGGTGGCACGTGCGGAGACTGAAACCGAACATCATGGAATTTATGAAAGTACCGTGGATCTATGCTGCAAGGCAAAAGTAGTGAAAGAAGCACTAGAGGCAGCGCTGTGGGTGTTTGAGCACCCCTAAAATAGAACAAACTCCTTGAATGTGTTCAGGGAGAGAAGATTTATGTTGGGTAGATGCTAGACATGGGAGAGAAGAAATACAGAGAGAGGGAGAAGAAGCTGGATATTAGAGGGGGGAGATGGAGATGGAGGAAATGAACATGGGATAGGGAGATGGAAGGGATGCTGGATACTGGTGAGGGAATAGGCAATGCTGGACATGAGATGGAAAAGATACTGGATAGAAAAAGAGGGTCATGGAGTTGATCATGGATATGGGAGAGGGAGGAAGATCCTACATCTTAAGACCAGGAAAGTGACTGATAGGGAGATTGAAATGAAAGAAGGGAGTGAAGATGACAGGGAGAATGGGGGAATGGTTATCTGTAGTTCTTGTCCATTCCCGTTGTCACCGGTGTAAATAAAGAATTTTCTGGAATGACTTTGAGGCAGAAATGGAGGCAGAGAAAGGAGCAGGACAAGAGGTCTATGTATAAAATCTTCTCTAAAATTGCTCCCCCTTAGTATCACTGTAATCCCCAAGGGAACCTATTTACTAGTTATGCACTTAACACAAATGAATGTAAGTTAATGTGAACTGATGAGCATTAACTCAGTTTGTAAGCTCTCTTGGGCAGATGAAACTACAGGGAAATAAAAATTGTTCTGCCTGCACATCCCTATTTTCATAAACAAATTCTGTTGTTCCAGTTGCAAAAGTCGTAGGACTCTGTCTTTCTCATATCAGAGCCCTAAAATGTTACCTAAAATAGTGTCCCTCTTGCTCACACATACAGAAACTAAAGAGCGTCACATGGCCACAAAAAGCGGACCCTGGACATTGCAGGGCAGTGACATCCTATGCCATCCAGATCACAACTCCAGGTGCAGGTTTTGGAACCCGTCTGGGTAGTTCTCTGCTCAAGAAGTTTGCAATGATCTTTTTTTAGTAATGTACAAAGAGGAGAATGCAGCCAGTGTATGAGGAAATACGGCCACAGCTGCAAACCATTTTCTTTGAAAAAATTCCAGTGATGCACGCAACATGGTTGAGACTGTGTACTGAGGCATGAAAGATCAGCATGCTGGCAAAATTCATCCATGGAGAGGAGAGGTAATATGGCTATTGGGATGCTGCAGTGCCAATCATCACAAATCTTTCAATCATGTTTACTTCAATATTGTTCAGGCAGCAGCGCTTTTAAAACATGGAGCAAATCTAGAGTTCACTCTAGTTAACATTTTTTTTTTTTTTTTAAGTCTTCCATCCATCAAAGTACAATGGACTTGAAAATCAAAACAGCTCAATTAGTGTTGGAAGCCAGGTCATCCATTTTCCCCGTTTTGTATGTTTTACAGAATTTTGAGAAGTTTGTCTTAAAACTGGGAGTCAGCTGAATCTCTAATTGTAACAGACTAATCCAGTTACAGAGATAACTGGTCAACAGATGTCAGGTCTGAAAGTGGCACACACCAAGAAGCATTGTTATATTTTTTTGAAAAGGGTTTGTAGAACAAGAGGAGCCGTGTAAGGGATTGATAGTGATGCACGATACGGCCTTGGTAACAGATTTGAGGAAAGCCTGGAATAACCACAGAGAACAGCTGGGCACGGGGAAGCTAGAATGACCTTGGAGACCGATTCCTGAGTGGCACCATAGCCGGTGGGGAAAAGGGGTGGGCACCTATTGCATTTTTACTCCCTAATTCTGTAAACGTGTGTGTACAATTTAACACTTAGGCCCTGGTTCTTTGAACAGCATCTAATAATAGGCGCTGAAGAAAGTGGCACACAGTGTACAGTATGTAGATTACGAGTTAGTCGCAGTTTATATAATTGCATCTAAATTGGATTCAGCTGCCAGTAGGTGTCAAAACCTTAGGCACCTCCTATTTATGCCAGGGTTTTCTTGGCCTAAATGCTGGAGCCTAAGTTCAATTTAGGTGCCTACACTTAAAACATGCCCACTAACCACACCCAGTTTCCAGTAGGCACCTTGGACTAGGTGCTTAGCTGAAGTGATAGGTGCTTACCGAGTTAGAAGCCTAGAAAGCAATTAATTTTAATTTAAGCCAATTAGACTTATTGGTACTGATTAAGCATTTTAAATACCATATTCTCTCTAATAATCACCCACCCCCATGCTTTAGGACCCAAAAACACCAAGACATTTGGTTTTAAAATCAAATCAAAATTCCCCCCAATAATCACCCCCGGCCCCCATCCCCGCTTGTCATTGCTTTCCTCCACCCTTCATCTCCCCCTGGTGCAGGGTCTTGAGCATGCGCGCAGGCTGGGGGCCTTGGCCCTGCACAGATCCTGAAAGCCTCACACCAGCCTAGCACCTTAACCTCAAAATTTGGTAAGAAGAGAGATCCGATGGCCGGGGGAGGATGGAGGAGCGCAAAGCCAATTACTGCAGGAGGCAGAATGGAAGTCAGAAATTGTGGTCATTGTGGAGGGCAAGGTGGAGAAGAGAATTGGTCATCGCAGGAGGTAAGCCGGAGAAGAGAAATAATACCTCAATCGCTCACCCTAGACTTTAGAAGACCTTGTGTTTCTAATAATTGCATGGACGATTATTAGAGAGAATATGGTAATTAAGTTAGGTGCCTAGATTGACTAGGCATCTTATAGAATTTAGGCCTTAGTGCACAGAGATGAATGTGCAGATTGTAGAACAGTGATCATTAGCTGCTAATTTGTGTTTACTAATTAATGGCTATAATTGGTGTTAATTAGCAGTTATGGGGTTATTCCATACATAGAGGGGTATTTTCAATAGTTTTGTCTAAGTCTGACTTTGGACGTCCTGAGAAGGACATCCAAAATCCAAATCTGGAAAACATACATTTTTTAAACCGCTAGCTGTCCAAATTATTTATTTCAAAAATCGCTTACTTAAATGTCCTGGCGATTAGGACATCCAACCTTCAGACGCCTAACATTTTTGGGCCACAAAAGCATTCAAGTTCAAAACATCCAAATCCAGACCATTTGGATGTGGGAGGGGCCAGCATTGTAATGGACTGGCCACACAGACATATCAACAGAGCAGTGGGGCACTTTAGAGGACACTGCTGTGAACTTCACATAAAAGGTGCCAGAAGTACATCTCACCATAACCCCCTTATGGTGAGCCCTCCAAATCTCCTCCAAAGTCTACTATACCCACTTGTCTACCACTCCAATAGCCCTTATGGCTACAGGTCGCACTATATGGCAGTATAGTTGGGTTTTGGTGGGCTCACACTTTCTACCGTAAATGTAGTGGCTAGAGTGGCTTATGGGCCTTGGTCCGCCCCTCTATGACTCACTAGTCCACCCACCAGGCTACTTAAGACACCTGTGTGATGCTCTACTAGGATTTCCCATACCAGGTGTTGCTGTCCTAGAGACAGGTATGTACTGTTTCATTCAGAGATTTGGGGGGTGGGAGGGGGGGGTCGGTGACCACTGGGGAGTGTGGGGGGTCATTACGTAATCCCTCTAGTGGTCATCTGGTCAGTTTGGGTACCTTTTGGCACTTAGATGCTTTTCAAATAGATCTAGGTCCCAAAAACTGGGCGCCAACAACTAATTATGGATGTTTAATTGGCACTCATCAAAATTACATCTGGCTGTGCGCTATTCGGTAAGGCAAGGCATCTAACTGCCATAGTGCATATCCCAAAAGGGACGTGGCCATGGGAGGGGCATGGGTGTTCTGAAAAGTTATGTGCATAGCTATAGAATACTGAGGTAGGTGCATCTAATCTGGTGCCAGCATTTACACCAGGTTTCAGCAGGTGGCCAAAGTTAGGTAGAGGAACTGGCACTATATGACATTCTATAAAGGATGCATGCCCTTTATAAAACAGCATTTAGTGCCAATTTTTTTGGTGCCCATTTTTTTAGCTCTACGGGGCTCATTTTTAAAAAAAAAAAAGTGTCCAAAAATCGGCATAAATGGCACTCGACAAAACATCCAAATGCTGATTTTTGAAACTGACTTCCGAGATGTCTTTCTAAGCTTCCTATCCGCTGTACATCCAGAATTCAAGAGGGGATGTCATGGGTGGGATTTGAGCATGTGTGGAGGGGCATTTTCAAAACATATGTCTAAGTCAAATTTGGATGTATGGTGTTGGACAACCAAAGTAGACAGTATAAAAATGCCCATTTTCGAAAAGCAAACCACCATAAGTATAGAATTTTTTTATTTTTTTTTTAAATCCTTTATCTGGACATCAAGTCATCTATATCACATTTTGAAACAAAATTTCATCCAAGTCCCAAATGGCCAGAACAAGATCATTTGAGCGTGGGAGGGGCTGTCCTGTAATGGCTGGCCACCCAGACATGGCAACAGAGCAGTGGGGCACCTTAGAGAGCATTGCTGTGAACTTCACAAAAAGGGTGCCAGATAAACATCTCACTAGAAATAATAATTTTTTTATTTTTATATACCGCCCTACCACATAGTTCTAGGCGGTTCACATACATAAAAAATTATACAATCAATTAATAAAATACAATTTGTTAAAATACATTAAAATCCAATAAAATGTGCTGGCTGTAAAGTCAATGTATATTTACCTATCAATTCTGAAACATCAGTTGATAAATTTGTCAAATAAATCAGTTTTTAGTAGTTTCCTAAAAGACATATGTGTGTGCCTGAAAAATAATAGTACTTAACCATATATTCATTTTACCTGCCTGGAAACCGAGCAATCTATAGACAAATCTCTTGTAGCACGGCTTGATAGTCGGAAGGACAAATAAATATTGCCCTCGGGTAACCCTTTTAGGTTTATATTGTTCAAAGCATGAAGACAAATAAAAAGGTGCCATACCAAACAACACTTTAAAACAGATACAACCAAACATGAACAATATCCTTGCCTCGAACGGAAACCAATGCGACTGTTGATAAAATGGAGTAACAGGGTCATATTTTTTCAGCCCAAAAATCAGGCGAACCGCCATGTTTTGTATAAGTCTCGGTCTCTTATGAAGCTTTTTATGAGATCCCACATATATTATATTACAATAATCCAGAATGGATAAAATGGATGATTGTACCAATAATCTAAATGATGCACTATCAAAATTTTTTTTTATCGTCCGAAGTTTCCACAAAATTGTGTAACATTTGAAATAAATTAGTGTGATCGTCCAGAGTTAGATGGCGGTCCAATATAACACTAAATTACTCCACAATGGAAACAAGTCAACTGAAGCGCCATTTTGCTTTTCAACCAGAGCATAGCTGCACATTATACAGTAGACCTCTGAAGAAGCAGCCAATAGGTGAAACGGGTCCCCGTTGGGCATAAGTTTTATATTGCTACAACCAACACATCGGCACTAAAGCTACAAAGAGATAAGTGCCGGTTTTAGCTATTTATTTTGCACAAAAAGCACTTTATATACGTTACAAGCACAGAGCATTAGCACTTTTTCATCTCACAGGTACTGAGCTCGATGAAAGATACCTCTGTCCTGCAAAGACTGTAGAGAAAATTGTTTATGATTATACAGTGCAGGCATCTGAGAGCACAGTTAACCTAAGAAGTGAGTTTTGATTAGAGATAATTTATTAGACAAGTCTGTTTGTTTGGATTATCAGTCCAATATAACACCCAGAATTTTAATTGAAGCAGAAATTTGGAAAGTTTGACCATTCAGATATAGTTCCTTTTCTTTTATACTATCTGAAGGACTAGCTAGGAAAAATTTAGATTTTTCCAGATTCAATTTGAGTTTTGCCCTCATTGTCTTTTTTTTTTTTTTAATTATTTATTTATCAAATTTTTACATGTTATAAATCAAGTATCCAGTTTTGCCCTCATTGTCCATTGCTTGATATGGATTAATAATAGAGAAATTCAGTTTATTATCTCCCCTGTAAAGGACATAAGTGGGATTACTATGGTTATATCATCAGCACAGACAAAAAAAATTGACTCCCAAACTATGTAATAATCTTCCCAATGGAGCTAAATAAATGTTAAACAGAGTAGGCAATGGTGAGCCCCCCAAAACCCACTATACCCACCTGTCTACAACCCCAATAGCCCTTATGGCTGCTGATAGCACCTATATGGCAGTAGAGTAGGGTTTTGTTGGCACACACTTTTCACCATAAATGTAGTGGTTAGAGTGGCTTTTGGGCTTGGGTTCTAATCTCTATGGTTCACTAGTCCACCTACTAGGCTACTTAAGACACCTGTCTGCAGCTCTACTAGGATGCCCCATACCAGATGCTACTGTTTTAAAGACAGGTATGAACCTTTTTGTTCTCATTTTTGTGTGGTGGAATGGGGTCAGTGAGCACCTGGGGAGTGCTAGACGCAGCCTCGTGCTCAATGGTTTTCAGAACCTGGACAAAGTGCCGGGTTTTGAAAACCCATCCAGACACCTGGACAGTCCTCTAAAAAGAGGACACGGCCAGTTAAATCTGGACATCTAGTAACCCTACCCCATATAGCCCATGCTCTCTTCCTGTTTCTACTTCTCCCCCCTCCATAGCTCCACTATCACTACCTGTTCACAGCACCCTGCCTTTTCCAGTATTTCAGAGCAACTTGTCTCTCCTAATCAGTGACCCCTTTCCATTCCCTTCACTTCTTCCTTGTTCCATTTACTCCTCACCCAGTATGCCTTTTTAAAAAAAAAAAAAACAAAACACATTTTTAACCTTAACTGCTATAGTTATTACTTTGGCAACATAGGTCTGAAACTGTCTGTTCCTTTTGTAAATATCAAGACGACAGCAACTCCTTCCTCCCATGCATCCTATTGGACAGGCTGCAGGGGAGGCGGGAACAGTAACTGAGATACAGAAGCACTTCCCCCCCTGTGTTTTCCTGTAGCTCTGCAGCATGGAGTTTGCTTCCTCAAATCTACATACTTAGCACCCACAGAGCTGGCGCCTACGAATAGTAATCAGGCCTGGCAGGCTCACACTCTAACCGTGGGTACCTGGGGGCAATGGAGTGTTAAGTGACTTGCCCAGAGTCACAAGGAGCATGCTGGGACTGAGCATACAACCTCGGGATGCTGAGGCAGCGGCTCTAACCACTAGCACCCCCTCCAAAGCAAAGCAAGAGGTGCCTGAGGGGTTGGCAGAAAATGCATCACACCTTGATAGGATTGGCAAGAAAAGCTTAGCCTGGCAGTGGTTGAAGACTGATTCCATAGAGGATTACAGTAGGGAAAGGCAATCTCCAATCATCTTGAATATTCTAGTAAAGTTCTGGGAGTCATCATTGACTCTACACTTTCCTTCAACGACCACCTCAGCTCCCTAGTAAAAAAAATGTTTCTTCAGCCTTCACATGCTGAGAAAAGTGAGATCCTGTTTCCATCAAAAACACTTTGCCGTCCTTGTCCAATCCACCATCCTTTCCAGACTGGACTACTGCAACTCTATCTACCTTAGCCTAACAAAGAAAAACCTTCAAAGACTCCAGCGGATTCAGAATACCGCTGCTAAGCTTATCTTCGCAAAAAGCAAATTCGACCACGTCTCACCGCTTTTATCCAAGCTCCACTGGCTTCCGATTATCTCCAGAGTCCACTTCAAATGTGCCTGCCTCACTTTCAAGATCCTACACGGTATCCTCCCTCCCTTCATTCCTCTTTCTTGGAGCTCCTCTAACCCCAATTCTGCCAGATCCACCCAAAAACTGAAACTTTCCTTTCCCTCTTTAAAAGGCGTTTCACTTGTAGGAAAACTAGGTTCTTCCCTCCCTTTCAGAATCACTCAGCTCTGGAACAACCTTACCTCCCCTCTTAGGAATCTGAGCTCCCTCCAACTCTTCCGTAAACATCTGAAAACCTGGTTATTCTCAAAAATGTAACTCCTCTTCCCTCTCTGATTATTCTAGTCCTCTAAATTTTCTCTTCATTTTGCCTCTTCCCTCCACTGGAGTTCCTTTCTACCCTAACTCTTGTTAACCGTGTCGAGCTTTACGAATGTAGAGATGATGCGGTATACAAACCTAAGGTTTAGATTAGATTAGATTGTGGACTCCATTCCACTTGGATTTTCAGTTTCTCTTTTATGAGTATACCTGAGAGACACTTACATAGAAATGAAGCAGAATGTATGAGAATCTCCCTCAGCTATATTCATTAGAGAGAGCCTGCAAACGAGTAGCTTGGTGTCACAGGGTTTGGCGTTTGCCTATCTGGCCAGCAGAGAAGTCCTGCAGAAATACAGGTGGTGGTTGGTTGTTATATGGCTAGGGTTATCAGATTTGCTCTTTAAAGAAAGAGGACACCTGGCCCCACCTCATTCCGCCCACAGCCCTGCACCCACTCAATCCTTGTGTCTCCTTCCCTGAGCTCTGTGTCTGGAGGGCCTCTGCCGGGTTTTGGAAATCCCTCCAGGCTCCTGGACAAGTCCTCTAAAAAGAGGACATTTGGTAACCCAACATATGACTATTAACACAAAAACAGAATTATGGAAAACTGGATGTCCTGTAAGTAAGATATTAAGCGCACACATATGGTTTGATAGAACACTGGCTTCACTGCTTTGATCTCCTGCTACCCTTTTGAGATGCAGGGAATAAATCAAAACAAGACATCTGCCTTGACACATGTTAATGTGTACAATAAGACGCTAGCTGTAACCATTTGTACAGTCCACGCCAAAGACTACAAGTTGACACCCATAAACAGGAAGCACTTACTGCCACATACATTGTGAACACAGCATCTCATGGTGCAGCATTTTTTAATTTTAGCAAGAAGTTTAGGTTTGGGTGATGGGATGTTTAACCCATTCCCTCTTCTCCTTATTGTACAGATTCTCAATCTCAGCTCAAACCTTGCACTTGAATTTTAGCCATAAGGCCGAAAAGTAATCTAGGTCAATTAGCAGTGCTCTACCCAGAAGGAATAAGATAACATTCTGTACTGTACTACTGACAAACCTATTGAGGAGTAATTGCAATGTGATTTTTTTTTCCCCAGTGAAAAACATGGACATACTGTACCAGTTCAGTGAAATGAACAATGCCAGGGTTAGTGAAATGACAGTGTAGAATGCTCTAAACTCTAAAGCATATATTTTACTTTTGTGCAATCATTGCTTGCCACCTGTTTGGTTATTACCGTTCGGCTTTGTTGTGACTGTATTTTATTTTACTTAAAATGGTGATGTTGCTGCAGGGACTTCATTTCTGCAATAACAGCAGAACCCAGATTCCTACTCTTGCAATATCACATTTAAAATATATATACAAAGGAAGACAGAGGTTTTTTTTTTTTTAAACAAATGTTTAAAAAACAAACCGTACCTTCCAACAGTAATTAGTATCTGTGGTCATTTGCAATTATAACCTTCTCGAAAAGATAAAAACCTATAGCTATACTTCTTGAAAATAACTTACTCTTGTTCTGTTCCTCCCTAAGTGAAGCAAACAGTGCCACGAGCATTGGTAATTTGTATCATAACATGTCCCAATTCATGATTCCAGTAAAAGTAGGACTAGGGTTACTAGATGGCAACAAGACTTCAGGATAACAGTGTCAGCAGTATGTGGGAGAGAGACTTACAACATAGCTGGCAAGACAAAAAGCTTTAATCATTGCAGCCGTTGGCTTAACCACTTAACATCCCTCCACCCTGATCTGGCATGCTGCAGAATTCTACTGCTTTGGCAACCTGAACTAACCCCGCCATAGCTGACAGTAGGAAAAAGAAGTCCTGATCTTAGAGGGAGATCCAACCAATGGCTGGCCACCTACAAACTGCATGCTGAAAAAAGAGGTAGAGTACAAGTCCAAAAATCCGGATGCCATAAATCCAGACCACCTGAGAAACCGGACCCTTTAAAATTGCAATCCAGACCACTCGAGAATCTGGCTCTTGGGGAAAGAGAGAGAGACAGTAATGCTGGAGCTTTTACAGTAAATATTGTAAACAGGAAAACATAAAAATTGATTGACTGAAGGTCCAGCAAGAAAAATGAGAATTGATTGACCGAAGGTCCATAAAGCCCAGTATCCTGTTTCCAAGAGAGGCCAACCCAGGTCCCAAGTACCTAGCTAGATCCCAAGTAGATTGTATTGTTCAACGGATCTTCCCTTCTATTCCTTTTTACATATTACTTTAATTCATTTAGATATCATTTACATAGATGGTGCTCCTATCTGTAAAGTTAGGAATTTCTATGAAATATTCTACATGCTTCTCTCCTCTCTACTCCTTCCTGCCCTCCATAGTCCTCCCTACCCTCTTCTAACCCCTTCCTCTGTAATGTCGCCTAGAGCTTGTATAGGTATGTGCAATGCACAAATGGAAGAAATAAAATAAAATAATAAAACAGATTTTATGCTGCTTATCCTAGGAATAAGCAGTGGGTTTTCCCAAGTCATCTCAATAATGGCCTATGGACTTCTCTTTTAGGAAATTATCCAAGCCTTTTTTTCATTTTTATAAATCTTTATTGATTTTTAAACTAAAAACAGTGCCAAACAAATAAAGAACAGTAGGTATTACATACAATGCACTATTATCTGTACAGGCAACTTATATATCAGCTAACTGATTTCACCACATTCTCTAGCAACAAATTCCAATTAATTATACGTTGTGTGAAGAAATATTTTGTCCAGTTTGTTTTAAATCTACTACTTAGTAGCTTCATCGCATGTCCCCTAGTCCTAGTATTTTTGGAAAGAGTGAACAAGTGATTCACATCTACCCTTTCCACTCTACTCATTATTTTATAGACCTCTATCATATCACCACTGAGCTGTCTCTTCTCCATTCAAAAACAAATTTTATAGTAAAATACCTATGCTTTCTATGATGCTGCTAATATAGTCTGATTCAGTGAGACATACCGCCTGATATTCAGCGCTATTTGGCCGGCCAGGAGCAGTTACTGGCCAGTCAAATAGCTGTCTATCTCCCACTGAATATTTGACTCGGTGCGACCACCAATGCCGCACGACATAGACAGTCACTGCCAATATTCAGTGTCTCACCAACTAAGTTCAGCAGCCAGCCAGACCTCCCTACAAGGTGAGTCTTATCTTTGGCCACAAAGACTTAGCTGACCAGCCATTGAATATAATCGGCTTAGCTGGCTATGTCTCGGCCAGTCAAAAATCGACTGGAAATTCAACGCCAGTCACCAGATATGGCACCAGCATTGAATTTTGAGGTTCACCGCAGACCATGGGAGATAGCCAGCTGTCTCCTACGGTCTCTGAATATCAGGCCCATAATATTTAAGGTTTTTTGTATGTTTTCCTGTAACTATGCTCATTTTGATAAATGCAGCATTCTGTATTTGTTAGTGAGAAAATCAACAAAATTGGCTTGCTTATCTCTTCTGTATTCCTTAAATTAAAATTTTTAAAGTACTGCCTGAGAATCTGAAAAATCTAAAAATCCGGACTGACCCCCCATCTCTGAGCATTCTGAATTTTTGGACTTGTACTGTATAAAGAACTGATGACCACTTGGAGGCCAACAATTTTATGTCAATAGAAGAGAAAGGCAATGAAGGAAGATAGGATAGATTCCAAGAGTAGTTAATCACTGATGTAATAAGGCCTTCTTGGTGGGGGTGCTAGCACCTCTCTTCTTCCCCCTCTTCAAATTTTTGCTAACCGCAAGCAGCATCTCTTACCTGCTAATTGTGCTGGCTTCATCCCTCTGATGTCACTTCCTGTTTGTGGAGACCAGGAAGTGACATCAGAGGGAAGGATGAGGCCAGCATGAGCAATGGGTAAGAGATGCTGCTCGCAGCCAGCAATAATTTGAAAAAGTGCAGGGGGAGGAGGGCCATTGGAAAGGGTTTATGGTGGGGGGGCATGGGAAAGGGTGCTTCTGGGGGAATGCATGGCATAGGAAAGGGTACATGGGGAGTGCACGGCAGGGAAGCACACAGCATGGTGATGCCAAGTGCCTATGCCCCGGGCGTACTCTTCCCTTGCTATCTTATTGCAGTTAATTTTGAATAAAGGCATCATAAGGAAAGCATGTATTAACTATAAAGAAGTCCTTGCTGGCAACATCCCACAGTCTTGGATCATAGATTGCTTCAAAATGTATAGAACTCACCATGTTTGATAGAGTATGCCAAATTCACTATGAAAATGTTGTAGACTGCACTTCATGTGCACTGTTCGGATGATCTGTGTTAAAGGCCGACTGAAACTGCTTTTTTTTTAGTTTCGGCCAAAACCAAAACTGCTACTGAAACTGCAGCTGGAACTAATCTCACCACTAAAGTTTGATTGTGTGAATGTGAACCAATGAGGCCCTCTGGGGATTGTCAGAGCTTGCAATTGGCAGCCCTCTGCTAAATCCACAGGAGATTATTACCCTCCTGTCCCAGAACTACAAGCACAGGCTGACAACTGGGAGAGCCATTATAACAAGGATGTCACAAGTCTGGAACATTTAGGTTTCCAAGTCAGTGCAGATGTAGCTAAACATCCTCTGAGACAGGAACATTGTGAGAATGTGTTAAAAAAAAAGTCTTGAATACCTGCTTTTTATGCTTATAAAAATGATGCACAAGTAACAATTTTGGTTGCCATATCTCAAAAAAGATATAGCAGAATTAGAAAAGGTTCAGAGAAGAGTGACCAAAATAATAAAGGGGATGAAACTCCTCTCGTTTAAGGAAAGGCTTAAAGAGATTAGGGCTCTTCAGCTTGGAAAAGGAGTCAGCTGAAGGAAGATGTGATTGAAGTCTACAAAATCCTGAGTGGTGTAGGGCCCAAGAAGGTGTTAATAGAAACTGAATTGGACTAAGCTGGGCACCAGCCCTAGAGGGAAAGAATACTGACAGTGATACGTGAGGAACCAGAGAGAAATAACCTCCCCCCCCCTCAATATTCAGTAGTACTTAGCAGACTGGATATTACTCCTAGCTAGCTAAGTACTTTCAGGTAGAGTATATCTTTGGCTGCTAGGCATTAGCCATCCAGTTGATGAATACAACCCTGGCAGTGAATATCCTGGAAAATCATGGACTAAGGGAAGTAGCCAGGCTGCCTCCTGCGGTCTCAATAACAGGCCATTGGACTAAAATCTGTAATGTAACAGGGATGCACATGTTGAGTTATAACGATAAAATATACCCCTTTTGTTTGCAAACCCTGCATGTGTGTCAGATTCAAACCACACCCTCAGTCATGTTACAGGCCACTTACTCTTTTCTTTACTGTATTGTTGTGAGTTTTGTGTTCTTGTATTGTCTAGTCTTTTTTGGGTCCCGGGTTCAGTTCTCAAGAGGCAGTGGGAAGTAAATTAACAAGACAGTAGACAGGGATGGTTTGGAAAAGGTATATAAGAACAGGCTTATTACAAATATATTACAAACGCTGCTGCATGGGTTCTACCATATAACTCCATGATTGAAAAAACTTCATTGGCTGCCTGTACGATCACGTATTATTTTTAAAGCAATAGTGTTAGTGTTCAAGGTCATTCACCAAGGGATCCCGTGTTATTTGTCACAGGCACTTTATAGGCTAAGCAGAGCATTGCGATCTGAGGGGGGCAGCACGATTGTCGCTGACAGGTTTCTCAGCCGCGCACTATGAGAGTACTAGGCCTTCCGCTATCTCTTTCATAGGAGTAACACTGTGGAATAGGTGGACTGGACCACTAAGAGCTTTTGTAGATTTTCTGAAGTTTAAGAAAATTCTGAAAACTACATTATTTGTAGAAGCATTTCAATAAATGTTTTTTTTTTCCTGGATTATGAATGTTTATGCATTGATATGTTGTTGAGTGCTATAAAATATGGCTGATATGAAGGACCTGTTGTTATTTCTATAATATGTCCTGTATGTTTCTTATTTCATATGATTGTTTTTTGTAAAACTGCCTAGATATAGACGGTTAAGAAATCTTTTAAATAAATATAGAGCACATATTAGTTGCAAAGTAGCTTCAGTGTGTGTGTGTCTATGTCCTGCCTGAATGAATAAAGTTGGGAGTCGGAATGTGTGTGTGTGTATGAGGGAGAGAGCGAGCAGAGCAGAGAAGCATGTATGAATGAATGTCCTGTGAGGGGCATAATCAAAAAAAAGGTCTAAGTCCCTTTTTGGCCTAAGGCTTTAAGTGACCAAAGTAGGCAGCAGGGAAATGTCCATTCTCAAAAAAATAACATACAAAATGTGTTTTTTTTCGAGATTGGCTTACCTTTATGTTCAGGCCTTTAATCACCCAGACCGCTACTAAGGGCTCCATTTACTATGGCGTGCTAGCATTTTTAGCGCACGCACGAGATTAGTACGTGCTATAGCGCGCGCTAGCTAAAAAATTACCGCCTGCTTAAAAGGAGGCGGTAGCGGCTAGCGCACACGGAATTTTAGCATGCGCTATTCCGCGCATTAAGGCCCTAACGCACCTATTCCTGAAAAAAAAATCGCCCAAGTTCCAAATGTCCAAAACAAGAAGTTTTAGGCACGGGAGGGACCAGTCCTTCGCCTAAAACCACGATTCTCTAACCGGTGTCTAATCGTCAAACCCCCCTCCCTTGCAATGATCATGGCAGGAGAGATGTCCAATTCCTCCTGCCCAAACCTGCCACAACCCCCTCGCAATGATCGCGGCAGGAGATACCTGAGAGTAGAGCACTGCAGTAGTCTAGTAGTGACAATAATGTTGACTGCACTAGTATTTTATAGTGCTGTTGGAAGAAGTAGGGCCTTACCCTTCTTAGTTTTTGTAGTGTAAGAAAGGATTTTCGGACTAAGTCATTAACATGATCATCAAAACTTTATGAGCTATCTAAAGTGGAGGCTTCCCTCATGCCTGTCTCAATAGGAGACTATGGGCTTTTCCTCCAGGAACTTGTCCAAACCTTTTTTAACCCTTTATTTGGCATTGTTGCTCAGAAGCAACATGTATCTTCTATGGCTGTTATGGGAGATCTGTATCTCCAAATGCTTGTTTACTTGGTACTGTTGCTCTCATTCAACATCAAGTTTCGTAAAGCAGCCATGTCACCATCTACCAATTAAAGGGTTAAACCCAGCTATGCTAACCACTTTTACCACATCCTCTGGCAACGACTTCCAGAGATTAACTATTTGTTCAGTGAAAAGTTATTTCCTCCTATTTGTTTTAAAGATATTTCCATGTAACGTCATTGTAATTTTTGAAAGAGTAAAAAATCGATTCACTTTTACTCATTCTATACCATTCAGGATTTTGTAGACCTCAATCATATCCGCTCTCAGCCCTCTCTTTTCCAAGCTGAAGAACCCTAATATCTTTAGCCTTTCCTCATATGAGAGGAGTCCCATCCCCTTTATCATTTTGGTTGCTCTTCTTTGAACCTTTTCTAATTCTACTATATCTTTTTTGAGATATGATGACCAGAATTGAAATAAAAATCAGCAAAGAGAGGCCCTGGAGATGTCACATCCAACCTGTGGTCCTGAGCCTTTATTTGCAGTTTGTATCAAAGTTTCATAGCAAGTCTTAAAACAAATAAAGTTCCAAAACAAACAACGAAGTCCCGACTAGGATCTGAGTTTTGGCGATACCATCGCCTTCCTCAGGGGACAAGTTCGAACTTGCAAACTGTGCGTGTGAGTGCGTCGGCGTCTCTTCATCCAAAAAGAAGCGCCAAAAAAAAATTGAAAGCAATACTCAAAGTGAGTTCACAGGTAACAGCATACTGTGTGAAAATTATTGAAATCAGAGCAGGTCAGATAATGTCTATCTGAATTGTTTCTGATAACTGCACAACCTCCATGGGAGTGAATGCAAATAGATGCTGAAGTGATGAATATTGGATTGTTGAATGTAGGTCTAGTGAAAAGGGAAAGAGGAGGCACACATGATCTTGTTTAAAGAAATTATCCAAGATGGAGATTTTCTCACTAGGGTGAAGGAAACAGAGGTCACTCACATTGCACCTGGTTGAGGTATGAACAAGGGAAGTCTCAAGGGCACTGGAGAGAAGGGGGTCACATGCAACATTTAATCTATGAGTGTAAAGGTTATAGGACCAAGAAGGAAGTATCTTACCCTAACTATAGGCTGCCAATACAATGCAAATTGAAGATAAACATGCACACACACAGATGTGGTGGCAGAACAAGGTCAAGGTCAAAAACCACCCCTGGAATTTCAAAATTGGCTCTGTGCAGTTCAATAAGAATATCAAACAACTCAGATAGGTGAGAAAGATCAACTTATCTCATGAAGACGACCAACGATGGCCAGCGTTTCACAATTCTGCTGCCCCGCATAAAGCCAATTTTGAAATTCCAGGGGTGGTTTTTTATGCCAATGAGGTTTAGCCTGAACACCTTAATCTCGCTGTGTGGATGGTGGGAGGGTTTGTCGTCCGAGGCTTTTTCCTCCCCTGGGTATACAGTTTTGGCCTGTGTGTAAGTGCTGTTCTTTACCTTGCTTGAACACATTAGTGCCATGTGTCATCCCTCTACTAGATGTTTTTTCCCCTCTCCTTTTATGTCCTTCCTAGCTACCATCTCCCCTTTTCTTCCCTTCCTCAGATCCTCTTTCTCGATCCTGTGCATGAGGTGCTGTTTTTAATTTCGTGTGCCCCTCTGTTCTTTCTTTACTCTCTTTGGGCCTTCCCTTCCTATTTGTGCCCATTTTCCTCCTTTTATTCTTCTTTTGTTCTCCCTCCCTGTCTCCTTTTTGTTTCTCTTTTCTTATTTTTTCCTCCTTTGTGCCTCTACCCTTCTTCCCTCCCTTCTATGTTCTTGTCCCTTCATTCCCTAATGCTCTTCAGCTTTTACCCCTCTATCTAATCTCTGATCCTCCCTTCCTTGCTCTGTGGCCTTTCTCCTATCCTCCTCTCTTCCTGTGCTCAGGCCCCCTCCATCCATTCTCTCTCCTTTCAAATGAGAAACAAATAACACAAGGCACACGGTAGCTTCCAGGAAGCTGCTATTGTTGCCTCAACAGTTGTCTCCTACATGGAATCTTAACATCATTCTGCAGGGCCTTGTGGAAGCCCATTCGAGCCCCTGAAAGATGCTTCTCTTCTAGATCTGACAATCAAGACTGACTTTCTGGTCGCCATTGTCTCGGCATAGCGTATTTTGAAGCTTTAGGCTCTTTCATGCAGGGAACCTTTTCTACAGATCACGGAAGCGGGAGTGGTTCTCTGTACAGTACCTTCTTTTCTGCTGAAGGTGATTTCTAATTTCCATGTCAATCAAGAGGTTCATTTGCCTGCATTTTGCTCCAAGAGATGGAGTGAAAGGATCAGATCTTATACAAGTTTGACGTCAGGAGAGTCTTGCTCCATTATTTGGAAAAAAACTAATGACTTTCGGCTGTCTGATCATCTCTTTGTCCTGACTACTTCATCTTGGTGAGGTAGGCTGGCTTCTAAGACCTCGATCATCCGTTAGATTCATATGGCCATTTCCGCGACTTCCATCGCCCAAGGCAAGCATCCGCTGTTTTAAGGCCCACTCAACTAGAAGTGTTGTTGCGTCATGGGTGGAGTCTCGAGCGATTCATTCAGTTGAAATTTGCAGGGTGGCTATTTGGTCCTCTCTTCATACCTTTACCCGGTTTTATCGAGTGGATGTGGTGGCTCGCTCTGATGCCACTTTTGGAACCTTGGTGTTGAGGGCAGGTTGTTCTGTCCCTCCCTAGACACTGCCATTGCTTTGGTATGTAACCTAGACTATGGAATCCGGAAGGTTAGGTTTTTACCTTTGATAATCTTCTTTCTGTTAGTCCCTGTAGAATTCCATATGGTCCGCCCTCGCTGTGTAAACTCAGTTGTTTGGAACTGCCTGCTTCTTTCTGCCTTGGCTATTCTTCTTAGAGGCTTAAGGAGCCAGTCGACGGATCCTGTGGAGAGTTCGCTCTTATGCATATTACCGATGGCTATTTCATGTGGGCGCTCGTTGCACACAGCAAGTTAGTTCTACATTGTTCGATGTTTTTCTGTGTTGCCTTTTGCCTGTTTATTACTTGTTTTTATATTTTGCAGAGCAGACCATGACAGAAATTGTTTATGTCATTGGGGAAGTTCCCCTGTGCCCCCTTCTTTTGTCATGGATTGGTTCCAGTATAGTTCCTTGGCTTTGGAACTGAAAGGTAAGGGGGCTCTAACTCTCTCCTTAAGTCAGGAAGAGCAGATGCTCAGAAAAGTGTTTGGATTTCTGCAACTCCCAGATTGCGGGAAGGGATTGAACACTTAGAATATGGAATCCTATAAGGACTAACAGAAAGAAGACCATCGATGGTAAAAATCTAATCTTCCAATAGGGAAATGTTGCTTAACCTTTCAAATAGTACTATAACTAGGAAATAGGTAACATGGTTACAGCAAAAGATGTGGTCAAAGTGGTTAGTAATATTTCTTATGGGAATTTTGGACAATTACAATTTTGGACAAATTCCTAGAGAAAAAGTCCATAGTCTGTTATTAAGACATGGGGAAGCCACTGCATGCCCTGGATCATTGGCATGTAATGTTGCTACTCTCTGGGTTTTGGCCAGGTACTAGTGACCATGGGTCTGACCCAGTAAGGCTTTTCTTATGTTCTTATGCAGATTTGCATGACAAATTCAGAAAGGTGAAAAGATGTTTAGAAAAAGTCAAATACAAAATAAAAGTAAACAGAAACCATCTCCATGGATTTCAGCTACAGAAGAGAGTGCAGATGTCACTCGAGGGCTGGCACTAAGGGTTAACCTTTAAGAAGTCTGAGAATAGTTAGGGTTAGAGCAGAGTCTGTGCATGATGTTTGGAGTGGAGGGTTACGATGATCAAAGGGAAATATATCCATTTTTCTATAAACCATTTCAGGAACAATGTCTTTCTGTCACCTGCTAGCCTATATACATTATATTTCCAAGACAAGAAAGAATGATGCACTTTAAACAACATCCTCTGCCCACAACTTCCCACAAATAATTTTAGATAAAAACTGCCTCTTCAAAGAGTCTTTCAGGAAAAAAAGACTGCCTGCCGTGGCAGAACTGATGCACGGAGGAACTGGTCAGCATCAGTCATTTCTATAGATAGAAGGGTCACAAGTGTGATTATATTAGTAACCAGATGTGCAGTGGTGGGGGCAATGGGAGCTCAGCTGCTGCTGATCTGGAGCTCCAGAATGTTTGCTGATTAAACCCAAGGTGTGATGGGGAACTCAGTGATCCTCAGTGCTGTGCACTCTCACACATACTGGTAGGCTTTCTGAGGTTAGAGAGGTGAAGTGCAATGTTTTTTTTAAGCATTTTAACTACAGAACACACGAGGAGGGCGGCCATAGAAACTCATAGAAAACTCAATTTGGACATAAGTAGGTTTTATTTCTTATCTGAATAGCAGCAGCGGAAGAAGATAAATCCATTAGATTCTGAGCTATCTCAGGTAGGAACCTCACAGTTAAGCCAGAAAATGGTAGGAGAAGATACTATAAGATTTACGAAAGAGTGAGCTGAGAAATCTCCAAAACCAGAAGGGGGAAAAAAATGACCAGAAAATAACAGTGCTGAGAACCTGTTTGTGAACCCCTGAGGAAGGTCTGGATTTTTAGTACAATTTATAGGATCCTAATCAAAACCCTGATAAGAGAGAAAGATAATCTTCTGAATACATAACTGACAAAAAGACATATCTTGATTATTTGTTCAACAAAATATTCAACAATAAGCATTCCTGTGTGAAAACCTGTTGCCAGAGGATGTAGTAAAAACCTGTTGCCAGAAGTGTAGCTGGGTTTAAGAAAGGTTTGGACAAGTTTCTGGAGGAAAAGTCCATAGTCTGTTATTGAGAAAGACATGGGGGAAGCCACTGCATGCCCTGTATCGGTAGCATGGAATGCTGCTACTCCTTGGGTTTTGGCCAGGTACTAGTGATCTGGATTGGCCACCCTGAGAATGGACCTGTGGTCTGACCCAGTAAGGCTATTCTTATGTTTTTACGTGAGCCAAGTATAGGACAATTAAGCCATTGTAACACCACTGATAAGGTTGGCTCTAAGGCACTGTGGAATGAGGCATTATGACATCACAATCTCAGCTCTAGAATGTGGCTCTGATTGGGGTTCTGGAATCTTGCTATTCTTTGAGATGCTGGAATGTTGCTACTCCTTGGGTTTTGGCCAGGTACTAGTGACCTGGATTGGCCACCATGAGAACGGGCTTGATGGACCATTGGTCTGACCCAGTAAGGCTATTCTTATGTTCTCTGTATTCAGGAACTGGTATCACTTCCTTGTGCAGCAATAATTGGAACCAGGGGCATAGCTACCATTGAATGGGCCCAGCAAAAATCCAGAGTCTTTCCAATGGTAGGGGCCACCTATTGTTACATCTCTGCAGGTCTCTGCATTTCTCCTTCTTTTTTGCCCCCTCACAGGTCTGGTCTCCTCCTTGGAATCCTCAGCAGGCTGCCGGCAGAGGCAGCGAAGTAAGCAGGCTGCCTTCGACCAGTGCCGCCAGAGCTTTTACAACATAAGAACATAAGAATTACCGCTGCTGGGTCAGACCATTGGTCCATCGTGCCCAGCAGTCTGCTCCTGCGGTGTCCCTTAGGTCAAAGACCAGTGCTCTAACTGAGTCTAGACGTACCTGCGTATGTTCTGGTTGAGCAGGAACTTGTCTTGAATCCCTCTGGAAGAGCGTTCCAGTTTTCCATCACTCTCTGGGTGAAGAAGAACTTCCTTACGTTTGTACGGAATATATCCCCTTTTAACTTTATAAAGTGCCCTCTCGTTTTCCCTACCTTGGAGAGGGTAAATAACCTGTCTTGTCTATATCTACTAAGTCTATTCCCTTAACCATTTTAGTCATTCTTCTCTGGACCCTTTCAAGTAGTTCTGTGTTCTTCTTCAAGTACGGCGACCAGTGCTGGACGCAGTATTCCAGGTGGAGGGCGTACCATGGCCCGGTACAGCAGCACGATAACTGTCTCTGATCTGTTCGTGATCCCCTTCTGTTCGCCCTTTTCACCGCTGCCGTGCATTGCGCGGATGGCTTTATCGACCTGTCGACCAGTACTCCCAAGTCTCTTTCCTGGGGGGGTCTCCAAGTAGTGTACCGGACATCCTGTATTCGTGTATAAGATTTTTGTTACCGACATGCATCACCTTACACTTATCCACGTTATACCTCATTTGCCCATTTCTTATGTCATGTTGCAGGTCTTCACAATCCTTCTGTGTCTTCACTACTTTGAATAACTTCATATTGTCTGCAAATTTAATCACCTCGCTCATCGTACCAATTTCCAGGTCGTTTATAAATATGTTGAAGAGCACGAGTCCAAGCACTGAACCCTGCAGCACTCCACTCGTGACGCTTTTCCAGTCCGAGTATTGTCCATTTACCCCCACCCTCTGTTTCCTATCCACCAACCAGTTTTTAATCCACGTGAGTATTTCACTCTCGATTCCATGACTCGCAATTTTTCGAAGTAGTCGATCATGCAGGACCTTTTTGAACACCTTCTGAAAATCCAGATATATAATGTCGACCGTGTCACCCTTGTCTAGCTGCCTGTTTACTCCCTCGAAGAAGTGCAGCAAGTTCGTCAATCAAGATCTTCCTTTGCTGAAGTCGTGCTGGCTGGTCCTCATCAGATTGTATCCGTCAAGGTGGTTAATGATGCGGTCCTTTATCAGCGCCTCTATCATCTTTCCCGGTACCGAGGTCAGACTCACCGGTCTGTAGTTTTCCGGATCTCCCCTTGATCCTTTCTTGAAGATCAGTGTAACAGTCGACACTTTCCAGTCTTCCAGAATCCTTCCAGATTTGATCGACAGATTGGTTATTAGTTGAAGCAGTTCAGCTATAACCCCTTTTAGTTCCTTGATTACCCTTGGATGGATGTCATCCGGTCCAGGGGATTTATCATTTTTATGCCTACCAATCTGCCTGCATATCTCTTCTAGACAGATTATCAAACCAGTCAGTTTCCCGTCTTCATTTCCTGCATATGGCCTGTCGGCTTCCGGTATGTTGTGTATATCCTCTTCGGTAAATACAGACACAAAAAATGTGTTCAGTTTGTCGGCAATGGCTTTGTCCTCCTTTAGCACTCCCTTTATTCCATGGTCATCCAACAGCCCCACCGCTTCCTTCGCGGGTCGTTTCACATTAATATATCAAAAGAACGGCTTGAAGTTTTTTGCCTCCTTGGCTATTTATTCCTCATAGTCTCTTTTGGCCCCTCTTACCACCTTACGGCACCTGCTTTGATGTTGTTTGTGCTATTTCCAGTTTTCATCCGTTTTTGACCTTTTCCATTCCTTAAATGAAGTCTTCTTGTCTCTGATCACTTTTTTCACCGCTACAGTGAGCCACGCCGGTTCTTTGTTCTTTTTCCTCTTGGATCCCTTGTTGATATATATGTATATGCGCTTAAAAAGGGACCATTCTTTTACAGTGCTTATCCTCTTCTTAATCTTCTTCCCCACCATGAGTCTCATCCCTTCGTTATTCCCTTTTCGGAAGTTCAGTGCCGTGGCTGTCGTTCTAGATCGATGTTTTGCCCCTGGAGCCAGGTTGAAGTGGATCATATGTGCTGAACATGAGGAGAGGATAGGGGTATGGACAAAAGATGGATAATGGATCTATAGAGAGAAGAAATATGCAACTGATGGGAGACCCTGGAAAGAGAGTTGGGAAATAAACAGAGAAAAAGAGAAAAACAAAAGGTAATATGTCATTTTAAAGAAATTACCCTGCAATAGTGTGTGATCTAAATTTACTCAATACAGTGTAAATATCACTTTATTTGGATCTTCGGAATTTTGCGCAGTGGTCTTTCGCATATTGTTTAGAATACTGCAGAAATCATCATCGATCCATGGCTTTATTAACTTTTAACTTTTTTATGTTTTCTACTTCTACTTTCAATAACTTATTTTCCTTTTCTCTGTCGGCTGGGGACGCTGCCGACATGTTTTGCTGCTCAGGCTTTTTCAAGGCTGTCCCCCTATTCACAAAGAAATCCGATGTTATTCTCATGTTTGATTAACTTACAATTTCAAATTTTTATTAGTTTTAAAGTTCCCTGCTTTCCGATTATCTCTTAAAGAGCAGTTACTCTGTACAACTTATCATTTAGATAGTGTTACCGATTTTGTGTTTGCTTACCTGTTGCTATCCCCATCAAGTTTGTTTAACAAGATGGCGGTGGCGTTTTTTTGTGGGGTATGTGGTAGAGGGGTATGAATGGCGGGTGCCTAATAATTAAAGCTTGATCTACCACAAACTGTAAAAGTAGAAATGTGGTCTGTATGATTCAATGTGCATGTGACCTAATATATATTGGTAGGAGCAATTAACCAGTACATATCCGTTTAAACGAGCACAAGTCCAGAATTACAACGGAGGCTAAACAAGCCCCTCTAGTTCAACACTGGAAAGACTGTGGACATAGTTGGATAGATATGAAGTGGAGCATAACAGATTAAGTTATAGAAGGGTGGGAGGGAGGTGATTATGAATATATGTTGAATTACAGAGAGCAGAAGTGAATTTTTATGCTGAATACCATGACAGAAAACGGCTTAAATCTGGTAATTGAATGGACAACCTTATTATGAAGATCTAGGCAATATATGAAGCAATTGTAGAACAACTACATTAAAAAAAAAATAGAATCAATAAGAAAAATAAAGAAAAAAAAATTTAAAAAATAGCATCTAATATAATAAAATGCTAGGCCGTGCATGCGCACTCAAAAGTCGTGTTCCCTGATCCATCGCGACGGCACGAGTGCGCATGCGCGCCAGACAAGCTTCCCTGCTCTCCACCTCACAATACGGAAATTTCTTTACACGCTGACTATCGCCTCCACAAACCTGCTCCCAGCCAGCCAACGATCGCCTCCACAAGCCGGGACTGGAGTACAAAGAGCGCCTCCTCCCCTCCCCCGGGATGAACCGAAAAACTGACCCCACCGCCCTCCCAGCCAGCTGACGATCACCTCCACAAGTCGGGACTGGGGTACAAAGAGCGCCTCCTCCCCCCCCCGGGACGAACCGAAAAACTGACCCCGCCGCCCTCCCAGCCAGCCGACGATCGCCTCCACAAGCCGGGACTGGGGTACAAAGAGGGCCTCCTCCCCCCCCCGGGACGAACCGAAAAACTGACCCCACCGCCCTCCCAGCCAGCCGACGATCACCTCCACAAGTCGGGACTGGGGTACAAAGAGCGCCTCCTCCCACCCCCCCGGGACGAACCGAAAAACTGACCCCGCCGCCCTCCCAGCCAGCCAACGATCGCCTCCACAAGCCGGGACTGGGGTACAAAGAGCGCCTCCTCCCCCCCCCCCCCTCGGGACGAACCGAAAAACTGACCCTGCTGCCCGGGACCTGAGTCCTTTGCCACCCCACCCTTCCCTTCCCTTCCCGTGGACCCGATTAAGAACATTGCGATTCCAGCGTGTGCAGCAGTCTTCACACGCTGCTTCGGGCCCTTCTACTGCCCTGATTTGCTCTGCCGCGTCTCTGATGATGTCATCAGGGATGTGCCAGAGTAAATCAGGGCAGTAGAAGGGCCCGAAGCAACGTGTGAAGACTGCTGCACACGCTGCTGGAATCACCAGCTTTGTAGTCGGGACCGCGGGAAGGGAAAGGGGGGTAGAGGAAACACTAATGCTGCTGCACAGGGCACCCATTAATTTAATGGCCTTGCTTTCGGGAGGGAGTAGGGAGTCAGAAGGGGGCCACGGAGAGACAGTCAGCAATGGAACAACAGATAAATACAGGTAGGCAGGGGGCCAGGGAGAAAGACAGAGAGACATACAGAAAGAAAGACAGGGGGCCAGGGAGAGAGACAGACATAAAGAAAGACAAACAGACAGGGGGGCCAGAGAGACAACAGATAAATACAGGTAGGCAGGAGGGCCAGGGAGAAAGACAGAGAGACATATAGAAAGAAAGACAGGGGGCCAGGGAGACAGATAGAATAAACACAGACAGCAGAGAAAGAAACCTCCCCCTCCCCAGACAAACACTAGCCAAGGATAGAGAGAGAGAAAGAATGACAGACAAGGGGCCAGAGAGACAGACAGAAAAAAAGACAGACAGACATCTATTCTAGCACCCGTTAATTTAACGGGCTTAAAGACTAGTTACTATATAAGGACCAATGAAAACGCAAGATCCCAATGACATCATCGGCAAATTGAACAAATACACACACACAAAAACACCTTGTAAAGGGGACAAGTCCCAGAGGTTGCTGTTTCAAACCCTGTGCAAGACACTTAGGCCCAAATTCGGTAACCAGCGCCTAATGTTAGGCACCTCAATTAAGCTTCTTTTAATCAGCACTAATTGAAACTTAGGCGCCTATCAAGGAAGAGCGATTCTGTAACAAGGCGCCTCTAAAAAATCTAGGCGGCCTTCAAAAAATAGGCGCTATGCGTGTTAGGCGTGGGCGTGGCTTCGTGTTAGGCGCCTTGTTGCAGAACCGCTGCTCTTAAGCGTGCGCATGGGCGCCAAACTTATCGTTGTGCCTAGAGCTGGCCTATTTATCGGGCGCCTCCAAAATAGGTGCCACTCGGCGTGATTCACTAAACAGCACCCAATTGTACTTGAGTGACTAATTTGGCGCCTAACTTTTGGTCACTTCTTATAGAATTTGCCCTTTAATCCTCCACTGCCCTAAGTACATTAGATAGATTGTGAGCTCACCAGGACAGATAGGGAAAATGCTTGAAATTACTTGTATGTATGTAAATTGCTTTTAATGTGGTTGTATAACTACAAAAAGGCGGTATTCAAGTCCCAATCCTTTCCCTTTTATGTGGCCCATTTATGTAGTCATAGAAACATAGAAGATGACGGTAGAAAAGGGCTACAGCCCATCAAGTCTGCCCACTCTGCTTACCCACCCCCTGTCTATGCCCTAATGACCCAATTTCCTTATCTTGACCCTCGTAGGGATCCCACATGGGTATCCCATTTATTCTTAAAGTCTGGCACGCTGTCTGCCTCGATCACCTGCACTGGAAGCTTGTTCCAATGATCAACCACTCTCTCTGTGAAGAAATACTTTCTGGTGTCTGCAGCAGCCACTCTCTCCTCCTCTCCCTATTGGCTAAGGCTCTTAACATTTGCATCTCCTCTTCCTATAGGCTAAGGCTCTTTACACCTGCATTGTGATGTCATAGAACTTTCTGATTATAGAAACATGATGGCAGATAAAGGCCAAATGACCCATCATAGAAACATAGAAGGTGACGGTAGAAAAGGGCTACAGCCCATCAAGTCTGCCCACTCTGCTTACCCACCCCCTGTCTATGCCCTAATGACCCAATTTCCTTATCTTGACCCTAGTAGGGATCCCACATGGGTATCCCATTTATTCTTAAAGTCTGGCACGCTGTCTGCCTCGATCACCTGCACTGGAAGCTTGTTCCAATGATCAACCACTCTCTCTGTGAAGAAATACTTTCTGGTGTCGCCATGAAATTTTCCGCCCCTGAGTTTGAGCGGGTGCCCTCTTGTGGCCGAGGGTCCCTTGAGAAAGAAAATATCATCTTCCACTTCGACACGTCCCGTGAGGTACTTAAATGTTTTGATCATGTCTCCCCTCCCCCTACGTTCCTCGAGAGTGTAGAGCTGCAATTTGTTCAGTCTCTCTTCGTACGAGAGACTCTTGAGCCCCGAGATCATCCTGGTGGCCGTCCGCTGAATCGATTCAATTCTGCGCACATCTTTACTGTAATGTGGCCTCCAGAATTGCACACAGTACTGGTTAAGTGCTGAACATCGGCCCTTGAACAGCCAAGTGCTAACTCTGCCCCTAGAACACCCCCAAATAGTTGGGTTTCACTTAGGCCACTAACCACTAATTTTCAGCAGAAATAACTGGTTGGATGCTATGGAAAATTAGCGTATAGCCCCGAACAAACGATTTAATGGGTCAGCGGCTATTTCTGGCTGGCTAAATTGTGCTGAATCTCGACCCATTGCCTTCTCTAAATCTTCAAAAATGTTCCAAAGAAAATGATTTTGCCTAATAATAACTCTTAATGTGCTCTAAGGGCTCCTTTTACGAAGCCGCGTTAGCGGTTGAACGTGCGTAATAGCGCGCACTAATTTTGCCGGCCGCGCTAGCCGCTACCGCCTCCTCTTGAGCAGGCGGTAGTTTTTCGGCTAGTGCGGGGGTTAGCGCGCGCTAAAAAGTTGCGTGCGATCAAGCCGCTAACGCGGCTTCGTAAAAGGAGCCCTAAATGTGGCATTATTAGTTAATGCCTCATGCAGATTTGATTTCCTTCAGAATGGGCATTCGTGGTTAATAAATGGAGGAGAGTGTGGTGCAGTGGTTAGAGCTACAGCCTCAGCACCCTGGCCTTGTGGGTTCAAACCCCGTACTGCTCATTGTGACCCTGAGCAAGTCGCTTAATCCTCTACTGCCCCAGATACATTAGATAGGTTGTGACCCTACCAGAGCAGATAGGGAAAAATACTTGAAGCACCTGTATGTGAACCGCTTTGAGTGTGGTGTATAACTAGAAAAAGGTGGTATACAAGTCCCAATCCCTTTCCCTAAATGCCCTAGCAGGAATTATTACCTCCATGGGAGCTCTCACACTTGGAATTCAAAGTGGCATTTTATCTAGCAGGTCCAGATCTACCTTATCTTGAAAAAGATATATATATATATTTTTACTGCTGCTGCTGCCTGCACTGCACAGTCACGTCAGGACGTGGGACATAGGGCATTTGCTGACATCACAGCCTGCTCCGTGGCTTCTGACTGAATGGATGCCCCCAAGGCCAGGAGATGAGGGTGTGACTTTCAAGGTACAATAACTCACTAATGATATCAGGGACCAAGTCGGAGGAGAAGTGCACTTCCTTTGTGTCCTGTACTCATGATCATCCTGCCCTACGTAGCAAGTCAGGCAGTTTTCTTCTTGCAGTGATTCAGCTCTGTTTTAATTAGGTTTTTCAAGTGATGCTGGTCCTCTGGGACAAGCTGGACGACCTGGTGTCACTTGGAAAATCTAATTAAACAGGTACAGCACAGGAGGTAGCAGTACAGACACGGACACACACAGTAGGGGTATGACCAATGGTGGTCCTGGAGGGGGCCCAGACCCCTCCAAGAATTTGATAATTTTTTTTTTTTAAAGCTACCCCGGCCTAGACCAATCCCAGCTCAAGCTTCCTGACATCAGCAATTTTGTCTCCTTGAGATAGGTAATATAGAGAAACACATATAACAAAACATAAATTAACTTAATGCATTTTTTTTATTAACGTCCAAAAGGAAAGAGGAGGCTGCCTAGCCAATATGGTGCCTGATTTGTTGTTTGTTTTTTTTTTTTAGGTGGCTGCTGCAGCCACAGAATGGACAGAGAGGCCACATGCAAGAAATGCCGCAGCACAGAGGTGCAGCGCCTCTTTCTAATTCAGCTCCCTCTTGCTCCCTCCTGTATTAGAAACTTTGCTGTCTGAGGTGCATTCCTCCCACCTTGATCGGGCTCCTACAGCTCTGGCCATTTTAGTACAGGAAAAACGCAAAAAAACAACCCCATGGTAAAAGCCAGAAAAGAGGAAGAAACCTATGACAGTGTTGAGTTTTAAATGATTTATTTAATACAATACATATTACATTACATTACATTACATTACGGATTTCTATTCCGCCTATACCTTGCAGTTCAAGGTGGATTACAAAAGATTTGTCTGGACATTTTCCAGTGAAGATACAATTTTATTTTTTTTTTTTAAACATAGGGGAGATAGCTGGATAGAATCCTATGGGAACTTATGGGATGTATATTAAACTGACTGCAGAACTGTGTGAAAAAGACAAATGGAATACAGTTAGAGTGGGTAAGATTACAATCTATTTTAGGGGTTTGTTTACTTGTAAGGTGTTTAGGTGGGTAATTTGGGGGAGAATTATCTGGAGGTAGGTGAATCTTCTGGAGGTAAGAGAGGAGGGGTTAAGATATTTGGATGAATTTTTTGAAAAGCAGGGTTTTGATTTCTTTTCGGAATGTTTTGAAGTTGTCTGATATTGTCATCAGATTGGAGATGGAATGGTTGAGTTTTGCTGCTTGTGTTGCCAGAAGGTTGTCAAACATTTTCTTGCGTTGTGTGCCTTTGAGTGGGGGGAAGGCGAAAGGGTTTGAGGTTCTTCTGTGTCTTGAGGTGATCTGGTTTCAGCGGTTGTTTAGATAGGAGGGGGAAGAGCCGTGTAATGCTTTGAATACTAGGCAGTGGAATTTGAATTGAATTCGTGCTTGTATGGATAGCCAGTGAGAGTCTAAGAAGGCAGTTGTTAAGTGATCATATTTTCTAAGTGAGTAGATCAGTCTGAGGGCGGTGTATTGTATGGCCTGGAGTTGTTTTATCATAGTGGCTGGACAAGGAAGATATAGGGAGTTGCAATAATCCAGCAGACCTAAGACTAGGGATTGGACGATTAGTCTGAATTGTGCTTGGTTGAGGAATTTTCTGATTTTACGTAGATTTCTCATGGTTAGAAAAGCTTTCTGGGTCGTCTTGTTGATCTGGGACTGCATTGTGCAACATCTGTCTATCGTAACTCCTAGGAGTTTTAGTTCGGGTTGTATTGGGTATTTGGTATTTTTGATTTTCAGTTCAGTGATGGTAGGAGTTTGGGCCTTTTCGAGCAAAAGGAATTTTGTTTTTTCTGAGTTTAGTTTTAGTTTGTGATCCATCTTCCATTTTTCTACTGTATCTAAGGTTGTTTCTAGCTTTGTTGTGGTGGTGGTGTCTGATGGGTCGAAGGGGAGGAGTATGGTGATGTCGTCAGCATAGCTGAAGGATGTGACATCTACATATGTAAATAAATATCAGTCCATATGACATATCCAGTTAGGAGTCCTTTCATACTCTCTTGTACCCAACACGATCCTTGTTTCGGCTTTAACGCTGAAGCCTGCGTTAGGGATATAGGTAAATCAGGTAAATCAATCACTGAAAGAGTAGCGTAGTCGGGTCTCTCGTTGGTGTATGCGTTAAAGCCGAAACACAGACCGGGTACAAGAGAGTTTGAAAGGATTCATAACTGGATATGTCTTATGGACCGATATTTATTTACATATGTGTTGTATTAAATCATTTTATTACAGGACCAGAGCACAGATCACATCGCAACAGCATTAAATAATCACAGTTGTGTGCCCCTCTCTCCCCCACACTTTTTTTCCTATGGACTGTGGTGCGTTGGCAACATTAAGATACAACAGCTGTGTGAAAGGCCTTCCTCTCTCCCTCCACCTCGGTTTGGCTCCTGCCACTGTGGCCCTTGTGTGTGCTCTGCAGCTGGTGGTGTCTCCCAGTTCCCAGCAGGGACACAGGTCATGTGGCAGCTCAAGCCAGAGCATAAGTCACTCAGTGCTGCCCCCTAGACGTATCAAGTTCCCATGGCTGTTGAGTCACTATTACACTACCTAGTAGCTCTCTCCATTGTTGATCTTTGCCCCACCCTAGTTCCGCAACTGCAATTGACTTTTCTCTTTGCTGCAAACATGGAAAGTAGGTTTCTCACACTCCCCCCCCCAATAAAAGCAATCTTGTTGTAGTGCCCAGTTATTTTAATGCTCCTGCCCCCCAAGTCTAGAGTTACCATATGGCTCCAAAAAAAAGGAGGGCGGATTGAGACATCGGGTTTTACATTAAATTACTTTCAATGGAAGTTAAACCCGGATATCTCAATCCATCCTCTTTATTCTGGAGCCATATGGTAACCCTATGGGGCCAAGTCAGGTGTGGTTATGTCACTGACACACATACACACACTATTCCCTATCAGTGTGCCTTGGCCCTTCTGTCTCAGGGAGAGAGCATAACTTTAGAAAAGCAATAAAAACATACCTCTTCATCTAACCCCTTGACCCATGGACTTCAAATAATTGTATATTGGTACCTGAACCAGTATGTGTCATGTAAAGAAAAGTTACATTGCAAAATCTTGTACTGTAACTATGGCAAATCTAGCCTGTAAACCTGTCCATATGTGTCAAATTAGCATAAAATTTGTACTGTAAGGATAACTATAGCAAATCTGAACCAGCAAACTATATATTAAGTATATTAATATCAGACCGCCTAATATTTGCCAAGTTAGGATAAAAACTTGTATTGCCATCCAAGTTTCCAAGTTTATTATAAGATTTGATTAATCGCCTATTCCAGGTTCTAGGCGATGTACATCATAAATTACAGAGTTAGGGTAAAAATACATATTTAGAACAATTTAAAACAAATTAAAATAGCCAAAAACACATAACATGACTAAACATATACAATAGAACAATAAACATACGTGATGACAATAGGTAAGGTAATGGGAAGAAATACAATTCAATATAAAAGAAACATTTAAGGTTAAAAACAGAAGGGAGAGGTGCAGAAATTTAATATGGACTGTAAAAAAAAGTTTCAATATAAAATGTAGAAAAAATCAATTAATCACTAAAAGCATCTTTAAAAAGAAACCCCTTAAGTTTGCTCTTAAATTTATCTAAAATTCTTTCTTCTCTTAAATAAATTGGCAAGGCGTTCCAGGCTAGAGGAGCCGTAACTGAAAAAATAGAATGCCGTCGTGTACCTATAACTTTTAACGATGGAACAACTAATAGATGTTGATCAGTTGACCGTAACACTCTTGAAGTATTATAGGGGATTAAAAATTTATAAATAAAAGCCGGAGTTTTAAAAATTATTGATTTAAAAGTGAGCAAATTTAATTTGTGCATTATTCGATATGTAACTGGCAACCAATGTGCTTTCTCGAGCAAAGGTGTAACGTGATCAAATTTCTTAGCGTTTTCAATAAGTTTAATCGAGGTATTTTGAATAATCTGCAAGCGCTTAATTTCCTTTTGTGCTATTCCTTTAAATAAGGCATTACAATAGTTAATCTTTGAAATAACTAAGGAATGTATCAAAATATTCAAGGATTTTGGACAAAGAAATTTTTTCATTGAACGTATTTGGCGGAGACTATAAAAAGTAGATTTCACAACATGACTAATATGATCATGATAGGTTAGTTTTTCATCAAAAATTTCATCAAAAATTACTCCGAGAATCCTGATCTTATGTACTGAAATGATATATGTTTAACCTGTAATCCGTTCTGAGCTCTTTGGGGACAATGGAATAGAAAACGAATTAATTAATTAAATAATTCCGTTCCCCTTGCCTGTGTGTAAATTAGTGCCAAACTGTGGTGATATAGTTTTATGAGGTGAACACCTGTCCACTGGGAAATTAGCCTGAGGCCAGCAGCTGTTTTCACACAGGTCACCAGAAGCTCTAGGATGGCAATGACTTACAGTCAGCTCTGTACAGAATTGGATGTGAAATCAGGTACCAAGGGGTAAAATGCTCTGTAACCTTGTGCCAATGCCCTGATCAACCCACTCCCTCTTGCTTCCCAACATACACGTCTTTAATTACGGTACGTGTCGTGATCAGGTTGAGAGTCTCGTCGTTCAGATTTACTTTGCAAAATATTGTGGTCTTCAATTTTTTTGTCTTGGACGGGAATCTGCTAACGGCAGCAACAAATGGAGATCTCCCAGCCTAGCCCTTTCTGGATCTCACCCTGTGTCATGACATCAGTTTGTTATTTTTCAGAGCTCAGTCTGCGTTTCTGTGCTCAGTTAAACATTTACTGCTGAAGGAGAGATGCTCGGTGTCCAAGGGAATAACTACTGTTCCTTGTAAAGGGGGCAAGTATGAACTTGTAATCAGTCAGCTCTGCTTTGTCAGCGCCCGCCGTAAGCAGCGATTTAACGTTTCAGGGGAAATTGAAACAAGCATTATAAAACTTAGCTGCCTTATTTTTCTAATTATAAAGTTCAGTGGCAATCACAATAGCATTCTTTTGCCCAAATTTCTCTGCTGAGAATAATGAAGGTATCAGGACGCTTGAACAGGGGCTGACATTTGGGTAATTTACCTGATAACGCCTAAAGCAGTGGTCTCCAACCCTTTTCATGTAAAGGGCCACAGTGTGAATACAAGAAAGCTTTGACAGCCACCAAAAGATTTCAAGCCTGTACTAGTTAAATACTAGATCACCACCACCTCTCCAACATGCTGACAACTACGACTGACTAGAAAACATGCCGAAAGGAAATTAAAGCCCAGCTATTCATAAAATTTATCAAGAAAAACTAATACATTTCCTTGACTATTCTCCATCTTGTAAATTTCCCAGCAAAGTCTCAACCATGTAATTAGCACCCTGGAAATGTCCAGTTATCTTCTTTGGTAATCCGTCTAGAACTGCAAGGTAATAGCGGAATAGAAGTCATTAATGTAATGTAATGTAATGTAAAATCCTGTTTTTATCATGCACTCTTCTGTGGTTTAGCAAAATTTTGGCATGGTTTACACAGTTCTCTGAAAGCAAGCAATTCATGGTTTTTTCTAGCTTTGTTATACTACTGAAGTACACGTGCATCTAAATATGAATCCTGACTTTTGGCCTAATCCTAAGAGTTTCCCCGGGGTGGGAAACCTTGTGTGTTCAGTCAGCCTCCAGGAGTTGATTATATGTGGAAAAAAGACTGCCAAGGTAGGAGAGAACCTTGCAGAAAATTCCTAAGTATATGAATTTGGTGTGTGTTCAGAAGGAACCTGAGATGACATTACCAGTAGTTGCCAGAGTGTTTGACTGGGACTATATTGTATATGAGAGACTCCACTTAAGAGGACTAAGTAGGGTTACCAGATTTTCCTTCAGGAAAATATGGACCCATGGACACACCCCCAGGCACGCCCAGTTCCACCCATATCATGCCCGGTCCTGCCCCCAGCCCCACCCCCTTAACTTGTTTGTGCATCGGGATGGCATCCGCACATGCAATGCAATGATGTCTCATGCATGCACAGACATGATGCGATAACATCCGCTCATTTGCCAAAGTGCCAGGTTTTGAGAAACCATCCGGACCCCCAGACATGTCCTCAAAAGGAGGACATGTTTGGGAAAATCCAGATATCTGGTAACCCTAGGACTAAGCGTTTGAAGTAACAGAGCTGACTACAAACCCTTTGGTGTGGACAAAGTACTTTTGACAGTGTGTCTATGTGCCACATTTGTGTTAGGTCCTGTAGCCAGCTACTAGCTACACTGCCACAATAATCTAATCTAATCTAATCTTCTATTTGTGCGTCGCTCATACCTATACAGGCTCAAGGCGACTTAAAGAGAGGAAAGGATGGAGGGGGATGGGAGGAGAGGGGAGAGAGCAGGGAGGTGGATAGATAAGAGGGGAGAGAGGAATTGGGAGGGAAAGGGGATGGGGAAGAGGGGGAGAGGATGTGGGAGGGGAAAGGGGAGGAGGAGAGGATAGGATACAGGAGATTAAGTGTCGAACAGACGGGTTTTCAGCTTTCTTTGGAAGATGATGTGGCTAGGTTCTTAAGTTGCCAGCATAAATGCCAGCCCATCCTATGTCCTGCTCATGTTCCACCCCGGTGAATGCCCCTCTAAAAATTGTGCACTGTGTAATTTGAGCGTGTAATTACAGAATACCGATTAGGCATGAAGTGGACACCTACTTGCGTGGATGGCAGTATTGCGAGGGCAAATCAAAAATTAAAGGCAATTGTTAAATTATGTGATAACCAGAAGAGAGCTATCAAAATGCAACATATGTACTTGTACATTGCCTGTTGGATAGCTTGGATAGCCTTAAGTCGCGTGACAGCCATCGAAGAACAACGTGCAGTAACATAGAAACATAGAAATAGACGACAGATAAGGGCCACGGCCCATCTAGTCTGCCCACCCCAATGACCCTCCCCTACCTTTCTCTGTGAATAGATCCCACGTGTCTATCCCATTTGGCCTTAAAATCAGGCACGCTGCTGGCCTCAATAATCTGAAGTGGAAGACTTTTCCAGCAATCAACCACCCTTTCAGTGAAAAAGAATTTCCTGGTGTCCCCGCGCAGTTTCCCGCTCCTGATTTTCCACGGATGCCCCCTTGTTGCCGCGGGATCCTTGAAAAAGAAGATATCTTCTTCCACCTCGATGCAACCCGTGAGATACTTGAATGTCTCGATCATGTCACCCCGCTCTCTGCATTCCTCAAGTGAGTACAGCTGCAACTTATCCAGCCATTTCTCGTACGGGAGATCCTTGAGTCCCGAGACCATCCGGATGGCCATTCTCTGGACCGACTCCAGTCTCAGCACATCCTTACGGTAATGCGGCCTCCAGAATTGCACACAGTATTCCAGGTGGGGCCTCACCATGGATCTATACAATGGCATAATGACTTCAGGCTTACGGCTGACAAAACTCCTGCATATGCAACCTATGATTTGCCTTGCCTTGGATGAAGCTTGCTCCACTTAATTGGCAGTCTTCATGTTCTCACTGACGATCACCCCTAAGTCTCGTTCTGCTTCAGTTCTTGTTAGGATCTCGCCATTAAGGGTGTAAGTCTTGCATGGATTTTGGCTGCCCAGGTGCATGACTTTGCATTTTTGGCATTGAAGCTGAGTTGCCAGGACCTAGACCAGCGCTCCAGTAGGAGTAGGTCATGCATCATGTTGTCGGACATTGAATTTGTGTCTGTTGTGCTTTTGTCCACTACATTGCTTAGTTTGGCGTCATCGGCGAATAATGTTATTTTACCTCGCAGCCCTTCTGCCAAGTCTCTTATAAAGATGTTGAATAGGATCGGGCCCAGGACCGAGCCCTGCGGCACTCCACTGATTACCTCCGTCATTTCGGAGGGGATGCCGTTCACCACTACCCTCTGAAGCCTACCTCCAAGCCAGTTCCCAACCCATTTCGTCAATGTGTCGCCCAATCCTATAGAACTCATCTTGCTCAGCAACCTGTGGTGTGGTATGCTATCGAATGCTTTACTGAAGTCCAGGTATACGATGTCCAGGGACTCCCCAACATCCAGCTTCCTCGTCACCCAGTCAAAGAAGCTGATCAGGTTGGATTGGCAGGATCTCCCCTTAGTAAATCCATGTTGACGGGATTCTCCTCATTCAGGATCGTATCCAATTGGCGTTTGATTAGAGTTTCCATTAGTTTGCACACTATTGATGTGAGACTCACCAGTCTGTAGTTTGCTGTCTCCATCTTGGAGCCTTTCTTGTGGAGTGGAATGATGTTAGCCGTCTTCCAGTCCAACGGGACATTACCCGTACTAAGGGAGAGAATGAAGAGTGCGGATAGCGGTTCCGCCAAGACATCACACAACTCCCTGAGCACCCTGGGGTGTAGGTTGTCAGGCCCCATTGCCTTGTTAACCTTAAGCTTTGACAGCTCGCAGTAGACACCGCTGGGTGTAAACTCGAAATTACTAAATGGGTTATCTGCGTCAACCCTTGTCTGTAGCTGAGGGCCGAGTCCTGGCGCCTCGCGAGTTAAGACTGAGCAGAAGTATTGGGCTATTTCTGAGTCCGCTTCTACATAGTCTCCGTCTGGTTTCCTAAGACGTACTATCCCGCCTGAGTTCTTATTTCTGTCACTGATATACCTGAAGAAGGATTTATCTCCTTTCTGGATGTTCTTCGCTAGAGACTCCTCCATGCGGAATTTGGCCTCCCTAACTGCTGTTTTGTTGGCTTTTGACTTGGCCAGATAGACTTCCCTAGAGTCCTGTTCCCCTGATTGTTTATAAGAGATGAATGTTTTTTTCTTCTCCTTGATGAGGTCCGAAATCTCCGCAGAGAACCACTGTGGCTTATTGTTCCTTCGCCGTTTACTTACTGATTTAACATAGCGGTTTGTTGCTTCTTGTATGGTGGCTTTCACATTTCTTCCACATTATCGGTTTCTGCTTGGCTTTGTAGCGCCTGGTGAATGAAGTCTCCCATTTCTTTGAAGTTTGTGTCCTTGAATTTGAGGACCTTGGTCAGTGTGGTAGATTTAGTGAAACCTTTTCTTGAGATTGAACCATACCATGTTGTGATCACTGGAGGCCAATGTGTCGCCCACCGAGACCTCTGTGACACTTTCTCCATTGGTAAGTATCAGGTCCAGTATTGCCTGATCCCTTGTTGGTTCCAACACCAGTTGCCTGAGTCTTGCTCCCTTCATAGAGTTTAATAGCCTCCTGCTTCTGCCGGAAGCAGAGGAAATCGTGTCCCAATCCACATCAGGCATGTTGAAGTCACCTAACAATACTGTGTCCCCACGCAAGGTGATATTCTCTATATCTCCGATTAATTCCATATCTAGGTCATCCTGTTGTCTTGGGGGTTTGTATATTACGCCAAGATACAGGCATTTGTCCTTCCCTCTGGCCAAATTTACCCAAAGGGATTCCCCAGTGTAGTGGACATCTGTGATTCTGGTGACCTTAATGTCATCTTTAGTATATAATGCTACACCTCCTCCCATTTTGCACTCCCTGTCCCGGCGAAGCAAGTTGTAACCTGGTATGACCATGTCCCACCCGTAGGAGTCCGTGAGCCAGGTCTCAGATATCGCCACCACATCCAGGTCGGCATTCCTCATTTCTGTTTCTAATTCCAGGATCTTGTTTCCCAGATTGTGGGCATTTACGTACATAGTCCTCCATGTTGTATGTTTGTTACGTCTCAGTGGGGATGTTCCCACTTGAGCTACTTGGACACCTTTAGCATTATTCGCATGTTTTGTACTTTCCCTAGACCCAGAGTTACAACGTGCACCTATCCCGGACTCCCCAGATCCAGAACTACAGTGTGTTCCTATCCCAGACTCGGAAATGTGTGTACCCTGTGGGGGTATTCCCACTTGGGCTACTTGAACTCCTTTAGTACAATTTGCAATGTGTGTTCTCTCGCTGGACCCAGAATTACAATATGTACTCCCCCTAGACCCAGAATTACAATGTGTACTCCCCCTAGACCCAGAATTACAATGGGTACTCCCCTTAGAACCTGAATTACAATGTATACTCCCCTTAGATCCAGAATTACAATGTGACCCAGAATTATAATGTGAGCCAACCCCAGACTCGAAAGTGTGTATACTCTCCCCTGACCCAGATCGGTGTTTACTTACCTTAGTCTCAAAAAAGTATTGGCAGCTTAGCTCGCCAGGTAGGTTGTTTGTGCCCGTACCCTCCCCCAACTTACCTAGTTTAAAGCCCTATGTAGTAGGTGGGCTAGACGGTGTCCAAGGACGTTCTTCCCTCTTCTGGTCAGGTGTAACCCGTCTGGTCCCTGTAGTCCTTGCAATGCCTCTCCATGGTGCAAGAACCCAAAGTTCATCTCCTTGCACCACCCCTGCAGCCAGTCGTTTGCCCTCTGGAAGCGATCCTCCCTGGCACTGCCCTTGCCCCTTACTGGGAGGATCGAGGAGAAGACCACCTGGTACTTTCTTTGGGCAGAGGGAGTTAAACATGTGGAAATTCACCATCGGATATTGACTCAGTATGGACATAGCACCATGAATCAATGAAAGGTTTTTGAGTAGGTAAAAAGGTTTTAAACGGGAAGAACTGGTTCTGGCCGCCCATCAACATCACTCACACAAGAGCACATTGACAGGGCGGATGCCTTGATTAGAGAACACCGACGGATAACGGTGTCTCAATGGGCTGCAAATTTGGATATCAGCTATGGATTTGCGTGTGCCTTAATGCATGACTTGGGATACAGGAAAGTCTGCGCATGATAGGCTCACAAACAGCTTACTGATCTGCGCAAGTAACAGCATGTGGAGGTTGCAGTCCAGTTCCTGAGACGGTATGAAGGAGATCCAAGTATTCTGGAGAGAACTGTCACCGGCGACGAGATGTGGGTGAATCACTGCGACCTGGAGAGCAAAAGACAAAGCATGATGAAGTAAAGGAAGTGGTGCTCACCTGGCTTCAGGAGGGGCTGAAGAACTTCTTCTCTGCAGGAATGCAGAAGCTGGTTGAACGATATAACAAATGCACCATCATGCAGGAGGACTATGTGGAAAAGTGATCTGTTCAATTGCTCACAGTTACTTCTATTAAAGCCATTAAATGTATTTTGCCTTTACTCGTATATAAATTTATGCATCAATTTAACTGAGCTGTTAAGAAACGAGGGGGTTAAGGGATGAGCTTTTTTGTCTAAAAGTTGGTTTTAATTTTTTTTTTTTAAATTTGATGTATGTTTCTCTAGTTATATACTTAGGGGGGGTCTTGTACTAAAGATTAGTGCATGTTTTTTAAATTAGTTTTTAATGGCGCTGGTCAATTAGCCAATCCTCAAACTACTATGGGATGCCTGACCATGCTCCGCGATGGTGGTTTCTAATCCGCAATAAGCACACGTTAATGCCTACTGCAGCTTCGTAAAAGGGCCCCAAAGTACACAACCGTTTCCAAATTCTCTGTACTTGTACCTGCAGCACACATACTGTATTCGTGCTCTGCATTTGTCAGTATGAAGGTGCCCTCCCGAGGGACTGGTGAGGAACAGCCCCAAAGTGATCCGATTCATTTGCAGCTGATCTTCTGGTACCTGGGAAACAAAATCATAATGAAAAATCAGTGGTGGAAATGAAAATAATTTGTGGCAGCGGCCAAAAAGGCAAACAGGACGCTAGGAATTATTAGAAAAGGGACGGTAATTCTTGCACCTGGATGCGCAAGAATTTTGGTTTTTGTGGTTTGCACTATGTCAAATTTATCCTGTAAACTGCATATTATGTATATTGGTATTAGATCCTTAGTATGTGTCAAATTAGGAAAAAACTTGTATCAAAAACACTTGTACTGTAACTATGGCAAATTGTAAGAACATAAGAATTGCCGCTGCTGGATCAGACCAGTGGTCCATCGTGCCCAGCAGTCTGCTCACGCGGCGGCCCTCAGGTCAAAGACCAGCGCCCTAACTGAGACTAGCCCTACCTGCGTACGTTCTGGTTCAGCAGGAACTTGTCTAACTTTGTCTTGAATCCCTGTAGGGTGATTTCCCCTATGACAGACTCCGGAAGAGCGTTCCAGTTTTCTACCACTCTCTAGGTGAAGAAGAACTTCCTTATGTTCGTACGGAATCTATCCCCTTTCAATTGTAGAGAGGGAGAACAACCTGTCCTTATCTACTAAGTCTATTCCCTTCAGTACCTTGAATGTTTCGATCATGTCCCCTCTCAATCTCCTCTGCTCAAGGGAGAAGAGGCCCAGTTTCTGTATATTATGTATGTCAACCTGTAACCCGTTCTGAGCTCTTTGGGAATAAAGAGATAAAAAAACGAATTAAATCATTCAATCCTAAAATACAATCCTTTCATATCAGTAAAATACACATGTGATTCCTCACCTTATAAAGGAAATAGGGTTTTACAGCAGCTGAGTGCCATGCACACATTTTTTTTATAAGATGTTTGAATCCGCCAGGGTTCTACACAAGCCATTAAGGGGATTCATGGTCATGTAGAGTATATCTCTACCTCCAAAATGAAACCAAATGAAAATTGCTGCCTCACTACATAACTGGAGATACCTACAGGTTCATCAAATGGGGCAGCTACACATGGACGTGGTGCCACTCCTACGTGAAGGCCGCCCGGTCCATGCCATTCATTTTATCCATGTGGATGTTTGTAAATAGATGCTCTCATTGTACGTGCTGGCAAAGCCAACATGCACTCCTGAGGGTATTTTACAAAAGGATCTGCATCTCACTTCTGATCTCAGCCTTCTATGTCCAACGGGGCTTATTATCTGTTTTCTCCACGACATGCTTCCTTATTTAAGAATAAAAAGCTCTGTAGTCGGGGAGAGTCACATCGAGGGCCTTGACAGCTCACAAGTTAAGTGGCAGCTCTGTAAGAGCAATACATACTGTCAAGATTGACTCCCAGTTTACAGATAATATCATAATTCTAGCCCTTGGCAATTTGAAGATTGTTAGTAAGCTGCAGTCTGGTTGTCTGGCTTTTTACTTTCCATGTTCTTTTTATATATATTTTTATTTTTTTTTAATTTTTTTTTTTTTTTTTAAATTACGTTTTAAGTTATTTCCTCATATCCTCTGTGACCTGTTGTTATAGAATGGCTAAGATCTTAGGCAGAGATTTTTGAAGAATTATACACCATATACACGTGTACATGGCAGAGTTGCACATGAAACCTGTGTAGGTAGTTTAGAAAAGGCACCACTTGTACATATATGCTGTGGCATGTTCTGTTCATGGGCAAGGAGGCATGGGTTCAAACCCATGCTGCTCCTTGTGACCCTGGGCAAATTACTTAATCCCCCCCAATGCCCCAGGTACATTAGATAGCGAGCCCACTGGGTCAGACAGGGAAAAATGCTTGATTGAGTACCTGCATAAATTAATGTAAACCGTTCTGAGTTCTCCTGGGAGAACGGTAAAGGAAATTGAATTTTTAAAAAATGTTCTGGACCATTTCTAGTGAGGAGCATTGAATATCTAGTTTATTTATGGCCACTATAAACTTAGCTGGCTAAGTTGATATACAAAGCTGGCCAGCTAAGTTTATAGCAGCCAAAGATAGACCAGCTATTTAAACAGCTCAGTTTAGCTGCTAAACATAGCCAGCTAGCTCTTTAAATTTTGTGAATGGATGGCTAAGTCACCCAACATAACTGGCTAGCCATGACCATCCCATGCTGAATATTAGCACTTAGCCAACTTGGTGCCATTTAACTGACCAGGAGCTGTTCCTGGCCAGTTAAATAATGCTGAATATCAGTCTGTGTTTATGGAGCCTTTTTCAAAATGGTAGGGGTTTTTAAAACACAAATACCTAAATGTCCATTTCACTATAAAAATGTCCTATACAAAGTTATCCTACTTATCTTCTGTTGGGTCCAGACCATACTGTTTTTAATTAGCTCTGAAAACATCATGAGAACATAAGAATAGCCTTACTGGGTCAGACCAATGGTCCATCAAGCCTAGTAGCCCGTTCTCACGATGGCCGATCTAGGTCACTAGTACCTTGCAAAAACCCAAAGAGTAGCTATATTCCTTGCTACCAATCCAGGGCAAGCAGTGGCTTCCCCCCATGTCTTTCTCAATAACAGACCATGGACTTTTCCTCCAGGAAATTGTCTAAACCTTTTTCTTTTTTAAGCCAGCTATGCTATCCGCTCTTACCACAACCTCTGTAGTCCTTTTAACTTCAAGTCTTTCTCAGAGGAAGTAGAGCAGAGTTTCTCAACCCTTAGGGGTTTGCAAGCTGCTTGTTGGGGGTACACAGCGCTGCAAAGGTCTTCTACCTCTTTTCCTCCTTAATCACCGCTGTCACCTGGGATCCCATGCCCTCCTTCCTGTCTTCCTTCCTGCCCTCCCCCTTCCGCCGAAGCGCTGCTACCACCGGGGATCCCATACCCTCATTCCTGCATTCCCCCCCCTCCACCAAAGTCGATCCATAAAGACTTCCCTCCGATATCAGAGCTGACATCAGAGGAAAGCCTTCCGAGTCAGCGGTAGATTCCAGTTATCTCCTTCAGGGCTGCTCCTTCTGACCTTCAGCCACACAGGGATGCATCACGGGCAGCAGTTTTTGCATGCTGCACATGGCTAACCCAGAGGGAAGGCTTGTGGGTCAGCCACATGCAGCGTGTAAGAGCCGCTGCCCGCGACATGTCCCTGTGTGGATGAAGGCAGCTAGGACCAGCCGAGCTGGATGGCCATGGAGGGAGCGAGCGCTTTGTAGCAAGTAAGAGAGAGAGGGGACATGATTGTGGAACAAAGGGAGAGGGAGGAGGAAATATGGGAAAGCAGGGAGGAGTGCATGAACATGGGAAACAGAAGGGAGGGAGGAAGGACGCACTAACATGGGAGAATTGTTGGGCATGAGTGTGTGAGTGAGAGGGAAAGATATGGTGCACATGGGAAAGGAAGAAAGGAAAATTGTTGGGTATAGAGAGAGAGAGAGGATTGAGGTAGAGATGCATAGGGAAGAGAAGTTGAATATATCGCTTGGTGACACACCCATGCCCTGCCAGACAATGACTGGGAAAAGCTGGTGCACATAAGTGCATAGTATTCTATAAGTTGAATATATCGCTTGGTGACACGCCCAGGCCCTGCCCACATGCACATCCTCTTGCAATTTTGCGCTATGGTACTTAGGCACTACCTTGTAGGCTAGCATCTAATGCTGACACGCATCTAACTGCAAATTACAGTAAATTCTTTCTATTTGCTGGAATAGGTTCCTAGAAAACCCCGTAAATATAGAAAATGTATATTAAACCATTGATCCTATAGGAGAAAGGAGGTTAGGTTCCTGTGCAATCCTGTTCACTTTTGCTACCTAACACCACAGCTTAGTGTATAAAATACTATTTTCTTTGTAATAATGTAGTATGTACAGTCTTTTGGCACAAAAATACTCACACACAGCTCTATGAGCATCTTCAGCCTCCTAATTTTAGTGATGATGTAATAATGTGCTATATAATTAAATTATTATGGGTGAGGAGGCGGAGCTGGAATATGCCGTTCTCTGTGGGCCTATTGCATCATCAGCAATTTCCAAGCTTCATCAGCACAGTTGAGATGAAATCGTCAATTTTGTACCAGGATTTTGATTCTTAGTTACATTATGACTTCTCATCCTATAAATATTTGAAATTTTCTCAAAAACTATACGTGATAGGAGAAAACTGAGGCTATTTTCATACACAGGAGGTCAAATTCTATAACGTAAACCTCATTTTCTTCTTGCCTCAGAAAAAAAAGTTAAAATTTGTTGCGCACTGTAATTAGGCACTATATATTTTTTTTTAAAATCTAGGTATATACAGTATATTGTCAATATAAGTCTATTTACTAACTGTTCACTTTTGAATTTTGAGCTTGGGCAGATTTGTTTCCCCAATAGAATAGGTTTTATTTCTCCTGAATCAGCCCCAAAGTCTATGCAGCTCACCAGACCCACTGGGCTTCCTGTTTTCCATAAATTCATCCACCTACTCTGAGAGGTATTGGAACAAATTCATCTGTTATCCAATCCTATGGCATCGCCTTATTCCATCATTCTCACAGTTAAAAACAAAGGACTCCTTCTTTTGGAGATGATAACATCTTTGCTCTGATAGAGCACCCTGTCGTCTGGTTCAATATCCTGAGGGTAAATAGTTTCCCTGTAAGCTCCTCATGAAACATTTAAACTTGGGGTTTTTTTTAACATAATTGCACAGTTGTATAGCTTTCAGGCAGATTCAGACTTTTGTCGGTCATGTTCAGCCTTTTCCCAAGTTTCTCAGACTCCCAGTGTTCACCAGATTGGATTGTGCAATGTAGAGACATAGAAAAATGAAGGCAGATAAAGATTATATGGCCTATCCAGTCTGCCCATCCATACTATCTACCATCTGTTCCTCTCTCTTCGAGATCCTATGCACCTGTCCCAAGCTTTCTTGAATTCAGTTACAGCTTTCATTTCCATCACCTCAACCAGGAGGCTGTTCCACAAATTCACCATCTTTTCCATGAAGAAGTATTTTCACAGGCTATTTCTCAGTCTGTCCCCTTTCACCATGATCCTATGCTGCCTCATACCTCTGGCAAAAGCTGGTACACCTAAGAGCATAGTATTCTATAAGTTGAATATATCGCTTGGTGACACGCCCATGCCCTGCCAGACAATACTGGCAAAAGCTGGTACACCAGACAAACCAGAATCATTCTCTCTCTCTCAAATACACACATACACAAAGAAGCAGAGCCTCATTCTCACTCACTTACACGACACACAGCTTCCCGATGTCTCTAAGATACACACACAAAGCATAAAGACATTTTGGAAATTTGCTCTTGGTGTAAAGAATGCCTTTGGAAATGTTCTCTTAGGCTTCCGTGGCTGGTTTCACGATTGTTGCAGTTGGCTGAACTGCAACAGTCTGCCTTTGGAAATGTTATGTACTCCTTGAAGTATATCTTTCAAATGTTTTATACTTTGTTGATTGGGAAGGGCCGGCATTAGAGGTGAGCAAGTAGAACAATTGCCCTGGACCACAGTGTCACAAGGGGCCCAAACCCTGCCTGAAGTTGAAAGAGGGACAGCCTACAAGCAAGCTTTGGGGCCTCCTCCCTAGCAACTGCCCTGGGCCCCATCATGTCTAACACCAGCCCTGTGACTAGGAAAGCCATGTTAAAACCTTTGTTTTCAAAAGGGAGCAGAGGATAATTTGCCCACAACACAGGATTCTTGAACTCTTGGGTAGGGTGGCTTGGTGTATTTTGTTCACGGGACACAATGGCTCAGTTTCCGATACTGGCTCTTGCTCATTGAGTTAACTGGGACTGGGGACAGAGGCATAGTAAAAGGGGGGTGCGGACCACCCCCAGGCACATCCCTCCCCATCCCTCTGTAGATCTTCACTAGCACGAGCAACTTTTCCTGCCTGTTGCTCGCGCCAGCCTGGTTCCCCTCAGAATCACTTCCGGGTCACGGGACATCAGCGAGAAATCCAACACTGGCACGAAGAGCATGCTTAAGGTGACCATACGTCCCGTTTTCAACGGGACTGTCCCATTATGGGACTGACTGTCCCGATCCACCACTTCGGGACGCCAAAATGTCCCATTTCAGGGACAGCGTCCCAAAGCTGTGCGCGGGGACAATGGACCGGCGATCGCTTCCCCTCCCTCCCTGCCGCGCTCTTTCAATTCAGACATTGCCATTAACCATCCTCTCTCTCAGGCATCCCGGGGCTTGTAGTTTCTCCACGAATCTAGGGGTGGAAATGGTGTGCGTTGGAACTACAACTACCGAAGTGCTGTGCGCATGGCTCCAAACTGGCCATTCCCCTCTAGAACTGACGGTCCCCCAGCTAAAGCTTGGTTTCTTGGCTGCCTGAATGGAACATATCCTCAGCCGCGCGACCGCTAGAGTTCCTGCTCGCGCCGCGGCTGTTCTTGTTGCTAGAAGGATGAGTAAGTGCTAACGGGACGCACTTTAGTGAAAACTTCGCAGCAGAGTAGGCAGCAAAAATAGGGTACATGTGTGTGAAAAAGTACAGATGCTGATGAAAAGTTCTAGCCCAACAACGGCGGTCGCTGCTGGGAATTAACAGGTGGTGTAGCCAGAACTTTTCATCAGCATCTGCACTTCACTGTACAGCATCTGTAGTCCACTTCGGTTGGAATGGCAAGGTGGTGATGATGTGCCCAAACTAAGTGAACCCGCTTTCAGATGTGCAGAGTTTGGCATCAGTGGACATGGGAAGGAGGCACTGGGGGCACTAAGGACATGGGAAGGAGGCACTGGGGGCACTAAGGACACGGGAAGGAGGCACTGGGAGCACTAAGGACACAGAACGGAGGCACTGGGGGCACTAAGGACATGGGAAGGAGGCACTGGGGGCACTAAGGACACAGGGGGGGGGGAATATGATTCAGACGTTCAAATGCTTGAAAGATATTAACATATAACAAAATATTTTCTATAGAAAGGAAAATGGTAAAACCAGAGGGCATAATTTGAGGTTTAGGTAGAGATTGAGGGGTGGTAGACTCAAGAGTAATGTTAGGAAATTCTTCTTTACAGATAGGGTGGTTGATGCCTGGAATGCTCTCCTGAGGGAGGTAGTGGAGCGGAAAACAGTGACAGTTTAAAAAAAAAAAAAAAAGCATGGAATGAGCACAGAGGATCCCTAGTAATGGGTATTTATTGAATAACTAAGGCTGGTACTGGGCAGACTTGCATGGTCTGTGTCCCACATATGACCATTCAGTTGAGGATGGGCTGGGGAGGGCTTTGATGGCTTGGATGGTTTAGATAAGCTAAAGTGAGCTTCAATGGAGATTCTAGTAGTTGGAACCTAAACACAGAACTTGGCTGGCCCAAAAATATCTAAGAAAATAGACCATTTAATTTACCGTACATGTATCATGAATTATATCATTCATGTATGGTTGGGCAGACTAGATGGACCATTCAGGTCTTTATCTCCTGTTACCTACTACACTAACCATTAGGCTACTGCTCTACTACTTTTATTACTTGGAACCCAAAATGGCCCGCACGTAAATATTAGCGAAGACCATTGCTATAAGAAATACAATGCAATAGAGTACTAATATTATGACATTAAACCTCTCAGCTCTATGTGGATTACAAATTTAATATACTGAATGACAAGAGATATCCAGGAATTACATAAACATCATAAAAACCATTCAAATATTTCAACCTTATACTTACCAAATTCAAATCAGTTTAAATGTTCTTCAAAAAATATCGCCTTGACTATCTTTAAAAATTTGAGATAGTTCATAATCTATCTCACTTCCAATGGAATGCTATTCCATATAACAACTGATTTATATTGGAAAGTGGAAGTAAGCATTTTCTTATATTTCACTCCTTTAACCAAGGCATAATTTAACTTTAGCCAATTCCTGCAATTACAGATGATTTCTTAAAAGACAAGGCTACTAATTAATCCAAAATGAAGGCATCCAACCATGATATATCTTAAACATTAAAATTCTTTAAATCAAATTCTGGCTTTTCTTAGTAGCCAATGTAAAGATCTTAACAATAAAGTAACATGATCATATTTGCATAGTTGAGAGATGAAATTGATAGTGGCTCAAATGGAGGCTTCTTCAGATGAGAGAGTACTATATTACGTAAGATCCCATGGCACTGGAGGGGGCTTGAAGGGTGGTTTGGTATTGTTAAATCCTTTCATGAATCTAGATACCAGAGGATTTAGAGACAATGACTTTTTGTTTATTGATGCATGGAGATAAACTCTCAGTGAAGATGTTTTAAGGCCAGAATTGGAGAGTTGCAGGAGAAATTCAAACACTGATGGTAAAGGGCATGTTATCGGATCTAGTGAGTGATGATTATACCAAACTGTGAAGCGAGTTCACTTAAAACAATAGCAATGTTGTGTGGATGGTCTTTTGGAAGCTTCAATGATAGTTAATTCTGGTACTGAAAATGCAGAGACATCTAATGGTTGGGAGAGAGATACCACTCTGTGAGTGTTAATGAACGCAGATTGGGATTGAGAAGAGAACCTTCGTTCTGTGTTAGCAAGGTTGGAAAGATTGGTAGCATGATGGATTCCCTGCTGTTGAGTTGCAAGAGGAGAGGGAACCAATGTTGACACAGCCACTGAGGTGCTATTAGAATCATGGTGGCTTGGTCGTATTGCATCTTGAGGAGAGTTTTCATGCAATTGCGGCACTCTTGTTTTACAAGGGCAAGGAAATTCAAGACCTAAAAGCCAGCAGGAAAGGTCATGGCCACAGTGTTTTGGGATCAGGAAGGTGTTGCCTGGCTATCTTCCAAGGGGACAAACAGTTAATGCAGAATACTACTGTAATTTGCTGTTTTCAAGTTTTATTTAAAATTTGATGAATCGCTTAATCACATTTCAAAGCGATGAACAATAATTAAAAATTTTTTTTTTTTACAACAATAGAGGGTACCAGATAACAGACGTACAAAAGACACACAGGACTTACTGTACCAAAAAGGAAGGGAGGGGAGGAAATACAATATTAGATGGGAAAGAAGACAAATAGGGGAAGGACAGCAGGAAGGGTAAGAAAGAGATGAAAAGAACAGAAGGCAGACTGCCTCTACAAGAGGAATAATCATCATATGACGAGATGAAGACTTGGTTATCTGAGCTAACGGTCAAAGGCATCTTTAAAAAGAGAACATTTCAAGTTGCCCTTAAATCTATCCTGTTAACGTTCTTCTCTTAAATGGATTGGTAGTGAATTCCACGTTTGTGGTGCTGTGACCGAGAAGATGTACTCTCTATGAGTGTTAATAATTTTAAGAGAGGGAACTGTCAATAGATATTGATCATTGGATCCGAGTAATCTTTTGGAGGCGTATGGGATATGGATTTGATCGATAAAAGCTGGTGCATTGGAAAAAAAGAGTCTTAAAAGTAAGCAAGTATATTTTGTAAGTTATACGATGAGCAACTGGTAGCCAGTGAGATTTCTTTAAAAGGGGTGAGACGTGGTCGAATTTTTTAGCTTTCATGATAAATTTGATGGACACATTTTGTATAATCTATAAGCGTTATATTTCCTTTTGCATGATTCCCTTAACGGAATAGAAAGAAAAAAAGGAGAGGGAAGCTGTGGAAAGGAGTTCTCTTTTTGGAAGACAATGCAGCTGCTCACAAGGCTGGCAAAACAATGGATGTTTTGACGCAGCTGGGGGTTTCATGCCTCCCAAACTACTGTCAGTAAACCTAAGACTGTCATTTCAATATTACAACAAGACTGCGGTATCTGCTCAGCTGAGGATCCAGGATTTCCTGATACCTGCTATAATGCAAGGATTTGCTTAGGCCTCATCTGCTCATGCATACTGTGTGCAATTCTGGAGGCCACATTACCGGAAAGATGTGCTTCGAGCTGAATCGGTCCAGCGGATGGCCACTAGGATAGTCGCCGGACTCAAGGGTCTCTCATACGAAGAAAGACTGGGCAAACTGCAGCTCTATATCCTGGAGGAGCGCAGAGAACGGGGTGACATGATTGAGACATTTAAGTATGTCACTGGTCGCGTCGAGATGGAAAACGATATATTCTTTCCCAAGGGACCCTCGGTCACAAGGGGGCACCCCCTCAAACTCAGAGGGGGGAAATTTAGTGGTGACACGAGGAAGTATTTCTTCACGGAAAGGGTGGTAGATCACTGGAACAAACTTCCGATGCAGGTGATCAAGGCCACCAGCGTGCTCGATTTTAAGAATAAATGGGACATCCACGTGGGATCCCTACGAGGGTCAAGTTAAGGAACTAGGTCACTAGCACTCAATGGGGTGGGTCAATAGAGTGGGCAGACTTGATGGGCTGTGGCCCTTTTCTGCCGTCGTCTTTCTATGTTTCTATGCAAGGATTTGCTTAGGCCTCATCTGCTCATACAAGGTCTTGATCCCCAACTAGTATAGGCTCTCCATCAGCCACTACACAGAACCCCTTACTGTCTAACCCAGCTTGTGCACCGATACCTGAGGATGGGCTAAGTCCAGTGACATCAGAGCGCAGTAACCTATGTAAAGTAGGGGCAAAGGCAGAAATCCATTTTTATGGGGCCCGGGGATGGACTGGTGGTCACACATATCTTCTCTTCTGCCCCCTCCCCCCTCTTGGAAAAATTAAATCCTACCTTTTTGCTGGTGGGGATACCCAAGCCCTAGTAGCTGAAGTGGTCCCTCCCCCCAAGCATCCTCCCGGGCTGATTGAGCAATGATGAAGTCAGCTGTCTGCTTCCGCCACTGATGCTGGCACGCTAGTGCATGCTCATTTCATGCTGCTGAACTGGGCATGTGCAGGAGTGCCAGTGTTGAAGGCTGAAGTGCACCATTGACCACTTTGCTCAGGCAATGGACCGCTTCAGCTGGTAGAGCTTGGGCATCCCTGTCAGCCATTTCAAGTTTTATTAGGTGTTTGTAAAACCGCTTAGATAAACCTTGATAGGCGATATAAAATCAGGTACTCAAGTATTTTCCCTATCTTTCTTGGTGGGCTCACAATCTATCTAATGTACCTGGGGCAACGGGGGGATTAAGTGACTAGCCCAGGGTCACAAGGAGCAGTGTGGGGTTTGAACCCACAACCCCAGCGTGCTGAGGCTGTAGCTGCAACCACTGTGCCACACTGGAAAGGGCCTGATCACAAAGTCAGAGGACCCAGGTTCTCAAGGGCCCCCCAATGGCTAAACCACTGATATAAAGGGATCTATGAAACTCTTACTAAAGACTAGACCCCTCTCATTGACGGATTTATTGGAAATGATTACTATACTGAATAGGTTAAACAATTTGCTTTGATTGTCCCCACAGGAGTAGCCAGAATGCTATAGTCCTGGGAGTTGACTATCTTTATCTTTATTTCAAATTTGATTTATCGCCATGCTGCGGTACAACCGAATCACAGCAATTTACAAACAACTTTATAAAATCATTTGAGAGAGAATAGAGGAATGTCATATAAAATAATGTAGATCACACACATTACCAGATCATTCATACACACAAGAAAAAAAAATGCCTTAGTAAATTATAAAAAGCCCCTTACTGACAGAGGGAACAATTAGAGTGAATTAAAGGCTTGAGTGAATAAGTGAATTTTTAAATTGGCCTTAAATTGTTTCATAGATGTTTCTGCATGAAGAAATATAGGCAGAGTATTTCAAAGCTAAGGGGCTAGGAAATTAAAGGCAGACGACTTTGTATTTTCCCATCGTGTCAGAGTAGGGAGACGGGAGAACCAACCTGTAATCGTTTAATGACCGGAGGGTCCATAACGGAGTATAGGGAATAGTGGAGCAAGAAAGGCATTCTGGTGCTCCTTCCTGGAAAGCTCTAAAAGCCAACATAAAGATCTTAAATTTGATATGACAGCGAAGAGGGAGCCGGTGTAATCGTACTCTTAAATAATGGAGTAACCGAGTCATAACACATGGCTCTACAAAGAAAGCGAGTGGCAGTATTCTGCAAGAAATGTAATCTTTTCAAATTAAGTTATACAGAAGTCAAGTGTTTCAAATAGAGATTCCCTTGATTAATAACTGCAGGCCCAGACTGCAGCCTGGCCTGATTTGAAGGAACTTTTTACTCAGGCTGTGCAATCCACAGTCTGACAGTGCAGTTGTTGGACACCTGTTTTTTTAGCCATGCTGGTTTAATAATGACTCACAAGCACACTCACATGAGTGTCAGTCATTTTCAAAATTTACTTTTATTAAAAGCAAAGTAGATTGAATTGTAGAACAATAGAATTGTTGGGATAAAAACATTAACAATAGTTGCATTCATATTATGATACTTTTACTTTTTACTCAAAAAAGTATTATATTAGGCATTAACATTTTTACTTTAACTTAAGTAAAAATTTTAATGCATCCTCCACTGTACTTTTACTTAAGTATTACAATATACATGTATTTTTACTTTTACTTAAGTATTTTGATCAAGTACTTTGAACAACAGTAGAGAAGACAAATATTTGTATTCTTCCAATGCAGGGATCAATTTTTATGGAAGAAGTGGTAAAGGTGAGATTGGAAGCCAGATGCTCATCCTGCTATAAGGTCATACATCTCCCAGCCTGGAATATACTCATATTGCAGCCATTGATTCCTTCACCTGTGGCAGGGATGGCCCCACAGCTCAAAACCAAAAACACTGTGGAGAAGATGTTCAAGATGCAGGCTTTATTGAAAATACAGTCAATTAATCCACATGATAAAATATCTAGGACCCAAATGATGGGGACTATGGACCCAACACGGTCCGTGTTTCGACAAACCTGTCTTCCTCAGGGGTCCTATGGATAATAAAATATTAAATGGAATATGTCCTAAAATGATGTCAAAATGGTGTCAGTGGGTGTATAAGTTTTAGAGAATATCTAAAGGAGGAAGGAGATGAACAGAATAAGAAGCCGTTATAAAATATGGATAAATACCCTAAAAGTCCTAAGGCAAAAAACTTTTAGGGGATTTATCCATATTTTACAACGGCTTCTTACTCTGGGTGAAGAAGAACTTCCTTATGTTTGTACAGAATTTATCCTCTTTTAACTTTAGAGAGTGCCTTCTCATTCTCCCTACCTTGGAGAGGGTGAACAGCCTGTCTTTATCTGCTAAGTCTTTTCCCTTCAGTATTTTGAATGTTTCGATCATGTCCCCTCTCAGTCTCCTCTTTTCAAGGGAGAAGAGGCCCAGTTTCTCCAATCTCTCACTGTACGCAGGTGCCTGTCATCACTGTGTTGTATGCCTTTCCCTGCGCGCCCCCCAGCATACCTCTTCAAAGAATTGCCAGCAGACAGCAGCATCTCATGCCGGCCTCAGGAAGTGATGTCAGGGAGAGAGCCGAGGCCAGCGTGAGCAGCAGGTAAGAGATAATGATCACTGCTGGCATTCATTTGAAGAGATAGATGAGTGGGCGGAGACATGGCGAGGGGCTAGCACCCCCGCCAAGATTGTGCCTGGGATGGTTCGTCCACCTTGCTACGCCACTGAAATCTGGACATTTTAGGAGGTGAAGAACCTTTGTGCATGAAAGAGGAGTGGGACTTAAGTGTGATTAGATGCAATGATCTTAAGGTGGCCAAACAATGAAGACTAGAAGGATGTTTGGGTGTATAGGGAGAAGAATGGCCTGCAGGAAAAAGGAGGTGATGATGCCTCTCTGAGGATTAGCCCAGGGGATCTCAGACAGATAAACTCATCAAACCTGTAGCTCATAATCTTACTAGGTTGGACTATGTGATTCCTTAAACAAGCAGCTGCCTTATAACTCAGTTCCAGGAGAGAGATTTTCAACCAGTTTTGAATTTCTGACAATGTTCTTCTGACTGAAGCTTTATGGGACTTGCAGCATTAATTTCAATGGGCAGAATTATGGATTATAAATCCGTACTTGCCTTGGGATGTAAGTTCAAAACCAGGACGGGCCACAAAGTCTCCCTCCTGGAACTGGGTAATTTGACAGCTCTGGAGTGTAGGAGAAATCTTTTTTTTTGTAAATAATGTCTTGTTTTCTCCAAGGAAGTTCTCATAGTGTCGTGTAAATATATACAAACACACCCTGGATGTAACCAATTATCTGCACCACAGGCTTTGTGGTGTTTTTCTCAGTTTGTTAGACATCTTGTCAACAGTAGAAGGAAGCCAGTTGCCAGCAGCCTTGGGGGCATGGGGATTGCAGTTGACTGGTTTGTAGAGACATGCCCATGAATGGGAACTGGCAGTGTTCCTCTACAAGGTCGCTGGAACCTGCCAACACCCTCATAAATTAAACCAGCTGAACAGTGCAGTTCAGAGCTGTAGGAAAAAACATGCTTGAGTGTAGTGATGCCAGGTGCCCTTGATGGAGAGAACATGTGGTGTATTTCTTGCCTTAAATCTGAGGGGCACGGTCTATAACTTCCTGGACGGGATGCTATTATTAGCCAGTGAATGCCATGCCCTCTGTGGAAACAGAACAGTCTGACCTGCTAAGCCTCTCTCAATCGTAGAGTAAATATCCGGATTTACAGTGTCTGGGTAAAATATATTTTCTAAAATAGCATATATATGCTATTTAAAAAAAATATGTTATAAAATACTAGGAGTAGACATGAAATAATGCATATATGTAGGTGCTACATCGTATACTAACTCAAGGGCTATTATAAGTAGTTGTACTTTCTGCAAGTAAGGGCATAAATAAATTCTATAACCTGGGTGTGTAAGCGTGGACTCCGCATGTGCTCTACCCAAACTCAATTTGTGTATACACCAAGGGGTGCCATCTTGGTGGGGGCACTGGTGCCTCTCTGCACCCCCATGCCATACTTGCGCTTTCCCTTCCCCGTACCTCTTTAAGTCTTCACCAGCGTGAGCAACTTCTCCGGCCTGTTGCTCACACCAGCTTTGCGAAGCCAGGAAGTGACATCAGAGGGAAAGCCAACGCCGACATGAGCAGCAGGCCGGAGAAGCTGCTCGCGCTGGCAAATATTTAAAGAGGTTCAGGGGAAGGGAGGGCATGAGTGTGGCGAGGGGTGCGGGAAAAGAACAGGGGGGAGGCATGGATGGAGCGGGGAGACGGAGAGGAAAGCGCAGAGGGCACCACTGCCCCGGGCGCCTCTTACCTTTGCAACACCACTGCATTGATAACACCATTATAGTCAGTGATAATATTCAAATCTCAAGCAAACATGTCATGCCTTTCAACGTACATTCCTCCCTCCGTATTCGCGGTTTCAGCAATTGCAGTTTCGATTATTCACAGTTTTTAGCTTGCTGGCTCCTCCTCCAAAATTACGTCAACTTGCATAGAGAAATCGCTGATTCCAAGTGTTTACAGAGAAAAATCGCTGATTCCCAACACTGTCTTCACCATGTTTTGTCTCTCCTTCAGGAACAGGCCAGGTCTCCCACCATGTTATTCGCGGTTTCACCATATTCACAATGGTTTCTAATAGAAAACAGTGAATAACATATGAAAAAGTTATTCACGGTTTTTCTGTATTTGCGGTTCTGTTAATCCCCTATTACAGCGGATACGGAGGGAGAAGTGTAATACCAAATTTGTTCCAGGATAACCAGAACCACAGGGAAGTATTTGACTAGGTGACTCTTTTAAAACCAGAGAGTGTTTCTCAGTCCCACAGTTCAATAAAATACAAAAAAATATATATACGTGTGCACACACAAAAAAAAGTATTAAAAAACCTTGTTATCACTAGTATCACTGCTTTCTTATGCTGGGTACCACTGAATTGTTATCCCGCTCTTTAGGAGAGCACTTTTCAGGATCAGAGCACGGCATCAATGATCTTATAATTAGAATACTAAGAAGAAATTTTAAAACAATCCATGAATACTCGTAAGACATTTGGAGTTAAAACCATAAGATACTTTGCAACTAATAAGAAAGGGCTTAAAAAAAGATCTGGTTTTCTTACATTATATACCATTAAATTATACTACTTTGCCACCTTCTAATCAATCATTCCTCCCTCCCTCTCTTTAACTAGCCTTTCCCATTGAGACTGTGATTGGAATGCTTACTTATATACAGTATACTTAAATTATCTCCCATAGCTCATATTGTCTTGACCTGAAGAAGGAGGTTTTGATCCCTACATGCAAAAATGCATTGTTAGTCCAATAGAAAGGTGTCACTGTATTGTCCATTTTTGCTTCTTTAAAAAAAAAAAAAATCTTTAAAGTGGACTAACATAGCTATCACACAACTTTATTTATAGCAATCATCTGGCATTGGAACACTGATTTTACCACTATTTTATCAAGAGGGCATATGGGGACAGACTTAAAGATCTCAATATGTATTCTTTGGTGGAAAAGCAGGAGAGAGGAGATATTATAGAGACCTTTAAATACCTATGTGGCATAAATGTGCATGAGGTGAGTCTCCTTCAATTGAAAGGAAGCTCTAGAATGAGAGGGCATAGGATGAAGTTAAGAGGCAATAGCTCAGGAGTAATCTAAGGAAATAATTTTTTACAGAAAGGGTGGTAGATGCATGGAATAGTTGTGGAGACAGACTGGGTCTGAATTCAAGAAGGCATGGGACAGGCACTTAGGATCTCTAAGAAAGAGATGGAGATTGTGGGTGGGTCATTTGGCTTTTATCTGCCATCATGCTTCTATATTTCCATGTCTAGGAGAGAGACCAATAGGGACCGAGCTTGGCAACAGCAGAGAGAGGTTATACCTTAGCAGACCAATCAGAGCAAAGGTTGTAAAGGTGACCAGGAAGTACAGCAGTGAGACAAAGGATTCAAGCTTAGATGAGAGGAAAAGGGAGGAAGTCTTAGGAGAAAGACCACTAGAAGCAAAGCTTATACAGTATGCAGGAGTGGCTGCAGTATACTGTATATGAGACTACATTTCTCACCATGCTTTGTTCACACTTCATAGCAGGAGAAATGACTGTAGCATTAAATTCTATGAAGTGAGAATAACATTAAACACTTGAGTTATGTCATAAACTAGCATGAAGCTGCCAGAGGCAGAACAAGTACTCAAAAATTAAAGTCCACAATAATAGGAGGAAGAGTTACAATATTGAAGCCTCAAACTTTAGAGAAAGGGAAATCTTTTCCACAAACAGGAAATTACCTTAACCATGCTAAGCTCATGCAAATCAACAAGATGGTCCAGTACTACTAGGGATCAAAAGAAGCCCTTTTCACAAGAATCTTATTACAAACAAGCAAAACAACACATTTCAGATTGTTATAGTAAATTCTGCATTTGAATGGATACTTAACAGGGCTGGACCCCAGATCTAAAAAGCAGAAATTGTTGCTTTCTCTTCTGAGTAGCCCTTGTTGAGCTGAGGAAAACCCAAATCTGAGAGTCACATAAATGCTGTGTTCTGTACTTGAAATATAGTTTATCACAATCCAGTTCCAAGAGAGAGAATGCTATGGAAGTAGCACGTCATAGAGTCTTTCTACAAATGTACAATTTAGAATATCAACCAAACCTCAGTAAGATCAAGATGCACTAGGACGCGGTGATGGTCTCTCTCCTTATCCCTAAGTGTGATCAAGGCCAGCGAAGACAGTTTAATACTCAGCCCCTGAAGCAGCCCTTAGGGGATGAAACTTAATCATCTTGGATTTTTAGAAGAGTGTTTTATGTTTTCAATGTATCTTCAATACATTGTATTTATGTTTTATCATGTTGGTCTGTTTTGTATTTTCTGCTAGTTCAAAGTGCATGTTCAAAATGTCTTTCTTTGGAGTAGGTCTAGGGTGTCGTTCTGACGTAATACCCAATCTTCAACTTGGTTAATGACATCAGTGGTGCATGCCCTGAAGGAGTTGACTGCTACAAGCAGTGTTTGAAGTCACCAGCAATATCACTTTTTTGAACAAGTTTTTGTGTTCAAAAAAACATTTTAAGAAACTTTTTCACTCCACAGAATTTTGTTTGACTGTGACATTTCATTATTTGCTTATCTTCTAGTGAGAAACCCAGGCTGACCAAATGTAAATAATTATGCAATGATTTATAAACATATTTATCACATTATGTATTTGTTGATCAATTTATAGCTCTATGATAGGCCTATTTGGGAGCTAGGTTTTATTATTTTACACCCAGTTATTTAGTTGTTATACAGAAAACCAAAAAGGATCCTGTTTTTTTGAAACACAGAATATACTGTGATGAGGGTACCGATGTGCCCCAAACCAAAGGGCATGAAGCTGGAACCATTCCATTCCCAAGGAAACCAAGGTGGGCACCTGAAGCGTGTTGGTAGAATTGCCCTTAAAGTGTCCAAGAGAAGTTGGTGTGGCTGCTGCAGAGAGCATTCCAGAATGACAGCATGAATGCTTATCCTGCAAGAACATTGGGTCCCAAGCCTTAGGAAATTAAATAAGCGATTCATCAAATACTAATAAAAACTTGAAACTTGAACCCCAGCCAGCCTGGTTTTCAGGACACCCACAATCAATATTCATGAGCTAGATTTGCATGCAATAGATGTAGTGCATGCAAATCTATCTCATGAACATTCATTGTGGATATCCTGAAAACCTGACTGGCTGGGAGGGTTCCCCTGGGACAGATTTGAGAACCTCCGTGCTAGACCTTGATGTTATGGCATCCTATCTTTCAGACCTTAGATCTATGGATAGAAGTTGTTGAGAACCTCCGTGCTAGACCTTGATGTTATGGCATCCTATCTTTCAGACCTTAGATCTATGGATAGAAGTTGTTGAGAGCAGCACTCATTATGGAAATCCACTAAGGGAGAGGGGAATGGACTCAGCATTTAGCGAGTAGGGCAGCAAAATAATTTATGGGACGAGTAAAAGTGATAAAGTACTGGGGAGTGAGCAAGGGAGGGGAGACAGAAAAAAGTGAAAATTTTTGAGGTTCTAAATAAAATGAGAATTTCTTTGCTCCCCCAGTTCAAGCCAGGGTTGTCATGTGGCTCCAGCTTCGCCCAACAGGGTCAATCCAGTCCTGGATTCAACCTGTTGCATGCAGGGACTTGTAGTCTTTTTTTTTTTTTTCCTCTTAGAAAATCCAGTTTGGCTATCAGAACTATGAAGCCCTGCGTGCAGTGAGGTAAAACCCGGACTAGATCAACCCTGTTGGGCAAATCTGGAGCCAGTTGGAAACCCTAGTTCAAGCACAGAGGGAAACTGTACATTGGAAATGGCAAATGGAAGTTCTGAGTAGGACACACATCAAGTGATTACCAGCAAAGTCAACAGCTTTCCTGAAAACAGATTTAATTGTTTCCTTCTTTTGTATTCCATCTTGATGACATAGAAACATAGAAACATGATGGCAGATAAAGGCCAAATGGCCCATACAGTCTGCCCATTTTTAGTAACCATTATCTCTTTCTCTCTCCAATAGATCCCATGTGCCTATCCCAGGCCTTTTTGAATTCAGACAGTCTCTGTCTTCACCACCTCTTCTGGGAGACTGTTCTACACATCTACCACCCTCTCTGTAAAAAAGTATTACCTTAGATTACTCCGGAGCCTATCACCTTTTAACTTCATCCTATGCCCACTCATTCCAGAGTTTCTTTTCAAATGAGACTCAACTCATGCGCATGTATGCCAGGTAGGTATTTATACATCTCTATCATGTCGCCCCTCTCCTGCCTTTCCTCCAAAGTATACATATTGAGATCTTTAAGTCTATCCCCATACGCCTTATGATAAAGACCACACACCATGCACCACTTTCTCTATAAGGGTTTCTCTATAAGGCACTTTCATTCAAAACAGATTCGGAAAGCATCAAGTGTCAATGTTTGACATTTGTAATTTCTTTAATCTTTTCACATCATTCCTGACATCTGAGGTTAATGAGGTTAGATTCTGGGTAGCATGTTCCTCCGCCCACATTAACTTTCCAGTTTCACACTCTGTGGCTCAACCCTTGACGCATTTTCCCCTGAATTGATGTTCTCTTCTTGGTTGTGGTTAACTGCTTCCTTCTTACCTCTCAGAGACTCATTGATTGCTGGATTACGCTTCTATATAAAAATTATCTACTACTGAAAAGTAATATCCGATATGATAGTTAAAAAAACATATCAGCACTGCATAGCAGTTCCTGAGGTGCGTGAAGGTTCACCTTAAGATATCATGATGGCAAATCTGCAGATGGTTCCATGGAGAAACAAGTGGGTTCCTTCTCTGTTTCCCATCATCCAAACCACATTGGAAAACTGAGCATCTCAATGCTTTTCTTTGAGGTGATCTGAAAATGTGGCACAAATTCTGGTTTCTATTGTGACATAGGTTGAGAATGAACTAGAAGGAGTGAGTGTACCAATAGCCTTTTTTTTTTTTTTTAATATATTTATAATTTTGAATACATTACAATATCCAATAATTCAAAAGAAAAAAGGAAAATCACATAAAACAATACATAATCAAATCATACATACATAATTCCTTTTAAGCCCACATTAATGGGGAGTATATCTTGCTATTTCTAACAGGATAAAGTTCAAGAAAATAAAGGACAATAATTCTTGGTTCACACTAAAGAACCTTGAATCATTCCTTAAAATGGGATACTATTTATATTAATTCTCCTCAAATTCTCAGCTAGGTGAAACAAATCTCATTTCTATTTCTATTCTCTTGCAACTAAAAATTGTTGTAGTTGTATAGGATCCCAAAAAGAATATTCAATATCTTGTAACTTAATCAAACATTTACAGGGAAATTTCAGGTAAAAGGATGCATCCAGTGTCAACACTCTATCCTTCAATTTAAAAAATTCTTTCCTCCTCAACTGAGTGGTTCTAGATACATCCGGAAAAATCCTAACCAAATCCCCACAAAATTTCATTAACCTATTTTTGAAGTAAAGTTTCATTATCAACATCTTATCCATCTCGCTCATGCATGTTATTACCAGGGTGGATCGACTCTGAATCACATCCTGTGTATCTTCCAAAAATTCAATACCAATAGCCTTTAAGAACATAGGATCATAAGAGCTGCTGTACTAGGACAGACCAAAGGTCCGTCAAACCCAGTATCCTGTTTCTAACAGTGGCCAGCCCAGGTCACAAGTACCTGGCAGGATCCCAAAAGAGAAAACCTGATTTTATTCTAGAAATAGGCAGTGGATTTTTCCAAGTCCATCTTACTAATGGCCTTTCCCAACTCCTCTTCCAAAGAACGACCAAAAACAGAGACAATTATATAAGTGGCAGGAGTACAGCTGCATTGAATTTACTCATTCCTTTGGTCTTACTTTCTCTGTTGACCTCAATATATTTTTTAAGTAATTTATTTATTTTTCAACCAGGGGTGCACCCCTGTTATTCTATCCCGTTGTATAAAATGTCCTTCAGTATTGTCTCTGGTTGTCAATTTTACAGCAGTTGGCTTAGCCTGCATTGATCATTTTGGTGGGGCCTACGATTAACATGAGTGGGCACAAGGCAACATACATCCAGTTCTCCTCTTAATAGTCTCTGCCACTGTCGCAGACTGGGTGGGCCCAGGTCTACAGTCCCATTTTAAGTGACAGTGTGATATCTACATGGCATCTGATGAGGTTCATCAGAGTTAACTCCCTCCCCCCCTCAAAAAAAAAGAGTCTGGAGCAAAACTCCCACAATGTGAGAATCAGTGAAGAAAATAGGATGCAACAGGCCAGGACAATATGCAGAGAATAAGTAGTTTATTGTAGAAAACCAAAATGCAAGGGACCCTGAATTTTGGATTTATATAATGTAGAGAAATGTAAAGTCTTGCATGTAGGAAACAGAAACACAGAAACACAAGGTACAGCTATACGATGGGAGAGCTGTTACTCAGTGAGAGTACCCAAGAAAGGGACTTGGGGGTAATGGTGGACGAGACAATGAAGCCGTCGGCACAGTGCGCAGCAGTCGCTAAGAAAGCGAATAGAATGCTAGGTATAATCAAGAAAGATATTACAACCAGAACGAAAGAAGTTATCCTGCCGCTGTATTGGGCGATGGTGCATCCGCATCTGGAGTACTGCGTCCAATATTGGTTACTGTACCTTAAGAAGGATATAGCGATATTCGAGAGGGTTCAGAAGAGACACGTTTGATAAAAGGTATGGAAAACCTTTCATACACTGAAAGATTGGAGAAACTGGGGCTCTTTTCCCTGGAGAAACGGAGACTTAGAAGGGACATGATAGAGACTTACAAGATCATGAAGGGCATAGAAAAAGTGAAGAGGGACAGATTCTTCAAACTTTCGAAAACTACAAGAATGAGAGGGCATTCGGAGAAATTGAAAGGGGACAGATTCAGAACCAATGCTAGGAAGTTCTTCTTCACCCAACAGGTGGTGGACACCTGGAATACACTTTCAGAGGGCGTGATAGGACAGAGTATGGTATTGGGGTTCAAGAAGGGATTGGACAATTTTCTGAAGGAAAAGGGGATAGAAGGGTATGGCTAGAGGATTACTACACAGGTCCTGGACCTGATGGGCCGCCGTGTGAGCGGACTGCTTGGCATGATGGACCTCTGGTCTGACCCAGCGGAGGCACTGCTTATGTTCTTAACTACATATTCTCTACGCATTCCCTTGGTCTGGTGGAAGTCCTTTGTTCTATCTTATTTTCTTCACTGATCATCACGATTAACACCAGATTTACTCACAGCCATTGGATAACAGTGGTAATGTAAAAGCAGCTTTTATAATCTCTTCAAATTTCAAGTTTTATTTACAATTTGATGTACACACATTGTCAAATATTTCAAAGCAAATTACAGTTCTAAAATGGAGAGAACAATACAATACATCAACAAACTTTAGACAGACATACTTAGCCAAACTGGTACAGGAGGGAAGAGGGGGAGAGCTACAAAAATTATAGCGAAGAGTGAACATATAAACATAGAAACATAGAAACATAGAAAGATGACGGCAGAAAAGGGCTATAGCCCATCAAGTCTGCCCACTCTACTGACCCACCCCATTAAGTCTGAGTACTAATGACCTAGTTCCTTAACTTGACCCTCGTAAGGATCCTACTAGGGCATCCCATTTATTCTTAAAGTCAATAACGCTGGTGGCCTTGATCACCTGCTCTGGAAGCTTGTTCCAGTGATCTACCACCCTTTCTGTGAAGAAATACTTCCTTATGTCACTATCGAATTTCCTTCCTCTGAGTTTGAATGGATGCCCCCTTGTGACCGAGGGTCCCCTGAGAAAGAAGATGTCTTCTTCCACCTCGACACGTCCCGTGATGTATTTAAATGTCTCAATCATGTCCCCCCTCTCCCTGCGCTCCTCTAGAGTGTAGAGCTGCAATTTGTTCAGTCTTTCTTCGTACGAGAGACCCTTGAGCCCCGAGATCATCCTGGTGGCCATCCGCTGAACCGACTCAACTCTAAGCACGTCTTTACGGTAATGTGGCCTCCAGAATTGCACACAGTACTCCAGATGAGGTCTCACCATGGTTCTGTACAGTGGCATTATGACTTCAGATTTGCGGCTAACGAAGCTTCTATTGATACATCCCATAAGTTGCCTTGCTTTGGATGAGGCCTTCTCCACTTGTTTGGCGGCCTTCATGTCTGCACTGATGATTATTCCCAAGTCTCTTTCTTCTGAAGTCCTAGCTAGTGTTTCTCCATTTAAGGTGTAAGGTTTGCATGGATTTCTGCTACCGAGATGCATAACCTTACATTTCTTAGCGTTGAAGCCCAGCTGCCATGTCGAGGACCAGTTTTCCAACGTAAGCAGATCCTGCGTCATACTATCCTGCAGATTGCTTTCACTTACTATATTACATAGTTTGGCGTCATCAGCGAACAGAGTTACTTTACCCTGAAGCCCTTGGGTCAAGTCTCTTATGAATATGTTAAAAAGGAGTGGACCCAGGACCGAGCCCTGTGGCACTCCGCTGGTCACCTCCGATGTCTCAGAGAGGGTGCCGTTGACCACCACCCTCTGATGTCTTCCACTCAGCCAATCCTTGACCCATGCAATTAGTATCTCAGGTTAACACAACCAGGAGGGGAAAGAAGATTAAAAAAATAGAGAATACATAGAAAGGAAATCAGAAGGTATATGCGGAAAAATGAAGAAAAGTCAATAAAAAAGTCTTGGTCTAAATTTCAAGGACACAAAAAAGAAATGTAGATGATAAAAATTAATGATCCTCAAGTCTATGTTTCAAAGGCATCCTTATACAGGAAGCTTTTTAGGGAGCCTTTGAATCTGTCCAATGATGTTTCATTACGCAAGTAACCTGGTAGAGCATTCAAGAGCTGTGGGGGTGTAACTGAAAAAATAGCAGACCGCCTTGTACTAATAATTTTAAAAGAAGGAATGGAAAGAAGATGGTAGTCTGTTGATCGTAATGATCTGGATGGAGTGTATGGTATAAGGAGGCGATCGAGAAATACTGGTGAATTTGATAGCTGGATTTTGAAAATTATTAGCTATTTTACATGTGATTCTATAAGAAACTGGAAGCCAGTGTGCATTTTTCAGAAGGGGGGGTCACATGGTTGGATTATTTTTAATTTGTGATAATTTTTATTGCTGTATTTTGAATTATTTGTAATCTTCTTGGCTCTTTCTGTGAGATACCTTTATATAATGAATTGCGGTAATCCAGCCTTGATATTATGACATGATCGCCTCGGACTGAAATTGCCCCCCCTTTATTAAGCTGCATTAGCGCAAGCTGGTGAGGTAAGTACTCCATGCTCCAACACTCAGGAATTCTATAAGTGTCAGAGTATTTACAATGCCAGCTTGCACTAAAAACCTCTAGCGCAGCTTGAAAAAAAGGGGCCCTGAGTTATCTAAGGCCCCATTTTATCAAGCTGCATTAGGGCTTTTTTATTGCAGGCCTCTGTGGTAAAAGCTCCAATGCTCATTGAATTCCTATGAGCATCGGAGCTTTTACCGCAGTGCCCCGCGACAAAAACCCTAACACAGCTTGATAAAATGGGGCCTATCTGTAACTCACCCTGAGCTACCGCTGAAATAGTGGGGTCCTTTTATCACGCTGCGGTAGGGGTTTAACGCGTGTTAAATCGCCTGTCGCGCTAGCCGCTAATGCATGCATTGAGCAAGCGTTAGTTTTTTAGCCGGCCACGGGGGTTAGCGTGTGATGAAATGTCCAACACGCTAACCCCGCTAGCGCGGCTTGATAAAAGGACCCCAGTGTGAGCTAAATCTATATAAATAAAGTAAAAAATATTTTTGCTGGCACTTATTTCAAACTGATGAAGAATCTTCTTGCCTCTTTTTATTGTAAACTAGCTGATGCCCCGGCGTTGCACGGGTATTTAATTATAGCAATAACACTGTAAATGGATTCAAATAAAGATACTTTATAGTGGTGAATGAAATTATTTTTTTACAGCTTAATAAAAAGTACAATAATCAAATTATAATGTGAAATATTTGACAAAATGAATACAATACAACTAACGCAAAACGTGATTATAAACAACAATTTTAGTTTCACCTCCTGGAGCAAGAACATATAAATTCTTGGGTGAACCCAGCCTTGAGCAAGCAACATAGAGTTGTGGGCCGCGAGACCCCCAGAACATATCACCCCAGGTAGTGAGGGATGTGCATACCAAGTTTCGTTCAAATCGGTCAAGCCGTTTTTGAATTACTGTGAGAATGGCAGCTTTTTACATTTTTTCCATTGACATGAATGGGTGAAATCAGATTTTCTGTTTGTAGCTCCGCCCACATGTGCAGGTGGGCCACGAGACCCCCAGAACATATCACCCCAGGTAGTGAGGGATCTGCATACCAAGTTTCGTTCAAATCGGTCAAGCCGGTTTTGAATTACTGTGAGAATGGCAGCTTTTTACATTTTTTCCATTGACATGAATGGGTGAAATCTGATTATCTGTTTGTAGCTCCGCCCACATGTGCAGGTGGGCCGCGAGACCCCCAGAACATATCACCCCAGGTAGTGAGGGATCTGCATACCAAGTTTCGTTCAAATCGGTCAAGCCGTTTTTGCGTGATCGCGGCACATACACACATTCATACCTCCGATTTTATATATATAGATACTGTAGATACAATAGGAACTGCCAACAAATTCAATATCTGAAAGGACCAAGTGAGACAGCCTTGATTTTGCCACATTGTATCAAAGGACTTGTAAGTCTGTGCTTTAAAAAATTTATTTTTTATTTTTTATTAGACATGTGAAAAACTGATACACACTGGAACATCAGAAATGAGACGATGCAACTGCGAACTCTGATGGTGTCCGTAGAGGAGTGCTGGCCTGAACTTTGGGGATTGATACTTCTCTCTTTGCAAGCACTGTACTACTAGACACAATCCGGCCAATATTCATAATAATTTAAGTGAGCAGGAGATATTGACGGGTATTTTCAATATGATGTCTAAGTCGTTTGAGGAAAAACGTCCAAAAATCCAGTAGAGAAAATGACTATTTTCAAACCAGAAAAACATCTAACTTTTTGTTTCAAAAAGGATCATTTGAAAAATGTTTTTGAGCTTAGTGCATCTATCTATCTTTTAGGATCATTTTGGGGGGCAAAAATTCAAAAGAAAAATGTACACAAACAAGCTATTGGGATGTAGGAGGAGACAGTATTCTGACTGGTCACACAGATATCCTAGCAGAGAACCCTAGGGAGCACTGCAGTGAACTTCAATGATCTAATCTCCTACTTTCCTCTCTCTCCATTCCATGCAGATAATCAACAGCTTGAATAAAACTCCTACCCCCATTGTTTTATCCTTTTTCATTTTCTCTCCTTTACTATATCTTATTGTAGTTTACCCTTAGTCCTTCTGTGTCCTTAGTCCGTTCTGTCTTTGTATCTGATAATATGTATTTTTGTTGTATTTTTATTATGATAGGCGATATATCAGATAATCAGTAAACTTGAAACTTCACCTAAAAGGTCTCAGATACACATCTCACCATAACCCCCCTTATATTGTATGGTGGCCCTCCAAAATCCATCAAAAACTTTCTGTACTCACTTGTAGCCCTTATGCCTGCAGGTGTCATCCTTATGTAAGTACAGTAGGTTTTGGTTGGGTTTTGGAGGGCTCACACATTTCACCAGAGATGTACTAGGTAAACTGGAATATGGGCCTGGGTATCTATCTCTATAGTCCACTGCATTGACCACTAGGCTACTCCAGAAACTTGTTTGCTGCACTGATAGGACTGGCCATAACATCTGAAGCCGTCATACAGGCTGGCATGTACTATTTCTTATAAAGGACCGCATCATTGACCACCTTGAAGGACACAATCTGATGAGGACAAATGATGGGGAAAAGGAAGATCTTGCTTGACGAATTTGCTGCACTTCTTCGAGGGAGTTAATAGGCAGATAGACATAGGTGACCCTGTCGACATTGTATATCTGGCGTTTGACAAGGTCCCGCATGAACGACTACTTTGAAAAATTGCAAGCCATGGGATTGAGGGTGAAATACTCACATGGATCAAAAACTGGTTGACGGATAGAAAACAGAGAGTGGAGGTAAATGGACAATACTCGGACTGGAAAAGCGTCACCAGTGAAGTGCCGCAGGGTTTGGTGCTTGGGCCTGTACTCTTCAACATATTTATAAATGACCTGGAAATCGGAACAACGAGTGAGTTGATTAAATTTGCAGATGATACGAAGTTATTCAGAGTAGTGAAGATGCAGGAGGATTGCAATGACCTGCAACAGGACATAAACAAGTTTGATAAATGGGCCGCGACAAGGCAAATGAAGTTTAATGTGGATAAGTGTAAGGTAATGCATGTCGGTAACAAAAATCTTGTACACGAATACAGGATGTCTGGTGCAGTACTTGAAGAGACCCCCCAGGAAAGAGACATGGTAGTACTGGTCGACAAGTCGATGAAGCCGGCGGCAAAAAGGGCAAATAGAATACTTGGAATGATTAAGAAGGGGATCACGAACAGATCAGAGAAGGTTATCATGTCGCTGTACGGGCCATGGTGCGATCCCACCTGGAATACTGCATCCAGCACTGGTCGCTGTACTTGTGCCATTTTTGGATGTTTTTCTCTTTTGAAAATGAGCCCCACTGTGAAAAAGAAAACCGGCCAAATTAACCATTGGGCAGACTAGATGGTCACCTAGGATGGCAGCATCTTGTAAATAGCAAGCTGCAGTTGCAATCAAAGCAAAACAAAAGGTCTAAATAAATCCAAAGCACTTTTATGTTTAATAGATGCTTGATATACTGACTTCCTCTGCTACAACTAAAGCCCTTTACATATTGCAACTAGGTATAATATATACTCAAATGTAAACCGATAATTTGGGACAAAAAAGGCCCACAAATGGGGGGTGTCTTGGTTTAGATTTGAGTCCTCCCTGGCTCTGCATCACTCCCACCTCACCCAGGCCTGCCTTAAGCCCTGGTGGTCCAGCAGGAACAATCCTCCTACACTCCTACCTCCTACAGATTCGCTATTGAAAATGGCTGCCATGAGTTCCCGCAGCAATCACAAGTTTGGCACACACAAATATAAAAGAAGAAACCAGAATTACAGAATGTATATGCTACATTATAGCAGTTTGAGGAGGGCAGAATTAGGAATGGAGTAAAAAGGAAGAGAGAATGGAGGTTCTGTACTGTACTGTACTGGTAAAGCACTTGAATAGAGTGTGGGATTTAGTGACAGGTATTTCGAGTTAGTTTTTCTATGGTGTGTATGCTTTCAAAGAAGAGAATTTTAAATTTTTTTCAGAATCTGTTGTAGAATGTTTCTATCCTGATGTTAGTCGGGAGGTTGTTCCTGGTCCTGGTGCCAAGATATGTGAAGAGCGAGTCGAATGTGTATTTGTATTTAACCCCTTTGGGAGATGGGAGGAGCAGTTGAAGCGATTTCAGTTTTCTGGTTGACATAGACTGAGAATTGATAAATACATTTATTTTTTAGTCAAGGTTTGTTTATTAAAATTTTTTCAAGATACAAAATATGGATGAATATGACATAACATAGTGAATAAGAGGTACAACCAACAGTAAAATGAGCAAGTACATATCTAGGTGATGAAAGAATATTCTATCAATAAACATCGTATAAACAGAGTAAGAATGTACCTTATATCTAGAATAAACATCCAGAAGAAGTATTAGCAAGTATGAATCGGAGTAAAATAACAAAAATGTCATATAGCAATACAATCTAAATAAATAAAGCATCCACTACGAAACAATATAAAAATATAGCATGAATGGTCGTGATAAATACATTTATAAGCAGTTCAGCAGTTTTTGCGTATAAGATTTGGAATATTATGCATGATAGTTTAAAGGTAATATGAGTTTTGATAGGTAGCCAGTGTAAGTTCTTAAGTAAGATGAGACAAAGTCAATCTCTTTTAGTTTGAATACCCCTTTAGAGTGTAAATAGATATTTTTATATCCCTTCTCCCCTAGTTTTGTCCTTCATGCGTATACCAAAGACCTGCCCCAACAACTTAGCCAAAGTAGTTTGATAAAACCTTTGTGGGTGGTGTGGGGTTGCTGGTGTAAATCCAATTAGATTAAATGAAACTTGCAGTTATAGGGTGATTATCTTTTAGGGGGAGCTTTAGCTTTCCAGTGGTACCACAAGCAAGGCCTTTCCATTATGGGTGAGGGATTGACTAACCCATGTGCGATGTGCAATAGCTGGAGAGGGTGGGTGTGACCTCTTGATCAATTGCAAGATATTCATCACATAAGCGCCAATGATCATTATGTTTATCATTATGCTCAATCTCTAGACTCCTAATATTTGACAGAAGATGCAATTGAACAAGTTGAAGAGGTGTATTTGCTTGCCAAAGAGGAAAAGACTAATAATTATTTTTATTTTAAAATGTTTTGAGCTAAACAGAAACTCCCTTCTTTAGATCGTTGGGCCAGAAATAGACTCAAGATCTAGGATTGGAACAGAAATAGACTCAAGATCTGGGGTTGGACGTTACTTCAGCTGTGTTCAAGGGCCTTTCCCTTACGCCCCTAGCTAAGGCAGCAAATGGTATTTTAAAAGAACAAATCTATATGTATAAAATCGGAGGTATGTATGTATGTATGTGTGTGTGTATGTGCCGCGATCACGCAAAAACGGCTTGACCGATTTGAACGAAACTTGGTATGCAGATCCCTCACTACCTGGGGTGATATGTTCTGGGGGTCTCGCGGCCCACCTGCACACGTGGGCGGAGCTACAAACATAAAATCAGATTTCACCCATTCATGTCAATGCAAAAAATGTAAAAAGCTGCCATTCTCACTGTAATTCAAAACCGGCTTGACCGATTTGAACGAAACTTGGTATGCAGATCCCTCACTACCTGGGGTGATATGTTCTGGGGGTCTCATGACCCACCTGCACACGTGGGCGGAGCTACAAACAGAAAATCAGATTTCACCCATTCATGTCAATGGAAAATATGTAAAAAGCTGCCATTCTCACAGTAATTCAAAAACGGCTTCACCGATTTGAACGAAACTTGGTATGCAGATCCCTCACTACCTGGGGTGATATGTTCTGGGGGTCTCGCGGCCCACAACTCTATGTTGCTTGCTCAAGGGTGGGTTCACCCAATAATTTATATGTTCTTGCTCCAGGAGGTGAAACTAAAATTGTTGTTTATAATCACGTTTTGCGTTAGTTGTATTGTATTCTTTTTGTCAAATATTTCACATTATAATTTGATTATTGTACTTTTTATTAAGCTGTAAAAAAATAATTTAATTCACCACTATAAAGTATCTTTATTTGAATCCATTTACAGTGTTATTGCTATAATTAAATACCCGTGCAACGCCGGGGCATCAGCTAGTATACAATATAAGTTCACTTTCCAAGCTTACATAGCTCCTGACAGAGCCCAAAAGATAGGTATTACCTCTGATAACTCTTGTATAAGATGTGGAGAAAGAGGTGCTACCTTGGGTCATTTTGCTCCTCATCCCCACAACCAACAACCAGTCAGATGTCACCAACAAATTCTCAACCAATATTGAAAGAATCCAAAATTGGGCAACAATCAACAAGCTAAAACTAAACTAAACTAAAACCAAAATCTTATACTTCCACACAGCCCAACAGACAGCACCGACAAGCATCACTCTCCGATCAGGCCATACCCTCGCTGTCGATAAAACATCCAAAATCCTAGTCTGCATTCTTGATTCCATGCTAACCATGGAAGCTCAAATCTCTAACATCCAGAAAAAGTCCCTATTCTCCATGAGTCAACTGAGACTCATCAGACCATACTTTCATCAGCATCACTTTGCTCTGATTGTACAGTCGATGATCCTACCACAGCAAGACTATTGTAATGCTGCATACATGGGAATCAACACCGCACTGATCCATAAAATGCAACTCATACAAAACACAGCTGTAAGACTAATTTTCAATCTGAAAAAATACGACTCGATATCAGCCTTCATCAAACTACACTGGTTATCCATTCCATCGTGAATAAAATTTAAAACTTCATGCATCATATACCAAATAATACATGGAAACTCAGCAGCTCCACTCATCCAACTCTTCTCAAAGGCATGGTCTACCTCCCACAGAACTCTTAACAGGATACTACTAAATCTTCCTTCAACAAAGAATCTCCAATACAAGTGAATTTTTCACTCCATGCTATAGTAAGATTTATGGATGACTAATCAGTTACATAAACAAATATGTGCTTGTTTTAGTCAGATGCTAGGGAAAACCATAATCTCCTTACCCAAGGTTCGTTATTTTGCTTGTTTATACTAAGAATAGAGACCAAGGCTATATGAAGAATTTTATTAGAAATATAAAAATATAATTCATAAGCCAGCAATAAATAATAAACTAATTATTTGTTCACAATGTATCTGAATACATATATGAAACTCAGTACATAGTTCTCACACCACAATTGCTAGATAAATGAGTAAACTAATTCTTACACTCTAAATAATTCCTTATAATAATAATTCCTGATTAGCAGCAACTAAAAATATAGCTTATCACCACAGGTACTTCACGTCCTTGTCCCAAAGACAATAGAATTCTCTCTAACCCAGCTGAAAAGACAATAGAATTCCTTATTCTCACCACATAAATCAAGCCTCAGCAAAATTGGGGAGAAGGAATCGGTGTCTTTCCTCCGCTTAGCAGATATAGAAATTCTTCTGATTAGGAACAGTCCATCAGCCACTGGAAAAGCTGTAAATTAGGTTGGCAGCAAAGGTTTCCTTTATGTGATGGAATCCAGATGTATAAAAGTCCAGTTTTCTCTCTCAGGCAGAGAGTCACAAGAGGTAACTTTTCAGGTCTTAATTATTATAGAAGAGGTGCAGAGAATCCAATGTTAAGATGCAAGCTCCTTCACACCTCAACACAGAATATAATAATTAGGCACATTCCACTTGGTTCATCAGATGACCTCTCCGGACCAATCCAGAAACATAACTTAGATGAATAGCCTTTCTGTATAGAGTCTTGTACAGGCCGTGAAACAGAGGCACAGGAGCAATGCCTCCCCCAAGATTCACACAGGTTGAGCATGTAGGTATAGCTGGATGTCCTTGACTAGAATACAGTTCTGGTACATACCCAGAATGCATCAGGCATAGACAGCAAAGATGTTTTCTTCTTTCTCTTCTTGCATTCATGGTTCATGCTGGAAAGATTTCTTGCAGACAATGGATCAGGCTTTATGACGTCAGAGAGGCCTAACCTTCAGGTGTGAATAAGGAAACGCCCCTACAATGATTATCTTCCTAGGGGTGAAAACCTGGAATGACCTCACTGAAACGATCAGAACGAACCCAACTATACCACATTTCGTAAAAAACTGAAAACTTATCTCTGTGACACTTGAATTCTCTGTTCTTCCTCTACCCAAATGTTCCCCCATGTCTCCTCCCCTTCTCTCCCTGCCTCTCTTCGCTCCCTCTTACTTCTCTTTGTAAGTCACCTTGAGCCTGCTTAGGTATGTGCGACGCAGTAATAGAAGATTAGATTAATTTTGGTCTTGTGAATGTATTCAAAGATTTGTTAGAATGTTATACAAACAGATTCCATTTAATCCTCAATTGTTCTTATTTTATGGTTGCTCGGCCATCAGAATTTCCAATACTATACCAGAAAAACAAACTGATCCACAGAACTATTTATTCTTTTTGGTTAGGAAATGTATATTACTGCAAAGGTGCAGTGAATTGACACCATCAATGACTAGTGCACTATTTACAATGAATTTTTTATGTAAACATTCATTCAATCAAATATTCAACCGACTCGATCCCTTTAAGAACAAGCTTCCTGAATGCTGACTATGATCCTCAGATGCACCACTCCACGTTCAAACTATTTCATTACGTTAAGCTTGATGTGCAAAATCTTCCCTGGATCAATTCATTTTTAAATAATTTAATGCATTTTAAATACTGTAACAACTTAATAGTTAAATATCTTTATTTATCTCACAAAATTAAAGCTAAGTTTCTATGATAAAGAAATTAAATGAGATAAATGAAGATATTTAACTATTAAGTTGTTACAATATTTAAAATGCATTAAATTATTTAAAAATGAGTTGATCCAGGGAAGATTTTGCACATCAAGCTTAACGTAATGAAATAGTTTGAACGTGGAGTGGTGCATCTGAAGATCATAGTCAGCATTCAGGTGAATTGACGCCAGCCATCATGCAGTGCTCGAACTTGGTTGCTGTATCATTTGAGCAACATAGAGCAGGTTGGAAGGATGCTAGATGCTGGATCAAATTTTTTAAAAAACTTAGCCAATTTGGAGAGGGATGCCTCCTTGAGTATGCAGCTGGGTTCTTAATTATTAACCAAGAAGGTCTTAAATTCTGGTTCAGTAGTTAGATTTGACTCCAGCGTAAGAAATATTGCTGGACTCAGTAGTATTCTATGTGCCGTTGCTGTTATAAGAGGGAGGGTAGGGGGATTGGGAGCTATTTGAAAGGAAAAAAAAAAAGTCAAATAGGTTTTTGTGTATTTCACTGTTTTTGGAGCAAGGCTTGGCAGCACTTTCATGCTGTCATTGATGTTCTATTTAATTGTAGCTTGTACGGTACTTGCGATAGCTGTTTTCAATAAAAATTATATTAAAAGAAATTTGAGAAGAGTGGTGCATGGAAAATTTACAAGTCATTTAGGATTGCTGTCTCATTTTTTTTCTAAAGAGTTTATTTGGCTTCTCTTTTAACCTCTGCCAAAATGTTTAGTGCATATTCAGGCATTTTTCCTCTCTGTCCTCCTTGCAACATTCTCCCCAGAAATGTTTGCTAGGTGGATGGCACGAAGGAGTAGCTGTGCAGTGTAGGAGCCAAAACCTCAACAAATCCCTCTCTCCCTGGACACACTCAAGAGGTTTGGTCAATATTGAGGGTGCTCAAGCACCCACAGAGCTGGCTTCTATCCTGTGCAGGTATGGAGGAGTACCATGCGAGATTATTACATGTTCTATTGAGTTAGCTAGGTTGTAAGTAAAATTAGCTCTATGGTGGGCCCATTCAAAAGGCCTTGAGGAGAACACTGTTCCTGGCTGATAGCATTGTTCCGCTGTACTCTGCAAACTTCTCACTCACTCTCAAGTTAACATAACATAAATCTTTATTTATATACCGCGAAAGTCTTTTGGTTCGAGGCAGTTTACAGAAAAGGTGGCTGAGTAGAGTCTGCGAGCTACTACACAGATGAAAGAACTGAAAGACTGGAGCGATCGCATGTGGGAGGACTTTACAAAGAGGGAGGTTAATAAAGCGGGACGGATGGTCATAGTCTGGGAGCAAACAAACCACAGTGGAGAAGTGCAGTGATGTCGGTGTGCAGCTTTATTCTGCAATCATGGAAATCTGTGCAATGGCTTTGAGGCGCACGTGTTTCGGCCAATATGGCCTGCCTCAGGAGCCTTATTATGTAGGTGTAATCAAAAAGCAAATAGGAAGCTTCATCAGAGTACTAAAAGTGCTTGCAAAGGTTCAATATGTAACTCTCTACATCCACAAATGAAAATACCATGTAGTCCTCTCTCCACTTGCAAAGGGTATTTTCATTTGTGGATGTAGAGAGTTACATATTGAACCTTTGCAAGCACTTTTAGTACTCTGATGAAGCTTCCTATTTGCTTTTTGGTTACACCTACGCAAAGGTAGCTTATTCGTAATAAGGCTCCTGAGGCAGGCCATATTGGCCGAAACACGTGTGCCTCGAGCCATCATACAGATTTCCATGATTGCAGAATAAAGCTGCACACCGACATCACTGCACTTCTCCACTGTGGTTTGTTTGCTTCTGCTTGGACTGTGGAGTTCTTTCCCGGTTTTTCCGACATAGTCTGTGAGCAGCAACATGGAGAAAGAGTATCAATGGTGGCGGAAGACTTTTCCTGAGGTTTTAAGGTGGGTCCATCTTAATGTGGCAGGATCGATCCTCAGTGGCTCCTGCCCCGATGGTGCAATAATACAAAAAGTCACCAGCTGACATAGACACCTTGTAGAATGGACAAATACAGCTGGAAACTGAATAACACATCCTTAGCTATACAGTACACAAAGATCCACATTACACAATATTAATCAAATTCCAAAGTTGTGAACGCCAATATCATCATAACCGTAGGTATCATAAACCAGCAATATCCATGAAATTGAAAAATGAAAATGTCCCCCTTCTGTGATCCTTTTTCACATTCTCATCCTCTCCCAACCCTACTCATAGCATGGCCCTATATCTTCTAACATAACGCAGTGAGAAGTTGTGTAACCTGCATTTATGAATTTGGGCTGGATGTGGTATTCTTCCATTTTTCTAGATACTCAACATGATAATGCACGTGGTTTTAGGAGATAATTTTTTAAGCAATGTGAGCATGTACAATACTGTTTTTCCCACTCAAGTAGGCACATATAATTTTCACAAAGTGTGTGGATGAATCAAAACTTAAAGGCAATTGTTAAATCACGCGATAACCAGAACAGAGCTAGCGAAATGCAACCTATGTACTCGTACATTGCCTGTTGGATAGTTCATCCATGCACAGTATAGCGCTCGACCCTTGGTCATGTGGCAACCAAGAGGCCAAAAACATGGATGTTCTGTTGTCAGATTGCACCATCGAAGAACAACATGCAGTAGTGGGCTTTCTTTGGGCAGAAGGGAGTAAAATCTGTGGAAATTCACCATCTGATATTGATTCAGTATGGACATAGCACCATGAATCGATGAAAGGTGTATAAATGGGTAAAAAGGTTTACAGCAGGAAGAACAGGTGTAACCGTTGAAGGTCGTTCTGGTCACCCATCAACATCACACACACAAGAGCACATTGAGAGGGCCAATGCCTTGATTAGAGAAGATTGATGGATAACAGTGTCTCAATTGGCTGCAAATTTGGATATCAGCTATGAGTGTCGGGAGCAGCGCAGAGCATTCAGTGCACTGGCCTGTGCCAAAAACCGCTTTTGTGGTTTTGTAAAAGGGGGGGGTTGTTAGTTTATAACTGGGACCCAATCAGAACAGAGCATTCCAGAACCATTGCAGGCTTTTGGTAACGTTACTCTCCTTTTTCTATGTATTGGATTATTTTATCTCATTAAATATTTATCATGTCTCTATTCTTTTCTTATATGTCTATATTTTACATTAATGACATACAGTATATAGATATATATAATTATTTTATTGATTGTTAATGATGTTTCTTTTTGTTTTAATACCATTGTTTGTCATTAGGTCTTATCATCATGTTATATCTCTGTTTTTAGACTCCTGATGCAGTCCTCTGGCCGAAACACAACTCATGTCGAGTCAGTTTGTGACTTTGAATAAAGTGTTCCACTTTTACTTCATTGGTTTCGTGTCCTTCGTTGTGTCATTTGTTGGTTGGTTCCCTGCGGAGGACTTCCTTTCTTCTGTTTTCATCCCTCCTTATTAAAAAGTACAATACCTAGAGTATTAGCCCCCCTGCTTTGGAGTCCTCTTCTCAAACGGGTTTTGTATTATGTGCATAAATGTATGAAGAGTGTGTTGAATACCTCAGTAGCATACCGAGGGCGGTCCACCCCAAGCGCATGTAATAGGAAGGTGCAGGAGAGGCTACAGGGCCGCAGTCCATACACATGCAGTTATTGGCTCTGCCAGCGCCTCTTCCTGTTCTGGGGATAGGGACCAGCAGAGCCCACAGCTACACGCACGCAGACCACAGCCCCGCTACTGCTCAATGCACCCTCCCCCACACACACTGCCTGGAGGAGGGGGGTGAGTCGCCCCGGGTGGCAACAAAGCCAAGTATGGGGAGATTGTGTTGCATCTGTACGAGGGGGTGCCGAAAAGTTCTCAGCCCAACCAAGAAGAGAATGGCATGGATATGGTTCAATCAATGATCTGAAACAATGTTGAAATAGAGAATTTTGGGTTCTGCAAATTGGCACTTAACAAAATAAGGCAAAGGGAGAAGGAATGGGGGACTCGTTTCCTGCTTTGGCATTTCAAATCGGTGGGCACTGGAGGATTGAGTGACTTGCCCAGGGTCACAAGGAGCAGCACCAGGATTTGATCTCACATCCTTTGGCCAGTGAGCCACAGCCCTTCCTAAATACTCTCTTCAGCTACAGTGGCAAAATAACGCTCTCTTTTTTTTTTTTTTTAATTCTTTATTCCTTTTCAAAATTACATTAAGTGTTAAATATATTCATTCACATTAACAATAAATACATCACTTACAAACAATCATTGATACATTTCATAAATTCTTATCCCTTCCCCTTTCCCATCCCTCCCTCCCATATATTCCATTATCATATAATAATAAACTCCCCCCCTCCCTACACCTTAAGTTGATAAATATAAGAGAAACAATTTCAAATTAATTTTTACAATACTTTGTTAATGGTTTCCACACATCCTGAAACTTCTTAAAATATCCCCGTTGTAATGCAATAAATCTTTCCATTGTATAGATATGGCATAAAGAGTTCCACCAAAAGTTATAATTTAATCTCCTCCAATCCTTCCAATTATATGTAATTTGCTGAATGGCAACACCAGTCATAAGTAGTAATTTATTATTATTCGCAGAAATCTGACTTTTTGCTCTCATTTCCATACCAAATATCACAGTATCATAGGATAATGCCACTGGGTTATCTAATAAATTATTAATTTGGTCCCAAATTGATTTCCAAAAATTCATAATACATGGGCAATGAAACAATAAATGATCTAAAGTTCCTGCTTCCAGATGACAATGCCAACATCTATTAGACAAAGAACTATCTAATTTTTGTAACCTAACAGGGGTCCACAACGCTCTATGCAACAGAAAAAAAAACAAGTTTGTCTCATAGATGCCGACATCGTACATCGTACAAAATAACGCTCATTATGTAGCATGCGGGTTGGTTGGCTGGGCTGAGAACTTTTCAGCACCCCCTCATATATGCATATGTATGCGTATTGAGGTTAACTTTGTATGCGTGAACTGTATTGTGCACATGTATGGAACAGAGTGTATTGTGCAAGTCTGCGGATGTAGAGAGGATCTGTATTCGATGGAGGGATTATACTATTTGTGCACATGTGTGTAGGGATTATGATGTGAGCAGGGGTTCTGCACAAGTGAGTCAAGCCCAGGTGCGAGCCACTGGAGGCAGGATTCAGCACAATTCATAGAAACTGCCCCAGAAGAAAAGATCCAGTGTTTTTCTTTCAAAAGAAAGAGAAAAAATATAGCAAATAAACAAGACAGAGCCAAGTAAAAATAACCAAGGCTGTTTCCTAGGAAAAAGTGCTGGAGGGATTCTAAACATATTGGGCTTTTCTGGACCTATTTTGGCTGTAAACAGTTTGAAACAAACAAAAAAGGCCAAGTTTGATTCTCCACTTAATGGCAATTAGGAACTGTTTACGTTCCTCTTCTCTCCCCAGGCCTTCTTGGCAGCCGTCCAGAGAACTTGTTTTGTCTGCGAGGCAGGGATCTGATCTTGGAAAGTAGCGTTAAGCGCTGGGCCCAGTCTGTGGGTCCCTGCAGGGACTGACCCGTCCACTGAAAGGCTTCCGAATGTCCTGCAAAGCTCTCGTCAGAATAGACACCGTTCTTGCATTTCAGTTCTAAGGGCTAGATTCACTAATCTCCTTTCCATGCCCAATTGCATATGCAGGCTGACGAAGTCACTAAAGGCCTGCATGCAAATGGGGGCGATCGTTGGCACGTCCCCCACCAACCGCACGGATCGCTGGAAAATGATCCTTGAGCATGCGCAAACCATCTTCCTAGACTGTAGATGGTCTGCACATGCGCTAAGGGTCCTCCGAGCCAGTTTTTTTTCACTGTTTATATTAACGTCGCGAGCCCGTGGTTTTAACCCGCATTAAATTCGCGGCTCGCACTGCGGTGAAGGGCGGGCGAGTCGGGGCTAAGCAGAAAGCTGAGAGCAGGGCGGCCAGAGCAGGAGAATCGGGGCAGAGAGAAGGGTTTTAGCACAAGAGACTGGTCCTGACCAGTCGCTAGTGTTTTGATCGGCCAGCCAGTTGGTAAGTGTAGTGAATCGTGTCCTTCCTGTTTTGCATGCCGATTCCCCTCATTTGCATGCACGGATCGGGATCAGATCGAAGGAGAGGTTAGTGAATCAGGTCGGAGGGAAATCGGGTTTCAAAGGGCTCGCAAACCAATCAGTACACGATCGGTTTGCTTAGTGAATCTAGCCCTACGTCACAGCACGTTGGGTTTTCAGGATGTGACCTAGAAATATCCATCATGAGTTAATCAGTTGCCAACTTGTGGTGCCTCCTCTTGACTCAATTTCTCGCCGGGTCACTCTCTTTTCTTGGTCTAATCTTTTGTCTTTCTGGTGTCCTCCTCCATTTTTTTTTGTTTTGCTATTTTGTTTCATTCCTCTCTCTTAACTTTCTCTTAGCAACAGATACTTTCATTCTTTCTATTTCTTCTTTTTCTGTTCTCTTCTTTTGCTTTTTGTCTCCTTTTTTTATCTTCCTATCTGCTCTCTTTTCAAAGCTCCTCATCCTCTTTTACATTTATATTATCGCTCTTCTCCAGTTCCCCTTACTCCCCTCTTGTTCTTGCCTTTCCATTCTTGTCTTGCCATTCCTGGTCCTCTCCCCCCTCCTCCCCATCCCGCCTCCGTTTTAGCCCACTTCGTTTTATCCCTTTTTTTCCTGTTCCTGCCTTTCCTTCTTCCTCCCCCACTCTCCCCTCACACTCTTGATCTAAACCCACTTTTCACGCCTCCCCAGTCCTTCGCACTTTCCTTGTTTGTCCCACTCTCTTCCTACCCTTCCTGTCCCCTCTCTTGCACATACTCGGAAAGGGGTAAAACGCAGACCTCGCGGATCTAAACCGCACGTCCTTAAAAATCTGAGGTCCGTGCCATTTTTTATGTGTAATCAATTTTTATTTTCAAACAGAAAAGCAACGTACAAAGTACAGGCAACTGTGGAATAACAACAAAGTAGAACCAGAATACAAAATAGATTAACCCGGCACCTCGACACTTTTAGTCTCACCTAGGTAATGGCTTTGACAGACCTCCATGACACTTTAGCTCTGACGGACCTTCACGCTTCTCCCTCCCTATGTAGAGACTAAAAGTGGCAAAACATTTGCCCTGAGATCCGTGCCTCTTTTAGTCTCAGCATAGGGTGGGAGAAGCGTTAAGGTCATGGAGCTAAAGTGTTATGGAGGTCTGTCAGAGCCATAACCTAGGCTGAGACTAATGGCTCCTTTTATCAAGGTGTGCTGCGGGGGTTAGCGCGTCAGACATTTCATCACGCGCTATCCCCCGTGGCAAGCCAAAAAACTAACGCCTCGTCAATGGAGGCATTATCGACTAGCGCGGCAGGCGGTTTAACCGTGCGGTATTCTGCACGTTAAACCCCTACCGCACCTTGATAAAAGGATCCCTAAGGGCTCCTTTTACTAAGGTGCGCTAGTGTTTTTAGCGCATGCTACATTGCTGCACACGCTAACCCCGCGCTATGCGCCAAAACTAAAGCCAGCTCAATGGTGGCGTTAGCGTCTAGCGCACGCTAAAACCGCTAGCGCAGCTTAATAAAAGGAGCCCTAAAAGTGGCAAGGACCTCAGATTTTTAAGGATGTGTGGGATTAGATCTGCGAGGTCCGTACGGTCCGCGTTATACCCCTTCCCCCCACACGCTCTCTTCCTCTGCCCTCTCACTCCCTCAGACACACCCTTCAATACACTTCTGCTATCTTTTTTGAAGTGCAAAGACTTTTATTGCACCATGGAAAAATATAGCGGTATTTCGATTTTTTGTTTGTTTGTTTTGTTCTTTGGCTTCTGCTGCTGCACTCCGAATAGATTTCGAAATGTTGCCCGTGATGACACCTAGATCCTTTGTGCTGACTGGTGACTCCTAATGTCGAGGATGGTATTGTGTAGCTATAATTTGGGGCTTTCATCCACTTGGCCCATCTGTGATTTGGATACCCGATCTTCTAGTCTCCCAAGGTCCTCCTGCAAGTTCTCACAATCCACATGTTATTTAACAACTTTGAATAGTTTTGTGTCATCTCACTCACTCGCTGTTCCCATTTCTAGTTCACTTCTAAATATGTTAAAAAGCACTGGTCCCAGAAGAAAACCCTGTGGCTTTTAACCCTACTTTCTGTTTTCTTTTTTTTAAAAGCTTTATTTATAACAACTGAAAACAGAACATAGTCAATAAGAAAAAAATAGTTCCATGAACCAAACATGTGCTCTCTGTAAACCCTCGACAGAGCAAACTGCTAGACAGCAAAGGAAGCACAGTGCAAATCCTTGTTTTCTCTCTTTTGACCAGATTTCATCCTATCCCATAGCTTTTAGAGTCCGCAGGAGTCTCTAATGAAGGGGGGTTGTCAGAAGTGCTCTGACAATCTAGATCTTCACCGAAAATAACTGTAATTTTTCAGCTATTATAACAACCCTTGTAAGATCCTCAGCGGCTCCACTCAGGACTCAATGCGACTCATTGTCCCAAGCTTTACATGTCTAATCCTCATTAGATCTACTTTTTAGTCTTTTCTTTTTTAAATCTTATTTAAGAGCTTAGCTTTTACTTGTAATTAATACATTCATTTAATTTTTAAATAAGCGAATACTTAGCTTAAACCAAGTGGTCTCTGGCTAGGGATACTGATGCCGACATGTTTCGCATAAACAGCTTTCTCAAGGCTTGACCCCTAAAGAAACAAAAACCTTGTTAATATCGTTGCGCTCTCAATATTGCCAGCTTAGTTAAACTTTTACTAGACAGCAATCCACCTTCTTTCTGCACTTACCTAACAAATAAACCGCCAGTGACTGAGACCACTGTATCATCAAAATGGTGGTGGCGTTTTTTGGATTTAAATAGAGTGGGAAGCCCGATCAGCTGAAACCGATGTCATCACGTTGTTCAAAATTTGCCGGGCCCGCCCACCTAAATTCTTATTGGTTAATACCAATATCGTTCACAAATCCCTCCCCCAGGCTCCGTGTTAGACCAAGGACGCCCACAAGGACCAAGGATGCCCACAACATTTAACAAATACATTCATCATTACTCTTTGTAATTCAAATACCCAGTGGTACCTTGGTTTATGAGCATAATTTGTTCCAGAAGCATGCTCATAAACCAAAATACTTGTATATCAAAGCGAGTTTCCCCATAGGAAATAATGGAAACTCGCTTTGATACGTTCCCACCCCTCGAGGCCAGTGGTGCTGCTCTATCCCCCCCCATGAGAACCGGCATTGCTCTCCCCAAAGCCCCCCCCCCCCCGGTGATCCGGCACCCTCCCCCCCGTGATCCGGCACCCCCCTGCCACGACCTGAAGTCCCCCCAGACCCACCCGAACCCACTTACTTTCATCTGGCCTCGGCACCGGCACCAGTGCCCGAAGATCGGTCTCCTCTTCTGTGCTGGGCCTTTAGCATCTGCGCATGGTCAAGACCTGCGAGTTCACGCTCTGTCCGTAGCTTAGTTTTTTAACATGTCATTATCTCCATGACCCCACTTTCTGTTATATTTTCTTAGACTGGCACCAGCATCAACAGGGCTATTCCTTATCAAGCAAGGTGCTCCCAGGTGGCACAGTTGCACTCCATGGCTCACCTGCTAAACAACCAGCAAATCTTTCAGCCCCCCACCCTAGGCACCTGCAGCGCATGAGAAGGATGGTTTGATTTTTCTGCTTAATTACCCAGCCTAGAGTGGATTTATGAAACAGCTTGTTGGAGTTAAATTTTACATAAAAGATATTGTTTTAAATATACGGTTGGAAAACAATATTCTAACTAGGCAATGGAATAACAATTCTGTAACCATGTGGCGAAAACAAGTCCTACCACAAGGTCTTGTGATTTTATCTAATCAACTGGTAGGCTCCAGTGAGGCCTGCTTAGTAATGACCTGTTCTGCTGCATTAGTGGGAACAAACATGAGAACAGAACTTGAATGACTTCTATGTGGTCTAATACTTTCAAGATGCTGCTTTATTCTGTGAATATTCGTCACTGAACAATACCAGCTAGTATCCATAAACAGTTATAAACTGCACTGTGTGGGACCAGGCAAGTACAATTATAAATAAACAATGCTCCCATGCTGCTCTTTGTTTTAAGATACAAAACATCTTGACAGACTCTCCAGATACAAATTTCATAGCAAAACTTTCTATGACACATTTTGTTGTGGAAAAATAGTGATGATTGTTACAGTAATTTCTTGATAACTGTTCCATCTGGTCCCACAGACTGATACCGTCAGCTGGAAGTGTTTACCCTTGTGCCTCACTGTTCCAGACTGCTTCTATCATGGCATTCGGGGCACGGCCCTGCCTATCCTGATGCTACTTCCAGGTTCACCCAAGATTTTCTGAGAGGCCTGGCGCCTGCAGCCCTGAATTTTGGGAGATGGCAGCAACACCAGAAAATATCTGGAACATAAGATATCAGTACAGTAAAACCTTGGTTTGCGAGCATAATTCGTTTCGAAAACATGCTTGTAATCCAAAACACTCGTATATCAAAGCAAATTTCCCCATGAGAAATAATGAAAACTCAAACGATTCGTTCCACAACCCCAAAACTTTAATACAAAAACTGTATGCACTGGTATGGCAAGGCTTTGCTTGTTTAGAACAGTCAATACACTCCCGCAGTGTCAGAGAGAGAAGAACCATCGGCTCAGTTGTGATGTATGTATACTATATGTACTTGTATTGCAAGACCTTGCTTGTATATCAAGTTAACACTTAATAAAATGTTTCGCTTGTCTTGCATACCAAGTTATTTGCAATCCAAGGTTTTACTGTATTTAACTCAAGCTGGGCACCATGTTGGTAAAATATTCATAAACAAAGGGAATGGAAAAACATCAAAAGTACTGGGATGACTGCAGGAAGGACGCAAAAGTGAAAATGCTCCCCAAAGTAACTTTAAAAACGTTAATAAAAATATTGAAACACAAGAAATAAAACATCGACGTTTTATTTCTTAGAAGCCACAGTGAGATTCAAGAGTCCCATTTCCCCCTGCAGATATCCAAGATATGGGCAGAAAACCTCTCTGAATGAGGTGAAAGTCTATTTTGAAAAGCCTAGATTGATCAGAAGAGGAGGCTGCAGAGGAATCGCTTTAGAAAATAAACAAGTACAACACAAAGAAAGGGGTCAAAATACACAAAAAGTCAATAACACCCACAAAGAAGTGTACACACCAGCAGAACTGAAGAAAGCTAGTGTTGAATGCTGGCCGTGTGAAACGACCCCTGAGTCAGGCCAAGAGCCCAAACACTGGCAGTGTCGGGTTTCTTACAGTATAAAGAATTATTCGTCCCAGGTCTGTTGGCGTGTGAAAAACATAGTAACGCAGTAAATGACAGCAGATAAAGACTTGAACAGTTCATCTTGTATTTTTTTTTGTTTGATTTTTATGGGCCATAGACCCTCAAATCCACCCTGTACTGTCCTTAGGTTCCAACTACTGAAGCTCACTCCAGCCTATCCAACCATCTTGTCGTTTGTGGGCTACACACTGTAAAGTCTGCCCATCAAAGCCCTCCCCAGCCCATCCTAAACCAAATTGCCAAAAATGGGACACTACGGTTACCATATGGTAACCCTGCAGGACACAGACCATGCAAGTCTGATCAGTACCAGCCTTAGCTCTTCAATTTATACCTCTCCTCTGTGTTCATCCCATGCTTTTTAAAATTTTGTCACTGTTTTCCTCTTCACCACCTGACATAAGAGCCCACACCCCTCCCTCCCAGAACCCAATTTAACCTTACCAGAAGCTCAACCAGGTTTCGATGGCAGGGGGAGCAGGTTTTTTTTTTTGTAAAATAGGTGTAGGTGTGAAATGGAAGGGCTGATCCACCATTTTAGTCAAAATCTGTTTGGGAGAGCAGCTGCTTCTCTTGCACTGCACCTGGCTACGCCTCTGAACCTTACATCACACCCAAAAATGAGAAACACTTCCACCACCCCATCACTGGATAATAGTGAATGGTCCATCCATATGCTCCTCTGTGAACCATGATTCTTAAATGATATCACAGAATCACTTACTCACAGTGGGTGCCGTGTTGGTGGGGGTGCTGACACATCTCCGCCATACCACTCTCATGCCATCCCCCCCCACCCCGTACCTCTCTAGATATTCGCTGGTGCGAGCAACTTCTCCTCCCTGTTGCTCGCGCCAGTCTGGTTCCCCTCTGAATTACTTCCAGGTCACAGGGCCAGGAAGTGATGTCAGAGGGAAATCCAATACTGGTGTGAGGAGCATGCTGGAGAAGCCACTCGTACTGGTGAAAATTTTGAGGTGCGGGGGGAGGGGGGGTAAGGAAAAGAGTGAGTGTGGTGTGGGGACTGGGAAGAAGCGGTGGCATAGAGAGGAGGGCGTGGAGGGTGCACCACCTACATTTACTACATCACTCAGAAATAAAGATGAATGCAAAAAACACACTCATACCCCTATTTCAAATAAACATACTCATATATTCTTCTCATACCAAGAGTTGCCTTTTTACCCCATTTTTGTCACTTGAAAAGTTAATTTGCAAAACTTGCATAACTTGTGCTTTTGGAGCTGCTCATCATATACTTTTCCCGAGATTATTAGTACAGCTGCTCAGCAACTTGAGAAAAGCACAATAAATCCTGTTATTAACTCAGTAAACGCAGCAGTCAGCTTCTTCTGTCTAAAAGGAATAAAGTGTATATCTTAGTCAAGGTGCATCTGCCAATAAAAGCAGCACTGTAACCCCTCAGGCCTCCTCCCCAAACTGTCCAGGATTTTAAAAAAAATCTTCCATCTCTTTTGGAGTAGTGGACATGTGTGCTTTCCTTTGCTACGCCTATCCCAGTTACACTAGGTACATGGAAAACAAAGATGAAAATGTTATAATGCCCTTGTATCGCTCTATGGTACGGCCGCACCTCGAATACTGTGTGCAGTTCTGGTCACCATATCTCAAAAATATATAGCGGAATTAGAAAAGGTATAGAGAAGGGCGACAAAAAATAATAAAAGGGATGGGTCGACTTCCCTATGAGGAAAGGCTAAAGCGGCTAGGGCTCTTCAGCTTGGAGAAGAGACAGCTCAGGGGTGATATGATAGAGGTCTATAAAATACCGAGTGGAGTGTAAAGGGTAGATGTGAATCACTTATTCACTCTTTCCAAAAATACTAGGACTAGGGGACATGCGATGAAGCTACTAAGTAGTAGATTTAAAACAAACCAGAGAAAATATTTCTTCACACAATGTAGAATTAAACTCTGGAATTCATTGCTGGAGAATGTGGTGAAATCAGTTAGCTTAGCGGGGTTTAAAAAAGATTTGGATCATTTCCTAAAAGAGAAGTCCATAGGTCATTATTGACATGGGTTGGGGAAATCCACTGCTTAGTCCTAGGATAAGCAGCATAAAATCTGTTTTACTACTTGGGACCTGGGTTGGCCACTGTTGAGAACAGGATACTAGGCTTGATCTGTCCCAGTATGGTAATTCTTATGTTCTAATACAACTTTGCATTGTACAGTTGCATTTTCTGAAGCTGCGTTGAAAAGTCATGAAAGAAGCAAATCTTTTTGCTTGGCTAAAACATTTCACCTCTGCTCTTTGCAACATCAGGATTTGAACTCTGTCTTCAAATTTGCACACAGAAAGCACCTTAGCTCACGGTCTGCCCTCCTGGGTCAGCTTTGGTGCCAAGGCTTTGCAGGCCCTGTCCAATTCCAGTCACTTTGGAATCAGATGCAGTCAGAGAGCAAACTGATCACACGTATTTCTCCTGTTCATAATTTAGCTTCATCCTACGGCTTGGACATTGTTTATGAAACTGATTCCTCATTGTGATTTCTAGATCTTCCTACCACGGCTCTAAGTGATCTAGTTTCCTTCATATTGCTGGACGGTCACAGCAACTCGGGTAATTTAACTGATATCCCTTCTAGCCATGCATCAACTGGTCATGAGTTTTACTGACTGGGTGCTCGTTAGTTTTTCCCCCTACACTTGCTACTACCAGGATCACAAGGCCGACATCATCAGATGTCAGCCCCCTACAGCAGGCCTTCTCTTTCTAGTATACTTTTGGGGCTTATTTGTTCCATTTTTGCTGTTTGATCTGCTCAAAAAGCAGCAATTGAGTACCCATCTGCCTATTTAACCATTGCTTCTTCATGATTTTGCCTACTGTACATTGTTAGAGAAGATTCAAAATCTGGCTGCCCAAAATCTTAGCTCGTCATCATGCCCTTCTTCTGTCCTTCATTTCTTTCCATTCCCTCCGGTCCCCAAGCTGATTTCTTCTTCTTCTCTGCATTCTGTCCAATAAGAGATCTTCAATTTATCAATTATAATGACCATATTATTCCTTCTCTCTTTGTAAATTCAGTATCTTTGCAGTGAAAACACATTCATTACAGAAAGAAGTACTAGCATTGTGATTAAACTGCACTACCATTTCTACCCAGTCTGCATTCAGCTATGTCAGGGAAGGTAGAAGCATATTAGATGCTCTAGGGCAGGGGTGTGAAACTCAATCACATAAGGGGCCGAAATCTAAAACATAGACTATGTTGCTGGCTGAATTTTTTATTAAGATACTTAAGGGTTCTTTTATTAAGGTACGCTAAGCGATTTAGCATGCGCTAAAGATTAGCACATGCTAAATATGCACCTTAAAAAAAGGACCCCTTAGTCTTAGTAGAAGTATAGGGTTACAATCTCTCCAACCCCACGCCGGCTCCGTGATGTGAACAAAATAAATAAAAAAGACTTTCTTCTCTCTTTTAGGTCCTAATTCACGCTTGCTGTCTAACACCAGCTCCGACAGGGTATACATTTCAAATCTGACATATTGTAATCACAAAACAGAAAATAAAATTATTTTGTCTACCTTTTGTTGTCTGGTCATTATTCAAATCATGTTGGTCCCAGGCTCTGGTTGTCTTCTGATAACTTGCTTGCCAGGGTCTCCTGCCCATTTGTCGTTTTCTTCTTTCTCCGTAGTAACCATCCAACTTCCATCGCTGTCCTCCCCTTCCATTTCACTTCCCTCCCCCAGAGGTCTGGCATTTTTTCCTTTATTACGTCTCCATCACCGCAGCTGCAGCGATGGACCCCACCATCCCCAGATCCACCATCTCTCCTTTTCTCAACTACCCTTTCATCCAGCATCTCTCCCTCCATCCCCATCACCCCAGGATCCACCATCTCTCCCTTTCTCTTCCCAACTATCCTCCTATCCAGTATCTTTATCTACCCCTCCACACCATCCCTTATGTCCAACTTCTCTCCCTTTCTGTTCCTTCCCTCCCTCCATCCCATCGCCCACCATCTCTCTCTCTCTCTCTCTCTCTCCTCTGTCTTTAGACCCATTATTTCTTCCCCTCCCCCAACCCTCAGTCCGGCAAATGCACGTCTCTTTGGACCCCTCCTTCCTTCCCTCCTTGTACTTCTACAGGGAGGGCCAGGGCCCACCCCCTCGCCCCGAGGGCCTGCATGTTTTCCCCCTTCTTTCTAGCGTCCTCCAGCTTCCCGATCTCACCTTCAAAACAGCCTGCAGAGGATCGTCAGTCGGCTGTAGCGATCCTAGCAGGATGCTGACAGCCTCCGCAGCATGTTCCCTCTGCTGTGATCCCACTCCTTCTCTGACATAAGGGACCACGTCAGAGGGAACGTGCTGCAGAGGCTACGGCAGCCTGCTAGGATCGCTACAGCCGACCGGTGATCCTCTGCAGGCTGCTTTGAAGGTGAGACCAGGAAGCCAGGAGAGAGATGGTGGACAATGAGATGAAGGGAGGAAAGGAACAGAGTATTTTCTTGCGGGCCAAATTTGGCCCGCGGGCCTGAGTTTGACACCCCTGCTCTAGGGATAGGCAGCCTTGCTCTGTGCCAAGCAGTGGAGATGACAGTGGCCATGCTGGTCCCACAACAGACAGGTAGTGCAGAAAAGTAAGTTACTGGCTCAGATGGTGGATCTTTATGTTTTGAAACTGAGAAGGTGTGATAGAAATTTATTAAACTATGAGTGAGATGAGAGAGTTAAAAAAGGGAACAGTTGTTCAACGTGTCAAACAATGCAAACACAAGAGGACATTCCATGCATCTAATGACCAGCATATTAGAAATACATTTTAGAAAAAGGTCTTTTTTTAAAAAACAGTTTAAACTGTGGAATCTGTTACCAGAGGATGTGGTTAAGATGACCATCGTAGTGGGATTCCAAAGAGATTTGGTTAAGTTCCTGGAGGAAAAGTCCCTAAAAAATTACCATCTAATCACACTTGAAAGAGCCATTGTTCATCTCTGGAAATTAACTATGGAAAATAGATCCACTTTTTGGGGATTTGTTGTATACTTGCGATCTGGACTAGTCAGTGGCTCAATGGGCCATGGTCTGACTCAGCATAGCTTTTCTAATGTTCTTTTATTAATAAAGTACACCGTTTATTAGCACATAGTTTCAGAGTATTTAAGGCATGTCCTCATAACACTCCATTCAATAATAAACCTTAAATCTAATTGATCTTCTACATCAGGGGTGTCAAAGTCCCTCCTCAAGGGCCACAATCCAGTCAGGTTTTCAGAATTTCCCTAATGAATATGCATGAGATCTATTAGCATACAATGAAAACAGTGCATGCAAATAAATCTCATGCATATTCATTGGGGAAATCCTGAAAACCCGACTGGATTGCGGCCTTTGAGGAGGTACTTTGACTGTGTGTGAAGTTTAAATACTCACAGTGGCACCACTAAGGTCTAATCCTCTAAGTCTAAGGGCATATCTAGAACAGGGTTGGGCAACTCCAGTCCTCGAGGGCTGGAATCCAGTTGGGTTTTCAGGATTTCCCCAATAAGCATTGAAAGAAGCGCATGCAAATAGGTTACATGCATATTCATTGGGGAAATCCTAAAAACCTGACTGGATTCTAGCCCTTGACTGGAGTTGCCCACCCCGATCTAGAAGATCGATTGGGTTTCTTATATTAATAAAGCACATTCCAAATGTTATACTACAAATACCTTTTGTGTTATTTTGATTACTGTTTGGGTGCTTTCTCCCCTGGGTGTGGGGATGAGGATAGTGGTGCGAGATGGATAAGGGTCGCGAGAGGATGTGGGGATCTCATCTGCCTATGTTAAAGACCTCAGGATGTACGAGGGACTGAACTAACACACTGGGCTAGATTCACTAAGCAAACCGATCGTGTACCGATTGGTTTGCGACCCCTTTGCCACCTGATTTTACTCCATCTCAATTCACTTACCTCTATGCCGATCCGATTCCGTTCCACGCATTCAAATGGCATGCAACATAGGCAGGGACGCGATTCACAAAACAAATTTTGCAAACCGACTGGGCTGGCCGATCAACCCAAGAAGTGACTGCTGGGGACCAGTCACAAACGCCTTTAACTGACCCTTTTCATAATCACATTATCTCATTCCCTGGAATTTATCTGGACAAGGAACACTGTTAAGTCGAAATTAAGTGGGTACCGTTCCCCAACCTTTTGCTTCCTTACCCTTCCTTTTTATTTATTTTCGAATTGTATTTAATCCATTTCCCCCCTCCTCTTCATCAGTGTTTTTACGTCATAATTGTCTTTAATGTCCTGTTTGTTGGAAATTTTTTATTTTTTCTATTTTTAATTTTGTAAATCGCATTGGATTTGGATACTGCGATTATATCAAATATTTTAAATAAACTTGAAACTTGAAACTTTCTGACTCTCCAGCTCCATTGCCGCCCTGCTCTCTGCTGACCCGACAATTATCTCTCTGCCCCGAATGTCTCCTGCCTGCCGCCCCGAATTTCTCCTGCCCTTCCCTGTACTGTGAGCCTGTGGTTTTAACCCGCGGGTTTAAAGCGGGTTAAAACCATGGGCTCGCAAAGAAGTTGAGAGAGAGGTTTATAAAAATGTTTTAAAAAAAGAGGCTGCTGCCGCCGGAGATCGAATCGGGCCCCCCCAAAAACCCCCCATAAAAACGCAGCACACGAACATGAACGCATGCGCTGACCATCTACAGGGAAAGCAGATGGTCTGCGCATGCGTCTGGATCGCACACTAGCGATCCATGACGGCGCACGGGGGCGTTCCTCCAATCGCCCCCATTTGAATATTGTTGCTTGAAGAATCCATCGGACCTGCCCGGATCGGACACGGTTCGGTCACGATCGGGCAGGTTAGTGAATCTAGCCCAAAGAGTAGCTAATAACCATTTCCAGGTTTATCTTGCAGCACCCACCTGCACATTGAAAAACAAACAGTATCACGCCAAGGAAGCACATTCTTAACATTCTCTTCTTCCTGGTAAACAGATTCCTCTGATACATTCAGATCATTTTTACACTTCCTATGTTAGAGGGAGCGGAGGTGGGAACTTCAGCTTTTGTTTAGCTTCTGTTACTGGAGGAACTTTATCATTTTCTGTATCCAGCAATACCTGCTCTCAAGCCTTTTCTCCGAGGCAGGTTATTTTGTTTAAAAAAAGCAAACTCAAGAAATAAAATTGAAGACTACTGGGTGATTACTCTAGAACACCCTGCTCATAGTGACCCATTAAACTCACTTCTTTACGCTTACATATTACATACTGAAAATAGACGGTGAGATTTAGGATAGTTCCTTCTGCTGAGCTCCTCTGGTACCATCACCAAAGATTAGCAGAGAGCTGGCACATCATTTGTATGTCATTTATAGCAACTTCCGAACAACCTTATTCCATGCTGGAAAGTACCCTGATCTCGATACAAACCAAAATATCATTTTGGGAAGAGATATGATCTGCTCGATGAATCAAAAGCAGAAACAGCTGTTCCCATTTCATTCACTCAGCCACCAGTTTTCAACTTTTTTAAACTGTGACAAACATGAAAGACAAAACTCAAAGCCAACCCGCTGCCATCCTCTGCTCACCAGCCCTCAGGGTACCTCATACCTTGCTACCTTTTTCACCTATTCTCCTGAGCACTCCTTTGTCACTTCCAGTGATCCTGAAGAGCTCGACATCATCCTCGATACTCCAAATTGATTTGAGTTGCCAAATGTCAGCCCAGCAAATTCTGGAGGTCCTCAGTCTCCAGGGCGATCCATTCCTGCTACTACTGATCATTTCTATAGCGCTGTTAGACATACGCAGCACTGTGCATTAACATGTAAGAGGCAATCCCTACTCAATAGGGCTTACAAATTAATTAAAACAGACAAACAGGACAAATAGGGGTTAGGGAATTTCTTACAGAGGGAATGATAAAACAGACATGGATGAGAGTGTGGTGTAGTGGTTAGAGTTACAGCCTCAGCACCCTGAGGTTGTGGGTTCAAACCCTGTGCTGCTCCCTGTAACCCTGGGCAAATCACTTAATCCTCCACTGCCTCAGGTACATTAGATAGATTGTGAGCCCACTGGGACAGATAAGGAAAATGATTGAAGTACCCATATGTAAATCCGCTTTGAATGTGGTTGTATAACTACAAAAAGGGTCCCAATCCCTTTCCCTCTCCAATAACTTTTCTCCTCAGTCTCCAACTAGAAGCAAACAGCAGTAACTGCAGAATGTCTCAGCCCTTATGGGCCTTCTCCTCAAAGATGGAATCTGTCAACACTCTTCTACTTTAGAGGCTGAGAGGTCTGGATCACTCTGTGTCCTTGGGATGAGGAAAAGCCTACAATGGATCCATATCATTCACATCAGCCTCAGTGGGGGTAGAGTGGTACAAACACAGGTCTGCCTCAATGGAAGTGAGGGAATAGATCCATGCTGCAGTTTCTTCGTTGTCTCCTGAAGTGTAGAAGGATGGATGAACTTTTCCTGCCAATTGTCTTCTGCCTTGTTGATTGGGGGCAGGGGGAATAAAGATTGAACTGTGCTGCCACTCATCTTCTTCAAGAGGCTGCAATTGTCCCATCCAATGACCCTTAAGCTTTGCATTGAAAAATGCTGGTGTAGAAGGACTGAGGTTGAGACAGATAATATAGAATGACACGGGATGGTTTCCCGCAGTTATCATGAGGATGGGGACAAGGACAAATTCTGTCCCCTTGTCATTCTCTAGGACCCACAAACAATTTACTCCCCACTCATTAACCTATGCAGTATGCTATGTTCTCTCTCCTCCTGGGGCTGGAAGACCAAAATGATTGGCACGACTGGTTCTGTCCTATCCCATTAGCCTGGAAGAGAGGTGGCCATTCTAGCCTGGTCTGCTAAAAATTAATGGATAAATATTGCACTAGATAACAGTGGTCAAAAACTTTCCAGATATTCAGTGCCAGTGCTAGAACTTAACATATTGGACTAACTTCATAGCCGTTCTATGAAATCTAGGCAAGTTATGCAAATAGTAGGCTGATTATACAGTAACTGCTATCCATTTAAGTTCCGGGACTCACCTGGCTCTGTTCACATTCCATCCCACCACGGTCAGGTCAATTCTATAAAAGAGTACTACAGTTAGGGGTCCGAATATCAGCATAACACAGAAACATGACAGCAGATAAAGGCCGAATGGCCCATCCAGTCTGCCCATCCACAACATCTCCTCCTATCCCTAAGAGATCCTACATGCCTGTCCCGTGCTATCTTGAATTCAGATACAGTCTTCATTTCCACCACCTCCATCGGGAGACTGTTCCACGCATCTACCACCCTTTCTGTAAAGAAGTATTTTCTTGCATTACTTCTGAGCCTATCACCTCTTAACTTCATCCTATGTCCTCTCCTTCCTGTACATTAACACAATGGAGATATTTAAACATCTCTATCATATCCCTTCTCTCCTATCTTTCCTCCATAGTATACATATTAAGGTCTCTAAGTATGTCCCCATATGATTTATGACAAAGACCACTGAGCAATTTTGTAGCAGCTCTCTGGACCAACTCCATCCTCTTTATATATTTTTGAAGGTGGGAGTTTCCAAAATTGCACTCAATATACCAAATGGGGCCTCACCAGAGACTAATACAATGGGATTATCATCTCCCTTTTCCTACTGGCCATTCCTCTCCTTATGTACCCAAGCATCCTCCTGGCTTTGACCATCGCCTTTTCTACCTGTTTTGCCACCTTGAAATCATCGGACACAATCACCCCCCAAGTCCCGCTCTTCTTTCGCACACAGAAGTACTTCACCTCCTATACTATACCATTCTCATGTTTTTTTGACCCTGCATTTTTTAGCATTAAATCTTAGTTGCCAATTACCAGACCATTCGTCAAGCTTTGTCAAATTCCACCTCATGTTATCCATACCCTCCAGAGTGTCTACCCTATTACAGAGCTTGGTATCATCTGCAAAAAGGCAAACTTTGCCAGACAGTCCTTCCGTAATATCACTGGATATATATGTGAGTTAGCATTCAGGTGTGAACACTTACTTCTGCCACAGAACTAGTGTAAATGTTTGTGCTTCGTAAATGCTGGAGGTATGGATATAAGAGGGAGCCTTGCCCTGGATCTGCCCCTCTGTAAATACATGCCAGCCAAGATACTAAGGTCTAGATTCTTAAAAAACCACGTTAAAAAATGATGGGTTGCTATTGCAGCTGTTCTGGCAGCAAATTAAAAAAAGCGAGTCATTCTCCATAAAACGCTCATGTAAATGAGGTTGGCGGAGAGTAGCGAAGACTTGCTAAATTTACATGTGCCCATCGCTGGTGATAGTGATGGGCACATGTGCAGAAAAAAACATAAAAACAACAACAAAAAAAAAACAGAACACAACAGCAGGAGAGATGTTCTTTTCCTCAATATTTACTAAAGAGGATACATCCAACGTTCCAGAACCTGAAAAAAATCTTCAAAGGAGATCAAGAAGATAAATTAACATCCATGGAGGTAAGCCTTGAAGACGTACACAAGCAGATGGATAGATTAAAAACTGACAAATCTCCAGGCCCGGATGGAATCCACCCTAGGTTGTTGAAAGAACTAAAGGAGGAAATAGCGGAACTACTACAGCAGGTTTGCAATCTATCCCTGAAAACAGGGGTGATCCCGGAGGATTGGAAGATAGCTAATATTATGCCCATCTTCAAAAAAGGATCGAGAGGTGACCCGGGGAACTACAGACTGGTAAGTTTGACTTTGGTTCCGGGGAAATTGGCGGAAGCGCTGATAAAAGACAGCATCGATGAGCATCTAGAAAGGAACAAACTGATGAAAACAAGCCAACATGGCTTCTGCAAGGGAAGATCGTGCCAAACGAACTTATTGCACTTCTTCGAAGGAATTAACAAACGGATGGACAAGGGGGACCCCATAGGCATCGTATACTTAGATTTCCAAAAAGCCTTTGACAAGGTACCCCATGAACGCCTACTACGGAAACTGAAGAACCATGGGGTGGAAGGAGACGTACATAGATGGATCGGAAATTAGTTGGCAGGTAGGAGGCAAAGGGTGAGAGTGAAGGGCCACTACTCTGACTGGAGGAGGGTCACGAGTGGTGTTCCGCAGGGGTCGGTACTCAGACCGTTGCTGATCAATGTATTTATAAATGATCTAGAAACAGGGACAAAGTGTGAAGTTATAAAATTTGCAGATGACACAAAACTAGTGGGGTTAGGACTAAAGAGGACTGTGAAGATTTACAAAAGGACCTGAACAAACTGGGAGAGTGGGCAAAAAGATGGCAGATGAAGTTTAATGTAGAGAAATGTAAAGTCTTGCATGTAAGAAACAGAAACCCGATGTACAGCTATACGATGGGAGGGCTGGTAATGGGTAAAAGTAGCCTAGAAAAGGACTTGGGGGTACTGGTGGACAAGACCATGAAGCCGTCGGCACATGCGCAGCGGCCTCTAAGAAGGCAAACAGAATGCTAGGTATTATCAAGAAAGGTATTACAACCAGAATGAAAGAAGTTATCCTGCTGTTGTATCAGGCGATGGTGCACTCGCATCTGGAGTACTGCGTCCAATATTGGTCGCCGTACCTTAAGAAGGATATGGCGATACTCGAGAGGGTTCAGAAAAGAGCAACACGATTAATAAAGGGTATGGAAAACCTTTCATATGCTGAAAGATTAGAGAAACTGGGGCTCTTTTCCCTGGAAAAGCGGAGACTTAGAGGGGACATGATAGAGACTTACAAGAAAGGTATAGAGAAAGTGGAGAGGGACAGATTCTTCAAACTTTTGAAAACTACAAGAACGAGAGGGCATTCAGAAAAATTAAGAGGGGATGGATTCAGAACCAATGCTAGGAAGTTCTTCTTCACCCAAAGGGTGGTGGACACCTGGAATGCGCTTCCAGAGGGTGTGATAGGACAGAGTACGGTATTGGGGTTCAAGAAGGGATTAGATAATTTACTGAATGAAAAGAGGATAGAAGGGTATAGATAGAGGATCACTATACAGGTCCTGGACCTGATGGGCCACCGCGTGAGTGGACTGCTGGGTATGATGGACCTCTGGTCTGACTCAGCAGAGGCACTGCTTATGTTCTTATGTAAAGCATTTGGACTGTCACAATGATTTTTGAACTGGATATCATGAGAGCACACATATGATCGATACGAATACATGAACTAGACTGTTAGATATATTCACTCGTTCACTCATTAGGACACCATTTTGATTTTTCTCACTAATTGTGCACCAGAGACGTCCTGGGATGTTTCACAGGAAATAATCCTCATGGGTTAATGAGAATTAACAACTCTTACGTGCAGGGTATGTCCCTTTGAGAGTTGTGAAAACTGAGGACTCTGTTCACATTAATATATACACTTTTTATTGTTACATTGCCCTTTTAGGGTGTTTTTTTGAATGTAGCTTGTCTACATGCTCATATATCTATTTAGCTAGTCCACCTTGAAAGAATTTCTAACAGCTATTACAACATATGGAACATTGGAAAGAACTACAGTTTTCAAAGCAGACCCAGATAAAGAGGAACCAGTTTCTATTGCTTAGGCCTAAGGCCTTAGCGATAGGTGCGACCTTCTTCTTAAAATTCCCCTGTAAATGCCTTATTTCATTTGCAAGTGACAAATATGTGTTTCTGGACCCAGCCCAGGTAGAAGATTTTCTTAGAGATAAACCTTTGCAGATAGTTTCTTAAAAACTATTATTCGTTTGCTGGAGAGGATAATTGATGATTTAAAGAATGTGTCACATCTCTTTGCCTGCCAGATGTAAAACTTTTTTTTTCCTTTTATTCTTTCTTTTAAAGTGCTGGCACTCTTGGCCATTTAATAATGTGGACTTGATCATTGATAAATTATTGCCTTGGACCTTATTTGATGAGCAGTTGTATGCTTTGTTTGAAGTTGATATTCTTGTATTTTTTGTTATGTAATTGTAACAAATGAATAAATAATTAATTAAAATAAAATAAAAAAGGAAAGAACTACAGTATATTAAATATTGAACTAAGGCCAGTACTGGGCAGAGTTGCACGGTCTGTGTTTGTATATGGCCATTTGATGGAGGATGGGCTGGGGAAGGCTTCAATGGCTGGGAGGGTTTAGATGGGCTGGAGTAGGTTTTAACTGAGATTTCAGCAGTTGGAACCCAAGCACAGTACCGGGTAGAGCTTTGGATTCTTGCCCAGAAATAGCTAAGAAGAAAAAAAATTTAAAAATTTAAATTGAATCAGGTTGGGCAGACTATATGGACCATTCGGGTCTTTATCTGCTGTCACCTACTATGTTACTATGTTTTATATATAAGGGAGCAATGTCTGTCTGTCCGTATGAGCAATAATACCAAGAAAAGCACTGGATTTACTCAGACAAGATCAAAAGCCAGGTCAGTATTTTCAGAGAACAAAACCTCCCAGAAAGTTCCTCATTATTTCTACAAGAAATTAATAGAATGTTGACCACTACTCCATTTTACCCCCTCCCGACGCTTCTAGCTAATGATCCATAGCATCAAAGACAGGGAAAATAACTGAGGCAGCTGGGAAAAAAAGGCATCAAATGGCATCTTCCCCACACTTAGGATTTTTTTAATTTACTAGGTCACTTTTTCTGAAACACATAAAGCAGTTTACAGAGTAAAATAAGGTAGAAAGAAAAAGTAGTCAATTGACAGGAAAAAGACAAAAGGAAACAAAAAAAATCATTCCTTCAGAAAAGATGATTGCCTCAGACACACAAAATTACGGTACGAGACAGTACGCAAAAATATACATCAAAGAAGAAAATTCATGTAGCTGCTACATCCTGGTGATCTGCCACACTCACCCACACTGTAGATCAGAGGTGGGCAATCACGATCCTCAAGGTCCCAACCCAGTCAGGTTTTCAAGATTTCCACAATGAATATGCATGAGATCTATTTGCATAGAAAGGAAGCAGTACTTGTGACTCAATCTCAGTTCATTGGTGGAAATCCTGAAAACCTGATTGGGTTGTGGCACTCGTGGATCATGCCTTCCCACAAATACCTATGGCCACAATCCAACACATACACCCACTTGCCTCACCTCACATTTTATTTCCAAACTCCCATACACCCCCCCCACTCAAGCTCCTCACAGAAAACTACCCATGCACATCTCTTCCAGACCTCCACCCCACTCCCCACATTCCTAAATCCTCACACCTTGTGTATTTTTATATGCCCTCTCTGTAATGCCATACTGGATCAGTACATACCAACTCCCAATGTACCTTATTCTTCTGCCTCCTATGCACATGCCCTACCCCAGTCTCCTATGTACACACCCACCCATATATCTCCACCACAACTTCTCACACATCTCCAATCATCTCTCACCCATCACATACATACCTCATATATATTGTGACCAGTCAGACACGATGCCTGCCAAGGTCCCAGTTAGGTCAGGGGAAAAAGTAAAGGGAAAAACCCGGAAGGGAAATTCCAAGGTCTCTCCTGGCCAAAGGAAATATTATCTGAATCCTTAGAAGGGGGTTTCCTATTCCAACCCTTACTCGACTCCCCGGGACTCTGCCTAGGTGTGTGTCCCTGCACTGTGCCTGGGCCTTCTCCTAAGAATTCTCTGGCATCTAGATAGGCTTCATCAACTTCCAGGACCCGCCCTAGCGTTTTGGAACTAAGAAAATCATCAGGAACATCTCTGGGCGCAGTCTTACATAGGTTCAAATGTGTTAGTGTATTCAGTCCTACCGGAGCTGGAGATGCTACACTCGGTATCTCTTGCCTTGCCGGTGGTACAGTGGTTTGTTGCAGAATCTGTGCAAATATTTTTGCCTGCTCCTGCATAGTTATCATTAGTTCTCCATGCTGCCGCAACATAGTGTCTTGGCTAGCTTGCCACCGTTCCTCACTGGACTCAGAATTCCTTTGACCAGGAGAGACCTTGGAATTTCCTTTCCGGGTTTTTCCCTTTACTTTTTCCCCTGACCTAACTGGGACCTTGGCAGGCTTCGTGTCTGACTGGTCACAATATCTAAACTCCCACACAAACCCACATGTTCCTATATCCAACACACTCTCTTATGCTTCCTTAAACACACCATCCCATAAAACCTCCATGCACCTACCACCCTCCCACATATACCCAACATCCAGACACACCTACACACGTTCATTTGTCTGTAACCTTTATCCCCCCCACATCTACAATCCATACATTCCTATTCAGCCATAGACTTACCTCTTAGATATGCCCCACACCTCAACCACTTATTCCCCATGCATGACTTCACCTACCCCAACCACACAATCATAAACGTCTTCACCTCCCACCCTCCAAACTCACCTCTATCACAAATCCACACATCGTATACAGCCATATCTCTAAATGATTTCCCTACTTCTCTTAAAACGGTTTTGTCCTCAATCCTTCAGCAGGACAGGAGATACTGCCTTCCCCAAAAATGGAAAGACAAGAAAAACAGCAAAGGTGACCATTGGTGCTCAGTTTCCTTATTGCATCAATTAAAACTCAACATGTATGTGTTTCAGCCATGATGGCCTGCTTCAGGAGTCTAAAAATAAAATAACAAATATTCTGACAAAACAACAATATAAAACATGCATATTTAAAAATAACATGTATATTAAAAAAAGAAAAGTATTAACATTTTAATAATATCCAGTGTAGTCAGAGTGCCTCTGCCGGGAGCGCTAGGAAAAGCTCTGAGATGTGGCAGTCATATATGGGCAGGAATGCCTGGAGCCACAAAAAGTAGAGCATCCAGAACCTCTAGAGGTACTGGGTCTGCTATCAGGCAGAGACTTAGGTGAGAGTCCACCATAGAATTCATAAAGTTATCCAGGCCCTTGCCAAATAAAATGAGCTCAGTAAAGGAAAGTTTAGCCAAAGGAGCTTTGGAAGTTGAATCAGCAGCTCAGTGTCTGATTCAGAGCATCCAGCAAGCATATATGGAGTATGTTGGCACCTTAGCCAGTATTCCCATAAGAACATAAGCACCACCAGCCAAAAGAAGTTGATGAGGAGGCTGCACCGCCCCAGTCTCCAGAGTGCAGGTGCGAGTGACAAAGGACACTGCTGAAGCAGCCTCTGGAGGACAAGATCCACCTGGCGGTCCTGCATACCTTAAGCACCACACCACCTGTCCTGGGAAAAGAGGTGCTGGCAGCCACCTGCACAACTCAAAATCCACCCTAGGCTGACCCAGAAGCTGCTGGCACTCCTGTACCAGCGGATAAAAGCGAGACATTGTCCACACTATCTTAAGAGCTCCTTCCAGAGAGACATACTGCTCTGAAAATAAAAAGGTCATAGCAGGGTGCCAGGGAAAGGTGGAAGACTGGGAGCGCACTCCACAAAGCCAGGAGGAAAAAATGGATGGAGCCGGCTGAGAGACCATATTCAATGCCTGTAGAGATGCAGACATAAGATCCGGCAAAGCCGCTCTCAAGGACTCTGAGGAGCCAGAACTGCTTTGGTAATTAAAACGGTATATCAAGCTTAAATAAACTTGAATTTGAACCTTGATCATCCGAAGGATCAAACAGAACAGGATCAGACAATGCTGAAACAGCGGCAGATTGAGGGAAAACATGCCCATAGACGGATGCCGCTTAGAGCAGGTCAGAGGCAGAGTGGGACTGCATAGGGAAGAATACCGGCTGCAAGATGCATTGCGTAAATATGCCATAAACTAGTGTTTATGCCCGTTACATTCGTTACAGTAACAGGTGCTAGAATAGCCCCACATATACTCTGACCCTGACCCCACCCATGCCCCGCCTCTACCATGCCCAGACCCTGCCTCCCACTGATCCCAGTCCCACCTTTTACCATTTCCTGTACCCTTTGGCCCTCATCGATCCTCCACTGCATTTATCACCCTTTCAGTCCCAGCTCCATTCCTATCTATCCTTCCTTCAATTGCCTCCAAGGCCATTCTTCCTGTCCCTTTATTCCACCCCCACCCAACTTCTCTTCCTCTTTTACAAATTTCTCTGTCGTCTCTCCCCTCCCCTCCCCTTTCCACAGTACTGCAACTGTCCCCCTCTCCATTCCAACATGTGCCACTTTAACCCTCTTCACCCAACTGCACCCCAACACCAGAGCCTGCACCAATTCAAACCCCACCCCCAATGGTATCTTCAGACCACTCTCTCCAGCTCCTGACTCTCCCACCTACCTCCTACCTGTTTTTGGTTGCTTGAGAGTTACTGTAAAAATCGTTTTGTCTCCCTTCCCACCTCAATCTCTTCCTCTCCCTATCACCCCCCCACGCCCCCATTTGTAGGTCCAGTATCTTTTCCTCCCTTCCCACCCTCATTTCTGGTCTAGGTCACTTTATCTCCCCTACCGCAACCCTCCCCCTCCACACTTATGGGTCTAACATCCATCCATCTCCCCTCCCCAGCCCTTCGCCCTGATAGACCCTCCACAAACTCAGCCCTTAAAGCTTTTCCGAATGTTGTTTTGCTAGCACCTCACTTTTGTACTACCGGGATCTCTCTTTCAATTACCACGACATGAACTCACTTCATACTGAAAACTGAGTGAAGCTGTACACAGGAAAACCCAGTAGGGACAGGTTTTCCTAGCTTGAAGAAAACTTTTTTCTTTCTTTGGGCAATCGGTTCCCTTCTTCCTGCCACACTTGAGTCATGCTCCTCCTTTTCCAGGTAAGGGTAGATTCCCATCCCGCACTCCCTCACTTACCTTTTTACCTTTCTTCACCTCATCTTCCATGTCTCACCTATGTCTCCCGCGCCGAACCCCGGTGAGTGCTACTGTTACAGCACCTGCCACCACAGGCCCTGGGGAAATCACTGCAACTAAGAAAAGGGACACTTTTTCTCTTTACAAAGTCCTCCACACTGAGAATATGCCACGTCCGCTATAACGCGGCAGCCAGACCGGAGAAGCAGAAATCCCCTCTCCCCTCCCCTCCCACCCACCTAATCCACACGCCCCCTATAGCCCATACCACATCAACCCCAGCGGCCAACTGCAGCCGCTCGGCGGTGTACTGCGCATGCAGAGGCATGACAGCATGGAGACGGAGTTTGAAGTGTGCATGCACGCTAGGGGTTTTATTATATAGATTCGGCGAAGGCCTCCAGCTCCTGGGGAGCAGAGTCACCCTGAGATAACAGAAAAATGTGGTCCTGAGACTGCAGAGGGTCTGCACCTTGCACACGAAACCATCAACTGTGCCAAACCCTGAAAACAAAATAAACCACCCCACCGGGCTAGCTGAGCATTTAGTCACCTGCTGAATTAAGGGAGAGGCTAAGCCTCACGCTGTAACCACTCCCAGCTGCGCCATGTAACACATGGTGCAAAAACACCCTAAAAGTGCCCAATTTGCACAATCCTGGCAAGAATCCACATTAAGAGAGCCCAAGGACTCCATCTCAACAAGTTTGGAGTTTTGGAGAAGCAGGGAGTTTTTGAAAAAAATGATTGCTAAAAATCCAAGATGGCTGCTGCTAAGAAATTCATGCCAAAATTGCGATATTTTTCACATATATCAAACATTAAAAACAGCAATTTTAGGATTTTCAGGTGGGGGGAACATACAGAAACCTTCATAACTCCAAAATTCAGATCCCCCCCCTCCCGATTCACCTCACAGGCTGTGACAGTCTTTACTCATTGTGACCTGTGCTGAAATGCTGGAAATGTGCTGTAGCCTGCCACAGCTCTCCTACAGTAGCTGGAATCAGGGAACCACTGCCTCATGCTTGGGATGCCTTCATGATACTGATATTCAAGCTGCCAGTCAGACTTCATGCCTAACTGCATCTCCACTCCTGCAGACAGAGACACGGAACGCAGCCAGCACCCTGCAAGACACCACTAAGTCTCCTAGGTATGCCCAACACCCTGTGCTGAACATCGTTCGGTAGTAGGAGAAACAGGGATACCCTGAACTCCTCAGAAGCAGATGCAGGCTAGCTGACAGGTACCCACTGGGATTGGCCTGTTAACTGAATAAGCACACCAAGCATAAGAAATCCTGGAAAAAAAAGGGGGATAAAAACACCGAATAAAATAATAAAAAAGAGAAAGCAGAACAAACACACTCCTGCTGGCACATGTGCAGAAGGAAAAAACTGTAGATGGAGCTAGAAAGTACACTGAGGTAGAGCGGCATCACAAAGAGAAAATCTGGTTTGGATTCCTTCTGCATATGGCACGTGGCCACTGGGATACTACCCACATGTCTAGAATGTCTCCCCTAGTCACTGGAAAAATTATTAGGTTTTGATATCAATCCTTGTTCAAAATCTGATGCGCACTGATATGAACTAATTTTGCTATACTGTAGTTTGATACTTCTAAGAATGTGTTCTGGATCCAGAATGCAAGCGAGGCATTTTCTAATACTTCTGTGTAGATCCTTGGGATATTAGACGACAAGTAAATTGTTCCATCAGATAGTGATTTCAGCCAAAACACAATGCTCAGTGTTGCAATTGAGTTTTGGCTGAAATCAGCATCTGAGGGTGCAATAAATATGTATGGTAGACATACTTGTGGTTTAATTATGTATAGATCTTTGGAATATGGCATATCCAATTATGATGCAACTGTTGAAACATCTTCCAGAACAGAATGGCATCTAGTAAAGAGGGCTTTAAACTAGGATCATTGAGGATGGGTAGATAAAGTCCTTAGATAAATAAACCATTAAACGCTTGAACAGAAAGGGGAAGTAACATCTGGAAAACTACGCATACTAATGGTCATAGTATAGGAAATTAAATCTCAGATCTAGACATAGGAATGGAAAAAAAACAAATTAGACTTAGTGGCTGCCACAGAGATGTTGGTTATAAGGAGAGAACCTTGACTAGGATATTATTATACTGGACTATAATCTATTATGATGGAGCAAAGAAAAGGAGAAGTCTAGCTCAATCTAAAATCAAGAAGCATGTGGTGACATTTACAATAGCAAATTCTATAAATATGCCAAATAGTAAGAGGGGCTCACTGAAAGAATGTTGGAAGGGAAAGAAGAAAAAGAGATGGACAGGGAGAATATTAAACTGAGACAACATGGCTGAGAGAAGAGACGTAGGCTGTGGTGAAAGGAAGAGCAGAACTGAAGTGAATGCAAGCGGGGGGAGGGGGGAGAGAGAACATGGGATGTGATACAAAGAGTTGTAGAGGACTGTGAGAGGAATTTTGCTGGACTTAGTGAAGAGGGGCTCTACTTCCCCTTCCCCCCTTAAATACCCCCTTTCTTTCTGCCCTCTCTTCTCCATTCTTCTTAACTTGTACTTAAGTTGTTGTATAGTCATTGTACTGTCCAAATGTATTCCACTGTGAATGTTGGCTTGTAACCCATTCTGAGCTACTGGGAGGACAGGATAGAAATCAAATTAAATAAATAAATAAAATAAATAGGGGAGACAGGCTGAGAGGATTCTGAAAGAGGGTCTTGATGGAGGGTACAAGCACTACAGGGTGAAGAGAGGGGTGGAAGAGGCAGGAAGGGTGAGACTAGAAATAGAAATCAAGAACAAGTAGGGAAAAAGAATAGATTTGAGCCTCAGACACAACAATTTGAAATGCATTAGCTTCTTGCCAAAACTTACTGGGAGGGAGATATAATATCACACAGGCCAACAGAAAAGAAGTTTTTCTTGGTGCCTTGGGTTTTTGGTCTGTTCCTGGGGTTATTTGAGGCGATGATTCAGAAAATTGTATTGGATAGCCGCATCAGCTCTAGTTTCGTATATAAATGGGATAGTAAGATATGTCTTTGGGATAGTGGAGTCAAACATGAACATTAGGCAAAAAAAAAAAAAAAAAAAAAAGCCTCAGGGAATATGGTGATTGGGAGATAAAATGTAATCAATGAACCTTTGGTGGCACGAGATAGAATCTTATTGCCATCACTATATATAAAGCTAGGCCTGATGAAATAATTTGTAAAGGCATTGAATACATGGAGGGGCATAATCAAAACAAACGTCTAAGTTGAATTTGGTCGTATAGTGCTAGACGCCCAAAATCGGCAGTGGGAAAATGTCCATTCACGAAAAATACATCCAAAATATTTTTTTTTTCAAAATTGTCTATCTGGATGTCCAGGCCATTGATCATCCAGACTGCCAGTACGTCTATCTTTAGACCACATTTTCAACCAAAAATTTGTCTAAGTCCCAAACACCCAGAACAAGACCATTTGGACTTGGGAAAGGCCAGCATTGTGATGGACTGGCCACCCAGACGTGGCAACAGAGCAGTGGGGCACCTTACAGGGCACTGTTGTGAACTTCACAAAAAGGGTGCTACATAAACATCTCAACAGAACTCCCTTATAGGATATGATGAGCCCCCCCAAAACCCATTATACTCACCTGTCTATAACCCCAATAGCCCTTATGGCTGCAGGTGTCACCTATATGGCAATACAGTTGGGTTTGTTTGATTTTTTTTGGTGGGCTTACATTTCCACTATGAATGTAGTGGTTAGAGTGGCTTATGGGCCTGGGTCCTCCTCTCTGTGATTCACTAGCTCACCCCCAGGCTACTTAAGCTACCTGTATGCAGCTCTACTAGGCTTTCCTATGGCAGGTGCTGATGTTCTGGAGACAGGTATGTATGTTTTTAACCTGATATTTGTGTGAGGGGGGGTCAGTGATCACTGGGGAGTATGTGTGGGTCTTTATGCTGTCTCTGCAATGGTTATGTGGTCACTTTGGATGCCTGCTTTTACATCGTCTAACTCACAACGTATAAGTTTCATCCAGTGAGTCTTGTGAAACATTCGATTATCCCTGCAGGACGACTAAGTCTAGGTCAGCCCACTTCCTGCCCTAACCACTTCTTCAGATACGCCCTTCAGCTCTGGGCACACAAAGGCATTCAGAGGCCTAAAAAGTCCCTGGATACTTCCAGAAGTTCAGTTTGATTATCGGCACTTAGACGACCCGTCTTTAAGGTCTTGGGCGGGTTTTTAGATGTGTTTAAGTTTCGATTATGAGCTCCATAGTGCTTATGTTACCTGGACTTACCATGGAAAAACTGAAGGCAGGAATTTTCGATGGTCCACAGATCAGACAACTTAGAAATGATCTACATTTCATAGCATCAATGAATGAAATCGAATCTTGTGCCTGGTCTTCATTTGTTCTTGTGAAAAACTTTCTTGGCAACAAGAAGGCAGACAACTACACGCAATTAGTAGAGGATATGCTCTTTCATTTCAACAGGCTTTGGCTGTAACATGAGTGTTCAAGTCCATTGTCTACACAGTCACTTAGATCGCTGAGCAAGGTGAAAGATTTCACCAAAACATAAAAATGAAAGCCAGATACCAAGGAAGATGGGATGCACACATGATGGCAGACTATTGTTGGAATCTTATGCGGGATTGTCCTGGCAGAACCCACTCTCAGAAGTCTTACAAAAGGAGCTTCTTGTGTGTCGAATGATTGGAAAGTTTGTATCATAAACTTGTGCTTTTGGTATGAAATAAGTAGATTTTCATGTTGTACACTTTAATTTTTAATATGTTTCCGTCATAGTTAAAAGATATGTTTATGTTTATTGTACATTTGATATCCCGCTTAATGCAAAAGGTCAAAGCAGCTTACAAAGTTTAAAAAGAAACATATAGAAAAGAATGCCAATAATAATAGGAAAGATATAACAGTTGATATTACAGGAGTGAATGAAGGGGAGTGAATGTATAATACAATCAAGCAAAATAGAAAAATGAGAATAAAAAAAAAACAACCAACAGAAAACAGTCCTGAAGAACAGCAAGCTGGACTCTGGAGAGGCCTGACATCAACCTGGTCCAGGACTTCCTGAGTAAGAAGGAGCCCATGACTGTGCTTTGAAGCAGCTGAAGCAGGACCTTCCCTGGCAAGTCAAAGTAGGAGGAAGCAGATCAGTCCGATGGACAACAAGGCAGAGAAAAGGCAGGATCTAAAGAGCCAAGCAGGACCCGGCAGAAGAGTCAGGCCAAGGAACGGCTCCCGATACCAGCACCATCCGGTGAGCTGACAGAGGCGGTGAAGGGTGTCAAAATATTAATTTAAACATTACATTAAAATATCCTGATTTTTTAATGGGTGAGCAGAGTGAAGAGTGGTATATGGCACATGTTCTATATCTCAAAAACTAGAGCTGATAGAAGAAAACTGGTGCCATTTTGGACTCAGCAGGTCAAATATACCCAGAAACAGGTCTAACATTTGAGGCACCAAAATGAGTGTTGGCCAGTGTTATTAATTGGGCTGGGTCAGTTGTGAGATGGCAGCTTATTTGCTTTTTTTATCTTCCAGTTACTGGGTAAATAAAATATAGAAAAGAAGGACTCAAATACATGATCAGAGATGCACATTTCCATAAGTTGATATATTACAATGATAAATTCAAGAAAACGGATGAGAGACACATAGTCCAAAGCAATACTCAAACAACAATGTAGAAACGTATTTTTTTTCTTAACTCTTTCCAGTGTCTCCTGTCCAAAATTACCCCTCCATGTTCAGCATATCTTCTCTGTATCCCTGTCTTCCCCCTGCCCATCCAGCTTCTCCCCTCTCTCTGTTCCTTTCCTCCTGTACTTCCTACCCTGCATTTCCCCCTCTCTTTCCTGTCTCCTAGCCCGCACCCTATGATCTGGCATTGCTCCCTCCTTTTATTGGTTCAGTGTCTATGGGGTTCTCTCTCTCTTTCCTCACAACCACCCAGGTCTAGAATTTCATCTCTCCAACCTATCACCTCTAAAGCTGGTCCTACTTCTCTCTCTTGCTTCCACTTTTCCATGTCAGTCCAGCATCTCCTTCTGTCTTCCCAACCTACAAGTTCCTGCAAAATCCCAGTAGGTAACTGGCAGAGGTAGTGATGTGAACAGGCTGTCTGTGGTTCTCCTGCCAGGGCCTTTCCTGCATCCCATCTCCTGTGATGTCAGTTCCCATAGGTGGCAGCCTGTTCACATCACTGCCTCTGCTGGTCACCTGCTGGGATTCTGGGGGGGGGGGGGCAGAAAGAGATGCCAGACCTACATGGGAAGCATGGGGGGGGGGGAAGAAGAAAGAAATAGTTGTACCAGACATCATAGGTGAGTGGTTGAGGAAGATGGACACTGGAAAAGAGAGCAGAGGAACAGCATGCAAACCTAGGCATTTTGCTGGCCTTCCTCAATGGTAGCTACATCCCTGGTATTTGGTGGTGGTGGGAGAATAGCGAAAGGAGAATAGGTTGTGGTTCCTGCAAACCATGAACTTAAAATTCCTTTCCCCTGGCAGCTCTGATATTGAGAGTGCCTATGGTCAGGGATTGAACTGAGGGGGAATGGAGAGTAGCACTATTGTCAATCTTCACAGAAAATAAAAATATTATTCCCCCATTATATCCCATAGGAGGTAGAAATGGTAAGCTGGGACACTGGGTTTGTGAGCCTAAAGAAGGAGCATAGCAGCAGCAGTAGGAAGAGGTGACTGATCACTGGCAGAGTTTATGGGGACAGCATGGGACATATTGCATCTCAGACACTATGAGGCTCATTTTCAAAACAGAAAGATGTCCAAAAATGGCATAAACCGGCACTTGGACATTTTAATTGCCAAGATGTTCAAGTGCTGATTTTCAAAACTGACATGTTAGATGTCTAGCAGGTCATTTCCTTCCAGTATATCTAAATTTTAAGGGGGTGTGTTTTGAGCAGTTTTAGGATGACCTTAAGACTTGGTTGTCTTGCAGAGATAATGAAACCTTTTTGAAGATGTCCAGGGCGTCATTTACATGACAGGAGTTAGACCTGTTTTAAAAGCACATAAGGGCCAAAATGGTACCCAGACTGACTAGATGACCACTGGACAGATATTAGCATGACTTCCCATACTCCCCCAGTGGTCACTGACCCCTTCCCACCCCCAAAGTTGTGAAGGAAACAGCCTGTATGACAGTTGCAGATATTATGGGAAATCCTAGTCGAGCAGCAAGCAGGTGTTTGGAGTAGCCTGGTGGGCGGTGCAGTGAACAGTTAGGTTGGGAAGAGCAACTGGTAGTAGTTTTAACTCTGAGTCCAGATTTGAACGAAGTTTGTTTTTCTCTTGGGAAAAGTAGGATAGTGATTCACTGTCCAGGCTAGTTTGTACTTGGAGACAGTTCCCTTGGGGAGCAGAGAATAGGTGTTGAGTCAGGGAGAAGATGCTTCTGGATCTATTTGGAGCTTTTAGTATTAACTTATTTTGTCTCATTGGTGGCCAGTTTATACCATACCATATTGTTTTTTGTATCCCATAAGTGTCAGCTAAGACTCATTGTGGCTTACACAAGACTGGTAAGATTACAAAGATTTGGACATTATGAGTCAGACACTATTGAACTTAGGTCTGAATAGTGAGAATAGATGCGTTTTCAGAGCTTTCCTGAATTGAAGGTATATAGGTATCTGGTGTTAAACTAATAAGTTCTGGGAAAGGGCTGATGTCCTGTGTGAGTTGAACCAATAAGGTAATATCGCTGTTTGTATACAGTCTCTTCCTTTGTAAACCGCTTTGAACTGTTGTGGCACTGCGGTATATAAAAATAAAGTTATTATTATTTATTAGAGCCAGCCTAGGCCAATGAAAAAGGGCCAGGTGCAAAGGTTCTCTTCCCCCCCCCTCCCCCCAGGAAGACTACATCATCTGCTGGCCTTAGGACACAAGAGCATGAAATTGTGGGGACTTTCCATTCAAATAGATTAACTCAGAAAAAGAGGAAACAGTTTTTGCTCTTGAGACCCCAGGTTTTAAAATTGGGAGCTACATTTGTATTATGATTTCCATGCAAATGCTTGATTCATTTTAAAGGAGTTAGATATATTTTCTTTGATTCTTCGCAGTTATCTAGATTTATTATTGATAAAGAGGTGAGGACAGCTACTACCCCTATCGAGAGACAAGAATAAAAGCTCATAGTTAATGTATTAGGTCCACTTTAGGTTTTCTTTTTATATTGCCTATAAAATAATCTTGGTCTGAATTATGCTCCAATTATGGACTAACAAATAGTTGAAAGAATGCTTATTTTCCTTTTTCCTTTTCTAATAATTATTTGTATTTCTATGGATACTGTTGATTTCAATATGATTGTTGTTTATCATAAAAAATGTGAAATTCAATAAAGAATAAAGAAAAAAAAAATTACCATTTTTCAGATGTGCTTGATCTCAATACGTCAAACTTTTTGAATCATTTAAAAACAAAAAATCACATCCAAAAGAACCCCCCCCACACACAAAACAAGCCTTTGGGATGTAAGAAGGACCAGCATTTTTAGTAGACTGGCCACACAGACATCCTAGCAGAGCAGTGGGGCATCTTGGGGGCATTGGAGGAAACTTCACATAAAAAGGCTACAGGCAGGTCAGGTTTTCAGGATATCCACAATAAATATGCATGAGATAGATTTGCATCTCAAAGAGGCAGTGCATGCAAATCCATCTCATACATATTCATTGTGGATATCCTGAAAATCTGACCTGCCTGTGGCTCTCGAGGACTGGAATTGCGTACTCCCGATCTAGAACACGGGTTTCGTAAATAGTGAATTGGAAGGGTTTGGTGAGAAAAACTTCAATCTGCCCCTTTATGCCACATTTTGGACATTTTTCTTTTTTGAAAATGAGCCCCGTAGAGAGGCATTTTCAACAGGATGTCCAAAAGTCAGATTGGAAAATTTTGAAAATGCAAGATGTCTATCTTTTTTTTTTTTTCAAAAAATGACTCGTCTAAATGTTCTTGCCCTTTGGACGTCTATCCTTTTTGGCCATTCTTCAAAATCAAAATGACCAAATGCATAATGCCCAAAACAAGCCCATTTGGATATGGGAAAGGCCAGCATTTTAATGGACTGACCACACAGACATGGCAAAAGAGCAGTGGGGCACCTTAGGGAGCACTGCTATGAACTTCACATAAAGAGTGTCAGGCATGCATTTCACCATAGATTCATTATAATGTATAGTGAGCCCTCCAAAACTCCCCCAAAACCTACTACACCTATCTGTGTACCACCCCAAAAGCCCTTATGACTGCAGCTGTCACTTATATGTCAGTTAAGTAGTTTTGGGTGGGTGTTGATGGTCTCACACTTTCTACCATAAATGTAGTGGAGAGGTTGGGATATGGGCCTGGATCCCCATCTATGGTTCACTACACCACCCACTAGGCTACTCCAAACACCTGCTTGCTGCTCGACTAGGATTTCCCATAATCTCTGCAACTGTCATAGAGGCTGTTTCCGTCACAACTTTGGGGATGGGAAGGGGTCAGTGACCACTGGGGGAGTATGGGAAGTCATGCTAATATCTGTCCAGTGGTCATCTAGTCAGTCTGGGTACCATTTTGGCCCTTATGTGCTTTTAAAACGGGTCTAACTCCTGTCATGTAAATGACACCCTGGACATCTTCAAAAAGGTTTCATTATCTCTGCAAGACAACCAAGTCTTAAGGCCATACTAAAACCGCTCAAAACACACCCCCTTCAAATTTAGACATACTGGAGGGAAATGACCTGCTAGACATCTAACATGTCAGTTTTGAAAATCAGCACTTGAACATCTTGGCAATTAAAATGTCCAAGTGCCGGTTTATGTCATTTTTGGACATCTTTCTGTTTTGAAAATGAGCCCCATAGTGTCTGCGATGCAATATGTCCCATGCTGTCCCCATAAACTCTGCCAGTGATCAGTCACCTCTTCCTACTGCTGCTGCTATGCTCCTTCTTTAGGCTCACAAACCCAGTGTCCCAGCTTACCATTTCTACCTCCAATGGGATATAATGGGGGAATAATATTTTTATTTTATGTGAAGATTGACAATAGTCCTACTCTCCATTTCCCCTTGGTTCAATCCCTGACCATAGGCACTCTCAATATCAGAGCTGCCAGGGGAAAGGAATTTTAAGTTCATGGTTTGCAGGAACCACAACCTATTCTCCTTTCGCTATTCTCCCTCCCACCACCACCATCAAATACCAGGGATGTAGCTACCACTGAGGAAGGCCAGTGAAATGCCTAGGGTTGCCTGCTGCCCCTCTGCTCTCTTTTCCAATGTCCATCTTCCTCAAAAAATTCACCTATGATGTCTCATGGTCTCTTTCTGCCCCCCCCTCCCCGAATCCCAGCAGGTGACCAGCAGAGGCAGTGATGTGAACAGGCTGCCTGTGTCCAGCCCCACTAGGGCCTTTCCTCTGTCCATGGGAACTAACATCACAGGAGATGGGATGCAGCAAAGGAAAGGCCAAGGCAGGAGAACCACAGACAGCCTGTTCACATCACTACCTCTGCCAGTTACCTTCTGGGATTTTGCACGAGCTGTGGGTTGGGAGGACAGAAGGAGATGCTGGACTGGCACAGAAAGGTAGGAGCAAGAGAGAGAAGTAGGACCAGCTTTAGAGGTGGTAGGTTGGAGAAATGAAATGCTAGACCTGGGTGGTTGTGAGGAAAGAGAGAGAGAACCCCATAGACACTGAACCAATATAAAGGAGAGATGCCAGATCATAGGGTGGGGGCTAGGTGACAGGAAAGAGAGGGGGAAATGCAGGGTAGGAAGTACAGGAGGAAAGGAACAGAGAGAGGGGAGAAGCTGGATGGGCAGGGGGAAGACAGGGATACAGAGAAGATATGCTGGACATGGAGGGGCAATTTTGGACAGGAGACACTGGAAAGAGAGTTAAGAAAAAAAATACGTTTCTACATTGTTGTTTGAGTATTGCTTTGGACTCGGTGTCTCTCATCTGTTTTCTTGAATTTATCATTGTAATATATCAGCTTATGGAAATGTGCTTCTCTGATCATGCATTTGAGTCTTTTGTTTCTATATCATGTATTCTGTTTAGGTGTAGAATGTGTTTGCTTTTTGCAGTATTTGTTTACTGGAGCTCTGAGGGGTTTTCCCTTTTCTGCCTCTCCACTTTGAGGGAGAGATGTTATAGGGGTCCATTTTAATTTTTCTGTCTGGGGCCCATTCAGCCCAGTAACTGGGAGACTGGAAGATAAAAAAGCAGATAACCAGCTGCCATCTCACAACTGACCCAGCCCAATTAAGAACACTGGCCAAAACTCATTTTGGTGCCTCAAATATTAGACCTGTGTCTGGGTATATTTGACCTGCTGATTTCAAAAATGGCACTGGTTTTCTCCTTGTCAGCGCTAGTTTTTTAAATACAGAAGATGTGCCAGATACTAATCTTCACTCTGCTCACCCATTACATAATCAGGATATTTTAATGTAGTGTTTAAATTAATATTTTGGCACCCTTTACTGCCTCCGTCAGCTTGCTGGATGGTGCTGGTATCAGGAAGTGTTCCTTGGCCTGACTCTTCTGCCGGGTCCTACTTGGCTCTTTGGATCCTGCCTTTTCTCTGCCTTGTTGTCCATCGGACTGGTCTGCTTCCTCCTACTTCAGATTGCCAGGGAAGGTCCTGCTTCAGCTGCTTCAAAGCACAGTCATCGGCTCCTTCTTTCTCAGGAATCTACTCCCACACTCTATTAGTTCTTTAGAAAGATTGCTGACCCTGTAAAAACTCACATCTTTTCCCAGTAATTCCCTCTAATCTTCAATTTGCTCCTCCAATTGACTCCTTACAGAGTGTTCACTCCTCCCTTGTTCTGATGTATAAATTCCTACTTTTCCCTGTGCAAGAATTTATGTCTATATCTGGTATGTCCGACATTGTATATGTAATTATTGTAACCCAATCTTGACTCTTTTGGCAGGACGGTCTAAAAAAATAATAAAAAAAAATATTTGGTGAGGGAAGTGTGGTATGTGAATGGAATAAAGAGAATAGAGTATGACATAAACAGGTTGGGGGGTGCGGAGAGATTAACACATTACCTACACTTGACATTTAGATACAGGCTGGTCACTCAAAACCAGCAGTACTTTTTTTTTGCTGGCAAGGGAAAACTTGTGTTGAACTTGAGCTCCACCCACATCTAATACCAGTTTTGGCCATGGTATGTATTTATTTTAAAAATTTATACACTGCCAAAAACTTACATATTCTAATCAATAAATAGAAAATAAATTTTTTTTTCATCTCTGTCATTGGTACAGTAATTTAAAAAAAAATGTACTGGCCCCAGTCTCTGGTGAACAGCCGTTTATTAATGGATATCCAGATAAATATAATTATTAAGAATTATTTCCTATTGTTAAAAAAAAGCTTTGAATCACACGAAAATTCTTTACTCAAGGAATATTTAGATTACTTGTACAATCGTTACTTCTTTCACAAGTAGTCTGCTGTAATTCTGCATAAGAAAAATAGATTACAATTACTTCAGAATTCAGTTAGAATAATTTACTCAAAAACATCTCATGTTATTTGGAATTGCTTTGGTTGCCAATAGAGGCCAGGGTGCAATTTAACATCTTGCACTCTGATCTTTAAATCTCTTCATGGTTTAGCACTGCAGTACATTTTTCAATTATTTCATTTTCTTAATGGAGGTCCTACTTCTAAAACTAGAAATCAATTTCTGCTTAATTTTCCTGATTCATACGGTAGTATTGAAAGGGTATGGTGAAAAATATACCCATCTGCCTTTTCATGTCACTTTTTGGGTGTTTTTCTTTTTTGAAAATGAGCCCCATAGTAATGGAGGAATTTGATAAGCACAGAATAATCATTTTATATGAAATAGATACATTTTTGTCTAAATCCAGTATATTAGTTATTTTGTTCCAGAAGATTTGGACATTGGGGCAGGAGAATAATATTGTAGTTGTGATAACACTCCTAGTTCTTTGAAGCAAGACCAGTATAGATTTAAAGAGTCAGTTTTCAATATCTGGACCTTCTTTCTTGGGGTACAATAGGCCTTGTGCATAATGAAGAATGTCGATTGGGTGATGGATGTTGACATAGTGAGTCGAGCAGATTTTGTACAGAATGTAGACCACACAAGTGTCCGTTGTGACAAATGAAATTCAGATTCAGAACACTTCCACCACAACAACTCCAGTTCACCCATCACCACAGATGACTTCCGACCCCTGTGCTGCTGACCTAATCTGGAGCACATTTATACCACTAGAAAATTCTGACACAGCTAAACTACTAAAGAAACTCTCCTCCTGCAGTAGCGCCCTTGACAAATGCCCCAGCTGGTTATTTGCTAATACCCCAAATCACATCATTGCTTGGATCACTCACTTTCTGAACAATTTGCTACACCATGGCCAACTTCTGCCCCAAATGGGTCAGATAGCACTCACCCCTATTCCCAAGACACCAAGTGCAGATCTAACAAATCCTACAAATTACAGCCCTATAGCTGGCATCCCAATACTCACCAAACCTTTAGAAACACATTTAAGTAAACAGCTTTCAACCTATATTGAAAAACACTTCTGCCTTCATCACATGCAGTTCAGACTTTGCCTGCAACACAGCCCGGAACTGCTTCTGCTAATTTTAACTACCAAAGTCAAGCAAGCACTAAGAAAAGGATATCAAACCATCCTCATCCAATTCGATATTTCAGCAGCATTTGACTCTGTCAACCACCAACTGCTCTTAAACATACTCAATGAAATAGGCATAGTGAGCACAGTATACAACTGGCTCAAAGATTTCCTAGAGAACATAAATTACTTTGTATGGAAATATGAGGAATTCTCGCAAAGCTGGCAGGCATTCTGTGGTGTTCCCCAAGGATCCCCTCCTCTCCCCCACTCTACAACCTTTTCATGAGTTCCTTAGGCAATATTACCTTGAATAACAATGAGAGCTTACTACCATAAGCAGATTACATTCTCCTCCTCATCCCCATTAAATGAAACTCCAATGACATCCCTCACAGAATTGCCAACAGCATAGACTAAATACAAGCATGGGCCGCACAAAAAGCTCAAACTGAACACAGCAAAAACAAAAGTACTATGGTTTCACAGTTCCCTACAACTATCACCCTGCCGTTTGGAACCAACAAAACCTCCAAAATACTTGGGGGCAAACTGGACTTTACCCTCCTCTATGAACTGCAGATCTCCAACTTACGAAAGAAAACCTTCTACAGTATGAGACAACTCCGACTGGTAAGGCCCTTCTTCCATAGTCACCACTTTGCAATACTGACACAAATACTAGTACTGTCTCAACTGGACTACAGCAACTCACTTTATGCAGGCATAAACACCACCCTCATCCACAAACTACAACTGATTCAAAACACAGCAATGTGGCATTGATGTTCTGTTATGGTTCTTTGTTTCATGTAACTTTTTGTGAAACCCAATAAAATTTCATGGGAAAAAAAAAGCAATGTGGCTAATCTTCAAGCTGAAAAATGTTGACTCCATATCGCCCTATTTCAAAAGACTTCACTGGCTACCAATCACTGCATGCATTAAATTCAAAGTGTCATGCTTAATATATCACATCTTGCATGCAAGCTCAGCTGAACTTCTCATAAACCTTTTCAACATTTCTTTGTCCAATTCAGCCAGAAACATGAAAAAACTTCTTCTGATCCTCCCGTCTCCTAAATACAAGTATAAGCGCACATTCAACTCACTCATCACTTACATCGGTGCAAAAACCTGGACCAACCTCCCAATAACCATCAAAACAGAACCCTGCTATCTCTGATTTCGAAAGAAACTAAAGACTTCTCTTCAACCTGGACCAACCTCCCGATAACCATCAAAACAGAACACTGCTATCTCTGATTTCGAAAGAAACTAAAGACTTCTCTTCGAGACAATATACTCCATTGACAATCAATAGCTTGTTCGAAGTCAAAGATTTCTTCCTCATTCCAGTGTAAGCTGTATTTTAATATCTCCTCTTTGCTTCCCCGTTGAGGTTTCTTCACCCCTCCCTCTCCTCCTCCTGCCTAATGTCCTCTTTCTCCTTTATCTGTTTGCTTAACACCCCAATTGTGCATTGCCTTGAACCTATTTAGGCATAGAGCGACTCACAAACTGTAGATTAGATTAGATTCCCAAAAAGCATCATCAATTGGAGTGTTTAGATTAGTGTTAAAATCCTGTAGTTTAAAGCTTGCTTGTATTTCTGAATTGATTGAATTTGTGCTCTATCCCTATTATAGCAGGGACGATTAACGATGTTGTTTAGACATGTCTATGCTATATGTGATAATCAGAGGGAAACAAGATTTTTATGTATGTGATATGGAAACCGCTTAGTTGTATATGGTATATAAATTTTTAAATAAATAAATAGATTTAAAGTCTTTAAGTTATCATGTAAAAGAGGGCAAGAGAAATGAAAGATTTCAATTTGCCAGATGCTTATCGGGGTATCCCAGTTGCAGTATCATCTAGAAGCAGAAAGATCTTGAATTCTCTACTGGTGTAACTTTTCTTTGAACTGGTAATAATACCCACACTAAGCCTGGTGCTTTCAAATGGGAAGTGCGTTCCTGATCTAAGATCCAGCAATTACAAGGTGCTCTTGTTTAATATTAGAGCACAAGAAGTGATTAGATTTTCAAAGGTGAGAGTCCTAGACTTCAGGAAAACTAACTTTATTAAGAAGGGGGAGGGAGAAGATACCTCAAGGAGTTATCAGCTAGACAGCAAAATCTTGGGGAAGCGGGAAAGCAGTGATGTCTTGTTCCATAGCCTCTCTTCCAATAAAAAAGCTTGCCTTCTGTGATTGTATGTATATCTTGTATGTATTAAAATATCTCAATCATCTCTCCCCAATATTGCCTATCCTCCAGGTTCAAAGCTTTGGAATGAGGGATCATGAGACATGTGTGAAAAGGGTTAGACTCAGAAGTAATAAAAAACAATGCATGGAACAACCTTCCAGTGGAAACAAAGACAATATTCAGGAAAGCTACAGAGAAGGAGAGAAAATGACTGTAGAACTGAGTGGTTGGTATGGCTATTTTTCTACTTTTTTTTCAGAATTCATATATCCAGTAATAGAGAGAGAGAAAAAAAAGACAGCACACCAGAGTATGTGAAAACGTCAGTTCTTTAACAGGCTCTGAAGCACAAGCATTTCTGGAAGCAAGATATCAAGCATGTAACATTTCATTTAGTTCCACATTCATGGAAAAAGTACCATATAAACATCAACAGTTTGCTTTCATAGCACTGGAAAAAGTTATAGCAATATGGAAAAAAATAAAAGCATCCTGTACTTATTCTATCATTAACCAACAGAAATGGAAGTCTTCATCTTGCACCAAACGAGTGAGTGCAGTCTGTAATCATCATGGCCACCATACAGACTTTAGCAGCCTTGTAACAGAAAAGCATGTTGACCATATCAGCTTTTCAGTCTATGGTACAGTCTAGAGCTTTCCATTGGCAAATGCTGCCTCTTGGAATTGAGGGACAAAGGTTTTGAAATAAGCCCTGAAAAAAAGAAGAAAATGCTGTTAGTAAACATCTTGATGAAAAGCAATTAATGCCAACAAAATATATAACAAATTCTTCATTTTGAATGTTTTGGACTCAGGCCTGACCATGAAGCTGCAAACAGTTAAGACTGTTAAGGCATGTTTCAACCAACTTCATATGCTCTATCACCTGAAATTGCTGATTTTGCCTTCTGATTTTTGGACTGTTGTGCAGGAGATGGTTCTGTCTAGGTTAGACTATTTTAACACTTTCTGTCTTGGAATTTCAAAAACAAGAGGGAGAGCGTTATAATTGGTACAAAATGCCGCAGTAATGGGAATTGACTGGATGGCACATATTACACTAATTCTGATTATTTACATTGGTTACCAGTTGTATTTCGGGTGCAACATAAAGTTTATGTTTTATTAAAACTTGTTGATTCCTAGAGCTATCACATCTCTTTACAAAAGTAACATTTCACCATTATTGCATGATACTTTACAAAGGCTACAAATTTGGTTGACATTTCCCCTGTCTGTGGCAGGACGAGTTGCTTTATACAATATGGTCCTTTTTCCCAAATGGTTGTTTCGCTTTCAGGTACTCCCCGTGCTACTATCACATACTCACAATATTCAACTTACCAGGGAATTGCAATGTTTTTTAGGGGGGGGGGGCAAACGACTGCACATGACACTTCCTCGGATGTGTCTACCTAGGGAAAGGGGAGGGTATGGACTGCTGAATATTCGCTGGTATGCCTTGGCATGCCAGATGAGACATAATAATGACTCGTTTAGAGGTACTTCTTTTACAGCCACTTCCTTAGAACTATCTTTGTTGGCTCCTTATCATATTAGTTATTTGCTACATGTCTTCGAACCGACTCTCCGCCCAGTGGTGGCACACTACCCAATATTTGCCCCTGCTCGGCGGACATAGCGGTGGCTTTGTAAATCTGCCCAGCTATCCTCTGAGATATCTATGTATTTGCCCATTTAGGGCAATTGTTCATTTTTGCCTGGACTTTAAACGATGGGCTGAGAAAGGATTACAATATCTATTTCAATTGTTTTCAGATGAAGGATGACTGGCCTTATTTTTTACTTTATGTCATACGTTTGATTTGCCGGCCACAGATGTTTTTGCATACTATCAGGTACGACATTATGTTCATTCTTTACCAGCTAGATATTTAAAAGAGGACAGCCGCGAAGCACTTTCGGAACTTTTTAGTCTTTCAGCTCAGCAGCCGATACCTCTTCGATTTCACCTACTGAGCCTCCGGGATTGTCAACCGGGGCCTAATTTGGACATTCTGGCGGCCTCCTGGGCAGAAGACCTGCATTGCTCACTGACTGTTCAACAAGTGCAACACGTACTACAAAACATCAGGAAGGTGTCCTCCAACATTCTACATTGAGAATAAAAATTTAAGATTGTTCTGCAGCTTTACATCTTCCCTGCGCGAGCATCCCGGATGGGTATTATTCCGAACCATAATTGCCCAAAGTGTGTTCAGACCCATGCCTCTTTGGGACATATGCTTTGGACATGTCCTCGCATCATACAGTTTGGGCATGGGCTTGGACATTATACTACAGCTCTCTGGGGCAGGCGATGGTCTCCCACGCCAAGAACACTCTTTGGATATTATACAATTGCAATACCGAAACCTAAAGGGATGACAACATTTGTGACTAGGGTGTTGCTTAAGAGCATAAGAACATAAGCCGTGCCTCTGCTGGGTCAGACCTGAGGTCCATCATGCCCAGCAGTCCGCTCACGCGGCGGCCCATCAGGTCCAGGACCTGTATAGTAGCCCTCTATCTATACCCTTCTATCCCCTTTTGATATGCCTATGACCAGGGGGTAATTGAAACTACGTAATATGTCTCCTCAAGTCTGCTTATCTGATCTGGGAGTTGCCCAAACAGCATCAAAAGGACAGATGGGAAACCGGTCTCTGTAACACCTCCTTGATAACATCAAAAGGACTGACCAGGGGGGTAACTGAAACTCAGCATACTACTGACATGTATCCACAAGTCTGCTTATCTGACATTCTGACCTCCTTGACCTGAGTGTTGCCCAAAACAACATCAAAGGGAACCAGATGGGAAGCCGTTTCTGCAACACCTCCTTCTGATATCCTGACCTGGGTGTTGTCAAAACAAAGAACAAAAGACCTGAATCGTAACAAAGGACGCTAATTACTGCAGGACCAGCTGTTTTACTATGAGCTCAGCAGTTTTTTTCCTATATAAGAACGGAATTCTGCCCCTAACATCAGAATCCAAGACGTCTCCAGGAACAGAATCCAAGATGTCTAAAGGGGCAGTCTCCCGTGTCTACTCGCCTATCAATTGAGGGATTCCCAATTGTGAAGGAAGAGTGTTTGCCTGAGATACGGTGATGCTATTTTGTTCTTATATTCATCTATATATATAAGTATAATAAAGTGTTATTGTTTATGCTTTATATTGTCTGTGTGCTTTTCTGAGTGTCACTGATCATCTCATTTGACAGAAATAAGTGGCGGAACATATTGGTACCAGAAGTGGGGTGATCAATGTGGTCAGAAAAGCTACCTAGAAAACAAGGGGTTGAGGAGCAGGCTCCCAATCCCTCCATTCCGAATGGGAATGACAGTATAGGTAAATTAATGGCCACTGAGTGGTCTGTAGAAGCAGGATTAAGTGAATCCTGTACTTTTGGAAGTGGGGATCCACATGAATTATGTGCCTCCTTACAAAAGGTGAAAATCTCAAAAGGAGAAGAGCAAGAAGGAATTTCTAGACAAGGAAGGATAATTTTGTCAGACTGGAGGAATTTGCATGAAGCTAAACAGGAATTACAATTGAATTAGGAGAGCTGGAAAAGAAAAGGTATAATGAACAGCATGCCATTAAAATGCTACAATGTCAGAATAAGTTGTTAATGGATAAGGTAGACACCTATCAAAATGTAACAGAAAAGGCAGCTGTTTAATGTGCACAATATAAATATAAGAAACGGAGGCGGAAAGTGAGTTACAGAAAAGTTAAAATCTTAATTTATCATCTGCCAGATGATTGGAATCCAAACAAACGGGATGGGGATATTTGGGATTCAAATTCTAATAACAGTGAGGAGGATATATGTGTTGAAGGAGAACAGGCAGAAAGTTTAGAAGCAAAGCCTGTGAGGAGACAAAGATTACAGGGAAGTCTGCAAACAGGAGAAAATCTAACTAGAAATAATGTTATGGAGGATGTTACTACCACATGAAATCATGGATACGATGGCACGCTTTACACAGCAGCCTGGGGAACCACTAATACAATGGGTAATTCGGGTGCAGGAGCTGGGCGCAGCAGGGATTATGTTGGATGCCACAGATGCCCCTAAATTTGTTCAAATTAGTCAAGAAGTAGCAGTGCAAAATGCGTTGCGGGAGGATCCTTATCCTGCAAAATATGCCCAATGGTCTTTATTAGAGATAATTAGTAGGGGTGTCACGAGGCGATATCCACTTGAATCTGATTGGCCCTCAAATGATAAAATTTGGTATACATTAAAAGATGCTCAAATGAGAATTAAGGAGGAGGCTATGAAGGCAGCCTTAGTAATAGGTCACGTTGACACATATATGTCATTACCTTTTACTGTGCCCATGAGAAATAAAATTATTAAGTATGCTGCACCGGCATACAAACAGGTAATGATAACTTTGTTGATCAATCAAATAGACAGGACTATTTTGGAAGCCTTAGAAGCGGTCCGACAGTTAGGAGATCGGGGGGACTGGGGACCTCAAAATACTTTTGATAAAAAGAGAAAAGGACAATCCAATTCAAACAGGGCTAATCGGGTGTCTTGGAGGAATATGTTTTTGAAATTAATAAAAGATGGTGTAAAGGTGGAAGAAATAGATGGGAAAAATACAAGGACATTATGGGAAATGTACAAAAGTAGAGGACTGGGAAAGAAATCTATGTCTCAAGCACAAATGAACAAAGGAGAGAGGGAGGATATTTTGGTGCCAACGGCTCCCCCTGAGGAAACTGCTTCCATTCTTTATCCTGATTTAAAAGGGTGGAAGTGTTGGGAGGATCAATAATGTGAATGCCGAGCCTCAGTGTTTGCCTGGACCAAATTAGAACAGCGTCCGCAGGTAGAGATAAATATTTAGTAGAAATCTGGGGAGCAAAAGGTACAAGCTGTAGTGGACACTGGGGTGGAGGAATATAAATATCAGAATTGGGGGGAAAATTATACAAGCAGGAAGAAAAAAATTACAAATTTTAAAATTGGACAATTACCAATTTGGGAATATACTGTATTAATCTATGGAATTCCTTAAAATATAATAGGGCTAGATATCCTAAAAGGGTTAACATTACAGCTTTCCGATGGAATCTATAGTTTTGGTAAATTGCCAGACATTCCTATGAGATCAGTAGTGGTGGGGAAATTATCTAAACCAATAGTAGTACCGATCTCCACTAAAATTGTAAACATGAACCAATGCATTTTTTACTATTCCTATAGTGGAGCAATGTCCAGAACAATTTGCATTCACTTGGCAAGGGAGGCAATATACATCTACCAGACTACCACAAAAATACTTACCTAGTCCCACTTTCTATCACAAGATTATAGCAGAAAGTGGGCAAAAGGATGCCGAGAGGTGATAGAGAAAGTTAAACAGAAAATTGTAAACTTCCCTTCTCCCCAAAGTAAAAAACAGACTTGGGCCTTTTTGGATTCTGGAGGCAACATATTTCACATCTGGGGTAACATATGGGGTAGGTTGGACAATAAAAAAGTAGAAATATTGCTAAGTGACCTTTATAAAGTATAAAGTTTTGTTAGATAGTATAAGGAAGTTGCACTCCAAGTGATTTTGCAAATGTGTCTTTTACCTCAAACACTAACATTGTGAACCACTGTACCTGCACGTAAACTTCTCTTGTATGTTTTATAGATGAAAACGTCCCTGCTTGCATTCTCTTATGATTGTGTGACAGAGCTTTGAAATGGAAGAAGAAAGAAAGGAGACCAGCAAGAACTTAAGTTTCTATCTCTCTTTCTTTTAGAAGCTTAGTATCCAGACATGGTCAGGAGAACCAATTTCACTGTGCCATATTTAAAATACTTCCAGCACTGTGACCTGATAGTGGGAATCCAATGGATACCAAATTTGTTTATGACTCTTTTGATTAAAAGTGTGCTTATTTACAGATTAAATTCAACCCTGAATCATTACCGATGGAAGAAAGCATGCCGGAGCTCTATGTTTGTCTGTTTCTGTTATGTGTTGTCTGTTTTAGCTTATGGGGTACCCCAATAAACATCGCACATTGGCCATTTCCAGAGTTTATTCCACCCCTTCTATTAGTCCATATCCCTTTCCAAAAAAGATTCCCCCACTTACAAGAAAGTATCTTATGAAAACCATGCTCACAATGATTTTATGCTATGGCTCATACAGCCCAATTATATTTTAGTTAGGGGTTATATTATAAGAGGATATCTGAAGAGAAAAAATTAGAAAGCTTTATACCTGGTAAAATGGTGCTCATTGGTATTTGATATTTGCTAAATAAAATAAAAAATGGTCTCTCTTTATTTAACTTACCAGGTATAAACAGTGCAGTGCACATCTCTGACATAAGTTATTTTGGTATTACCATCAGTACGTGTTTATGGTCTCTTTTAAGTGACATAATAATTATGTCCAGAACATAAAAAGGTGTATTTTCTGAATGTCCTACAGAATACCTTTAAGTGCATTAGTGTTGTTTCTTTTATCTCAAACAAATACTACCTTACACACAAGAATTGTGTTACATCTTATCACATTCTGTACATAAAGTGGTTTTTCTTCTTTTTCTTATCTTCTCTTTTATCACTAGGGGTGTTTATTATAACTAAAGCATTGAAGCTAAACAGTCATGATGAAATATTTTCCTTGGAAAATAACGTACTGGGAAATGTTATTCCATATAGACTTTCATCCCTTTGTGATAGAATTGGTCAGCTCTGCTCTCTTATTCTTATGATTTGGCTAACATGCTGGGTTAAGAGAAAATTTCACCAGATCGAGAAGATGATGACACGCAACCAGACATACAGTGCCGTGCCATGACGCTATTATGTGGCACCGACTTGGGAATAGAAGTGAGCCTATATCCTGCCACTTCACAGTAGGGCTAGTCTCTGGGGGTGGTGCACTTGACTCTTACGTGAGTGAAGGCATGTGAGTGGCATAGCAAGCCTATTGAAACTGGAGCATAGCCAGACCCTAACCAAAGCTGCTAAGAAAAACGGGATACCAGATAATTGCAGTGATCAATGGTGAATATGAAGCTACCCTAAATGTATGTAAGCCATGAGTAAGAGCACAAATATAATATTAATAAGATTATTAATTTCCATGATTCCCTATACGTGATACTTTCAAGTAAAATGCCTAATTAGCAAGAAATATTAGGGAATGCAAGAATACCAGGTTTAGAACATAAGGAAATAATTTATGAAGGGAAAATTAATTTTCCCATTTTACCTTTACCTAAATGTAGAACCTGAGGTATAGTAAATACTATTGTTCTGAAATACTGGCTGGCAAACAAGCATATTTTGGCTCCAGAGTAGCAGATGTATTTAGATGGGAAGGTGAATGGGTGCCAAATACTGTACATAATTATGAACTAACTTTATCTCATTGATTTAAAACCACATCACATTCTGTACCCTTAGATAGAAAATGGAGTAATTTTGAAATGAAACAATGTGTCCTTTTGCGGTGATGCCTTTGACATTGGGACCCCAATTAGGGTTTCCCACTTATCATGGGCAACTAATAGATGAACAAAATAAAACAAATGTGTCATCTATGAACCATGTTCTTTACAACATATCTACAATTTGTGCCAATGGACCATTCCACCGCAAGGTTATACCTTTATACAAGAAATATCACATAAAAATGTTTTTGTTGCTAGCAGTACTGTTGAACTTGTGATTCCTGCTATTCAAGCTCCCTTTTCAATATGTGTATATCAAATGTAAATATTAATTTTTCTTTTGCCGATGTATTTTATTGCCATCTATAAAGAAAGCCATGCAAAATATAGCAATCCTAAATAAAGCAAATCAGCAATGTACTTGCATTCTGTGACAGATCACATTGAAGCTACCACTGCACACCCTTGGTGGGATGCTTTTACTAGAGGGAGGGCTACAGCACAAAAGGTGTTTCTTCATTCCTTACTCTATATTTTTGTTTAACTATCCTTATGTTAACATTTCTAAATTGTGGGTTTACCTATTGTGTATACAAACGGACACGCTCTCCCTTTATGCGGATGATTTCTTATTGGGAGGTGCAGACTTGAGGATCCAGGGGTGGACTGTTATGCCTATGACCAGGGGGTAATTGAAACTATGTAATATGTCTCCTCAAGTCTGCTTATCTGATCTGGGAGTTGCCCAAACAGCATCAAAAGGACAGATGGGAAACCGGTCTCTGTAACACCTCCTTGATAACATCAAAAGGACTGGCCAGGGGGGTAACTGAAACTCAGCATACTACTGACATGTATCCACAAGTCTGCTTATCTGACATTCTGACCTCCTTGACCTGAGTGTTGCCCAAAAACAACATCAAAGGGAACCAGATGGGAAGCCGTTTCTGCAACACCTCCTTCTGATATCCTGACCTGGATGTTGTCAAAACAAAGAACAAAAGACCTGAATCGTAACAAAGGATGCTAATTACTGCAGGACCAGCTGTTTTACTATGAGCTCAGCAGTTTTTTTCCTATATAAGAACGGAATTCTGCCCCTAACATCAGAATCCAAGACGTCTCCAGGAACAGAATCCAAGATGTCTAAAGGGGCAGTCTCCCGTGTCTACTCGCCTATCAATTGAGGGATTCCCAATTGTGAAGGAAGAGTATTTGCCTGAGATACGGTAATGCTATTTTATTCTTATATTCATCTATATATATAAGTATAATAAAGTGTTATTGTTTATGCTTTATATTGTCTGTGTGCTTTTCTGAGTGTCACTAATCATCTCATTTGACAGAAATAAGTGGCGGAACACCTTTTCCTTCAGAAAATTGTCCAATCCCTTCTTGAACTCCAATACTGTACCCTGTCCTATCACTCCCTCTGGAAGCGCGTTCCTAGAACTTCCTAGCACTGGTTCTGAATCTGTCCCCTTTAATTTTTCCGAATTCTTGTAGTTGTCGAAAGTTTGAAGAATCTGTCCCTCTCCACTTTCTCTATGCCCTTCGTGATCTTGTAAGTCTCTTATCATATCCCCTCTAAGACTCTGCTTCTCAAGTGAAAAAAGCCCCAGTCTCTCTAATCTTTCAGCATATGAAAGGTTTTCCATACCTTTTACCAAACGTGTCACTCTCTTCTGAACCCTCTCGAGTATCGCCATATCCTTCTTTAGGTACGGCGACCAATATTGGACGAAGTACTCCAGATGCGGGCACACCATTGCCCAATACAACAGCATGATAACTTATTTCGTTCTGCTTGTAATTCCCTTCTTGATTATTCCTAACAATCTATTCGCTTTCCTAGCAGCCGCTGTGTACTGTGCCGACAGCTTCATTGTCATGTCTGCTATTACCCCCAAGTCCCTTTCTTGGGAACTTTCACTCAATAACAGCCCTCCCATCGCGTAGCTGTACCTCAGGCTTCTGTTTCCTACGTGTAAGACTTTACATTTCTCTACATTGAACTTCATCTGCCATCTCGTCACCCACTCCCCTAGTTTGTAAATCCCCTTTGTAAATCTTCGCAGTCCTCTTTAGTCCTGGCCCCATTAAATAAAAAGCGATATTGGCCAACTGGCTGTCCCAGGACCCACCATCTTACAGTCAATGGAGATCCTTGATGATTGTCCATGCATCTTTGGAGCGGAGACAGGTTGGGGATCTTGACTGAGGCCCAGGCCATCGTTTCTGTCAGATTTGGGAGCATTTCTGGATGGACCTTACTCCTCAGGCTTGCAGCAAACTACTGAATCTATGAGGCAGACAACCTGCTACCTGAGTTGCGGTTGGACTTTAATCCTAGACACGTGGGGGGGGGGGAGGGTTGGATGGGGGAGGGATTGGTTTGTGCACATATGAAAGAATTTGGTTTATTTTATCTTTGCTTTTCTTGCACTGTATTGAAATTTTGAATAAAAATACTTAACCATAAAACTTGTTATACTACTCGTTTATATAACAGGTATAGTTGTTTATGTGGTCTATCAGACTATTTACTGTCAAACACCATGGTATTTTTGACAAGTTGTGGCACTTTATAAGCCTAATAGATCTTTATGGTCCAAAAATCAAAAGCTATTAATTCCAATAGCATAGGGAGATTAATCCTGGTATTATTATCCACCTCAGAACAAACAACTTGGCCAACAATAATCGACTTGCAGTGCAGAAAGCTTTTTGGGAGCTTGGGGAGTAGATAAAACCTTTTGTAAAGACTGTAGCTTTTTCAGAAGTACTAACTACTTATGGAAAGAGAAAGGAAAGAGTACAAAATACTGAGAACTTCAATAGGTGGTTCAAAACCTGGTGTCATCAAGAAGGCTTTAGGTACATAGAAGGATGGGGCAATACATGGAAAAACAAGAGAATGTATTGTAATTATGGGCTGCACCTTACTATGGCAGGAAAAAGAATCCTGGTGCGAAGCCAGGCCAAGTGGCGCATGGCTACAGAGAAAGCAGTGGCCCTAGCAGACAGTTCAAAGGCATCATAAGATGACTAGAGAAGATGCAATCTGAATTGTGACAGAGTAGCAGTGACTTCTTGGAACTCAAAATGCCTATGTTGATCCAGGTGCTGGAGAAAGCCTGGAAGAATATCAATGAGGAACTTGAGATAAGTAACGAAGATAAAATTGTAGTTGAGCACTTTGGAGGACATCATAGCATTTTGATAAAGATGACGTCCAAACTTGTCCATGGTCTTCCTCTCTTCCAGGAGGAACTGTAGCATAGACCCTGGAAGGATGGGTTCTTTTCAAAGAGGACTCCACAAGGAGGGATTGGTGAGATAACTGTGAATTCTCAAACCCTTTGCAATGTAGAGTTCTATACCTCGAGTCCAACTTGCCTGGAACCGCAGGTATAGCAAAAGGAGTCTCCGGACATCGTTTGAAAGTTTGAGACAAAAGCTTATGAAGAGGAAGCTTAAGTGACTCTGCAGGAGGTTGAGGCAGATGCATGACCTCGAGATACTCCTTAGAGTATTTAGAACCAGCATCTAATTGAATTTCCAGGTCATCAGCCATCTGACGAAGGAAGGAAGAGAAGGAGAGCTGATCCACCAGGGCCCTGCCTCGAGAGGGACTCGATGACCTTGAGGCGCCTTGAGTGGAGAACGAAGGCGAAGTCTCTCTGGAGAAGTGGCAATCCAAAGAATATGGAAACTTGGAGGAGGCAATGGAAGCAGCTGACTCCTCTGGGTCTGGAAATGGCAACCTCGATCGAGGAGTTGGAGGCCTCGAAGAGCTGGAAGGTCTGGAATGAGGTCTGAATGAGGAAGGCTGCTCTTTGGAAGGAGACCTGCACCTCGATGAGGGCCTCGATCGACAACTAGAGTGATGCCTGGAAGGTCTCGAGTAGGATCGAGGAGACTTTGCCCTATGTATGGAAACAGGCAATGTTGCTGGTGAATGAATAGGGCTGGAAGCAGTAGATCGAAACTCAGTTGTTTGGATCGAAGAATCTTGAAGCACTCCCAAAGACTCTGCTCCTTGTATGAAGTGTGAGGATTCCTGTCGAGATACTCGCAAAGAATCTACTCCTTGCATTGAGTGTGTAGATGCCAGATCATACACTCGCAAAGACTCTGCTCCTTGCATAGAGTGTGAAGCTTCAGCTCGAGGCACAAGCAGGGACTCAACCTCGCGGGAGACTGCCGATTGCCCAGGCTGGATTATAGGAGGCATTGTCAAGGCAGAACCATATTTGCTCAGTAATTGAACAAATTGCTGCCCCAACATGTTCTGGAGAGAAGCCTGCAAATGTGGATCCGCGTCTGAAACCGGACCACTTGCTGAGGCTCCAAGGTGGCAGTGGAGATGTGCTTTGACTTGGAGGTCTTGGAGAGCTTGAGGACCACCGCTGAAACCTTCTGCTTAGGTATCTGACCTGAGGTGCGCTCAGGGGAAGATAAAGCAGGTGTACTCGAGGCTAAAGACGATCCAAACAAGTACGGTCTGATGAGACTCGAGGTCAGAGTAATGGAAGCTGCAGGACCCTCGGTGGAAGGTGAGACCGAGGCAGCACTCGAGGTTGAGGGTGTCACTGAAGAGTCCATCCTGAAGAGTTTTTCCACTAAAACCCGACGGCATTTAAGGGCTCGAGGTTGAAGAGTAGTACAGCGCTCGCATGACTTAGGACTATGGTCAGGCCCGAAGCACTTGAGGCACCAGCAATGTGGGTCCGTGAGAGAAATCGCACGCTGGCACTGGCTACACTTCTTGAAGTCTGTTACTGGCCGGGCATAGGAGGGAAGAAAGCTGCTGCGAAGTCAAAGCCCTCAGGCTGCGGCCGAGCGGCCTGCCCTGCCAGTGAGTCAACGAAGAAAAAAATAAAATAAAGTCTTCTTGTTTTTTTTAAATTAAAAGAAATAAACAACACAGCGATTCGCGACTAAAAAGAATACAAACCGCGGTGAGAGAAGGCATGAAGCGAATGAAGTTCAGTGCAGAACGTCAAAGTACAGACTTCTCGGCTCCGCGGAAAACTGTGGAGACTCGCCCTGTGCTGGGAGGGAAGGCTCTCGAGCATGCATAGTGCAGCTGACTTGACACTTCTGAAGTTTCTACAAGCAAGAATGCTTGCAAGGCTGTCCACATCGGGGCTCCATGGATGACGTCACCCATATATGAGAATAGGCTGCTTGCTTGTCCTGGGATAATGTCTGCTACAGATTGAGAGAACTGTAGGTTGAAAGGTACCAAGCTGTCAGGTGTAGAGACTGCAGGCTGGGATGAAGCAGACAACCCTGACTCTGTGTAAGCAGAGATGGAAAATATGGTAGAAATAAAGGCTCCCTGCTGCTGAGTTGAAGTAGAAGGGAGAACCAAGGTTGTCTGGGCCACCGAGGAGCTATCAGAATCATGGTGGCACGTTCGTGTTTGAGTTTGATGAGTGTCTTGAGAATTAGAGGGAATGGAGGAAACGCATACAGAAATTTGTTTGTCCATTCCAGAAGAAAGGCATCTGCCTCCATGTGGTGAGGAGAGTATATCCTGGAGCAGAACTGAGGTAGCTTGTTGTGGGGAGACGCAAAGAGATCGATTTGAGGGGTTCCACACTGAGAAAAAATGTGATGGAGAGGCGACGAATTGGGTGTCCATTCGTGAGACTGTAGAAGACAACTCAATTTGTCCACCAGTAAGTTTTTCTTTCCTTGAATGTAGACCGCTTTCAGAAAGATGTTGTGAAGAATTGCCCAATGCCAAACCTTTTGAGCTTCCTTGCAAAGGGGAAGGGATCCTGTACCTCCCTGGTTGTTGACATAGTACATGGCTACTTGATTGTCGGTACGAATGAGGATTACTTGATCGTGAAGAAGATGTTGAAAAGCTTTAGAGCATTGAAAATTGCTCTGAGTTCCAACAGATTTATGTGACTGATGATCTGTGAAGGACCAATGTCCTTGAGTACGGAGACCATCAAAATGAGCCCCCCAAGCATAGGTCGAGGAATCTGTCATGAGGTCTTTCTGATGAGGGGGCATTTGAAACAGTAAACCTCTGGAGAGATTGGAAGAAAGCATCCACCAGTGGAGAGACTGTTTGAAAGAAGGAGTCACTGTAATGTGCCAAGAGAGAGGATTGGAAGCCTGCGTCCACTAAGAAGCCAGGGTCCACTGAGGAATTCTGAGGTGAAATCTGGCAAAAGGAGTCATGTGAACTGTAGAGGCCATGTGACCTAGGAGAACCATCATGTGTCTTGCTGAGAGTGAAGTGAGGGGCAACACTTTGTGACATAGTTGTATAAGAGTATTCTGATGTTGTTGAGGAAGGAATGCTCTGAGTTGCACAGTGTCCAGTACAGCTCCAATGAACTGTAGAGTTTGAGAGGGCTGTAGCTGGGATTTTGGAAAGTTTATTTTGAACCCCAAACTTTGGAGGAACCAAATAGTCTGTTGGGCCACTATAATAACCCCTTGAGATGTTGAATCTTTGATGAGCCAGTTGTCCAGGTACGGAAAAACCTGAAGACCATGGCTATGAAGAGCTACTGCAGCTACTACTACTAGGCACTTGGTGAAAACTCTGGGAGATGATGCTAGGCTGAAAGGTAGCACTCTGTATTGAAAATGATGAATTTCCCACCCGAAATCTGAGAAATTTGCGGAACGCTGGATGAATGGGAATGTGAGTATAAGCCTCTTAGAGATCCAGAGAGCATAACCAATCGTTGTGATCCAGAAGGGGATACAAGGATGCTAGAGACAGCATCCGAAATTTTTCTTTGACAAGAAATTTGTTGAGAGCTCTGAGGTCCACTATAGGTTGTAGATCCCCCGTCTTCTTCGGGACAAGGAAGTAATGGGAGTAAAACCCCGTACTCTGCTGTTCCAGAGGAACTTTCTCGATGGCACGGAGATGAAGAAGAGCATGAGCTTCCTGAAGAAGAAGGGTGAGCTGCGACGAAGTGGAAGGATACTCTCTTGGGGGGAGATCTGGTGGAACTTGAAGAAATTGAAGAGAGTAACCCTCCCTGATTATTGTGAGGACCCAGAGGTTAGATGTAATCAGTTCTCATCGTTGATAAAAATGATGGAGACGACCTCCGATCGGGAGAAGGGAAGACAGAGGCAGAAAGATTGATGTTATGCTCTGTGGTAGATGGTCAAAAAGGCTGAGTGGACTTAGGCTCGGCAGGTGTCTGAGGTTTACGCTGCCATTGTTGTTGCTGTTGTTTCTTAGGAGGTGGCCTTGAATAAGGTGCTGACTTCTGAGGATAACGCCTCTGATAAGATGGAGGAGGCCTATAACTCTTAGCAGTGGAAAGCTTTGGCTTCAGTCTAACTATAGAGGCAAATGATTTCTCATGCTCAGACAAGCGTTTTGTGGCTGCCTCAATGGAATCATCAAACAGCTCATTTCCCTGACATGAAATGTTGGCCAATCTTGAAGGTTCGGATCCATGTCCACAGTACGTAACCAGGCCAGATGATGCATGGCCACTGAGAACGCGGTGGACATTTCAAAAGCATCATATACTGCCTGAACCATATGCATGCGAAACTCACCTAGAGTAGAGTGCATATGCTGGAACTCTGATAGCTGATGTTTTGGGAGATATTTGAAAAAAGTAGGCATAGTGTTGACCCAATGCTTTAGATATGATGTGAGGACAAAATTATAGTTTAAAATCCGATTTGTCATCATAGAATTTTGATACAGACGACGGCCAATCTTGTCCATGGTCCTTCCCTCTCGGCCAAGAGGGACTGTGGCATAAACTTTGGAAGGTTTGGATCTTTTCAAAGAAGACTGCACGAGAAGGATAGTTGAGACTTCTCAAATCCTTTATAATGCACCATCTTATAACGAGATTCTAGCTTTGCTGTCACTGCAGGAGTTGAGTATGGGGTATCCTGATTACTTTTGAAAATTTGACAAAGAATACCATTCATGGGTAATTTGAGAGAATCCCTAGGAGGATTAGGCATACCCAGCTCTTCTAAATATTCTTTAGAGTATTTCGAATCAGACTCCAAGACAATGCTGAGATCTTTACTCATTTGGCATAGGAATTTAGTAAAGGACACGGTATCAGAAGAAGGATGACCCTGTTGAGGTGAAGGTGAACGAGAGCCCCTCGAAGTATCCCTTACAGCAGAGAAAGAAGGTGAAGCCTCTCTGGAATATTGGTACCGCAGATCTGAATCCATAGGCAAAAATGAAGATGAAAGTCCACTTCTGGAATGAGTAGGAGAAGCAGAACGTTTTCTTTTTCAGGAACAAGCTGGTGAAGAAAACCTCGCAGGAGAGGAACTCAACTGACGAGAGTCCTGTGGTTTCTGGATGTGAGGTTCCATAGTAGATTTCATCGAGAAGGGAATTGGTGGCCTCGACCTAGGTCTAGATGAATGCCTCGACAGATGATGTGGAGATGAACTATGCCTCGAAGAACAAAGCATTGGAGTCGAATCCAGCCTCGATGAGGAATGTCGAGGTGTCTTCGTCCTGTGCCTCGAAGAAGGCAATGCCTTATGTTGTGAGGTAGGGCTGGAAGTTGAAGATTGAGGTCAAGAAACTTGCAAGGACTCGGCTCCTTGTAATACTGCTGAGTGCTCAGGCTGGACTGCAGGAAGCAAGATCGAGGCAGGAAGCAAGATCGAGGCAGGAGTCAATTTGGCAAGCATGTTACCAAACTCCTGATGCAGAATAGCTTCCAACATATTCTGCAAAGCCGGCACTGAGACCACTGGAATTGGTGCGGCTATAGACTCCGAGGAAGATGACCTCAAAGAACAGTATTTCCTCGATTTTGAAACACGCTTCTTGGGAAGTCTCGAAGCAACCGGTCCCACTAAGGTCGCTGTTGGAATGGACTGTGACTCCTGAAGGACTGGCTTAGATAGCTTATCTGATGGAGACACTGAAGATAACGGCCCCTCCAGAGATGATTTTGCTGATTTTCCCAAGGACGAGGACTTCCCCATTGAGAAAGGCTTGAGCAAGGTCGAGGTCAAAGCTTTGAGCCCCGCAGAAGACTTTGATGGAGTCGAGGTCACAATCGGGGTTGAGGGTTTGGCAGACGGAAGGAAGATCCATGGCCCAGAAGATCTTTTCAATTTGAACTTGACGTCGTTTGAGGGCCCGATTCTGAAGTGTAGCATAGTGGGCGCATGACTCCAGACAATGATCCGGTCCCAAACACTGCACACACCACTTATGTGGGTCAGTGATGGAGATCGCGCGTTGACACTGGCTACACTTCTTGGACCCCATGACTGGCGGGATAAAGAATAAAAAATGGCCATGGCCAAATCGAAACCCGCAGGCTGAGGCTGCGGAGTAGGCCCTGCTGTGACACGACGAGAAAAATAATAAATTTCTTCTTTTTTTTTTCTGCGTGGAACACAACGACCCTGTAAAGAAAAAAGAATACACGAGCCGCGGTGAGAGAAGGCACGAGTTAGAACTAACTCTCACGCAGAGCCTTGAAACAAAAGTTTCTCAGCTCCGCGGTAAACTTAGAACTGAGAAGACGCGCGCCCTACGTCAGGCAGGAGGGCACTCACACAAGCGCGGTGCGGCAGTTGCGAACTTTCCAAAAGTTCCAAAAGCGTCCTACTAAAATCTATTCTATTGCAACCTAAACTGATAAAATATGGCGTACTGCAAGGTGCCCTCCTATCCCCTCTGCTTTTCAACCTCTATATCAGACCAGTGATAGGCATCGCCTTAAAATAACAAATACAGATATACTCCTTTGCCGACAACATACAACTGTACCTAAGACTACCACTAGACTCTAAGTGAGAAACTCAAATCTCCAAACTACATGACTGTCTCTTGGAAATAAAAAGCTGGATGACTTGGTGAAAACTGAACTCCTCTGGATACGGAGAGGTGACCCCTCAACTCGCCCGCCCATTTATCTCTTGGGAATTGACCACCCTGATGGCTAAAGACAAAGTACGCTGCCTAGGGGTGATCCTTGATGGTGACTTTTCATTCTCTGATCATATCTCCTAAGTAGTTTCCACCTCGTTCTACTATCTCCAACAACTATGGAAAATCAGATGATACTTCTCAGAACCAGACTTTTCCCAGCTACTCTACACCTTTGTCCTCTCCTGTATGAACTACTGCAACACAATCTTAAATGGCCTCACTAAAAAAACCTCCATCGACTACGAGAACAAAATGCCGCCATCTAACTCTTGAAGAATCTCCACATACAAGACCAAATCACCCTGGAATTACGAGATGCCCACTGGCTGCCAATTGACAAACAATGTGTATTCAAAGGCCTAGTAATGGTCTACAAACTCTTCCACAACATGGTACCAGCCTATATGGCCTCCAAACTTCTACCCTACACCCTGAACCAACCACTTCACTTGCAAGAAGAAAAATAATTATGTGCTCCCTCGGTACGCACTCTCCGCCTTGAGAACACCTGAAAATATCTTACTCGCACTATCTACTGCACCTCTGGAACAAATTACCTACCCATATAAGATCGTTAAAAGGTCTAATGGTCTTCAGTTGACACTCAGTCTTCCAATCTTACAAGTTCCTCTTGCAATTTTTCACAATCCTATTGCAATTTAACAACTTTGAAGAACTTGTGTGTCATCAGCAATTTAATTCTCAGGAAGGCAATCAAAACTCACCTTTTCCCTTGACCCTCTATAAGAGTGCACCAACCCAAATTCCCCAGACCTTCTGACAAAGGGCCCGACTCTCCAGTCTCAAATGCTGATGGCCTTCATCCTATATCTGACCATGCCATGTTTTGTCATCCAATGTTCTACCATACTCTTGTCACACTGTTCGAGATCCTTGTCCTACTATACTTTACTATACACCATATTTACCATACTATGTTTGTCTGTCCTGCTACGATCTCATACTATATTTGCTACACAATGTTTGCCATTCCATGTGTTCCATGCTATGTTTTGTCATGCTAACCATTTTTGCTAGTCATGTCATTCTATGTTAACCATGTTTTGTAATATTATGTTTACCATGTTTTGCTGAACTATGCTCACCATGCTGTGTTTCACCATACCACGTTTTGTCATATTATATTTTTACTATGCTTTGTAAACTTTGTTTTGCCATCTTTGTCAGACTTGCCCCAGGTACATTAGATAGATTATGAGCCTGCTGAGACAGACATGGTACCTGAATAAATTCATGTATACCTTTCTGAGCTCCCCTGGGAGAACAGTATAGAAAAGTGAATTAGTAAGTAAACAGTATATAATGGTAACCACAAAATTAAACTACATAAAGCACATTGAAACATCTGCATTCCTTAATGCCATGTTCTGAAAGGAGTTTTTATTCTCTCTCTTAAAGCAGCAAATATAACAAGAAGATTTTACGAAGGGTTTGGACAATTTCCTGGAGGAAAAGTCCTTAGTCTGTTATTGAGAAAGACTTGGGGCAAGCCACTGCTTGCCCTGGATCGGTAGCATGCAATGTTGTTACTCTTTGGGTTTTGGCCAGGTACTAGTGACCACCGTGAGAATGGGCTTGATAGATCGTGGGTCTGACCCAGTAAGGCTTTTCTTATGTTCTTATGTTAACAAGGGTAATTCTACCTCTATTTAAAATGTAATAAAAATCAAACACCCAGAACGTCACATGAAAAGCCTCTCCTTTCTCAGCTCTCATCTACTAACAATATTTAATTCAGCTGTACCATTCCATATCTAATTAACTCAAAAAGGTGCACATGGCACCTGAAAAATGAAAATTGTCAAGCTACTAAAATATTTCTTTTACTACCGATAATGGGCTATAGACAACATTTGATAGTCCCCCCTCATGCTCTACAATGCCCTCCAGAAGCTGTCCTCTAGAGCCCCCCATGTTCTCCAGCCCACTCCCCAATGCTCTCCCAAGAAGCCACAGTTCAATGGATGGAAAAAGAATCCCCTTTTCCATCCATTGCTTGATCCCCTCCCTCCCCCTTCCATCCAGTATATCTCTCCCCTCTCTCCAGTGATGGCAAAACAAAGATAAAGGCATCGTAGGTCATCCTTGCAGTGCCAGCCCTGCGCCCTTCTGATATCACTTTCAATCCCATGGCAGTGCTGGCAGCCATGAGGATGAATAGAGCAACCCCACGACACATTTATCTTTGTTTTGCCACTGCTGAAACAGCAGCAGTGGTAGTGGGGTATGCTGAGATTTTGGGGGGGTGCCATGGCACCTGTGGTTCCTCCCATTCCAATGCCCATATATGGGACATATGATTACCATCAGAGAAGAATTTCATGTTTCTTTAAATGTTCTTGCCATTTTCTCCTTTAATTACTAGAATTTGTATCTGTTGAATTGTTGCTATCATGTTGCTCCTGTTTTGACGGTTTCTCCCTCCTTTTGTGGACTTTTGCAAGTACAAAGCAATTGATTAATTTTTCTCTCTCTTTTCTCTTTTTAATTGGCTTTTCTTCATTGAGTATATTTCCATAATTTTTCTAAATTTCAATAATTAAAAAAGATGAGTCTATGAGTATATGTTTTCCCTTTTATTTTAAGAGCAGCGTTTCATCACAGAACTTTATGGGAGTAATTTCTATAACTGTTTGAATCATATAAAGTCCCTGGTTAGCTTTTTCCATAGATTTTCCATTCATTTTTTTTTTCAAGTACAATTATGCACATAATTTATCTTTGAAAATTATTACCCCAAAAAACTAGTTCACATAATTATACCTGCTAACCTGTACGCACAGTTTTCCTAAGAAAGAATATGTACATACTGTTCTTCACATCTTCAAGCTGCAAGTTATATTATGTGTACATATATAGGAATTTTCTATCACGGTCACACTGGTTTAATTAACAATCATTAAAGAACCTGGCCTAGATACCAACTTGACATGCTGGCATGATAAGTGCAACTTATTTACAGAGCTAGAAATTCATGGACACTAAAAACTGTATCAAATGAGGTAAAGCATGAATGTTCTAACAGTGGACTCGGACTCATGAGAAATCTGAAAATGGTTTTGTGTGTGTGTATGGTTGTTTTTTTTTTTACTTTGACCTACAAGAAAATGGCACGTTCTGTCTTTGGGAAGGGTTAAGATGTACATTTTCTAAAAGGATAATCCATGGGTGTTACACAAAAACAACCAATCACTCAAACTTTGCAATAAAACAATGTACTCATGGTTTAGAGAGAACAAACCCTCTTGTCACTTGGCCAAGAACAGGTTTGTTTTGGGTGTCAAGCATTTTAATAAAACTAGTTTTCCAGGTCTCAGGACAAGCTGCAGCAGGAAGAGGAAAAACCAACATGAAGCAAAATACACATTATCAGGGAATCATGGTCTCCACCCCAGCTTTCAGACTTGGGTTGGCTTATTTGTTCAGCCAAAAGTCTTTAATAAAGCTCTTGCAAATCCTGCTTTGAAAAGATGACACTAAAATTACCTTCCTATTAACCTGATTCCACTTATAAACATCTGACATGATACCAGTAATTCTAGTCAAGCAAATAGTATGTCTAGCACTCAGATATTCAAAGTAACCTTGATGGTCCAATTTGGGACCTGACTGTATGAAACCACATCTATATGCTCAGGAAAGAAGGCACAGAGCTGGATTTAGTAAACTGCGTTCAAAATTCAATGATGAATTATATTCTATAATGGGCGTACTGGGATGGGCACCTTTTAAAGAATAGCGTATAGGGCCAGGATCCACATTCAATTTTGAGTACAAGGAGTTAACCAACTGAAAGCACGTGTAAAATCCTGGCACGCAAGTTGGGCGCAGATCCGCACTATTCTATTACACCATGCTTATTTTAAGGGAATGCCCATGACCCACCCATGTCACATCATTATGTCCCCTTTGCAGATCTGCATGGAAACACTTAGGTGCTAAAATGCACACATGCGTGACTATTCCTTTATCAGAGCAGGTGCAAATGTATGTGCTTACTTTCCTTAGGATAATTTTTTAAAGGTTTACTGAAGCTTCTATACCGCTACTAATGACTGGAGAGTCAATTCAGAGTGTTACATGAGCTTCTGTAATGGTGTTACAATACAGAGTTAGCATTTTCTGAGATGGTTTTCTGAGATGTCAGCTACTGCAAAGTTCTGAGGTCATCTACTGGCTTTATGCCAATTAAATTTCACTTTTGCTCCCTATTAAAGGGAAATGGAGGGAAATGGAAGAATGACTGCAAGTAGTGATGACGAGTGTGATAGAATGGATGGAGGGTAGCCAGTTAAAGCTGAATGTTCAAAAAATGAAAATAATGCTATTTTGAAAATCACAGGTGTAAGAAATCCCTGGGTCTTTACAGCTTTGGGATACCCCTATAAAGCTCTCTGAAGAGGTTAGGTATTTAGGTTTTGTGGTGGACTCGCAACTGACATTTAAAAATCATGTTCAGGAGTTGATAAAAAAAGATTTTTTTCAGATTGCGGCTTTTCAGTAGGCGTCGAGCGTATTTGCCTGATTGCATATTTAGGGTCATTTTGTAGGCAATGGTATCATTGTGTCTGGATTATTGTAATCTTGTTATCTTGGGCCTACCTGCAAATTTGTTGAGTGCATTACAGGTTGCTCAAAATTCAGTAATAAGGACTCTTTTTTGTTTGGAAAGGACTGAACATGTAACAGAATGTTACGTGAAGCTATACTGGTTGAAGCTAGAAGGCCATATATACTTCAGACTGCTTGTGATAGTTGGCTCCTGCAAGTTTGGTGGGTGTTATTCAGCCTTATGTCCGGCTACCCAAGTTATGTTCTATCTATCACGGTGACTTGTTTGTGTCACCCATAAGGGATTTGAGACTAAATACTTCAGGTGTAAGCATGTTTTCTTGCAGGGACCCCTAGGAATGGATTTGGCTACCTTTGTACATTACAAAGAAAGGCAATTTTGATACTTTTAAGAAGTTACTGAAAATACATCTATTTTGTAACATGAAATATGGGCATTAAGGCATTTGAGATGGGGTAAACGCTGGTCGCTTATTTGTTTATGTTTTTTTATACATGTTATTTTATGTATTTCTTATTATGTATGTTTAAATTGTGAGCCACTTTGGGAAAGGTGGGTTATAAATAAAATAAAACAAAAACAAAAAAACCCCAAACTTTGCACTTGCTCACATTAAATGTCATTTGCCATTTTGATTCCCAGTCTCACAAGGTCCTCCTGCAATTTTTCATAATCCTCTTGTGATTTAACAATTCTGTGTCATCAGCAAATTTAATTATCTCACTAGCTATTCCCCTCTCTAGATCATTGATATATATGTTAAAAAGCAGCTGTCCCTGCACAGATCCCTGGGGAAACCCCACTATTTACCTTTCTCCATTGAGAATATTGACCATTTAAACCTACGCTCTGTTTTCTGTCGTTCAACCCTTAATCCATAAAAGGACATTACCTCCTATCCCATGACACACTAATTTCCTCAGAAGTCTTTCATGAGGTACTTTGTCAAATGCCTTTTGAAAATCCAAATACATGATATCAACTGGCTCGCCTTTATCCATGTTCATTCACCCCTTCAAAGAAATGCAGTAGATTGGTGAGGCAAGATTTCCCTTGATTAAGGGGTCCTTTTATCAAGCTGCGGTAGGGGTTTAACGCATGGAATACCGCGCGTTAAACCGCCTGCCGCGCTAGTCGCTAACGCCTCCATTGACGAGGTGTTAGTTTTTTGGCTTGCCGTGGGGGTTAGCGCGTGATGAAATGTCCGACGCGCTAACCCTGCTAGTGCACCTTGATAAAAGGAGCCCTAGATTCATGTTTGTTTTCTCACATTAATCAATGCGTATGTATTTGTTCTGTCATTTTGTTCTTTATAATAGTCTATACCAGTGTTTTTCAACCTTTTTACACCTATGGACCGGCAGAAATAAAAGAATTATTCTGTGGACCGGCATTGGTCCGTGGACCAGCAGTTGAAGAACACTGGGCTAAGTTGTGGGCCAGACCCCGCCCATCTCTACCCAATCTCCACCCCAGACCCCACCCCCATAATAGTACTAATTGCACCTTGCACGTCCCGTGCCTCATCTGGAAGCCTTCCCTCTGACGTTGCAAAGTCAGGAGAAGGCTTCTGGTTCAGGGGCAGGATTCCCGTAGGAGCCACTGCCCGTGGCTTTGTGCACTGAATCAGTTAGGAAGAGGGAGCTGACTCAAAGATAACGCCACATCGATCGCACCGTGGACCGGTGGTTGAAGAACACTGTTTAGGGCCTGATGCACGTGCTGGCCCTGTGGACCGGCAGGAAATTTCTGTGGACCGGCACTGGTCCATGGACCGGTGGTTGAAGAACACTGGTCTATACCATTTTGTCCTGCTCAGACATTAGACTCACTGGTCTATAATTTTCTGATCACCTCTGGATACCTTTTTAAAAATCGGTGTCACATTGGCCAGTCTTCCGGTACTAAGCTGGATTTTAGCGATAAATTACAAATTACTAACAGTAGCTCTGCAACTTCATTTTTCAATTCTATCAGCACTCTGGGATGTATACCATTTGGTCCAGGCAATTTGCTACTGTTCAGTTTGTCAAATTGACCCATTACATCTTCCAGGGTTACAGAGATTTGTTTGAGTTTCTCTGATTCATCATGAGTGAAATGGTATGGTGGCCATGTTAGAATTCAATACCATTTGTGACACCGATAACTCTCCCACATCTTCCTTGGTGAAGACCGCAGCAAAGAATTCATTTAATCTCTCCGCTATGGCCTTGTTTTCCCTGAGAGTGTCTTTTGTCCCTCAGTCTAGCGGGCCTACCAATTCTCTTTCCAGCTTCTTGCTTTTAATATACCTCAAAAAGTTTTTACTGTGTGTTTTTGCTTCTAGCACAATTTTCTTTTCAAGGTCTCTCTTTGCCTTTTTTATTAGCGCCTTGCATTTGACTTGCCTTTCTTTGTGCTGTTTACAATTATTTTCAGTTGGATCCTTCATCCAGTTTCTGAAGGATTCTCTTTTGGCTCTAATAGCTTTCTTCACCTCACTCGTTAACCATGCTGGCTGCCGTTTGGTCTTCCTTTCACCTTTTTTAATACATGGTATATATCTAGTCTGGGCTTCCAGGATGTTTTTTTGAATAACATCCATGCCTGATATAAATTTTTGACCTTTTCAGATGTTCCTCTAAGGGCTCCTTTTACTAAGGTGCGCTAGCGTTTTTAGCGCACACACGAAATTACCACACGCTATGCTTCTAGAACTAACACCAGCTCAATGCTGGCATTAAGGTCTAGCACATGCGGCAATATAGCGTGTGCTATTCTGCGCGTTAAAGCCCTAATGTGGCTTAGTAAAAGGAGCCCTAAGTTTCTTTTTTATCATGATCCTCAAGTTATTATAGTCTTCTTTTTAAAGTTAAATGTTGTTGTATTGGATTTCCTGTGTGAACTTATTCTAGGGATTATATCAAATCTGATCTTTTATGATCACTGTTATCAACTATCAAGCAGCCACAGCATCATTATCTCCCGCACCAATTAATGCGCTTCACTAAGAACTAGGTCTACAATTGCTTTGCCTCTTGTCAGTTCCTGAACCAGCTGCTTCATAAAGCAGTCTTTGATTTCATCAAAGAATGTTATCTTCCTAACATTCCCTGATGCTTAGGAGCCAACTTTTTAAAAATTATTGAGGGTGCCCAATATCTTCTCTTTCCCGGCCACCACTAATAAAAGAAATAGTCTTACATTTTGTTGAACTTGAAGATGTGGAGAGCTCACCTCAAACTGAGATGATATCACAAAAATACCGTGCACTGAGAAGCAGCAAACTCTTACTCTAATGCTATAGTATCCTGTAAAACCACACTTAGAACCTATAAATCAAGCTTGTCATGCTATGTATTACAGAATTGAAAGAGATCAAACAGCACTATGAAGAGGCAGCACTTCAATTATCACACTGAGATCTAGAATACCAATACACCATAACCTCCTATGGGGAAAACAGCATAAGCTGCACTGCTACCAAAACAGATTTTCAACAAATACAGAACAAGTAACCAAAAATTTAAAAATACAAATATGTAGACGAAACATGAACTCTAGGAAAACAAACCTTCTATGCATACTGTGTAAAATATGAGAAGAGAAGCACATTCTTACGGGTTACAAATTCCGAAAAATCAAAATAAAAAAGGTTTTATATCTATTCTTCATGTCTGAATATTAATTATACATTTTTTTCAAATTCAGTAAGACTATCAGTGTATACCTGGTATATTTCATACCCAGCGCTGATCATTTTTTTTACACCCCCCTCCTTTATATGAAAAAATTATTTTTAGTAATAATTCATGAGTCAGACAACAAGGGTGTAACTAGGAAAACTAAACAAGTCAGATTGGCACAGATTGATCTTGTACAGTCAACGCTAACAGAAAATCATGACTTTTTCATTCACGTAAAACACAGATACAGCCTCATCCAGAATGGAATCAATAATCACAAACTAAAATTAGAAATATGTAGACAAAGGTTAAACTGAACCACCAAGAAGCCAGACTCTGCATACAGTGCAACACCACAGAAACAATGATGTATAACCCCCTAATACTGTACAAAATATAAAGACAGCAGATGTAAATTTGAAAAAAAAATTGACAAACAAAATCACCACTTTACAATAGAAATAAAACAAAAGATAGAAAATAAGATAATACCATTTTATTGAATTATTACATTTTTCAATTACCTTTCAAATGCCAAAACCACCTTCTTCAGGTCAGTACAGTTTACTTAAGTTATGGTATCCAGTCCTGACCTGAGGATGGTGGTCTTGGTCGCAAACAGTTAGTCAAAAACATAAGAATAGCCTTACTGAGTCAGACCAATGGTTCATCAAGCCCAGTAGCCCGTTCTCACGGTGGCCAATCCAGGTCATTAATATCTGGCAAAAACCCCCAAAAAGTAGCAACATTCCATACTACCGATCCTGGCAAGCAGTGGCTTCCCCCATGTCTTTCTCAAGTACGGATTCCAGGAAATTGTCCATACCTTTCTTAAAACCAGCTATGCTATCCGCTCTTACCACAACCTTTGACAATGCGTTCCAGAGCTTAACTTTTTTCTGAGTGACAAAAAATTTCTTCCAATTGGTTTTAAAAGTATTTCCCTGTAACTTCATTAAGTGTCCCCTAGTCTTTATAATTTCTGATGGAGTGAAAAATTGATCCACTTGTACTTATTCTACTCCACTCAGGATTTTGTAGACTTCAATCATATCTCCCCTCAGCCGCCTTTTTGCCAAGCTGAAGAGCCCTAACCTTTTTAGTCTTTCCTTATACGAGAGGAGTTCCATTCCCTTTATCATCTTGGTTGCTCTACTTTAAAACTTTTCTAGTCCCACTATATCTTTCTTGAGATAAGGAGACCAGAATTGAAAGCAATACTCCAGGTGAAGTCACACCATGGAGCAATACAGAGGCATTATAACATTCTTAGTCTTGTTAACCATTTGTATGTGCGGATCAGATCGATGATCGGCCACGAGGTTAGTGAATCGGGTCAGAGGAAAATTGGGTTGCAAAGAGGTCGGGACACAATCGGTGTCCTTAGTGAATTGTCTTTAAACACTTTTTAGACAAAGACTCTTTTTATACAGAGATTCTAAAGGTTACACTATTGCTTATACTGACTTTGCTGAAAAAGCAGAGTACTGAACTAATAAGTAAAAGAGAAGGACAATGAAATAACCTACTTAAGTCCAAGTTTTACCTTTTCCCAAGTTTGAATGCCAGCAGGTATGATATTCCAATGGAATTTTTCTTCCCCTTAACAGATCCTCACTCAGCACCTCCACCTCTTCTGTCTGTGAGGAAGGCCTATATACCATACCAATGTAAATACATTTCCCATTCCCTCTTTCCAGATTGACCCGCAGTACTTCTTCTTTACCCTGTAGGTCTTGCAATTGTGTGGCTTTAATGTGATCTTTAACATATAACACCACTCCCCCTCTTTTTCTCCCTACCCTGTCTTTCCTATATCCTAGTCATGGTTCTCCATGATTGCCACTAAATCCAAGTCAGCCTCTATATCCAGAATCTTATTTCCTATACTACGGGCATTAGTATACTGCTTTCCAGATTTTTGCCCCTTTTCCCCATGTGTGTAGAGGTATTCAATGATTCACTTACCTGAGGGCTTATACTTACCTGGAGGCTTTGATCACCCAACCCCAACAATTTTAGTTTAAAGCCCTCTTCAGTAGGTTAGCCAGTTTGCTGCTGAAGACACTTGGAAAATCATCCTATGATCCAGGAAGAAAAAAACGCTCTCGATAACACCATCCGTGCAGCTACACCATTCATCTCCAGGATGCAAGCTTCTCTGCCTTTGCCTTTAGGGAGGTTCGATGAGAACACCACCTGCTACCTTTCTGCTTCACCTTCTCTCCCAGAGCCATGAAGTCACTTTTGATATGTTCAGAACGGTACCTATTGGTATCATTAGAGACAACATGGATGAGCAGCATTGGATAATAGTCATTAGACTTGAGTCTCGGCAAGCTCTCCATATCAAATTTTGTCACTAGACAGACAGCACACTTCCTGGGACATCATGTCTGGTCTGTAGATGGACAGCTTTGTACCCCTCAGAAGAAAGTCACCAACCACCACTACCTTTCACCTCCTTGTGGTCACGGATCCAGCAACTTTGGGGATTTCAAGCTTTGGTCCTTCCTCTCCCTGGGATGCTCTCATCTCCTCCACTTCCAGGGTTGCATACCAGTTCTGCAGTTCACGTGTAGGTGGAATCATAGTATCAATCCTGCAGGGTTTTGTAAGCTGAGTCCAGCCATTCTCCTTCAGCATGGCCTTGTCTTTCCCACTGCTGGAAATCTTTGATGCCTCATGAAGTACAAGTATTTCATCGATGTACCTCTTGTTTTTGGGGATGATTTTTAGTCTTGCCACCTCTTCTCTCAGATCCTTCACTTCCTTCATGAGGGATAGATGTAACATAAGCACCTCTGGGGCTTCCCTGCCTAGGTGCTGTGTTAAAAAATTACAATGTTGAACAACATTTTCAACATATTTTAGTTGGAAAAGTGGCAGAATCTAACTGTTGAACTTATGATCAAGTACACCAAATATAGTACATGTATTTTCCTGATTCTGTATATGTAAGTATATTAAAATACCCATCATGCTTTGAAGCGTTAGACCAGAGATATTTTCGCTATATCCTAATTTCCTGGATAGATCAAACACAACACCAGTGCCAGCACCTGGAAGTTGAAATAGGACATGAATTTGTTACACAATGAGACATTAATGAGTCATTAATAATAGAGATATCAGTCCTGAACAATTATTCTGTGAATCACATTGAGAGAGAAAAGATCCTCAAGGACCAGGAAATGCAGTCATAGGCCAAGAACACGTGGAAGAAAGATGCAGAAATAAATGTCATTGTTTTACATGCACCGAGAGACACAGAAAGAGCAGCAGGAGGACCTTTAATGGTATAGGGCTTATTATATAGTCAATGGACTCATCAGAATGCACAAAGGGAGTGGATGCCAAAAAGTTATAAAAGCAAAACCATGGGAGAGAATATATAATACAATGTTTGTAAGAGCATCAATTAGCAACTCTAGTAGATTTTTGCCCTTTAATACCCAGTTATCCCCATATTGCTTCTCTTCTCTCTTTCCCTTTTAGTCAGTTCTACTGCACAAATGCCAAATTGTCTCACTGCGCGCTTCAACTGCACTGGAGTATCTCCTAAGACCTTGATTTCCTAGACTTAGCTTTTTTTTATATAAGATCTCTTTGAACAAATTTTCCTAAATCTTATGACCGATGAACACTTGAAGCCAAAGTGTACAATAATAAGGAAGGAGTATTGCATTTTATAATGAAGGAAACTATAAGAAGATTATCAAGGTCTTTCAGTTACCTTGTCAATGTTTTCTGATTAATGGCTCCTTTAATTGCTGATGATTTCAATTTAGTAAGTCTCATAAACTCTGGCTAGTTCCACTAATGCTCATGTATATTGTACTCACAATAGAATTGCTTCTGCTTTTCAAATACCCATCCCCATCTGCTGGAGGGATCGGTGGGTGCTGGGAGAGGGGGAGGGGCCTGTCTACATAGAAGACAGACACTAGAAAATTTTTTCCATTGCTGGAATTTAAGTTTCCCCATAGTGTGACTAACACTTTGAACCACATTGTCCCACACTGCTGTCATCAATTTGTCATTTCCACTCCAGCTGCACACTGTTCCTCAATCCAACATCGTAGCCATTACTGGCCCAGAATAAGCTGAGGCACTAAACTTTAGCTGTACTCATGCTCACAGTGAATATGAGTATAATCTATTCTTCTATTAAGTTATCTTACTACTAAGGGTAAATATATTTCTAGGAGGTTAAATAGTTTCTTAGGCACTGTAGGAGTGAATTAATATAATCATTGGGGTTGTAACAGCGCGAGCAGGGTTTAGGTTTGGGCCTGTGCTCATACAGCCAGACCCAGACACAAGAAGTAAAGAAAAAAAGAGTGACCAAGATGATAAAGGGAAAGAACTCCTCTTGTATGAGAAAAAGACTAAAAAAGTTAAGGCTCTTCAGCTTGGAAAAGAGTCGGCTAAATGGAGATATGATTGAAGTCTACAAAATCCTGAGTGACTCCCACTAATGTTAAGTAAAGCGTCCTCTCTTTTTAAATGCTTTGCTCGCTAAATTAGCCCTGGATATTCAATGTCAGGCTCTTACTGGACATGTGTGTCTCTCTCTCCTTGTCCGCTATCTGTTTTTTCTTTCTTTCAATCTCTCTCCCTGGCCCCCTGTCCTTCTGTGTGTCTTTCACTCCTACCTACCTGTCTTTCAGTGTGTGTGTCTCTATTTCTGTCAGTCTGTCAATGTCCAGTCTGGCTTTTTGGTTTTTTTTTTTTCTTTCAATCTCTCTCCCTGTCAATTATCGTGCCCCATCCTACCTTTTTAAAAAAAAATCATACATCGTGTTGGGAAGGGCAACCGGCACATAGTAACTGCTGTTGGATTAGGTGAAACCGCCACTCGAAGCAAATCGCCATGTGCGCACGCGCCGAATGTGCACACGCGCCACACGCTTTACAATTTCTCTGCCGGCCAGGGAGCTACAGATGCACGGAGCCACAAAAATAATACCCTTAGTGTGCATGCACGCTAAGGGTATTATTATATAGGATGCTGCTTTTTCATAGACTCTGTGGCTGGCTGAAAGGGATGCGATTACTGTTAGGGTGGATTCTTCAGTAATCAGTCCACCTATTAAGGATGGCCCTACATAGGAGTACTAACATTTTGTTGTTGCTAAACAACAACTAAATGCAAACTAAACAAAAAATGAAATCACTAGACAGAAACAAGGGAGACAAACATTGTATCTACAGGACTTGATACTATTGAACCAGCAAGGGTGTGTTTTTGTGGCCTTGTTGATATTTGGCCTCTAATTGAGGACACACCCTATGCTGGTCCAGTGGCATCCTCCAAAAGCCCAGAGGAAATGCTTTACTGGCTTCTTGGCTGTGCATCTCTCATGGCCTCAGCCGCAAGGCTCCATCTTCTATCCCCGAGTGTCATGAGGCTGAACCCCAGTGGACCTGAAAGTTCCATGAAAAGCAACAGATGCTTCTGTGAGTATCTGCAGATTTTCCATAAAAGCCTGGAAGCTTTCATGGGATATACTGCATGTCACAGTTGGAAACCTGCCATGACACAGTTTCTTTAAGTACCTCTTGAATTTGACATCACCTCAAACAGGACAGTCTTTCCTCCTGTCAAAATCTTGACAGTAGTGGGAATGTATCGGAGTGTCAGTATGGGATTTGATGCCATCTGTTTCTAGCATAGAGGCAAAAATGTTAGCGGTGCAAGCCAAACTGACATAGGGCCAAATGTAATTATGTCAAATGTAATAAGTTATCCACTGGAACTGCACTCTGCTGCCAGAATTTTTCAGAACAAAGTGTCCTTAGATCAACGTATATCCTGTGCAGACACCATGCTACAGCATAGCAAAGATTTTCTTTCTAAACAACATCAGGATTCTCTTTGTAAACAACTTTTCATTTCAATTATTAATCCTCATTTCAAAGCATCTTTCTCTCTCTCTCTCCCTTTCACTTCTCACTTGCCCAAATCTTGTTTCTAGGAATCAATGCTTTTAATGAAAAGTGACTGGGGATTAATCTTGCGTCCCTCACAGTCTGCCCCACTGCCTGGCTCATATGAAGGCCACACGTGTCTGGAGAGTGCCAGAAGCAAATGCGACATTCCAAAAGTGAAACAGATTTGTCTAGTAAGACATGGCTGGTAATTATATTAATGAGAGCAGTACCACTACTGTGCAGTGTTATTATAGCATTGTATGTGTTTATTTTGTGAGCGATGGGAATGTGGTACTGGTATTAATTTAAGACCCAGGCTAGAGTACTGTGTGCCACCACTGGAAAAAAGTAATTTTATGACGACAAATGTTATACTGTGATTGGTACTATAGCACCTGAGAGGAGGTAAAATTCTCCACTTATTCTTTGCTTTGGTCATTACGGAGGAGGATGCTGGGAATACAACCATTCCTGAAACGTCCTTTAAATGGCGATGACTCAAATGAATTGAAACACATCCTGGTGAATCTGGAAGGTGTAATACAGCAAACTGACAAACTCAAGTGTAATAAATCACTAGGCATAGGCAGTTGGTTACTCAGTTGTTTGGGGAGGTTAAAGTGGAATTAAGCTGGGGTGGGGCAAGTTAAAATCCTTAGGGTAGGGACAGTGGGGGCATTTTTGAACATAGCAGGTAAAGACTCCTTCTCTGTGTGACTTATGGAGAAGCTGAATCAGTTGCCTCCTCCCAGGAACTCCATTACTGATGGCGATATGCACACTGAATAGAGCAGTGGTCCCCAACCCTGTCCTGGAGGACCACCAGGCCAATCGGGTTTTCAGGGTAGTCCTAATGAATATGCACGGATCAGATTTGCAGGACAGGGAATTATGTGTCACCCCATCCCCCCATCCCCAAAATAATGCACCAAAATAAAACATATTAAATAGAACAATATTTGCAGATTCTAGAAATATATGCAAGTACTTTAACACTGGCTCCTGTCTGTCTTATCTCCTTGATCTCTTATTCTCCCTAGTGGAGGCATGCGTAACTTTTGATGTGGTATGTTCATAGATTTAGAGTTATAACATTATGTTTCATTTGTACTTATTCAATTTCAAATAATAATAATAGCTTTATTTATATCCCATCATACTTTTTCAGTTCAAGATGGTGTACAATAAAGGAGAGGTACAATGTGAATATAGTGGGTACAGGTATCGATACATGTATGGGGAATAGGGAGTACATGAGTATACACTTATATCTGAGTGCTTTTTGTAATATTGCTGAATTCTGGGTCATTTTGAGCCTCACTCTGTATCTGAATTAGCGCCATCTAATGGTTAGAGCAGCAGGCTGAGAACCAAAGAAGCCAGGGCTCACATCTTACTGGTGCTCCTTGTGATTTAACTCTCTATTGCCTCAGGTTCAAACTAAACAGAAACAGGATGTGACAGGCATGAGAAAATCCAAATTCAAAATCAGTACCAAGCATATTGTGAAGAAACATAAAATCTTACAAAGACACTCTGTAGAAATGCACTATAGGCTCTACCCATAGCAGCATTAACTTCCATGAATCAAACAAGGGCTTATTTAGGAAAAGGGAACACAATAGACACTGCAGTTGGCACAAGAACATCAATGTACCTATTGCAAAAAACTGAACAAGCTTGATTCACACATTATCCTGCATAGATATTCGGTGCTAACAGAATAACTGGCCTTTTTCACACATGTAGAACACAGATACACCTTCCACAAGTATAGAGTAAGTGAAAACAAAGTAAAAACAGAAATATGTATACAAAAGTTAGACTAAAATCCCAAGAAGTCAGGTTTTGGCCAGGTACTAGTGACCTGGATTGGCCATTGTGAGAACAGGCTCATGGGCTTGATGTACCATTGGTCTGACCCAGTAAGGCTATTCTTATGATTGAATACAGTGCAACACCAGAGAAATAGAAAGAGTGACACATTTCTCCCTGTACTGTGTAAAATATAAAGATAGCAGATATAAACTGCCCAGTAAATTACAAACTTTTGTTTTTTTCATTTAATTATTCTAATCACGCTAGTCCTAGATTCTGGTTTCTGCTTTCCTCAGTCTTCTCTTAACTCTCTTTTAAGAGTTTCCTATCCATTTGTAATTTTTCTCTTTCCTCCTGTCTTCTTCACTTCACTTCTATTACATCCATCTCTGACACTTGATCTTTTTCCTTCAGGTTTCTTCTATTTATGTCTGCCCCTCTATCTATTCAGATTCCATTCATTCTTACTATCTAATCTTTGAACCCCCTATTTTTACTGTGTCTACCTATGGTTTTCCATCTTTTTCTCTCACCCTGGTCCTCCTATTTACATTACATTACTAACTTCTATTCCGCCTGTACCTTGCAGTTCAAAGCGGATTACATCAGAAGATAACTGGACATTTCCAGGAAGAAGATTACAATTAATGGAGCTGGTTACATAATTCAATTTTGAGGAGAGGTTACAAGATAAGTGGAAAAGTAAGGAGAACGTCAGAAGGAGCTGGAAAGTTACGAGATAGTTGCAGAGTGGATGCTGGTTACATAGTTGAGTCTTAGGGGGATATTACAGGTAGGGCGAGGGAGAGGGGAGAATAGCAAGGAAGGAAAGGGGGGGTTAGGGTATCTGGATGAATTTTTTGAATAGTAGGGTTTTGATTTCTTTTCGGAAAGTTTTGAGGTCAGTTGTTGCTATCAGCAGGTTGGAGATGGAGGGGTCCAATTTTGCTGCCTGTGTTGCTAGTAGGTGGTCATACATTTTTTTTCGCTTAGTTCCTTTGAAAGGGGGGTAGGAGAATGGGGACTGGGTTCTCCTTTGTCTGGGTGAGAGGTTCCAGTTTAGGCAGTTGTTTAGGTGGGTGGGTGCCGTTCCTTTTAATGCTTTGAATAATAGGCTGTATAGTTTGAATTGAATGCGGGCTTGTATAGGTAGCCAGTGTGAATCTAGGTAGGCGCTGGTGATGTGATCAAATTTTCCAAGTGAGTAAATCAGTCTGAGGGCTGTGTTCTGTACGGTCTGTAATTGTTTTATTAAGTAGGTGGGGCAAGGTAGGCAGAGGATATTGCAGTAGTCCATTAGACTTAGGACTAGGGATTGGACTATGAGTCTATATTGTTCTTTGTCGAATAATTTTCTTATTTTGCGTAGGTTGCGCATGGTAAAAAATGCTTTTTGAGTGGTTTTGTTGATTTGAACCTGAAGGGTGCAGCATCTATCTATTGTTACTCCTAGGAGTTTGACCAACGGGTTGTATGGGATATTTAGTGGCATTTATTTCTAGTTCGGTTATAGAAGGGGTTTTGTCCTTTTCAAGCAATAGAAATTTTGTTTTGTCTGGGTTAAGCTTCAATTTGTGGTCTATCATCCATTTTTCCACTGCTTCTAGTGTATTTTTCAGGTTGTCTGTTGTAGTGGGGTCTTGTGAGTCGAAGGGGAGGAGTATGGTTATATCATCTGCATAGCTGAATGAAGTTACTTCTAGGTTGTCTAGAATGGTACCAAGGGAGGATATGAAGAGGTTGAAGAGCATGGGTGACAGTGGTGACCCTTGAGGTACTCCGCAGGGGTTGGTCCAGGGGTCTGATATAAAATCTTTTGTTTTTACTCTGTATGTTCTTGTTTTGAGGAATCCTTGGAACCAATTGTAAACCCCGCCTGAGATCCCTATTGCTTCTAATATCTGAAGAAGTATGGTGTGGTCAACCAGGTCAAATGTGGCAGAGAGGTCGAGTTGAATTATCAGCATCCTTCTTCCTTTGCTAAGGTGCTGCCGGGCTATATCTAGTAGGGATACTAGCAGTGTCTCTGTACTGTGGTTGGATCTGAACCCTGATTGTGTGGGATGGAGTAGGTTATGGTCTTCAAGATAATTGGAGAGGTATTGTGCAACCAGACCTTCTATTAGTTTAACATATAATGGAATTGAGGCGATGAGTCTGTAGTTGGAAGGGGTGTCTATTGGGCCTTTGTGGTCTTTCAGTATTGGGGTGATTATGATTTCTCCTTGGTCTTGTGGGAATTGACCTTCCGTGAATGTAGTTTGAATCCATTGCATGAGGCTAGCTCTAAATTTGGGGGAGGCATTTGTTAGCAGATATGAGGGGCAATTGTTCAGGTCGCATGACGCTTGACTATATTTTTTGTAGAGTCGGTTCATATCCGACCATTGTACCACTGGGAAGTTGGTCCAGTACCTGTCAGCTGCAGTGGCGTCATCTGTTGTAGGGTTTATTATAATCTCGTCGAGGTGGGTTGGTGAGTTGTTGAAGGAGATTCTGATTGTGATGATCTTGTTTTTGAAGTAGTCTGCTAGGTGGGTGGCTGTTGGAGGGAAGATTCCTTGAGTGGCTAGGAATGGCTTAGTGTCGGTGAGATTTTTTACTAGTTGGAAGAGTTTCTTTGTGTCTATGGTTTCTGTGCCGACTAGTTTGGAGTTCCTTAAGTTGGACCTTGTATTGTTTTATTAGGTTTCTCCATGCTACTTTGGTGTGTTCTTGGTTCTTTTTTTCCAGTCTCTTTCGAGATGTCTGCAGTGTCTTTTTATTTGGAGAAGTTCTGTGTCGAACCATTTATCAGAAGATCTGCAGAGTTTGTATTTTATCTTTACTGGGGCTAGCTCGTTCAGGATTGTTTCGCTCAAGGGGCGCCACTGGATAATGAATACATTTGGGTCTAAGGAGGCGATTGAGGGGTCTACTATGGCCCAGAATGTGGAGGGATCGATTTTTGGTCGGGTTTTGAAGGAAGTTTTGCGGGGTTCGTGTTTGGTTTGTACTTTGTGCCCAGTTGATGCTAAAGGTGAATTTGCAGTGGTCTGACCAGAAGGAGGGGTGCCAGGCCCCATTGGAGATATGAATGTCTGGTGTGTGGGGATGTTGGGACATGTAGGCGGCAATATCAAGCTGGTGGCCTTTTTCGTGCATGGGTTGTTGGTAAAGAATTTGGTAGGAAAGTGCATTGAGGTATGAGAGTATGTCATCGACTTGTTTGGAGATGTGGTCTTCTAGGTGGAGGTTTATGTCGCCAAGAAGCAGGTTATGTGTTGAGGTTAGAGAATTCCGAAAGATGAAATCTTCAAGTTCGTGTTTTGTGGTGTTCCATTTTCCTGGAGCTAAGTAGCAGAGGATGCAGGTTATAGTGCCTTTGAGTGAGTCACTGGAGAGTTGGCAGGCTAGTAGGTCTGAATGGGGAGTGGAGTGCTTGTCTAGGACCATTATATTTAGGTTGTTTTTTACTAGGATGGCCAGACCTCCCCCTCGCTTTTTTTCTCGGCAGACTATTTCAAGTTTGTATCCCTTGGGGCAGAATTCTGTTATGCTTGGGTCCGAGTCGGAGGAGAGCCAGGTTTCGGCTAGGAATAGGCAGCCTAACTGTTCTTTTACTATCCAGTCTTTTATTAGGTCTGCCTTTGGGCTGATTGATCTTATGTTCATGTACGCACATGGGATAGAGGTAAGGTTTTTGTGGGGGTTGGAGATATACTTTGGGTGGAGGAGGTTTCTAGGTGCAGGAGGTGGTTTGTGAAATGTCCTCCTTTCACTGGGAGGTGGTTGTCTTCCCCATATGGGTGGGATATTTTTGTGGGTAGCCATTGTGCATTCTTCCACTTCTTCCCCATTCAACCACTATTTCCCTATAACTAACATCTCTCTCTCACTGTCTCATTCCATCCAATATCTCTTTTCTCTCTTCTTCTATCCAGCATTGCCTCCTTTTCCCATTTCTATAGAAGTATTTAGTGATTTACTTACCTGAAGGCTTATACTCACCTGGGGACTTTGATCCCCCTGCCCCAATGATTCTAGTTTAAAGCCCTCTTCAGTAGATTTACCAGTCTGCTGCTGAAGACACTTCCCTTCTTTGATAGATGTACACCATCCCTGCTCAGCAGCACTTGGAAAATCATCCCATGATTCAGGAAGCCGAAATGCTCTCAATGACACCATCCACACAGCCATGCATTCATCTCCAGGATGAAAGCTTCTCTGCTCAGGCTTTTACTCTCAACAAGGAGGAATGACAAAATTACCACCTGCACACCTGACTGCTTCACTTCTCTCCCAGAGCCATGAAGTCACTTTTGATACGTTCAGAGGGGGTACCTAGAAGTATCATTAGTGCCAACATGGATAAGCAGCATTGAATAATAGTCATTAGGCTTGATGAGTCTGTGTAATATCTTGGATTTTGGCACTATGTACACAACATACCTTTTTAAATAATTCCTAGCATCTTGTTTGCTTTTTTGGCTGTTGCCACACATTGGACGGAAGGTTTAATCGTGTTGTCTACAATGCTACTCAGATCTTTTTCTTGGGTGCTAACCCTCAAGGTGGACCCTAGAATCTGGTAATTGTGATTTGGGTTATTCTTCCCAATGTACATCACTTTGCATTCATCTGCCACTAGGTTGCCCAGTCTTCCAATTTCTTAAGGTCTTCCTGCAATTTTTCACTATCTGCATGCATTTTAACAGCTTTGAACAGTTTAGTGTCATCTGTAAATTTATCTCAAAACCAAAATAGTCACAGAGTCCACAGAAGGATAAACCCAAAAAATGAGTTTATTATGAGGTCCAATAGGGGTATCAGACAGTCCCACAAACCAGTTAAGTTTGAGGGGGATACACTCTTCATATACCCCACGGTACCTCCTCCTCCGTGTTAATTCTTTTTCTATTTTACTTTCTTTTTATCTTTTTATTTTATCTTTTTGTCTTATTTCCTTTTTTTATATAAATATTGTTACTTATTGAACATTTCTAATGCTGGAGCTATATTGTTGTATACGAATACTCTGAATACTTAGCTTTCAGCCTTGAAATCATTCCCCTGAACGCCAACGCGTTTCGAATTCTTTGTCAAGGCGACATGGGGAAAGCTGAAACCCAAAAAAACATCATAATTAGCACTATCCAACATGGACTACGCTAAAAATATTCTACTCATTCTACAAAAAGCATAGCCCTCCCATTATTTCAGAATCGTAACTTACCTACTAAGGTGAACATACACTGCATACCGCCGCTAAGCTTATCAAAAGACAAGCCGCGGTGTACAAACTCTGGACTTAAACCCCCCCCCCCCTGAATGACGACATTTCCGGGGGAAGGACTCATCGAATCATACTACAAACAAATTTGCCTACATTTAAAGAGACCAGCATGAAGTTAAAGGTCCGATTGAGCTAACCAATCGGAGGACTCATTAAGCCCCTTAGGGGACGTAGTGTCTAAAGTGAACATCCACCGGAGTTCACATTGGTTTAACCTCCGGGCAGTGTTCCCACCCTCCCACCCTACAATAATATGATCTAAAACACGCCACTTCAAGTCCTTTAAAGTGTGGCCACAGCTCATCCAATGACGGACAAGCGGAGAGGATTCATTACGAGTATAGACTCTGGATTTGTGTTCAGTAAGATGAACCCGTATAGGGCGGGTCGTTCTGCCCACGTATAACTTGGGGCAGGGGCACTGAATTACATATATAACATTATCAGAGTTACAGGTGGTATTATGTTTGATCTTAAATATCTCCCCCGTACTAGGATGGGTCCAATTTTCCCCAGATATGGTGAAACTACACCATTGGCATTGGCCACACGGGAGGTGACTCCCACCTTGGGAAAAACTTCTCTCCTGGAATTTACTGTGATTTAAATATTCACCCAGATTTCTTCTTCTCCTATATGAACAAATCGGGTGATCATCCAAGGTGGGAATCGTCAACCTAGGAATATACCAATATTTCTTCACAATTTGGGAAATCTGATGGGCAAGGGTAGAGAACTCCTGGACAAAGGCCACCGTGTCCAGAGGATTTTCATCCTTGCTCGTCTCATGTAGCAGCCACTCTCTATGCACATGTTTAGCTCTTTTATAGGCACTTTGAACAATGGCATAGGGATATCCACGTTGGTAAAATCTCGCTTTCATTATTCTAGCTTGCACCCGAAAATCATCTGTAGAATAACAAATTCTTCTCAGCCTCAAAAATTGGCTGATGGGCAAGCTTTTCTTTAAGTTCTCAGGGTGAAAACTATGAAAGCATAGAAGGCTGTTGCAGTCTGTGTCTTTTCTGTACAGAGAAGTATGAAGATGAGTGCCCCCTATCTTCTTCACTAGAATGTCCAAGAACGGGATCTCTTGATGTTTAATTGTCGCTGTGAATTTGATGTTATTGTCCAAGGTATTCAACGCTTCAATGAACTGAATCAGATCTTTTTCAGTTGAAGTCCAGATGCAAAAAATATCATCAAGGAACCTCCTCCAGATTTTCGCATTTTTGTAACCAGGAAGATGATAAATCTGGCCCTCCTCCAGATCTGCCATATATAAGGCAGTTAAGGAGGGAGCCAGGGAAGCCCCCATAGCTATTCCGTGTTTCTGCAAGTAGATTCATTGTGGAACCAAAAATAACTTTGGGTTAGGACCAAAGTAGCCATATCCATGAGAATCTCCAAAGATAAATTAGGTCTTATGGTTTGTTCCTTACAAATACATTCTATCAAAGCTAGAGCTCTGTCCACAGGTATCATGGTGTAAAGTGCAGTCACATCCAATGTGACTAATATCCAATGTGGTTCACAGGCTTCCATGTCAGCAATAATTCTAAGCATGTGGGTGGTATCTTTGATATAAGATCTGATAGAGGAGACCTTCTGCTTCAAAAAAATATCCAGAAATTTGGACAAGGGTTCAAGAAGAGAGTTCCACATGGACACAATAGGGCGCCCAGGGGGGTTAGACAGATTTTTGTGTATTTTCGGAAGAAAATATATGATAGGTGTCACATGAAAACTAGGATTGAGGAAGGCGGCTTCTTTGGAGGTAATCATTTTCTGTTTATATGCTTTGGAGACCAGAGCAGAGATGGTGCGTTTTAATTCAATAGCAGGATCTTCAGGCAAAAGTTGGTAAAAAGTCAAATCGTCCAGCTGCCGATGAGCTTCTCTTAGGTATTGTTCTTTGGACCACACCATGATGGCTCCTCCTTTATCAGCACGGGAAATCATAACAGACATATCTTTTTGCAGTTCCTGTAAAGCACACCATTCATTATATGACATATTGAACTGGGGTTGTATGTGGGCCATTTGTTTTTCCACTCGCTCAACCTCAGTCAGAACTAGGTCCCAGAACGTAATCAAGTTGGGATACAGAGGAGACACAGGGCACCAACTAGATTTATTCGATATCAATGTTCCATCGTTGATAGTTTGATGATCTTGGAAGAACATCTTCAAATGCAGTTTGCGTAGAAGACTAAATACTGATAATCGAGTAAAGGCTTCATATTTAGCTGTAGGAACAAAGCCCAATCCCAAATTTAAAACTTGCTCCTGTATCGGACTAAGTTCCATTGTAGAAAGATTAACTACAGCTGATTGGTCCGATATTGGGACCTCGTCTGGGGACTTTGGAATCCGCCGGTCTCACTTTCCCGCGGGTGTCTCGCTGCGCCCATGCAGTCATTCCGGGCTTCGATCTGCTTCGGAAAATGCTCCTCGCACCTCGGGAGCTAGTGATTGATGGATGGTCCGCGGGGTGCCGGGATCCGAAGCGTATGTGGCGTGTAAAAAGCAGATTTAACACAGCACGGCCCGGAGCTGTGTGGAGACACGTCCGTTCAGCTTCGCGGCATCACGTGCCTCTCCTGATTGTCGGTTCTGATAAGGAGGACTTGGTTGAGAAGTAGAGCTTGAAAAGTTTTGAGAGCATTGCGTATTGCCCAAAGCTCTAGGACACTGATGTGTAGTGCTCTCTCTCGAAGTTCCAGGAGAATGACAGTGGCCTGTGTAGCCAACTGAACTGCTTGAAGTGATGGAGCTTTTGATCAGCCAATCACCTGAAACCCATAAATATGAAGGATTGTAGCCACTACCACTAGGCATTTTGTGAATACTCTGGGAAAGAAGGCTAGGTCGAAGGGTAATACCTTATACTGGAGGTGATGATGTCCGACTTGAAAGTGAAGGTATTTTCTGTGAGCTGGATGAATGCGTATGTATGTATACGCCTCTTTGAGGTCTAGAGAGCACAGTCAATCTTTTTTTGTCTAGAAATGGGTAAAGGGTTCCTAGGGATAATATGCAAAACTTCTCTTTTACTAAATATTTGTTGAGAGCTCTAAGATTGAGGATGGGTTGAAGACCTCCCATCTCTTTGGAACTAGGAAGTACTTTGGATAAAACACCTGATATTTCTGGGAAGGGGGTACTATTTCTACGGCATCAAGTTGCAGGAGAACTTCCATTTCCTGAAGAAGGGAAGTCTGTTACAAGTTGAAAGAAGGCTCTCTTGGAGGGGTATGTGGAGGAAATTGAGTAAGAGAATAACCATCCTAAATAACTTTTAGAACCCAAGCCTCTGTTGTTATGAGAGTCCAATGCTGATGGTACAAACGAAGATGACCCCCGATAGGTTGATGAGGGGGCAAAGATGGATGAACTTTGGCTATGCTGTTCAGAAAGCTGTCTGAATGGCTGGGTTAACTTCTGGGGTGCAGAAGTTTGGGGTTTCTATTGCCGTCAGACTTCTGCCTCTTTTGAGATGGAGATTTAGAAGAGGATGATGTTGCAGGATATTGCCTCTTATAAGATGTAGACTGTTTTGGATAAGTCTTCAATTGAGTCTTAGTAGACTTAGAAGTAGACAAAGTAGACGTGCTCTGCTGGTGACGAGTGAGCTTTTGCATAGTTTCCTTGACTTTGTCGCCAAACAATTCCTCTCCTAAAAAGGGAATATTGGCTAGTCGATCTTGGACATTAATATCAAGGTCGGAAACCTGAAGCCAGGCTAATTGACATTTAGCTATTGACATAGCTAATACTCTGGATGTAACATCAAAGGCATCAAAAACAGATTGAGCCATAAACTTGCAGGTTTGGAGAAGATTATGGGTAGTCTCTTAGAAATCTGAAAGGCGATCAGCTGAAATAAACTGCTCAAACTTGGTTAGATGTTTGGTAAGTTGTTTCATATATAAAATAATGAAAAAATTATAGCTGAGGACCCTGCTGGCTAACACAGAATTCTGATAAAGCTGACGGCCAAACTTATCCAAGGTGTGTCCTTCTGGGCCCGGGGGTGTACTGGCATAGACTTGAGAACTTGATGATTTCTTGAGAGCACCTTTACTAGTAATGACTGGTGTCAAAGTTGAGGTTTAGCAAAACCAGGATGGGATTGAATCCGATATAAAGAGTCTATCTTCCTAGGTGCAATAGGCAGAGTAAGGGGAGTTTCCTAGTTCTTGAACATTGCGCCCTTAAGCAAATGATGTATGGGAAATTCAAGAAGGTTCTTTGGTACATCATCAAAATCTAGACCCTCCAGGAGCTCCGCTTGTGGCTCAGAATCTGCCTCCAGCTTCCCTGGCAAAGGTTTTCCCATCTGCCAGATGAAGTTTGTGAAAGACAGTCCCTCAGAAGGGGATTGCCGCCAAGGTGGAGGAGGCGATGGCTCTGAAGGTATGCCATTCGACTCTGAAAAAGAAAGTTCAGGTTCAGGATCAGAATCCTCATGGACTGAAATGTCTGAGTCAACTGTTTGTACCACAGGAGACTCCCTGTATGATACAGGAGTTGGAGACTTGCGCTTGTCATGGAATGGAGTGTGGCGATGATGAGAGTGTCTTGAAAAATTCTTACAATGCCTGTGGTGAGAAAGAATCAGAAGTAAGACCTTCATGAAAATGTAAGTGAGACCTCTATGAGACCCCAAAAGTTATATTTTGAAGAGATTCATTGTGCTATTGAATTCTAGTTTCTGGACAATTATATCTTACCCTGTTAGCAAGAACTAATATGCTCTGTATTCATATTTGCCCCAGAAGGATGGCAAGCATTTGCTGACTATTACAATACTGGTTATCTGCTGACTAACAGACTTGGATGTTTTAGGACTTTCCAGAAGACGACGAACCCAAAACAAGAACAAGAAGATAATCCCAGGCACCTTTACTGCAGGATAAGATGCCCTACCAAAAGTTATTTAAACTACTAATGAAGGACAATGAAACTCAGGAGGGGAGGGGGCCTGCTCTCAGAAATTATTGACCTTGGTATTAAGAATACATTGTCAGGGAAATAGAGAGGAGTCAGATTTTGATACTGGGTGATACCATGCTTCAATATAGTTCCGAGATAAAAATGTAGACTATACAATTAGTAGATGTGATAAATGTGTCAACCCAATAGAAAGTGAGTATATAATCTATAACTAGGCTAGGCTACTGGACTAAAAGTATATAAATGGCATACCAGCTGGCTTAACTCTGGGATGGATCCATAAACACGAGGTGGCCACTCTGTATGTATCCATTGGCTCAATGTGCTGTACTTTGTTGTTTCATGTATGCTGACATTTGTCTGTTATTAATAAACCTGAATTATATACAGCAATTGGGTTGTCGCAAGGTCATTTTTATGAAAGGGTCTGCAGTCTACCTTATCATTGGTACAGTTCTGGAGAAAGAGGAGGACGATGTTCGACACATAGAGTGTGGAGACCTCGATTTACGTCAAGAAGTATGGGAGTCTGTACCATGCGGTGCTGATGCCCTCTGAGATGTAGACCTTGCAGGCGAGAAGTATGTTTGGTATGGCGTGACCTTGGTGTTTTGTTGGTACCAGCCAGAGAATATGGATCAGTACCAAGTGCAAGTGCTAAGTATGGCTGAGAAGAATGTTGTGCTTGTTGGATAAGGGAGGTAAAAAGTCTGGGTTGTCACTGGCTAATCTCCCTGCCATAAAGCCATTTTGTTCTGGACCGATTAGCTTGGGCAGTACTTGTTGTAATCTTTCCGTAATTATTTTAGCATATATTTTTGCATCTACATTAATTAAAGACATGGGTCTGTAATTTTGGATTTTTAGAGGGTCTTTACCTGGTTTAGGTAATACAATGATATTTGCTTCTCTAAAGGTACCCTTTACCTCTCCAGTTGAAATGAAGTGATTATAAAGCTGGAGCAGATTAGGAACAATTGTGTATAAAATTCTACAATATAACCATCCGGGCCTGGGGATTTTTTTTTCACTATTGCCTTCAAAGAAGATCTAATATGTTCAACCGTAATGTCTTCCATCAAAACCACATTGTCTTCAGGAGTCAACTGAGGTCTTGAGATTGCGTTTGCAAGAAACTCATCTGAGTTGAGAGTCGTTAATTTGGTAGTTTAAAGAGTTTCGTTAAATGTTTTTAATTCTAATATGATTTCTTTAGGGTCCGTTCGCATATTACCCTTCTCATCTACAATAGCATGTATATGAGATTTTTCCTCTTGAACTTTCAAATATTGGGCTAAAAGATGTCCACTTCTATTATTGTTACTATGGTAACATGCTGATCGCATAAATATCGAGTTACCCGCCTGTGTACTCAGTTGTATATTGTATGCTAGTCTCAATTCTCTGAGTTCACTCAGAGTCTACATATTTTCAGGATGTAACTGATGTTGTATTTCTAATTGTTTTATTTTATCTTCTTGTTCTGCTAAGATTTTTCTTGAGTTTTTTTTGTTTGTTGGCCTGATATGTTTATTATCAATCCTTGGATATAAGCCTTGCAGGCATCCCATATATTGGGCCAACTGGTGTGTTCGGGTCTATTCAGTTAAAAGTATTCCTTAAGCGCATCTCTAATGTGCTATATGTGGTCATCAAGTAGCGTGTTATTAAATCTCCAAGAATTAGATTTGAAGTTCAGTGAGATACCATCCAAATAGAGTTCAATTGCGGCGTGATCTGATATTGAAATATCATTTTAGTTTTTAAGAAAAAAACACACGGGAAGAACAATAAAGAAAATTAAGGAAAAAAAATTAAAGAACATAATACCTGAAGTATAAGAAAAAATACAGAACGGGAAGGCAACTCGGACAGACAAAGTCAAAAATAAAAAATTGAGAAACCTTGAGCCGACGTCGGGCGGGAAGCCATTCGCACATGGGTGGTGCTGGCAGTTGCAAAGTTTTGTTGAAGCTTAAAGTGACAATATACTTTTCACCGTCCATACTGGGCTCCATGGCCATGTCACTCACATGTGAGAATATGCTGGCTGCTTGTCCTAGAATAACTCATTCATCATACAATCACTGTGACAACCAGAATGTTTTCAGGTGCTATGAAAATGAATGTGCTGGATCAGGAGGCTACATGCTTGAAGTGCCAGTGAGATCATAGAATGGTTTCAGAATATCACTTGGATCATTGACTGTCAGCAAGAGAGATTTGTGTATAAGACCTGTCAGCAGCTTATCCCACATGTGTTCACAAATAAAGTTATGGGTCCTTCATGGCAAATTCCAGACCTTCTCGCTCTATAAGAACATGCACACCTTTATTTTTAACGTATGTGGACTCAAGATTAACTACAGCAATCTCTTACATAAATTTCCAAGCTCAAGATGAGTTACATGCAAATAGTCTAAGATTTGAACCTGAGCAAATGAAGAGTGAGTAGCCTAAGCTCATAAGAGTTGTTGAAGAGTGAAACAAGATTTAAACCTTGAACATCCTGATTTTCAGCCCACTGTTCTCACCTCTAGGGACGGAAGACAAAGCATGGTGGTAAAAGGGTGGATAAAAATCATCAGATTAAAAAATTTGATTTGGTTTAAAGAATCTGAGTTAAATTCTAAAAATTTGATTTATTTTTCATTTTCTAAAAACATTTGGTAAAAAGAATTTGGAACCAAGCTCAAAGATATAGGGCTCCTTTTACAAAGGTGCGTTAGGGCCTTAACACGCGGAATAGCGCACGCTAGCCGCTACCGCCTCCTCTTGATCAGGCAGTAGTTTTTCGGCTAGCGTGCACTAAAAACGCTAACGCACCTTTGTAAAAGGAGCCCATAATGGTGAATTGTAATTTCTATTTATATTCTAGGAACATGCTTGTGTGATGATTATTATAAATAGGAGGGATCCTGGGATGGTTGCCAAGGTTAATTCAAAAAAATACTGTAAGATGCATGAACAGGGAGGAAGTGGACTTCTGCCTCAAGCATTATTGAGACCAACATGGAGATAGTGATGTGATGCTTTCAATGGGGATGCTCCTTGAGACAGCTCTCTGGTGAAACGCTGAATTCATGTCGGAGCCCAAGTTTTCTATATAAGATAAGTCACTTTGGCTTTTAAGAGTTTACTAAGATTAATTTATTTATTTATCACAAGATAGATAAATAATGACCGATGAGGAGGCTGGCTATGGTATAACTCCAGCTTTACATGAAATTTGACGCTGAGGTCATAAAAATTAAAAGTATTTTGTACTCCAGATACTTATTCATTATATTCTAAGAGCTTATTTATTAATGAACTACACAAAAACCCCTTGTTGATAGTGTGAAAGAGTGCAGCACTGATCAATTGATTGATTTTATATATATATATACACACACACACACACACGCACACACAATATATATATATATATATATATATTTCCTAAGTTACAACCCCATTCCCCCCATTCCTAAATTTCATTTCATTAAGTTATAACTGCTTTGATAGAAATAGTATGAAAGAACACGAGGGAGCCAGCTTTCCATACCATGCAGCTGGTTTCTGAGACTATTTATACAATGAATCCCATTCTTCAGCATACAGTAATTCCTGGGCAGAAAACCAAATGGATATTACCAATGTAATGTGATAGCAACCCTAACTTACTTTGCTCTCTTGGCCATTTCGTTGCCATCCCAGCGTGGGCTGTAGGGATAGTTCTTCTGGGCTTGGGAGTAGAGCTGGCCACTGTTGCTAAAGTGATAGACAGACTGAAATGTCAGCGTAGGTTGGTCTCGAGGAAAATACAAGGGCAGATCAACTGTGAAGAGAGGTAAAACGGAGAGATTCATGAAGCAATCTAAAAGATTCCTGGAGGCAAAGAATTATACTTCTGCTGAAGTTTATATTTCTGTGTGCTTCAAGGCACTTAAATTGATCTGTTACTTTAGATATTATAAGGAAAAGCAGCAGACATTTTAGCTGGATTTGTTACAATGATGATTTGGGATAAATTGGTGACAACAGCTGTTCTGAGAGACCTGGATTCTATTCCAAGTTCGGGTCTTCTGCTCCCAGAGGTGGCAGGGGCTGGTCTTTAACTGCACCTTAATTTCATGCAGTAGTGATTAACTTGTAGTAGCTTAGTACCCTAGGTTAGGCACTTCTATATTAAACAAATAACACAGCTTGTGATCTATTTCACAAACTGCGCCATTCATAGTGCCTGGGAGTATCGGGTGCCTAATACTTCTGGGCACTTCTTAAAGGAGTTGATATTAATACAACAGCTGCTCCCTATTTTCCCTCCCCCCCTCCCCCTGATGGCCTACCTGCCTCTTGAGGCCCCCCAAATACAAGCCTCCCCCACTCAATGCCTGTGATTAAATCCTCCTGATGTTCCCTGCCCAAACCCTCCAATTACCAAAAACACCCTCCTGTAGCTCACCTCCCCCCAGTCTACCTTTAATAATCCAGGTGCAACCCCCAATCATTCCTTTCCCCTTGCAAGTACCAGGTTCAAAATGCTGCTGGCAATCCCTGCCAATCCTGTGGTCGATCTGCTGGATGGCTGCACTTACCTCTTCTAGCAATCACAATGAGCACATATCCCTTTAGAACTCCTTCTGATACCCCAGATAATTCCTTACATGTTCCACATATATGCTATTACCCTACATACCATATTTCACATTACATTAGTATTTATGGATCGCTAATATACCCCAGAAGGAGTTCAATACAATTTACAATTTAGACGAGCCTGCCATATCCAGGGATTACATTATTTCATTAGGGTTCATGACAAAGATAACTTGGTTTCTCCTCCCTCTTTATCCTAGACACCTTTCAATTCTCACACATGCCTACTTGCCCTCCTTATTACTGGAGTTCAGAGGGAGACCCACAGTCCCTGACTATGATCCTAAAGAAACCACCCCCAACCCCTCCCTGCTCTCTAACTGGAGCTTGAAGGGAAGGCCCCCCATCTCTAATTACTGATCTCATCAATTGCCTAAATGTCATACTGCCTTGAGCAACCCCTGGCTGCTTCTGATATTTGGACTTCTCTTCTGCTTCCTCTTCTTTATGAAGGTTCTTGTATTGAGAAAATCCTCCACTGTGAACTGATTTTAACATCCTATGGAACTCTTTTTGGGCTGAAATGGCAGCTTTAAGTCTTCCAAAAACTAAAATGGGAACTGAGTGGAACACACTTATTATAAAATACTCACTCAGTGTTATGAAGCTACAAAAGATCTCACTAAACATAGAAACATGATGGCAGATAAAGGCCAAATGGCCCATCCAGTCCACCCATCCACAGTATCCACTATTTCTTACTCTCTCTAAATGTCTCTATCATATCTCCCCTCTCCCACCTTTCCTCCAAAGTATACATATTGAGATTTGAGATTTTTAAGTCTGTTCCTGTATGCCTTATGACGTAGACCATCAACCATTTTAGTTGCCTTCCTCTGGACCAACTCCATCCTGTTTATCTTTTTGAAGGTGCGGTCTCCAGAATTGTACACAATATTCTAAATGAGGTCTCACCAGAATCTTATATAGGGGCTTGAATACCTCCTTTTTCCTGCTGGCCATTCCTTTCCCTATACAACAGTGGTCTCAAACTCAAACCCTTTGCGGGGCCACATTTTGGATTTGTAGGTACTTGGAGGGCCGCAGAAAAAATAGTTAATGTCTTATTAAAGAAATGACAATTTTGCATGAGGTTAAACTCTTTATAGTTTATAAAACTTTCCTTTAACAGTTAAAAGGAAAGATATATAAACTATAAAGCGTTTTACCTCATGCAAAATTGTCATTTCTTTAATAAGACATTAACTATTTTTTCTGCGGCCCTCCAAGTGCTCTATTTTTTCTGCAGCCCTCACATTTAAAGTTTAATATCTTTTCTTTCTCAAAACTGGCACATTTCAATCACTATATTGAAAATAAAATCATTTTCCTACCTTTGTTTGGTAATTTCATCAGTCTCTGACTGTGCATCCAATATTTCTTCTCTTCTTTCAGCCTCCTGTATGCTTCCTCTCCTCCAGACCTCATTCCCTCCCCCAACTTTTTCTTTCTTTCTCTATGTCTGTCTTTCTTTGATTCCATGTCCCATTTTTTGCTTTGTTTCTGGCTCCCTGTCCCCCCTTCTTTCTTTCTTTCTTCCTTCCTTCCTGCCCTCCCCCATGCCACTGCCGCCGGGGAATAGGCTGCTGCCGCTGCCGCCATCGGGAACAGGCCGAGATCTCCCTCTTTCTCTTCTCCACGGGGCCGACCAACTCTCGTCGCCCGACGTCAATTCTAACGTCGGAAAGGACATTCCGGGCAGTCAGGCAGCGATTGGCTAGCCAGAACGTCCTCTCAACGTCAGAATTGACGTCGGGCGGCGAGAGTTGGTCGGCCCCGAAGAGAAGCAGGGAGATCAAATAACACAGTGCCGGCCTGAAAAGGGAAGGGAAGCAGGTTGGGCACCACTGCTCTAGACGAGCCGCACTCTAGGGAGAACAGTGGTCCGCCCCCCCCTTGGTACGCCACTGGAGCAGCAGCGTGTCTGGCCGGCTCTTCCGTGGATAGCGCAAGGAGCCGCCAACCCGCGGCTTTGAACGGTACAAGCCGGCCAGACAAGCTGCTGCTCCAAAAGGAAGATAATGATCCAGTCCAGACCGCGGGCCGCAAATAAAATCTGGGGAGCCACATGCGGCCCGTGGGCCGCGTGTTTGAGACCACTGCTATACAACCTAGCATCCTTCTAGTTTTTGCCGTCACCTTTTCAACCTGTTCAGCCACCTTAAGATCATCACATACTATCATGCCCAAGTCCCGTTCCTCTTTTGTGCACAAAAGTTCTTCACCCCCTAAAATGTACTGTTTCCTCGGGTTTCTGCAGTCCAAATGCATGATGTTGCATTTCTTAGCACTAAATCTCAGCTGTCAAATTTCAGACCATTTCTCAAGCTTCACTAGGTCCTTCTGCAAGTTTTCCCCACCATCAGGAGTGTCCACTTTATTGCAGATTTTGGCAGCATCAGCAAAGAGGAAAATCTTACCAGTCAGCCCTTTAGCAATATCACTTACAAAAATGTTAAAAAGAACAGGCCGAACCAACTGTACAGAGGGAGCTATTTTTCATCATTGGCCATAAAAATCTCCACATCCTAAAATGTCTCAATGTGCTTGTAATGTTGTGATTAAATTATGTGCTTAGAATCCAAAAATCTATATTGACTAAATCTCTAATGCTTCCGTACAAAAAGCCGATTATAAATAGTCAATTGTAAATCAGTAGTTCAATAGTTTCAATAAAGCAGAGAAACACAGAGATGTAGTAATATAGCCATGAACTCATCTGCTGAAACTTTGGGCTCCTTTTACTAAGCTGCGTTAGGGCATTAATGCGCGGAATAGCGCGCGCTAAATTGCCACGTGCACTAGATGCTAACGCCAGCACTGAGCTGGCGTTAGTTCTAGCCGTGTAGCGTGCGCTAAAAACGCTAACGCAGCTTAGTAAAAGGAGCCCTTTGTGACTTATTTTCATCAACTGTACCATCCAGCTTCTTCGAACTGCATTCCCAAAAAATCATCTCTCTGTTTCGCTAGAACTGCATCAGGGGAAACAGAATTCCAACCGTTCCTTGATTACAATTACACATCACACTCATTGCTTACATACAGTATCACATGTTTCTATACTACACATTCTCTTTGGAACAACACACCACTCTCACCTTAACACCATACATCCAATTAGTTAAAACACATCATACATTTTATTTTCTTTATTTCACTACTTATTGCCGTTCTACACTCTCATATATTTTTTCACTCCTTTTCCCCTGCTTAGTCATTTTCATAATGACACTACTTTCATGCTCAAGGTATTATAGTTATTGGCCACCATAGTAATCTCATATACATCACAGCGCTTCTATATGTGTTTTATGTTATCATTACGCTCCGGACACATGCCCCTAATCAGTTACATCATGGGTTCCCGTGGCGACTTTCACTTTTTGCTGTATGATAAGCAAACTGATAAGCAACTACCACAGGAGTTTTTCATCACATATCACCCTCGGTAAGGGTTCATAGACAACGGCGCGAAAGACAAAAGCGCGTGCCGACAATTGAGCGCAGCGCGCGCTGCCATGCCGCTCTAAATTACAGTTTTTAGGGGCTCCGATGGGGGTTTTTGTTGGGGAACCCCCCCCAGTTTACTGAATAGACATCGCGCCGGCGTTATGGGGGGGTTTGGGGGGTTGTAACCCTCCACATTTTACTGTAAACTGAACTTTTTCCCTAAAAACAGGGAAAAAGTGAAGTTTTCAGTAAGCTGTGGGGGGTTACAACCCCCTACAGCCCCCACAACGCGGCCCGATGTCTATTAAGTAAAGTGGGGGGGCTCCCCCCCACGTCCCCCCGTCGGAGCACTAAAAACAGTAATTTAGAGCGGCACGGCAGCGCGCGCTGCGCTCAATTGTCTGGGCGCGCCTTTGTCCCGGCGCGCTTTTGACCTGACACCTCAGTGGTTCTTAGCTCAATTGTCTGGGCGCGCCTTTGTCCCGGCGCGCTTTTGACCTGACACCTCGGTAAGTACCCCAGCTTCTACATTTTATATCTTCCGTCCACCCCTTTTTTAAACGTATCCATGGGGCACATTCCGGCACTATTAGAGTTGTAAGAGCAATCAGCTCCAAAGCATTTGTGTCTGGCAAAATGTTCCTTTGTCCGGTCCAAGTAAGGGCCCTCCATGATTAGACACCAAAGCTCTGACCTTAAATTTGCGTTCTAACATCAGATTCATCTTTTTACATTTTCTGTTTTTAGTTCACCTGGTTTTGAGAGTTCCAGTCCTACTATTTTAGGGGCTGTTGCCAGAGTTCTTATACATTTTTTAGTTTTTACGTCGTGCAGTTCTCCGACCATATGTAGTATTTCCTGCTCTTTGAGGGCATTTTTAAAGTATTTATGGTTTTATGTTCTTTTATACTTTCATTGTTTATTTGGTTTTTCATTTTTTTCCGCTGCACATACAGTCTTTGGAGTTTTAGTTTTATGCCTGGTATGTACATTGTTACATATGTCTTTTAAGCATATTTTAGTCGGGTTATGCATACCTTTTAACTCTCTCTTTTTTTTTTGTTCCTAAGAAACTTATGCCACAGTTAACCTCCATATGGTTCTTGGTATTTAAGACACTGGAGATCTTGGTACGCATGCGTGTTCTGCTTCTACAATACAAAACCCACGACTCTTCATATATATCCTTTTCACTTTCACAATCAGGATAGTTTGCTGTTGATCACACCACACAGCACTTTATGACCATGGTTCACTTCGTCATCATTTTGAATACATTACTTCTGCACAAAGTTTTAAATAGCACATAAGTTAAAAAAAAAAGTGCTAATATAATGCTGATTTTTAATGCAGTTTTATTACACAAGGCTGGTTAGTGTGAACTCTGCTGGTCAAAGGAGTGGTACAGAATGTAATTTCCTGACCTTCCTTTGGAGCATGTATCACCTGGGTATGGAGGTAAGTATACAAGAGAGACAAAAATGGGGGATAAACAAGTTTAAAAACGTCTGTCCTATGATAACAGTAGGTGTGGTAAACAAATACTGAGCTGGTAACATAACAGTTGTCTTCTCGACTAGTGTGCTGAATTTGAACAAGCAAACATATTTGCAAATAGCTTGCAGCTAATTGTTCCTTTAGGTCTTACCTTGAACTCCTTTACAATCCAAAATGCAAAAAATCCTTGAATGTACTGAATTTCTTAGACCGCAGTGATTTTGTGAACTCTTTACAAAATCTTTAACCCCTTTCCTGTGCATATGTGAACTCACATTAACTCTGAGCCTGAATACAGATGTAATATATTCTGAGAGAACAGACAAGGATCTCCTATGAAAACAGCCCATGAACAGTTAACACCAAAAAAAAGGAGAAGTCAGTTGAGGTTATGTTTCTAAGGCAAGCAATTCTCTATTTAAGGAAACAGACTGAACTGGTAATATAATGTAAATATCTGGAATTAAGGTAGGCAGGATGTTACCTCAAATCACCCTGCTGTTTATTCCATGCAGCAGGCAGCTCAGGTCTCTACTGGTCTACCTACCACTGCATATGAAAGATCAGAAAGCAGTTTGTGTCCTCAAACTACATTTGTTAGACTCTAGAATTGTTAAAGAGACAAACCAGTAAAAAAAAAATCAAGGTAATTTCATGGTAGGAAGAAAGCAAGATGGTACGCCAGCATTTTTGGGAACAAGTCTGGAGTCTTTGTGGGTCGCATAACTTTTTAAAGGGCCAACAAATAAGATTTGGTGCATGAACTTTGGAGATCACACTGGTCCCTTCTTCAGATGTGGTTATAGTGATGTATGAAGAAAGATTTATATAGAGAGAATATTTGCTTGATTGCAGAAGCAGCAATAATGCGTAGTATTAGCACATTATCTACTGATTTCCTGAGATATTTGCTTTATTATAGAAAATAAATTCTGGAATTTGTGGCCAGAGAATGTGGTGAAAGCAGTTAGATTAGCAGGGTTTATAAAATGTTTAGATAACATCCTAAAAGAAAAGTCCTTAAACCATTAAGATGGACTTGGGGAAATCCACTGCTTATTCCTAGGATAAGCAGCATGAAATCTGTTTTACTTTTTGGGATCTTGCCAGGTATTCTGACCTGGTTTGGCTACTGCTGGAAACAGGATATTGGACTTGATGGACCTTTGATCCATACCCATATGGCAACTCTTATTTTCTTATGATGAGGACTGGAAAACAGTCCAATCTCCATGGAACTTTGGAGGACATCTTCCAAAATAGAGGGAAATATATCTACTCAGCCAGGAAGGTGTGATTAAGATCATGGCTCCCTTGCTTGAGTTTCAAAAAAGTTTTCCCTATTAGAGGAATGGGAGGAAATGCATACAACAGACCGTCCCCTCAATGCAAGAAGAAGGCATCTGGTTCTAGTCTGGGAGTAGTGCTGAGGTACAATGTTATTGAGGAGTGTCGAAGAGATCCTCCAAGGGAGTGCCCCCTGCTCAGATGATCACTTGGCTATACCCAAATCGAGGGACCATTCCTAAGGTTTCATGACACTGCTCAACTTATCTGCCAGACAACTGTTCTTTCCCACCAGGTATATGGCTCTGAGCACCATGTCGTACTTAAGAGCCCAATGCCACATCCAAACAGCACACTGCACCCTCCCTGCTTATTTATGTAATACATTTAAACCTGATTGTCCATTTGAATTAGAATAATTTGATGCAATAACCAATCTCTGAAAGCCTTAAGAGTGTTCCATACTGCCCATAGTTCCAGGAGATTGATGTGAAGAGATCACTCCTGAGAAGCCCTGCCCAGGTTGGACGTATCTGGGATCAATATCATTTGGGGTGGCGGAATTTAGAATGGTAATCCCAGGGTCAAACTGGATCAGATTAGCCACCAGTAGAGCAATTGCTTTAGCTGTGGTATGACCTGGATGACATATGCCAGATTCCCAGTGGCCTGATGTCATTGAGAAGCTAGGGTCCATTGGGCTCTCCTGAAATGGAGATATGCCAAGGGTGTGATGTGTATTGTTGAAGTCACATGGTCTAGCAAGCAACATCTGCTGAGCTGATACCTGATAACTTCTGTGAACCTGGATAGTATCTTCAATCATAGTAGCTGCTTGATCCTGAGGCAGGAAGGCTTAAGCTTGCACTGTGTCTAGCAGGACTCCTATGTACTCTAATTATTGAGCTGGCTGGAGATGGGACTTTGGATAACTGACCACAAACCCTAGCAGCTCCAACACCCAGATAGCCCTCTGCATTGATTCTTGAGCTCTCTCCTGTAATGTACTCTTGACCAGCCAATCATCCAGATAGGGGAACACATACACTCCCAGCCTGCATAGTAACACTGCAACTACTGCATTGGCAAATTCCTTGGGTGAAGATGCAAGGCCAAATAGCAGAACATGATACTGAATGTGGTCCAATATACATTTCATTACAAAGGACTTTATTATGCCTGTCACATTTTATGCATACATTATATATGTGTACTTTTAATTTGAAATTTGTTGATATTTCAATAAACTGATTGTCCTTACAGCGGCTTGACTTATGTCCCTTCCCCACTCCTTTCTCTGCTTCTGTACTAGAAATCCGAGATACAACAACAAAAAATATTAAGGGAATAAAACAAAATTATATGAGGATATCAGAAAAATGCTTGTATAGGAAGGCACAAAATCGTGAGGATAAAAGTGCTGAGATCAACCAGATGCGACCTCCTAGATCCATGGGCAAAACAAGACTTGGGGCCTCTTCTACTAAACCGTGCTGCTCCCGACGCTCATAAGAACTCAATGAGTGTCGGGAGTAGTGCGGCTCCCCACGCTAAAACCACTAGCGCGGTATAGTAGAAGAGAGAGTAAGAGTCTCGCATTCACATGTTGGGTGGGAAGGCACTCACACATGTGCATTAAGGCTGCTGCAAAAAGCTTCTTAAACCTAAAGAATGCTGGGTAGCATCCATACTAGGCTCTGTTGAGATGACGTTACCCAGATGTAAGGATACTACAGTCCTGCTTGTCCTTGGAGATGACACTATTTATTTAGGGGTATGGTACATGGGTTTGTTGTGCCACTGGGGCTTGTGTGCATCTGCTGAAAGCTATGCCCCCGATAGTTTTACTAGCAGCAGGACCTCTCAAGGCAGATAGGTTTCAGTGTCAGATTAATGATGTACCACCCATCTGGGCAGCAGCAGATAGGCAGTGTTGGAGGTGGAGGATCGCGCTTGATGTGACAACGGCAACAACATTGGATTTATATACTGCGCAGAAGAAAGGCCTGGGAATCTACTTCTGTATTTGGCCATGAAAACTTGATGGCGTTCATCAAGTCGCTAGGATACCCTATACCCACAAAGTCCATATAGCCTGTTTATCTGGTTACACTAATATTCTATAAAGCAGGTTCCCGCTTTCGTTTATAGAAATATGCACTAATCAAGTGCCAAGTTATTGAATTAGATCTTAAAACATTTATAGGATACTGTACAACCCTCCCCTCCCCCCAAGCAGCTCCTAGTGTACACTCCTTCAAAGCAAGAAACTTTCCTGCATGTTCAATTAATATGTGCCACCTCTGAAAGATTAGGATTCTTTGGCTATACAAAACAGTTATGTTTAAAAGATGATTCAAGACTAACAATTTAGCCTTCTCATCAGGGTCCACTACCAAGAGGGTGGCTCAATTTGTTATAACCTTTTGTGAGTCCTCCAAATATGCAGTGAAATCCCAATTGCCTCTCTGGGATCACTTATCAGCCACATCCCAAGTGGTCATGGGTAAGTTTTATAAATATACATCCCGTCCGTGTGTCTTTGTAAAACAGGCTTAAATAGGCAACTGCTTCACTTTTACATCTAGGCAACTTGTCATTACTCTCAAAATGAGAAAAACCTTTACAGGGTCCATTTACAAAAGAGCAGTAAGTGCAAAGCATCTGCATTAACTTCTGACAATTACTGCACAGAAAAAATACTTTACTGCACAGTAAGTACAGATAGACAAGAGGTGATACCCGTGCTTCCGTACCAATCACAGCAAGGAGAGGACACATACCCAAATAGGAGATGTAGTGACTGGATCAGTCAATGTGGCAGTGTTGATTACCACTTGCTAATTACTTATGACATTTTGGTAAAAGAACCTCAGGTTTTGTGCCCTCCTGCTATGACACACTGTAGGAGAGGTTTATTATTTATTAACAGATGCAAGGCACAATTGAAAACGCAGTAATTTACTCAGTAAGTGAACAAAACATTTCTGTTATCTGTCTGACACAATAAACTCTGGAAGGGGGAGAAGGATAAATCAATACAGTCTTGTTTCTACTGAATGCAACTGCTGTTCCCCAAGAAGAGCTGACTCAGGGCTCCAATTGTGGAGTCAGCAGACTGGATGACTCATGTCTGGAGAAGTCTTAAAGTGCTAACACACTCCTTGCTTCTTCATCCGATCTGCATGAATGCTTGCCCATGGGCTACTGTACAGTTTAATCATGAAGCTGACTTTAAACACTACAAGTCCCTCTCCCAATTTCTGCCAATGGCAAGACTCTTTTGGATAAAGCTCTGTAAACTGCCTAAAAATAGTTTTACTTGTATCAGTGATTCACTTTGCTCAACAAACTTCCCAATCAAATTCCGACGACTACTGTAATAACATTGATTTGTAAACTGGGATACAGATTAGCCTGGGATGTAAACTGGGATGCAGATTAGCCTGGTTCGTGAACCTCATTATTTATTTAATAGGATTTATTAACTGCCTTTATGAAGAGATTCACCCGAGGTGTACAGCAGATATAATTCAACATAAAACTTACAATTTTGTTGCAGCACAACAGTAGTAAAAAGACCAAATATAAACATAAACACAATGAATGAGGGAAAGTCAAAATCAGTAAATTGAAACGAATTAATAGAACTACCATGAAACAATTTCAAAAATATACTTATTAACAGCACTGAAATTCAAATAAAAGAGATATAATAGATACTAAAAGGGAGATATAATATTTATGAAGCATCTAAAAAGCACAAATTAGAACATTCAAATAACATAGATACGACGCTAATGCTTTGCTATAATACAGTTTATACCATAGCTGACGGTCAAATGCAGATATTAGATGGGAACAAGCTGGGTGGTACCTCAGAGTAGTGATGTCCGATTCAGGAAAAAATATTTCAATTCGATTCAGCCTACTGAATTGATTTTTCAATTCGATTTTCCTGCCCAAATGGGTGTTTTTTTCAAACATCCTGGTGGGTTCATTTTATAGCCTCTTCACCCCCTTTGCCCTCTCCTACCCACACTGGTGCTGTGGTGTAAACAAAAAAGACTTTTCCTCTCTCTGTTAAATCCTAGCTCACATTTGCGGTCTAACACCACCTCTAGCAGGATACACATTTCAAATCTGAAATATTGTAATCACAAAATAGAAAATACAATTATTTTTTCTACCTTTTGTTGTCTGGTCATTATTCAGATCTTGTTGGTCAAAGGCTCTGGTTGTCTTCTGATAACTTGCTTGCTAGGGTCTCCTTCTTTCTTCTTTCTCCGTGCTAACCATCCATCTTTGTCCTCTCCTTCTGTTTCCTTCCCTCCCCTGGAAGTCTGGCATCTTTCCTTTTTTTCATCTCCATCCCCAGATCCACCTTTTCTCAACTACCCTTTCATCCAGCTTCTCTCCCTCCTTCCCCATCACCCCAGATTCCACCAGCTCTCCCTTTCTCTTCCCAACTACTCTCCTATCCAGTATCTCTATCCCCCTCCCCCCACACCATCCCTTGTGTACAACTTCTCTCCCTTTCTGTTCCTTCCCTCCCTAAATCCCATTGTCCACCATCTCTTTCCCTCTCCTGTTTTTAGATCCATTATTTCTTCTATCCCTCCCCCCATTTCCCCTCTCCCTATCCCTCCCCATCTCCCCTCTCCCCCAAGTTCATCTCTCTCTCCAAGTTCATCCCCCTTCTGCATGATCTCCCCCAAGTTCATCTCCCCCCTCCACCATCCATCTTCCCCCTCCATCTTCTCCCCATCTCTCCTTCTCCAGTCCACCTACTCCAAGTCCATCTCCCATCTCCCCCCAGCTCTGACTCCCAACACAGAAGCCCAGTATTTGGCTGGCAGAGGGCAAAACTCGCGCATTGTGGCACCTACCAAGAGCTCTGGGCGCTTCGCACAGCGGACAAACATTTTTTCCATGAGCTGCAGAAGATGCAGCCTTGCAAAAGCCGAGTGAGAAGCGTATCCGCACTGAAGCACTTCCAATGCACTCGCACTGCTCCTTGGGAGCCCCCTTGCGCCACCACATCATGTGGCCGATGAAAGGCCAGCCGCTGCCAGGACCCGGGAGAGCAGGCACACGCCATTGAGCAGCAGCAGCAAGAGCATGCATGCAGGTGGCGGATAGGGGGTGTTTGCCAGGCTCCGGGGGAAGCATGAGCGTGCATGTGGGAAGATGAAGCGCGGGCATCTGCTGCCAGCCAACCAATTAAAAATCACCTTGTTGCCGCCGTTCTGCATGCTGAGGTCCACTCGGCTTTCCCTCTGCCACCGGAGTCCTTGCTTCTGATGTAATTTCCAGTTTCGCAAAACCGGAAGTTACACTAGATGGAAGGATTCCGGTGGTAGAGGGAAAGCCCGAATGAGTCTCTAGCAAGCGGGCTGACGAATCGGTGAGTTTGATATTTTACAAAAATAAATCAATTCGAATTGATTCACCCGAAGTGAATCGGTGAATCGATTTGAATCACAAATCGGGCAGCACTAGTAGAGTATGTTGGGAAAAACAGATGGGAAGTTAAGCTCAAGGCAAGTTGTTTATACAGTTAAAAAAGGTACGAGGAACTGATTTAGGCCCCCTTTTACAAAGCAGCACTAGTGAGTGTCACGCAGCAAATGGTCCAATGCCCATTTAATCCTTATGGGCATCGAATAATTTTCTGTGTTTGCCCGTGATATTGGGCTTCATAAAAGAGGCCCTTAAGTTAGTGTGTGTGGCAAGCTAGTCCTCATTTTGTGTAGGAGTATGGGGTGGAGACACCCAAATGATTTATTTCTTATATAAATCATTAACGGAGGGCTTCACCTTCATGAATCTGGAGACTAATGGGTGCATCGAGATGAGTCTACTATTCAATTGAGTATGAAAAGCACTGATTGCATTGAGATGTAACGTACAACAAAATTTTTTCCAGAGAAAGGAAAATGGTAAAACCAGAGGACATAATTTGAGGTTGAGGGGTGGTAGATTCAAGAGCAATGTTAGGAAATTCTACTTTACGGAGAGGGTGGTGGATGCCTGGAATGCGCTCCCAAGAGAGGTGGTGGAGAGGAAAACGGTGACGGAGTTCAAAGAAGCGTGGGATGAACACAGAGGATCTAGAATCAGAAAATAATAGTAAATATCGAAGCACTAAAGGCAGTACTGGGCAGACTTGCACGATTTGTGTCTGTATATGGCTATTTGGTTGAAGATGGGCTGGGGAGGGCTTCAATGGCTGTGAGGGTGTGGATGGGCTGGAGTGAGCTTTGATGGAGACTTCAGCAGTTGGAGCCCAAGCACAGTACCGGGTAGAGCTCTGGATTCTTGCCCAGAAATAGCTAAGAAGAAAAAAAATATATTATTTTTTTTAATTTAAATTGAATCAGGTTGGGCAGACTGGATGGACCATTCGGGTCTTTATCTGCCGTCATCTACTATGTTACTATGTCAGAAATTTGAAGTCCAGAATTGGAAAGATGAAAGAGGTAGTCTAGCAGAGACGGTAGAGGACATATGACTGGATCCAAGAAGTGGAGATCACACCAGATAATAAATTGTGTCTATTTAAATTGGTAACAGTGTCTAGTAAATCGTTTTCTGGATGCTTCAATAATGTTCAAGACTAAAGGCAAAAGGGGAGAGGCATCTATTTCTGGGAAGATAGATACCAGGTTATGAGTACCAATGAACGTAGTTTGGGATGAAGGAGGGAACCTTCGTTCTGAGTTAGTAGAATTGGAAATAACTGGATCAGGATGGGATCCCGATCGCTGAGCTGTAGGAGGAGAGGAAACCAGGGTTGCCATGGCCAAAGTACGGTAGTGTTAAGAGAATCATAGAGGCTTACTCTTGGTGAAGTTTGAGTAGAGTTTTCCCAATTAGTGGTATTGGAGGAAATTTTATTTATTTTAAAATTTATAACCCACAGCATCCCACAATTCTGCATGGAGTACAATAAAGCATACATAATAAAATTACAACAAAGAAGTTTCAGTTCCTTTGTAGTTGGAAAGAAAGCCAAGGTCTTTGTTAAGAGAGAGGAATCAAAGCAGTTTAAGTTTCATTGTAGTGGGAAAGAAAGCCAAGGTCCATGTTGAGACCTGTCCAGTGGGTATCAAAATATTTTATCATTTTGATTTCAAAAGTCTTTTACGTTCTTGGATTGTCTAAAAATTTCCTCTCAGTATTCTCACCGTAAAATCATTAAGACAGTGGTCAGTTTTTCCAAAGTGCTGTCCGACAGAGGTGACATCCTGATTGGCATTGTAATTTTTAATATGATATCTGTATAAGTTGATCCTAGTCTTTAGCATCTGGTCTGTTACATTGGTGAAACAGGCCAGATGCTAAAGACTAGGATCAACTTGCTTTGCTATCTCTGTGTCTCCTACGTAACAAAGACCTTGGCTTTCTTTCCCACTACAAAGAAATTCAAACTGTTTGTCACCTCTTTGTCTCCAACTACCACTGAAATGCTTTCATGTTTCCCTTATATACACTGATTTTGCCAATATTTGATTACTTCTGATCTGAAAAAGTAGGGGTTACCTTCGAAAGTTAATCATAAACTACATTAAGTTAGTCCAATAAAAAAGGTATAATTTTTTTCCTTTATATTTTTATTTCGACATATCACTTTATCTTTGTCATCATCCAGTCTTACAATTTCACTGCTACACTTCTTTCTTTCACGGGCATCTCCTATTTCCAAGCCTTGGAACGCTTGGAACGCTCTCCCTGAGGAGGTCGTGATGGAGACCAGCATTCTGGGATTCAAGAGCAAGTTGGATGCACACCTTCTTGCAAATCACATTGGGGAATACGAGTAAACAAGGTTTCTCAGCAGGGAACACCTGGCTTGGCCTCCGCGGGTGCGGGTCGCCGGACTGGATGGACCTAGAGTCTGATCCGGCGAAGCCATTTCTTATGTCTTTGCCACATTACTTTCCTAAGTCATTTAAGCTTTATCAGATATTTTTCCTCTACTGCTCAGAGATCCTTTTTATTTTCTCAATTCATCTTTTTGCTCTTACACTTTCAGCCCTCTCTTAGGAAAGGAAATAAAAGGAAAGGAAATGGGCATGGTTTTCAAAACATGAAGATCTGCTATATTTATTTTAGCTCTTTTTATTTTAGCTAATGCCACTTTCAGGTCCTGAAGGTGCTACTTGGGAAAGATCCCAGTTAACTGAACATTCTAGATGGTAAAGTGCTGGATAATGGAACTTTCACTCTATAAATATACAGTATGCACTAGATCTTGGAAAAGTTCATTTAGAAGCTTAAACTGTAGGATGACTTTTTTGATTATTGTATTTTTCTGTTGCCTGTGTGCCTCCTGGCTTTTGGAAAGGATGACCTAACTACATGTTAGCATAAACAGTCTTCCTTCATGATGGAGGATGAGGGCTTGGTTGTTTATTTGGCATAGATTCTGCTCTGCCCAAAGACTGCATTGCACAAAGCTCTGTCCCTTCAATAATTCCAGACTTTCATGATTAAAAAACCACAACACTATACTTTTAATGGAAGAAAATAGATACAGTCTAAGACTGACTTTCACAGAAAGTTTATCTAAACAGCCCCTCCAGTACGCTTTGTTGCTAAATGCATTTTTAAATGTTCACAATAAAAAACTAACTAACTTTCTTTTGAAGACTTAACCTTGTTTTGGTGGTTCCAGTTAGGCAGCATTTCACCAAGGCATATATTTAAATGGAAACATAGGGTGTCCTAATTGGTTCTGTGACGAAGATTATGAAGCCTGGTCCCTTTTTTTTTGTCATGTTATATGGGCATTTTTCTCTGTAATTTGCTGTCACAGCTGACTTCTAAAATTAACTTCTCCTCCCATTGGCAGAGAGAACAGTCATTATCTGTTTTTTGTTTAATGACTGTTTACCCACCAGCCAATTCAGGTCAAAAATAAAACAATATACAAAGAACTAAACCTTCAATCACTGCTATAAAGTCATGTTGGACTTTCATTTGTTTAGAGACATCAATCTCTCAAGTTCAAATTCGTCTAATATTTTTCGGTTGTCCTTAGTGAAAACTGGGACTGACAGAGTAGGATCTTGTTTAAACCCTGGCAACTATTAGTGGGACTGACAACTGCCTGCAACAATTTACAAAATCACCTTGTTGTCTCTTAGGCTCTGTAGCATAACCATACATCTGCATTTTGCCAACTTGCTCTCCAAGAGTTCTTGGAGGTATTTTCTCCCTTTAGAGCAGGGGTACCCACACTTTTTTGGCTTGTGAGCTACTTTTAAACTGACCAAGTCAAAATGATCTACCCACAATAAAAATTAAAAAAACACAAAGCACACTGTATGCACAGAAAATGTTAGTTATCATTTATATTTGGGGGTTTTTTTTTCAAAGAGGTCAAGACAGATGACTTTAAAGTATGCATGTCACCTCAGTAAAAACTATAGAAAAATAGACAAATATAGTGCAAAATATAGACAGCAGATATAAATTCTCAAAACTGACACGACTGTGCATCTTTCTTTCTCCTGCATGCTTCCTCTCCTTCAGACCTCAATCCATTCCCCAACCAAAATCTCTCTCTGCCTCTCCACGAATCCTCTCTCTCTGCCTGCCCCCTGCCACCCAACACACTCCATTCCCTTCCCCAACATTAAACTTTTTCTTCCTCTTTCCATGCCCCCTCCCTATTCTTTCTGTCTTTCTTTCTCTCTCTCTCCCTGCCCCCCTCCCCTTTCTTTATTTTTTCTCTCTCCCTGCCCGCCAAGCCGCCACCGCCGATTTCTCCCTTCTTCCCCGACACTGCAACAGGCTAGGCACATGCAGTGACTGCACAAGCAGCGGGCCCACAAGCCTATCCCCCCCTCTTCCCCCCGTCAATTCTGACATCAGAGATGAAGTTCCGGTCCAGCCAATCATAGCCTGACTGGCTTGGAACTTCTTCTTCAACGTCAGAATTGACATCCCGGGCTCTGTGATCGACTCATGTTGCCATTGCGATCTACTGGTAGATCGCAATCGACGTTTTGGGCACCCCTGCTTTAGAACAAGTCACTTGCGATTCTCCAGCACTACAGGTACCAGAGGAGGCTAAGCCCAGGGCCCCCACTCTCCTCATATGCGCTTCTGCACATGGCACATGGACGATCCTCAGCCACCCATCCAGCACAAACCTGGCATAATATAGGGGTAAAAAAGTGTGAGAAGTCCATTATAATCTATTTTAAGCCAAATCAAAGGATTTTGAGGCAGACAGAGGCTTTTTAATCAAAATTAGGAAATCCAAGATGGCTGTGGCAGCAGCGTTTTGGCGCCACAAAATGGTCAGAGAAAGCTGCAGCAAAGTCCAGAAAATTCAGGGATGGGGTTTTGGAGGTGGAGGACCCTATAGGTAGCACCCAAACTCACCAAAACAATAATCCTTAGTCCCCCCAAAATTTCCAATAGGCTATAATAGCTTTACTCACTGCTGTGCTGCACTAGTGCTATTGCCTGCTTCAGCTCACACTGCAGCTGGATAATGGAGAAGAACACTGCCTTAAGCAAGTATATACCTAGTCCAGGATGCTGCAATTTTCGGGCTGCCAGCATGACAACGGGGGGGGGGGGGGGGGGAGGGGGAAGGATAATGCAGCCGGCACCTGAGAAAGCACTCCCAGGCTGCTATGGGGCCAAATGGCCTGCACTCAAGTGCCTGTTAAATCAGGGGTGAATCTGACTATCAAGGGAATGGTCCTTGGCTAGACAGGTTTCCTCAAAGGGTTGCCCTGTTAGCTGCAGACTGCTAGAGGATCTGTGTCTTCTTCCAGGCAGAGCTGCCCCAAGGCTATTGGGGATCTCTTGAGCACCAAAAGAATTTGGATAAAAGTCCTAAAAATAACAAAACTTCTCAAAGCAGAACAGAAAACACCTTCCTGCTTGCGTGCACAAAGAAAAACTGAAGAGATGCAGTACAGCCCACTGAGGAAGGAGGTGGCACTGAAGAAATTATAGATGACTAGTCTTTAAGCCCGTTACATTAACGGGTGCTAGAATAGATGCGTCTGTCAGTCTGTCTGTGTTTCTTTATCACTCTCTCCTTTGCCGCTGTCTGTATCCTTCTGTCTCCCCCCTCCCGAGCACAGCTGTCTTCCCCCAGGACACACCTCCACCCAAAGCAGCCCCCTTTCCCTCTCCCTAACTGTCTCTCCATGGCCCCCTCTGTCTCCCCCCAGCACACCCCTCCCCCCCAAAGCAGCCCCCTTTCCCTCTCCCTGTCTCTCCATGGCCCCTTCTGTCTTCCCCCCCCAGAGTAAAGCTGTCTGTCCCCAGCACACCTCCCCCCCAAAGTAGCCCCCTTTCCCTTTCCCTATCTCTCCATGGCCCCTTCAGTCTCCTCCCAGAGCAAAGCTGGCCCCAGCACACCTCCCCCCCAAAGCAGCCCCCTTTCCCTCTCCCTCTCCATGGCCCCTTCTGTCTCCCCCCAGCACACCCCTCCCCCCAAAGCAGGCCCCTTTCCCTTTCCCTCTCCCCCTGGCTCCCGGTATTGATCCCCTTCTTACCCTCCCCTCCATCTCGGCGTCTTTTGGCCTGCTCCTCTTCAAAGCAGCCTGCGATCTTGGTGGCTGGCTTTAGCGAACCTAGCAGGCCGCTCTCCAACTCGGTAGCACGTTCCCTCTGACGCGATCCCGTGCGTCAGAGGGAGCGTGCTACTGAGGTTGGAGTGCGGCCTGCAAGGTTCTTTAAAGCTGGCCACGATCGCAGGCTGCTCTGAAGAGGAGGATCAGCGGCGGCGGCGAGTGAGGTGACACGGCGAGGATGTGGGCAGGCAGCGAGTGAGAGGCAGCGGCGAGTGAGGGCGGGCGGTGACGCGCCGAGGACAGGGAGAGAGCACAGTCGGGCGCCTTCAGCCCCCGCATGCGCCGTGAGGTTAGAATGTTGCCACAGAAGCACACCTCACGGCGCCACACCTCACAAATTTTCAAGAGCGCATGCGCGCTCTAGCGTTTTATTATTATTGATTCCTTCGCAGTTAGGGGAAGTTAACCCATTTGTTGGTACTTGTATGCCCTGGGTACCAGAAAATATGTTAAAACTCTCTAATCCACAATTTAGTTTTGAAACTAGTTTGAAGATTCTGGTGTTTTATTAAATAACACTTTACAGATACATGGGTCAAAAGATTTGGATTTACCCTGATCTTACAAAATCTATTCAAGAAAGAACGAAGAAATTTATTTTGCACAGATAGCGAGTTTAAGCCTTGGGTGGCACTTTTCAACTTCTTCACCCCTGTAAATGTGAGGTGGTTATTTCCTCTACTAGATATGTTTTGTTTGTTTTTAAATAGAAAAACTAGTTTTTGATAGAGGCTACACACAATCAGCAGTGGTCTGATTTAGATTAGGTTTAATCAAGGAATTACTGAGAATCTTATAATGATTTTTTATTTCTTCTTCCTATAATATTATTCTTTAATTTATTTCTTTATTACCTGGTTGGTTAAAGGGTTTATTACTTTTGGTTCTCCCTCCTTTTGTGAATTGTGTAGCATGATATATTTGAAGATTGATGGACAATGCTATTGCCTGAATGTTTTTCTAAAATGCGCTTTTCTTTCAAGTTTCTTTGCTTATAAAAATTTCATAAATGCAAAAAAAAAGAAAATAAATCTACACTTTCCTAGTTCACATGGAATTTATTCCAATCCAATTTTCACTTCCAGTTTTCAATATTTAGTTGCCCAAGCCTGGAATTCTCTTCTGATTAAGATCATAATTTTATTATTTAGCTTTTAGGAAACAGTTAAAAGCATACTTTTAAAAATAAATTTTTTTTTATAAGAACTGTTTATATTAAGATTTATGTGACCATTATAACTGCTGTTAATTCTTCAAAGCTGTCTGAATTTAATGGATATAATTTGCACTGAACTACAAAGTTGTTGTGGAATATATCAGTATCAATCACCAGTGGCGTACCTAGCATATGTGACACCCGGGACCAATCATTTTTTGACACCCCCCCATCTACATGAAAAATATGATTTTTAGTAACAATCCACATATCACACAACAAGAGTGTACCTAGGAAAAGGCAGCATCTTAAACACTGCAGTGAGCACTAGAACACCAACACATACATTGTAAAACTAAACAAGCCAGATCCTGCACGGTTAATTGATCCTGTAGTCAATGCCAACTGAAAACTATATTCTTTTCATACACACAGAACAGAGATACACCCTCACCTAATATGGAATAATCACAAACTAAAAATAGAAATATGTAGACAAAAGTTAAACTGAACTGCCAAGAAACCAGACTCTGCATACAATGCAACACCACAAAAACAGTAACGCATGTCCTCTAATACAATGCAAAATATAAAGACAGTAGATGTAAATTTGAAAAAACTGATACATAATAATCACCACTTTACAAATTAACAAATAAAAATAAAACAAATAATGAGAAATAAGAAAATAACATTTTATTGGACTAATCCATTTTTCAATTAGCTTTCAGAGGCCAAATCTTTCTTCAGAACAGTACTGTTATTGTATCCTGTCCTGACCTGAGGAAAAGTGTTTAGTCCAAAAAATTGCCTTATTTCCATTTCCTATTTATAAAATTTTATCAATACAATTATAATACTACTTGATTCTAAGTAAAGCAACAAAAAAATATTTTTACCTTTTGTCATTTCTGCTTTAATCATCTTCTCTTTGCTCTCTTCTTTCTATAAAGCGTTTGTCCTCTCTCCCTTCCATGCAACATCTGCCCTCTCTTTACCCCTTCCACCCAGCTTGTGCCCTCTCTCTCTACCCCTTTCATCTACTGTACACCCTCTCTCTGCCCCTTGCATCCACTGTCCACCCTCTCTCTGCCCCTTGCATCCACTGTCCACCCTCTCTCTGTTCCATATGGCATCTTCCCTCTTTCTATGTCCCTTCAATAAACTGTATATCCTGTGCCCTTTCTCTCCTTTGTACATGATTCATTTTAGCTTCACCCCCTCCCCTATGCTCTGGCATCTTTCTCTTCTCCTTTCCTTCCCATTCCACCCCATGGTCTGGCATCTATATCTCCTTCCCTTCTCTCCCCCCATACCCTGGCATCTCCCTCCTATCTCTCCCTCTGGCACCTCCTCTCATTTCTTTCCCTCTGGTCTGGCATTTTGTCTCCTTTAGTTTCCCTTCCTTCCCCCCCATGCCCTGGCATCTCTCTCCTCTCCTTCTATCTCCCCCTCCCACTCCATTATCTAGCATCTCTTCTCCTTCCTTCCACCTGGTCTGGCATCTGCCTCCCCCCTTCCATGGTCTGGTAGCTCCTTTCCTTTACTTCCATGGTCTTGGCATCTCTTTCCTCTCCCTTCCCTGGTGTTCCTTCTTCCCTCTCTCTCACCAATTGGGTGCAGCAGCAGCAGCAGCACTTCTCTCTTGCCCCCTCCCCAATTGGGTGCAGTAGCAGCAGCATCTCTCTTCCCCCTCCCCCCCTTGGGTGCAGCAATAGCATCTCTCTTCCCCCCTCCCTTCTTGGGTGCAGCAGCAGCAGCATTTCTCTTCCCATTGGTGGAGTCGCAAGTTTCCCTCCATCGCTGACCTCTTGCTGCTCTTCCTTGCTTTGGGCCTTCCTCATTGCCGGGTCCTGCCTTCGTAGAAACAGAAAGTAGGCAGGACCTGGCAGCTAGGAAGGTCCGAAACAAGGAAGAGCAGCAAGACAAGTTTTAACTTCCCTCCGTCTCTGACCTGTCTCCCTTAGCTTCCCTCCGTCGCTGACCTTAGCCCTAGCGAACTCATGCTCCGGGGCTCGAACGTGTGTGTGCCGACTTCTCTTCTCCTCCCCTCCTCGGAACGTAACTTCTGGTTTTGGAGGGAAGAGAAGGGAAGCTGGCATGCACACCTTAAAGCCCCGAAGCATGAGTTCGCTATGGGCTAAGGTGGGAAATCGCCAAGCCGGTGAGAGGCGGGGGTTGTTTTTTTAAAAAAAATGTTGAGCAGCGGCAGGATTTGCGATAAATGGCAGCCGGGTAATCATCTAAATTAGCCGGGCGCAGCGCCCAGCTAAAAGGCCCTAGGGCAGTGGTAGGCAAGCTCATTAGTCAAAAGAGCCAAAACCAGCAGTACAACGATTAAGATTTTTTTTGAGACCCTAGGGCAGTGGTAGGCAAATTCATTAGTCAAAAGAGCCAAAATCAGCAGTACAACAATTAAGATTTTATTTGAGAGCCATACTCCATGCCCGCTTGCGCTACGACTGCTACATCAACCCGACTGACACCCCGTACGTCCGCACGTAGTTGAACTTGATTCGTGGCAGAGCCTAGAGAATGACAGGGGGAAAAAATTTGTCTCCGTCCCCTCCCAGTCAGCTCGGTCCCCATCCCCGCAAATCACCTGATTCCATCCACACAAGCCTTGAATTGTTTTATATTGAAGTTATTATATTAAAGTATAAAAAGAAACAATATTCTGTACAATTGTCAATTTATAAATCAGCGTTTTCTCCCCACTCTCTCTTCCCAATTTCCCTTCAGCGTCCTCAGCCCACTCTCTCTCCACTTTCCTTCAGCGCACGCACATAAAAACAAGCAAGTAATTTTATATCATTTTCATTCTATTCATTCATAGAAATTAAAGTCTAAATAATGCCAGTCACATAACAAAACATGATTTTACAAAAATAATTCCCTGCACAGTCAAGCCTGCAAGGATTACTAGATGTCTTTCAGCAGCTTCCCTCCCTCCCCCCCCTTACCTTCGTGGCCAAGTCAAAATATATATATTTTTGGCACCTCTTCTGACATTATGTCAATCTATAGGATTTCATGTTTTTGCCTATGCTGATGATATACAGTTATTGTACCCCCTAAATAATAACAACATAAATGAAATTTTGTCAATTAATGGGAAACTTGAGCAAATTCATCATTGGCTGGACAAAAACAGGTTGGCCCTCAATATTAAAAAAACAAATATCATGCTATTTCCTTATAAGGAAAACTTTTCTTTAGTTGCTCCTATTTTGATTCAAAATATTCCTCTTCAATTAGTTAAAAATACTAAAATTCTAGGAGTAATTTTTGATAATAAACTTAATTATCATGATCACATTAGTAGTATTGTGAAAACCACCTTCTATAGATTGCGGAAAATTCGATCCATTTCTAAATTCCTCTGTCCCAGAGCACTTAATATTCTTATTCACTCTCTGGTGATGTCTAAAATCGATTATTGCAACTCATTATTTACAGGAATTGCGTTACAAGAAATTAAACGTTTACAAATTATTCAAAATGCTTCTATTAAATTAATAACAAAATCTAAAAAATTTGATCATGTGACACCACTCCTTAAAAAGGCTCATTGGCTTCCAGTCATACATAGAATTACACATAAATTATGTACTATTATCTTTAAAACATTAGAAAATAAGACTCCAGCATTTTTATTCAGACTACTTATCCCATATTCAGTTAAAAGAACTTTAAGATCTAGTGAACGGAACCTTTTATCAATTCCTTCGTTAAAAGTAATTAGCACAAGAAGACAATTTATCTTCTCATGTACAGCTCCCCAGATCTGGAATGCGCTTCCTATGTTTTTACGGGAGGAGAAGGTGTTTGGGAAATTTAAAAGCGAATTAAAAACCTTTTTGTTCAAAGACGCATTTGCAAATTAATTAAATTTTATTATAAAGTGTTATTCTAGCGAATTATTTCTATCTTTTGTTTTTTTTAATTTCCTTATGTGTTTTCCCTGTATGTTCTTTCTTTACTATAAAAAATGTATTTCACCCCCTCTTACCTTTTGTTTACGTTATAATTAATTAACTGTATGTAATGTTTTCGTTTCCTTACATGTATATTTTATTGTACATCGCTTAGAAATCTGATTAAGCGATTCAACAAGCAAACTAATAAACTTGAAACTTGAAACTTGATGATCTACCAACAATAAAATTTTAAAAACACAAAGCACATTGTACGCAGAGAAAATGTTAATTATCATTTATATTCTGCGGGTTTTCAAAGAGGTCAAGGCAGATGACTTTATGCAATGTCACCTCAGTAACAACTATACAAAAATAGACAAATATACCCCCTCCCTTTTTACTAAACCGCGATAGCGGTTTTTAGCGCAGGGAGCTGCGCTGAATGCCCCACGCTGTTTTCGACGCTCATAGGCTTCCTGCACTAAAAAACGCTATTGCGGTTTAGTAAAAGGGGGCCATAGTGCAAAATATAGACAGCATATATAAATTCTCAAAACAGACACATTTTGATCACTAAATTGAAAATAAAATCATTTTTCCTACCTTTGGTAATTTCATCAGTCTCTGGTTGCACTTTATTCTTCTGACTGTGCATCCAATATTTCTTTCCTTCTTTCAACCTCCTGTATGCTTCCTCTCCTCCAGACTTCATTCCCTCCCCCAAATTTCTCTTTGTTTCACCCTGCCTCCTTCTTTCTCTCTCCATGTCCCCTTTCTTTCTGTATGTCTGTCTTTCTCTCTTTTTCCGTGCCCCCTTCTTTCTTTCTCTCTCCATGCCCCCTTTCTTTCGGTATGTCTTTCTCTCTCTCTGTGCCCCATTTCTTTCTTTCTTTCACCCTACCTCCTTCTTTCTTTCCCTCTCCATGCCCCCTTTCTTTCTCTATGTCTGTCTTTCTCTCTCTCTCTCCGTGTCCCATTTTTTCTTTGTTTCACCCTGACCCTTTCTTTCTGGCTCCCTGTCTCCCCTTTCTTTCTTTCTCCCTCCCCTCCCCCATGCCACCTCAATTGGGAAAATGCTGCTACCGCTGCTGGGGAATAGGCTGCCATTGCCACCATTGGGAACAGACCAGTGCCGAGTTCGCTTGCTTCTCTTCCCCGCGGGGCCGACCAACTCTCGCCGCCCGACATCAATTCTAACGTCGGAGAGGACGTTCCGGGCCAGCCAGGCAGCGATTGGCTGGCCCAGAACGTTCTCTCTGACGTCAGAATTGACGTCGGGTGGCGAGAGTTGGTCGGCCCCGCGGGGAAAAGCAGGGAGAACTCGGCACCGGCCTGTTCCCGATGGCGGCGGTGGCACTCAAGTGGCTAAAGAGCCACAGTTTACCTGCCTAGGGAGAAAACTGGAGGGTGGCCAGCTGTGCACCCCCTTGGGGCGTGCACCTGGGGTGGACCGCCCCCGCCCCCCCTTGGTACGCCACTGTCAATCACTTCACTGGCTCTCTATCCGCCTTTGAATACAGTTCAAGCTCCTATTGCTGACCTACAAAGTGTGTTTATTCTGCTGCCCCTCAATCTCTCTCCTTAAACATCTCCCAGAGAACTCTGTTCCTCAGATAAGCGGCTCTTAGCTGTACCCTTCTTCTCCACTGCCAATTCCAGACTCCATTCCTTTCATCTAGCTACCCCCTATGCCAGAGTTTGTCTGCCAACTCCCTTCCCTTTCCTTGTTTAAAAGCAGACTGAAAGCCCATCTTTTTTATATAGCCTTCAATCCATAACCCTACTCCCCAGCCAGCAGATTAACCGTTCCCCTTAACTGTATCCGTGGCATCCTAGTTGTCTGTCTTGTCTGTTTAGATTGTAAGCTCTGTCAAGCAGGCATTGTCTTCTTTGTGACTCTGTACAGTACTGTGTACATCTGGTAGCGTTAAAGAAATAATTAATAGCAGTAGTTTCAAATGAATAATATGAACCATATAATATATGTATGAGTTACCAACTATCGCATCAATTGACTTAGATGGAAGTATGCAGCTTACAAAAATCTTTGGAAACATAAAAACTACCAAATATTGTCAAATTAATTTCTATCCAAATGAACAAGATCCTCTGCACAACATATTTTTGCTGGGTTTTACTAAATGGCGCTAAAGGTTTTTAGCGCAGGCTGGTGAGGTAAATGCTCTGACGCTCATAGGAATTCTATGAACATGGGAGCATTTACCTCGCCAGTCTGTACTAAAAAACCTCTAGTGCTATTTAGTAAAAGAGCCCTTTGTTTGTAATTGAGATAGGTCTTGACTGAAGTAAATCTCATAAAATGTATTTTAAAAACAGCAGGGGACTTGATTTTCCAGTACAGAGATCAGAACAAGTTTTGATCAAGGCAGAAATTTGGCACAAGGAACAAATCTGTACTAACACAACAAAAACCTAGTGCCTTTTAAAAGATGCACCCTTACTGTAGTACTGTGATGCTTTGCTCAATTTTTGAACCTCCTCTTTTGTACTGTTCCATAATAGATATCACAGCCTCCAGATCTTTTAATCTCATTTTTTGCTTACCTATCTGTGCCAGCAGGAACTGCTGCCCATTTTCTCTCCCTTCCTGGGCCTTGTAGCTGTCTAGGCCCAAATAACACCAATAGACAGATCTAAAGTATGGATTCCACTTGCTGCAGCAACACATTGCTACAGCCTGATCAGGCTAGTCTGTAACAAATCTTTTTTTATTTTCACACCCACAAAAACAATAGGATTTCTTAATCTAGTACAATAATTTATTATCCATTCAGAAGCCATTCAGTGTATTTTCTGTACATATCACTTTGTATAGAGAAATTCAGTGGACTCTTTCCTGCCGTTGTATTTTACCGTATATACTAAGAAATGTTTGTGTCACCACAGGTGTGTTGACTGTATGGTGGTCAAGGGTGACTCAGGGCAATCTGCTGCCTAAGGCAAAGGATGAGACGTGCTCTTGTTCCTCAAGCACCAAGGGCAAGGGGGCATCACCCTCACAGCTGGTCAGGGAATGGGGTCAGATGGGACATTGATGAGAAGTGTCCTTTCACTTAGAGCACTGATCAGGCTCCTACCCCCTTTGTTTTCCCCTGCTAGTCCAAAGTGCTAATCCCACAAAAAGCACGAGATGTTCTATGGCCTCAACATAACACTTGCAGCTCCCAATAAAGTATCAAGAGAGGCTCAGTGGCATCAACGAAACACTTTCCATTCTCACAAAAACTAACAGGGGCTCAGCAGCCGCACGATAACATTTTCTACACCCATAACACAAAGAAGTGGTCAACAGTCCCAACAAATCCAAATGCAAACACAGAGGCCCTCACAAAATACAGAATAAGGCCCAGATTTACTAAAGATAGCGATTCAATTGCTGTTGGCCGATTTTGAAACAGCGATTGATTCACTCTCTTTTTTGCATGCAAACTCCCGACTCAATCACTCAGTGAGCAATTGAATCGGGGCAGAGCCCTGACAGTAGTGACAGGAGAAGCAGCCTCCTGTCACTGCTGTCAGAACTCCTGTCAACCGCTCGCCGAACTTATGGCAGGAGGGATGCTCGGTCTCTCCTGCCATTGCCCCTCTCCTCCCCCGCTCGCCAGCAGCCGGTCAAACACCTCCTGCCTGAACACCCGCCTGCCTGCCGAACATCCGTGCTTAAACATATGGCAGGAGGGATGCCCACTCCCTCCTACCATTGGCCCCTCTCCTTCCCCCTCCAAACAAACGGCAGGAGGGATGCCACCTTAGGGATGAGTCTAAGGAAGTCCCTGATTGGCCATTGTTTTAGACTTTGTAGAAAGTCTGACTGGCGGGATGCTTACACCCGGCAGGCCTTCCCCTTCTCAGTGCATTCTGGGATGCACTTGGGAGGGGCCTCTGATTGGCTCAGATGACTAAGGCCTCTCCCATAGGAGCTGCCTTAGGCACCTGGGCCAATCGGAATCTTAGGCCACTCCCAGTGCATCCCAAGGGGTTGCAATTCTATATAGGATGCCAGTCTGATTCTCAGCAGTTTCTTAGGTGATTGCTGAGACCAGAGTTCTATACAGAATTTTCCTCTTAGTGTAGATGGGTCTAAAAAATAGATTTGGGCAAATTTCTAGAAGAAAAGTCCATAAACTGTTATTAAGGTAGACAAGGGGAAAGCCACTGCCTGTCTCAAGGGATAAGTAGCATGGATTCTAGCTACTCTTTGGGATATTGTCAAATATGTTTGGCCTAGATTGGTAACTGTTGGAAGCAGGATACTGGACTAGACAGACCTTATGTTTTTATGTTTTCTGTTAGTGATGCTTCTTTAATGCTGCACAGCAATTGCTTCCTGACTGGCCCTCCTTTTTTCCTCACCCCCATCCTAAACCACTACTACATTATGACACCTTCAAAAGTTGGGGCATTAGAGAAAAGTATAAGGACAATAGTTGCCCCTTTTGCTGGCCAGCAGCAAAGTGAGTTGGCTGTCTAGATATCTGTCTCACTTTGCCTAAACAGTGGAATTTAGCAATGTTACCAGGAAACAAACAAGAGATCTTTACAATTCATTCTCATTTTCAAGTGTCAAGTTATATTTTATCAAAACGAGAAACACAAAACCACCATAAAGTTAAACAAGGAATATTTCAAATTTCCTGTGTGTGTTTTTCCCCCTTTTGTATTGAGTTTTATCTGTAAGAGACTAGAACTTTCTGCCCTAGGCAAAGCTTACTTACCGTGAACAAGGAAGCAAAAATCTTTCCACATCAGTAACAAAGTTAGCTTTGTAAAGCCTTCAGCATCGTATTCGACTACCCCTCTGTAAACAAAAAAACCAAACAAACCACTTTCTGAGTTAATCATTATATTGTGCATTAATAAAGCCTGAGTTGAACTTAAACATCTTTGACCATATAGGAACCTCACAAGCTGTAAAACTATTTTAAGCAGCAGGGTGAAACAAAAAGTGTTAATCAGGATAGAATCATCTTTGCATACTATATTAAAATGAAGAAATTAATTTACAATATTTTATTTTATTCATTAGGACTAACCTTTGTGTCTTATAATTATTGATTTGATGGTTTTGCTACATGTTAAAGTGGGCATGCTCTGAACATTTAGGGTAGTGGTCTCCAACCTTTTTTATGTAAAGGGCCATACTTAGGGTTACCAGATATCTAGATTTCCCCAGACAGCTTTTCAACACCCGGCACTTCTCGTCGGGACAAAATCTCATCGGGAAGAGGCATCCGTGCATGCGCAGCCGCAGCGCGCATGATGTCATTTTCTGGGGGTCATTTTCGATCAGTGTTTAACTATGAAAACTCAAATAGACGCAGTGGTTCAGAAGAGTTATTATACCCTGTGGAAACTTCGTACTGTTAGATCTTACTTTGAAACTACCGCTTTCACTCTCTTAGTCCAGACATTACTTTTGCGTATTTTAGATTATTGTAATCCTATATAATAAAACGCTAGCCGCGCATGCGCACTCCAACTTTCGTGATCTGTAATCCCTGTTCCATGTTCTGTAGGTCCGCGGCCAAGCAGGAGTGCGCATCCGCGAGTCCCCAGCTCCTACCTACACTCGCAGCACTGGCCGCCATTGCTGGACTCCCTGCTCTTCGGTAACTCAGCAGTGGATAGAAGACACCGCTGATCTCCGTTCCTCCGGGGGGGGGGGAGAGGGTCTGGGAGGAGAGGGATCGCGGCCACTCAGCGCCCCCACCGAGGAGCCCAGTAACGTTCGCGCCGCAGCAGTAGGGAACAAGTCGACGACTCCCCCCTCCCGCACCAACCGCTGCCGCTCCTGTTTGAAGCGGCCTGATGAGGTTTGCGGCCGGCTGTAGCGAACCTCGCAGGCCGCTCTCCACATGAAGCACATTCCCTCTGACGCGATCGCGTCAGAAGGAACATGCTACCATATGGAGAGCGGCCTGCGAGGTTCAATACAGCCACCCATGAACCTAAGCAGGCCGCTTTGAACAGGAGCGGCAGCGGCGGCAGGAACCATGGATGGATGGAGGGAGGTAAAAACGGGAGGGGAAGCCGAAAAAGAAGGGCTATGGAGCAGGCAGAAAAAGGAGCTGTTTTGATGGGAGGGTTGTGCTGAGTGCACGAAGCAGGCAGGCAGGGGGAGAGGTAAAGGGGGCTGCTTTGGGGGGATGGTTGTGCTGGGGGCCGACAGCAATCATGGGGGGAACAGAAGAGGGCCACGGAGCAGGCAGGCATGGCACAACAGGGGGCCAGAGGGAGAGAGAAAGGGGGCTGCTTTGGGGGGAGGGGTGTGCTGGGGGCAGACAGCAATCAGGGAGGGGGGAGGAACAGAAGGGGGGCCACGAAGCAGGCAGGCATTGCACATCAGGGGGAGAGGCAAAGGGGACTGATTTGGGGGGGATGGTTGTTCTGGGGGCAGAAAGCAATCATGGGGGGGAGGAATAGAAGGGGCCATGGAGCAGGCAACCATTGCACAACAGGGGGATAGGGGGCTGCTTTGGGAGGAGAGTTGTGCTGTGGGCAGACAGCAATTATGGGGGAGAACAGAAGGGGGCCATGGAGCAGGCAGGCATTGCACAACAGGGGGAGAGAGAAAGGGGACTGCTTTGGGGGGATGGTTGTTCTGGGGGCAGAAAGCAATCATGGGGGGGGGGACATAAGGGGGCCACAGAGCAGGCAGGCATGGCACAACTGGGGGCCAGGGGGGAGAGAAAGGGGGCTGCTTTGGGGGGGATGTTTGTTCTGGGGGCAGACAGCAATCATGGGGGGGAACAGAAGGGGGCTAAGAATCAGGCAGACATTGCACAACAGGGGGAGAGGGAAAGGAGGCTGCTTTGGCAAGCAGGGGGGCCAGGGAGACAGACAGAAAGAAAGACGCACAGACAGGGGACCAGGGAGAGACACAGACACAAAGAATGACAGACAGACAGCGTCCAGGGAGAGAGAGAGAGAGAAATAAAAAACAAAAATCAGACATACAGACATCTACTCTAGCACCCGTTATTGTAACGGGCTTAAACACTAGTGTTATATATTTGACGACTACTAAGAAAAATTTGGCTAGACTGGCTTAGGTAAAAAACACAGCTATAAGAATGATCTACGGCCTGAAGAAGTACGATCATGTCACTCCTTATTATCGTGAGTTAAACTGGCTCCCTGTAGAGGCACGGGTGATTTTTAAATTAGGCTGCTTATATTTCAAAGTAGCTTTTGGTGCCGCTCCTTCATATTTTGTTGAAAGATTTGTTATCATGACTAATGAAAGGAGTAGGAAAACCCATGTCTTATTTACGTTGCCTTCTGTAAAGGGTTGTAAAGGTAAGAGACATCTTGGGCATTGCCTTTCTTATCAGGCTGCTTTTTATGACAAAGATTTCCATCCACTGTTGATTAGATCTATATCCTAGAAACATTATCGAAAACTTTTGAAGACTCTTCTCTTTTCCAAATTTCTGACTATCTAAATCCTCACATCCCATCAACATTGTATTTCCTCATAGCATAATCTTTTGTTAACCACACTGAACTCACAGTTATGAGGTCTAGAAATCTGTTATTATGTTATGTTATGTCATTGCATCGCATCCGCGGATGCCATCTGGGAGCAGGGCTAGGAGGCGGAACAGGGCGTGACAGAGGTGGAACTGGGCGGTCCTGGGGGCGTGGCCATGGGTCCGGATTTTCCCAAAGGAAAATCTGGTAACCCTAGCCATACTGTGAATATGAGAAAGCTCTGAGGGCCACCAAAAGATTTCAAGTTTACACATTTAAGCCTATATTAGTTAAATACACCATTGAAAATTCTTTAGTATTTTAGCAAAACTTTGGCGTAGTTTCCACAATTCTCTCAGCACAAGCGTTTCATGGTTTTTCTAGCTTTGTCATATCACTGCAGTACATGTGCATCTAAATATGAATCCTGGCCTCCTATGACCATATATACATATGGTGCAAGCAAAGGAGGCTCTATACCTGCCCTGTGCCAACCTTTGTCCATGCCTAGCCTATGACAATCCTTTTTTCAGACATTTAATGCACTATCCAAGTAGGCAAGGCTGAACTTAATGAATCTGTAGGACTTGAGGAACATTTCAGCCAACTGTTTGAGGACCACAACTTCGGGGGCCATATGCAGCCCTGGGGCCACACATTGGAGACCACTGATTTAAGGCTTTGTAATTTGGCCATGTAGCCCTAAAATAGTATTACACTGATGGAAGTGATGAACTCTCAAATCTAAGAATGAGTTGGAATCTATTTCTCCAACTTGTAAATTGTGCAAATAACCAGAGAAAATATACTAAAAATAATAAGTATTAATATTTTATAGTAAGAGGATGGGATAGAAATCACAATTGTAGTGTATAGTAATTACAATAACAATTTGGATTCATTGGGTACATTTTTTATTCATTTTTTTTTTTGAAACAGGCATGCAGGTATATCTGGGATATATAGAATAGTTCTTGCATATGAATAGCATGAAAGCTTCCAAAACAGTATGAAAACAAGAAATATTACAGTTGCTATCACCATCTAACTAAGGACGTGAAAACTAAGGAAAAAAAAATAATAGCAAAATTGTTTACATATAACAGGGGCTTTTCTGAATAAAAGGCAATCGCCCATCTCAGAGAAAAGCAATGCCACCATTGTATGGAACTTTCCATGAAAGAAATCCTCTTGGGTATGTACAGTAGTTACATTACATTACAGATTTCTATTCCGCCTTTACCTTTCGGTTCAAAGCGGATTACAATAAGAGTGTTGTGGAGGGAAGGGTTACAAAGTTAGATCAGAGGTAGTTTCTGAGAGAGGGAAAGGTAGAATCAGGGGTAGGAGAGGTGTTCATGGTACAGTATTAGGCTTTACTCAGGAATTTCTTGAAGAGTATAGTTTTTATATCCTTTCTGAACCTCTTGTAGTCAGGGGTTGATGTCAGTAGAATGGAGATTTGGTTATCTAGTCTTGCTGCTTGAGTGGCTAATAGGCCGTCGTAAAGTTTTTTCTGTTTTACTTCCTTGATTGTGGGGTGAGTGAAAGGGGTGTGTGTTTTTCTATGCCTGGTAGAGGTAGTTTGGATAAAACGGTTGTTTAGGTAGGTTGGGCTTTTCCCGTTAATAGTTTTAAATAGTATACAGTAAAATTTGAATTGTATTCTTTCTTGGATTGGAAGCCAGTGTGAGTCGATGTAAGCCTCCGTGATGTGATCATATTTCTTCAAAGAGTAGACGAGTCTCAAAGCTGTTCTTGAACTTTCACATCATTCCTTAGTTCCATTCTAGTCTTAAGTCCAGTTTTAGAAAAGTAGGGTGGAGGGGTCAATACGGCCTCGATTCTATAAATGGCATCGCTGTCGGTGGCCGCTGATCAAGTGTCAATTGTGCGACGGTGCTATTTAAAGAATCGCAACTTCAGCAAAGGTAGACACCAGAAATGTAGGCCAAGGTTTTCAAGGCCTACCATTGTCATGAATCACGCCTATGGAGACACTTTACGATGCCTAATGCCACTTCAAGCATTAACCATGCCTGCAGTGGCGTTAGGCATCATAAAACGCTTCCATAGGTGCGATTTTGACACTGTTTTTTTAGGCGCAGGTAAACACCTACATTTTTCTTGTAACAGCTTTTTTTCCCCCTTTTTTAACAGCATTTTCAACTTAAGTTAGGCACCAGTAGGGTGCATACTGGTGTTTAACTTAAGGCGCCATTTATAGAATCCGGGCCTATGTGACTAATGATTCTTCGGTCTTCAAGTTTATTACATTTTTGTTATGTACGCAATATCAAAAACTTCAAAGCATATAACATTTTAAAAATGGGGGGTAGAACAAAACTCTTTTACATAATTACCATAAAATTCTATCCATTCTAATACATAACTGGTACAGAAGATGAGAGGGGTGAACTACAATCTTTAAAGAGAGAATTGTTAAAGATAAGCAACTTTGCTTTCCAGGAAGACGAGCAGAATCATCAGTCACACAGATGGGTCTCTCTAGCTAAGGGTTATTGCCAACAAAATAGAAGAGCAACATGAAAACCTTTCTGCTATTGCTATCCCCTATGTACCAGCCAGGCTTCTCCACTCCTTTAATGACCTACTTCTGCATATTCCATCCCCATGAAGTGTTAGATTAGATTTTTCTCAGCTTAATACATTCTACTGCGTTGCACCCTCTCTTTGGAATACTCTCCCTACTCAAATCCATCTAGAACCCTCTTATTCAAGATTTTAGACAGCCATCCAGACTTATTTAAGAACACATTTGGGAATTGAATGGCTCCTGGTGGCACAGCATCTCAAATTTATTGACTCTTGCAATCTATAATTGTGATGACTGATCTTTCTTTCTTTCCTTTTCTCTTGTGTTGAATGAATGATTACTTTCCTATCATAGCAAGGCATTCTTAAAAAAAAAAAAATTATTATGCAAACTGCCTTGTGATGTTCGCAGTAAGTACAGTATATTAAATATAAATAAATCACAAACTATTAACTATAACTTTGACAACAAGGTGATAGCTGTTTTTTTTTAATTTTGTCACATTAGAACTCCTGTATTTTTCAATTAAAACATCTCTAAATTAAAAAATAAAATGGGACCTAGAGGGAGCTTGAATGGGTTCAAGTTGGGATGTAGGACTTGACGAGTCTCTGAAGGATAGTCCATTCAAATCTTGAGCAAAAAGCTTTTTTAAAAAGTGAATCCTTTGCTGGTGATTTGCCTTTTTTCTGGGCTTGCCAGCTAATTAGTACAAAGTATGGCAGTGATATCTATACTGGGAAAATCACTCAGGGAGAAAGTAATCACAATCGATGAGGATGGAATTTAAATTACTAGTATTGATGTTTCACACTTTGAGCCTTTATAAGCTAATTTATCTGTCAGATAATTTAAACTGCAATGCACCAGGGAGAACTCTTCAATCAAGCTAGGAACAATTACTGATTATTCCTTTGTTTCCATGAAGGGTGATCTATAAATGTCTAAATTAGATTCTCTCCAATCTTCAATCTTTTGTGGCCACAGTTTGAAGGCCGAATGCAAAGTAAATAAATACATTCCTATTCAGTGTCACAAATATGTCTGTCTCCTAGAAAGTAATCCATTAGAAGGTCATTTGATTGCAGATAAAGGAGGTTTGTTGATTATGTAACAGTAAAGGCAGAGCTGTAGGTCCATTTTCCTGTCCCACATAAAAACTACTTGAATACCTGATATAGCCTTGGAAACCGATTATTTTTTCCCCTGGGCTTTGCCCTATCTATTACATTGGGATGGGAAGCAGCAGTTGGGTCCTGGGGCTCATAGCTGTTTGGTTCGCCCGCTGCGCAAGGCTTAGAGGTGTGTGTTATGGTTTTGGGTCTTCTAGCTCGTTTTACTGCCCATAGTGGGTAACGCGGCCTTTTGTCTGGGTCAGGATAATGCTGTTTTTAAACGATGGGCGTGAAAGGGGTTATGTAATCTGGGGCATTTCCTTCAGGCACATGGGAGTCCTTCTTCTTTTCCGGCTCTCCAGGCGTCCTGGTCCCTGAATGTTCTGGATCATTTTGCGTACCGGCAGCTCGCTCATTACGTTGCCACTCTGCCCAGAGAGTCTCTACAGCATGTCTTTTTGGTCACTTTGCAGGATTTCTTTTTTGATGATAATTGGGATTGGCTCTCGGTGTCTCAATACCATCGTTGGTTGGTGCTCTGCAGCCGCGGAGGGACTATCACTGACTTTTGTCTCTGTGGACTCGGGACTTGGGCTGCTGCCCTCGGGTGGCATCCCTGTCTCCTCTGGTGCAGCAGATCCCTCGGGTAGTGCAGAGTGCTGAGCTCCAGGAATGTTAATTTCGGGTCCTTCATCGGGGTTATATTTCCCAGAAACAGGCTTTCCATTTTGGGTGTGCATCTACCTCTACGTGCTTGAAATGCCACCGGGTTGATAATTCTCTAGCGCATGGTCTTTGGTCCTGTACAGCTATTGCTGCCCTTTGGCGGGAGGTCCGTTGTTATTTGCAGACCCTGGTGGGCTATGCCCTTCCTTGCCAGGTTGAGGGGATCCTCTTTTTGGCTAAGGTTATCTGGGTGGACTCTCTGCCGGTGACTCTTTACTTCTCCACAAGGGTTATTTAGTGGGTAAGAAATTTATTTGAAATCATTGGCTTCAGGACTCCCCACCCACCATTTGGTATTGGCGCAATAAATTCCATCTTCTAATGGTTTGGGAATCCCTCTCAGCTTGGTTTTCTCGTCATCGTAGTAAGCTCTTGGCCGTTTTATTTGGATACATTACCCCCTCTGATTAAAAGCCAAGAACTCAACCGGCTACAGAAGCAAGGAGTACCAGGGTTGCCAGTAGGTTAGGGGTGGGACAGGGGGTGGAGGGGATTTACTGTAGGGTGGGGCTTGGACGAGTCTGGGTATAAGAATCCAGCCCGGACTCTGACGGTCTCTACCAGTTTTGGTGGTTTGTTGTTTTGTGCTTTGTCAACTGAAAATGTTGTATCAGCTGCTCTGTTTGTTTTTACAGTCAAACCTCGGTTTACGAGTGCTGCGGTTTGCGAGTGTTTTGCAAGACGAGCAAAACATTCTCGCAAATCGTGACTCACAAACCGAGCATTGACTCGATTTGCGAGTCCCCCCACCCGTGAACCGGCATCGCCCCCCCCCGTCCGCAAACACCGCCCCCCCATGAACCGGCATCGCCCCCTCCACGCGAACACTCATCCCCCCAGCGTGAACCACCATCCCCTGCCCGCCCAAGCTAAAGGCTTACCCCCAATGTGGCACCGGCACATAGCACCAACCCACAGGAGATGCCGGTGCCCGAAGATTGTGTCTCTTCCCAGATTGGGCCTTGAGCATCTGGGCATGCTCAAGGCCTTATGGCTCCTGCCTCTCTCCAAGATTCTCAGAGAGAACGAGAGCCAGAATGCCTTGAGCATGCGCAGATGCTCAAGGCCCAGTCCAGGAAGAGGCACGATCTTCAGGCATCGGCACGTCCTGTGGGTTGGTGCTGCGTGCCGGTGCCCCATTGGGGGTAAGCCTTCAGTTTGGGCGGGCGGGGGATGCCGGTTTGCGAGGGGGATGCCAGTTCGCAGGAGGGGCGGCATTTGAGGGCAGGAGGGACAATGCCGGTTCACGGGGGGAGGGGGGGGATGTGGAAGCGCACCAGTGGCCTCAGCAGTGAGGGGGGGGTCTTTTGGGAATGTGGTGAGGTGGCCGGGGGGGAGGGGAGGTGGAACCAATCAAGCGAGTTTCCCTTACTTCCTATGAGGAAACTCGCTTTGATATATGAGTAATTTGGTTTACGAGCATGCTTCTGGAACAAATTATGCTTGTAAACCAAGATTCCACTGTATTTGGTCGTTCAATAAATTGTTTTGAAAAAAAAAAAAAAACCCAGCTATTTGAATACCTTCTACATGTCTGAGTCTGGCTCAAAATCCCTTTGGCTGGGGCACATCTTTGTGCAGTTGGTGCTTATGAAGAAGGAAGGCCTGTTTCTCTACAAATTTTAGTTGTAAGACTTATATAAGCTTTGCTTCATAAAAGCTACCCACTGTATCATAGGACCTCAGTGTTGCTTTAACATAGTTTACAAAAGCCCTGCTTGATGTTTTTGGCCTCTTGAGGGCTAAATACCTGAAAGATTGCCCTTTTAGTGGCTACAATTTCAGCTCATTGAATTCATTAGCTCCCAACCCTAGTAAATTACCCACCTGTTTCTCAATTTCATCATAATGGGGTGAAGCTAGGCCTAACATTATCATAGACTGCCTCTTTAGCTGACATATTATCTTTCTAACATTAATTCTAAACTCCAATAATGGAGTACAAGTCGTGTATACTTTGGACTGAAACTATCGCCTTCTGTTTGGTGCAAAGTTTGGGTAAATTCTGGAGGTAAGGTTACCATATTTGTTAAGCCAAAAAAGAGGACACCTGGCCCTGCCCCATGTCCCACCTCATCCCACCCATAGTGCCCTGCCCCTGCATCTCACTAGTCTCGTCCCTAAATTACTCCACCCCCCTCAGCACAGCCTCTCTTTCTCTCCAGCCCCCTCATATGGACCAAACCAGAGTTGGGTATGGCTCTCTGAGTCTCCCCTGTCCCCAGTACCTCCTCCGGCACTGCAATTTCAAAATTTAGGCAGCTGGCAGCATTAGCACCATGATCCTGCTGCCGTCAACCTGCCCCAGAAGCCTTCATTCTGCAGCCCTTCCTGTTTTGGTGTAGACGGGACGCTGCAGAACGAAAGCTTCTGGGGCAGGCCAACAGCAGCAAGCTCATGTTGCTAACACTGCTGGCTGCCCAAAGTTTTTAAATTGCAGCACTGAAGGAGGTACTGGAGGCAGGAGAGACTCCGAGAGCCATACCCAAGTCCAGGGTGGGGGCTGGACCAGGACAAACTCCCTCCAGTCCAGGAAACAATCTAGACACTAGACAGTTCTCTAAAAAGAGAACATGTCCAAGTAAATCCAGATGTCTGGAGGAAAACCAGTTCCAGTATGCCACAGACCTGAGAGAAGGAAGCAAATTCACCTTTCAGTAGAACAATGATCCTAAGCATAAAGCAAACGTAACAATGAAGTAGTTCAGCAAGAAGAATAGGAACATCCTTGAGTTGCCCAGACCTGAAGTCAATAATAGATTTTGTGGCAAGGCTTGATAACTACCGTCCACAGACAATCCACAGCCAGCTTGAAAAAGGTTGAGCTATTCTTCTACCTATCTTTTAATCCCTCCTCACGACCCTATTATGTAACCAGCTCCTTAAATTGTAATTTTTCCTGGAAATGTTCATTCATCTTTTGATGTAATCCGCCTTGAACTGCAAGGTACAGGCGGAATAGAAGTCAGTAATGTAATGTAATGTAAAAACAGGTAAAATCTACTACATCCCAATGTATAAAGTAGATACTTATCTTAAGCAACTCTCAGCTGTTATTTGCAGGAAAAAGGAACTTCCACCAAGTACTGAGTGAAAACTTAAGTAATCATGACTTTTGTGACCTCAGCAAGTAACTTAATCCTTCATTTCCCAAGGTACAAAATAAGTACCTGAATACAGTATATGCAACCGCTTTGAATGTGTAGCCGCAAAAAGGCGGATCTTCCCCTTTCCAATCCCCTTTTTAGTTTCTTATTACTTTTTGAATATTTCTTAATTGTTCTTTCATATTGAAAGCATAAAGTATGTTGTTTAAATTAGCTAGGAATGAATAAAGCTGATGCTTTCAAAATCAACTCACGTTCCAAAATGACTCAGGAAAGCTGCAATATACTCTCTTCTCTTATGATACCCCTGAATAACATACTGCACCTGGCATTAAATACACAAAAAAATGAAAAGATTATTATTAAGACACTGCCAAGTTAAGCAAACAGTAAATCATAGCAGATAACAGTGCATTCAATCTCTCAACAGGACATTTAGGTCTTTAGTGTCACTCTATTCTCATTTTTCTCTTTATTTCTGATTTCTATATACTCCACCTACAAATCAGAATACTGTATATTGAAATTCGAGGGCTGTTCAAAAAGTATCAGACCTTAATTTTTCTTGCATAAATAAAGCTAGGGAGGTGTGGTTTGGTGCATGCATGTAGACGACCCTAATGCGCATGCTTGAATTTTTTCCCGCCTTCAGAAGCTGTCATTCACTGGCAGACCGCCGATGAGTGAGGAAGTATAAGTGAATGCCGTCCGATTTTCATTTTTGACAAAAAGACAGAAAAAGTTGAACAACTCTACTGCATTAAATTTTATGTAAAGTTTGGCGATTCCCAAATGGAAAGAATCCTCAAGATTCAACAGGTCTTCAGGGACGAAGCAATGGGCACCACACATATAAAGGCATGGTACAACCGCTTCAGAGATGGCCGCACATCAGTGGAGAGTGAAGCACATTCTGGTAGGCCCTCAACATTCAGAAATGAGATCGTCATTGATCAAGTGAGGACCCTGGTGATGTAGGATCGTTGAATCACGATCAGAGAACATGCAGATGAAGCAAGCATCAGCGTTGAATCTGTTCATTCCATTTTGACTGAGGATTTGGGTTTCAGCAGAACTTCAGTGAAGTTCGTGCCAAAGCTGCAAACGATCGAGCAGAAGCAACTCCGTTTGGAGATCGCACAGGACATGCTGGAGACTGCGAACAGTGATCCCAACTTCCTCAGCAAAGTGATCACTGGCGATGAGTCCTGGGTTTATGGGTACGAGCCTGAAAGGGACCAGATTTCAGTCAAGAGAAGACATCATGCAGAATGCGATGGACCAGTTGTGACCAATCTCAAAAGGCGTTCCAGCGCTGCTTCCGACAGTGGCATAATTGTTGAAAGATGTACATTAGGACTTGTGCTTCCTAGGTTAAATACAATCTTAAGGTTTGAAGTGTAAAGTTTGGAGACCCAGTTTTCAATTCTGTTTCCATCACTTACACTGTGAACAATTTCCTACCTTTTCTTGGGAACATTCTGGTTGATATTCAGCCAGTAGCAGTCAGTGAGTTGTTTTTGGTTTTTAATCTGACAGTTGCTGGTTACATTAGCCCCAGGTATCCAGTGTTGGGCCATGTCTGGCCATAGGCACTGAATAACCAGGCCTATTTGTCCCTGTGGTGCCACCAGGGTTTAAAAAAGGTCCCAGTCGTTATTTAGCCAAAGCCTGTGTAAGATAGCTATGCAGGTCCCAGCTGAAATCTCCACAGATATAGTGCTCTCCCATCCTTTGAATTCTGGATCTTACCAGCCAATCTCTTTGTTGAACTTGGACGCTAGGATCCTGACTAAGGTTCTGGCTCTTCATTTGGGGAAAGTACTCCTTTCGCTGGTACACTTGGACCAGTTGGGTTTTATTCAACGACGGCAAGTGAGTGATAATATCAGGTGTACGTTACATTTATTGTGGGAGGCTCAGTCGTGCCATGGTAAGGCGGTCTTGATGGCGGTTGATACTGAGAAGGCATTTGACTGAGTATTCCTTTGGGATGTTATGGGGCGCATGGGTCTGAGGGGTACATTTAGTCGGTGGGTTCAGGCTCTCTATGTGGAGCCCCGAGCTTGTCTTCGTGTTAATCAGTCTTATATGGATTTTTTTCCGATCTCACGGGGGACATGTCAGGGTTGTCCGCTGTCTCCACTTCTGTTTGCAGTTTCCGTCGAACCCCTAGCAATCTATGTTCATACTCATCCTGAGCTGCTTGGGATATCAAAACTGGGCGTGGAACATCATATTGCACTATTTGCCGATGACATTTTGTTATATGTGGGGAAGCCGGAGGCCACTATTCTGCGGCTGTTACAGATTTTTTTACAAATATGGGAGGGTATTGGGATTCAAAATAAATTTAGATAAAATGGAAATCATGAATTTGACCCTGACTGACCTTGAGGTGGTAGGGCTCCAAGGACATTTTCCTTTTCGATGGGCTTTCCAGGGAATTAAGTATTTGGGTATTTATATTCCCAAAGACCTCTCCCAGCTTTATGCAAAGAATTATCCTCCTATTTATAGGAATATTAGATATGATTAACAGAGGTGGCATGGTTTATGGGTTTCTTGGTGGGGTCGGATAGCTATAGTTAAGATGAATGTACTTCCCCGATTGTTATTTCTGTTTCAAACATTGCCAGTCCCGGTTCCTCTGGCAGATATTGCTAGAGTAAGTGCTGAGTTGCGGCGGTTTATTTGGCAGTGTAAGCCTCCCCGATTATTCCAAAAATAGATGTGGGCTGCTAGAGAGATAGGGGGCAGAGGGTTGCCTAATCTTTGGTGGTATTATCAGGCTGCTCAGATGAGAATGATCTTGGATTGGACTATTGGTGACTATAAAAGTGGGGTTCAATTGGAGCAGGGGAGTGGGGGTTCGGAGTTGCTGACCCTCTGGAGCAAACCAGCTTTTATAACATCAGACTGTAAGTCTCTTGCGAGAGGGACCATGCTTCTGAGACCAGGAACTGTCGGCTGAGGAAGACAGCCAGAACATTGTTGACTCCAGCCCCATTGGCTGCTAAGAAGGACACAAGATATGCTTCTGCCCAGTGGAACACCGCCGATCTTTCTGGCTCAAGAGAGAGAGAGAGAGCACTAGAGTGCCCTTGTGATGTACATATGCTACTGCCTTGGCATCGAAGAAAGTTGCACTGCTGGTCCTTTCTGAAGGGGCTGGAGAACCAGTAGCACCAGCCAAATTTCCTGAAGCTCCAGATGATCGGACAACCAATGTTGTGGACCAGGAGTCCACTGCCCTAGAATGGAGCAGGCTCCGCAGTGAGCCTGCAACCCAACAGGCTGGCATCCATCCTAAGAGTCATCCACTCAGAAATCTGAAGAAGCCAGCCCTGTTTGAGAGCCACCCCCTGAAGCCACCAGCTCAAATTGCTGCTAGCTAGCTCAGTCCAGGGGAGCAGCATCTGATGGGGAAAACTCAGTGGAGATAATCAAAATAGGAGGGACTTCCGTCAAGTGTGCATAGGCACTCTGGCCCAGGAGATCGCCTCCAAGGAGGCTGCCTGAGACCCCAGAACCTGCAGATAAAACCAGGCCGAGAGAGCCGGATGATCCAAAAGAATTCTGATCTGTTGACAAAGGTTCTGTCTACTTGCCCTGAGAAGAAACACACGACCCTGTCTGGAGACGAAGAGAAGCCCCAGAAACTCCAGGAATTGGGAGGACATATGTTTCTTCCTGAACTTGCCAACACCTGCACTAGACACTACCATCCCCAACGCACCTTTGTACACCCAGCAAGATGGAGCCTGGATCACCCGTTGTCCAAGTCCTCCACCCTGCTGGTGGAAAGCCACCTCAACTACCATCACTTTGATGAAAGTGCGGGAGCCATTGTGAGGCCCAAGAGGCAGAGCTGCGAACTGGAAATGCTGTTGTATAACAAAGAAATGTAGAAACCTGTAATGCTCCAGGCAGATTGAAATATGGAAGTAAACCTCTGAGATCCAAGGACACTAGAAACTCCCCTGGAGAGACAGCAGCTATCACCATGTACTCTGTTGTCCATTTGGAAAAAAGGAATTTGCAAGAAGTGGGTGACTGACTGTAGATCTAGAATGGGTCTCCAATCCTCTGAGCCTTTCTGGCATGAGGAAGTATAAGGAGTATCCACCTAAGTTCCCATTCATGGTCTGGAACAGGTTACAGCATCCTGATGACTAAGAGGCGTTGCAGAACATCGCAGACCCTGGACTTTGTTGCGGTCGATTTGCCAGAGTCCAGAAACCAAGCTGGAGGCGGGCAAGGGAGGACTAACAAGTGTCCGATGAAAGTCGAGTCTACTCCTGACAAAACTGAAAAGACAGCCTTTCAGTGAGGAAGCCACGCCCAACCCCTGGCGACATCAGCGTTCTTTTTTTTGTGTGTGAGGCATAGCCACTGCACAGGAACCTGAGGATGTCTGGAATTGGAACCGTGGTAATGTGGGAGTAGCCCTGGGAATGTCTCTTGGAGGAAAAACCTGAGTATCCCTGATGACACCTGTGGGAGGAATGAAGAGAACTACAATCCCCTCCTGATGTCCAGCGAAACTGGTTCACAGGGCAGTGGTCAGCAACTCCCGAGTAGAGGTTAACCAGACCTATACCAACAAGAATCTGGCCCTTGAAAAGACGGCCGCTGAAGGTGATCCATGAGGCAGTGTCCTCATCCAAAGATGGATCCAAAGAGTTCAGACACTGCACTAGCAGAGAATGTACTAAGAACGCAAATGACATCATAAAGTGTGCCCGACACTGCAACCACACCAACCAGCACCAGTGGAGGACAGGCATACACCTCCACAGAGAACACATTGCATAGGCCGGTATGACAGGCACACGCCATAAAGGAAGTTGCCACTGCAACTCGGCTACCTGAGGATGCTAGAAAATAATATTTTATAACATAACATCCACCCTGAGATCTTGACAGTTCTGAAACCTCACTCCCCCATCACTAGGGAGGGCTGCACGCTGGAAAACGGGCGCCATGGTGGAATCTATCTCAGGCTGTTCAAATCTGACAAAAATCAGGATCTAGGTAATAAAGCGTAGACATAGCTTTACCAGATTGGAAAGAGCTTTCCGGGGCATCACATTGTTCTGAAACCAGATCAAGGAGCTGTGGATTAAATGGAAAAAAAAGCACAGGAGAACAGTCCAGGACCGAAGCCAGAGGACTGGAAGGTGGAAAATCCAAATGGAGCTCTGTCAAAACATCATAAGGAAAGAGGCAAAGAGAATCCCACTTAAAACGTGAAAAAGAATCAGAATCTCCAAATCCAGATGCTCAGGGTGGCCAAGACCAGTCTCAGCAAAGACATCAGCCGGATCCAAATAAAATACAGTGGCAGGAGACAGAAGAATCATAAAATCTGCATAGCAATTACTGCAATTGAAGTCTGGCATGGCCAGACGAGAGATCGCCTAAATAGGAAGCTTCGCCATAGACACCACAGACCGAAAAAGACCCGATGAAAAAGCCCCGACGTTCCCGCTGGTTGTGTCAAACGAGTGGGGTCTGAGGATACACCATTCAGAGAAGCTAAATAAAATCCGGTGAAAAGGACCACTCCGTAACCATGGCAGAGCTCTGTTGAGGTACATGCGTCATGTCAAAAGAGTCCCCAGACTCTGAATGCAGGCATACGGTGCCAGAATCCAGAATGGCCTCTGGGCGAGATTTTCTTTAGAAGACACGGACCGAGGCTGGCTCCCCAGCCCAAGATTACTCAGAGGAGGCACCCCCTCACCCAGTGTTCTATGGCAAGTGGTACACAATTGCTGATCCAGCACCCATCCGGCGCAATCAATGTCCATATTCAACAGATTAGGGCAGGGGTCAGGAACCTTTTTGGCTGAGAGAGCCACAAACACGACATATTTTAAAATGTAATTCCGTGAGAGCCATACAATATGTTTAAAACTAAATACAAGTAAATGTGTGCATTTTATGTAAGACCAACACTTTTAAAGTACAATAAGTCTCTGAATTCTTTTTAATAACGTTGTTATGCTGTTGCTAACCAATGATAAATATAGTAGTTACCATTAATGCGACTTCTGGTGCTGCATGGTTTTGCTGATGGCTTTGTAGTCTGGCTGATACGTGGTGAGGTTAAGTTTCATGCAGGCGTTGAGACTTCCATCCGTTAAACGTGATCGTGGGTCTCTTTTCATGTTCACGAAGAAGCACTACGAATCCTCTGTTTTTCCCCACCATGCACGGAGCACCATCAGTACACACCAAAATAAGTTTATCCATCAGTAGATTTTGTTCTTTAGCGAGCTCATTGAAAAACTTGAATAAATCCTCCCCTCTTGTCCCTTTCATAGGCAAAATAGCAAGACTTTCCTCACGTAGCGGTCACCAACAGAATACCTTGCAATCACGCTGAACGGGGATAAATGACTTACGTCTGTTGACTCATCCAAAGCGAGAGAAAAGAATGGTGCTGCATTTATGTCCTTCACTTGTGTTGCCTCAATTTGATTTGCCATCATGATGGTACAATCGTGAACAGTTCTTGCCGACAAAGGCATGTCTTTTATTCATTTGATTATCTTGTCTTTATCCAAAAAGTTGTCTAAAAGTTCATTGGCAAAAGCAAGCATGAATGTTTTGGCCATCTGTGAATGGCTTTCCGTTTCTCACAATTGCTAAAGCACCAGCAAAGCTAACCGAATCCAAGTCACCTTGTTGGGTCCAAAAACGGAGTTGCTGCTGACTAGCTTGCACTCTGCACAGTAGCTCTTGACATGCTTTCTTCCTGCTGTCCCCCGCAGGATATTTTGATGCAAATGTAGTATGGCGTGTGTCGAAGTGCTGCTTTATATTTGACCGTTTCATTGATGCAATTTTATTATTGCATATTAGACACACTGCAGAACCTGCTCTCTCCACAAAGGCGAATTCCTCTGTCCATTCCTGCTGAAAAGTATGATACTCCTCATCTTTTTTTCTTTTAGCCATCTTCTTCAATAAAAGGATTTCTGCAATTAGCTAGCTGACTGAGGTGAGGAGGATACCACCCCAGGTCTGTGGGGCAGGGCAGAGGAAATGAAGGCAGAGTAGCCAATTGCGGGTGTAGCTGGTGGGATGGGAAGCCGGGGCCTCGATTTGGGGCTGCCTGTGAAGGACGATGCGACTTCAGGCCCATTTGGCCGCGGATGCTGTGGAGCAAAGTAGGGTGAGTCCCAAGGATGCGATGCAGAGGAAGGCGTGGCTTGCGCTCGGCGGAAAGAAGACGTGTTCTTCTTTCCCAGCATGCATCAATCAAGCCCCAGCCAAGGATCTTTCCCATGCATTCATATAGTCACAGAGGGACACTGGGGAGATTAGGGGGGGGGTTCTGGAGCAATAACAAATGAAGTAGGCACACTCACAACTTGTCCCCTTCACTGGTATAGCTTGCTGCGGTCCAGGCTAGAATCTGCAGCTGGGGGAGGTGCCACATTGTGCAGAGCATTGGAAGATGGCCGCCGCTGTCTCTGTCTTGGCTCAGATCCAATCCGGCTCTGTATCGGCGGCTCCCGCTTCCGGGTGACCGGCAGAATGTCCCCAATGGTCTGGGTAGGTCTGCTCGGGTGTCCTCTGCTGTAGTGCACGTCTTGGAGAAGATTTTTCTCCGCTGCAGCAGAGGAGCTCGTAGTGTGTGTGGCCGCTCTCCTTGGCTCCGCCCCCGGAAATCAGAGCATCATGTTGGCAGCGAGCCAGATGCAGCCATCAAAAAAGCCACATCTGGCTTGCGAGCCATAGGTTCCTGACCGCTGGATTAGGGGCTGAGAAGTCCATCCCAAATGATTTTGAGTCAAATCAAGAGTTTTTTGAGGCAGAAATAAAAGTTAGAAAAAAAGATTGATTTTAAAATCTAAGATTGCCACTGTTACGATTTCACGCCAAAAACGTCAAAATAAATAAAAACCGAAAATAAAAAAATAGATATTTGGTGTCTGGGGAGGTGGGGGACCTGAACCCTACCCACAGAAAACTGTGAAAAATGACTTTTAAATTGTTCCACAAGCCACTCCCAAAGTTCCCATAGAAAATAATGGAGGTATTTAGTTCTGTAGTGCCTTTGCCTGTCAGCGTTTTTAAAAGCACTTGAGTGGAAAAAAAGGATTTCTGCCTCAGAAAAAGCACCAAATGCACAGAATGGAAGATCTTCAGACTAACAGCCAGTCAGATACAGACTATAACCTCCGCCCCCACGAATCCTCTGCCACACGGTCGGGGGTGGGAAAAGTAGCCTGTGCCTTGAAACCCGGGTGGGTTTCTGTCCAGACACACATAACCTGCGCTAGAAACCTGTGACAGGGTCACCGACCAGCAGACGCCCAAGGGAAGGGACCCCGGGTACTTCAGGAAGGTGGCACACAGCAGGCTGGCTCCACAGATCCACTAGAGTTTCTCTGTGAAGCTGTAGTACAGCACCGCAGGACTGCGTCCTTTTCTCTGACAGAGGACCACCGGGGACGGGTCTCAAGGCACCGAAGCCACTGAGAAATGAACTTGAATAGTAAAATAAAAACAAGAAGCAGAGCTACTGCAAAAGACTTCTGCACAGGCTGTTTGCAGAAACTGTAACTAGATATGTTTCCTAGCTCTCAGACTAAGAGGGTAGAGCATGTACTCATAAAAGTTGTGGATTTCTGCAATACCCGGACTGGTTGGGACTGAACACCTAGTTTATGGAATCCAGAAGGGACGTAAGAGAACCTGTCTTGGGCCATTTGAGATAAAGCTAGATATAAATTCAAAGATTAGATTAGATCTTGTGCCAGCCAAACAACTTTCAGTCACCACTAGCCGAATCTGAATTGGAGAACTTGACCTAACCCTGTGCCAGTTCCTTTGAACCATCTCAATCCCTGGCAAAAGATTTTCAGTCACAGGGTAGAATAGTCCATGCTATCATAAAGCCTCTCGATGCTGAATGAAACAAGATATTGAAAAACAACATGCAAGGAACTTATACTGGCTGTGGTGATGCTAGTTTTTCTTGCTTGGGCTGAGCCTTCTGAAATAACCTTCATGCAATCAGTGCTGGAAGCCATGTTATATCCTTCCCAAAATAAAATTATTCTATTTTTAAGACAGGGCTCATTTTAATTGCCAAAGTAGCGATTATTTAGGAGGCGATGTGTGGGCTCTGAAATGTTATTTTCAGTAAAAGCAAAACAGATGATGCATTTCTCTCCTAAATTTGTTTAAAAAGAGAAAATGCAGACCTGTTTGAAGATTTTTATAACACATCATATCAGCTTAAAGTCCTTTTGTAAAGTTGTTTTTGTTTTAATGAAAACCACTACAAAACAGCCAGAAAAATATGGGCTCATTTTACTAAGATGCGCTAGCGGTTTTAGAACGCACTACACCTAACGCCTTCATAGAGCTTGTCTCCCCTCCCCCAAAGCAAACCAAGATTGCTCCCAGGTCCCCTTTCCCTCTCCACTTCCCTGTGCAGCAGCAGCAGCATTTCCCTCCCACCCTTCCCTATGCAGAAGCAGCATTCCCCCCCCCACACACACACACTTTCCTGTGCAGCAGCAGCATTTCCCACCCTTCCCTGTGCAGCAGCAGCATTTCCCTCTCCCACATACACTTCCCTGTGCAACGCCTTCATAGAGTAGCGTGGGGTTAGTGCACGCTAATCTTTAGTGTGTGCTAAAAACGCTAGTGCACCTTAGTAAAAGGAGCCCTATATTTCAGGGTACTTCTAGAATCATTCTTTGAAAGGCTCTTTGCTAGAAAGCCATAGATTATTTTTTTCATAAACCACAAAAATTATAAATAAAAGCCATAAAATTAAATAAAATGCATCATACAAGGAGAAGTTCGATATTTGCCTTTTGCACTGTGGATAAGGATTTGCTGCCAGTTTTGGACATGAAGTAGGCTGAAAAAACACATATTCCGGATAAAGTTAAAGAACATACTACAGCACCTCTGCTGAGAATTATTTAGAGTACATCATTTAGCAGTGATAATAATAATAATCATTACGATGTCTATTACGCCATTCATTTTGCTAGAATTCACAGGTGCTCTAGAGTAACTGCTTTTCAGAACCACACGATAATAATATACAAGGCATGTGACACGTAGAGAGCCATTTTATTTACTAGTAATGACTGATGACAAACTTGGTGAGTCTGATTCAATAAAGATTTTTTTCCACAGGCACAGAAAGTCCTTTGTGAGTAAGGCCCTATGTTTCACGAGAGCTCCCTAAAATAGCTGTATATCACCCTGCATCCAGGGACAAATGCAAATACACTGATGCACACAACAGTTTTTATAAAGGATATAAACAAAAGTACTACAAAATGATTTTTAGGTAGCATTGAAAGCACATATATAGAACTGAGCATGGAAAATAAAGGAGCGATATAAGTCAATAAGGGACTCTTTTACTAAAGTGCATTACATTTTAGCACTTAGTGTGCTCCTTGTGATCCTGGGCAAGTCACTTAATCCCCCCGTTGCCCCGGTTAGATAGATTATGAGCCCATCGGGACAGAGAGGGAAAACTGTACCTGAATAAATGTATGTAAACCGTCCTGAGCTCCCCTGGGAGAACGGTATAGAAAATTGAATAAATAAATAAAAATCTTAACAGCAAACATGAACATGAGGTAAGTAGAAAGGCCATGCCGTAATTGTCTGGGGCATGGCCAGGATGACATAACATAGCAAATGACAGCAGATAAAGACCTGAACGGTCCATCCAGTCTGCCCATAAACCTCTGCAGTTCCTGCATTGAAATGTCATTTGGCATGCATTAAACCTGTTAGCAATTAGCATGGATACACTTAGGGCTAGATTTACCCCTCTCTTCTATTCAACTGCACTAGCAGTTTGTAGCACAGAGGGCCGCGCTGAATGGCCCGCGATACTCCCGACGCTCATAGGAACTCTACAAGCGTTGGGAGCAGCACGGGCTCACTGCGTTAAAAAACTGCTAGGGCAGTTTAATAGAAGAGGCAGTTATTAAAGGGCGGCCAAAGTCAGGCACCGGGATGATGTGTGCTAAGTGCAAATTCTACAAAAGCAGTTCTGTGCCCTGTCGGGCCCACTTTACGTGTGAGCATTTATGCCTGCCAAAGGATGGCGTAAATACTCACGCCTAACTACTGTTGGTTGGGTGCAGAAATGGAAGTACAGTGGTACCTCGGTTTACGAGTGCACCAGTTTGCGAGTGTTTTGCAAGACGAGCAAAACATTCGCAAACTTGGTGCCTCGTAAACCGAGCTTGCCTCGCTGTATGAGCGCCCTCCCCCCATGATCCGGCATCCCCCCCAGCGATCCGGCATCCCCCCCCCGCTCGCATTGCCCCCCTCCACTGCGATCCTACTTCCCCCCCCCGAGCAGTCAATGACACCCTTTACCTGATTTGGCACCAGTGCCGGTGCCCGAAGATCCTCCCTCTTCTGGCGCGGCCTGGGCTGGGCGGTGCATCGGAGATCCTCCTTCTTCTGGTCTGGGCTGGACTGGCTTTGAGCATTTGCGCATGCTCAAAGCCTTCTGGTCTCGCTCTCTCCGAGATTGAGAATGAGACCAGAAGGCTTTAAGCATGCGCAAATGCTCAAAGCCAGTCCAGCCCAGCCCAGCCCAGAAGAAGGAGGATCTCCAACGCACTGCCTAGCCGCGCCAGAAGAGGGGGATCTTCGGGCACCGGCACTGGTGCCAAGTCGGGTAAAGGGTGTCATTAACTGCTCGAGGGGGGGGGAAGTAGGATCGTGGTGGAGGGGGGGCAACGCGAGCCGGGGGGGATGCCGGTCGCCGGGGGGGGGTGGTTGGAACAGCGTCAAATTCCTCAAAGGGGGGGGGAGAATGGAGCAGCGCCGGTAGCCTCAGGGGGAGGGGGGAGGAGGTGGAACCAATCAAAGCAGTTTCCCTTACTTCCTATGGGGAAACTTGCTTTGATATACGAGCAATTTGGTTTACGAGCATGCTTCTGGAACGAATTATGCTCGTAAACCAAGGTTCCACTGTATTCCATAACTCTGCACCTAAAACCTAGGAATGCCCCTCCCTTGGTCATGACCCCCCCTTTGGACTTGCATGCAAAATAATTGGGTATGCAGGTTATAGAATAGATGTGGATCGCATTACTCCGGTGTTAAAGAAATTGCATTGGTTCCCGGTGGCTCAAACGTTCTGTTTTAACATGTTATCAGTAGTTCATCAGAGTTTGTATGGATATGTGCCAGTGAACTATCGGAATTTGTGGGAGGTGAATCAGCTGGGGAGGACGTTGAGGTCAGAAGGTACTATGAGACTGATCTCTATGAAGGAAAATGTTGTCCGATATGTTAAATTTAGAATAGCAATGATGTCTGTGGCAGGAGTGAAATTATAGAATTATCTTCCCGGCATCCTGAGGACTTGTTCTGACCAGTTAAAAATTAGAAAATGTTAAAGACCGAACTATATGTTGAGGCCTTTTTTAAATTTTACGCTGCAAGTTGGTCAGGATATCTTGAATGTGATTAAGATGATTTAATGTAGCATAGTTTGCTAATATATTGCCTACCCAGTTTTCGAGGGATACTGCTAATATATGATTGTGCTGTAACTGAAGATGTTTTTTATGTATTTTGTCTGGTACTATTGTGAATGTTTCACTGTGAACCGCTTAAGGATAGGCGGTCTAAAAATAAATAAATAAATAATCAGTAATTGGTGTCAATTAATCCAATCTGGAATTTATGGGTCACATTGGCCCGGATTCTGTATAAGACGTACAGAATCGGGCCTACACTCGCCCAAAGTAAACCCGATTCTGTAACCGACATCCATGTTGCAGACGCTGGTTACAGAATCGGGTTTGTTTAGACACGGCCGCTATATTTAATCGTGGCAAGGGATCTCCCTGCTGCGATTAGTATAGTGGCCACGGCTACGGCCGTCAGTCTCCTCTCCCCAACCCCCCCCCCCCCGACGATCGTGGCAGGAGGGTGCCCAACCCCTCCTACCAACAGAACCCGCCCCCCGAAGATCGCCGGCAGGAGGGCACCCAGCCCCTCCTGCCGAACCCCCCCAACAACCCCCCCCAAACAAAATGCCCCTCCCCGGACCCTCCAACAGCCCCCTGAAGATCACCGGTAGGAGGGTGCCCATCCCTTCCTGCTGGACCCTCCAATGGCCTCCCCCAAAGATCGCTGGCAGGAGGGTGCCCAAGGCTTGCCTAAGGCTACTACCTAGCCTTAGGCGAGCTTAGGCGGACTTGCAGGCCTCCCTAGGCTCCCGGAGGCACCTTCAATATAGGCAACTTGCTTGGGGAGCATTTTGTTTTTTTAGAAAACGTGTCTCCTGATTGGCTGATTAGACAGCTGTAGGACGTCTACAGCTGCCTACAATCGGGATGCACTTTGCAGAATCAGGGCCATTATGCCCAAATAGGTTCAAGGTGACTTACAGTACAATTAAAGAGATGTAATTTAGTAAAGTTAAAAGGATGCTACAGGAGATACATTTCAAAACAGTTTATGAGATGATGCAAATCATTTGCATGCAAACTTAATAGTGAATCAATCGCTTTTGGAAAATCGGCCAGAGAATCAGCCAACAGTGATTGAGTCGCTATTTTTAGTGAATCTAGTCCAGGGGTGGGCAACGAGGGCCGGAATCCAGTCGGGTTTTTAGGATTTCTCCAATGAATATGCATGAGATCCACTTGCATACAATGGAGGCAGTGCATGCAAATAGATCTCATGCATATTCATTGGCGAAATCCTAAAATCCCGACTGAATTCCGGCCCTCGTTGCCTACCCCTGATCTAGCCATATGTGAGGGAAGTATGTTGAAAAGGGTAAGGTTAAGGTAACTGAAGGAAGTCTCATGGGAGATGATCATGTGAAATACGGGAGAGAGGGCACCGTCAGAAGATTAGCAGTAGATGAGTGAAGGCAGCATGTTGGAGTATAGGGAGTCCGTGTGGAGTTGAGGTATGCAGGGGCTGAGGAAAGGCATGATTTGAAGACAAGGCAAAGAATTTTAAACATCACCCAAGCTCAGATGGGGAACCAGTGCTCCAGGTAGAGGAGAGGAGTAAGTGGGATCCCAGCCTGTCTCCTGCTCATGTGTATAACCCCTTGCAAATAACACAATGCAAGATAAGCACATATATGCCAATATTCCACCTAAATGCTACTCTGTATATATGTGCCATACATATGCGCATAAACGTCAGCATTCAGTTTAGAGAACTGCCCTGATGTGTTAAGAGACCCATACAACTTTGAACTCCTTGTATCCAGCACTCAGCATATGCAGCCACTTCCTACCATTTAAAGCTTTATAAGATTGTTTGACATAGCCCTGTTATCATTATTTCCTCTGAGCCTACGGACATGGCTCTGATTTTGCAATATGTTGATAAGAATTTAAGAATAAGTGAGGGTGGAAAATTCAGAAAAATATATATTCTCCTTCTGTACTTATGGAAAAAAAATTGTTATTGAATGAGGTCTAATGAGCTAATCAGTTCAATTACCTATAATGTAGCTTAAACCTGGAAGAAGATCTACCTTTATGTTTCAGCTACTGGAGCTGACATAGAGGCATCGTGTTCATGCAGCTTTTGTTTTCTTAATGTTTTTGAGTAAGGAAAAAGGAAAAGCCCACGTACTTTGTTGGTGAGTAGCTGGCAGACCTGGGGCACATAGTCAATTAGACATCCTCCACTAGGAAACGTGGGAATGTGAAGTGCAGAGGAACCACCAAGCGCACTGAAAGCACAAGTTAAAGAAAAGTTAGTCCTGTTTTAATCAGGGTAATGTTAGCAAGGCAATTCTATTACCTTTGCTTATCACAATATTTGCATGCTACTTCAGACAAGACTATTCATTTTCTCATGCTTATTATTGCTCCTGGAGTGGATGACATCTAAATGATTACAACTTCTCCTCTGTGAATTGTATTGATCATAACCACAAATGAGGTTAGGTTTAAGCGGGTTCCTAATAGTTTGCTGATGTTGTGGTCTGAAGAAGTTTGGTAATTGCTAACCTATAGGGCGGCAAAGTCTATCTGGCAATTAGCAAGAAAAATTTTTAAATTGGGGTAGATATCAAAGGGGTTTAACTCAATTAATCTGCAGCAGTTAACTGAGTAGTGCACTTAATATCACCGCTAACCAGCCATTCCTTAATCAGTTAAGTAAGGTCCAGGGTTCATAGACAAAACCGCGGAAGACAAAGGTGCGCGCCGACAACTGAGCGCAAGACGGAGGCGCGTGCCGAAGAAAATGACAGTTTTTAGGGGCTCCGATGGGGGGTTTTGTTGGAGAGCCCCCCCACTTTACTTAATACAGATCGCGGCGGAGTTGTGGGTGGTTTGGGGGGTTGTAACCCCCTTCATTATACTGTAAACTTAACTTTTTTCCCTGTTTTTAGGGAAAAAGTGAAGTTTTCAGTAAAATGTGGGGGGTTACAATCCCCCAAACTCCCCACAACGCCCCCACAACGTGGCGCGATCTGTATAAAGTAAAGTGGGGGGGTTCCCCCCCACACACCCCCGTCAGAGCCCCTAAAAACAGTTATTTTCTTTGGTGCGCGCCTCCGCACTGCGCTCAGTTGTCAGCGCGCGCCTTTGTCTTCCGCGGTTTTGACTTGACACCAAGGTCCAGGGGCGGAGTTTGGGCAGAGCTGCAACTTAGCTGGTTAGCGGTGATATTTGGTCCACTAATTGGCTAACTGAGAACATAAAATTAGGACAGCAAAAAGGCTGTCCTAACTTTGTGAGCCAAGTAACTGGGCACTGGCCAATATTCAATCCAATGTGCAGTTAATTTTTAGGTCACAGCTCCAGCTATTGATGTTTTTTCAATTGCGCAGAGTTTTCTACTTGGACCAGTCCATTCCCATACTTGACCACCTTAGGTTTTAGGATTTGATCCATGTTTTTGCATTAGGACTTTCAGGGACCCCTGAGGAAGACAGGGTCCTTAGTCCCCATTTTTTGGGGTCTTTGACATTTCATCATGTGGATTGACTGTATTTTTAATAAAGACCTGCATCTTGGACATCGTCGTCTCCACAGTGCTTTTGTTCATTTTTAGGTCAGCACACAAGCCTGGATCTTCCGTGCCAGAAGCCAGGCATAAACTCAGGGTTAGTTCAGCCTGTGCTGTGAGTGGATTACAAAGCCACCTACCACAGTAGGCTGGATATAACCTCTTAGCATCAAGTTCAGCCACAGACCTGGAACTTACCCTACTGAAAATCACCTGATTTTACTGATATTCAGATTGTTTTCAATAGAATAATTTGGAAAAGTACTAAACATATTCACAAATGGATCCTACTAGTACCAGGAGATATTCAATGAAGCTAACAGGTAGCATATTTATACAGCTCTATAGTTCAATTGGTGAAAATGTTTTTTCATTCAGCACACAGTGAAACTCGAATGTGGTGAAAGGCATAAATGTACAGTAAGAAGTTTAAAAAGAGATTAAAAATGTTAGCCATATGGGAAAGCTACTGTTTATCCCTGAGTATATGACAGCCTCCTATTCACTCAAGCAGCAAAACTAGACAATCAAATCTCCAATCTACTGATAACAACTCCAGACTACAGGACATTCAGAAAATAAATAAAGACTATATACTCTTCAAGAAATCCCTGAAAAAGTCTTAACACTATGAGTACCTTCCTTCCTCCCATCTTCTTCCTAACCCCCTGAATCAACCTGATCTACTCTCTACTCACTCTGGAAATGGCCAGAGATCTTTTGTAACCCACCTTCTATAACTCTTTTGTAATCCGCCTTGAACCGCAAGGTAATGGCGGAATAGAAATCTCTAATGTAATGTAATGTAAAAGTATGAGCAGAGGATTGGATCTATTCTTTGGGATCTAGTCAGGTACTGGTGACCCAAATTGGCCAGTTTTGGAAACTGGATGCAGGTCTTGATTGCTGGAATAGTCTTCCACTGGAGGTGATTGAGGCCAGCAGCGTGTCAGATTTTAAGAAAAAATGGGATTGGCACGTGGGATCTCTTCAAGGAGGGAGTTAGGGGGTGGGACATTGGTATGGGCAGACTAGATGGGCCTTGGCCCTTTTCTGCCGTCAATTTCTATGTTTCTATGTCTTGATAGCCTTTCGGTTTGACCCAGTAGTGCACTTCTTATATTCTTATGATTTCTTTAAAATTATTTTAAAACATTTCCCAGTTTTTAAGCCAAGACCTGATCACAAATATACTGCTCTTTTCTAAGGGATCTTTATTTGACTCCTAAAAGATATTTTGCATAAAAATTTTGAACAAGGTTTTGTCATTAAAGCTCATATTTGTAAGTTTTAGAGATTTTTGACATTCTGACAATAACGAATCTATACAGTAATTTTCAAAATCTGACAAGACAAAATTTCTGAAAGCTACTATCCTTCCCAATTGCAAACAAACATATAAAGGGTAATTTTATACAGGGTTTAAGAGGATAACTAGGCACCTACCTGGGCACTATTTTATAAAGAGGATTAGCGCCTACTTATCTTTATGAAATACTAGTGTAAGTGGCAGAAATTGTGCCTACCTTGCAGATGTGGACAATGACACGTGCCATACTTGGTCAGACCAAAGACTCATCAAGGCCAGTATCCTATTTCCAACAGTGGCTAATCCAGGTCACAAGTATCCGGCAAGATCCCAAAAGACTAAAACAGACTTTATGCTGCTTATCCTAGAAATAAGCAGTGGATTTTCCCAAGTCCATCTTAATAATGGCTTGTGGATTTTTCTTTTAGGAAACTATTCAAATCTTTTTAAACTCCTGCTAAGCTAACTTCTTCTACCACATTTTTTGGCTGTTGGGAGCTTTGATGGGACTGTCTGTAGGTCTTGATAGAGACCTTTAATTTTGTTGCCAAAATATGTAACAAAATCACTGCAAACAAGTTGCGATTGGGAGGTCTGGGTCGGTTGTGGGGTTTGCAGTAGACTGTTTACTATTTTAAATAGTTGCTTGGTTGAATTTGCAGCTTGTTCATTGTTTTCAGAGAAATATTGTTTTTTGGCTGTTGCTAAGGCCTGGCGGTACATTGCCATGTATTTCTTATTGTTAAGCCTGTCTTCATCTAGGTGATTTTTTTGCCATTTTCTTGTCAATTAACTTTCTTAATGTTTAAGGCAGTTCTGAGAAAAACCACTGTAGAAAACAAAAGGAATTGACCCCCAAATATCCACAAAGAAGAAAATCCAGAGAAAACCAAAAAAACTCTGGAGTGACGATGTTCCTAAATGGACTTTATTTGAAAGTTCCAAAGTTCCAAAGGTACACTGAAATCATCCACATAAAATAATTTCATCCACATAAAAATAAATCATCCACATAAAGGCCTAAAGGACCTAGTCCGCTAGGGATACAGGACCCAACACTTCCGGCTCACCACACAATTGTTTCCCACAAATTCACCTTTATAGGACCCCCAGGGACCCCTGAAGAAGACTTTTTGTCGAAACGCAGACCGTGTTGGGTCCTGTATCCCTAGCAGACTAGGTCCTTTAGGCCTTATGTGGATGATTTATTTTTATATGGATGATTTCAGTGTACCTTTGGAACTTTGATACTTTCAAATAAAGTCCATTTAGGAACATTGTTACTCCACAAAAACCACTGTAGAGCATAGGACTTTCATTCTGGCAGCATTACTATTCAACTGATGGCACTGTAATTTTAGCATCTTATATTCAGCCTTAGTTCTTTTTAGTCAGAAAACTAGGCAACAGCCTTTCCATGCCATAGTTTAACAGTTGGGGATTCTATCATTAGGCATGTAGATAGCTAGCTAGCTGTTGGACATAAGGAATACTTGGTCATTTGCCTACCTAGTGTGAAGGTAGCAGACCTCAAGTGTCACCTAGATAAGATTTTAGGCAGTACTGGGAAGAAGCCAGCTCTCTTGGTATACTTGGGTACCAATGGCTTAGGAAAACATGAGGAAGGGCTTCTGGAAGCAATATTTAGGCTCAGGTAGAAAACTGAAACCAGAACCTCCAGAGTAGCATTTTTGGAAATATACCCATTCAATACACAGGACCCAAGAGACAGGCAGAGCTCTAGAACAGAGGTGTGCATGGGGAAGGGGACAACGGGAAACCCGTGGGAATCTGCAGGGATGGGAGGGGATAAATTGAAAGTGAACAGGAATGGGAAGAGTTGGGGACCAAATTATGCTCCATGCACATTTCAACTTTGCAGTCTTGGAACCTCCCTGCCCCTCCCCCCACCAACCTAACATGGCTGCTCTCCACCATCTACCTTTAAAATCAGTCCTTGGCCCTGCAGGCCAGCAGCCTGCACTGGGCATTTCTCTCTGATTTGCCTTCTGATGCAACTTTCTGTTTCAGAAGGGGAAGGCCAGGTCTGAGGGAAAGGATGTGCAGGCTGCAGGTGGAGCCTTTCTATATGGCTGCTGCTGGCCTTCAGGGCTGAAGACTGACTTTAAAAGTAGGCGGTGGGCAGGTGGGAGAGCAGTCACACTGGGTCCGGGAGGGGGAGGTGATGCTGGACCATGTGGGCTGGGGGAATGGGTGGAAGAGCAGCTGCGCTGGATCCTAGAGGGGAGGGTGGTGATGCCAGACTGTGTGGGTGGAAGGGAATTATAAGAAACAGGACAGGGCCAAAATAGGAGGGAGGGAAGGAGGAAACAGGCAGAGAAGCCCCTGAAGGAGGAGGGAGAATTGGACATGGGGGTAGAGGGAGTTGGAACTGAGGCCAGAGGCAGGGAGGGAGAGAGTTGGACCTGATGCCAGAGGCAGGGAGCAGCGAGGGAGAGGGAGAAAGAAGACAGACCTAGGGGTAGGAGAAAGGAAGACATTACAAGACCTGTTAAATTCAAATTGGGGATGGGAAACAAAACTATAGGTATCAATAATGACGGATACAAGGTGGGGATGGAAATGAATCAACTGGGGACAGGTGGGGATGGGGACAAGAATATGTGCCCATACACACTTCTTCTCCAGAGTCTCAATGTGTGGATGAAAAGAAGGTGCAAGGAGGAGGGTTTTAGATTTTTTAGGAATTGGGCAATGTTCTGGAAAATGAGGAGTCTCTTCTGGAAGGATGGGCTCCAGCTTAACCAGGGTAGAAACAATCTGCTAGCACCAACACTTAAAAAGGAGATAGAACAGCCTTTAAGAAACGGAGGGAAGGCCAACAGTTACCAAAAGTGCATGGTTTGAAAACAAGTTATCTTTGAAGGATAAAGGGAAAATAGAGTATCCCAATAGTGAGGTGCAATAAGGCCATAGAAAACCAAGTACCTTTAAATACAGAGCGGACAAACTTGAAAGATTGCAAATGCACTGTCAACTATTGAGCCAGTTGTTAATAGGAATGAAAAACATTGTTTGAAGTGTCTGTATAAAAATGCTACCAACCTAAAAATAATATGGAGAATTAGAATATATTGCACTAAATAAAGACATCTCTGTGACCTGGTAGAAAGAAGATAATCAATGGGACACTGTCATACCAGGATACACATTATATTGTAGTGATAGAGTGGATCTAATTGGTAGAGAAGTAGCATTATATGCTAAAGAGGGCTTTGAATCAAAAATACAAGGAGAAGGGAGCCACACAATTAAGCTACTAAGTAGTAAATTAAAAAAAATCAGAACGTGTAATTAAACTTTGGAATTTTTTGCTACAGAATGTGGTAAAAGTGGTTAGCATAGAAGAGTTTTAAAAAGGCTTGGACAAGCCTAAAAGAAAAGTCCATAATCCATATGGACTTGGGAAAATATGCTGATTATTTCTAGAATAAACAGCATAATGTCTGTTGTAGTCTTTTGTGATCTTGCCAGGTACTTGTGACCTGGATTGACCACTGTTGGAAACAGGATACTGGCTGGGCTTGACAGTCCTTCGGTCTGTCCCAGTATGGCATTGATCTTAACAATGCTACAAATTCAGTTCCAAGTTTTAATCATGGATTTAAACAAAGAAGCCAGTTTCTATTAAAAAATACAGTAGTTTAGTTGACCAGATGAAAAGCAGACAATTACCAACGCAACAGAATTTTTGTCTGGCCAGAAAGGTTTATCTGTACAAATATTAAGATAGAATGAATCACAATAGTGGCCTGATGAAATTAAAAATTCCATACCAAAATTTGTGATAAAATCTTTCAATTTTTCATCCATTGGCATTAATATAAGACGAATAGAGTGCCTGGCTTCATGAGCGGCCAAGCAGCTCATAGAAGCTAATTTCATAGTAAACATGATGGACAGGAAATACAAAAACTTCAAAATAAAGGTTAAAATTCCCATGAATAACAGGAGTCGTTTTGGAAGACCTGTGTGGCTTTTACACATATAAATAGCAGCATTTATACATATAAATATGTTTAAAAAGACTCTTTTAGAAAACTGCTATTGACGTGTACAGTTTTGAAGTGTGCATGTTGTGGGGATGCTCTGGGTTGGCAACACAAGCATACTTTACCATATCTGGATGCCAGCACTTATACATGCTCCAAGACAGGTGTGTCAGCTAATTGCTTATTTAGACCTAGGTTTTGTACCAGAGACTGAGGAGACAATTATGTTTACATCTCAGGGCTTTAAAACCAATTCAATTTTTTTTTTATTTTTTTTAAGGGGAAAGTTATTTTGCTTGGCTTCTTAACTGGCTCTTGCTGAATGCCCAGTTTAGTAAAATCTGGCACTTTGCATATAAGTGTCATCACGTTCATAAGATGCAAAAAATCAACATTTACACATTCAGAACCCCAAATGATACCACACCTTTTTTTTTTCTTTTTAATATGATCCTCTGTAAAATGACTGTTGCTCCTAGGTGTGTACTTTCTGGTGTCCTTACCTGTACATATATTTTACAAATGGCTCAGCATTTAGGAAGCTCTTTGAAAAATATACTCAGGAAAGTGTGTGCTTCCTGGATAACCCAGTTCTTACCTAGATACCCTAAGCAAAATTGTGCTTCACATATTCTGGGTACTGGAACCTGGAGTAGTGCTGGGCTAAGCTCTTCAACGTCAATTGTAATATGCAAGAATGAATAATTTTGTGTGCTTGTATTTAATGGAATGCTTATTTTAACATGTAGTATTAGTCATATCGGTAGTTTTCAGAACAGCCTACCGAAGCTGATTATAAGATGCATCACTGTGAGAGCTCTAATGACTCATAGAAATAACGACAGCAATGGTAAATATTAAGCATACTTACTAGAACTGATTGTTGTAGCGTTTGTACTGAATGAATTGAGTAATTTAGGTATCTTAGAAGATCTATCACTTAGGAAAGACTGAAAAGTTTCTAAATAAGGTGAAAATCGTTTGTTTTTTATATAATTATTTTAATTTGGATTTTTTTTTCTATTTTTGTATCTTAATTACTATTCAAATGCTGAGTTTGATATAAATATAAAAAAATGTAAGTAAAAAAAAAAATAAAATTAAAAAAGGTTAAAGAGCAAATAAAATTACTGCACTTGAGAAAAGCTGCCAACTCGTTTAATTTGGTTGCCCCCAAATCAACCTCCTCTACTCTTTTTTTCCCCAAAAAGGACCAGAAATCTTTTTGTCAAACACCCTCTTTAACTCTTTTGTAATCCGCCTTGAACCACAAGGTAATGGCGGAACAGAAATCCCTAATGTAATGTAATGTTTTTATTTATTTATTATTTATTTTTCTATACCGTTCTCCCAGGGGAGCTCAGAACGGTTTACATGCATTTATTCAGGTACTCAAGCAGTTTTCCCTCTCTGTCTCTCTGGCTCACAATCTATCTAATGTACCTGGGGCAATGGGGGGATTAAGTGACTTGCCCAGGGTCACAAGGAGCAGCGTGGGTTTGAACCCACAACCTCAGGGGGCTGAGGCGGTAGCTTTAACCACTGCACCACACTCTCCCCTAATGTTGTGTGCCAATATGGTTTCCATGGTGATCATATAGACAGAGGTGGCAGATCTACATAAATCATGATGATTTACAGTGGAGAACACAATCTAGTGATGTTTGGTGGATATTATGTAGGTTACAGAGTCAAAAATATAGGATAAAGTGAAAGGGGAGATTCAGGAATAATCTCATACAATACTGTATTTCTTTATGGAAAGGGAGGTGGATGCTTGGAACTGCCTTACAGTGTAGGGTGGAGGTTAGTATGTGAATTTAAGCAGCATGGAATAAGCACAGAGGATCTCTAGATGAGAAGAAAGGACTGTAGAGCCGAGCGGTTGGTGTGGATAGGCAGGCTGGCTTGGATTTTTATATGCTGTCATGATCTATGTTCTGTGATTTATTCCAAGTGTAGGAACTCATTAATTAGGAAAGGAATGGAAAACAAAAATGAGAATGTTATAATGCTTTTGTTTTGCTCCATTGTGCGACCGCAATTCGAATACTGTGTGCAATTCAGTTATTACATCTCAAAAAATAAATGAGGCAGAATTAGAAAAGATAAAGATAAGGGTGACAAAAACTATAAAGGAGATGGGAGGATTTCCCCTATGAGGAAAGGCAAAAGTGGCTGATGCTTTTCAGTTTGGAGAAGAGACATCTGAAGGGAAATATGACAGAAGTCTATAAAATACTGAGTGGAGTGGAACAGGTAGATGTGAATTGCTTCTTTACCCTTTCCAATAACTATTAAGACTTGGGAACATGCAGTAAAGTTACTGAGTAGTAAATTTAAAACAAAAACTTGAGAAAACATTTCTTAATTCAACATGGAATTTGTTGCCTGAAAATGTGGTGAAAGCAGTTAGCTTAGCAAGGTTTTGATAATTTCCTAAAAGAAAAGTCCATAAGACATTATTATTAAGATGGACTTAGGAAAATCTCCTGGACCCCTACCCCCCCCCCCACACACAAAGATAATTGACAGGAGGGATGCCCAGTCCCTTCTACCGGTCCCCTTCTGAAGGGCATGCCTCTGACCCCCCCCCCCCAAGCCCACCTGGACCCCAGATTACCTTGTGTTAAGTTGGCTGGCTGGATGCTTCCTCCATCAATCCAGCAGGCCCACCATTGAAAGGCAGGGATGCACCAGGGAGGATCCTCAAGCCCTGACTGGCCTAGGCACTTAAGGCCTTTCCCATAGGAGAGGCCTTAGGCACCTGGGCCAACCGGAATCTTAGGCCTCTCTCCCAGTGCATTCTGGGATGCGCTGGGAGTGGCCTAAGATTCCAATTGGCCAGATCCTTTAGGCCACTCTCATAGGGTGTTAATGTTGCTGGCTGCAGCAGCACAGTCCTGTAATTTATTTATTTATTCATTCATTCAATTTTCTATACTGTTCTCTCAAGGGAGCTCAGAATGGTTTACATGAATTTATTCAGGTACTTGAGCATTTTTTTCCTGTCTGTCCTGGCTGCCTCATAATTTATCTAATGTACCTGGGGCAATGGAGGGATTAAGTGACTTGCCCAGGGTCACAAGGAGCAGTGGGGGTTTGAACCCACAAACGCAGGGTGCTGAGGCTATAGTTTTAACCACTGTACCACACCCTCCCCCCCAATTTAATGGGCATCATGCTGATAATCCCTCAGTTATTCATTCTATGTCCATATCCGACACATGCCAACATACAAGTAGTTGGAACATTATAGGGCCACACTATCTTCAAGGGCCATAGGCCTAATTTTCAGGGTAACCATACTATGCAAAAGTTAGCCTTGCTTTTAGAACAAATGTATATAAATGAATATTCAAGACAAACCAAAAGGGAGAACCAACAAAAATCTGCAGTAAAGCAAGCAAAACCAAAACAAAGAAAACTGCAGAAGCACGTACAATGATGCAGGCTAAATTTATTATATCAAAAGATTGGATGCGGTTAATTATTATTAACCGCATCCTATCTTTTGATATAATAAATTTAGCCTGCATCATTGTATGTGCTTCTGCAGTTTTTCTTTTTTTTAGTTCAAATATTTTATTCAGTTTTCAATAACAGAACAAATAAAATAACATCAAGATCAAGTTCCATAAAGCAATGCATCAGTAAAGTGATTGGTATAGACAAATTCCAATATCTGACAGCGCATTATAAATCTAGGAAAAAGAAAGAAAAAAGTAATAATAAGATCCTAATATTTAAGAGAACTTAGGAAAATAAGTAGTAATAAATGACTGCTTGGCTAGCAAACTCAAAATATATGAGTTAGTTATCTATCATACAATGAAATAATTCTACATTAATCGGTACAATAGTCTAGAAAAGGCTGCCATATGGTATTTATTTTACGTAGTGACCCTTTCCGTTCCGCTGCTGCTAATTCAAACTTGGCAGTAAGGCAGACTTGATTCCACCAAGCTGTATAGGATAATGAAGAGGAGTTCTTCCAGTTGGATAATATCTGCTTGATAGTAATAGCAATTAGAGCCTTGAGTAATTTGGCTTGAGGTTCAATAAGCGAAGACTTAAGTCCATGATGGCCATACATCACAACTGCTAAAGTGATGGGTTCCGAAATGTGCAGTATAGCACTTATAGTACGCCAAATTTGGGTCCAATAATGGTTAATGACGGCACAATGGAAGATCATATGATCCAAAGTTCCAGGGGAGTTATGGCACGACCAGCATTTTCCATCTGATACATTGGCCTGGTGAGCAATTTTGGCCAACTTCAAAGGGGTCCAATATGCCTTATGTAGGAGAAAGAAAAGGGATTGAGTTATAGCAGAGGAGGCAAGCGTGGAATGGGACATCTTCCATACATCATTCCAATCAGAAGTATCCAGTTTCAAGCCAGTGTCATTGTTCCAAATTGAGTGTAAAGTATTGAGTGAGAAAGTATCATGCTTCCTCATGATTTTGTACCATTGTGATGATTCATGCCTGTTAGAGGTAATTTGAGCACACAAGAGCAGAATCTGAGGAAGTTCATCTTGAACCGGTTGTCGTTTTATATAAGCAGAAATAGCTGATTTCAGTTGAATCCATTTAAAGAAATGCGATTTTGGTATCTGATAGGATTCAGCCAGCTGTTGAAACGGAATCCATTTGGAATTCAAGTAGAGTTGACAGAGACGAGTTATTCCTTTGGATTTCCATGCTGAGTTATGGACAGGTGTGTTTTGTATGCGAATGTTTTGATTATCCCAGAGTGGCAGTTGGGTGGTTTCATGCCATTTCGGAGAAAGCAGAGCATCAACATGTTTGATGGCTGTGCAAGTTGATGCAATGATTGGTTTTAACAGTTGAGAATTGATACGACCAATGAAAGGCAGGTTCTCAAGGGGTACGTCTTTGGAAATAAAACGTTCCAGTTGAAGCCATTTGGGTTCTGTGGTGATATCCGTGGTCAAGAGCCAGCAGGAGCCTTGTCGGAGCAGGAAAGCTATATGGTAGTTTTTAAAATTAGGAAAATTAACTCCTCCAGACTCTTTAGTATTTCTCAGTTTTTGTAAGCTTATACGTGGTGGTTTATTGCTCCATAGGAAAGCTGTAAGTATTTTGTCCAATTTAGTGTAGAAGGTAGGTTTCATCAATATAGGTAACATGCTCAGTGTGTAGTTTATAACTGGAGAAATCATCATTTTAATTGTATCCAATCTGCCCCACCATGATAGTTTTAGTGGAGACCAGGTAGTGATGAGAAGTCGGATTGAGTCGAGTATGTGATCCGAGTTGAGATCTACGGTTGCTTCCAAGTCAGATGTGAAATATAGTCCAAGATATTTCAATTTGGTAGGTGACCACATTAGTCCAAGATCATTGATGGATTGACCTACTTCTGGACAGTTTAAAGGCATTACCTCTGATTTGGAGAGGTTTAGTTTGTATCCAGAATGAGTGGAATATTCCGACAACAATTGAAGTAGTGGAGAAATGGAGTCTGGCGTGAGATATAACAGAATGTCATCAGCATACGCTGACAGTTTAATACTCACTCCAGCATAGTCAAATCCTTTGATATGAGATGAAGTACGGATTGCAATCAGGAGAGGTTCCAGAGCTATATTGAAGAGTAGAGGGGATAATGGACAACCTTGTCTTGTTCCTCTGCTAGGATTGAAGGGTAAGGAAAAATATTGATTAGCATAAATTTTATTGGTCGGTGAGGAATACAGTACCTTTACCATGTTAAGAAATTTAGATGGGAAACCAAACCAAGTCATTACATTAAAAATAAAAGACCATTCTACATGGTCAAAGGCTTTTTCTGCGTCTAGGCCAACGGCCACAATTGGGTAATCTAATGTTTTGGCAAGAGAGATTATGTGAGTGAATGTTCTCGTGTTATCACTAGAGAGGCGGTTAGCCATAAAACCAGTTTGGTCAGGATTAATCAGTTTGGGGAGAATCAGTTGTAATCTAGTAGCTAAAATTTTAGCATATATCTTAGCATCTGTATTGATAAGAGATAAAGGTCTATAATTATGTACTTTAAGCGGATCCTTATTGGGTTTGAGTAATACAATAGTGGTTGCCTCTGTAAAAGATCCCCTGATGTCACCTGTGTTCTGCATGTATTTAAATAATTCTAGTAAGTGAGGGGATAATAATTTTCTGAATACCTGAAAGAATTCAGCTGGTAAGCCATCAGGGCCAGGGGCCTTTTTAGTGGACATGAGATCAAGAGCCTCACTAATCTCCTCAATGGTGATATCTAATTCCAATCCTACTGTGTCAGCATCAGTTAAAGTGGTATGAGTGAGATCTTTAAGGAAAGGAACAGATGCATTTGATTGCTGTAGTTCTGATGTATACAATTTGGAGTAAAAAGTGTGGAATTGATTGACAATCTCATTCGGATCAGTGATCAGGGTATCATCAGGGGTATATAGAGCTGAGATAATGGTCTTGTTACGTTTCCCTTTCAGATAGGAAGCAAGGTGATGACCACATCTATTACCATCGGAATAGTATTTAGCTGAAGTCATAAAAATTTGTGAAGCTGCAGTCTTACTTAAGCTAGTGTTATATTGAAATCTAGTGTGTTGAAGTTGTTTGAGTGTCTGGATGTCACTAGGATTCGCTTGGTGTATAGTCTCTAAATTTTTAAGTTCAGATTCAAGAGCAACTAAGTCTTTATTTAGAGACCTTTTCATATGAGCATTATAGGAGATTATTACTCCCCTGATATATGCCTTGAACGCATCCCAAATTGAAATCCAATTACTATCCTGAGGGGAATTAAACAGAAAATAATCTTGTATTGCTGCGGATATATGCTCGCAGAAGCTTCTATCTTGTAAGAGAGATGAATTGAATCTCCATGCTCTCTGTGGAGAAGGTGGTTGTAGATTAGTTAAAGATAGAATGACTGCAGCATGATCTGATATGCTAATCGTTTTAATTTCAGATTGGAGTATGGATTTAACTAAGGAAGGACTTATTAAGAAGTAGTCAATCCTTGTATAAGATGAGTGGGGGGCGGAGAAAAACGTGAAATCCTTTTCATCAATGTGGGTTATGCGCCATGGATCAGTCAATCGAAATTGGGCAATAATATCCTGTAGGCATAACCATGTCTTAGATTTTTTATGTTTATAAATGGATTTCCTATCTTTTGAGGGGTCAATGATTAGATTGAAATCTCCCCCAATTACAAAAGGGATGTCTTGATAACAGTTAAGCTGATCAGCTATGTTAGTGAAAAAGGCACAGTCATCAGTATTGGGTCCATATAGGTTTAAGAAGTGTATTTCCTGTGATTGTATACTTAATTTTGTAGAGATCCACCTGCCCTGATTGTCAGTAGTATGTGAAAGTATTCTAATATGGTTTGAGTTTCTAATAAGAGTAATGACACCATTTTTTTTGTCTACAGCAGGGGAAAAAAGTGGTGGATATGCCCAAGGGAGAGTGAGTTTGGCAGAAGATGTAGCATCTAAATGAGTTTCTTGGAGAAAAATTATATCAGCTGATAGGGAAGATATGTAGTTTAGAATTTTCCTAGCTTTGATGGGATTGTTCAATCCTTTAACATTTAAAGTAACACAGGTGAAAGACATGAGGGGCTATAAGACATAGATTAAGTATGTGTGAACCAATTGATATGCGTAGAGCAAGCCATACAATCTGTTGACATCTGAATGTAATACAAATACTAGCCAAGCAGTCAAAAGGAAAAAAAAATAAAATGAAACTTAAGAATCGCATGTAATGAGTGAACTAGGTAGTTAAACACGGGTCAGTGAGCCAGGTGGAATAACAGAGCACCACCGCCCAGCAGAATCAAACAAGTTTAAATTTCAATATCCCTGCATTAAATGTGGGACATAGCTATACAGGTAAACATCCCGTAAGCATACTGAAATGAACACACAAGGTGAAATAATACTGCTAGATAACATTAATACAAGCAGGCTTTAGAACAGTCACTAGCTTCAGGTACAATCAATTGTACTCGGGATCAAGCTTTCTATGTATTCAGCCAGTTCAAGAGGGTTAGTAAAATCCTTGGTGTGGTTATTGTATGTAACCCTAAGTCGGGCAGGATACATCATGCCAAACCTGGCACCCAGTTGCTTCAATTTGGGGCGATATTCCAGCAGTTGTTTTCTAAGTTTGGCTGTTTGTTTTCCCAAATCCGGCACAAATAATAGGGTATTGCCCTCGAACTTAATCGGCGCTTTAACACGCGCCTGCTGCATAATAGTCATGACTTGTGTGTATCTCAGGAGACGCACTACTGTCGGCCTGGGGTATTGGCCGGTTCCATGTGGAAGTGAGTTGGAGGGAACACGGTGCGCCCTATCGATTTCAAAGGGTAAGTCAAAGTTAAGATCAAGTATTTTCGGCAGGTTCGTATACAGAAATTCCGACATGTTACGTCCCTCTCGAGATTCAGGGATCCCGAGGATTCTGAAATTATTCCTCCGAGATCGATTACTGAAATCCTCAAGCAAGGACTCTAATTGCGCTATTCTCTTTGATTGCCTGTGGAGGTCTTTTATATTATTTTCAGCGACAGACATCCTGGTGTCAGTCGCTTGTACCTGGAGTTGCAACGCTGCGATGTCTTTTTTAAATGCAGCCAGTTCCTCTTTAATTTCTTCGGTGTCGGCCTTGACTTCCGACCGCATGGCTCTTATTTCCTCCAGTATGGTTTGTGAGGAGGCTTCGTCGGCCTTGGATGTTGTCGCTTTTTGCGGCGAAACCGGGTCCGTGTTACGGCGCTTTCCAGGCTTGGTGGATGCCATAAGGGTTTAGGGCACTGTTTGTACAGCGTATGCCGAAAAAATAAGGCTAAAATTGCAGGGGAAATCGAGTCAAGATAAGATTCTGCGGGAGCTGCGTCGCTATGCGTCCACCATGAATCGCGCTCACTAGCGCCCCCCCCCTTCTGCAGTTTTTCTTATAAATGAATATTCATTATGGATATAGAGAAAACCATACCTGACTTTGGTTCTAATGAACTATGTATGATTGAAAGCCTCTGCTCTGAAAAAAATGGGGCAAAATGGTCTTAGCATAGCACTATGTATCCCAGGTTTCCAGGCTTGCCCATCTTCATTTATTAGGTGGAGTTGATATCTATTTCTGAAATTGCACTCCCATCTCCAGAGGCAGGCATTGCTTTTACTTGATCATAAACCATCAGCAAAATGTATTTCTATGTGCATACAGTAACAGCAAGACATATTGAATCAGAGATGAAGTTTCCTTTCTATCTCTAAGTCAGGAACGGCTTAGAAAGTTATCCTGGGGTGGGGCAAGAATTAAAGAAAAGGGGAGCAAAACAAAAACATACCTTTCATTGCTCCCCTCTGCCTCCCCCCACCAAAGATCTGACAGCATTTTTCAGGGGAACCCCCTTCAAATTTGCATAAATTTGCATTTCTAATAATCAGCATTTCTGGGGCTATTCACTGCTTTGTAATTAAGAAAATGTGGTTTCATGGATAAAAGAAAGAAACAATTTTATTTAAACTTTCATATTATAAATAAGTAACAATAACTGCAAACAGAGCCTCTAACATTACATTAAAACTAACCAGATTTTCAAAATCATGTCTTCTAATGGTTTGTTAACTTATTAAAAAGGCTCCAATCAAGCAGTAATCTTAACATATGACATGCTATTAGCAGAGAGCAAGCAAACAACATACCAGATGTTATACCTAGATCTTGTTTTTTGGAAGCTATGATTTTAAACTGTTTTTATGTAGCCGGTTCTGTTTCCAGCGATTAAAAAGAATGGCAGGGTTACAGAAGGAGTTTGTGGTCACCAGCTAAGGACTGTTGCGGAAATGATGCACCAGAGTTTTTGGGGGAGTCAGGGAGATATAAAATAGAAAAAAACTCTGCCCCCTAGGAAATGGGGAATGAGGGTTCACGGAGCAGAAGTCCAACAGGAGAAAAGTTGTGTTGTCTTCTGCTCAAAATGTTTTGTCAAATTCATCTTATAATTGAACTAGTCTTTAAGCCCGTTACATTAACGGGTGCTAGAATATATGTCTGTCTGTCTTTCTTTCTTTCTTTCTGTCTCTCTCCCTCCCGCTGTCTTTCTTTCTGTCTGTCTCTCTCCCTGGCCCCCTTTGTCTGTCTGTCTTTCTGTCTCTCTCCCTGCCCCTGTGTCTTTCTTCCTTTCTGTCTCCCTCCCTCCCGCTGTCTGTCTTTCTTTCTTTCTATCTGTCTCTCTCCCTGCCCCCTATGCAGCAGCAGCATTTCTTCCCCCCCCACTTCCCTGTGCAGCAGCCACAGCAGCATTTCCTCCCCCTCCATTTCCCTGTGCAGCAGCATTTCCCCCTCACGCCACTTCCCTGTGCAGCAGCAACAGCATTTTCCTCCCCCCACTTCCCTGTGCAGCAGCCGCAATAGCATTCCCTCCCCCTCCATTTCCCTATGCAGCAGAATTTCCTCCCCCCACCCCACTTACCTTTGCAGCAACAGCAGCAGTATTTCCCTCCCCCTCCACTTCTCTGTGCAGCAGCGGTATTTCCCCCTCCCCCTTATTTCCCTTCCCACTGTCTGGCCTACTCCCTTAGTCCTTTGCCGCCGCCCCCTTCCTTTCCCAAGGTCTAGCCTGCAGGATTAGTTTGAGCCTCAATACATTCCACAGCTTGTTCAACTTGTCCTAGTCGGAGTTTATTTTTAATTTTAAAGGTGCCGCGGTGGCTCCTCTCACAATCGCCGTCTGTGTCGGAAGCCTTCTCCGACGCAGGTGTGGTTCGTGAGAGGAGCCGCTGCAGCTGCTTTTAACTTAAAAATAAACTTCGGCTGGTAGGGCCGTATTTCCTGGAAGGAGGACTGCGTGAGGTGGAGAGCAGGGAGGCCATTGCTTTTCAATTTGTCTGGCGGCCACTAGCACAGCTAAGCGCGCATTCGTACTCCTGCTGGCCAGGGACCTACGGATCATGGATCACGCAGATAAGTGTGCGCATGCACGCTTAGCGTTTTATTATAGTAGATGAAAGAAAAAGTAAGGGATAAGGAGTTGACACATTATGCTGAAAGAACAGAGGCTCTAAAGACAATGCATTGTTACTGAGAGAGTGGTGCACAGCTGCAAAGGGCTTGCAGTGAAAGTGATAGAAGCGAAAATGGAATGAATTTGAGCATACACAACACAGATACAAAGAGACTTTATAGTAGAATAAAGGGAGGGAAGGACCACAGATTGAGATATATGATAGCACAGTAAGCAGACACATGCCAAGCCAGGTTTATTTTTATAAACTGCCTATCACGCAGATTATCTAAGCAGTTTGCGAAGTGAAAAAATTTATACATTGATTATCCACAAAGACACAAACGGTTAACCATAGGAAAAAATATAGGAGAATATACAGAAGTTATAAAGGAATAATCAGGGTGTGAGAAACTTGTTACATATTTTGAAGACAGGCTCTAGCTTCCTATGGTCAAGTGTATTTTTGCTGTAAGTTTTCTATACAGGAAAGTAGGTGCCTACTATACCCTAGAGAATAGGCTCAAGAAAGGCACTTCTCTAAAATATTGCCCTCTAACCCTCTCTTCTACAAAACCGTGCTATGTTACAAGACATGCGGGAACAGACTCAAAGATCTCAATATGTACACCCTGAAGGAAGGGCAGGAGAGGGGAGATATGATAGGGTCACTTAAATAAATACGTGACGTAAATGTGCATGAAGCAAGTCTCTTTCAATTGAAAGGAAACTCGAGAGGGTATGAGATGAAGATAAGAGGTGATAGGCTCAGGGGTAATCTAAGAAAATGCTTTTATTATAGAAAGGGTGGTAGATGCGTGGAATAGTCTTCCTGTAGAGGTGGTGGAGACAAAGCACAGAGAGATGCACTGAATGGCCCACGCTGCTCTCAACGTTCATTCAGGCCATTCAGCGCAGGCCATTCAGCGCAGCTCCCCACACTAGAAACTGCTAGTGCAGTTTCGTAGAAGAAGGGGTAAATGTCTAAATAGTGGCACTACCTTATCTACATAGCTTCTTTTCTTCATTTACATGCCTGGGTGTATTTTGCACTCCTTGCAACAGAAGTCCCTCCTGTTTCTTCAGTCTGGCCGACTATGAGAAACAGCTCACATTTTAGCTGTGCAGTACCTGCCCTTTGGAATAAACTCCCTCCTTCAAAGCATCTGGAACAGAAGCAGCTTAAGATTTCAGTGTTTACCCAGGCCCTTCTTATTGATTAACTGGGTTTAGCAAAGGGTATGTGATTGATTTCTGGCGCCCTGTCTGGAGGTTTGGTTAAAGAGGGTGTGGGAAGTACATTCAGTGCACAAACTCTCTGTCCCTATGAAATATAAGCCCTCCTGGATGAATGGGAGAAATTTTCAGTGGCGATAAAGAGAAGGCAGAATGAGGGGAGGGAGTGGGCCTTTGCAGAGGGGAGAGCAATGAGAGGGTATATTCTAGAGCAGTGGTTCCCAACCCTGTCCTGGAGGACCACCAGGCCAGTCGGGTTTTTAGGATAGCCCTAATGAATATGCATGAGAGAGATTTGCTTATAATGGAGGTGACAGGCATGCAAATCTGCCCCATGCATATTCATTAGGGCCTTCCCAAAAACCCGACTGGTCTGGTGATCCTCCAGGACAGGGTTGGGAACCACTGCTCTAGAGGACAGGGGGTAATTACATTGAATTTCTAAATCAGGGGTCTCAAAGTCCCTCCTCGAGGGCCGCAATCCATTTGGGTTTTTAGGATTTCCCCAATGAATATGCATGAGATCTATTAGTATACAATGAAAGCAGTGCATGCAAATAGATCTCATACAGAAAAAACCAAAATCTTCCTAGCAAGCCCTACCCACAAAATAACAAACACCTCCATAAAACTGAACGGCCTAGATTACCCTATCAACCCCTCCATAAAAATACTCGGAGTCATCCTAGATAGATGCTTAACATTAGAAGACCATATCAATGCCCAGGTCAAAAAATGCTTCTGTACCCTCTGGAAACTCTGCACTATTAAACACCACTTCGACCACCTCTCCTTCCGCTTACTGGCTCAATCATTAATCTTAAGCATATTGGACTACTGTAACATCATATACCTAGGAACCTACAAAAACACCATCAAACGCCTAAGAATAGTACAAAATGCCGCCGTCCGCCTCATCTTCGGCCTCAAAAAATACGACCACGTCAGCCCCTATTATGCTAAACTCCACTGGCTGCCGGTGGAGGCAAGAATCATCTTTAAATTCGCCTGCCTCTGCTTCAAAACCTTAGCAGGCTCCTCACCAATCTACCTATCCGAACACCTTGAAATTGCACGCCCCTCTCGCACACGAAACACCTACCTGTTCTCCTTCCCCTCCATGAAGGGCTGCCTCTACAAAAAATTCCTTGACCAATCTCTAGCATTCCAAGCGGGCAAATGGAACAAATGCCTCTCTACCCTTATCTCCAATTCCCCCCACTATCAAACATTCCGGAGGTTAACCAAAACCTACCTCTTTGACAAATTCCTCTGATCAACGCTCCCTCCTCCCCCCTCCCCTCCTGACCTCTCCCCCTAAACCCTTACTACCTCATGCAACACTGCAATCTGTAACGCTGCTGTATCTAACTATAGCAATTGTAACCGTTCTGAACATATAACCTAACTGCCAAAATAACTTCACAGCATATTTATTGTCAAAAAATGTAAAGGTAACCTGACCGAATTTGTATCGTCCAAAATGTAAACCTAACCTTAACGAAATTGTAACATCGCTGTAAATGTACAGTCTCTTCTTCTGTTAATCGCATAGAACTTCCATGGTAATGCGGTATACAAGAATAAAGTTATTATTATTATTATTATTCATTGGGGAAATCCTGAAAACCCAAATGGATTGCGGCCCTCGAGGAGGGACTTTGAGACCCCTGGTCTAAATGATATGCAAAAGTTTTTATGTTCTTTTGTTCTCTCTCTTGGCCATTGTTAATTGGGTAATGTTGCTAGAGGGTGTGATACTCCAAAGAAAAAATGAATAATGTTTTATAATGCTTGATATACCATATCATCATGATTACAAAGCTATAAAAGAGAGGAAAGGAACACCATCAATTTGAGGAAAGAGAACAAAAAAGTATGGAGTGTTTTAGTGGAGAAATCCTGTATAGGAAGTTGGAAGTCCTGTAAAATGGGCTGGAAGTTGGTTGTTACTCTGTATTATTTACATATACTAGTGTTTAAGCCTGTTACATTAACGGGTGCTAGAATATATGTATGTCTGTCTTTCTTTCTGTCTGTGCTTCTCCCTGCCCTTGTCTCTTTCTTTCTTTATTTCTATCTCTCTCCCTCCCACTGTCTGTCTTTCTTTCTGTCTGTTTCTCTCCCTCTGGCCCCCTGTTTGTCTGTCTTTCTTTCTTTCTGTCTCTCTCCCTGTCTGCTGTCTTTCTATATCTCTGTGGCCCCTTGCCTGCCTGCCTTTCTTTGTCTTTCTCTATGGCCCCTTTCTTTCTCCTCCCCAAAGCAATCCAAGATTGCTCCCTGGCACCCCAGCACACCCCTCCCCCCAAAGCAAAGCACGTTTGCTCCCTGGCTCCCTTTGTCTCTCCCCCCCCCCCTTCCTGTGCAGCAGCATCATGTCCTCCAACTCCACTTCCTTGTGAAGCAACATTTACCTACCCCCACCCCACTTCCCTGTGCAGCAGCATTCCCTCCCCCTTTATTAAAGGTATAGGCACACTCCTCCGGGGCCGATTTTGTACATCGGGCGCCATGGGAGGTGATCGGGGCTATCGGAGGTGGAGCGGCATGCAGGGCTACTTTCGGAATCGGCCGTTTTTGCAGCATCGGATCCTTTGCTTTGGCTGGCCGACTTAGGCCTGTGCGCGTCGTCGGCCTGGAGGAGCCAGTCGGGGCAGTGCTCCCATGCGCAGTGGGTGATCGGCCGTTTTTCGAGCGTGGGTTCTGGGGAAGGACGGCAGCGGCGGCGGCAAACTTACGGGAAGGGAGTGAGGGAGTATTATATACTGCAACTTACTTGGCTTTATCCTTCAGACGGCAAGAGCCACCGCGGCCGACAGGCTCTGCGCCGCCGCACGCATGCGCACTCCTACCTGCGGGTCCCTACAGCTCATGGAAAACGGGAGCACGCAGGTGGGAGTGCGCATGTGTGCTTAGGGCTTTATTATATTAGATATATATATATTCACTAAAAGTGGTTTAAAGAAAAGATCAGTGTGTACAGTGTTTGTTTTACTTAGTATATAAAAATAAAAACATACTGTTTAATCTAATTTTGTTTATATTTTATATGCAGTTTTGGTATTAATATTGTACCTAGGGATTATTTTTTTGTGTTAGGTGGCATATTATGCCAGCATGGAGAAAGTGGTTGATGGCTTAAATGGGGATGCTTCTTGGCGAAACGCTGAATTCACATCAGAGCCCCGATTATTATATTACTAGTCTTATAGCCCGTTACATTAACGGGTGCTAGAATATATGTGTGTGTGTCTGTCTTTATTTCTTTCTCTCTCTCCTTAGCCGCTTTCTGTATTTGTTTTTCTTTCTTTCTGTCTTTCTTTTTCCTCGGCTGTCCACCACCACCCCTTGCCTGCTCCCCCTGTCCATTCTCCCTTCCTTTTACCTCCCCTGTGTCCACCACCACCCCTTCACTGCTCCCCTTATCCCCTTCTCCCTTTGTTTTACGTCCCCCCGTCCAACAGCACCTCTTTCCTGCTCCCCCTGTCCAGCAGTAGGCCTCCCTTCCTTTTTCTTCCCCCCTATCCATCAGCACCTCTTCCCCTGTCCAGTAGCACCTCTTTCCTGCTCCCTCTGTCCTGCAGTAGGCCTCCCTTCCTTTTTCTGCCCCCTGTCCATCAGCACCTCTTTCCTGTCCAGCAGCATCCCTTACCTCCATTCGCGTCTGCCCTTCGCCATCCCTGCCACTGCCGCTGCTTGAGAGGCCCGCGGGACCGAAGGCGGTCAGCGTGTCTGAGGCTTGAGAGGAGGAGTCCTGGTGTCGCGCATGCACACTCCTGCCGACCACTGACCTACAGATCAGAGATCAGGAAACACACGGTAAGAGTGTGCATGCGCGCTTAGCATTTTATTATTATAGATTAAGATAAGTCAACCTAGGCTTTATACTTCATAAAATAAGTTTATAATGAAAACACAGATATTGTGGCTGTTGAGGAGGCTGGCTACGATGTGACTCAAGCTTTACATGAAATATGATGCTTGAGTGTAGCTGCTGAGGTCACTAAAAATATTTATTTATTTATTGTGATTTGAAAAGAAAGATGAACAGAAGAAAGAAGAACGACTGAAAAAGAAGATATTAAATTATTTATTTATTTACTCTGTACTCTATATTGAAAGTGAGTGTGGCAATTGTTTATTATAGTTTATACACTGCTTCACTCAGAAGAAAATACTTTTTCTCTATACTAATTAAGGCCAGAACAGACTGTGATAAATAAATAAACATTCTCTTCTGAACTGAGATATACCACTTATCTCTAATGTCTACAGCATACTTTCTTTCCTTGACTCATTCTAAATCTCATGGATCTGTTCTACAAACTCAAAGGTATCACTTTACAGTACCAGTACATTGCCAAATAAACTTTCATGATCACCCCATAATTCTTGCAGCTATTTCAGTAATGGGGGGTCATCATCATCATTATCTGCAATGGATTTAATTTGTGAGTCACATATTTTGATTCCATTTATTGTTTTTTCTCTGTCACCTACTTCTCATAGGAAAGTGGCCAACTTTCTTTTCTATCAGTATAACAGTGACAAATTTTCACTACAGTTGTAACCAATGGCTAATTTTCATTGCAACAGTAAGCAGGCAGCCTGCCATTCAAATGATAGCCTAAGGAATGCATTCATCTGTGACCACACTGCAATCATGCTCTTCTGAAAACTACCATTAACGACTTCTGCTCCCTGCAAAGCACTCTCCTAACTCAGCTACAGACCCCAAAATATCTAATGCACCCTGTCATGCTCATCCTTTTATCCATCTTACTTGCATTTATTCTAAAGCTACTAATCACATTTTAATAAACAAACATGAGCTCACTCTTGCTGCCAAACTCTTACTGATTTTGCTACAGTACGCAATACTCCTACACCACTTTCCTAGTACCATCTTCCTCTGACCCCATCAGGCTTCCATCCCTGCTATGTTGTGTCATTCAGATTGAGGCACTTTAATTCTCACAGACCTGTCTCATTTCTCTAAGGCTTCATTCTCATGACCTCTGTTGTTGCCTACACAACTTCCTTGGCAGCTAACCAAAATATAAGCAGGACCAACTCTTCCCCCCCCCCTCTCCTGTCACTACTGAGGCTGCAGTATGGCTATAATTTAGTATCCAATATCTCATCAACACTGGTGGCCTACTCCAGCTATTAAAGCCCGTACTCTCTCATTCTCTCACACATACCTTGTCTACTACACACAACCTCTTGCCACAATCCCCTTCATCCACACCCTACACACCAACCCTTCTTCACCATCCCCACCCCCACCCCGGGAGACAGTATGGACCTGATTCTATAAACTGTATCTAATTCAAAGATAGGCACCATTTATAGAATCACTCCTAAATTGAGTTAGGCGCCAGTAGACATCTACAACTTAGGTACCAGTATATTAGTTCAAGATGTTTTTGGCCTAAAATACTGGTGCCTATCTCAATCCACGTCCAAACTCTGCCCCTCACCATGCCTATTTTTTGGGTAGGCATCTCGGTGTAGATGCCTACATCATGCCTACCTGCAAATTGATTTGTTAAAAATTGTTTTTCACTGGCGCTTTTCAATTAACAGCGCCAATTGAATCAATGAAAAAATAAAGTTAGGCGCCTAGATCCGGTAGGTACGTCGATCTAGGCACTTTTAATAGAATCAGGACCTGTGCGCCTGATTTAAGTTTGGGAAGAGAAGACCTACACAAGGAGTAACACCAGCTGCATCCTGGCTGAGATAATATTCAAGTATCTTTCTGATTTCAAGTGAAACTTTCTTTAAATGAGTCCCCTTATTTTCTAATTCTAATCTTATCTGTTTGTTCCATCTTTGCTTACACCCTATGCTGCCTATTAAAATGTTTTGTGCATTGTGTTCACATTGTAATGCAGCACACGGGATCCAGTAAAGAAGCTGCTCAGCGATGAGCAGCAGTGCCAAAGCGTGCTCCTACTCGGTGCCGCTCAGCGGCTGAAGAAACCCGATCTCGCAGCAGCCACCACCGAATGGGTTAGCAGTGGGACAGGAGTGCGGAAAGCTCGCTCCTGCACGCTGCACCTCTGGACCACCAGGGATCGGCAGAGGAGATATGAGGATAGGACAGGGAGGGGGGGACAGGGTGCAATGCCTGACAGGGGAGGGGAGCTGGGTGGAGTGCCTGACAGGGCAGGGCACTTGAATATTAAGCCGCCAGACTTATATTCGAGTCAACCATTTTTCTTCCTTTTGGGGGGGGGGAAATGTGGGTCTCGACTTATATTTGGATTGCCTTATATTCAAGTATATACGATATATCTTTGTCTGAGATATGAGAACCTTACTCTTTTAAAGAAAGTAACCCATTTCTTTTGGTTGCTGTCTGCTACAGCATACCTTCTGTGGTTTAAGAGGGCCGACTCACAATTGGTTTGGTTTCAGATTGCAAATGTTCCTCGCAAACAATAAGATGTACACTAAGAGAAACACTAGTATTAGATCAAATTAAGCACCCTTAGGCTAGAGCAGGGGTAGGGAACTCCGGTCCTTGAGAACCGTATTCCAGTCGGGTTTTCAGGATTTCCCCAATGAATATGCATGAGATCTATTTGCATGCACTGCTTTCAATGCATATTCATTGGGGAAATCCTGAAAACCCGACTGGAATACGGCTCTGGAGGACCGGAGTTCCCTACCCCTGGGCTAGAGTTAAAGAGAATTTAACAAAAGGAATCCTCTCAGTGGATGCAACAAAAGCTGCTCAACAATACCTACTTTGAACAAAAGTCCCCAAGTTTCTTTGCTTTGGCTTTCTGAGCTTACCCTTTGCCTAAGCAATTCTCGGCAAGGATTTCTTCTGTTTTGTATTTGTAGGAACTATTCTTGGTGAATATATGTGACTAATGAGTAGGGTTTTATTTGTTTACCATTACTTTTACTTTATAACAAAACACACTTTCTAGTTTTTCAGCATCATTTATAGACTTTTCCCTCTACAGCTCCAAATACAATCCGTCTAAGGAGAGGGTTTCTCAGCCCAATCTGCAGGACACACCAAGCCAGTCTTGGTTTTTAAGATATGTACAGTGAACATGCATGTAACAAATTTACATGGACTGCTTCAGTTACATGCAAATCTATCCTTATGTATATTTATTGTGGGTATCCAGAATATGCAACTGGCTAAGTGTGTCTCAAGGACTAGGTTGAGACCTTTGATCTAGCAGTATCACCACTCCTTCAATGCTCCTTTACTTGGTAATAATCCTCCCCAATGCAATCTGTAGTGAAGAAGACCTTTTATCTTGCCTGAAGTCCCGATGCTCAAAAGCTCACCATGTGAGTAAGAATGGTTGTAGTTTTACTTGCAAGTTAGCTCAGCTTCCAATGAAGGGTTCTCAGGAGCTTCTACCCTTCACAGTAGCAGCCACCAAGAACCCTAGGCAAATGCATTACAAGGAGCTTGCTACTGTGGTATTAAAATGAGCACTTCATTTAATGCCCACCTCTTACCGTGCAAATATTTTCAGCAGGAGTATTATTCTTGAATTTAGGAGCTGTTTTGTGCACATGGGTGTCCTGCGCATAACAGTTGCATTCTGACCATAGGTATGGGACACGAATGCACACAAAACACGCTCAACAGCTGCATCCAAATTACACTAGAACAACAACAACAAAAAAGACTTCTGAGCTTGCTCCAGCAAAAGAGGTTTCAACTGCAGCTGGAAGTTTTCTTTTTAGGTGTCCTGTTTGCTGCTTACCGGAGCTCAGTGAGCACAGCACTGCACTGTACTGGGCCTGTGCACAAGAGCTGTCCCTAACAATCAGCTCTTGTGTGCAGGCGTTAAGTTTAGTTCCTCCCCTCTTCACTGGGATAATCAGAACAAATAACATCATATAATTTGCATACTATTTGTGCTAAGCATTACCGGAAAAATGAAACTCGCTCCTAACTCAGTATTTTCCTTGTGCTTCTGGCCCTGAGTCTCTACTGTAGTCATTAACTGAGTGGATACAGGAACATTTTCAAGTGGTGATTGATTTATGATTATTTTTAGAGATGCATGACTTCTCAGTAGCTATAGCTGAAGCCTTGATGGTTGGCATAACTACCTACAAACTTTAGTCTTGTTAATTCAATCATTTCTCTGTATTTCACCATAGCATATATCCAATATATTTTCTGTGCAGACATTTCTAAAATTATGACCAAGTCATGGTATCATATATTAACACATGGGTCAATTCTGAAAGAGTTTAACTGGCTAAACTTTGGCTTTTACCAACTTCTTTGAACTGAGCAGCTAAATTTATCACCCTCAGTATATAAGCAGTTAAGAGAGGGATTCATCAATGTGCGGAACATGATGCCCCGTGAAATTCAGCAACTTGTGGTATGTTGCCATATAAGGAAATATGACTCCCTAGTGGTAGTCTCACGAGACTGTCACTAGGGTGCCATTTTATCAGCAGCACCAGAGTGGCCAGGAATGGTGCGGCATTGTTCCTGCCCCCAGATCCCACTGGACAACCCCCTGGACCCCAGCAGATATCCCATGGACCACCATGGAAATTGAAAGTAGCCACTGGGGTGGTTGGGGGGGGGCGGAGAGCCCTACATGTTTTGCATCTCATTACTTATTACTTAAATATTGATGTACTATTTTTGGCCCTGCAGAGTTAGGGCTCTAAGTTGTGGTAAAGGCTATTTACTGCAACTTAAGCTCTAATGCTGCTTGATGAATTCCCCCCTCCCCCATTTAACTACTCAAAACAGGGCAGCTCTATTCTTTTCTCAGTTAGTGCTCTCAGTTAGTGCTGCAGCTGCACAAATATCAACCCTGAATCTAACCAGTCAAATTCATATCAATGAAATTTAGGAGAATTTTCAGTATAATACTTAGCTAGATAATTTTGTCTGAAAATTCTCCTAAAAACTGCCAACCAAAATCAGGGTTATTTTTGCAATTCAGCAGGTTAGTATAAATGGATGGAGTCAATTTTCACAGTCAAAGAATTCCTATAACTGTACTTGTTCAGGAGAAAGGAAGGAGGTTTTGCAGATAGATTTATATATATCCCACATAATGATCTAAGGGTCCCTTTTATAAAGCTACGGTTGCGATTTTCCCATGGCGGTTTTGTACAAGGGATCCCTAAGTGTACTACAAACAGCAAACATAATCAAATACAGTAAAATCAAAACACAGAGAAAAAATTACAATCAAAATTTAAATCCAATAAAAATCAATTTGTAAACATAATAGCTACATTTATGTATCTTTACTCTAAAATACAATCAGAACCTGCTGATCATCTTCTAAACTGTAGAAAGCCTGCTTAAATAACCAAGCTTGTAAGTTCTTTCTACTAGCAAATCAGCAGCATACAATTTGCACAGTACATATTAATATTACATAAAATGGCGGACCACGCAGAATCTTGTGGCACTCTACAAAGTTTCTGTCCCATGTTTAAGCTAAAATCCAAACTGAAAAGAGTCTCAAAGATCTTGAAATTCAATAAATCTCATCAATTACTCAACTATAAGATTCTCAATAGCTTTTACAAAAAAAAAAAAAAAAAAAAAGGGCAATGATGAAATTGAATCCAACTACTAACCTGATTGCTATTCTTCAACAAAGGGCATACAGCTGCCACTTTCAATACTGTTGGTACAATACATTTGATAAAATATTTATTCACTAACAAGGCAATAGATTTCGAAATAGCTTCACCAACAGATTTACCTTAGTCTGTTTGAAAATTAAAATCATACTAATTAGCATTTGAATTCTGAACTTAATCTGCGTCTCAGAAACGTCTGATTACAATATTAATGTTCTGTTTATTTAATATTGCCTCAATAATGAAATCCAACTAATGTTTCCTTGTACTGAAAATGTCATCTTTCTCAGTTGAAACTATTCATGATGACGGTTGGTACAAACATGGATTTTCAATTACCCTCCCCCCCTTACATTATAACATTTTCATTTGACAATGGCTAAAGAAAGTCTACAACTCTTGAAGGCTTGTCACATTTTGTCAGTGCATTGGATTTGGATATATTTAAATAAGTTGTAAAACACTCAACACACTAAGGGGCAAATTCTATAAACGGCATCCCGATTGTAGGCGGAAAAAAGTTGGCTTTGATAAAGGATACAACGTTAATAGCAAGAAAATTAGAGGTTTTGGAAAATGCTCAAAGATATCTTAATTTGCATTTTATAAATTTTCCAAAGCACCCAATTCTATGGACTTATTAAATAAATATATGGAAGATGTTTTGCATATGCACAGGGAAGCTACACCCCCTTTTCTAAGATAGGCTACATTTCCACTTAAGAATGTGCCTGTGCGGGGACAGAGAGCTCCTGGAGAAAATGAAGATTTGTCACGAGACAGTTTAAATCTGACTGGGTTTTATGAATCATCTGAATCTGAAGCAGTGAGCAGTGCAACTCTTTTGGTTACATTTGTGTTTCCTCAGGATTGTGAGCATGTGTTGCGATTGGAGGTTTTTGGGGTTTTTTTGTTACAAAAATACAGAATATATGGGTCAAAAAATCTGGGGGTTTCCAGATTTGACTAAAACAACTCAAGACAGAAGAAAGAAATTTTTTATATTTAGACCTCGGGTTTAAACTTTGGAAGGCACTTTCCAATTATGTTGTCCTTTTAGATGTATTCTGTTTTTTCTACTAATACGTAGATATATATTTTTTTGACCCAGATCAACTTCAGTTCTTTATTGAAGGTAAAGAATCAGATATGCTGATTAATTTCAAAATTTTGCTTTATTCATTCAATGACTCAACAAGTACATGTTTCGGCTCGAATGGCCTGCATCAGGAGTCTTCTGAACGATAGGTCACACTTTGAAGTTTCACAGTTAACGCATCAGCAAGTTGGAATTTGTATATTATATCAACATATAAAGCGTTGGCAGGACTAGAAGATTACTATCCAGCTATAACAGTCACCCAGGGTTCACAACAAATCTAGTTCATCTGCAGCAAGATTCATGGAGGTGTTTATCCTGTTGTTTATGCGTTAAAGCAGGGATGCTTAACTTTGGCCCTCGCCAGGTCAGGTTTTCAGGATTTCCCAAATCGGGGGAGGGGGCACAAGGCCCATAGCCTCCCCAAAAATTGCCCGTCCTGTAGGTCAGGGGGTATGCAGGCTGACCGTTGCCCACCGCCACTACTGCTCCCTGCCCACCGCCGCTGCTCACCGCCATAACTGCAGGAAGGAAAGGGCCAGGCATGTGCAGCGAATGCATGCTGCCGGCTCACAAGCCTCCTCACGTCAGAATTGACGTTGGGGGAAGGCTTGTGGGCCGGCGCCGCTGCACACGCCTGGCTCATCTCTGCTTGGACTTGCTGAAACAGCGGGTAGCAAGCAACAGTGGACAGTGGGGGGGGGGGGAAAAGAATCAGTGGTGGATAGGCCAGGCTTCAGCGTGGCAGGAAGGAAGGCAGACTGGCTTCGGTGGTGGACTGGGAGGAAGGAAGAATCGGCGGCGGGTAGGCCAAGTTTCGGCGCAACAGGGAGGGAGGCAGATTGGCTTCGGTGGTGAACAGGGGGGAAGGAAGAATCGGTGACGGATAGGCCAGGCTTCGGCGCGGGAGAGAGGCAGGCTGACCGGCGCAGGAAGGAGGTAGACAGGCAGGCATTGGGGGAGGGGGGGTGGGGCAAAGGCTGGAAGGCAGTGAGGGGGACATAGGAAGGGAGGAAGGAAGGAGAGAGAGAGAAAGAGAGGCAGAGAAAGACTGGGGGTGGGTGGGTGGGTTGTAAGCAGAAGAAAAACAAAGAGAGAGAGAGGTCTGGACCAAAGGGGAAAGACAGGAGGCAAATGCTGGACTATGGGAGGTGCAGACAGAGGGGGATAGACCCTGAAGAAGAACAGAGAGATGGAAGATCATAACAGAGGAGGGGAAGGGGTTGTAAGCAAAAGAAAGACAGAGAGAGAGGCCTGGACAAAGGGGAAAGACAGGAAGCAGATGCTGGACTATGGGAGGTGCAGACAAAGGGGGAGAGACCCTTAGGAAAAACAGAGAGATGGAAGACCATAACGGAGGAGGGAGACCTGGAACAAAGGTGGCGGTAGGTACAAAGGAGAAGTGACACTGGATCTGGGGAGGGTAAGCAGAAGGAAAAGAGACAGAGACCTGGACCCAAAGGGGATGGGACTGGATTGTGAAAGAAATAGATAAGAAAGAAAGAAAGATTGGATGTACAGTTAGAAGAAAATGTAATTGCTGCATTTCCAGATATACAAAAACTAAAGTGTACACCTGATCTTTTTCTTCAATGTATTACTATTACTCCTCTCAAAGGTGTAGCCTCCAAATGGTATGGGTTACTGCATCAAGTGTTACCGGTGTCAATATCATTGCTGATGAGTGCTTGGCATCCCGACCTAGATATATTGGCAGATGATGAAACATGGCAAGAAGTGTAGACCAGAATGTTTAAGTCTATCCGATCAGCTGCAGTCCTTTAATCTATATACTTTATTTACATTGGGCTCATTGGACTCCGTAGTAACTTGCTAAATTCTCACACAAAGTCTAATTTATGCTGGTCCTGTGAGAAATCTGTTAGTACACTCCCGCACATGATATTTCAATGCTCTCAGCTCACGATATATTTGGAGAAGGTTTGGAACACCATTTCCTCTATATTAAAGATCCAAGACCCATTAAATCTTAAAATTGTCGTTCTAGGACAACTGGGTTTTACACAACCTCTATTGGAGCCTAATTTGTGTTTACTTAATATCCTATTGTTTTTGGCTATCAAAAATATATTGCATTGCTGGAAGAATTTATCTAAGGTAGAATTTATTGCATGGTGGAATACAGTATGTATTACTACCAAGTTTGAAAGTGTAATAGCAGAAAAACATCATTCCACTAGTTCATTCCTTAAAATTTGGAGCCTGGATCAATTATATTGTGCTTTAGACCGTTGACAAATAGTTTCTCAGAATATTTTGTTAAAAGATTATATTGATCACCTCCCCTTAACTTAATTTAATATGTGATGCTCGTTGGAAGCTCTTATATATGTGGATGATTACAAGTATGCCATTGGCCGATAATGTGTGTGCTGGTATTGCCCTGTACACTTATCTTATTCATAATTTAATCCGATAATATTTCACTTACACTGCTTGCGGGTGAAGACGGGGGAATTTATAAAAATGATTTCCACAGTGTACACAAAGGGGTTGATATTCATGGCACTTAACCAAAGAGTGCTACTAAATATCTGCTCTGACCAGTGGCATAGTCAGACCTGACATTTGTTTGGTGGTAGGGGGCCAGCGTTAACATGGGGGAGCACTAATTTTGCTATCTAGCTTGGTATTAACTGGAGCTTATATACCCTAGCCCAGCTCATGTTAAATACAAATCCATGTTTGTAAACACATTTCAGTTTGCAGCAGCTAGATGTTGGAATCAATTTCCTTTAAACATTAGGAAACAGATGCATCCTGGATTATTTTGGAAGTCACTGAAATCATTTTTATTTTCTAAATTTGTAATAGCTAATGAGTAGGTCTCTTTTTCTATCTAGAATTAGATATTTTGTATATTACTGGGTATGCCTAGCTTCTTAATTTTGTGACCTGCATTGAACCTTTAAATAGGAAAATTTGTGGGATATAAGAACTGATGTAATGCAATATAATTTCCTGCTCTGCTTCCCATTCAATTACCAAGTCTATTTTCCTCCCCCCAAGTTCCAGTAATCTGCTCTTTTCTCCCTCTTCCCCAGTCCCATCCATCTTCTATACTCTCTCCCTTCTCCTCCACCCCCTAGAGACACCCATCTTCTACTCTATCCCTCCTCTTCCTCCTCTACCTCTTAATGCCAACCATCTTCTATTCTGTTCCCTTTCTCCCATGCTATCCATTTTCTGATTTTTCCAGGATCTCCTCCTCTCTTCACTATATCAACCTTTATTCCTTCTATTTCCTTGTACTTGAGCCTTCTCATGTGTTACTGTGCTTACCTGTATCCAGCTTCTCACACTCAATTCCCTTTCTCCTGCCCCCCCCCATGAGGGACAGCATCTATCCCCTGCCTCCTCCCAATAGTACAGCAACTCTCTCCTTCAGTAGGTCCAACATCTCTTCCCATCTTTCCTACCCCAAAATCCTCTTACAAAACCCTTCCCCCCTACTATTAAACCATCTCCCATCTACGCTGGCCACCCAGACATACTCCTCATGACTACCCCCTTGCTTTTCCATCTCCTAACCCCCAAAACTATTCCCTCCAAAACTGCATTGGCATTTCCAAGTACCCTTCACTCTCCAAATTTATACCCTGGGACTAATCCCACTCTCAAAATTAGCCCTTACAACTATGCCTCAATGCCTCGACTACTGCCATCCCTGTAAACTATTGTCCTTAACTACCCTATCCCCCAAATCTATCATTCCACAACATTGCGTGTACAATCATCCCCAATCTCTAAAACTACATCACTACAATTACCACTTACAAAAAGAATGCCCCCCCCCTCTGTGGGTCCAGTATCTTCCCCCCTCTCAACCAGTCCCCTCATTCGACACTCTCTTCCCTCTTCCTCCACCAGCTGTGCTCTGGTATCTCTCTTCTGACCCTCCCCACTACGATCTAACATTTCTTTTTCCCCTATCCCACCTCTCCTAATTTTGGTTTCTTTCTCCCTTCCCTCCTACCCATGCTCCAGCATTTCTTTCACTTCTTCCCCCTTCCAACCCATGCTACCGTTACAGCCCTCTGACCTTCCGGTAGTGTCAGCTCAAGGCAGCCTCATCCCTTGCTAGTCCTAGAAGTTATTTCTCTGCAGAACTTCCTGGTCCCATGTAGGCAGGATGCTACAGTCAGAAACCTTTTGGGGTTGGCAGGGGACAAAGCTGCCTTGCGCTGACACTGCTGAAAGTTAAGAGAACTGTAGTGGCAGTGTGAACGGGGAGGGGGGGAGAAGGACTTGAAAGAGACACTGGACCATGGGGAGGAAGGAAAGGAAGAGATATACTGAGCATGCAAGTTGGGGGGAAAGCTAGAAAACTGACACTAGGGGCAGGGAAAGGCCATATCCTGGCTGTCAAGCATTTTCTGGTTAGTATCACGGCAGAAAAAAATGCAAGCAGTGTCTCACTTCCGGCTCACCACACAATTGTTTCCCACGTACTCACCTTTATAGGATCCCCAGGGACCCCTGAAGAAGACTTTTTGTCGAAACGCGGACCATGTTGGGTCCTGTATCCCTAGCGGACTAGGTCCTTTAAGGCTCTTATGTGGATGATTTATTTTTATGTGGATGGAATTATTTTATGTGGATGATTTCAGTGTACCTTTGGAACTTTGACACTTTCAAATAAAGTCCATTTAGGAACATTATCACTCCACAGAGGTTTTTTGGGTTTTCTCTGGATTTTCTTCTTTGTGGATATTTTGGGTTCAATTCCTTTTGTTTTTTGCTAGTATCACAGCAGTCCAAGAGTGGAATCAAGGCAGACCCAGGAGCTGTTGAGGCACTGCAGATATTCAGCAGAGGTACCCAAATAGTTACTCAGTTAACTTACGACAGCAAAAAGGACAGCACTGAATCTCTAGGTCTAAATCAGCTGTTGGTGCACATAGTTTTAAAAAATACTGACTACTACAGGCTGAATACGGTGCCAAAGTAAACAACAATGTATTTAGGTTAAAACACACACATATATATATACACACACATAAGCGATCCCCAAACTCTTACTTGTTTTTATGAGTTGTTATGAAGAAGAGTCTGTTAGATAGCTGCAAGTCACTCGTCCCTTGGAAGCAGAAGACATGAAACTACTTGTATATCTATTCTTGGCAGTTTCTGTACAGACTTCTCTTCTTTCCTTGCTTGCTTGGGGGAGACAGGTGTTTTGGATTTTTGTTTTGGGGTTGGTTTTTTTTTTTATTCCTGTCTCCTGCTCTTCTCCAGTTTCCTTCTTTCTTTTTTGTTTTGACTGAACAATTCATGTTTTATTTTTCTGCTTTATCATCACTTTTTTTTTTTTTTTTTCAAAGCTTAGAGCATTGCTTTGGCACAGCCAGATGAGGCAACCACATCAAATGGAGAGAGCGTGACCACAAGAACAGCCTTGAGATGCCAGACTTTGTTGCCATCTGTACCTTTTTTCCCCTCACATAAGACATTTCTCTCCTAATCAGAACTTAACGGGCAAACAACATGGCCCTGTGGAAAACACTGAAATTCTGCTTCCATCAGCAAGCTACTGCCTAATGATAAAATGATTAAAAAAACAAACAAAAAACTGGTCTTACTGTTAAATTAGAATGTCTATATCCTATTGTGTTCCTTTTGAGCAGCCCCTCCACCATCAAAGCTGAATTTGAAGTAAATGATATGTTATCCTAAGGAGCACTCACTTTACCAAATAACAGGGGACCAAACAGAAGGAGAGGAATGGCCTAGTGGTTAGAGCTACAGGTTCAATCCCAGCATTGCTCCCTGTGACCCCCAAGTTACTTAAACCTCCATTGCCCCAGGTAAAAAAGGTAGATTGTGAGCTCACCATGACAGATAGAGAAAATACTTAGAGTACCTGATTAAAAATATAAGTTGTACCCAACCCTGAACTTCTCCAAGATAGAGCGGTATATTAAACGCCAATAAACAAACAATCTAAAATATAACATTAACCTGGGTACACTGACTTCAGTTTCTTATTCAAAACTGGATATCAAAGTCACAGTTACAAGCACAGCCTCAATACCAGGTAAATTCTGTCAGAAAGCTTTGAAATCTATGAAAATTAGAAACATAGAAAAGTGATGGCAGAAAAGGGCCAAGGCCCATCTAGTCTGTCCACTCTATTGACCTACCCACCCTCCTAGCTACCCTTTGAGAGATCGCACTCTGATGTCCCATTCCCTCTTAGAGATCCGACATGAGCATCCCATCTGTTCTTAAAATCTGGCACACTACTGGCCTCGATCACCTGTGCTGGAAGCTCATTCCAATTGTCAACCACTCTTTCGGTGAAGAAGTACTTCCTGGTGTCGCCATGAAACTTCCCACCCTTTATTTTCAGCAGGTGCCCTCTTGTGGCCGAGGGTCCTCCAAGAAAGAAAATATCATCTTCTACCTCAATACGACCAGTGATATACTTAAACGTCTCAATCATGTCTCCCCTCTCCCTACGTTCTTCGAGAGAGTATAGCCACAATTTGTTTAGCCTTTCTTTGTACGATAGATCCTTGAGTCCCGAGACCATCCTGGTGGCCATTCGCTGAACTGACTCAACCCTCAGCACATCCTTACGGTAATTATGTGACATATATTCATAAATTTATAATACTTAAATAAATAAATAAAATAAGGTAAATTTATATTTTACTTTATAAAAATAAGTCAATTGCTCTTTGTTTTGTCTTTTTTTTTGAGGGGTGAGAGCAGGGCAGGAAAAGTATCTTAATGACAGAGGCTAGAAAGAGAAATGAAGATAGATAGTAGGGATATACATTCTGATGGAGGTGAGGGGGCCTCAAAGGAGGGAGAATGATGAGGGAATCCATCTAGCTCAGTATCTAGCTTCCAAAATTGCCAATCCAAGTCATAAGTACCTGGCAGAATTCCAAATAGTAGCAAGGGATAAGTAGTGGCATACCCTACCTTAAGAACAGATTAACTCTTCCTCCAGTTAACTAGTCCAAACATTTTTTTCAATCCAGATATATTAAATGCTGCTACCACTTCCTCCAGCATTGAGTCTTAGCTGTTCATTGAGTGAAAAAATATTTTCTCCCATTTATTTTAAATGTATTACCATGTAACTCCATATTCTACTCCACTTAGCATCTTGAAGATATGTATCATATCTCTCCCTCCCCCATGAGAAGTCTCTTTTCCAAGATGAAGAGCCCTAACCTCTTTAGCTTTTCCTTATTGTTTTGGTCCCTCTTCTTTGAACCTTTTCTAATTCCACTATATTGTTTTTGAGATACAGTAGTAACCAGAACTGCACACAATACTCAAGATGAAGTCACACCATGGAGCAATACAGAGGATTTGAGTATTTTTCATCTTTTCTATCCTTTCCTAATACAATAAAACCTTGGATTGCAAGTAACTTGGTTTGCAAGACAAGCAAAACATTTGATTAAATTTTAACTTGATATATAAGCAATGTCTTGCAATACAAGTATATACAGTATACACACATCACATCATCACAACTGAGCCGATGGTTCTTCTCTCTCTCTGACACTGCAGGAGTTTAGTGACTGTTCTAAATGAGCAAGGTCTTGCAATACAAGTACGTATAGTATTTTGTATTAAGGTTTTTGGGTTATGGAATGAATCGACTGTGTTTCCATTATTTCCTATGGGGAAATTTGCTTTGATATACGAGTGCTTTGGATTACAAGCATGCTTCTGGAACGAATTATGCTCACAAACCAAGGTTTGACTGTAATTCCTACCATTCTGTTTACTTTTTGAGCCGCTGCTCCACATGGAGAAGATTTCAGCATATCATCCACAATGACATCTAGATATTTGGTGCAGTGACTCCTGTGGTGGAACCTAACATCAAGTAACTATGATTTGGTTTATTCTTCCAATGTTCATCACTTGGCATATGTCCACATTAAATTTCATCTGTCATTTGGATGCCTAGTCTTCCAATTTCCTAAAGTTTTCCTGCAAGTTTTCAGTCTGCATGTGTTTTAACAACTGAATAGTTTTGTGTCATCTACCAATTTAATCACCTTACTCATCATTCCCAATTTCAGATCATTTAATAATAATAATAATAACTTTATTCTTATATACCGCCAACAATCTTGCGACTTCTAGGCGGTTTACAATAAAGAGAAACTGTACATACAGCGAATTACAGAGTATAGCAGTGTACTTCTGATAATGGGAACATTAATGATAATAACAACAGTTCGTATGCTGCAGGGCCTTGAAGTGCCATGCGGCTTACAAAGAATTGGAAAAATTCCATAAATTGAATGGGGTATTCATAGTTTGTGATTGGGGGTTAACAGTTTACAAATTCAGTTTTGGGAATGATATTGCGAAGGGGGCTATTGTCCTGGTTCGTTACCTAGGTGTTTCGAGAACAGGTACGTTTTATAATTTTTATATATATAATATATATTTTTATAATATAATATATATTTATAAATATATTAAATAGTTCTGGTCCAATGCCACTATCCACCCTACTCTACTAAGAGACATGGCAATTTAACCCTACCTTCTGTTTTCTATCATCCAGTTCCCAATTCACAACAGAACATTGCTTCCTATTCCATGGCTTTTTAACTCTCAGTCTCATGAGGGACCTTGTCAAAAGCTTTTTGAAAATCTAAATGCATTACGTCACCTGGCTCACCTTTATTCTGCGTGTTTATTCACACCTTCAAAGAAATAAAGCAAATTAGTGAGGCAAGATTTCCCTTGGCTAGATCCATGTTGACTCTGTCCCATTAAATCATGTTTGTCTATGTGGTCAATAATTTTGTTCTTTCTAATAGTTTCTACCATTTTGCCCAACACTAACGTCAGACTTACTGGTCTATAATTTCCTGCAGCATCCCTAGAACCTTTTTAAAAACCGGTGTTGTGTTAGCTACCCTCCAATCTTTTTGCTGTCCGAGCTATCAAAAAAGGCAAATGTTGAACAGCTATTCCCTTCTAAAGTGGAAAGTATGCGAAGCTAGCCTGCCTTCTGATGCTCTTCTGGTACTTCACTGTTCTGAAATGCTGAAAATAGATCTAGTACAGTCAATTCTCACAGTGAAAAAAATGTTTGCTATTCTTTGATCCAGGAACAATTTGTGAGAAATCAACTACCATATTTCCCCATATATATAGGCCGCGGCCTATACATGGATTTTACAAACCTATGTATGGAGGGTGGCCTAGTTATGGGGCGGCCTATATAAAACTTTTAAACCATCCCCCCACCCCCGGTACCTTTTTAGGAAGCCCCCTTGCTGGTGCATGGCTTGGGTCTCCAGCGGTACAGGGCAGCCACAATCTCTTCGGCATCTGGCCTGCCCCCACACCGCTTGCTGAGTGGCTGAGGTCAGTTCTCATGAGTCCCGTGATTCCCCTGAGAGCTGACGTCAGCCATTCAGCAGGTGGTGCGGGGGCAGGCCAGATGCCGAACAGATCATGGCTGCCCTGCACTGCTGGAGACCCAAGCTACGTGCCAGCGAGAGGGCTTCCTAAAAAGGTACCGGGGGGAGTGATGAATGTAAAAGGCAAGGGAGGCACCGGAAAGCACAGTTACTTACCGTAACAGTTGTTATCCAGGGACAGCAGGCAGATATTCCCACATATGGGTGACGTCACCGACGGAGCCCCGCAGCGGACAGCCTCGAAAGCAAACTTGCTTGAAGATCTCGAACTTTCGAGTACTGCACCGCGCCTGCGCGCGTGCCTTCCCGCCCGAACTAGGGGGCGCATCTCCTGAGAGGATCCTCAGTTCAGATACCTAGCCAAGAAGCCAACCAGGGGAGGTGGGAGGGTTGTGGGAATATCTGCCTGCTGTCCCTGGATAACAACTGTTACGGTAAGTAACTGTGCTTTATCCCAGGACAAGCAGGCAGCATATTCCCACATATGGGTGACCTCCAAGCTAAGTAAAAAGGGATGGAGGGAAGTTGGCAATTTACGAAAAAAGATTTTGCAAAACAGATTGGCCAAAATGGCCATCCCTCCTGGATAAAGTATCCAGACAATAATGAGAGGTGAAAGTATGAACCGAGGACCAAGTGGCAGCCTTGCAGATTTCCTCAATAGGAGTTGATCGGAGGAAAGCTACAGATGCCGCCATAGCTCTAACTTTATGGCCCGTCACTCGACCTTGCAAAGGAAGACCAGCCTGAGCATAGCAAAAAGAAATGCAAGCAGCCATCCAGTTGGAGATGGTACGCTTCGATATAGGACGACCCAACCTGTTTGGATCAAAGGATATGAAAAGTTGAGGAGACGTTCTGTGAAGCTGAGTGCGTTGCAGGTAGAAAGCCAAAGCACGTTTACAGTCCAAAGTATGAAGAGCCGCCTCTCCTGGGTGAGAATGAGGCTTCGGAAAAAATACAGGCAGAACAATAGACTGATTGATGTGAAATTCTGAAACAACTTTAGGCAAGAATTTAGGATGAGTACGGAGAACAACCTTGTCATGGTGAAAAACTGTGAACGGTGGATCAGCCACTAGCGCTTGTAATTCACTGACACGACGAGCAGAAGTGAGGGCGATCAGGAACACAGCTTTCCAAGTGAGATACTTGAGATGAGCTTTGTCAAGTGGTTCAAAAGGAGATTTCATAAGTTGAGCTAAAACAACATTGAGATCCCAAACCACAGGAGGTGGTTTAAGAGGAGGATGGAGATTGAGAAGTCCTTTCATAAAACGAGAAATCATAGGATGTGCAGAAAGGGATTTACCATCCATAGGCTGATGAAAAGCAGCTATAGCACTAAGGTGGACTCGGATAGATGTAGTCTGAAGTCCAGATTGAGATAAATGAAGTAAATAGTCCAGAACTGATGTCAATGAAGCAGATCTGGGTGGTAAATTATGTGTAGAACACCAAGCAGAGAATCTAGTCCACTTTTGACCATAACATTGTCTAGTTGATGGTTTTCTGGAAGCAAGTAAAATATCTTGCACAGACGGAGAGAATTGAGAAAAGTCTGTTAAAGAGAAAGGTACCAAGCTGTCAAATGTAGAGACTGTAGATTGGGATGAAGCAAAGATCCTTGATTCTGCGTGAGTAGAGAAGGAAATATTGGTAGAAGTAGAGGCTCCCTGGTGCTGAGTTGAAGTAGAAGGGAGAACCAAGGTTGTCTGGGCCACCGAGGAGCTATCAGAATCATGGTGGCATGGTCTGATTTCAACTTGACCAGAGTCTTGAGAATCAGAGGAAATGGAGGAAAAGCATAAAGGAACTGATTCCTCCAGTCCAGTAGAAACGCATCCGCTTCGAGACGTTGAGGAGTATAGATGCGGGAGCAAAATTGAGGCAGTTTGAAGTTGAGAGGTGACGCAAACAGATCTATCTGTGGAGTCCCCCAACGAGCAAAAATTTGGCGAAGAGTAGGAGAATTGAGTGTCCATTCGTGAGGTTGTAGAAGACGACTCAATTTGTCCGCCAAACAGTTGTGTTGACCCTGAATGTAAACTGTTCTGAGGAAGATGTTGTGGAGAATCGCCCACTGCCACAATTTCAGAGCCTCTTGACAGAGGGAGTGAGATCCCGTCCCTCCCTGTTTGTTTACATAATACATGGCTACTTGATTGTCGGTACGTACTAAGATCACCATGTCGTGAAGTAGATGCTGAAAAGCTCTGAGAGCATAGAATATCGCTCTGAGTTCCAACAGATTTATAGGACACTTCCGGTCTGCTTGGGTCCAGAGCCCTTGAGTGCAAAGGCCGTCCACATGGGCTCCCCATGCGTACATTGACGAGTCGGTTGTGAGGACCTTCTGATGAGGAAGAGGGTAAAACAGTAAACCTCTTGAAAGATTCAAAGAGAGCATCCACCAACGGAGAGACTTCTTCAATGAAGGAGTGATGGAAATTAGTCGAGTTGGAGGATCCACTGATTGTTGCCATTGAGATGCCAGTGTCCATTGAGGAATGCGAAGGTGAAGTCTGGCAAAAGGAACCACGTGAACTGTAGAAGCCATGTGACCGAGTAGAACCATCATTTTCCTTGCTGGAACAGTGGAAAGTTGGAAGAATTGTTGGGAAATTTGAAGGAGAGCCTCCTGACGTGGTTGTGGGAGGTATGCTCTCAAATTGATGGTGTCCAGAGTTGCTCCTATGAACTGGAGAGACTGAGAAGGAGTCAGCTGAGATTTGGGAAAATTGATGTGAAATCATAGACTTTGTAGAAAACGAATAGTCTGTTGGGTCGCTGCAATAACCTCTGAAAGAGAGGGAGCCTTGATGAGCCAGTCGTCTAGGTATGGAAATACTTGGAGACCCTGGTTGCGAAGAGCTGCAGCCACAACCACAAGGCATTTTGTGAAAACTCTGGGAGAAGAAGCCAGTCCGAAGGGGAGAACCCTGTACTGAAGATGAAGATCTCCTACTTGGAATCTGAGGTACTTGCGAAATGCTGGATGAATAGGGATATGAGTATAGGCCTCTTTGAGATCGAGGGAGCACATCCAATCCCCTTGATCCATCAAGGAATATAGAGTTGGCAGAGTGAGCATTCGAAATTTCTCTTTGACTAGATATTTGTTGAGAGCTCTGAGATCTAAAATCGGTCGCAAATCCCCCGTCTTTTTGGGAACTAGAAAATAACGGGAGTAGAATCCCGAGTTCCGTTGGGAGAGAGGAACTTCCTCCACTGCTCGCAGAAGAAGAAGAGTTCGAGCTTCTTGAAGAAGAAGAGGAAGATGCGACTGATTTGAAAGACACTCTCTTGGATGGCGATCTGGAGGCACCTGAAGGAGTCGAAGAGAGTATCCCTCCCGTATGATGGTAAGAACCCAGAGATCTGATGTTATGAACTCCCATTGATGATAAAATGTGGACAGGCGACCCCCTATGGGGAGGGGAGAATTTGGAAACAGAGAAATTTGAATGCTCATGTCGAGATTGTCAAAAAGACTGAGCAGGCTTGGTGGCAGCAGGAGTCTGAGACTTTTGTTGTCGTTGTTGTGGAGGAGGCCGACGAACAGGAGGTCTAGAAAAAGCAGGAGTTGTTTTCTGCGGATAGCGACGTGGAGTTTGTTTGAAACCTCTAGTTGGTACAGGTTTAGGTTTTGGACGAATGAGGGAAGCAAAAGAGCGCTCATGTTCTGAAAGACGCTTTGTAGCTGCCTCAATAGAGTCATCGAATAATTCATTTCCTTGACAAGGAAGATTAGCCAATCTATCCTGAAGGTTAGGATCCATGTCCACTATCCGTAACCATGCTAATCTACGCATGGCTACTGCAAACGCCGACACTCTAGACGAGAGTTCAAAGGCATCATAGGAAGCTTGTAGCATGAAAAGTCTTAACTGAGAAAGAGTCTTAAGGATATTTTTAAATTCTGATAGGCGATTGGTAGAGATGTCCGGGTAAAATGAAGATAAAATCTTTAAAAAATGGTTGAAGTAGGACGTAAATATGTAATTATAATTAAGAACTCTATTTGCATCATAGAGTTCTGGTATAAACGACGTCCAAACTTATCCATGGTACGGCCTTCCCTACCAGGAGGAACCGAAGCATAGATTTTGGAGGGATGTGCTTTCTTCAAAGATGATTCTACAACTAGAGATTGATGAGAAAGTTGAGACTTTTCATACCCTTTACATGGGACCGTTCTATAACGAGATTCTAATTTGGATGGGATAGCAGTTATAGAATAAGGAGTTTCCATATTGCGAGTGAAGGTCTGTTGTAGCACAGGAGTCATAGGTAATCTGAGTGACTCTTTTGGAGGATGGGGAAGCTCCATATCTGCTAAGTACTCAGGAGTATATTTTGAGTCTGAATGAAGGTCTATCTTGAGAGCTTGGCCCATGTCAAAGATAAATTTGGCAAAAGAAACTGATTTTGGATCAGATGTTTCCTCAGGAGAACCACTGCGTGATTTATGTTGAACTGAATAGGATGGAGAAGCCTCTCTAGAATATGGTGAAAGGTCTGATTCCAGACGCAGAGTGACCGAAGAAGCTGCACTGTGAGTTGGAGTAAGAGAATGCTTTCTTTTCAAACTCCTGGAAGGAGAAGTAGCAGGTGTACGAGTTACAGTCGAGGTATGTGTAGGACTGTCTCGACGGACTGGCTTCGACGGTGTTCTGGATCGAGAAGGGCTTCGAGTCGAGGCTCGTCTAGATCCATGCTTCGACTTTGACTTCGAAGAACAAGGCAAAGAAGCCTCGGTATCCAAATTCGAAGACTCCCTCCGAAGCTTAGAAGGAACAGGTCTTGAATGCTTCGATCGATGCTTCGGAGGAGGTGAGCCCGGAGAAGACTCTGATGAAGAAATGTTCTTCGGTGTCCGGGATCGGCCTCGGGAGACTGGAAGCTCTGGTTGAGTGACAGGCTGATCAGTCCGAGGCAAGGTCGAGGACGGGACCAATTGAGCTACCAAGGAAGAAATCTGAGTTGTGAGTATAGATTTCAACATGTCCTCTAGCATCGGCACCGAGACAGAAGATTCTGACCTCGTAGGTGCAGCAGTACGCTCCGAAGAGGGCGACCTCGAAGGTGAGTATTCCCTTATCTTGGAGGTACGCTTCGAAGGAGGACGTGCCGAGGACTCTGGTGGCTTCTTGGATACGGCACCTGAAAGAGAACTCGGAGACTTACCCCCCGTAGAAGACTTCGTGGATGGCGTCGTCTTCGAGGTAACCGAGGTAGCATAAGTCGAGGCCTTCGAGACCGAAACTCCAGCCGGAGCCTGGGTCGAGGCCTTCGAGACCACAGGTGTCGATGTCGTCGGAGTCGAAGCCTTCGAGACCGGAGCAGCCGCTACGGTCGAGGCCGGGTCCGAAGATTGCTCCATGCCGAAAAGTTGAAAAAATTGAGCACAACGTCATCGAAAGGCTCGAGGAGTAAGGGTGAAGCAGCGATGACAATCTTCTGGAGAATGAGAAGAACCCAGGCACTGTAAACAACGGCAGTGGAGATCGGTGACAGAAATCACCCGATTACACTGTCTACAACGTTTAAACCCGGTAAGAGGCCGGGACATGGAAAAAATAAAGTCCGTGTCGAACTAAGGAGCCTAGGCCTAGGCCCAAAGCTCGACGGCCGAACAGAAAAAGAAAAACAATATGTTTTTTTTTTTTTGTTTTTTTTTAGAAAAGAAAAAGAAAAAGAAAGAGAAATAAGCACAGCGACCGACTTTTAAAATAAAAAGAAACAGCCGCGGTGATGAGAAGGCAATTGCTGCAGAGCAAGAGAACGTGTCTTCTTGTCTCCGCGGAAATAAACGAACTGAGGATCCTCTCAGGAGATGCGCCCCCTAGTTCGGGCGGGAAGGCACGCGCGCAGGCGCGGTGCAGTACTCGAAAGTTCGAGATCTTCAAGCAAGTTTGCTTTCGAGGCTGTCCGCTGCGGGGCTCCGTCGGTGACGTCACCCATATGTGGGAATATGCTGCCTGCTTGTCCTGGGATAAGATAAGCTGCGGCAAATGCCATGGGGCGGCTTATCTTCTGGTTTTTAAACATAGGTCACCCTTTTCTGCAGCACATACATAGGTACGGCCTATGCAGAGGGGCAGCCTATATGTGGGGAAATACAGTAGAGACTCAATATTTCTACTTACTTGCTAGATAAGTGGCTTTTAGAGTCACCCACCAGAAACAACCCACTGCTATTACTTCTGCTTATCATTTCTGCAGTGCTATTAGATGTATGCAATGCTATACACTAAACATGTATGAGTCAGTCCCTACTTGACAGAACAATCTATTCAAGACAGACAAATAGGACATATAAGGTAATAGGGACTTATTGTGGGAATGATTAAAATAGACATGGGTACTCAACAGGTAAATAAGAGTTAGGAATTAAAAACAGCCTCAAAAAGGAGAGCTTTTACCCTAGATTTGAAAATGTCCACAGATGACACTTGACTTAACAACTCAGGAACTGTCTATTCCAGGAATATAATACAGCAAGATAAAAGGAAGAGTCTAGAGTTGGCAGTAGAGAAAAAGGGTACAGATAAAAAGAGATTGCTAATGCTTTGGTTAAATTTCATAGATTATTAGTGATAGGGGATATAAATTTGCATCTTGAGGATACTAATAATAAGGATATCTCTGATTTTATTTCTCTTCTCCAGTCATTGGGTTTTTCATTACCATCTATCACTCCTAATGAAAAAGGTCACTCATTGGATATTGTCAGCTTTCTAGACCACACTACCCAAAGGACATCTATTGCTGACGTCCACTGGCAGCAATCCTTTGGACAGATCATTATCTCGGTGAATTTTCTTTACCTATTTTCATGTCCCATATCCCGGAAAAATCTCAGCAGAAAAAAAACTATCACGTTCAGAAAGAAAATACACCCAGAACTTTTCTGGTCGCAAGTTCTAGCCTCTCTCCCTCATTCACCTAGAGAACATTCTATTGATGACAGCTGGAATAATTGGAGATTTCTTACAGAATGCACTCATCAATCTCTGGCACCATTAATCTCCAAAACAATCTCTTATGCTCAGAATGCACCGTGTTTTCTACCCGTTCATAGAGTCATAAAGCAAAACTGTAGGAAGCTAGAAAGAAAATGGAAAAAAGTCTCATTTAGACACAGATAAATTAAATTGGAGGAATGCAATCAGAAAATATAATTTAGAACTAAGGAAAGCGAGAAAAACTTACTATGGATATAAAATAGACAAGTCTGATGATCAGAGCAACATCCTATTCAAACTTTGGTACTGTCTGATCAGTTCAAATTCTAAATCTAATCAATCTCTATCTCCCTTATCTGATGTTCTAGCTTGCTTCTTCCAAGATAAAATTACTCTTATCAGGCAATCCTTTCCTGCACTAGATATTAGATATTTTTCTACATACTCTAAAAAAGGATCTTGCAATGGAGATCCCAGCAGATCATTTCCGGTGCTCTTTCAATCCAGTGTCTGAACTTCAAGTTTCTAAATTGTGTGAAAAGATGAGAAAGTGTAAATGCTCTCTGGACCCTTTTCCATCATATCTATTTGCTAGTATTCCCTCACAAGCAATAATTTGGTTGACTACTCTTTTGAACTATTCACTGGAAAACGGATACTTTTCACATTCCATGGGCAAATAACTCTCACCCCTCTTCTAAAAAAAATAGATCTAGATCCTACCATTTCCTCTCATTATCGACCAATTGCCAACATACCTTTGTTGACAAAAATGATAGAATCAATCATTGCTAGTCAACTTACTAACTATCTTGAGAAATTTTCAATACTTCAACCATTTCAACATGGATTTTGTTCAAATTTCAGCATTGAAACCTTGCTGATCTCCCTACTTTCAAAAATTCAACAATTATGATTACAAAATAAATATGCTATTTTGCTTCAGTTTAATCTATCTGCAGCATTTGACGTAGTGCATCACGACATTCTGCTTTATTTACTTTCAGACATCGGTCTCTATCAGGCTGTCCTTGACTGGTTCTCCACATTTTTATTGTTTCATTCCTAGTCAGTTAACATTAAAGGTGACACCTCAAAATCCTGGCGGCCCCCTTGCGGCGTCCCTCAGGGTTCTCTGCTCTCCCCAATGCTGTTCAATCTCTATATGACTACATTGAACCTTTATAAGTTGTCAGCTTGGGAAACACTGTTCACCTATGCGGATGATATCTTTATATTGATTGAGATTGATTCAGATTTCACCAATCTAGCCTTTAAAATAAATCATTGTATTTCTAAACTCCAAGCCTGGGCTGTGTCTGTCCAGATGATGATAAATGCTGCATAAACAAAACTTTTAAGGCTAGACCCAAAATTGGACTGTCTTCCTCCAACTGTAACTTTGGACTCCAGGGTCTGCCTGCAGATTGAGTTCTCTTCCAAGATATTGGGAGTTCTTATAGACTCTTCTCTTACTTTTAAGGATCAAATAAACTCTCTTGTTAAGAAGTGCTTTTTTAGCCTTTGAATGCTGAGGAAGGTCATAAATCTTTTCCACCAATAACACTTCTCTGTCCTGGTCCAATCTATTATATTATCCCGGCTAGATTACTGTAATGCTATCTATCTCGGCATAACAAAGACCTGCCTTCAAAGACTCCAACTGATACAAAATACCGCTGCAAAATTAATTTTTGGAAAAAGTAAATTTGACCATGTGTCTCCTTTGCTTCTAAACCTTCACTGGCTTCTGGTCCATCTCAGGATTCACTTTAAATGTGCATGTATACTTTTAAAATTTTATATGGTATCTTCATCCCTCTTATCCCTTTATAATGGAATGCTTGTAGATTCTCCTATGCAAGAGGCAGCCAACAATTCAAGCTCTCCCTTCCTTCAGTGAAAGGAATCAAAGGAGTCAAGAATTTCAGTCAATCCTTGGTTTTCAAATTTTCTCAACTATGGAACAAACTTCCTCTTATTTGAGGGGTCCTGGTCCTTTTCAACTCTTTCATAAATCCTTAAAAACTATATTATTTGCCAAACACTTCGGAAATCAGTCATATTAATATTTTCTGACTGTTACTTTTTTAGAATTTTTTAGTTACTGTTAATCGAGTCGAGCTCCTTTCTGGCTGAAGACTGAGTATACAAAGCTAAGTTTTAGTTTAGTTTCCTTGGTAATATATTTTCTAGTAAATAGGTATGTCATTCTGGATGGACGGGTAATACCCCAGTGCTTGCGAGTTGTGCAGAAGGAATCCACTCCAGCTTTTGAATCCCTCCTCCTTCACTAGAGGACTCTGCTGCCCCCTTCAGTTTATACCAAAGAAGGCGATAGTCTCATTTAAAAACACATGTGAAGGAGAGGTACGGGGAAACTCCCTGAACTACAATTCTGTTCTGAAAACACAACAAACATGTTAAACAATGCGCAAAACAGCAAAACAAATATGCCAACAGAAACTTTTATGGAGCTCAAATAATACCCCAATGAGTTATAGCAACAGATAATTCTTCATACCCCTAAGGTCTGACTGATATCCAAATTTCAGTTTTGGATTTGAGCTTTCTGATTGAGACAGTAGGCAGCCGCATGAGAGATCTGACAAGGTGGGGCTCCAGAATGACACACCTATCTACTAGAAAAGATATTAGTAAAGAAGGACCTAATCTCTTTTTCTAGTGCAATAGGTGTCATTCTGGATGGATGGGCCATACAAAAGCAATCCCAGAAATCTAGGTTGGGACCATTGCACCAGCCTGTAATACTGAGGACCCAAAGACAGAGTCCTATCTTGCTGCTACTGTGTTTCCCCGAAAATAAGACCTAGCATGATTTTGGGGGTAGGTATTAATATAAACCCTACCCCTGAAAATAAGCCCTAGTTGCCAGCAGCAGCAGAGCTTCCCCCTGCCTGCCGCCATGCCTCCCCCCCATACTGACCCATCTCTCCCTCCCATCCGAACTGTGAGACAGGAATACCTTATAACAGCGTGGGCAGCAATCTACACAGGCTGCTTCACGGCCTTCTATCTCCTGGGCATTCCTCTGCCGCATCACTGATGATATCATCAGCAATGCGGCAGGGGAATGCCCGGGAGATAGAAGGCCATGAAGCAGCCTGTGTAGATTGTTGCTGATGCTGTTATAAGGTATTCCTGTCTCGCTGTTCGGATGGGAGGGAGAGATGGGTCAGCGAGGGTGGGGGGGGGGGGGTGCGCGGCAGCGGCAGGCATATAGAAAGATGCTACACGGGGGGATGGAAGGAAAGGAGGGATAGAAGCTGCAAAGGTTCTGCTGCACAAGGGGATGGGTGAGAGGGGAGGAAAGATGCTGCACATGTGGGAGAGAGAAAGGAAATAGGAAGTATTGGAGGAGGAGGAAGGGAGAGATGATCATTACATGAAAAAAATAAGACATCCCTGAAAATAAGACTTAGTGTCTTTTTTTTAGACCCCAAATTAATATAAGACAGTGTCTTATTTTCGGGGAAACACGGTACATCCACTCTGTAAAAATATATGTAGAGTGGACCAAGTCACTACCCAACAAATCTCCTCGGAGAAGACCCCCTGAGCTTCTGCCCATGAAGAAGCCACACTTTTACTTAAATGCACCTTTACAGATACTGGTAACTGCTTTCCACATGCAATATATGCTGATGAAATGGCATTATGGATCCATCTGAAGATTGTGGCCTTAGAGGCCAGTGCGCCGTGTCTAGCCTGACTAGTAAGCACAAAGAGATGGTCAGAGAGCCTGAACTCATTGGTGACCTCAAGATATCGGAGATGCACTCTTCTCACATTCAACTTTTTCAGAATCTGGTCCTTCTTCTTAGAATCTGTGGACTGAAATGCCGGCAATCTGACTTCTTGATGGACATGGAAAGCCAAAACAACGTTCGGCAAAAAGGATGGAATGGTGTGCCTCTGTGAATTTGAAACAGCCTGTAGCTCCAAGTCTCTTCTTGCTGAGGTAATGGTCACAAGCATCTTGAGTGTCAGATCCATTAAAGATGTTTCCTTCAGCAGCTCGTATGGAGCCTGGCTGAGCTTGCAAAACCATTTATTTTTTCAATTTTCTATACCGTTCTCCCAGGGGAGCTCAGAACGGTTTACATTAATTTATTCAAGTACTCAAGCATGTTTCCCTGTCTGTCCCAGTGGGCTCACAATCTATCTAATGTACCTGGGGCAATGGGGGGATTAAGTGGCATGCCCAGGGTCACAAGGAGTAGCATGGGTTTGAACCCAGAACCTCAGGGTGCTGAGGCTGTAGCTTTAACCACTGTGCCACACTCTCCCCATGTTAAGGTTCCATGAAGGGAACGGGTGTTTTACCGGGAACCTGAGATACAATGGCCCCTTTAAGAATCTGGCTATGTCAGGATGAGACGCCAATGAAGCCTTTTGGTCTCGAACCCTGAAACAAAAGTCCCGCCACTTGGAATCTGAGGGACGCCCATTGTCAAGACCAGCCTGGAGGAAGGCTAACACCATGGAGATCAGAGCAGAGAAAAGCTCCTCCTTTTCCTTAAGACACCATTGCTGGAAAGTTTCCCATACCTTAGCATAAGCAGAGACCATCATAGGCTTTTTGGACCTGAGCAGAGAAGCAATGACTATCTCAGAGTATCCCTTGATGCCAACACCACATGCTCAAGAGACATGCTGTAAAAGCAAAGCAATCTGGATCTTCTATGACCACTGGTCCCTGAGAAAGAAGGTCCGGTTATACATGTAGTCTTAGACTTGAGCCTGTCTGAAGATGCACTAGGTCTGCATACCACCGTCTGCATGGCCAGTCTGGAGTCATGAGAATGACTGTTCCCTGATGACTTGCAATCCCATGGAGAATCTGGTCTATCATGGGCCATGGAGGAATCAAGAACAAGAGCTCACTCTTGGCCACGGCTGGACCAAAGTGTCCAGATCCACACTTCTGGGCTTAGATCTTTGACTGAAGAATCTGTCTGCCTTCTTATTTCTTGATGTGGCTATCAGATTGAATGTTGGGTGACTCCAGCGTTGAACAATGGCCTGGAAGGCTGCTGCAGACAGCGTCCACTCGCCTGGATCCAGTGTCTTTCTACTGAGGAAACTGGCTTGGACATTGTCCACTCCCGATACATGTGCCGCTGAGAGAGCTGAAGATGAAGCTCCGCCTAGCTGAACATTAATCAAGTTTCCATACTCAGCTGCACTATTGGTGCCTCCCTGGCGATTGACATACACCGCTACTGTAATATTGTCCAAGAAAACTCGAACTGCTTGTCCCTACAGACTCTTCTGCAGTCTCTGCAATGCCAGTCAAATGGCTCAAAGTTCTAATCTGTTGATTGACCACTTCCTCTGAGAGGTCAACCAATGCCCCTGGATTTCGTGCCCAAAGCAGTGAGCCCCCCAGCCAAACAAGCTAGCATCCATGGTCACAATTACCCATGAGGCAATTCGGAGGGGCATGCCCCTTGTCAACACCTGTGGGCAGAGCCACCAGTCCATACTAACCTGGGCTTCCGGTGCCCACAGAAGAGACATCTGCAGGGAGTTCGATTGAGGTGACCATCGTGATAGCAACATGCTCTGGAGAGAACATATGTGAGCTTTTTCCCAGGGGACCACGTCTATTGTGGCTGCCATGGAGCCTAGCACTTGGAGGTAGTACCACGTGGACAGAGCTGGTTTGGCCAGCAAGCTCGTTATCTGAGTGCAAAGCTTCTGTCTGCATGCTTCTGGTAGATAGACACAACCTTTTGCCATGTTGAAGAAGACCCCCATGAATTCCAGGGATTGGGATGGAACAAGTTGGCTCTGTCGGAAATTCACTATCCAACACAGGCTCTGCAGGACCCAGACCACCTGAGCCACTGCTTGTTCTCCTTCTGGAAATTACGGAGATCTGATCAGCCAGTCGTCCAGGTATGGATGAACCTGCAAGCCCATCTTGCCCATCTTGCACAGATGGGCAGCTACCACCACCATCACCTTGGTGAACGTGCGAGGTGCTGTTTTCCAGGACATGAAATTCAGGAACCTTCTGTGGTTTAGAAATATGGGAATGTGCAGGTAGGCCTCTGTCAAATTCACAGAGGCCAGAAATGCCCCTGGCGCTATTGCCTCTATGATTGATTGTACTGTCTCCATATGAAGCATGGAATTTTCTGTGCTGCTTTGTTACACATAAGATCCAGAATGGGTCTCCATCATCTGAGCCTTTCTTGGGTACAACAAAGTATATGGAGTATCTGCCCGAGTCAAAATCTTTAGGCGGCACAGACTCTATGGCCTGAATATCTAATAGCCTCTGAACTGTAGCTGCGACCTTGGTTGATTTCTCTGGTTGCCCAGCCAGGGAGTCCACAAACCAGTTCGTCAAGGGCTGGGCAAATTTGAGATTGTAAACATTCTGAATGATCTCCAGTACCCAACTGTCTGACGAGATCTGTGCCCAGGCCTCCACATGGTCCAAGAGCCATCCCCCTATCATCAGGGGAACTGCTCCGAACATGGCATAATTGTGCTTTCTTGGAAGTTGTAGCAAAACAAGATTTAGAGGTTTGGTTCCACCTGGAATCTAAGAATCTCTGTCTGCATCCCTGCAAGGATCTTTGAGAGGAGGCTCCTCCTAAGTACAGCGAAAGATTAGAGAAACTGGGCCTCTTCTACCTCGAACAGAGGAGATTGAGAGGGGACATGATCGAAACATTCAAGGTACTGAAGGGTATAGACTTAGTAGATAAGGACAGGTTGTTCACCCTCTCCAAGGTAGGGAGAACAAGAGGGCACTCTCTAAAGTTGAAAAGGGATACATTCCGTAGAAACATAAGGAGTTCTTCTTCACCCAGAGAGTGGTAGAAAACTGGAATGCTCTTCTGGAGTCTGTCATAGGGGAAAACACCATCCAGGGATTCAAGACAAAGTTAGACAAGTTCCTGTTGAATAAGGACATACGCTGATAGGGCTAGTCTCAGTTAGGGCGCTGGTCTTTGACCAGAGGGCCGCCGCGTGAGCGGACTGCTGGGCATGATGGACCACTGGTCTGACCCAGCAGTGGCAATTCTTATGTTCTATCAAAAGCACCTGGAGCCACAAAAATTAGACCACTCAGAGCCTCTAGAGGTTCATGGTCTACTGACAGGTAGAGAAGATTTCAGCTGACGATCTGCCATGCTGGTCATGAGATCGTCTAGCCCATTTCCAAACATTTGTTCCTTGAAAGGAAGACTGCTGAGGGTAGCCTTAGAGGTGGAATCTCCTGCCTGCTGCCTGATTCAGAGCATTCTGTGGGCTGAGGTTGAATAAGCCAAAACTTTGCTCAAACTCTGATGATGTCATAGAGAGTATTGGCTACATAATCCACTCCAGCCAATAGATGCTGGGGTAAAGGTTCGCCCTCTGCCAGCTGAAGTTTCAGAAACTTGGTATGACAGGTGTGTGCCACAAAGGAAGCTGCTGAAGTTGCTGTGTTTCCCAAAGCCAATGCTTCAAATTGTCTTTTAAAAATCACAGCCAATCTGCTATCCTTTATATCCTTTAATATCACGCCTCTCTCACTTGATAGGGACGTGTACTTGGTTACCTGCGCTATCAAGGAATCTACCTTGGGGTAAGTAAACAGCTGCTGACACTCCTGTGCCATTGGATAGAGCTGAGCTATTGTCTTGGCTACTTTAAGGGACCCTTCAGGAACATACCAATGCTCAAGTGACCAATACATTGATATCAGGATGTCAGGGAAATGAAGAAGACTGGGCTCTCACTCCGCTCATTATAAAGAAGGGGGCAGAGGGGACTTACTGGGAGTCCAATTTTAACTCCCGCAGAGAGTCATCGATAAGCACATGCACCTGCCTGTGACCCTGCATCTCCTAACAGGGAGGGCTCGCTCTATGATTGTAAGGGAATAGAAATATACCCTTCATCCTCTGAGTCTCTCTCAGAAAGGCCCACCACATCCTGGTGAGCCTCTGAATCTTAGGCAGATTCGCCCTGGGAGCCCAATCCCCCTTGTGCACCTCCTGGTGCTCTGCCATATACCCCTTTGAGATTTTGGCTATACAGAAAGGATCTCCACATTAGATTGACAAATTCCAGAGAAAATGCCATGTTAAGCAGCATGGAATCTCCTTTAGATGACTTCAGCTTGCGAATCTTGGGCTTTGCGGCTTCTGCGCCCCTGCATTTAGGATGATCACCATTCCAGGGCTCTGGAAGGGATTTACTCCCAACAGACCCACCAACCTTTCCTCAGCCCTAGAGAGCAAAAGGGAGGCTAAGCTGACCACTCCTGACTCCCTTCACATGCTGCATGGTACATGGCACAAGGGTGCTCTTCAGGCATCCATCCAGCACAAACATGAGGAGCCTGATGACTCCACCCTTGCCAGTTTTGAAGCAAAATGAGGTGATTTGAAGCTTCTGGAGAACTTTAAAAAAAATTGGGAAATTTAAGATTGCTGCCTCGGCAGCATTTTGGAGCAAAAAAAAAAGGCTCCAAAATGCTTTCATCAAAATAAACCCCCCAGCAAATTTTAGGATTATGGAGGTGGTGAAACCTAAGGGAAGGGGCAGAAACTTTAAAAAAGGTTTTAAAGACACCCCCCGAACACACACACACAGATTTTCCTCATAGGTTGTAACAGCCTTACTCACTGTGATGGAAATATGCTGCAGCCTGCCTCAGCTCCAAAGGAAGCTAGATCTGGGAGAAAAAAAATCACTGCCTCACAACTGTTCTTCCAGCACTGAACCTTCAAGCTGCCAGTTTGACTGAGCCTCCAATCCCTGTGAACTCCAGCACTTTGCGAGACCCCGCTGAGCCCCCTATGGATGCCTAACAGCCTGTGCTTTGCAGGCTGGCCAACAGGTACCACTAGGAATCGGCCTGTCAGCTGTAGACCTCAGTCTGCTTCTCCTCTATGAAGGCAGAGCTGTACCCTCAACTAGGGAAGCTTTTAGCACCGAAATGAGTAAAAAAAAACAAACCAACATAACCCCAACAACAACACAAAAGGATCAAAATAAACTGACACAAATAAAGAAATAAGCAGAGCAGATTAGAAAGACTCCTTCAGGCTCATGTGCAGAAGGAAAAAAATTAAGGGGGCAGCAGAGCCCTCTGGTGGAGGAGAGATTAAAAAACCAGAGTGGATTCCTTCTGCACGGCTCGTGGGCACTGGGATAGTACCTGTCCATTCAGAATGACATACCTATAAGCACTAGAAAAATTTATTTAGATATTCACACACTTGTCTTTGTTGTTCTAACTTCTTTACCCTTCCAAGAAAAATTATTTTGGTTATGCTGCAAACCACTCATCTGCAGCTAATGTGGCATACTCAATGCTTGAAAACTTTCTTCCCTTGAGGTGTTTTCTTTAGGTTAGGAAGGGGCCAAATCAGGTGAGTAGGCTGGGTGTTTCAGAACTTCAAAGTGAAGATCTGCCCATTTCTGCTGCATAATGGTCGCATTGTGAGGAGTGGCATTGTCTTGAAGAAACAAGATTCTTTTTGAAAGCTTACCTCGACATTTGGAGATCAGTTGCTGCTTCAGTATGTTGAGAAGGTCAACATAATACTTTGTCATGGTTGTTACACCCTTTTCCAGGTAATCTATTAGCAAAATTCCATCTTTGTCCCAGAAGACAAATGCTACCAACTTGCTTGATGACAGGTAGAAAAGCTGATTGTGAAACTTAGAAGGATGTTTGGGTGCATAGGAAAAAGGAGGCTATGATGCCCCCTGTATGACTCTGGTGAAACCTCATTTAGAATATTGTGAACAATTCTGGGGTTCACACCTTCAAAAAAGGATGGAGTTGGTCCAGAGGGCAGCTAAAATGGTCAGTGGTTTTCATCATAAAGTGTATGGGGATGGACTTGAAGATCTCAATATGTATACTTTGGAAAAAAGGCAGGAAGAGGGGAAATATGTTAAAGATGTTTAAATACAGTGGTGGCACTTCTGCTGTGACTTCCGGCCATGAAACCTTGCTTGGTAGGACCTTTGGGACCCAGGAATGGACTTTAAGAATGGCATTATGGCGATTCCAGCAACCAAATGAGCTCCATTGAATCCAACTCTCATTGATAAAGCTGCAACTGGAGCTTTATTTTGATTGTCAATTGGATTTTTTGTTCTGCCCCTGGTCTGCAGGTTTTGGCACTAGAGGGGTACCATATGCCTTGTGATGAAGTTTTGGCACTTTATTATTATTATCACAAACACTTAAATTGAGTTATTATTGCACACGTGAGCACTCCTATGATGGTGTGCAGCTGGTGCACCTAGCGTTGCTGGCTTATTTGCAAGCATTAGCACTGTTCTTTTGAGTGGTGCGTGGGAGCTTACAACCTCACACTGAGGGCACTCACTTACACTTATTAAATTTCTTTAAAAATAAGTTTTTTAGTCTTGCTGTTTTGTCACAAGACTTATGGTATCTCAGGCAAGCCCTACCCTCTAATAATGTATCTTCTAAATACCTATGTGGCATAAATGCAAAGAGGTGAGCCTCCTTCAATTGAAAGGAAGGTCTGGAATGAGGAGTCGTAGGATAAAGATGAAAGGGGATAGGTTCAGAAGTATCCAAAGGCTCCGATTGGCCCAGGTTGCTAAGGCCCCTCCTATGGGTGGGCCTTGTCTGGGCCAATCAAAGCCTCAGGCCCCTCCCCAGTGCAAGAGGGGAAGGCCCACCATTTTGAAGAGGCGGGACAGCTGGCCAGAGGGAATAGGCATTCCTCTGGTCAGCCATCTAAGTACGGTAAGGGAGAGAGGGTGGGGTTCATCGGAGGCCGGGGGGAAGGGGTTGCAGAGAGTGGGCATCTGCTGCTGAGGGGGTGTCGGGGGTATGTTGCTTGCAGCGGAAAGGAGTGAGCATATCTCTCGCTGCCAAGGGGGTGTCGGGGGTATATTGCTTGGCAGTGGAAAGGAGTGGGCATCTCTTCTGCTGCCGGGGGATGTATGTGTGTGTGTGTGTGTGTGTGTGTGGGGTGCGTTTCTTGGCAGCAGGAGAAAGTAAGCATCTCTCCTGCCGATCTTCAATTTGGGGTGTTGTTTTTTTTTGTTTGTTTGGTCTTGTTTTTTTATTATTATTTTAATTTGCATGGGGGCCGGGTCTGACTGTCAAACCTTACTTTCCTGTCAGTGCCTGAGCTAATCAGTAAGTAAGGTAACGACAGCTCAGGCCTCTCGGTAAATTTTGGCTGCAAACATGGCACAATGAGGTTAGAGAATCACTTGGCGGTTATAGAGAATCGCTCAGAGTGATCATTTTAATATTAATGACCTCATGGAAGTATCGGAGACTGCTAGAAAACTCAGAAAAGATCTCGGTAAGTCATTTTGATAATCCGCTGCTACAATACTTGCATGCTAAACCGGCTGGAACTGGTTTAGCGAGCACGTTAAAGGCAGATTTTAGTTTTGAGAATCTGCCCCTCATTCTACTGTGACCACTGCAGGTGGAAGGAAAGAAGACAAATACATTGGAAACAGCAATTGTTTTCTTTATCTCTGGGCTCTGACAGTCTGTGGGGAAAGTAAATAATTACTCTTCGTTTTTCTAATGTGTTACACAATGAACCTATTCATAACTAGATTAGCCAAGTCTCGAAAAAAAAAAATAATAATAATAATGTACAAGTTAAAGACTGCTACCTCATATCCTCCTAACCATAAATATTCTCCCCAGCATATAAACTATACAGTACTGAAGAAAAATTGCTTCGAGATAGGAAAACCCCCCCCCCTGGGTTTTCACTTTTGTGATTACCAAGGCTCCTGTTTTTCTTGTAAACTGCTCAGTCCTGCATAATATTTTCTTTGTTAAAATATTTTTGTAGCAAAAATGTTGCTATTTTTACATCAGCCTTAAAGCAGAGAGTAAGAAAACACTGGGCAGTTGTTCAAAATTACATGCTTCCTTCAGCAAAAACAAACTCTGAACTAGAGTTTCATCACATGACGTAACAAAGCCAAGGACTAGAGCTTTTTGTTCCTTACGCGTTTTGGACAGAGTGTATTCACAGTGTGCTACCAATAGAAAATAACCATCAGTGTGTGAAGCCAGATGTGTCATCTACATCTGCACACAAAGTTCAAGTACATTATACAAACGAAAAATGCTGTAAATCCTATTTTCTAAAGGGTGATAGGAGTTCACTTTACTTTTTAATGTTTGATTAATGGTAAGTTTGTGTTAAGAGACTGTCTAAGAATTTTGTTGTCTCCATCACCAAAAGTGCATAGGTGGAGGCAGAGTAAACATAATGATGTGAAGTCTGCATCAAAGGTCTTATGAATTCAGATTTGCAATAGGTAATGCTTTCATCTAGGTCAGGGGTGTCCAACCTGCGGCCCCATGAAGTATTTTGTGCAGCCCCAGTCGAGGGCGATGCAGTGTTTTCCTCTGCTGCCCCCGGGTGTTTACCGTCTTGCCGGCTCCCTCCTGTGTCTTGCTGCAGTGTTTGCGCATTTGTGCGGCCCCAGAAACATTTTTTTCGGTCAATGCGGCCCAGGGAAGCCAAAAGGTTGGACACCCCTGGTCTAGGTTGTTCAAATAGGGAAACCTTCAGACAAAAGCTGGCAATTTAAAACTATGCTACTATTTAATCAAAAGTCTGGTAAGCTTTTTATAAAATACATAGTATGCCCAAGAAACAAGTTTATTTTGTAGCACACACAACAGAAAAGCCTATTAAGATGTTTTAAAAAAGGGAATGTAACAACACTTATTGGCTAACACTCTGCTGGGTAATAAATATAATCTAAATCACATCAAACTAACCCAGATGACAATAATAATGAATTTTTTTTTTTTTGTAGATCCTCTATAGCTTGTAATACTCCTTTATGTATTTCATATAGAGATCGCATAAGCCATTCTCTTCGTAGGATCCATTTTTAAATAATTTTGTGCAATGCTTTATAATAACTGTGAATCCTTAAAATATAACTTATCTTTTTGAGTTGACCATATATATAGGGAGCGCCTGCATGAAATTATTTAAAAATGGATCCTATGAAGAGAATGTGGGGGGAGGGGGGGAAGAGTGTGGCGCAGTGGTTAAAGCTACAGCCTCAGCCCCCTGAGATTGTGGGTTCAAACCCACGCTGCTCCTTGTGACCCTGGGCAAGTCACTTAATCCCCCCATTGCCCCAGGTATGTTAGATAGATTGTGAGCCCGCCAGGACAGAGAGGGAAAACTGCTTGAGTACCTGAATAAATGCATGTAAACCGTTCTGAGCTCCCCTGGGAGAACAGTATAGAAAAATTGAATAAATAGAAAAATAAATAGAAATAGAATGGCTTATGTGATCTCTATATGAAATGCATAAAGGAGTATTACAAGCCTAGAGGATCTACAAAAAAAATGTCATTCTTAGTTAGTTTGATGTGATTTTCATTCTGGGTTAGTTTGATGTGATTTAAAAAAAGGGAATAGCACCACTAGGGTATTTATACATATAACTAATACTACAGATACATACGAGAGTAAATCAAAAAGTAAAGGCAAAATACATTTAACGGCTTTAATAGAAGTAACTATGAGCAATCGAACATATCACTTTCCCACATTTGTTGTATCGTTTAACCAGCTTCTACATTCTTGCAGAGAAGACGTTTTTCGACTGCTCTCAAAGTCAAGTGAGCACTGCTTCTTTCACTTCATAGTTCTTTGTCTTTTGCTCTCCAGGTCGCAGTGATGCACTCGTGTCTCATCGCCAGTGACAATTCTCTCCAGAATACTCGGATATTCTTCATACCGTCTCAGGAACTGGGTCACAACCACCACACGTTATTGCTTGTGTAAGAAAGTCTAGTCGTCCAGCACAGAGGCAGCTTAAGTCATCTTGGGGGTGGGTTAGGGACCCATGGAGAGGAGGACCCAGGCCCATAAGCCCCTGTAATCACTGCATTGATACTTAAATATGTGCACTGCCCTATACACCCCCAAAACCCTTTTCTACTGGCATATAAGTGACTCCTGCAGCCATAAGGGCTATTGGGGTGGTAGATAAGTGGGTCTAGGGGATTCTGGAGGAGGTTTGGGGGGCTGACCGTCACCTATAAGGGAGCTGCAGTGAGGAGAAGCCATGGCACCCTTTTTGTGAAGTTCACAGCAGTGCCCTGTAAGGTAGCCCACTATTTAGGTGGCATGTCTGGGTGTGCAGTCCATCACTTTGCAGACCCCTCCCACGTCCAACAGGGCTTGTTCTAGGCGTTTTGGACTTGGACGGAAAGTTGGACGGAAATGTGGTATAAAGATGGACGATTTAGCAGCTTGGACGATCAGATCGGCAGGATGTACAATTAGACGATTTTCGAAAGCCAAAAAAAAGTTGGACGTCTTTTTCGAAAATGTGTCTTAGGCTCTTTTTAACTTTGGACGACTTGCGAGATTGACGTAAACGGACTTAGACATCCCTTTCAATTATGCCCCTCATGGTCTTTATCTACCATCATTTTCAATGTTTCTAGATATAGTATTTTTCTGAGTTTGCACCTGAGACAAAGGGTTAAGTAACCTACCTAAGTTCAGAAGGAGCTGCAGTGGGATTTGAGATAGGCTGCCATGGTTCTCATCCCACTACTCTAATGATTAGGCTGCTACTCCACTCCAATGTTGTGGACTCTCAGCCTCTGATCTTGTAATGCAAGCTATTTATTTATTATGATTTATTTGCTGCCTTTTTTGCAGAAATTCACCCAAGGCGAATTTCTTGCTTTGCAGCAAGAACAAGCCAAACATAGGCAATAGATAATTACACTAGCAAACATATTCAACACACATTATGGCTATATATAACACACTGCAACATATGCAACCTTCAGAAGTTGCTTCTATCATCTCCGACAACTATACTGCTTACATTGAGAAGACAAGTCATAAGAACAGCTTTACTGGGCCAGACCAATGGTCCATCTAATCCAGTATCCCATCTTCACTGTGGCCAATCCAAGCCAACCTGGCAAAAACCCAAACAGTATCAACATTCCATGCTACTGATCCAGAGCAAGCAGTGGCTTCCCCTATGTCTGTCTCAATAGCAGACTATGGGCTTTTCCTCCAGGAACATGTCCAAACCTTAAAAAAAAAAAAAAAAAAAAAAAAAAAGACCCAGCTAGGTTAACCATTCATACCATATCCTCTGCCAACACATTCCAGAGCTTAACTATTCTCTGAGTGAAAAAATATTTCCTCCTATTGGTTTTAAAAGTATCTCCCTGTATCTTCATTGAGTGTCCCCTAGTCTTTGTAATTTTTGATGGAGTAAAAAAAAAAAAAAAATTGATCCACTAGTACCCATTCTACATCAGAGATTCTCAACATGTGATACGTGTACCCTAGGGGGTATCCGTACCATTGTCAGGGGGTATGCAGCGCCGGCACTGAATGTCTCCCAATTTCCTTCTGCCATCATGCATCTCCTGCCTTCGTCTTCTCGACCCATCCTCCCTCGCACCACCCCTGAACCAGCAGTGGCAGCTCACTTTGTGCTTTTAAGTTCCCCACACAGCTGCCGCTATCGTTAGTTTAGCTGGCGATTCCATCAGGCAGCCTCGGGGCCTTTGCTAAGCCAACCCGCCTCTAATGAGAGCTGTGTGGGGAAGTTAAAAGTACACAGTGAACTGCTGCTAGGGAGAGAAGAGATTCTGCTGGACTTAGGGTAGAGGGAGGAGGAGAAGTGCTGCTGGACCTTGCAGAAGGGGAAGGGAAGCGAAAAGTGCTGCTGGACTTGAAAGAGAAGATGTTGGACTGCAGGCGGCAGAAAGGAGGAAAGGAGAGAGAAATGTTACACTGGGGTGGGGGAGTATAAATGACTCAAGGAAGGGAAAGAGGGGAGTCTGGTAGCACTATAGAAATAATTAATAATAGTTGTAATAGTAGAGAGAGATGCCAGACTGTGGGAAGGAGAGGAGAGAGATGCCAGACCACTGGGAGGAGGAAGGGACTACTTGGGAGGAAGGGAAGGAGAGAGATGTCAGACCATGGAAACGGGGAGGGAAGAAGAGAGAGATAGGAAGGGAAGGCATGGAAAAGTAGATTTTGAGAAGAAGAAAAATGGAAAAAAGTTGGATGTTAAAAGTTAATGACAAAGATGGATGTAGGGCAGAAATTGAAGGAGGAGAGAAAAATAGTCAGTGGATAAGAAGGCCCTGGAAACACAGTTAAGAGCATAAACAGAAGGAAGTGCAACTAGAGACTGGGAAAAGATGATTAGAAAAATAAAATCAACAGACAACAAAGGAAAGGAAAATGATTTTATTTTCAATATAATGATTGAAATGTATCAGTTTTGAGAATTTATATCTGCTGTGTATATTGTGTGTATAAGAAAAATGAATGGAAGAAATTGCATTACAATTAGTAATGAGGGCGGGTTCTGGGGTGGAGCTTGGGCAGAGTTTAGGTGGTCAGCGATTGGGATTCTCAGTAGATATTTGTTAGACTTAGGGGGTACTTGGATTAAAGAAGTTGAGAAACACTGGAAGGATTTTATATACTTCAATCATATCTCCCTTCATCCATCTCTTTTCCAAGCTGAATAGCCCTAACCTCCTTGGACTTTCCTCATACGAAAGAACATCCCCTTTATCATCTTGGTTGCTCTTCTTTGAACCTTTTCTAGTTCCGCCAAATCTTTTTGAGATAAGGCAACCAGAATTGAAGACAATACTCAAGGTGAGGACGCATCATGGAGCGATACAAAGGTATTATAACATTCTTAGTCTTGTTTACCATCCCTTTTCTAATAATTTCTAGCATCTTTGCTTTTTTTGCTGCTGCCGCACATTGAGTGGAAGGTTTCAGCGTATTGTCTGCAAAGACAACCAGATCTTTTTCTTGGGTACTGACCCCCAATGTGGACCTTAGCATCTAGTAACTATGATTTGGGTTATTCTTCCCAATGTGCATCACTTTGAATTTGTCCACATTAAATTTCATCTGCCATTTGGACGTCCAGTCTTCCAATTTCCTAAGGTCTGCCTGTAATTTTTTTACAGTCAGAATGCATTTTAACAACTTTGAACAGTTTAGTATCATTTGCAAATTGAATAACCTCACTCGTCATTCCAATTTCCAGATCATTTATAAATAAGTTAAATAGCACTGGTCCCAGAATAGATCCTTGTAGCACTCTACTACTTACCCTCCTCCATTGAGAAAAATGGCCATTTAAACCTACCTCTGTTTTCTGTCTGATAACCAATTTCTAATCCACAATGGAACACTGCCTCCTATCCCCCGACTCTTTAATTTTCTTAGGAGCCTCTTGTGAGGAACTTTGTCAAAAGCTTTCTGAAAATCTAGATACACTACATCAACTGGCTCACCTTTATCAACATGTTTATTATCGCCTTCAAAGAAATCAAGCAAATTGGTAAGGCAAAACCTCCCTTGGCTGAACCCATGTTCTCTCCCATTAAATCATGTTTGTCTACGTGTCCCACAAATTAATTTTTATAAATGTTTCCACTATTTTGCCTGACATTGAAGGAAGGCTTACTGCTCTGCAATTTCCTGGATCTCCCCTGGAACCCTTTTAAAAATTAGCATTTAACACTGGCCACCCTCCAATCTTCGGGTGCTACAGACGATTTTAGTGTCAGGTTACAGATCACTACTATTAGATCAGCAATTTCATGTTTGAATTCTTTCAGTATCCTAGGACATATACCATTTGGTCCATGTGATTGATCACTCTTTAACATGTCAAGTTGGGTTAGTACCTCTTTCAGTTCCTCTGCATCATCACCTTTGAAAACTAGATAGGTCTCTTACATCTTCTGTAAAGACCAAAGCAAATAATTCATTCAGTCTCTCTATTATGGCCTAATCCTCCCTTAGTGCCCCTTTTGCTTCTTGATCATCCAATGGTTTTCTGCTTCTGATGTTCATACCGGTATTATGACAAAATCAAGACTAAATTACTGTTATGCACCCTACAGTGGTCTGTCTACAAAGAGTATGCACCAATTCCAACTGATTCAGAATGCTGCAGCAAGACTGATAGAAGGTTGCAAGTGATATGTCACATCATACTATTTTCGGAAACACTTCTCTGGCTACCATCATAATACAGGGCTAAATTGAATACTCGGTGTCTGATCTTTAAGGCCCTTAAAGGAAATGGATCAGAATACTTGAAAAACAGGATCCTCCTCTACACATCTTCAAGGTTGCTAATGTCCTCCCAAGGAGTATTTCTAACCACACCCTTTTCAAAGGATATCACACAATATGACACCGGCCAATAAGCCTTCTCCAGAGTAGCTCCTACACTCTGGAATGATCTACTTGAAAGGCTTCACTCAAAACGCAAGGCTTTCTCTACTTTAGGAAGGAGGTGAAAGTTTGATTTTTCTCCCAAGCCTTTAATGGAAGAAACAACTAATTTGCTAGTCACACACACACAAGGGCTAACAATAATCTAGCTGAGCTTATTTTCACACACTTTTTCTGACTCTACATGCAATTTTCCTTAAATTATTCACCCTTAGCTATATCCTACTACTCTGACTTTATGTTCCACCTCCGCTTGTTCTCTTTGCTGTCTATTAAGATGCTTAATGTGTATTATGCTAACTTTGTAAATAGCAAACTATGGCATACTATGTGCAGTTATTTGAACATTTTTACTGCTGTAACTGACTATTAACTCTGTTTGATTTATTCTTTCTGTACATTGGCTTTGGTGACTTTCTTCAAAAAGGTGGTAACTAAATTCTAGTAAATAAATTAAAAATTATAATAAAATGAATTAAACCATCGTAATAGACAGCATAGGGTGGTAGTGGAACATATAGACAGCAAGATAGATAGAAATAAGGGGGACTAACTTCTGTTACTTTAACTTAAGAAAAAAATGCATATGAAGTCAGAAAAGGTGCAGGAAAATGAAGTTAGATAGAGAATGAGTGGATAAGCAAGTCCTGCTATAGTATGCGCTACACCCTGTCATGTCTTTATTGTTTAATTATAGACTTCTTGAGAATGGCCTAGAATGCTGGAGCTGAAATTTTCACATTCAGACTGGCATACACCTTCAGCAATCATGCAGTGTTGATTTTTACTGTTCACTGATAAGCCTAAAAAATGATCTCAGAAAACTGGAAAGGTAATTGTGTGTTCTGATTTCATTTAGAAACAAACTTCAGAAGATCAGGAAATATTCATGTTGGTGAAGAAACTAGGTAATTTTATCTCGGTTACTTTTTCTACTTATCCATAATTCTATTTTGCTCATCCATATTATTAGGGCAATTAAAGACCTCTTGGTTAGGTACGGCCTATATGCTAATATGTAGCAGAGGAAAGAGTATTAGTAATATTTCAGGTTACTAATGGACAGGAAATGTCATCTCTCATCCCCACTGATCATTATTGCTTTAGCAAATGAAAACAATTTGTTACCATTAATTTTAGAGAGTCTGCGTTGTGAATTTGTTTTGCTAAACCACATCCACGTCACTACAGATTCCATTTTTTAAATACAAAAACTTCTGGCTTGTATACAGACATGCTGCTCTTATGACTTTCAAGTCTAGCTACATACGTTTTACCAGGATAACGCATCTTAATTGTAACTACTGATATTTTAGGTTGATAGAAATAAGGGCTGCATAGCTTACCTTATCAATGAAATGTGGCAGTGTTTTCCATGCCCTGTGCCTTAACTGCAAACATTGCACAGTAAGGGCCAGATTTTGTAAACGATGCCTACATTGGGCAGCAGCTACAAAAATTTGCACGTCAATCACACGTAGGAGCCATTAACATAATTGTGGCTAAAGAAAAGGTGCCGGTAATGTAGTCCCAAGACCTATATTACTGGTGCCTAAGAAGAAACAAGGCTAATGGAGCCTAAGGTCATCTCTGCCCCTAACCATGCCTACTTTGCCCTTAAGCACCGTTAGGCACCATGCTTAGACGTGATTCTGGTGCCTACTTTTTATGAGCTTTTAAGCTGTTTTTAATAGCATGGTCAACTACCGCGCCAATTAAAACCAATTAAAGCAATTAAGTTAGGTAGCGGTAGGGTGCCTACCACCACCTAACTCGATTCCGGGCCTAAGTGCAAAGACTGCAACATCTGTTGGGAGCGTATCCAGCATGGTTCCAGCAGTTATTATTATTTATTGGGATTTATTAACCACCTTTTCATGAAGAGATTCACCCAAAGTGGCTTGCAATACATTGAATAGTAATCAGGTTACTCTTAAGTATTTTCCCTATCTGTCTTGGAAGACTTATGATCTAAGTGCGGTACCTGGGGCAATGGAGGGTTAAGTGACTTGCCTAGAGTCACAGGGAGCAGGCTGAGATCAAACTCACAGCCTCAAAGTGCCGAGGCAGCAGCTGCACTGAAGCGTACTTTAACTATGTATACAATTTTGTTTGTAATTAGTTCAGATGCAGATTAATCTCTCTTCTTGAGGAGGTGGAAAGTACACCCATGATAAGTGCACAAGAGACAGCGTGTGATGAGTACCGGATGCTAACCTCAATGTGCAATCCATGCCCATTCATCGGCACAAATCAGTAACAGTTACAATGCACAGTGGTTCACACATTAAAGGCTTAGCATACATTAGTCAACAGGCCCCAGAATGTTTATTTTATTTAAACAATTGATATCCTGCTTATCCTTTTTTTTTTTTTTAGTTCAATAGTTTTTATTGAATATTATAAGAAATATACAGAAAGCAGTTCAAACACACAAAATCTGAATAAGAAACATTGGTGTAGAAATAGTCCATATCTACAGTCATTTACATACAACCAGATTAACAAAAAGAATCCAGGGTATGTGGAACTGCTAATAGAAGATATACGAAAGGCAGAAAAGCAGGGAGAGTGAAATAAGAGAGAGGAAAAGAAAAGAAAAAGAGAGAGAAAGAGAAAGAGAGAGATAGATAGATAGAGAGGCAGAAGTGTCTACGAGGCAGAATGAACATATGAATCTAAGAATGACCAAGGTGATTTATTTCGCACCATGTTTGTGGAGAGTCGAGAAATCATGTTCTTCTCATATGCATAAGATTCAAATTTGTGGTACATGCTCAGAGAGTTCCACCAAAAGGTGTAGTCAAGTAGCGAGGATGACTTCCAGTTTTTCAGAATATGCATAAGAGCTGTTACAAACATGGCGTCAATGAGTTTAGGTGGACAGTTTGATTGTGCGAAACAAGGGTGTTGAGTTAATTCACAGACTATACTCCATAGGTGTAACCGATCAAGTTCTTAGCTGGTTTAAATCCTACTTTGAAAACCGTTCCTCTACAGTTATTTTTAACAATACAAATTCTAATAATTTCACATTACCTTTTGGAATTCCACAAGGATCAATACTTTCTCCTATTTTATTTAATATTTTTCTGGCTCCACTTATGACATTATGTCAATCCATTGGTTTTTCGGTATTCGCTTATGCCGATGATATTCAGTTATTACATCCAATTGACCCCAAGAATGTACAAGAAATAACAGCAATAAATAACAAACTGGATCAGATTCATCATTGGCTCGACACTAACAAATTATCATTAAATATTCAAAAAACCAATGTTATGCTTTTCCCATGGAAGGATAGCAGTTCATTTACTACTCCAATCTCTATCAATGGCAATTCATTACAGATTCAACACAACATAAAGATCTTAGGTATTATATTTGACAATAAATTGTCATACCACGACCACATAAGTAATGTCGTTAAATCCACTTTCTTCAGATTACGACAAATTCGTTCAGTTTCTAAATTTTTATGTGCAAAATCACTTAATATCTTGATTCATTCTTTTGTCATCTCTAAACTCGACTACTGCAATGCCTTATTCAAAGGTTTACCTCAAAAAGAAATTAGACGTCTACAAATTGTTCAGAATGCCGCTATTAAATTAATACATAAAGCAAAAAAATTTGACCACGTCACTCCCTTACTTAAAGAATCACATTGGCTTCCTATAGCACACCGTATTCTATTCAAGATATGTCTACTTACATTTAAAACTCTCCTTTTTCAAACTCCGGCTTTCATCCATAGAGTCTTAATTCCATATTCCACTATTAGAACATTGAGATCACAGGACCAACATTTATTAACCATTCCTTCTTTAAAAATCATCAATACTAGACGTCTTACTATCTTCTCGGTGACAGCTCCTCAATCCTGGAATGATCTTCCAACATATATAAGAGAAGAAAAGAATCTAGATAAATTCAAGAGTAAGCTTAAAAGTTTCCTTTTTAATGATGCTTTTAGCGATTAACGATCTTTTAATATCATATTTTTAATAATTTTCCTCCCCCTATGTTATTACCTTTTTTTTTTTTTTTTTTTTTTTTTTAATTTTGAATTTAATATGCACTGTAACCATTAATGAACTTTCCTTTTGTTTCTAACAATGTCCAATAATCTATTTTTATTTTAATATTCTGATTTGTGTTTGTAACAGTATTTATTTGTATAATATTTTACCCTTGTTTTATAACTATGTGTTTTATTTTGTACATCGCCTTGAATTTTGATATGGCGATTAATCAAACTATTTAATAAACTTGGAAACTTGGAAAACTTGGAAGAATTACAATGCCCAAGGAAATCTCTTCTGAACACTTAGTAATAGATTTTATAGTGTCCCAAATACGAATCCAGAAGGAATGAACCATAGTGCAATGAAAAAGCATGTGATCAAGAGTTCCAGACTCTTTCAAACAGTTCCAGCTATCCGACAATGTCCCTTAATTAAGGGCATCCCCTCGTCCAGTCGAGACATTAAATTAGCAGCCTATGCTGACGATGTCCTTCTCTTTCTCAGAGATCCTCTTGTCTCCTTGCCCCATCTTATCAACACTGTATCTCAATACTCTCATCTCTCTGGATATTCTGTTAATTGGGAGAAATCAGAGATCTTTCCTCTCAATGACCATATCTCCTCAGATCTGGCTCAGTTTCCTTTTTCATGGTCACAGGGAGCTGTGAAATATTTGGGGGTCCTAATTCATAAAGATCCAGTACACGCCCAGGATCTTAACATATCCAAAATCAAAAATTTAGTTTCAAACACTACAACTAGTTGGTCCCCACTTTATTTGTCATGGTGGGGTAGAATAGCCTCCATTAAAATGACTCTAGCCCCACAAATTAATTACACTCTTTCCATGCTTCCCCTCTTATGCCGGAAAACATTATTTCATTGGCTTAATATGAAAATCTCTGAATTTATTTGGAACAAGAAAAAACCCCGTATTGCTCTCGCCAAGCTGAAGGCCTCTAAGATTAATGGCGGCTTAAATTTACCAGATTTTTATTATTATTATATCGCATCTTTAGCCAAATATGGAGCTCATTGGATCGTTGACCCTACTCCTCAGGATCAACCAGCATGGTTTGAAATGGAACGCTTTTTATGTGCACCTCTGCATGTCTCCTGCTTCCTTACAGTGTCAGTACCTAGACACTTGAGAAAGTATTCTTTGTTGAGTGCAACGCAGCATGCTTTTCATCTTCTAGATGCAACGGCTGAGATCTCTGTTAGTGAAAGCCCACTCATGTCCCTATGGAATAATTCTAAAATTCAAAATAAAGGTAGATCCCTCTCATGGAAGAGGTGGCAGCGGGCGGGTGTAGGGTTTGCTCACCAATTGATCTCCTCCACCTCATTCGTTCCTTTTGATATTTTTTGTTCTACATACTCACTTCCATCCTCTGTACATTCTCAATGGCTCATGCTTACTGGAATACTGTCTAAAGTGCATATGCGCCCTGACTTTATGACCTCTATCCGCACTGTTCGCCACTGGTCTACTCTGGCTTTAATGAAAGGTAGGGCGATATCTCTTTTTTATAGTATTCTAAGAGATCACTCTTTCACCTTTTCACCTCAATCAATGAACCATTGGGACTCGATTCTGCAAACTACGCTTTCTGATATAGATTGGGAACTTTTCTGGTCCTCCACAAATCGTCCTCTCTTATCCTCCAGAGTCTCGCAATCAATGTTCTTCATTATGTGGAATGCAGTATGGACCCCATTTCGTATGTGGAAAGCGAAGATATCCTGCTTATCCTAATAAGAAAAAAAGCATCTAACGGTAGGAATTACATTACATTACATTAGGGATTTCTATTCCGCCATTACCTTGCAGTTCAAGGCGGATTACAAAAGAATTATCCAAGATGTATTACAACAAGAACTTACAAAAAAAAAAAAAAAGGTCATTTTCAAAAAGAGTGAGAAATGGGTAAGGTTATTTGTTTGGGGTAGTTGGCTTTAGTGAGAGGTGGAGTTTGAGACTTGCGGTATTATTTCTTTTTTTCAGAGTTTTCTTGAAGAGTATGGTCTTTATTTCTTTTCTAAAAGTCTTGTAGTCGAGGGATGCCGTCAGTAGATTGGCGATTTGGTTGTCTAGTTTGGCTGCTTGAGTGGCCAGGAGGCTATCATATAGTTTTTTCCATTTGACCTCCTTAATTGGGGGGTATGAGAATGGGGTGTGAGTTTTCCTATGTCTGGTTGCGGTTTTGTGGATGAGGCGGTTATTCAGGTAGTTTGGACTGTCTCCATATAAAGTCTTAAATAGTAGGCAGTAGAATTTAAATTGTATTCTTGCTGGGATCGGAAGCCAGTGCGATTGGAGATATGCTTCTGTAATGTGATCATGTTTCTTTAATGAGTAGATGAGTCTTAGTGCTGTGTTTTGGATAGTTTGTAGTTGTTTTGTTATGGTTGTAGGGCATGGGAGGTAGAGGATATTACAGTAGTCAAGTAGGCCTAGTATTAAGGACTGAACTATGAGCTGGAATTGAGTTTTCTCGAAGAATTTCCGAACTTGTCTTAAGTTTCTCATGACTAAGAATGACTTTTGTATTGTTTTATTGATTTGCGGTTGCATGGTGCAGCATCTGTCGATAGTTATTCCTAGCAGTTTTAGGGTGGTTTGTATGGGGTAGTTGATTGCGTTGATTTCAATGTTGGTTATGGTTGGTATTTTGTTGTTTTCTAGGAGGATGAATTTCATTTTATCTGGGTTCAATTTCAGTTTGCGCTCATTTCTACAAAAAGAATACAGTACCAGGAGCTCTCTGCAATAGAATTTGAACAGAGCACCTTAAAACAGTAAGCAAACCCGAGGAACTGAAAGGGTATTATATTAAGTTATAAAAAAAAAAACAACCCAAAACCCAACAGCCAAAGAGCCTTCACCACTCTGATTTGGAATGAAAATATTGACTTAAGTGGTCGTTTATTTATTTAGCGTTAGCTCACATCTTTTTCACTAGTAGCTCAAGGTGAGTTACATTCAGGAACACTAGTTATTTTCCTGTTCCCGGAAAGGTACAGTAAGTTTGTATCTGAAGTAAAGAAGGGTTATGTGACTTGCACAAAGTCACAAGAAACAGCAACGGAATTTGAATTCTGGCTTCCTTGCTTTCAGCCTGATGCTCTAATCACCAGGCTACTCCTCCACTACTAATAGCACTCTTTTCCAATAACCTCAGAATACCTGGTTTTTGTTTTCTTTAAAAAAAATATTGTACTTCTCCTTTTCAGAGTAAAATACCAACACTGTAGATCACTACGTTCTAAAATTTCACCTATATACGACCTTATCGATTCTTCTGCCCTGGACATTCTTTGTCTCACTAAAACATGGATCAAGCGTGAAGCATGAAAACTTTTAAATGTCTTCCAGATGGCTACGATGTCATTTCACTATCTCAACCAACCAGGAATGTCTAGCTATCCTGTACTCCTCTAAGCTCCAGATTGTTGAACTCCCCCTTAAATCCCAATATCTTGAGGGCTTGGCTATCAGAATCTGCGTATCAACTCCTCTGGTCATCATACACTGCTACTGCCCACTATTCCTGACCCAAGCCCAGTGAGACTGCTGCTATCCTGATATTGTAATCCTGGACAACTAACACCTGTGTTGATACCCTACAGCAGCTTTGCTCTAGAACTTTTCCCTCATTCATAGTAGATTTAAATCTTCATCATTGGGTTTCCTTGTACCTGAAGAGTCCATTTTCTCCCTAACCTCCTTTTATACTATCCTGATCCATTGGTCCAATCATCTAATAGTCAATTTTTCCATTCTCCCTCCTGCCCCCGTGGCTGAGAATTTGACCACCCCATGATGGTCTAGGCACCTCTTCCTGATCCACTTGCATACTATTTCTCCATCCCTTCTCTCCCTTCTACCAGACTATGACTTTCAGGAAATAAATGATCAAGCTCATTATCTACACTCTATACTCTCTTTGGCTCTTTGTCAGATTGCCCTCCCCTAAGTATCTAGATCTCTTAATTCCAAGAATAGAAAGCTATGATATCATGGTGGCTTATGACTTCTAAAGAAGAAACTGCAAAGATGGGAAAGAATCTGGAGGAAAAAAAAAATCATGATCCAAACAGCAAATTTATGCAGATTTTAGCAATTTGTGGAGGGCATTAGATAACCCTTCAGAATATTTGCTGTTTGTCCAGTTTTGAGATGGTGCAAAAATCACCATTTTTAAAGTTACAGTTTCAAGATTGTTTATTTTTTGATATACCATCTATCAAAACAAATGTCTAAACGGTGTACAATCTAAAAAAAAATGTAGAAAACTGTTAAAATGAGTAAATAAAAACAATATTTTGTCAAATATTAAAATACTACGCAAATTCACATTAATGTACATGAGACAGAAGGGAAGTTGGGAAAGGAGAAGTTGTTTAAAATACATCGAAGTAAAATTAATAAAAAAGGGGAGGTAAAAGGGGAGTGGCAAGACATTAGGGAGGGGATCGCTTCAGAAGAGCGTTTGATGTTTCAGAGCTTCACAGAAATTAAAAGTTTGAGAAGCGGAAGCTGGTACTAATGAGTAAAGGCATCTTTAAAGAGAAAAGTTTTGAGCTTGGTTTTAAATTTTCCAAGTAAGTTCATGAAAGATATTTTTGGTCTTTTCTGCACAGTTTTTAGTTTTATTATTTTTATATTTTTAAGGAAAATTATGTTGTTTTAATTGAATTGTTAACAAAATTATTTATGTTGACCTTTAACCTGTACAGAAAAGCTATATTTTACTTGCTTTCAAATTTGGTTTCCTCCATTTTACTGAATACACTTGTGCTGAGACTGATGTGCTGTGAGTACTATCTGGTTGACTTATCAGGTTTCAACTTATATCTGTTGTTCTAGCAATGGATTATATTATCTTATTGGTAAATCATGCTGCTTTGTGTTTTTAGATTTGCTCAAGCCCTGCTTAAGGGGAAATGCTTTTAGTTATTCCTCTTTGGGCAAATGGTGATTGTTACTGAGAAAAAGGACCATTTAAATTAAATGATTAATTTATAGAGCGTATATGTTTGGGCAGACTGGATGGATCATTTGGATCTTTATCTGCCGTCATTTACTATAACACAAAACAATATTTATACAATAATTGTTTTAAGAATTTTGTTATGCAATTCTATTTGTTCTTTGTTTAAATAATTTTTATTTACTACTTTGAGATGTTTTAGATATATTTTTATTTTTTGACAGTTGTTAGCCCCTGATGCAGCCTAATTTTAGACGAAATGTGGCCACATTAGGGAGATTTTAATTACCTACTTTTCAACAAATAATCTGGTTTTGCACAACGTTTGGTGTCTGATCCAAACCAATCCTTCACACCACCTGCAGTAGATCTTGACAACCTGCCAAAGCACTTCCATTGCACTATATTATCACCCTTAACCGCTCAAGTGGATACTGCTCCTCTTACTCCACCTTCCTGGTCATCATTTCAACCACTGACCCTAGGTTCCCTTACTATGGCTCTTTCCACCACTAGATTCACTTATTGCACTCTGGACCCTTTTCCTTCAACCTGGCATGAAGTTCCTGAATTAAACCTTTTACCTCAGAAGCTAGTTTTACATAATAACAGTCTCAAAGTAGGACAGGTACCTCAGCTCTGCAAATCAGCTATAGTCAGACGGATTCTTTAAAAAAAACCTTCTTGGACCCCTTTCGGCTCATTACCAATCCTTTTCAAACGTATATTTCCTTTCCAGAAAACGGTTTTCCTGCAATTGTTCTCTTTTGTGGAAAAAATGCTCTCTCTCCATTCTAAGCAATCAGGCTTTAGAACTCATTTCGGTACTGAAATTATTCTCACTGCTATGCTCAGTGAAATCTATTCTCATTTAGATAAGCATAATATTGTTCTTTTAGTTTCTTTGGATCTTTAATTTAATTTTTTATTTCTTATATACCGCTATACCATGAGGTTCAAAGCGGTTTACAATAAAGAATGCATTAAAGATACAATAAAATAAAAATAAAGATAGGTACTTGGAAGTTCTCTAATTGTCCCTAAGGCTCACAATCTAACTAAAGTACCTGAGAAAACAATTATTAAAAATGGTAAAGATAGAAAAAATAAAACAGAGATAGAAATAAGATAAGAACATCCCAACAAGTATTCAGTGAATTAAATTAAAGTAGGATTAAAAAACAAATAAAACACTAGGATCTGATGTTAGAAGTTCTTAAAGATGACATGCCAAGGAGTGAAAGCTGGTATACTCCTTGAGTTCTGAGATATGAAGCCAACCACCAAAAAATATTTCAGTAATAAGGTTTCCCAGGATTTAGGAATGAGTGATAAAATACAGGCTAGTCATATGGATCAAAGTCAAGGCAATGACAAAATGCAGGCATGTCATTTGGATCAGATGACCTCTGCAACAGCCAGACAACCGCCACTATCATTTTGATGCATCAGCTGCTTTAAACGGCCAACTGCCACCATCATCGGATCCAACGGCTGCTTCCAAAGATCTCGGGATCCCTCCAACGAACAGGCGATTTTCCAGGCAGGACAATTGCTCCTTTGGTTGCACATTTTGTGATCCTTCTGGGGCCGTCCTCTCCTCAGAAGCTCCGCCTCTGAGCTCACTCCGATGCGTCGTCCACCTCCCCACTGGCACGACATCAAAAGCCGAAAAGCAGGAGTATGCGGCTGTCGGCACGCAGATGTACAGGAGCCGGAATCAGATCTCTTACACCCTCGATGAAAGGATGAGGACCTAGACCAGCGTCTTCCACCGCCACCAAGGAACAAGTCGAGCAGCTAGCAAGAGGCCTCCTTAACCACCGGACCGAAGCAACTGTCAAACCGGAGAATCAGTAACTGAATTTAAAACAAACTTAAACAAGAATGGAGGTCCCAGATGAAAGGAACAAAGATCATAAGCAAAACCATTAGAATATAAAATAAAAAGAAAACCAAATAAGGCCAAATGAAACAGAAACAAAAAAATAGGATGAGGGAGACAGCACAGTTGATGACTTAACTGGCCGCCATCTTGTTAGAATGTACCTTTCTGCTGCTTTTGACTTAATTGATCACTCTTTGCTACTATCCCACTTGTCCACCATGGGTTTCAGACACCGTCCTTTCATGGTTTTCTTCTTTTCTCTTTAACTGTTCATTTACAGTTGTTACCCCCTCATCCACAGCAATCTGTCCAAGTTAGATTGTAAGCTCTTCCGAGCAGGGACCATCTATAAATGTCAAAATGTACAGCATTGCGTACGCCTTTCAGTGCTATATAAGTGATAAGTAGTAGTAACTTCAGCCTCCCTGCTTTTCAGTCTGGTCATCAGTCCTATTGCAACACTGATTCAGTTTGCCAGAATATCTTTTCACGTCTAAGCTGATGACATTCTTCTTCTTTTCCCTACCAACCCTTTCAACCCCTCTATTAGTCCCCTTCAGGGCTGCTTGGAACTCATCTCCACTAGGCTTTCTGAACATAAACTAATTCTAAACAAAGAAAAAACTGTTGCCTGCTGGATCACTGGAGATCTGTTGATCCCAATCATCTCTTTAACCTTCTTTAGTACAACTATTCAAACCAGTACTCTCTGATACCAGGGTATCATCCTGGATTCACAGCTCATTTTTTCATTGCAGGAATTAACATGTGCAAAATGGTTTCTATATCCTCCAACATCTTTGTTCAGACTGCAAGTACTTTACAACACTTTTCATTTTCTGATCTTCTTACTTGTCACTAGATTAGACTATTGCAATATTATTTACTTAGGGTGCACTCATTCTAAACTCAAGAAACTACTGTCCCTACAGAATGTTGTCATTAAATTGCTCTGAAAAATTCAGAGACGAGACCATGTTTCCCTTTCCTTAAAAAAACCCAAAAAAAACCCCCACTGATTTCCTATCAACCAACTCATCATCTACAAACTAATAGTTCTCACATTATCTTCCACTATACCTATCCTCTCTCACAAATCCTTACTCATCAGTAGGCCTAGTTTGACCTATAAACGACCACCACTTGGCTCTCCCTGGACCCAAATTTGCAGTTAGAATTGATCAGTCTTCACACATTTTCTTTACTGTACCTTTCTTTTGGAACTTCCTTCCCTTTTTCTATTCATGCAGAACCATCACTCAAGAAATTTAAATCTGCCCTAAAAACAAAGTTATTTATGGAAACCTTTGACCCACATCCTCTATAATAAAACCCTAACAGCGCATGTGCACTTACAACTCCGTGTTCCCTGACACCTGGTGTGCCTCCATGCTGAATTCGATTTGAAGCACGTGGGGCGGCTTGCGACGACTTGCAGTGCATGCAGCGATTTGAGCGGCGGTGGGGGTTTGCCTCCTGCGCTGCCACTGCCGGGACGCCTCTTCTCACTCCTGGACCAGCAAACGCAGCAGCTACGGGGCATTTGCTAGGCTGGCCCACTTCGATAATGCGAGGTGGGCCGGCCTAGCAAAATCCCCGAGGCTGCCTGGGCTAGCAGATGCTGGATAGGGGGAGCAGGGAAAGGAGGTCTACTGCTGGACAGAGGGATCAGGTAAGGGGTGCTGCTGGACAGGGGGAAAGTAAAAGGAAAGGAGAAGGCCTACTGCTGGACAGAGGGATCAGGAAAGAGGTGCTGCTGGACAGGGGGAAAGTAAAAGGAAGGGAGAAGGCCTACTGCTGGACAGGGGGAGCAGGGAAGAGGTGCTGCTGGACAGGGGGGAGGTTAAACGAAGGGAGAAGGGCTGCTGCTGGACAGGGGAGCAATGAAGGGATGCTGCTGGACAGGGGGGAGGTAAAATGAAGGGAGAAAGGCTGCTGCTGGACAGGGGGAGCAGGGAAGAGGTGCTACTGGAGAGGGGAGGAGGTAAAAGGAAGGGAGAAGGCCTACTACTGGACAAGGGGGAGCAGGGAAGAGGTACTGCTGGACAGGGGGAGGTTAAACAAAGGGAGAAGGGCTGCTGCTGGACAGGGGGAGCAGTGAAGGGGTGCTGCTGGACAGGGGGGAGGTAAAAGGAAGGGCTGCTGCTGGACAAGGGGGAGGTAAAACGAAGGGAGAAGGGCTGCTGCTAGACAGGGGGAGCAGGGGAGGGGTGCTGCTGCACAGGGAAGGAGGTAAAAGGAAGGGAGAAGGCCTACTGCTGGACAAGAGGGAGCAGGGAAGAGGTGCTGCTGGACAGGGGGGGAGGTTAAACGAAGGGAGAAGGGCTGCTGCTGGACAGGGGGAGCAGTGAAAGGGTGCTGCTGGACAGGGGGGAGGTAAAAAGCAGGGAGAAGGTCTGCTGCTGGACAGGGGGAGCAGGGAAGGGATGCTGCTGTACAGGAGAGGAGGTAAAAGGCAGGGAGAAGGCCTACTGCTGGACAAGGGAGTGCAGGGAAGAGGTGTTGCTAGACAGGGGGAGGTTAAACGAAGGGAGAAGGGCTACTGCTGGATAGGGGGAGCAGACAAGGGGTGGTGGTGGACAACCGAGGAAAGAGAGAGACAGACAGAAAGCGGCCAAGGAAAGAGAGAGACAGAAAGAAAGACAGACAGAAAGCGGCCAAGGAAAGAGAGAAAGATAGACAGACACACACATCTATTCTAGCACCCGTTAATGTAACAGGCTTAAAGACTAGTAAATAAATAAAAACCAAGGCTGGTATGCTACTATTCCACTGCTCTCCCCCCACTTATTTACTGTCCCTCCCATCTTGGCCCTATCCTATCCTCTTCCTATCCCTCCCCAAATTTTATAGAGTAAATGCTCTTTGATTGAGACTGTTTTCTACTGATAATTATTATAGTTCTTTTCTGCCCTTTTGTTTATTTTGCACACCGCTGTGATATGCTAGGCAGCAACAGCAGTATAGCAAGTCTAAATAAAACATAACACAAATGCAAACACTTCTGAGGATGGTATAATTTTGCAGTAGATGAGAACAAAATAAAAGATTCCTTTGGGATTACCTCACTGCTATAATAGGTAATTATTAAAATATTTGGGAGGTCCTGTTATTTTGAACAGATGACTACATTAACAAACTACGTGGTTATTACTGTAGGATTGGAAGGGTGGTGCTTCAATGTGTGCTTCTGTTTGTTTGGAGCGTCAAAGTAATAGACTGACACAGGGAGGGAGTGAAGATGGCTACTAATGACCTATATCAGCTAACAGGATGTAGAACCTCTTGAGTTCTTGGGCTAAGAAGGATGTAGGCATGCCACCTGGAGAAGGAAAAGTAAAGCTGGTAGGTTTACAGAGCAGAATACTTATAATAAAAAAAGCACAAAGGGACACTATTTAAAAGCATACATCTCCTTTATATGGGCCATTTCACAATAAATCTAAAGGGCAAAAAGGGATCCCTATGGAGCATTCAAAAACATTTAGGACCGGATTCTATATAGGATGCCCAGTCTCAGAAGCTGACGGGCGTCCGATACAGAATCGTGCCTAAAGTGAACCCAGTTCTCTAACCGACGTCCATGTTACAGATGCCGGTTAGAAAATCGGGTTGGAAGTAGACATGGCTAGTGAGCTTATTGTGTCAAGGGACCTCCCTGCTTCGATAAATTTAGCAGCCGCAACTGCTACCGACCCCCCCCCCCAAATGAACGCGGCACGAGGGATGTCCAATCCCTCCTGCCCAGCACACCCCTCGAACAAACGTGGCATAAGGGATGTCCAGTCCCTTCTGCCTGTAACACCCGCCCCCACCCACCCCCAAACGAAAGAGGCAGGAAGGATGCCCAGTTCCTCCTGCTTGGAACACCCCCCTCCCCCTGAACGAATGCGGCAGGAGGGATACCTAATCCCTCCTGCCCAGCGCCCCCCTCCCTGAATGAAAGCTGCAGATGGATGCCTAGTCCCTCCTGCCCGGAATACCCCTCTCCATAGATTGCGACAGGAGGGATGCCCAACCTGGGCCAACCGGAATCTTAGGTTGACTCATGTACCTATGGGTGGGGCCAATCTAAGATTCCAGTTGGCCCAGGTGCCTCAAGCCTCACCCATGGGCAGGGTCTTAAGTGCCTGGGCCAATCAGACCCTTAGGCCCCTCCCTGGTGCATTCCACAAGGTGGGCCAGCTGGGTGGACGGAAGACTCGGGCATTCTTGCCGTAATCTACAGGGGGGGGTGTGTGGACAGTATTCCAGGTGTTCCGGGCAGGAGGGATTGGGCATCCCTCCTGCCACTTTTGTTCAGGGGGTTCTGGGCAGGAGGGACTGGGCATCCCTCCTGCCACTTTCATTTGGGGGGGGGGCAGCTGCAGCCGCTAAACTTATTGCGGCAGGTAGATTCCTTGCTGCGATAAGCTCAGCAGCCACGTCTACTTACAATGTAGGCCAGTATTTTGCTGGCCTATATTGTACACATCTCCCGCTGGTCTAGGAAGCCACCTAGGTCTGCCTAAGGCTACTTCCAAGCCCGCTTCAAGCCTTAGGTGAGTTTGGAGGGATTGCACGCTTCCCTAGGCTCCCGGAGGCACCTCTAATGTAGGTGGCCTGCCTCGGGTGTTTTTTTCCTAAAAATGTGCATCCCGATTTCCTGGTTAGACAGCGGTAGGACGCCTACCGCTGCCCACAATCGGAACGCCATTTATAGAATCCAGGCCTTAATTTCAAATTTATATTTATATCCATCCATGTATCTATACACACACACATGGGACGGGGAGAATTCTATAAATGGAACCAAAAAAACAGAGCTTAGTGCTATTCTATAAACTGTGATTACAGTTAGGTGCAGTTTATAGAATAGCGCTTGGCACCAGAAACTATAACTACATTTAGGCGCGACCATTTACACCTATGAAAACCTGGTGTAAATCTTTGAATGTAAACTAGCTGCAGATCCCCCTAATTCTATAACAATACGCATAAACTGTAGAACACGACTGTTTCATCTGTGAACCTCCCATGACCACGCCCCCTTCTAGATCTGAGTACTAGAATTTACACCTAAACATGCACACATAAATTGAAATTATTGTAAATGTGTGCTAATAATTGCTTGATTTTGCCCAATTATTGGCTCTAATTGGCTCATTACTCAATTTGTGCACGCAACTCAAAGCATAAATGTAAAATCCAGGGGATATTTATTTATTTAAAAAATTTCTATACCTTTTAAAACTAAACAGTTTACAGAATTACATACATAATTTAAAACAAAATCATCATAACAGACATACAAATAATCCTTAAAAATCATATTTACAAACTAAAATCATATTAAAAAGATTGTGAACAGTTCATCAGCTTTGCCAGAGAGGGCAATTATTGATTAGAAAGAGATCTCTACAAATAGTTGTGTCTTGAGTAGTTTCCTAAATGTGCCGTTTTCATGACAATTTCGTATTTGGCCCACAAGGGAGTTCCATATTTTAACTCCTGCACAGCTGAAAGTCATTTTACCAGTCTCAATAAGCCTTGGGTTAACATTCATCTTCAGTAAAGCTAGATTTTCAGAACGTAATGATCTGTTTGGTGTATAACTGAATAGCCTTACTGGGTCAGACCAATGGTCCGTCTAAACCAATATCCCGTTTTCACAGGCCAATCCAGGTCACTATTACCTGGCAAAATCCCAAATAGTAGCAACATTCCATGCTACTGATCCAGGGCAAGTAGTGGCTTCCCCCATGTCGATCTCAATAGACTATGGACTTTTCCTACAGGAACTTGTCCAAACCTTTTTAAAAACCAGCTACGTTAACCGCTTTTACCATATCCCCTAGCAATGCATTCTAGAGCTTAACTATTCTCTGAGTGAAGAAATATTTCCTCCTATTGGTTTTAAAAGTATTTCCCTGTAATTTTATTGAGTGTCCACTAGTCTTTGTCATTTTTGATGGAATAAAAAATCGATCCACTTGTACCCATTCTACACCATTCAGGATTTTGTAGACTTTAATCATATCTCCCCTTAGCCATCTCTTTTCTAAGCTGAAGAGCCCTAACCTCTTTAGTCTTTCCTCATAGAAAAGGAATTCTATCCCCTTTATCATCTTGTCGCTCCTCTTTGAACATTTTCCAGTTCCGCTATCTTTTTTGAGATAAGGCAATCAGAATTGTACTTAATACTCAAGGTGAGGTCGCACCATGGAGTGATACAGAGTAGAGAATGACACGGGGAAAAAATTTGGCCCCATCTCCGCCCCATACCCCCGAACTCGGTCCCGTCGCCGTGAGCTCAGTCCCTGTCCCCGCAAACCAACTGATCCCATCTGCATAAGCTTCGAATAGTTTTATACTGAACTTATTTTAATAACGTATAAAAAGAAACATTTTGTACAATTGTCATTTTATCCAATCAAATCCAATCTTTAGTTTTATATACCGATTCATCCCTACAAGAGGGCTCGACTCAGTTAACAAAATATTAACAAAAATATACAAAGAATTGGACAAAACCTTTCCTTCTATAGTCATTAACTTGAAAAAGGGGAGTCATTAATAGATTTCTGAAATAAGTAAGTCTTCAGAGCTCTGGCTGCTGAACTAGAGGAAGAGATCTTCAACTGGCAAGGCTTTGTTTATAAACGTTTATCAATACAGCTATAATACTACTTTATCCTAGAGCAAAAAAAAGAAGAAAAGAAATAGAATTTTTTTTTCTACCTTTGTTGTCTGGTTTCTACTTTTCTCATCTTCTTGTCGTTCTCTTCCTTCCATCCACTGCCTGCCTTCTCTCTGCCTCTTCCATATGGCATTTGCTCTATTTCTATGCCTCTACCAGAAACTGTCTGCCTCTCCCTTCCATCTCTCCCTCCTCCCCCCATTGGTCTGGCACTCATCTTCTTCTCTCTGCTACCCCCATGGTCTGGCATCTCTGTCTTCTTCCCTTCTATTTCTCACTCCCTCCCCCAGGTGGTTTTTAGTATCTCTCTCCTCCTTTCCTCCCTTTAGATCTGGTATCTGTCTCCTCCAATGCTCTGGTATCTCTCTCTCCTCTCCCTTCCTTTTCTTTTCTGCTCTTCCTTCTTAATTTGTTTTCTACCTCTTGTCTATTTACTTTCCAGTCTTCAATTTCTCTTTCATTGTGTCTACCTTCAGCTTGCTACCTCATTCTCTCACCCCTTCCAGTATCTCACTAAATCTATCCTCTTACCCCAATCCAGCACGTGCTCATTTTCTTTATCCCCTCCTTCCATCCAGTATGTGCTCTCTCTCTTCTCTCCGCTTCCTTCCAGTCCGCTCCCCTCTCTATCCTCTCCCATCCAGTGTCTGTTCCCCTCTCTCTTCCCCCTCCCATCCAGCGTCTGCTCCCCTTTCTCTCCTCCCCACTTCCATCCAGAGACTGCGCCTCACCTCCTCACTTCCCTTCAGTGTCTGCTTCCCTCTCTCTCCCCTCACTTCCCTTCAGCGTCTGCTCTTTCTTCTCTCCCCTTCAGTGTCTGCCCCCTCTCTCTCCCCTCCTCACTTTCCTTCAGTGTCTGCTACTCCCTTCTCTCCCCTTTAGTGTCTGCTCCCCTCCTCACTTCCCTTCAGCGTGTGCTCCCCTCTCTCTCCCTCCTCACTTCCTTTCAGTATCTGCTACCTTTCCTCCCTCTCCCTCCAATTCCCTTCAGCGCCACTCAACCTCTTCCCCTCATCGAGCCACTTTCCTCCCTTTCCCTTACCTTTGCGGGTGATCTTCACTTTCTGAAATGTCTGGACGTGGAAACATTCTCACAAGTCCTGCGCAACTTCCCCAAAGCTTCTCCTCTGACGCAAGCCATCCAGGCAGAAACAGAAAGTGTGTCAGAGAAGAAGCTTTGGCGGCAGTCGCACGGGACTTGTGAGAATGGTTACCACGTCTGGACACCTCAGACAGAGAAAATTCTGAAGAGCACACGCAGAGGTGAGGTGAAAGGAGGGAGATGGCTGGACAAGAGGAAGAGATGGGTGGTGAATGGCCTGGTTCCCTATACCTGCAGTGACCAATTTTTTTTTTCTCTCCATTTTGGCAGGTTACCTGCGGTTAACAGTCACCGTGTCATTCTCTAATACAGAGGTATTATAACATTCTTAGTCTTGTTTACTATCCTTTTTCAAATAAATCCTAGCATCTTGTTTGCTTTTTTGGCTGCTGCTGCAACACATTAGGTGGAAGGTTTCAGCGTATTGTCTACAATGACATCCAGATCTTTTTCTTGGGCGCTGACCCCCAAGGTGGTCCCTAGCATTTGGTAACTATGATTTGGGCTATTCTTCCCAATGTGCATCAATTTGTATTTGTCTACATTAAATTTCATCTGCCATTTGGATGCTCAGTCTTCCAATTTCCTAAGGTCTGTCTCTAATTTTTCACAATCCGCATGCGTTTTAACAACTTTAAACAGTTTAGTGTTACTGCAAATTTAATCACCTCACTCATCGTCCCAATTTCCAGATGATTTATAAATAAGTGAAATAGCACTGGCCTCAGAACAGATGCTTGCGGCACTCCATTATTTACCCTCCTCCATCAAGAAAAATGGCCATTTAACCCAGTCCTGCAATGGGGGAAAGGAAACTAGTTTAGCACATACTAATGGTCGTTAGCATCCACTAAATGCCTATGGACCATATGGCAGTTAGTACACACTAATGTTCGTTAATGTGTGCTAAGCTTTAGTAAAAGGGCCTCAAGAAGTTCATCTGTTCCCGGAACCAACATAAAGCACAGTTACTTACCGTAACAGGTGTTATCCAGGGACAGCAGGCAGATATTCTTACGTCCCACCCACCTCCCTGGGTTGGCTTCTTAGCTGGCTTATCTTAACTGGGGACCGCGCGCCTCCGTCGGGCAGGAAGGCACTCGCGCAGGCGCGGTGCGGCCTAACTAGAACTTTCTAAGTTCTTAGAGTGAAATCACTCTAAAATTGTCCGTACCGGGGCTCCGTCGGTACCGTCACCCATCAGTTAAGAATATGCTGCCTGCTTGTCCTGGGATAATTAAAATTCTACACTTTTTAAAGCAAGTTATGCTTTCAGTCAAGAGAGAACTGCAAGGAAACCACAAGACAAATAACATAGAGGGTTAAATTTTTGACAGCTGCTGGATACTTGCAGACCCAAAGTATTCTCCACTGGTGGGCCTGGGCCAAGGAAAGTATTTAACCTGGACAGCTTGCTGTGAAAAGCAGGCAGGCAATTTGAAAATGAACTCCTTGCTTTTGCTTTTAAAGGTCTGTCTCACAACAATCTCTTTTCTCTGCACAAGACCCCAAAGCAGAGCAGACCCAAAGGGGCTTTTTCCATGGTTAAAGACTTGTTTACCCCGGAAATAGCTTTGATAACTGCCCGATTACATCTGTTATTGTAAGTTCTAACAACTACTCTAAATCATCCATGATTTACTGAATCTAAAGCTTAGCGCCTAATCTATTTTTGTCTTATAAAGTCTCTCTGAAACGAATTAAACTGACTACAGGTCATACTAAGCCAATTTACTCTTGATTTTAACCTTAGATGGCAGTGGATTCTCACATATAGTACATAATCACTCTTGCTATACACTAGAAGAATCAGAATGCACTGAAATAGTGGTTAAAATGCCCTCACTAGCTGCATCTCCCTTGCTTCCCAAGGGTTATAAAAACTATGGAAATCAATCAGAAATCTGAGCATACTAAACCCTGTGTGCAAATCTTCCCCATTTCTTGCTCCCTTTGTTTGACCGATACTGGCTTTAGCTCAAAAAGTACTCTTCTAATTAAAAGAACACTTCATATACTGAGAATCTAAGCCATCTGGAGGCTTAATTTGACTTTGAATTTGGAGTGGATGATGTTCCAATTTTGTCTTTTAAAAAAAAAAAATCCTTCTCTGGAATCCAATGGGCAAAACCACCCAAGCTAATGAAATGATACTGTAGATCTCAGTGACAATAACACTATTGGCAAATGCAGATCTGTTTTGAATTAGTCATGTCTACCAGAAAAGAATGTATTTGAAGTTTTTAATAAAAGGCTATATTCTATCTCATCCACATCACATTTTCATGTTTACATCCTAATAAAAGAACATTGCCCACATAAAAGAACCCAAACAATTCTATCTAACTCATCATGTATGATGCAGATAGACTCCAAACCTCTCTTCTCTCTTTATAGGACTGCCAATGCTGTGGTTGTCTCTGGTACACATTCCCTATTTGTTAAGACTGCTAACATTAAAGTGCCAATCCCTGTTCATACTAATTGGAGGCACTAAAAGGTTCAGGAACAAGGTGACTAACACATCTATTTCATAAGTGAGACCTTTACATTAACCAAATTGTACGCTGTATTTGTTTTTTAAAACCTAAAGGGCACAAGGATACTTTTATAAAGGATTTTTCAAATGCCTCTTATAAAACTACCCCAGATGGAAAATCTATGTGTAGGCATGTGCAGCGGTGTTCTGGAGTATGTACACAGGTTATAAAATACATTGAAATCTGTTCTCGAGGTTGCATGCTGCTGCATTTCAGCTGCAATTTCTGCAGAGTTTGTATAGCAATTTTAGAAAAGCACGCAAAAGCCTGTGTTTATTTATAAACCAGTTTTACAATAGGCACTTACTTTGACTCTCAACAAAGGAGGGGAGCTCCCTGAAACAGAGGAGTGCTTTTGGGAAAGCAGGGGCCCTCAGAGCTCCCAGGAGACTACAATAGGCCAGGGAGAGCAGCCATCATCTACCCTTGGAAACTCCTGTAGAGGGTGAGACCTTGGGGAATGGGTGAGGGTGAATCGGATAGGAGAGGAGGGACTTATAGACACAACTATCTAATGGTTAAATTAAAACACTGGGGAAAATAATGTAGCTGCAGAAGTGACAGTCAGAAGTTAAAGGGTTAATATCCAAAAGGATCAGGTCTAGAGGGTCAAAAGACTCTGAACTAATGGGACTAGAAGTCTGAATAAAAGACAAAGGTTGTATGGTTAATCACATAAGTATTGGTTCAAGCAAAAGAGAAATTAAGCTGTTAAAGTAGTTCATGGTAAATGAGAAGGTCGATATACAGAGTTCAAATAAACCTTTTTAATGAATTAGTCAACCTTCTTTAAAGACCTTATTTGGGTTTTCCTGGGGGGAGAAAAGTGTGAACCCACCCACTAACACTTATTTTCCCCAGGTGAAGGCACCGAGCGCCAACTAAGTGAGGGACCGATGGAGACTATCTTTGGGGGACTCTAACCAGGTTGGGCCCCGGAACCAGAGCTGCTTTGAAGGGGGTGTTACAATCATAATGGCTATAACAGAAAAAGTGGGGGTGGAAGAGGGAAGAATTAAATACCTGTATAAATAGATTTGTTTTCAATAACTTTACAAAAAAAAATATTATTGAAGTACAAAACTGTAATACTCAAGTTTATTCCAGAGCACTGATGCTGCCCAAAAAACATGTAGCCAGTCTGGTCTTCTGATAAAAGTACTGAATGATATTCTTCTAAAGAGAGTTTCAAACTACGAATAGGCTGGTACAAAGATAATAATTGCTTTAACTTCCATGGGGCATCTTGATACAATATCTGTTGTACCAAATATAAATTTTAAAAATTCAGTTCGAAAATTAACGAGCAACCAGTCATATGCTCCTTTCTGGAATTTCAGCTTTCATTCTAGCAGCTGCATTCTGGACAACTGCAAAGCTCTGCAACTTGAAGCCGAAATCTCAAAGTACAGGGCATTGCAGTAGTCCAGCTGTGAAATCACCATAGCCTGAACAACGGTCCTAAAATCAGCTGACAGAATGAATGGTTTCAATCAATGCAGTAATTCCATCTGAAAAATGTGCATCTAACAAAATGAAAGTTGTTTCCTCAAACGCGCACACGTGTTTGTGTGTGAAGAGCTGGTTCCCTCTAAGATTCAACCTCCAACACGTAAGGGTTTAAGAATAATGCACTCAGTGCAGGAATTACTGCTTCAGTTCCATATTTATAAATGTTTGAGCACCAGTACCCTTGAGAAAATATTCATCCATCTCCAACAAGAACAACTTGCCAACTCATGGGGACAAGCAAACTGAAAATTCTTGCCCCTGAAAAAAGTTCAGTTGTGTTCTGCCACAATGCAATAAACTTAGCTCAGCAGCACTTGTGCTTGAAGACTGAATTCAGTTCTTAAACCCAACTCCTGCTCTTCAGGCCAACTGTGTCTAAATACATTCCAGACACAGCCCACCCTGCCCCAGGGAGGAAATCCAAGAAGTGCATTAACTGTGTAGATGCATAATGTGATGTACTCCAAAGAGAGTGACTGTAAAGGGTGGAGCTGAAGTCATAATGCCGTTGTACAGGGCCATGGTGAGACCTCATCTGGAGTACTGTGTGCAATTCTGGAGGCCACATTACAGTAAAGATGTGCGCAGAATTGAATCAGTTCAGCGGACGGCCACCAGGATGATCTCGGGGCTCAAGGGTCTCTCGTACGAAGAGAGACTGAACAAATTGCAGCTCTACACTCTTGAGGAACGTAGGGAGAGGGGAGACATGATCGAAACATTTAAGTACCTCACGGGACGTGTCGAAGTGGAAGATGATATTTTCCTTCTCAAGGGACCCTCGGCCACAAGAGGGCACCCGCTCAAACTCAGGGGCGGAAAATTTCATGGCGATACCAGAAAGTATTTCTTCACAGAGAGAGTGGTTGATCATTGGAACAAGCTTCCAGTGCAGGTGATCGAGGCAGACAGCGTGCCAGACTTTAAGAATAAATGGGATACCCTTGTGGGATCCCTACGAGGGTCAAGATAAGGAAATTGGGTCATTAGGGCATAGACAGGGGGTGGGTAAGCAGAGTGGGCAGACTTGATGGGCTGTAGCCCTTTTCTGCCGTCATCTTCTATGTTTCTATGAGCTTAAACTATGGGCACACCCCTTGGTACCTGCTTAAGAGAGGGCTCATGTTGACTTGCTTTTAGATTTTGCCTTCATAGATAGAAAAGGTTCAGAGGGGGCTAAAAACCTAGAAATTGCAAGAGATCAGCCAATAACAACAAATAAATTAAAAAGTTTAACTTGTATGACTGATATGCCTAATTCATCCAGAGTATCTTCTCTCTCTCAAGGTAATAAGCAAAGAAACTACAAACAGACCTATGAATATGTTTATTCAAAATAGCTGATTTAAACTGAAAGATCAGACAATTTCGGAAGACCTGGGTCTCTATATTCTTTACACAAGCCAACTTAACATTCCATACTGAATTGACATTATTATGAATATATAAATAGATCACACCATATACAGGGGTCCTTTTACAAAGCTGCGGCACAAAATCACCTTAGTGTGCTATTATGCAGATCTTTCCCACACGCTAAGGTCACTTTTTCCAGGGCCAGAAAACAGCTGATTTTCCTAATTGGTTGCCATTAACAAAAATTAGCATTTGTGCACTTACTATCACCTATTTTTTTGGTAGTAGGGGCTCACATGCTAATCCTGTTCTAATTAGTTAGAACAGAAATATCCACTCTCAGCCCCAAGATATGGCCCCCTCAGCTAAAAAAAATATTCTTTAGCATGTGGGCAGTATACACACATTTGGAACTTACTGTGGGACACCTGAGCGCGTCCTTTTAAGTTGCAAAAAGTACATGCTAGTGCTTACCGCAGCTTAGTAAAAAGACCCCATAAACTTGTCCACCTCACTGTAAAGCACAATATCAATAAGAAACATCCCTCATTTGTGCTTCCGATTTACAAACCATAAAGTAGGTATTCATTGTAGGCTCTGTTATAGCAGGCTGACAAGGTGATAAATGACACATGCAATGCATAAACATTCACAGGTCAATGATCAAAAGGCTCAATGTAGAGCCTTTTGTAACATACGTATAAGGACCCTGACAAATACACATGCATTTGATGGCATGTACAATCTCAACATTATCATGCAGGACTTTACATGTATGTGTGGATCCTGCAAGTGCAAATAATTGAAACAGGTTTTTAGATGTATTAAGAGACTTTTTAGGCCTCTGAATCCCACTGTGTGCCCAGAACTGGAAGGGGCGTTGTTGAAGAAGTGGTTAGGGCGGGATGTGGGCCGACCTAGACTTAGTTGTACTGCAGGGATAATCGAAAGTTTAACGAGGCTGCCTGGACGGAACTTATACTTTGTGACTTAGGTGCTCTGAAAACAGTTCTAAGTGCCCAGAAGGTATCCAAAGTGACCAGAGAACCACTGGAGACCCCCCCACACTCCCCCAGTGATCACTGCCCCCCCCCCGCCATAAAAATCAGAATATAAACGTACATACCTGCCTCTAGAACATCAGCACCTGGCATAGGAAAGCCTAGTATAGCTGCACAGAGGTGGCTTAAGTAGTCTGGGGGTGGGCTAGTGGACCATAGAGAGGAGGACCCAGACCCATAAACCACTCTAACCACTACATTCATGGTGGAAAATGTGAGCCCACCAAAAAAACCCAAACCCCTACTCTACTGCCATATAGGTGACACCTGCAGCCATAAGGACTATTGGGATTGTAGACAGGTGGATATAGTAGGTTTTGGGGGTGTTTGGGGGGACTCAACATTACTTATATGGGAGTTCTGGTGAGATGTTTATGTTGTACCCTATTTGTAAAGTTCACAGCAGTGCCCTGTAAGGTGCCCCACTGTTCTGTTGCCATGTTTGGGTGGCCAGTCCATCCCTTTGCTGGTCCCTCCCACGTCCAAAAGGTCTTGTTCTAGGCGTTTGGGACTTGAGACAATTTTTTGGATGAGAATGTAGTATAAAGATAGACGTACTAGTGGTCTGGACAATCAAATGGCTGGATGTAGAAGTAGACTATTTTCAAAAAGAAAAAAAGTTTGGATGTATATTGCGAGAATGGACTCTGGATGCTGCTGACTTTGGACAACTAGCGCCCTAGGCCCAAAATGGACTTAGATGTTTCTTTTGATTATGCCCTTCCACATATACATTTCTTTGGACTACCCAGAACATACCCTCTGTGAATCCGTGCATTCAGTAGCAATTTTATATGTAAATATCTACATTCTAAAATCGGCATTCCCAAATGTATTTTGCCAGACAAGCTTCTTAATTGATCTCTATTACCTGTCAATTTTAATATCATCAGTACACTGGGCTTTAATGCTCCAAGGACTAAAATAATGAGCTGTACAACGCAGCAGTGTTACCTGACTAAGTAAGAGATGGCATGGCCATAGTAATGCTGTTGCATTGGTCAGCTCAATTTTTCACATGCTAATTAGGCCAAATTGAAAGGGCAAGTTACCAAGGGAAACCACCTTTTGCCTTTCCAAATGGAAACCAGCATCAAAATGGTACTGCTAAAATTCTCCTCCTGACCTGAGAACACATTTTTAAACAGATGTCACAGCTGCTGGACAAGAGCTAAAAAAAACATTGAGGGTAGGATGCACAAAGCGCCAGCAACCCAATAAAAAAATACCAGGTTGGAAGCAATTTTGTTTTGCTAGGTTATGCTCAGCACAAATGGCATGCAAATTAAATGCATGCTATTTGTGCTGTGTAGCCCCGTAAAAAGGGGGAGGAACTGTGCCTAGCGCCTGCACAGAAGAGCTAAGCAGTAGGCACAGCTCTTCCGTGCAGGCCCAGTACAGCTCCTGATCGCCGGAACTCGCGAGCAGCTTTTAAAAGTGGTTTTTGGTTTGTTTAAACACTTGATATGAGCGCAGCTGTTGTGCATGGCCAGCACCTAACAGGAGCATTCTGACTGGAGACGTCAGATATACACTCATGCAACAGATGCACAAACAGCTACCAGCAGCTGCAGACCTGCCGGAAAATTTTAACTGGTAAAAAGTGGGTGTTCCCTGCTGTGTCTTACAAGGAGTGCTCATTTTAATATTAATGAGCTCCTTCTAAACCATTTGCATAGGATTCTTGGTGGCTGCCATCGCGATTGGTAAAAGTCCCCGAGAACCCTTTTGAGCATCGGAGGCTGGCTGCCTTGCAAGCAAGACTGGCTACAACCAGTCTTACTTGCAAGGCAAGGTTTTGAGCATCAGGCCTGAATTCCTAGTTCTCCCTTTTAGATAAAAGAGCAGCTTTAGTTATTTTGAAAGTATGATATGTTTTCAGACATCTGAAGCCTTGCAGAATAACTACTATATTTTCTATCCTCTCAGGTTAATTATTAAAAAGGCATTTTCAGGGGCTAACCACAGCATTCCTTCTGAGTCACATCCAGCTCTAAAAACTATCGATGCCACGACAACTACGACATCCAAAGTCATTAAATCTTGATTCAATGATTAAGACTTGTACACAGAAAAACTCCCAAATTATGTCACATACAACAAACAGCTGGTTGTGTGCAAGCAAGATATTTTCAACTGTATTTGTGCTACTGGTACTTGGAATAGAATATGGCAAGTTGGGCGAACTTAGCAAAATTGAGCACTACAGACATCTTGTCAAGGTTCCTTCACCCACCCTGTGTACCTTTGATTTCATATATTTTGCTGATGAGAAGAAATGGACATTTTCTTTCATTAAATTTGCTAAAACATATTCTTTTCATATTTACTGCTGTATTAAAAATAACCTAATATGGATCAATAACTCCCTTTCCTTTCATTTGGCCTTCTGTTGATCCTAGAGCAGCATTCAAGAAAGAAGGTGGAGATTTTGAAGGAAGTATTTCAAGCTCATTATATATCCAGTCAGGACAGCTACTAGGTTCATCTGAGGTTAGAAGGTTCTACGTCCTTTAAAGGCAACAAGCTATCATTAAGGGAGAAATGAATGGTAAACTCACCTCTTCTCAAATTGAATGTTCTAATTATTCATACCCTCCCTATTGAGAAATCTCTCCCATTCATTATTACACCCTCATATTCCCTCTGTCATTACCTTTACTCTTTAATACCTAATGTACCGGTAATTAAAATGCTGAATTTTGTTGCTTTTGTTTGATCCTGTAAATCGCATAGAACTGAAATAATAATAATAACTTTATTCTTTTAAACCGCCATAACCAAAAGTTCTAGGTGGTTTACACTAAAAAGAGCTGGACAATCAGCGAAATACAATAATACAGTAAAAAATTCAAATGTTTATAAAATAGAATTTCAATAATAAAACTCACTAAAGGCGAAAAAACAGTGTGACAAGTGGTGGCTGCTGCCAGAAGGATGCTGGGCTGTATAAAGAGAGGCGCAGCCAGTAGAAGGAAGAAGGTGTTGATGCCCCTGTACAGGTCATTGGTGAGGCCCCACTTGGAATATTGTGTTCAGTTTTGGAGACCGTATCTGGCGAAAGACGTAAGAAGACTTGAAGCGGTCCAGAGGAGGGCAACGAAAATGATAGGAGGCTTGCGCCAGAAGACGTATGAGGAGAGACTGGAAGCCCTGAATATGTATACTCTAGAGCAGGGGTGTCGAACTCAATCAGAGAAGGGGCCAAAATCTAAAATCCAGCCTAAATCGCGGGCCGAATGGTTTACTGAACAGTCATAAACTGACAATGTTAACCAGAAATGTGAATTTAAAATGAGTGGAACAATCTTTTCCTTAACAGTGCTGTTAACCAACTCACATGCTATCAAGCAAAACAGTAATATTGGTATCAAGCAAAACAGTAATATTGGAATGTACCTAAAATGCTCATTGTTTTGTTTTCTGGCTAGATGTCTGACACCGTTTTCCCCGTATCAATGAGTCAATGTTCGGTTTTATTTCTTGGGCTGTAGCAACCCGCAAAACAGCATGGAGGTTGTCATCGGTAATGCGTGATCTGTGCTTGTTTTTGTTCAGATTTATTATTGAAAACATCTGTTCACAAAGATAGGTGCTCCCGAACATGGATAGAATACGGGCAGCATGAAGTCGGAGCTCTGGCATTGAGTCAGGGGGCAGTAGAGGGTAGAAGTCCTCAATTTCAACATCCTGAAACCTTGATTTCAGGCCACTGTCAGACTGAAGCTCGATTATCTCCATCTGAAGGTGATGGGGCACATTGTTGACATCAACTGTAAAAGGATTGGCAAAGATGTCAAAGCCTGAGTGCTGTGTTCTAAAGTCAGAGAAGCGCCGCTCAAATTCACTTAGTAAACGGCTAACTTTGGTAGCCAGCCGACTGCAAGGAAAAGTACCAGAAATAGTGGTTGAGATACTCAAACAAACGGGAAAGTGGGCAAGATTGTCCTGTTCCAGTTGGGACTTCCATAGTTGAAGTTTACGCTGGAATGCTGTGATCATGTCAGACATCTTCGTGATGACTTGTTTGCATCTCTGCAGCTTCAGATTCAGTTGGGCGAGATGCTCGCATATGTCACACATCATAGCAAAATCATATAGCCAGGCGGGATCCGACAGTTCAGGCAAGGGCTTTCCTTTACTTTCCATGAAAAGAGCAATTTGTTCTCTGAGCTCAAAAAATCTTTTGAGGACTGCGCTCTTGCTCAGCCATCTTACTTCTGTGTGGTATGGCACGTCTCCATGCTCTGCACCCACCTCCTGTAAAAACTGCTGGAACTGGTGATGATTCAGGCCACGTGCCCTTATAAAGTTAATAGTTTTAATGACTGTGGTCATTATGTCATTCATGTCCAGAACTTTTCCACACATAGCCTCTTGGTGGATAATGCAATGATAAGTAATCAAGGGTGTGTGGCAGTGACTTTTTTGCATTCTTTCCTTCATTAGTCCAACCAAGCCTTTCTTTTCTCCGCACATTGAAGGTGCACCATCGGTAGTTAGCCCCACCAACTTTTCCCAGGGTAATTTAAAATTATTTATAGATTTCTCCACAGCCTCAAATATATCTCTACCAGTCGTCGTCCCATGCATGGCAGCTACATCCAAAAGTTCCTCAGTGACAGAGAGGTCGGTCTTCGTAGCACGTATAAAGATGGACAGCTGCGCTGTATCAGTGTTGTCTGTGCTTTCATCGATAGCAAGTGAAAAAGCGAGATAACTGCATGCCTGTTCGGCCAGCTGTGATGATAGATTTCCTGAGAGTTCTTGAACTCTGTCTGCAATGGTGTTTCTTGACAAACTGACAGTTTGAAAACTCTGTATCTGGTCTGGGCATACTTTCTCACACACTTTTAGCATGCATTGCTTCAAAAAGGCACCCTCTGAAAAACACCTTGAAGTACGGGCAATTTCTTCAGCCACTATAAAGCTTGCTTTCACTGCAGCATCATTTTTCGCTGTAGCCTTTGTAAACATTTGCTGCTGTGATTGTAGTTTGCCTTTTAGTTCTTTAACAATTTTATGCTTTTCTTCCAAAGTATATTTGCCATACTTAACATTATGTTTGGTGTCAAAATGACGACGTATATTGTACTCTTTCATCACCGACACTGTCTCATAACACAATATACACACTGGTTTGCCCTCACTAAGCACAAACATGTATTCATTTTCCCATTTGTCATTAAATTGTCTGCCTTCACCGTCAACTTTTCTTTTCCTGGACATTTTGGGATCAATATTGGCAGTAAAAGATGTAGTTTATTGGAAATCTGCGTTAGAATGAAAAAGTCAGTCAATAAATGCCTGGCTGGGTACAGATAGCAGATTCTGTTGCGATTTTTATGCCTACACTTTATGCCAGGAACTGGCAGCTTCTGCTGTGTATTTTTTTTACATAGTTCCCCCCCCCGACGTCCGATTCACCCCAAGCAGGACCGCTCGCACGCACCTGCACCCCCACCCCGAAGGACCGCCGACTCCCCGACTCCCAACACGATCGGGGCAAGAGGGAGCTTAAGCCCTCTTGCCCCCCCGACTCCCCGACACGATCGGGGCAAAAAGGAGCCCAAGCCCTCTTGCCCCGCCGATTCCCCAACTCCCCGACAATATCGGGCCAGGAGGGAGCCCAAGTCCTCCTGGCCCTGGCGACCCCCCCCCCCCGCTAGTTGTTCGGGCCAGGAGGGAGCCCAAACCCTCCTGACCATGGTGACCCCTTACCCCCACCCCGCACTACATTACGGGCAGGAGGGATCCCAGGCCCTCCTGCCCTCGACGCAAACCCCCCTCCCCCCATCGACCGCCCCCCCAAGAACCTCCTATCCCCCTGGCCAACCCCCACGACACCCCCACCCCCCTTCCCCGTACCTTTCTGTAGTTGGCCGGACAGACCGGAGCCAAACCCGCCTGTCCGGCAGGCAGCCAACGACGGAATGAGGCCGGATTGGCCCATCCGTCTCAAAGCTCTGCCTACTGGTGGGACCTAAGGCTCCCGGGTCTATTCTGATTGGCCCAGGCGCCTTAGGCCCCACCAGTAGGCGGAGCTTTGAGACGGATGGGCCAATCCGGCCTCATTCCGTCGTTGGCTGCCTGCCGGACAGGCGGGTTTGGCTCTCGTCTGTCCGGCCAACTACAGAAAGGTACGGGGAAGGGGGGTGGGGGTGTCGTGGGGGTCGGCCAGGGGGGGTTGCGGGTCGGCTGGGGGGGGCGGTCGGAGGTTCTTGGGGGGGGCGGTCGATGGGGGGGAGATAGATAGCAAGTACGGCCGGCGAGATCACAAGCCTCATATGTCACCGCGCGTCAATGTGATGGAACGCAGCGGCGTGCAGTGATGACAGCGCGGTGCGGGCCACATTGCAAGGCCTGGCGGGCCGGATTTGGCCCGCAGGCCTTGTGTTTGACACATGTGCTCTAGAGGAAAGGAGGGACAGGGGAGATATGAATCAGACGTTCAAATACTTGAAGGGTATTAACGTAGAACAAAATATTTTCCAGAGAAAAGAAAATGGTAAAACCAGAGGACATAATTTGAGGTTGAGGGGTGGTAGATTCAGGGGCAATGTTAGGAAATTCTACTTTACGGAGAGGGTGGTGGATGCCTGGAATGCGCTCCCGAGAGAGGTGGTGGAGAGTAAAACTGTGACTGAGTTCAAAGAAGCGTAGGATGAATAGAGATGATCTAGAATCAGAAAATAATATTAAAAATTGAACTAAGGCCAGTACTAGGCAGACTTGCACGGTCTGTATCTGTATATGGCCGTTTGGGGGAGGAAGGGCTGGAGAGGGCTTCAATGGCTGGGAGGGTTTAGATGGGATGGAGTAGGTTTTAACAGAGATTTCGGCAGTTGGAATCCAAGCACAGTACAGGGTAGAGCTTTGGATTCTTGCCCAGAAATAGCTAAGAAGAAAAAATTTAAATTGAATCAGGTTGGGCAGACTGGATGGACCATTCGGGTCTTTATCTGCCGTCATCTACTATGTTACTATGTTACTAAGTAATAAACTTATCGAACAAAGTGGTCTTAATTAATTTCCAAAATCAGCAATAGGATAACATAGCTTGCTGAATGCATTTACCTAACCAAGATTGTTGCCTACCAGCTTGAAATGCTAGGGTCCTATCTAAGAAGGTCTTATATCTACACCCATTAATCTTTGGATAAGCAAATAAGTAGAAGTTTCTCTTGATGGTCTATGCAACAGAAAATGAGGAAAAAGGTAAGTTGGAGACAATCCTGATATCAGCTTAAAGCAGATACAGGAAAATTTGAATAATACTCTTGAAAGGTTTTTGTTGTATACAAATAAAGATTTAAGTTCAGCATGTTATTTGCAGAATAGTGCTAAGGTGAAATTTTGGTATGTACACACATATGTGTATATATACATGGGTAGTCCACACTGGCTATGGAAAACTGTTTGTTCAATTGATTAATATCCAACTGACTATGAACAAACTAAACTGAGTTCTAATTGTGCTCAAGGCCTCAAACACCCAAGACACTACTTATGGAATTTTTTTTGTGTCCTTACTGGGGTGAAGCGTTCATCATCGGTCTTGTGTAGGATTTTTAGTTAACAAACTAAAATATTTATATATATATGTGCTTAATTGTGGTGGAAAATTCTTATACAGAAAAGCACTTAACTTAAAGCCCAACGACTACCCAGCCGTTTCACTGGTAAGTTTCTTCAGGGGCTGAAACTCTGCTCCAACACACTTGTCTATTTGGAGAAAGAAAATGCTCGTGTGCTCCTCTCATACCACTGAAACAGGAGCATGGGCATTTTCTTTCTCCAAATAGACAATTGTGTTGCATCAGAGCTACAGCCCCTGAAGAAACTTACCAGTGAAACGGCTGGGTAGTCGTTGGGCTTTAAGTTAAGTGCTCTTCTGTACAAGAATTTTCCACCACAATTAAGCACATATATATAAAAATATTTTAGTTTGTTAACTAAAAATCCTACATATGACCGATGATGAACACTTCACCCCAGTAAGGATACGAAAAAAAAGCCCATAAGTAGTGTCTTGGGTGTTTGAGGTCTTGAGCACAATTAGAACTCAGTTAAGTTTGTTCATAGTCAGTTGGATATACATGGGTAGCAACCTAACCATCTATTTAAATAGGGCTGGCGAAAAAGTATTAAGTACCCAAGGCAAATCTTCAGCCTCCCCCCCAATCCCAATTTAATTTCCAGGTCCTTAGCCCATAACCCTCAAGAATTTCATAATTAAACTCTTCCATCAAGAACATCCTACAACAATCATACGAATTGGACACCATAGGTTTACATTTAAAACTATACATTGTCACAGGGAAGCCCCTGTGAAACACCGGTTGTATTAAGCCTGTTCCTAAACCAGACAATTGTTGGAAAGGAAAGTGAACAAGGATAAGTCCTATTTACATATCTTTTTCTGAGAAGCCACCAGAAAGGGTGACAGCAAAGCATTCAGGTTTAATTCAGTCCAGCAAAATAAAACAGGGCAGTCCTGAATTAAAACCTAGAGTAAGCATTAGGCAAAAAGCCAAGGGCAGCCAGGCAGACACACTGTTGAGAGCAGCACCAATCTGAAGCCAGCAGCCACCTGGCCTTTGCCTTAATTATCCCAGTAGTGCAGTGCAGTGCAGAGGAGGGCAGAGCAAAGCAGGAACTCAAAGGAGAAACAGCTTCCAGTCAAGCCATGTGGGACCAGGGCCAGAGATAAAGAATGGAGGACTCAACAATACAGATACCTCACTAAACCTGATGTTATCTGCCCTGATTTACAATACCAGAAAGAGAAAGATGTGGAGGGCACTCCTATGGAGACCTGAGTGAAAAGCACAGTATTTAACTGAAATATTGGGACATTAATGTGTTTAAAGTAGAGCACATTAACCAAGTCTTACCCAATCCTAAAGAGAATTTCAAACTTGCTTGGAGACTTGCTAAAGACTGTGGAAGCTGTTAGGATTGGCAAAGACACTGTGAGAGAAAACCCTGATAACTGTGGCCAAGTGATTTCTTTCTCTTTTTTTCTTTTCTTGTTAAGCAGCTGACAAATCCCTAACTGGAGTCTAGTGCAAATGGACTGAGTTTTGGAAGAAGATAACTCCAGGAGGGGCAGCTAAGGAAGTTCTGATGTAGTATAAGCTATTAACAGACATATGGTATAACTAAGGTGACCATATGTCCTGTTTTGAACGGGACAGTCCCGTTTTCAGACCCCCTGTCCTGTTGTCCCCGCACACAGCTTCGGGAAGCCGAAATGTTCCGTTTTCAGGGACAGCATCCCGAAGCTGTGCTCGGGGACAACGGGACAGGCAATCACTAACTGTTCCTACCTGCCGCACCCAAAAAAACCCCCAGTCTCCCTCCTTCCTGTCCCCCGGTCCGCTGCTATCTAACTCCCTGCTGCTGCTAATCGCCAATGTCAATTCTGACATCAGAGAGGACGATCTGGGCCAGCCAATCACTGTCTGGCTGGCCCAGAACATCCTCTCTGACATCAGAATTGACGTCAGAAAGAAGACTTCATGTTGGCGATTAGCGGCAGCAGCAGCTGGGAGGTAGATAGCAGCGGACCGGGGGAAAGGAAGGAGGGAGACTTTTTTTTTTTTGCGTGTGGTAGGGAGGGAAGGAGGTAGGCAGGAAAGCAGGCTGGCTTTGGCCAGGGAGGGAGGGAGGTAGACAGGCAGGCAGGCTGGCTTTGGCCAGGGAGGGAGGGAGGTAGACAGGCTGGCTTCTGGGGTGGGAGGTGGGACAAACTCTGGAAGGCAGTGAGAGAGACATGGGAAGGAGGCACTGGGGCACTAAAGACATAGGAAGGGGCACTAAGGACATGGGAAGGAGGCACTGGGGGCACTAAGGACATGGGAGGAGGCACTGGGGGCACTAAGGACATGGGAAGGAGGCACTGGGGGCACTAAGGACATGGGAAGGAGGCACTGGGAGCACTAAGGACATGGGAAGGAGGCACTGGGGCACTAAGGACATAGGAAGGAGACACTGGGGGCACTAAGGACATGGGAAGGAGGCACTGGGGGCACTAAGGACATGGGAAGGAGGCACCGGGGGCACTAAGGACATTATTATTATTATTAAGGACATGGGAAGGAGGCACCGGGGGCACTAAGGACATAGGAAGGAAGGAGGGAGAGAATAGAAAGGGACAATTGTTGGGCCTGAGTGCAGAAAAAAAGAAATGAAAGAAAGGATACACAGACAGAAGGAAACGCAACCAGAGACTCATGAAATCACCAGACAGCAAAGGTAGGAAAAATAATTTTATTCTCAATTTAGTGATCAAAATGTGTCAGTTTTGATAATTTATATTTGCTGTCTATATTTTACACTATATTTGTCTATTTTTCTATAGTTACTGAGGTGACATTGCATATTTTAAAGTCATCTGCCTTGCCATCTTTGAAACCCCCCCAAATATAAATGATAATTAACATTTTCTCTGCATATAGTGGGCTTTGTAGTTTTTAAAAAATTTTTATGGTTACCATTATGAATTAATAAGATATTATGTGTACATGAAAAATGAATGGAAGAAATTGGGGGAGGGGCTAGGGCGGGATTGGGGGGCGAGACTGACAATTAATAGATGTCCCCTTTTGATGAAAAAAATAAATGGTCACGTTAGGTATAACCCATAAGCAGCCGAACGCTTTTTTGTTGGGGGGGGGGGCGGCAAAAGCTCCGCCCTAGACCCCACTCCAGACCTGCTCAAGCCCTGCCTCAGACCCACCCAAGCTCAGCCCCAAACGCCACCCCATAATAACAGTACTAATTGTAAATGCTATTTCTTCCATTCATTTCTCATATACACACAATTTAATATTATTAATACATAATGGTAACCACAAAATTAAACTACACTCCTCCCTCAATATTCACGGGGGTTAGGGGCAGAGCCGGCCCGTGAATATTGAAAATTCACGAGTAACTTTTGGGCCGGCTCTGACCCATCCCCGCCTCCCTCTCGTCTTCCCCCAGGCATCCCGGACCTTACCTGGTGGTCTAGCGGTCTTTCGGGGCAGGAGCGATCTTCTTACACTCCTGCCCCATGCAGATCACTCATACAAAATGGCTGCCATGAGTTCCCGTCTGAAAGCAGTGCAACATGCTGAAAGTGAAATTTAGATAGTTTTTCACTTTCTGCATGTTGCACTGCTTTCAGCTGTGTATAGCTGAAATTATCAGAAGTAATTAAGGAAAAATTTATAAACTATAAAGAGTTTTACCTCATGAAAAATTGTGATTTAGATTCTAAAGTATCAACTGCAAGAGACAAGATTTTGGTGCAGTCCTCTAGGCTTTTTTGTAGAGGGGAGAATCAATATCCGACTTGTGCCTGGAAAACTTGTGCCTTAAGTGTCCGGTGGTCGCGTCCGCATCTGCCTTCAGCTCACACCTCCTCCAGCACCGGATACAAGTGCTATCTTACATCAAGCAGTCACCTCCAGGACAGCTGCTGAATTTCACGAGAGTTCACGAGATTACGTACACACGCACAAGCTGCACTGCCTCCAATGGTTACCTTATATTCTGGAACATTGCCCGCCTCACTGCTGCAACTTCACGCAAGTGCTATCCTGTGTCTGTACACGACTGTCCTCTCCACTCCACCTCACAATTGTGTACAGACACAGAAAAGCGCTTGTGCAAGGTTAAAGCAATAAGGCGGGCAACGTTCCAGAATAATGGTTAACACACTGAGGGCCTCAAAATAGTACCTGGTGGGCCACGAGTTTGATACCACTGCTCTATAGCTACCTTAAACATTTTTCTCTCATTGTTATACTTCCAAAGCCTTCCAGTCAGCCAAACAATAACAATGAGGACAGCTGTGGAAAGCACAAACTACCAGAATGAATAATTACAATCATTAGTCCACCTTGAAAAAAAATATTGGACTGCAACAATGTTACTCATACTTTTGTTATGGTTCCTAAGAACAAGCATTCATATTTTTCATCTGTAACTGTAACCCAATAAGCCCCACTCCAAAGGCAAAGTTCACAATCACAATAACAAGATTATTTGGAAAAAAAAAAAAAGTCCTGTGTCAGTCATTTCAGAAAGTTCCCAGATATGATTTTAACCAGTTTTAAAAGATGTGAGTGTGGTCTTCGTCATAAGGTGTATAGAGACAGACTTAAAGATCTCAATATGTATACTTTGGAAGAAAGGCGGGATAGGAGAGATAAAGACAGAGACGTTGAAATACCTACGTGGCATAAATGCTCATGAATAGAGTTTTTTTCATTTGAAAGGAAGCTCTGAAATGAGAGGGCATAAGATGAAATTAAGAGGTTATAGGCTCCGGAGTAATCTAAGGAAAAACTTTTTTACAGAAAGCGTGGTAGATGTGTGGAACAGTCTCCTGGAAGAGGTGGTGGAGATGGGGACTGTGTCTGAATTCAAGAAGGCGTGGGATAGGAAGGAACATGGGATCTCTTGGAAAGAGGAAGAGATAATGGTTACTGCGGATGGGCAGACTAGATGGGCCATATGGCTTTTATCTGCCATCATGTTTCTATGTAACTATCACAAAGGTGGCAAGCAAAGGGCTTAGTTTTACAAAATAACACTTTCCAGTAGGGTTCAAGCCCTAGTCCTGCTAGCTGTTGTCTTCACTTCTTCAGTTGTAGGTATGGCAAGACCTTGCCCCTATCCGCTGATGTACTCTAGGAGAGCCATTTAGGTAGTCTCACTAATGGGGGGGAGCGGGAGATGCTGCCCCTAATGTGTGGATTTATTAACTGTCTTTAGGAAGAGATCCATTGTAGAAAGAAACATAGAAACATGATGGCAGATAAAGGCCCATCCAGTCTGCCCATCCATAGTAATCATTATCTCTTCCTCTCTCTATCCAGGCTTTCTTGAAATCAGACAGAGATATTTAAACGTCTCTATCATATCTCCCCTCTCCCGCCTTTCCTCCAAAGTATACAGATTGAGATCTTTAAGTCTGTCCCCATACGCCTTATGACGAAGACCACTCACCATTTTAGTGGCCTTCCTCTGAACTGACTCCATCCTTTTTATATCTTTTTGAAGGAGCGGCCTCAAGAATTATTCACAATATTATAAATGAGGTTGCACCAGAGTCTTATTATGAGGCATCAATACCTCCTTTTTCCTACTGGCCATACCTCTCCCTGTGCACCCTAGCAGCCTTCTAGCTTTCACCGTCACCTTTTCAACCTGTTTGGCCACCTTAAGATCATCACCTACAATCACACCCAAGTCCCGCTCTTCTGTCATGCACATAAGTTTTTCACCCCCTAAACTGTACTGTCTCTCGGGTATTTGCAGTCAAAATGCATTATGGATTATGCTTAATATGATGCATTTATTTACTACATACTTTGTTGTAAACTGCTTTGAATTTAAAATGTTTGCTAAGGAAGACAGTTTATAATATTAGGTCCCAGACGCGGAACGTCAGTTCTGCAGCACAGGCTGTAGTCCAGACCTGTGATACATCATCCGATTAGATTGTGAATTCATTGTGAACTGCTCAGATGGCTTCACCAATGGGGGGTATATCAAATACAGTAAAGTTGGAAAAAAGGAGGAAGAGGATCCAGAGGATCCTGTTCATCAGGACTGGACAGACCAGAAGACGGTGAGGAAATAGAATACTCAGGCCCAGGGAGGGAAGGAGAATGAGAGCTGAAACAGTGGCAGCCCCTGCAACCCAAGTAGCAGGGCAGCCGTCTCCAGCCCTCAAAAGTTCCTTAAGCCAGCAAAGCTTGCATTTGGACAGGGTCAGGGGAAAAGGAAAAGAAATGTATGTAACAACCCAGGCCGATTCCTTGGCTTCCCCCAGTGTTTATGGTAAAGGCATGGTACAAGATCATTCACCTTAGTAACAGACTTAACAACAAACAACAAAATGTATCTGGGCAGCAGCATCTGTACTGCTTGAGGAGATTATATTGGGAGTTTTCTGTATATGCTAGAACTTAAAGCAGAGATATTTTTAACTTTTTATCACCCTTGTGGTAGAGTCATTTTTTCCAATTAACTGGAGAGTCAGTTATTGAGAACATTCGTTTCAGCCTATTGTTGGTTCCTAGATGTTACTTCTTCATAGCTTTCAAATGACAAACATGTTTGACTTTGAAACACCTAAATTAAGTTGAGAAAGGGGCTGCACAAGAATGCAAGCATAACACAAAACCTTTGCTCCTCAACAGTAAGCAAACATTATGCAGTCACTAGCACTCACCCAGGCACATATGCATCTAGTGTGTTCTCCTATTTAATGCACAATGTGTGTGCTCAGCCTATGTTTTGCACATAACCTCTCCTTCCGTATTCGCGGAGGTTAGGGGCAGAGCCGGCCCACGAATTTTAAAAAAACGCGAATAATATTCGGGCCGGTTCGGCCCCTAACCCCCGCTTCCCTTGGCTATTTTAAGCCCTGAAATCCCCCCCCCCCTTAAGCCTTACCTGGTGGTCTAGCGGGTTTTCAGGCAGAAGCAATCTTCCCAAACTCCTGTCCCGTGCAGATCGCTCACAGGAAATGGCTGCCTTGAGCTCCCGTAGTCTGTGAGCGATCTGCACGGGGCAGGAGCGTGGGAAGATTGCTCCTGCCCTGAAAACCCACTAGACAGGTAAGGGTTAAGTGTGGGGGGGGGGGGGGAGGGGGCTTACAGGGCTTAAAATAGCCCAAAAAATGAAAATAATTTTTTTAAATTTAAAACCGCAAATAAACGAATCCGTAGATACGGAATTTGCGAATATGGAGGGGGAAGTGTTTCTGTGTATCACTGTTCCCTCTAAGCTGAGAGGAAGCCCTCCATCTACGGTCCTGATAGTAGGGAGTGCAAGCTCTGCAGGACTCCAGCGACCTGCTTGACCCTAGCGATTGGAAAAGCACAATAATGAAGCACCAGCCCCCACTAGCAGCAATGCAGTTGGAGGACTCCCGTACAGCTTAGAGGGAACACTGCTGTGTGTATGCTGGAATACATTTCCGGACATTAAAAAAACCAATATTTATGCACAACATAGTGTTCAAGCACATTCGTACGTGTTATGTGCATGACATTTGACAAATGACGGGACATGTTTGTGAACAATACACTTAGGACTGGATGCTCTAAAATTGTTGTTAAAATCCTGTGTGTCGCTGTGGTGCCAGTAAATGGCCCAATTTGAAAATAGCGATCAATGTTGAAACAATTTCACATGCAAATCCCATCTAAACAGTCATTGGAGAAAGCGACTGATAATGTGCAGAGCCAGCAGAAGAAGCCCCAAACAGCTGGGCGGCAGGGGAAGTCCTGAAGCAGCCTCCTGCTACTCAGCTGTTTGGGGTATAAGAGTAGTTTTATGCCCACTACCTCATGTTGCCGTGGCCCATCCACAAACCCTCCCACGTACCTCTAAATTGAAGATCAGCAGGAGGGATGCCCACTCCCTCTTCCCAGTGCATCTTGGGATGCACTGGGAGGGGCCTAAGACCCTGATTTGTTCATGTGCCAAAGGCCCCTACCATAGGAGGGGCTTTGATTGGTCCAGATGCCTTAGGCCCCTCCTACTGCACTAACATTTAAAAAGAAGACAGAGCAGCTTTTAAACTAAGATTTGGGGGGGGGGGGCAGCTGACAGTTACCCAGGAGCAGAAGGTTCAGTGTGGAGTATCCCTGAAGGATACTGTTGAAGCAGGACACATAGGGAGTCCCAGTAGAGAGGTTTCAATAATGGTGAAAGAAAGCCAAGAGTGCTTAAGAGGGGAAGCAGAGTAAAGGTGTCAAGTTATCCCTGTCCTCTTTTCAGTACCTGGTAGGTACAAGGAAAAAAACACAATTTGAATTGTCTGTATACATATGCTAGCAGTCTAAAAAATAAAGTAGAATTAGAGTACAGTGGTGCCTCACACAACGAACTTAATTCGTTCCAGGAGCAAGTTTGTTATGCGAAAAGTTCGTTATGGGAAACGCGTTTTCCCATAACAATACATGTTAAAAAAAATTATTCGTTCTGCAGCATAAAATATGCTAAGATGACATAAAAAAAGATAAATTTGTCAAAATGGTGAAAATGGTGGTCTTGCTGAGGCCAAACTCTTTGACGAGGTCACACTGTTTTACCCCACATTCACTCCTTCTAATTATTTCCCGTTTCATTTCAACAGAAATCACCTTCCTGCTTTTTTTAGAAGCCATGATATATAAAAAATATTGAGTTTATCTTAAAAGGACGACTGCCGTGATACGTGCGTGCGTGCGTGATTTAATTCGTAATGAAGAACGATTGCCGCGATACGTGCTTAAGTTAAGCGCAGTGACTAACGACTGCCTGCAGTGCCTGCGCGGAAGGATGCAATACATCGGCAGCGATCGTGGAAGCTCGGGCGACTTCGTTGTGTGAAACGAAGTTCGTTGTATGAATCATGACATGAAGTTCGTTGTGTGCAGCGTCCGCTGTGCGAGGAGTTCTTTATGCGAGGCACCACTGTATATAGCACTGAACATAAGAGCAACCGCTGCTGCGCCCAGTAGTCCGCTCACAGCCCTATCTGCGTTCGTTCTGATTCAGCAGGAACTTGTCCAACCTTGTCTTGAATCCCTGGAGGTGTTTTCCCTTATGATATACTCCGGAAGAGCATTCCAGTTCTCTACCACTCTCTGGGTGAAGAAGAACTTCTTTACGTTTATACAGAATCTATCCCCTTTTAACTTTAGAGAGTGCCCTCTCGTTCTTTCTATCTTGGAGAAGGTGAACAACTTGTCTTTATCTATTAAGTCTATTCCCTTCATTATCTTGAACGTTTCGATCATGTCCCCTCTCAGTCTCCTCTTTTCAAGGGAGAAGAGGCCCAGCTTCTCTAGTCTCTCACTGTACGGCAACTCCTCCAACCCCGTAACCATTTTAGTTGCTCTTCTCTGGACCCTTCTGAGTAGTACCGTGTAGAAATGTCATGCACATAACACGTACGAATGTGCTTGAACACTATGTTGTGCATAAATATTGGTTTTTTTAATGTCCGGAAATGTATTCCAGCATACACACAGCAGTGTTCCCTCTAAGCTGTACGGGAGTCCTCCAACTGCATTGCTGCAACTGCATTCTTCATGTACAGCGATCAGTGCTGGACGCAGTATTCCAGGTGAGGGCATACCATGATAACCTTCTCCGATCTGTTTTAATCATTCCTAGCATTCTGTTCTGAATAATGAAGTAGATATAATAGGCATCTCAGAGATCTGGTGGAAGGAGGACAATCAACAGGACACTGTGTTGCCTGGGTACAAATTATATCACAATGATAAGAGTAGATCAATTTGGAAAGGGGGGGGGGATTGTGCTATATTTTAAAGAGGGAATTGAATCAAACAAAATAATCATTCTGCACAACACACATAGCAGTGTGAAATCCATATGGATAGAAATTCCATGTGTGAAGGGAAGGAATATACGGATAGGATTATACTACTATCCCCCGGGAAAGAATTAGCAGACAGATGAAGAAATGTCTTCAGAGATTAGGAAAGCTGGCAAATTGGGCAACAGTATAATAATGGGCGATTTCAGGTACCCTAACATTGACTGGATAAATGTTACATCAGGGAGTGCTAGGGAAGTAAAATGCCTAGATGTCATAAATGACTGTTTCTTAAAGCAACTGGTCCAGGAACCAACAAGAAGCGGAACTATTTTAGATTTGGTCTTTAGTGGAATGCAGGACATAGTAGAACAGGTAACTGTGTTGGATCCACTGGGAAACAGTGATCATAAGATGATCAACTTTGAGTGGTGTAGAACGGGTAAAAGTGGATCAAATTTTTACTGCATCAAGATTTACAAAGATTAGGGGACACTCGATGAAGTTACAAAGTAATACTTTTAAAACCAATAGGAGGAAATATTTTTCCACTCAGAGAATAGTTAAGCTCTGGAATGCATTGCCAGAGGATGTGGTAAGAGTGGTTAATGTAGCTAGTTTTAAAAAAGGTTTGGAAAAGACCATAGTCTGCTGTTGAGACAGACATGGGGGAAGCCACTGCCTGCCCTTGATCAGTTCAAAAAAATATACACCTGGCATCTTGCGGATCTCCCTGTTCTTGGGAGACCGCTTCATCATCTGCTTTCATTCAGCTAAGTCGGCTTTTTGATTCTATCGGGAGTCCTCTGGGGGAGGTTCTCTGATAGACTGTTTGACTGACCTCATTTATGTTATTGCTTTGTGCTTTATTTTGCACTTTCACGGTTTGATTTTTCACACACCACGGTAGTACCCCATGATGGTGTGGGGGCAGGGACTGGTTGGTCCTTGTCTCGTATGTGAAGCGTAGGAGTATTGCTCCCTTCGCTGCTTTATCACACTGAGGGTACTCCATTATCAAATTATATTAATTACTGCTTGATTTTCTATCACCTGTGTGTTTTCTAAAGTTTGGTCAGCAGACAGTCTCTCCGAGAACCGTATGATCTTCACTGCCTCCTTGTTGGTATCTTGCCCTTGATCAGTAGCATGGAATGCTGCTACAGGTACTAGTGACTTGGATTGTCCTCCATGAAGATGGGATACAGGACTAGATGGAACATTGGTCTGACCCATTAAGGCTATTCTTATGTTCTTTTTTTCCTTTTTGACTTGCTCAGTTTTAGCGTGTAACATAGGTCTTCCTTTTTGCGCATGTAACACACACAACTTTTGTGCTCATTTAAAAATGTTTAAAAGCTGCTGTTTGGGTGCTTTTTATATATATACTACCAGCACCTCCAGACCTTCCAGAGATTTCAGAGTATTAAAAACTGGCGCTTCATTTTGTGGATCATCTGGCATCGATTGGCGTGCTCATTTTAATATTGATGCGCTCACTGTAATCTATTTACATACAATTATCAGAGGCTGCTATAAATCACAGAAAAGCCCGCAATTAACCATTTTGGGCATCGATAACTGAAATACTTTGACGCTAAACAGGTTAAAACTGGTTTAGCATCAATCGTTAAAGGCACAGTGAATTTTGAGGATATAGGCCTAAATGTTTAGCACATATCCCCCTCAGCTCCTTTTTTATTTTCAACCCATGCCCTTCAGGGAAGCCAGAAATAAGTTACAGCTTTTTATGCTGGCAGTAAAGAGAAGATAACTAAAAAAAGCAGCTTAAGTCCGTTGGGTTTTCATAAGGGTAAAAAACCCACTTAGTACAGCACCAGACTCTATCAATAGATAAATAATGATTAAATTAAAATTTAAGTGACGGGGTGTCCTCAGTGTGTAGGGTCAGTGATAGGAGGAGACCTCCAGCGCTATACATCAAAGGTACAGATTAACGAACCTGTACCAGCACACCATCACTGGACACCTCACGTGTGCTCAAAGAAATAAGTGATAAATAACTTAAACAGTGATATAAATACTTTGTAAATCACACAGGTGCTGTAGCAAGCTGGAAACCCACTAGGAAAACCCCCCAGCCAACTCCCACAGATAGTAAACTCAGCTTGATCCTTGGTTCGAATGTCCGTAATCAGAACAGGAGAGCATATTCACTGTACATCCTGAAGTCAGGTTCGATCAAGTTCAACCAAGCCAGGTTTCGGAAACACAAAGTCCCTTCATCAGGAACCTGTAGCCAAAAAAGGCACAACAATGACCTGTGTCGTCAGAATCGATGAAGTTAGAACGCCAAGCCAGCTGAGAGGGCGGAGCTACCCAGAGCCGCACGCACAGCGTGCTTTAAAACAGAGCAGGATGACATCACAAAGATGAGGGCCAATGATATTTCAGTAGTCCTGGAATAAAGTGGAATTGTACAAGAAAAATTGAATTTCAGGTAGACTCATAGTTAGCTTTTTTTGGAACAAGAAGTAAGCGATGCCCATCAAGAGAATGCAAAGGACGGGAGGAGGTTTAAGAAATAATTACTGAAGGCTGGAGAACCAAAGTGGTAGGCCTTGAATGTCAAACAAAGAATTTTAAACTGAATACGGACGGTATAAAACAGAAAGCCAATGAAGAAAATATAACAGGAGTATTGCATGATCATACTTTTTTGCACAATGAAGAAAACTAGCAGCTGTAGTCTTTTCTCGTTATTCGTGCATTCCTGATGTGCATTTTTGCGTATCTGCAGGTGTATCTATTGTGACAAATATTCTCTATTCATGATGCTGTGTGTGCATATTTGTGGAAATGCTCTAAAAAAAGAACAACTTCTTTTGCTTTCATTTTCACATCGTGTCTAGTGTTCACTTCCAGATATGGCCCCCAATTGTCTAGAGAGTGAATTACAAGCATCTGATTTTGTGGTTCACGAACATTTTTGGGAACCATGCTACCGCGAATAAAAAGAATGGACTGTATTCTGAAGGATTTTTAGACAACGAAATTGGGATTTTTGTAAGCCATCATAAACAATGTTACAATAATCAATCTGTGATATGAGAAAGGCCTGAATAAGAATTTGAAGAGATGAAAAACTAAGAAAAAGTTTGCTTAGTTTTCCATCTCTTCAAATTCTTATTCCGGCTTTTCTTTTATCATGGATTGATTATTGCAATTTTGTTTATGCTGGATGTCAAACATCCCAATGTGGCAATTTGGCTGTGAGTTCTATAATATTTCTTAAAGCAATTTTCAAAATGCTCATCTTTCTCTTTGTTATTTCACTATACTGACATTTTATTTTATTGGCCAATTAGCAATGTCATCTTTGCAAGACCAATAATCTAAAAAAAAAAAAAAAGTTCAGTGATTTCCCATTGGTATTTCCCTTTAAGTTTTATCATCTTACTGCACTTTTGATATCCGGTGTCCTATACATGGCTCCTGCTTGTGCATTCATTAATAATGACCTAGCTGAAGCTAATGAGTGAAGGAAAAATAATGCCTTCGGGGATAGGTAGCTGCCATCTCCTGTACTTGTCTGTTCTTGGTTAAATCTGTTTACCCTGTGGAACTTCTTTTTCTTTGTATGCTATGCTATATATTGATGGCATTCTAACATAAATAAAATGATTCAGTGGACCGGATGAATAGTTAACTAGAAAATGGTCACCATAGGTTGTTAAAAACATTTTTGAAGCTCAGTTGCACTCTAGAAGTTCACATCTATGAAATCGAGAAACACTGGGATAAACTCAAAAAACCCATCCTTGAAAACAGTCATTTCAAATTCTCCTGTGACATGAGCTAGCGTTACATTTTCCCCCACAAGATAATTCACTTAAATCATTTCTCCCCATTCCACCAAAGAAAAACCAAACCAAATGAAAATAGGGTCTAAATGACTTGGAAAAGTGATGACATTTGATTTTGTTGCTCTATAGCAGTGGTCTCAAACTCAAACCCTTTGCAGGGCCACATTTTGGATTTTTATGTACTTGGAGGGCCTCAGAAAAAATACTTTATGTCTTAATTGGAAGGAACCGTATATGCTGGGAGATGAGAAGCTGATATGCACGGACGGGGAGAGGGACCTTGGGGTGATAGTGTCCGAAGATCTAAAGGTGAAAAAAACAGTGTGACAAGGCAGTGGCTGCTGCCAGAAGGATGCTGGGCTGTATAAAGAGAGGCGTAGCCAGTAGAAGGAAGAAGGTGTTGATGCCCTTGTACAGGTCATTGGTGAGGCCCCACTTGGAGTATTGTGTTCAGTTTTGGAGACCGTATCTGGCGAAGGACGTAAGAAGACTTGAAGCGGTCCAGAGGAGGGCAATGAAAATGATAGGAGGCTTGCACCAGAAGACGTATGAGGAAAGACTGGAAGCCCTGAATATGTATACCCTAGAGCAGGGGTAGGGCACTCCAGTCCTCGAGAGCCGTATTCCAGTCGGGTTTTCAGGATTTCCCCAATGAATATGCATTGAAAGCAGTGTATGCAAATAGATCTCATGCATATTCATTGGGGAAATCCTGAAAATCCAACTGGAATACGGCTCTCGAGGACAGGTGTTCCCTACCCCTGCCCTAGAGGAAAGGAGGGACAGGGGAGATATGATTCAGACATTCAAATACTTGAAGGATATTAACGTGGAACAAAATCTTTTCCAGAGAAAGGAAAATGGTAAAACCAGAGGACATAATTTGAGGTTGAGGGGTGGTAGATTCAAGAGCAATGTTAGGAAATTCTACTTTACGGAGAGGGTGGTGGATGCCTGGAATGCGCTCCTGAGAGAGGTGGTGGAGAGGAAAATGGTGACTGAGTTCAAAGAAGCGTGGGATGAACACAGAGGATCTAGAATCAGAAAATAATATTAAATATTGAACTAAGGCCAGTACTGGGCAGACTTGCACGGTCTGTGTCTGTATATGGCCGTTTAGGGGAGGATGGGCTGGAGAGGGCTTCAATGGCATGGAGGATTTAGATGGGATAGAGTAAGTTTTGACGGAGATTTCGGCAGTTGGAACCCAAGCACAGTACCGGGTAGAGCTTTGGATTCTTGCCCAGAAATAGCTAAGAAGAGAAAATTTAAATTGAATCAGATTGGGCAGACTGGATGGACCATTCGAGTCTTTATCTGCCGTCATCTACTATGTTACTATGTTATTAAAGAAATGACAACTTTGCATGAGGTAAAAATCTTTTTAGTTTATAAATTTTTCCTTTTGGCTAAGTCTTAATACTAATATTGTAATTTATAGCTAAAGAGACATATGATCAAGAAACTTTTATTTTGCTTTTGTGATTATGATAAACATACCGAGGGCCTCAAAATAGTACCTGGCAGGTCGCAAGTTTGAGACCACTGCTCTATAGGTATATAGTTAATCTATGACATACCATAAGTGATCCCGAATCATCAGAGATTTCTGTAGATGTTTAACTAGTTCTTGCATTCACTGTTGGTCTCTGAGACTGGGATAGCAACACTAACATATTGACAATAGTGTTTTCAAGGGCAATGAAGAGAGCACAGAGACAAAAATAATTCTGTTGTCTAGAGGTGCCATATGCTGCACCCAAACACTAGAAGCTGCCCTGAGGAAATGTAAACATATGTATTCCATCTTCACTACAACACAATAAACTGATGATGTAATTGGGTGGTTTTATACAGTCTCGACGATTAAAATGTTAATCCTGATCATGCTGAAAAGCCTGGGAGGAGAGAGGTTTAATGACATATGACTTTCCAATTATGGGCTTTATAGCAGAGCAAGGCAAGGCAATGATTCCTGCCTCCTTGGCTTTAGGGGTGGACCAAGTTAGTTTTATTTAGAAATGAAATATACAACACAAATACACTTTACAGTCAACAAAAGCTGCCCTAAATTGTTAGGAGCTCAGAAAAGTTAAAGCAACAGTCAACATTAACAATGAGCTTTTAAGAATAAACAGAAATTTAACATAGATACTGACTCTCAGGTATACATAGCTGTTTAGGGGATAAAATTTAGAGAATATTTAGCAAAGAAAGGGAAAAAAATATTTTCTTTCTTAAAATATAAAAATCCGATAGTAGTTATTGCACAAGTACTTTTTTATTTTGGGCTCAGCAGTTTCCTCCCTGGCCATTGGGAAATAGAACATAACATAGCATTCTACTTATACAGTACTCCCCCGATATTCGCGGGGGTTCCGTTCCAGGAACCCCCGCGAATGTTGAAAAGCCGCGAATACGTTTTTTAGCAGGGGAGACAGGAGAGGGCAGCCCGAGCGCCGGTGAGTAAAGGAAATCACTCGCGGTATGCTCTGACCGCCTCTTCTTGTGCTAAAGTCGGACCTCATCAATCAGGAGCTGCTTTGACACGTCTTGCAAAACCGCAAACCGGTGCACTTGTAAACCGAGGTACCACTGTATATATCATTTACAGGTATAATTTTCATTAGTTACAGCGCAAGGTTTTTCAATAAAAGTTTTTATCCTAACTTGACACATACTAGGGAACTAATACCAATATACATAATATATAGTTTACAGGATAAATTTGACATAGTTACAGTGCGGGATTTTTCAATACAAGTTTTATCCTAATGTGACATATACCAAATTTCTAGCACCAATATACATTTCTTTGTAATCCATTGGTCATGGCGGGGGAGTTAAGTGAAGAGGTATTTTTTTCCTCCCCTAAAGTTGAGGAGTTCTTCAAGTTATCTGATCTGCGGGGGGGCTCGGTATTAAGTGGGAGTAGGAACATCATTTGGCAGTTTGCAGTTGAAGGGCATAACCAGGGGGTGTTTTGAGATGTATTTCATCCTGGGAGCAGAGGAACCAGTTCAGCATATACTGAGGAAACTTGGCCGTCACGTAGCCTGGCATCATGTCGTGCAAAGATTTGAACACTAGCATCAAGCCCTTGAAGACATGTTTGGCTATGGGCAGCCAGTGAACCAACGAAAGAGCCTGGGAGACAGGGTCACAGGCATGTAGGTTTTTTTTTTAAAAAAAAAAGTCTGAGTGCCACATTTTGTACATATTGGAGACGTTGTATGTTCTTCGCCATGAGACCGCTGAATAGCGCATTGCAGTAGTCCATGCAGGAGAAGACTAAGGCATAGAGTAGTTAGATGATGTCAGACTCAGAAAAGTAGTTCCTTTTTCCCGGAGTTATCACAGGTAGTAAAATGAGGAAGATACCACCTGAGAGATATGGTTGGAAAGCGACAGGTTGGTTTCAAGAGTATTCCTTGGCTGCGTGCGTGGTCTTTTGCAGTTATGGCAGTTGAGTCCCAGCATAGCAAGGGATGGGCGCGGTTGCAGTATTCTTTGTGGATCCAAAGGAGTTCCATTCTGTAGGCATTTAGTTGTAATTTGTTGATGGACATCCACTTTTTGATTTCTGAGAGGCAGTTTAGGAGTTTCCCAATCTGGGCGTTGCAGTTTTCTCCTAGCAGTAAGTATAGTTAGATGTCATCCGCTAAGGAGTGAACCTGTATCTGGTATTTATGGGCTATGGACTAGGATAGGTCTAATGTAGAGACCGAATAATAAGGGGGGGATAATACAGCCCCTTGTGGAACACCATATTTATCAGTTTCAGTTTTGATAGTGCATAGTAGTGCTACCCGATTCAGGAAAAAATTTTTGATTCGATTCGATTCAGCCTATTGAATTGGTTTTTCGATTCGATTCAATTCCCCTGCCCAATTGGGTGTTGTTTTTTTTGGTTTTTTTTTCAAACATCCTGGTGGGTTTATTTTACAGCCTCTTCACCCCCTTTGCCTTCTCCTAACCACACTGGCGCTGTGGTGTAAACAAAATAAACAAACAAAAAAGACTTTTCCTCTCTCTGTTAAATCCTAGCTCACATTTGCGGTCTAACACCAGCTCTGGCAGGATACACGTTTCAAATATAACATATTGTAATCAAAAAATGGAAAATAAAATTAGTTTTTCTAACTTTTGTTGTCTGGTTATTTTTCAAATCTTGTTGGTCCAAGGCTCTGGTTGTCTTCTGATAACTTGCTTGCCAGGGTCTCCTTCTTTCTTCTTTCTCCGTGCTAATCATTCATCTGCCATCTCTGTCCTCCCCTTCCGTTTCCCTTCCCTCCCCCGGAGGTCTGGTATCTTTCTTTTTTTTTTTTGTCTCCATCCACAGATCCACCTTTTCTTAACTACCCTTTCATCCAGCATCTCTCCCTCCTTCCCTATCACCCCAGGGTCCACCATCTTTCCCTTTCTTTTCCCAACTACCCTCCTATCCAGTATCTCTATCCACCTTCCACAATTGCCTGATCAGTGCCCCTGACTAATTTTGTAACTGCCTCTAATCCTCTAATCCTATCCCTATAACCTACCTCTACTCCTATCTGTACCCCTCTATCCCTTTGTCCTCCAGGTACCTATCCAAACCTTCTTTGAAGCCCTGTAGCGTGCTCCTGCTTATCACATCCTCCGGTGGCGCGTTCCATGTGTCCACCACCCTCTGGGTGAAAAAGAACTTCCTGGCGTTTGTTCTAAACCTTCCCCCTTTCAATTTCTCCGAGTGTCCCCTTGTACTTGTGGTTCCCTATAATTTAAAAAATCTGTCCCTGTCCACTCTTTCTATGCCCTTCATGATCTTGAAGGTTTCTATCATGTCCCCTCTAAGTCTCCGCTTTTCCAGGGAGAAAAGCCCCAGCTTCTTCAGTCTGTCAGCATATGAGAGGTCCTCCATACCCTTATCTATGTGTTTATAGTAGTCATCGGTGATGTCGAGAAGGACGGCTTCAGTACTATTGAATTTCCTGAATCTTGAATGGAAGGCGGATAGGGCTCTTTGTTCATTGATGACGAAGTGTAATTGGTTTAGTCCTGTTTTTTCAAGGCTCTTGGAGACAAAAGGTAGGTTGGAGACAGGTCTAAAGTTGCAGGGCACATTAGGGTCGAGTGTGGGGTTTTTCAAGACTGGTCTGATGACCACTGACTTCCAGTATGTGGGCACTAAGCCTGTTTGTAGAGAGGTGTTGATGAGAGGAAGGATGGAGTCTACAAAGGCATCTTTCACAGCAACTAGGAGGTGTGATGGACAGGGGTCTAGGATGGAGCCAGAAGAGCGAAGTATTTTGATGATGCCTAGTATTTTGATGATGTCATCGTGGGAGACAGTCTCAAAATGAGTTAAGTTTATAAGAACATAAGAATAGCCTTACTGGTTCAGACCAATGGTCTGAACCAGTATCCCATCTTCTCGGAGGCCAATTGAAGTCACAAGTACCTGGCAAAAATCCAAATAGTAGCAGTATTTCATGCTACCGTCCCAGTTGTAGTTTTAATTATCTTGTCTGAGTCATGAGGGGGATGATGTCTGTAGCGAGGTGGAGTCGAGATGAGACTATATTTTGTCTACTTTGTCAACGAAGTAGTCAAAGCGTTTCTGGTTTTGGTTTTTCTTTTTATTATATTTATTGCACAGCGCTTAGGCCTAGGCTCTTGAGCGGTATAGAAAATAAAGTGACCCATGAGCCTTAAATATATATACATAAGCAAAAATCTACATTTGCAAATATACAGATGTAGACATGCACAAACATATGTGCATTTGAACACAAATGCATTATCAAGATACATATGTACTTTCTTCAAAATAAAGTGCAGTGCACTACTAAAGCAGCATAACTATAAACAGAGTTTGCGCTAGCTAAAACATCTCCAGCTTACAGCGATGACTGTGAAAGGGAAAGACATTATGATGTCAGTACACAAGGGCAAAAGACACTGAAAGCATGAGTAACAGACTGTGTTGATGTACTGCAAACATTGTACTGTAGGCAACTAACAACTTCAAAAAGTGCAGATCTGAGTGGGCCCAATGACTCAGTGATTGTCATGCAAGTACTCCTATGGCAGCATGATATGTGCAGGATTAAGAATAAAAAATTAAATGTTGGAAGGATTAACTACAATTAAGTGGACTCCTGCAAATAGAGAGGAGATAACATACTGCTATCTTAATGTTTCAAATCTCAAATTTAAATCTAAGGGCTGTAACAAGGAGGTCTGCCTAAAACTGGAGGAAAAAGAATATTTGCCACAGGTAAAGCTGTATAAAGGAACTAAGATTCCCAGAAGTATGCGAGTGATAAAATCTATCAAAAACTAAATTAATGAAAGACTGCTTATCCCTAATATTTCCTGATCTGATTAATACCAGTCTAAGTTTATAGATTGTCCCCAAGCTATGGAGTCGGTACACAAAACCTTTGACACCGACTCCTTAATTTATAGTACCTCCGACTCCTCTGTCTGTAATTAGACTAATTAAAGATTTCCTAAACTAACTGAATGCACTCAGCATACAGGATGTTTCATAATTGTCAATGTGAATCATCAGGCTAATTTGTAGCATCCTAATCTGTTAAGAGTTTGGGTTTAAAAGCTATAGCTATGCCATTGTATCTTTTTATATTGGTTACTAAACAAGTTATAAACATGATTAACATTAACTAATAGATATATTTTTCATCATAGGTATCAGAAAGTGGTGGCCACCCCCCCCCCCAAATTGGTGGTTGGAGTTCAGAAGAGTTCTAGCTCTCCCAACTCTCCCACCTACCTCCTCCCCAGCGGCTGTTATTTTAAATCTTCATCTTCATTTTCCTCTTTGGAGGAATTTCGCCAACAGGCTAAACTAATGAAAGTTAGATTTTACAAACAGGGTTATTTTAAATCTTCAGGCAGCCTTCAGCAGCAACGAGTGAGTCTGTTGCTGTCGGCCTGCCCTGGAAGTCTTCATTCTGTGGCGTCCTGCCATCGCGGGAACAGGAAGTTGCTGCAGAATGAAGACTTCTGGAGCAGGCCAATGGAAGCAGGCTCATTTGTTGTCGCTGACAACTGCCTGAAGATTTTAAATGATAGCGGCCGGGAGAGAGGTCGTGACACAGAATCCTGCTGGGGGACTATTTTGGGGAAGGTAGGGAATAACATATGTTGCATGAGCTAGAGGGGTTGGAAAGGCAAGGAAGGACAGATGCTGCATAGGCTGGGAAGGGGTTGGGAAGGCAGGGAAAGAGATGCTGCATGGGCTGGGAAGGCAGGGAAGGACAGATGATGCATGGGCTGAGGGGTTCGGAAGAAAGGGAGGGAAAGAGAGATTTTAGAGTGGGGTAGTGGAAAAGAGAGATCTACCAATAAGGGATGAAAGAGAAAAGGAGAATGGTTGGACATAGGTGCGTGGTGTGGGAGGGAAAGAGAGATGGTGCACATGGAGAAAGAAAAAAAGAGGGAGAATTGTTGGACATGATGGTGGTGGAAAGTGAAGGGTAGGAGAGATGGAAAGGGATGCAAGAAGGAAGAATGTTGGAGATAGTGGTGGAGGGAAGGGAGGAAGTGATGCAGCAATTGGTATTGGAGAAGGTTGATAGCAGGAGAAATGCTAGGTATGGGGCTGGTGGAGAGAGGCAAAAGATGCTATACAGGAGTCAGGGGATGAGAGAGGGAGAAATGTTGGACCTGGCAGTAGGAGGGGTAGGAAAAATGTGCCCTGGATCCCCCCCCTCTCTCTCTTTTCCCACTCCCTTTGCATGAAGAGAGGAAATGAGAAAGATGGTGAAAAGTGAGAGAGAGAGAGAGAGAGACAGACATGTTGCACATGGGGTGGAGGAGAGAGAAAGGAAGGGATGCAGGAAAGCAGAAAGAAAGAAAAACTGTAACTGATTTGAGGAAAATTAAATCCCTAGACAATGAAGGAAAATTAAATCCCTAGACAACAAAGGTAAAAAAAAAAAAAAAGGATTTTATTTTGAATTTATTGACTGAAATACAATATGTTAGTTTTGGGAAATATGTATAGCAAATGTGTTTGTATTGTGTTCAACAGAAAATGAAATGCATTTCTGTTTTTCTCCAGTGTCACTCGCTGAGCTTAACTTTTTAGGGTTCTCAGATAAATTTTTGCCTACTTATTTTTGTTTCTAATTTGTGACCCCTTGTTCTGTATTTAGTGAAGGCTTAAAATGTTTATTTGAAATGCCTTAGGCTCATAAAATCATCTTTATGCTTTGAGTGGGAAGACACAGGGAAGAAAATTAAGACTGTGGAGATGGTGAGTAGACAGGGATGAAAAATGTGGGAATGGTGAGGGGACAGGAAAGATAAATGCACTTCACTATGGGGATGGTGAAGGGACGGAGATGAATCTTTGTCCCCATACCACTCTCTATTTGGAAAGAGCTTCTGTATACCAGATGATCTGAGCAAAATGTTCCAAATCAGCAAGGTTTACAATGGTGCCAAATGCCATATAAGAGGCCAGAGTCTCAAAAAGCTATTAAGTGGAAAATATAGTGAAAGCCTCCCCTTTCATTCATCTCATATCCCCAGCTTAGTGCTGAACTGCTGTAATGAGTGTGTTTATGTAATGGGTAGGATTTCTGAATGGAAAAGGGAGAATCGTGCCTCAAAATTTAGGGATTAGAAACATGATGGCAGACAAAGGCCAAATGGCCCATCCAGTCTGCTCATCCATAGTAACCATTATCTCTTCCTCTCTCTAAGAGATCCCACGTGCCTATCCCAGGCTTTCTTGAATTCAGACACAGTCTCCACCACCTCTTCTGAGACTGTTCCACGCATCTTCCACCCTTTCTGTAAAAAAGTAATTCCTTAAATTACTCCTGAGCCTATTATCTTTTAACTTCATCCTATGCCCTCTCATTCCAGAGCTTCCTTTCAAATGAAAGAGACTCGACTCATGCGCCTTTATCTAAGGTCATGCACATTTAACTAAGGACAGTAATTTCCCTCCCACTGTCAGTACAGACTAACAAAAAACAAAGTAACACTTTAGCCTCTTTCAGTAAAATAATGCATGTAATTAAACTTTATAAAGGTTAATTTAAAAAGTTAAGAACATAAGAATAGCCATACTGGAGGAAGGTTGGAAAGAGGGAAAGACAGATTATAAAATTATATTGTGTTTATATGAAAAATGAATGGAAGAAATAGCATTATAATTAGTACTATTATTATGGGTGCGGGATCTGAGGTAGAGCCTGGACGGGTCTAGGGAAGAGTTTTTAAATCTTTATTGATTTTTAAACTTTGATAGTGTGATACAAATGATAAATCATACAAACTACATAGAAACACACTATTAACTATACAATTAATACATTAAACAATCATTTTCTCCCCTTCTTATCTTAATTATTAAAGCAATAATACATATGATATGATTTCATTATTATAATGAAATAGTTTAACTCCTTAAAATACGTTATCCCTCCCATCCCTCCACCCTCCCTGGATGTGCAAGGACTCTAATGAAAAAGAAAGAAAGAAACATAACCCTAATTATAATGCAATAAAATTAGTCAATGGACTCCATACATCATTAAAGGACTTGTTATTCCCCCAATGTTCCGCCATCATCCTTTCATACTTATATGTAGTACACACAGTTACCCACCAAAAAGTAAAATTAATCCTATCATGGTTTTTCCAATTATGAGTAATCAGTTGAACCCCTATTCCTGTCAATATCATGAAAAGGTGACTTTTATATTTATTTAAAATAGGTTTAACATGAAGAAGTGTACCACATATTATCGCCTCATATGACAAGGGGATGGATGATTCAAGAATGAGATTAATTTGTCCCCAAATTGACTTCCAGAAACCAAGAATCAATGGACAAAAATATAACAGATGATCCAAAGTCCCTATGATAATATGACAATGCCAGCATCTATTAGATTTAGAATTGTCTATTTTTTGTACACGAACTGGGGTCCAAAAAATCCTATGCAATAAAAATAATCATGTTTGTCTCATAGATGCTGACGCTGTACATCTTAGCCTCCAAATCCAAATTTTTGGCCAACGAGACACAGAAATATACTAACTATGATAAATATTACCTTCATTTTCCTGAACTCCTTTGTTGCATGTAAAAATAAATTAGATAAAAAAGAACATAAGACATAAGAACTTTGGTCTAAAGCAGTATATAAATTTTTTAAAATGTATCAAATAAAAATAACTTACAAAATTAAAAAAAAAAGAGGCTAAGAATTCTTATAGGAAGGCCAAAAAATCTACCCATTTTAAAAGAAATAAATAGGTTAATCAAAATAATAATTTCAATTTCACAGATACTAATACATTACCATTTACAAAGTCGCAGTAGTGGCTGTCGCGCGGCAAATGCTCTGATGCCCATTAACTCCCTATCGGTGGCAGAGCAATTACCGCAGTAGCAGCAGCCATTACCGTGGCTTTGTAATTTTGTTGACACTTGAGAATGAAGTGACCTGTAATTTTGCCTACCAATTGGTATCTGGGGAGATCTCCAGCGATGAAGGGAACCGAGCAATGCCAGTAAAATTCATTTGGCTGGGAAAAATATAAAGCTGGGTGCACTCCAAAAAAAAGACAGCGATCACGTAAACTGAGGAGCCTCTGGTGGTTCCGCCCGAGGACACAATGCAAGTTTCCATGTGTCACCTCTCTCAACTGTTGGATGACAAGCTGGCTAAATTGCATACCTCAATGGAAGAACTAAAGGACTGCATGGCAGGGCATGCAGCTCAAATACAGAAGGTGGAGGACTGAGTGTCAACACAGGAAGACTGCATGGTGACTGCAAGTGGCCAGTTGGGTATGCTAGAAGTACAAATGAAGGCCCTTATGGAACATGTTGAAGACCAGGAAAATTATGGGAAACAAAAGAATATATGCATCATGGGTCTTCCCAAGAATGTAAAGGATAGTGAATTACTGAATGTTGTGGGGAATTGGATCCCCCAGGTCTTAGTGTTCCCACAGAATGTGGAGTCAGTAATTGTGCAGCAGGTGCATCATGTTGGCCAGCAAAAAGATGAAGGAGGAAGGCCGAGGCCTATTCTCACCCATTTTCTTAACAATGCTCTGAAAGCCTGCCTTTTGGATTTATTCAAAAACACTGCACTTTGGAATATAGTGGCAATAAACTCCTGCTGTTCCAAGATTTCTTGCACAAAGTGGCTGAAAAGCATTGAGCTCTTGATGTCCAAGTGACACTGCAAAGTAGCACGGACCCTTGACTCCTTGTCTGGCCAACCTGCTAGTGAGTCCAGAAACTAATCTGGAGACAGACAAAAGAAAGCAATCTTGTGCCCCTCCCATATGCTGTCCAGAACTCAATTATCTGAGGACAGGTGAGTCCACTCCTGGTAAAACTGAGCAAGGCCGCCCTCTGGAGGACTGTTTAGGAGCAGTAGCTGTCTAGGATCCGGATGTCTGAGGATGGCTGTAATGGAAGAGTTGTCACGGGGAGCGTATCCCTGGGAATGTTTCTGTGAGGAAGAGCCCAAGGATCTCTGATAAAAACAGCGAGAGGGACAAAAATTACTACTCTCCTCTCCCAAAGTCCAGCGAGACTTGTGCACAGGGAGAGACTTAGGGTGGCAATCAGCAACACTGGCCATGAGGTCATCCAGACCTGTCCCAAAAAGAAGCTGACCTTTGAAAGATAGTCTGCTTAAAGTGGCCTTGGAGGCAGCGTCCCCAGCCCAAGGACAAAACCAAAGAGGTCAGCATGCAGACACCGCAGAAACGCAACAAAGGAGGCTCCCGCCACCTGGAAACCTGAAGAAGCCACTTCAAAAAAGGCTTTTGTTGTTTTTAAAAAAAAATTAAACCACCACTGTGTGATCCTCGGAGTCCTTAAACACTACTCCTCCAACACTAGGGCGGACTTGGTATCCTGCGCCATGGCAGAATCCACCTTAGGGTGCTCAAAACTGCTGAAAAGTAGGAGCCAGTGGAGAAAGCTTAGAAATAGCTTGAGAGAGCAGGAAAGAGCAGCCTAGGTATCCTATTGTCCTGTATCCAGACCAAGAAGCTATGGATGGGATGGAAAAAAGGAGATTTTTTTTTTTTTTGCTCTTGCACAACCCCAGCAATAAAATGTTAGACAAAGCCATGCTGAAAAGGCGCCTGCTGATGGAGGGGGTCCTCATCTAAATCCGAACTCTCAGGGTGACCATGTTGCCAGTCCTAGCAAGGGTATCAGCCGGATCCAAAATAAAAGCAGTGTCATGAGACAAAAGCGGCATAATATCCGTATGGCACAATGCAATTGAACTCAGCCATAGTCGGACGAGAGGGCTCCTGAAAAGGGACCTCTGCCACTGGCAAAACTAGTTTAAAAGAAACCGATGCGCCTGATGACTACGTCCAATGAGCTGGGTCCAAAGAATACAGAGGAACCGACAATTCACACCGTATGCACTGCAGGGCCCTGCTGAGGCGCTTGCACCGTGCTATACGAGTCCCCAGACTCAGAACGCAGGCATTTGGCGCCAAACTCCAGAACAACCTCTGGGCGAGATATTTCCCCGAAACACGGACCCAGCTCCCCAGCCCTATCACACATTTCTAGGAAAAGGCTAAAAGGATGGTTGTTTCTACAGGCCACTTTTGCTATTACAAGCACAAACAGGAAATTGATTCCAAAATGAACAGAGGAGAACAACTTTATATCCAATATATTGTATTAATTTGTCCTGCATGCTTTTATATTATATATGAGAACTTTACTACCAGGGAATCAACAGAAATCTGGTATGATTAAAACATTTATAGCCCTCCTATCCACAGTACTGGGTGGGAAGCAAAGGACACAGCATTGGAACAAAAAACTTAGGCACTCACTTTCAAAATCTGATATCAATAGCCCATGAGCTGCAGAGTCTGATGATGTCAGTTACGGAGACAGACTGAGTTTCTCAGTGTATTATATTGTGTAGGACCTGAATGTGTAAAAGGATTTTAAACCACTAAACTGAGCAGACATGACTAAATATAGCTACACAACAGTTTTATTGTCATAAAATAATTTTCAAAGCTTTTGACTGGGCAACTCTTCCTAACCACGGACTTCTATCCCATTCATATCCTGCTCATGCTGCCCATTATGATGGTGGGGCTTTCTAAGATTAATGAACCCTAGATCTTTGCCACTTTTTGTAGTTTCCCCCAGATTAATCTCACTTTCTTGCCTGTCTGGCTCAACAGTCTTTTGCTCTCCCTTATACAACTAATGGTTCTCACTGGTGTTTTACCTCCCTGATGAATATTTATTGATTTGTTTATTTAAGCATTCGTGATATTTCTGGGGGGGAAAAGACTTCAAGTGCTTGCGGGTATCAAACGTTAGACAAGAGTCTGTCAATGTTATGAGCATCTGTATGCATAAGGGTACAACCGCCCAGACAAGCATCATTCTTTGACTTGATTGGTCCTTGAAAACTATCAGCATTTATTTTTATTTTTTTATGAATAGCTATCCTAACTTGAGCAACAAAGCAATCAAGACTTTGTTACCATTTGGATCTTCTTATCTTTACAAACTTGGATTTTCAGCTCTGACAGAAATTAAAACTGTTTTACTACTTGGGATCTAACTAGGTACCTGGGACCTGGATTGGCCACTGTTGGAAACAGGATACTGGGGGCTTGATGGATCTTCGATCTGTCCCAGTATGGCAATTCTTATGTTCTCATATAAATTGAAAAAGAGAGACTGCAGATGGTGGATGATGAAATGCGTGTTTGCTTGTCATCCATGGAGCTGCATTTTGAGTTAATTTGCACTCAGAAATAAGCACGTCCATCGCAATTCTATTCTATCAACTTTAGTTTCACTGTTGTTACAATTACCCATATATAGCTTAAAGAACTTAATAACTCTCAAATTTAATTTTTTATTGGTTTTACAATTTTATAATGTGCCGCAAAAAAATATTTGCTCCTTTTAGTGTGAGCCAAAAAAGTTTGAGACGCACTGTCCTAGTGTCTCCCCCTTCCAAACAGCATCAGCCCCCTCTCTCTTTCCATTCAGTGTCTTCCTCTCACTTCCTCCCCCCTGTCTCTCCCCTCTTTCATCCAGGCCTCTGTCTCCTTATATCTATACAGCTTCTTCCTCCTGTGTCCCCTTCCATCCAGTGTCAGCCATCTCTCTTGTCTCTCTCCCCCTCCCACTTCTAACCAGCATCTCCCTTTTCCCCTTCCATCATCTCCCATATTTGTCTTTTCCTCACACCATTTGCTCTCTTCCTCTCGCCTCTTCCATCTAGGATCTACCCTTTATCTCCCCCATCTCCTTTTAAAAAGCATCTATCCTCTCTCTATCCCTTTCTATCAGTATATCTCCTAGTGTCTCCCCCTTCCACAGTATCATCCCCCCTCTCTCTTTTCATTCAGTGTCTTCCTCACTCTCACCTCCTGCCCCTCCTGTCTTTTCTCCACCTAACACTTGGTTGCTGCTTCTTGTGCTGTGCATCAAGAGCAGCACTTCCCCTCTTACCTCCCATGGTCACCCCAGCCACTACTACTGCTTCTCTAAAAGAGAAGTAACAGTGGCAAAACAGCTTACCTCATTCTCCTGTGGGGCCGCAATCGCAGCCTCAGTCCGCACAGCTGCCGGTCATGCTTCTCCATCGTTTTCCTCCAGTTCTGGGTCAGAGCCAGCTGCTGATCTTATTAAGGCTGTGAATGCAGCTGTAGGGAGAGTGAGGCAGCCTGTTTTGCCGCTGCTACTACTAGTTTAGAGAAGTAGCAGAAGCGGGAAGGATGGCGGTAGGAGGGAATTTGGGAAGTGCTGCTCCTGCTGAATGGCAGTCCTAAATTCTGCACGGGGTCTTCAAAAGAGGTGTGCAGCTTAGAGGGAACATTGCTCCAAACCCCGGAAAACTTCAAAGTGGCACACAAAAAAAGGTCTTCTCAATAGCAGTTCTCTCAATGGGAAAACATATGCAAATTAGTATTCAAATCAGTTCAACTCGGAATACATGAAGCAAAAATTGAGCTTCTCAGTCTCCATGAATTACTGTAAGTTGGTATTGAGGGACTGATTCCCTTTCACCCTCCTGCCACATGGCAGTCCCTAATTAGGTACCACCACCCATTGGCAGGACTCTATTGACTCACCCTGATATAAAAGAAAGACTCCTAAGACCTAGCCTCAGAGCCATGTGGTCTTCTCATATGCTTTCTATCTAAGGGACTTCTCTCTAGGATATCTGGATCCCCGTGACAGGACATGTACCCCGTCATAATGTCCAAGTAAACAATTTTAAATTTTTTATTTTGGGGGGGACATCTAGCAGTTTGGGTTTCAAAAATGGGAAACTTTCAAAGTCAGACTTAGATGCCCTATCGTAAATGGCCCTCCACACATATCTAGTAATTGGTAGTTCATCACTTTAAAGATCCTATTATAAAGAGGATCTTTGATTAAAGCCATCTCAGAAAACAGATTTGCAATCATTTTTTTTTTTTTTTTTTAGTGCTATGTGCTATATCTTTCCAATGACACTTCCAGAAAATCAGCTTTCATGGAATGCTGCCATCTCACTCTTAATATGCAGTTGCCTCACCATTTTTCTTTTGCGTGGCCAAGTCAAATTTATGAGATGAGTAAAGAAAGACAGGGAAGTGACACACCAATTATGTAGGATACTAGGAAGGGAGGAGGAGAGTATGATAACAGAGGCATCATTAGAATTCTCAATAAGAATGATTGCTAAGAAGAAAGAATGCAGTTGCATAGTTGTCCTATAAACTCAACTTAGTAATGTTATAAATATAATTTTATGCATTAAATCATGCATCAACAATTTAATGTTAATATTTTCAAATTTTCTATCCTTCAGAGTAGTCACAATAGACAAAACAAAAAATGTACAGGAGGACTATTTACTAAGCCAGAGGAAAGCAGTGTTCAAAATGCTGTTTACAACACGTAAAAACTTTATAGGATTTACTAAATTCATTGGCAGCTTTCTCAGGCTGTGTTATTTATTTGAGGTGAGTGGACATTCCATTTCTAACTCCAATCTCTGTCCCTGAGTCATGGCACTAGAACTCATTCCCTCCATGTCTGATAAGGCGGCTTTTTACCAGTCTACCAGATGCTGCTAACATCTCAGCAAGTAGCATGAAGTGCACTGACCTCGAAGAGCACTCTGGGAGACTTTGGAGTTGTTTTTTTTTCCCCCTATTGTTTTTGAAAGGATTGGGTTGTTCAGATTAAAAAAGTCAGCAAAACAGGATTATGTGTTTGAAGGACAGCTGCTGTAAGGCTGTTGAGGCCATTTCCTGTAAAGTGTCATGGGAATTATAACCTTCTAAGCAGGTGCCCAGACAAGTAAAATGGTGGATAAATATTAATTGTAATGTATATTAATTGTAATGTTTTTTAACCTGAGGAGGAAGGGGGGGTCATATTTCCAAATAATGTGGTAAGCAGTTTTTCTAGTCTATTGTTTAATGTTAGGTGTGTGAAAAAAATAAGACTGGTTGGAAAACAGGCATTTAGGTCAGTGCATTTAAAAAAATTATTTTAGAAAAGACCCTTTGTAAAATATAGATTAAGGGGAATTCTATAAGAATGCACCCATATTTAAATGTATAGAATATATGACTGGGCATCCCTCCTGCTATGATTGTTGCGGGGAGGTTGCAGCAGGGAAGATTGGGCATTTCTCCTGCCAAGATCGTTGCCGGGGGTGGGGAATGGGTTGCCTGGGCCACTGAACTGATTGCAGAAGCCGTGATCAGCTCAGTGGCCCGATCTGGAACTTATACCTGTTTTGACTTGGTCTAATTCAAAACATATAAGTTTCGACCAGGCAACCTGTTAAACTTTTCATCTAGGTTGGCCCACATCCCGCCCTCCCCACTCTCCAAAATGCCCCTTTTCGCTCTGGGGGCACAGAGGCAGTGAAAATGCCTAAGCTGGTTTTAGATACGTCTAAAACCCTGTTCGATTTAGGCGGGTTTTTAGATGTATTTCCCTTTGATTATGTACCTCATAGTTTTTCTGTTGCTACTATTTGGGTTTCTACCAAGTACTTGTGACCTGGATACTGGGCTAGTTGGACCATTGGTCTGACCCAGGGTGGCTATTGTTATGTTCTTAATTATATAAACTGCAGAATATTAGATGTGCAGAACTAATGATCATAGCTTTAATTTTGGAATAATTCATCTCATGTAATGAGATGAGTTCATTGCTTTAAATATCAGGTGAAATATGACCCAGTCTGAGAATCCATCCATTCTTTATATTAGGATACGTGGAGGGGCATTTTTGATAGGCGCCTAAGATTGACTTTGGACATTTCTGCAAAGTCAGGTTGGGAAAATGACCATTTTTGAAACTGTAAGACATCTACTTTTTTTTTTAATGACTTGTCTAGACATTCTGGCCCTTAGGACATTATCTTTTTTGGCCATTTTTGAAAATCATAGCTTCCAAATGCAAAACATCCAAAAAAAGCCAAGAGGACATGGAAAGGGCAAACATTTTAATTAACTGGCTGCACAGACATGCCAACAAGGCAGTGGGGTATCTTAGAGGGCACTGCTGTGAACGTCACATAAAGGGTATCAGGTACACATTTCACCATAACCATAGTGAGCCCTCCAAAATGCCCCCAAAACCTACTATACTTACCTGTCTACCACCCCAATAGCCCTTATGGCTGCAGGTGTCACCTATATGTCAGTACAGTAGGTTTTGGTAGGCTCACACTTTCCATCATAAATGTAGTGGGTAGGGTATAATATGGGCCTGGATCCCCTTCTCTACAGTTAACTACACCGCCCACCAAGCTACTCCAAACACCTGTTTGTTTCTTTATTAGGATTTCCCATAATATCTGCAGCTGTCAAAGAGGCTGGTATGTACTGTTTCTTTCACATCTTTGGGGAGTAGAAGGGGGTCAGTGACCACAGGGGAGTGTGTGTGTGGGAGGAGTCATTCCTTTATGCATTCAGTAGTCATCTGGTCATTTTGGGTACCTTTTTGGCCCTTATTTGCTTTTAAAACCTCCAAACATCTAAATGACACTCTGGATATCTTCAAAAAGGTTTGATTATTGCTGCAAGACATACAAGTTCTAAGGCAGCCCTAATCCCACCCAAAACACACCTCTAAAACACCCTCTTAAAATTTAAATGTACTGGAGAAAAAATGACCTGCAAGACATCTAAAAAGTCAGTTTCAAAAATCAGCACTTGGACATTTTGTCAATTAAAATGTCCAAGAGCAGGTTTATGCTGTCTATTCAGTGTTTTTCTTTTATGAAAATGAGTCCCATCATCGTTTAATTCTCATGTGACACATGTTACATGAATTGAACTCGAGTAGGATTGTTGTATTAACCCTTTAACTGGCAGATGGTGAAACGGCTGCTTTATGTAACGTGATGTTGAAGAGAGCAACAGTGCCAAGAGGCATTTGGAGATGCAGATCTTCCATATGACGGACATCACCAAAGCAGCCCTATGTTTCGTTTTTTAGCAGATTAGTCAGGCATTATAATAGTTTTCATTCTGTTATCACGATCATGTTGTTTAAGAAACACATACCGCAAACACCTAAAAACCTGGCTATTCTTAATCTCTCCACTGTAGTTCCTCTCTCATCTTTCTTCCTGTAAACCGTGCCAAGCTCCGCATTCGTGGAGATGGTGAGGTATATAAACCCAAGGTTTAGTTTAGTTTAGTATCCTTGTAACCCGTTCTGGGCTCCTGGGGTGGATAAGCTGTACAACTAACTAACTAAATAAGGTGGTCATTTTCAAAGCACTTAGACTTACAAAGTTCAATGGAACTTATGTGCTTTAAAAATGAGCCTCTAAATCTTCAACTTCACTTGGTTTTTGAATTTCTGACCATGTAATTCCAAAGTTAAATTTTAGGGCTGCACATTTAATGCGTTAATAACGTGATTAATACATTACAAATTTTAATGCAAGTCTGTCTCCCTCCCTGTCTCCTTCTGGACTGGGGTCTCTCTCTCTCCTTCTCCCTCTCCCCCCCCCCATGGTCCAGTATCCTTCCCTCACGCCTACCTTCCATACACTGCTGATAGAGCATTTCCAGCTAGCTAGCCAGCTTCAGTGTTTCTCTCTTCCTCTCTATAGCAGGCCCACCTACACAGGAACAGGAAGGGGGAAGGGGTAAAACGCGGACCTCATGGACCTCGCGGATCTAAACCCGCACATCCTTAAAAATCTGAGGTCCGTGCCGCTTGTAGTTAGTTTCTGGCTCTGACAGACCTCGGTGACAATTTAGCGCTGACGGATCCGTCTCAGCATAGTGAGGGGAAAGTATTAGGATCCGTCAGCGCTACAATGTCATCGAGGTCTGTCAGAGCCGATTTACTGGGGCTGCAGGAAACCAGTTTAAAGGATTCGTTTTGGAGCCGCTCCAGCACTAGCACTAGTCTCTGGCTCTGACAGACCTCGGTGACATTTTAGCACTGACGGATCCTAATACTTTCCCCTCCCTATGCTGAGACGGATCCGTCAGCGCTAAATTGTCACCGAGGTCTCTCAGAGCCAGAAACTAACTACAAGCGGCACAGACCTCAGATTTTTAAGGACGTGCGGGTTTAGATCCGCGAGGTCCGCGTTTTACCCCTTCCTATAGGAAGGTGATAAGATGAGATGGTTATGGTTACCAGACATCCGGGTTTACCCAGACAGGTCCTCTTTTTAAAAGACTGTCCAGGCATTTGGATGGGTTTTCAAACCCCAGCACTTTGTCCGGGCTTTGAAAACCATCGCGCTCGGGGCCGCATTTGGAAGGCATCTGCGCATGTACAAATGTGACGTGATGACATCACACATATGCACATGACATCATTATATCGCATCCACACAGCGCAGATGCCCTCCAAACGTGGAGTTTGTGTGGGGCCGGGGCTGGGGGCAGAACAGGGCGGGGCCAAACATCCTCTTTTTTTGAGGACAAAATCTGGCAACCCTAGAGATGGTGCCCGAGAAAAGAAGAGGGGCGGGGAGGGAGATGAGAAGAGATGGTGTGCATGGAATGGAGAGGAGCTGAGGAGGAGATGATTATAAAAATAAAATCTCCAGATTTCATTTTTAATAGAGCTGTACGTGCTAAATTTATTATAACTTGTTTTCATTTGGATCATGTGATTATTTGCAAAATTGTAATCTTTGTACAGCCCTACTAAATTTTAATTCTGAAATAAGAGTTCAACTGAAGGGAGCTAGAAATGGGATGTGGGCTATTGGTACAGCAAATACAGATAGGACAAAAAATGAGTGATAGGAACTGACAGACGCATTACTTATTAGACAAGAAGATAGAAAAAATGAAGTGAAGGACACTAATCTTAAGAAAGGTAGAAAATGTAATGGATACTACAATAGAGGGCTGCAAGAATGGGCACTGGTTCTAAGAGAAGGAGAAGAGATAAGGGGAAAAGATTTTGATGAGCACAGGCAATGAAAAGGTCATAAAGGGTGGAGGATATGACTCCTAAGAGACAGGAGGGAGGAGATAATGGGGGATGACCATACCAGGTGGAAGGAAGAAATGGTCTGGCGATAAGGAACAACAAAAGAAAGTGGAAATAAACACCGATCCCTCGCAGAAGGAAAAATTGAAGATGTGGGCAATGACTATAAAAGATAGGTGAAAGAAATGTTAGATACCGTCATAAGATAAACTGGGGGATGGAAGTTGTGACCAGTCAGATTCTGTGCCTGCCGTGTTCCCAGCTAGAAACCCCAGGAGAGGCAGAGGCAGGGCTAGGAAAACTGTTTCCAAGCCCCTCAAAGCCCAGCAGCCTAGGTTCCCTGTTTACAATAGGGAGGATCTGACTGAAGATGAGTTTCCTTCTGACCATTCAGAAGCTGAAGACATGGAAACTCAGCCCAGTTCTGCTAGGTTTGCTCCAAAACCTGTGAATATTAGGTTTAGGCAAAGTGCCCCTGGGAGAAAACCCTGCATTTACCCAACCATCCACTTGGGGAGCCCAAGAGAGCCTCAGAGCAGTGCAGATACACTGAGAGCAGGACATGGCTCTCCCTCTGAAAAGCCAGAGCTGCTTTCCCTTCAGAAACAGAGAGAACAAGGAAGGGAAAAGGTCCTCAGCAGCCAGCCAGTTCAGAGCAAGTGAATAGCCTAGAGCCCATGGAAGTAGATCATTTAGCTCCAGACCAGGGAGCTGAGGCCATGCCTCATGAGGAAGAAATGGACATTGTTGAACAGGTATTTCCAGACCAGGAAGCTATGGAAATAGGAGTTGCCTGTAAGGCTAGTAACTGAAAAACTGTGTTTTCTTTTGTGAAGTTTTCCAAGCAATTTGAAGTGAACTGTTTTTGAATGCTGTTGTGAAGTTTTGTATGGACAATTACTAGGGCTTGTGTTGCAGCCTGTAACTTAGGGAGAAAGAGTTTTTTTTTAAACTTTCTCCTTTGTGCTACCTAGGTCCACAGCACTACTGTGGCCCATTACCAGGTCCCAAGCGGGGGGCAGGGTTCTTTAGCTCTAATGTTTAAAGGACTGTTACTGGTGCTTTCCCAGTTTGTTTTGCTGGGGAAATGTTTTATTTTGAACTGCATGGTTTTTGTTTGAGTACAGTAAAGCCCAGGAACTGAGAACTGTACTAATGGGGAGAAGTTTGTCAACACCTCATGTGGGAATATTTGAATATTATTGAAGACAAACTTGGCAGTTCTCCTGCACCAGCTCAGGAGCAGAGCTGAGGGCCTCCTGAACATTTACTTTTTTGCTTTGGTGTTTTCTGGAAGTAATGCAGTGAAGGTTTTGGTTTTTCACTGTGTTAAGTGAGATTAACTCTCTCTAAAGTTAGGCCTAGGTCTAGGTGAGGCCTAGCTGCAGGAAGCGTTGCCAAATTTGCTAAGGCACCGGGACTTTGTATATCCTGATTTGCTTACTAGGATTTTTGCTTGGAGTTTTTCCTTTTTGTTCCTTGTTTGCCATTCTGATTTTGGTTTGTGGAATAAAGAACCCTGGATAGGAATTTGACTAATTTATCTGATATTTGGCCTGTGGGGACTGTCTCCAGTTTGAGCAGTACGCCAGTACAATTTACCTGTGGTCCACCCGGGGCGCTATTCGCCTAGTCCAGGGCCCAGTGGCCACAAAGTGTAAATAAAGAGTTGATGAGTACTGGATATAAATATGAACAAGAAGGAACAGGTGATGAGTAATTGTCCTATTTATCATGATATAAAACTAGGGCAAGTCATTTCTGGGCATCTGCCCAATGTTTAAGACATTTCATAGATTATTTTTCATATATTGTTAAATAAAATTAAAGTGGTTACTTCTTAATTCTAATTGAAAAACATTTAAAAATACTAATTGAGAAAGATTTCCCAGATAAGAATGGTGACTAAAATAAATTTGAGTAACTAGTCTATTTATGGAAGCAGATGAGCTGCTATTCATATTTATACTGCTTTAGTGCAGGGTTGTACAGAGACACATGAGTCCCTATGCTGAAGAGGAATAAGTAAAACAAGAGGTCTCTATCATAACTCCCCTCTCCCACATTTCCTCCAAAGTATGCAGATTAAAATCTTAAAGTCTGTCCCCATACGCCTTATGATGAAGACCACGCACCATTTTAGTAGCCTTCCTCTGGACCTACTCCATCCTTTTTATATCTTTTTGAAGCTGCAGTCTCCAGAATTGTACACAATATTCTAAATGAGGTCTCACCAAGGTCTTATACAGGAGCATCAATACCTCCTTTTTCCCACTGGCCATACCTCTTACTATGCACCCTAGCATCCTTCTAGCTTTCGCTGTCACCTTTTTAAGTTAAAAGGCGATAGGCTCAGAAGTAATCTAAGGAAATACTTTTTTACAGAAAGGGTGGTAGATGCGTGGAACAGTCTCCCGGAAGAAGTTGTGGAGACAGAGACTGTGTCTGGATTCAAGAAGGATTGGGATAGGCACGTGGGATCTCTTAGGCCCAGATTCACTAAACTCACCGATCCGATCCGTGGGCGATCCATGGCTTGGCGACTGATTCACTACGAGTCTTCAAGCAAATTAATGTGATCGGAGGCACGCACACTGACCCCATGGATCCCTGCAGAGCAATCCTGACGCATGCACAGACCATCTTCTTGCCTGTAGATGCAGTCCGTGCATGTGCTTGTAATTGCACTCTGCACAAAGGGGAGGGGGGGGGCTTCAATGGAACAGAACTTGCTTTAGCCAGAGCTTAATGGAACAGTACACGCTGCAGCCAGGATCAGAACATGCTTTTAACCCGTAGGTTAAAACCACAGGCTCGCACTGCAGGGAAGGGCGGCAGAGAGCAGGAGAGTCGGTAGGGACAGGGCAGCAGAGAGCAGGAGAGTCGGCAGAGCTTCCCTTCTACTGGGATTTCAGGGTGGCAGAGAGCAGGACAGTCGGCAAGGACGTGAGCAACTGGTCCTCAGCAGTCGCTTCTTTTTGGATCAGCCAACCCTGTTGGTGTTCCTTCGTTTGTTTAGTGGATCGCTGCCTTCCTACTTTACATGCCATTTCCCCTCATTTGCATGTGCAGATCGGATTGGAGGTTGATCGTCCAGGAGGTTAGTGAATTGGGTTGGGGTCGGAGAAGGCTCGCAAAGTGGTCGGAGAATGCTCGCAAAGCTTAGTGAATCTAGGCCTTAGAGAGAGGAACAGATAATGGTTACTGTGGATGGGCAAACTAGATGAGCCATTTGGCCTTTTTCAGCCATCATGTTTTTATGTTACTACTGTGCAAAATATAAAGACGGCAGATGTAAATTTGAATTTATAGGTCCATCCAGTCTGCCCATTAGTTATATCCATTAAAAATTAATAATTAAATTAACTTGTTTCTTCTTTGATATTCCTGTCAATAGACTGTAAAGTCCACCAGGTATTGTCCTATGTTCCAAATGCTGAAGTTGCCATCCAATCTCTCTCCAGCCTATCCAACCATCCTGTTTGCAGGATATCTACCATAAGTCTGGCCAGTAAAATTCTCATGTTCCAAGTTATTGGAGTTCTCATTGATGCCTTACCCAGCCCATTCTATACCAAATCACCACATATGGGACACAGACCGTGCAAGTCTGTCCAGTACCAGCCTTTCTGGGGGATGCACAAAACTTACCAGTTTAGCAATCAATCGGATCGGATTCCCCAATGCACAAAACTGCATACCATCTGTTTTTCCCCCCAATCGCCCATTTAACGATCCGACCCATGCAAATTAGTAAAACCCCATGCAAAATAGCCAAGCGACTGATGCATAAACATCTCTGGCCTATTTAGCATCGGGTTTTACCAATTATAAAACCCGATTGCTCTAGACCTGTCGGTAACTGTGTTACCAACTGGTCTGCCTGGGTTTTTCTTTCTTTTTTTCCAATGGCACAGATCTTTTGTATGTATTACACACACAAAATATCTGTCCCATTAAAAAAATAAATAAATAAAAGAAAAATCCCCCACCACCGACGGCCCTCCCCAACAACCCCCAATTGCGTTCCCTGACAAATGTGGTGACCCCCTAAACATAAAACAAACGGCAAGAGGGATGCCCACTGCCTCCTGCCATGAAAGAACTCCATCCCCATGTCCAAAAAAAGGCAGGAGAGATGCCCACTCCCTCCTGCCATGAAAGCGTCCACTCCCCCTCCCCTGTCCCATACCTTGAAAGCTGGGAGCAGGAGGTAATGAAAATTCCTCCAGCTCCTCCTCCCTCGACAACAACACTGGGCCTTAAGCCCTTCCCCAGTGCATCATGTGATGCATGGGGAGGGGCCTAAGGCCCTGATTGGTTCAGACATCTCAGATCCCTCTCCTCCTTTGGGGCCAAAATAAATGGCCAACCAGACTTCCTTAGGCTCCTTCCAAGGAAGTCCCTGATTGGCTCAGGAGCGTCACTGGGGAGGGGCCTAAGGCCCAGTGTTATCATCGAGGGAGGAAGAGCAGGAGGTGTTTTCAGTACTGTCTACTCCCAACTTTTAAGGTACGGGGTGGGGGGACTGGAGGGGGAGTAGGTGTCTTCATGGTAGGGGGAGTGGGCATCCCTCCTGCCTTTTTTCAGGGGGTAGGGAGGGGGTGCCTTTGTGGCAGTAGGGAGTGGTTGTCCCTCCTGCCTTTTTGGGGGGCGGGGGGAAGTGGGCACATTCGTGACAGGAGGGTGCAGGCATCCCTCCTGCCTTTTTTGGGGTGGGGGGAGGGAATAGGCTCCTTCATGGCAGGAGGGAATGGGCATCCCTCCTGCCATTTTGCCACGGGTCAGCAGGGGTGGATAGCAGGTCAGGGGGTTTGCTGGTGGCTCAAGGTGCTGGCACACGGTGGGAGGGCATGGTGCGGGGGCTTTTTTTGGGGGGACAGGTTGTGTTTAACACAGCACAACATCTGTGCCATTAAAAAACAAAACCAAACCAGAAGCCCTAACAGCAGTAACAGGAGGCTGCTTTACTGTCACTGCTGCTAAGGCTTTGCACATATGTCACGTTTGCGTGCAAATCGTTTACATACAAACTTGTTTGTGCATTGATCACTGTTGGGGAATCGATCAGCAAATCGGCAAACAGCAATCCAGTTGATAATACCGACTGACTTTTGTGCATTTAGACCTTAGTTCTTTAATTTACATCTTTCATTTTCTTATTAGAGATCCTTTATGTTTATCTCACACTTTTTAAAATTCCATCACCGTTTTCCTCTCCACCACTTTCCTCGGGAAGGCATTCCAGGCATCACTTTACAAATTAACAAATAGAAAAAAAAAAAAAAAGGAAAATTCCATTTTATTGGACCAATCCATTTTTCAATTAACTTTTAGAGGCCAAAACGTCCTTCCTCAGGTCAGTACAGTATCTGTAATTATCTGGACCACAGTCAGACTTTTGGTATTCACAGGCAAGACTAGATGCAGATCCCAGAGAGTTGGGATGGAGATGAGCATGGGGGGAGGTGTTATTAATCCCAAAGACTGGAGAGAAGCAGAGGAAGGCCATGGTGGCACCCCTTTGAAGCAGCACACATGCATATGATCTTGAAGTCAAGGGTCAGGGATTTGATATTATCACCTATGTTATGTTACCTTTCTGTATAACAACCAAAGTGATTTACATTTATTATTTAAGAAAAAATCAAACAAACAAGAAAGAAAAGCAAGCGAGATGTCAAAACAACCGAGAGGTACATTTATTAATGCAAAAAGTCCTAGCACGTTTACTTGATGATATCACAGAATGAATGTCCCAACTAGGATACCAGTTTTGGCTATCTGGAATGCCTTCTTCAGGGGACTAAACAAGTAAACTGGTACAGACTTATACACAACAAACATGATCAAAATCGATGTAGGATGCAGAACTTGTTGGTGTCATCGACAGTGTGTGCGTTGCCCACCCAAAAAGTAAAACCATTTATTATATACAGGTATTTTCTCTGGTCCTAGTAGGTTCACAATCTAAGTTTTTTGTACCTGAGTCAATGAAGGGTTAAGTGACTTGCAAGGATCATAAAGAGCCATAGTGGAAATCAAACCCAGTTCCCCGGGTTCTCAGCCCACTGCCCTAACCAGAAGGCCCTTCTTTGGCTTATTTCAAAATTTGGTGCCATAGTTGCTGATATTAAATATGCCTAAACCTAGGACTAATCACACCAGGTTATTGAGCATCCAGTATCTGGCTCTTCATTTGGGGGGTATAGTTGATTGGTTGATAGTAGAAGGGAGCATTGTGTAACATTGTGTGATGTTTGCATGATAGAGCTAGGGTTGCCAACTGGCTCCAGATTTTCCCAAGAGGATTGATCTAGTCCTGGGTTTCTTCATTACAAGTATGGATTTGTAATCTTCCTGTTCTTTAGGAATGTAATTAGGAAATCGGAACATACAAATCTGGAACTAACTGGCAACCCCAGTTAAGAAGGTACAATGTAGAGAATGACACGGTGACAAAATTCATCACCGTTCCCATCCCCGCGGATAACCGCGGGAAATAATCCCATGTCATTTTCTAGTGTCTATTTCAACCTCAGTCCTTCTACACCAGAATTCTTCAGAGCAAAGCTTGCGGGTCAGTGGTTGTGGCCATTCATACTCTGATTCTTATGGGAGCCAAGGATAATGAAGCCATTGTGACATCACTGATGTGATTGGCTCTTAGGCATTATGACATCACAATATCTGCTCTGGATACCAGAGACTGTCATTCTGTAGTGTCTGTTTCAACCTCGGTCCTTCTACACCAGCATTCTTCAAAGCAAAGCTTGAGGGTCAGTGGTTTTGGCCATTCATACTCTGATTCTTCCCTCTCTCCTTAAAGAATGACATGAAGATTGTTTACCGCGGTTATCCGTGGGGATGGTAACGGTGATGAATTTTGTCACCGTGTCATTCTCTAGTACAATGCATGAAAATCTTGATTTGACACTTTGTGTGTATAATTCATTCTCTGTCTTAAGGCCGTGATTACAGGTCAGATACAGTATTGCACTGATGTTTGATTTGATATTATTCTTTATTAAATATTCAATATTTAAAAAAACATTTTAAAAACCTACAAGCAAACTACTTTTTAAATCATTCTACATGTTTGAATGTATGTATAAATTTGGCAGCAGTCTACATTCCACATTAACATTCTTCACTCCCAAGTACTGCAGACATGACAATATATCACTGTTGTCAAAAACATGCAAGAACACAACAATGTTGCTAGGTACAAAGGTGGTTTGCAGTTAATTTCAGAGTAACTGATAAACATTCCAACCCGTAACAAAAGAAAACCAAATGTACTCCCAGAACTCTAAAAAAGAATTATTATTTAGCAGTGCTTTAATCTAGCAAAGTCTTAAATCAAGTGATATAATGGTAACCTACTTCACTGGAAAAAGCAATCTTTCAGCTCCAAGTTGATTTTTTGGCATATGAACAGTCGTCGTTTTAATGTTGCCTGCTGTTACTGGGATGCCAGTGTTTATGTGCAACTGATGTGGGAACATTTTATTGAAACCTAACTTAAATGTTTCCATACAACAGCAATCTATGGTGCTGGCTGTAAGGATCAGACAAAGGAATTGCTTTGTATTTAGTTCAGTCCTGTGTTGGCTGCATTCCGTTTTGATCAACAGTATTTTGGATGCATTTTAGCATTTCTATCTCTTGTGGCTCAACCAGAACGGACCCCAGAAGAAGGTTGTTGCATACCGAAACACGGACCGTGTCAGGTCCATGTCAGACCTTTTACTGTGTATCACTTGGACAGGTCAAGTATTCGTTTCGCTTGTACTTGCGAAGGCTCGACAGTTTACAATAAACTGGTTTTTGCCATCATGGTTTCCACAATTTTGTTTTGCTTTTGGCTGCACTAGAGTTCACCATGTCAATGGAGAGCTCAACATTCAAGGCAAATTAATGTCTGTCCAGGAGAACATGCTAAACCAACCCTCTCTCCCAGCTGAAAAACAGATTTTGCATCAGCAGCAGTCAGTGAAGCCTGCAAATTTCCCCTTTACTGCTATGGGCTGGGCTGTACTGATATTGAACAAAGTGAACACGCCTGACGTCAGCAAGCACCCTGTTTTGGGTTAAGTTAGTTTATGACCCCCATTGAATCTATGAACCAGTAATGACAACACTGAGATAAGTACTTTAGATCTAGTTGTCAAATATTCTCTCCCAAACCATTAGAGAGGTGTATCCATAAGTTTGAAAATATTTTAAAAAAAGTATATATATTGAATTAAAAATAATTTAAGTGAATTAAAGAGATTTTCAGGTTTTTTGGCCAATGATTAGAGCAAGGAGCAGTTACATTGAAGTCTCAGTCTGTGATAGGACTGTATGTATGCTCCTATTCTGAGGCCTTTTCCTGAATGAATATTGATATATATTGGATACATCCTATCTGGAAGTGGTATTTATGATTAGTTCCCCATTGAATCTAGTCAGTGCCTAGAGTATTCATTTTCATTTACTCTGTTTGAATATATAACGTGGCAGCAATAGGTGCCTAGTTTTTGCCCACGTGCTCCTTCTTGGGCAGCTAGTGCTGCAGCTCAGAGAGCAGATTGTATCCTTTACACGTCAGGTCATGCAGAGCAATAGGCACAACGGAGACTACCTGAAACACCATCATAGCAGCTGAATGAACTCCTGTGGCAGGGATGGGAAAGCACACCAGAGTCATAGAAACAGAAATATGATGGCAGATAAAAGCCAAATGGCCTATCCATTCTGCCCATTCACAGCATCCACTATCTCCTCCTCTCCCTAAGAGATTCCATGTGCCTGCCCCACACGTTCTTGAATTCAGACACAGTTTTTGTCTCTACCACCTCTACCAGAGCCTATTCTACACATCTACCATCCTTTCTGTAAAAAAGTATTTTCTTAGATTACTCATGAGCCTTGTAACTTCATCCAATGCCCTCTCATTCCGGAGCTTCCTATCAAATGAAAGACTCGCCTCGTGCGCATTTATGCCATGTAGGTATTTAAATGTCTCAATCATATCTCCCGCCTATCCTCCAAAGTATATATATTGAGATCTTTAAGGCTGTCCCCATATGCCTTATGACGAAGACCACTGACTATTTTAGTTGCCTTCCTCTGGACCGACAATATCCTGTTTATATCTTTTTGAAGGTGCGGTCTCCAGAACTGCACACAGTATTCTAAATGAGGTCTCACCAGAGTCTTATATCATCCACAAAGAGGCAAATCTTACCTGACAGCTCTTCAGCAATATCACTCACAAAAATGTTAAAAAGAACAGGCTCAAGAACCAAACCTTTGAGGCACACCTCTGGTAACGTCCTTTTCCTCAGAGAGATCTCCATTGACCATTACCCTCTTTCACCTTCCATTCAACCAGTTCATGACCTAGTCTGCCACTTTGGGACCCATCCTGAATGCATCCAGTTTATTTATTAGTCACCTGCGTGAAACACTATCAAAGGCTTTGCTAAAAACTAAGAAACATAGAAATATGATGGTATATAAGGGAAAGGGACAGGAGCTTAATGGACAATTGGGTGGCAGAAACCCCAAGAGCTGATACATGAGGCAAATTCCTGGTACCTGGATAGGTCCTACTTTGCTTCAAATCAGCAGGAAAAGGGATAAAGGGTAAGTTATTTCACTCATCCCCTTCTATCCCTTACCTGCTGACTGCTCTCTAACTTGACCCCACCTTTAATCTTCCCAGATCTATGGAAAAAAGTTATAGACCACCATTGGGGGTGGGGTGCTCCCTCTCTGGGTACTTCAGTCCCAGGAGCTTTCTTTTTTTTAAAACCTTTTTATTTTCAAGTATTAAATTTATACAATCACATGACTTCCGGTTGAGGCATGGTGCGGTGAAGACATGTTTCTCACTGTTCTGACTCTCCTCCACTTATCTGCATGACATATCCCTGCTAACAGCCCCTGCTTTTTGGCTTAATTTGTCCGGGAGGGTCCCTGCCTTATTTTGTGTCATCTGCGTGCTTTGGTGGAAGGCTAGATGGCAGCAGACAACCAAAGAAGAACGCGATCAAGAATCCAGGTGGAGAACACAAAATGGCGTTGTGGGACGAAGTGAACTTGAACGTGCCGGCCTCAGCCTGGACTGCAGAGATTACCGCCAAAGTTATTTCAGTGGTAGAGAGCACAATCAGAAAACAATTTCAACAGTTGATGGACAAATTAGAACATATGGATCAGCGCTTTGTTCACCTTTCCAATGCTCTGCGAAACATGCAAACCTATGTTAGTGCGTCAGAGGACATTTTGATCTGTTAGCAGCCGAAAGTAAATAACATGCAAGCTGCCTGGACCAGCAGGAATCCAAATTGGATGATTTATAAAATCATTCACACCGCAACAATTTACAGTTGGTGGGTCTGCCTGAAGTACTGTCGGACGTGGACCTAAAAAGTTTCTTAGAAGCCCAGTTAACTTCTTCTCTGGGCCATTTGGAGTCTGTGGGACCCTTACACATCAAAAGAGCACACCGAGTGGGTCCATGTAAAGACTTGGGTGACCGTCCAAGGGTGGTGATATTTAGGGTGCTCAATTACTCTCAGAAAATGGATATTCTTAGAGCCCTCAGAGTGGGTAAAAACTGATTTACCAGCAAAAGATTAAACTTTGCTTTCAGGACTCCTCCTCCACAGTGTCTGCAGCATGGAAAGACTTTCCATTCTGCTCCAAATGGGTGGAACAAAAAACAAAATTTAGCCTACTCTTACTGTTGGGTATAGCAGGATTCTGTATTTTTAAGGGAAAGGGGAATTTAACTTGGATTAGAAAACTTAGCCTTTTGGGACATAAAACGATCCTGTAGGTGTGGACCGCCTCAACGTCTCCTTCTTATTGGACATGGAGGGCGCACAAATCACAACTTATTGCCTGGGAGGCTCAGGATGCTAGAGCAACTTATAAACGAAAGAAACTCTTCCTTTTGATTGGGGGGCCATATTTACAGTCTCTTGCCCCAGGAGCCCAGTGTCAAATTCTGAATAGATTGGGAGATATTTCTGGATAAGATTGGGCCCTCTAGCCATCGAATGCTTCCTCTTTTGAAATTGTGACCCTGGTGTAGTTTCTTACTCTGGCTTTCCCATTGGCTTGTTTCACTCTACTCGCACTCTACCTTTCTTTATTATTTGATCTGCCATAACCCTTGGACCTCAGCTAGAATAGGGGTGGGGGATTTTGGGTGGGTGGGATGTCTGTATCTCCCTTTTTGTTTGTGATCTTGTAGGGCACTTTGTGATGCTGTTTTGTTGCAATTTTTGCTTCCTAGCCTACTCTGAGGACTATAAGAGTCCAAGTCCTCGGATGACCTTTTTTTGGAGGGATCTTTGCAGCAGTCTGCTTTGGTTCGATACTGTTCAGTTGGGGAGGTTTGGGGAAGAAGGGGGAGAAATACAAGGAATTTTTTTTTTCTTCTGGATTTCTTTATTGGTAAAGTGCATTTGATGACTACAAACTCTGGACATTCCATGTTTGTATTTCATTTCCTTGTATTTGCAGTTGAATGATTTGCTATTCATGGTTGTATATTTCTCGGTTGTTATCAATAAAAATTGTTTAACATTAAATTTATACAATCACATCACAATGTAATTCTTAGAAATACAGAAACATGGTAATAATAATTCAAAGGAAAAATAATATTCACTATCATTTACATATCAAAGGAAATTAAGACCAAAAGAAGGAAAAAGGAAATTAAAATTTTTTACAGCGCAGAAAGCCTAATCAGAGAAAATGTCTCAGCCAGCTCTAAAGTACACCCTTTAGAAACCACAAAATCCAATAGATGTTTAGGTTCACCAAAGGCAAAAATAGCTACCCTCAAAAATATTACAACGCAAACAAGGAAATCATAAAAATTACATTCCAAGAACCTTGATAAATATCTCATTCCCCAGCGAGAAAGCCACAAAGCAGCCTGTGAGTGCTGCTGGCCCAATGCTCCTCTGCAGCAAGGTATTTATGATCGCAGTCGGTGGGGATCGGTTGGGAGGGAAGGATGGAGGGTCAGCGGGGGTTCGGCGGTTCAGCTGCACGGTGGGGGAGGGTAGGGGGAAGCGCGGCTGCCTACGACTAGGGCTTATTTTCGGGGTAGTTCTTATTTTCGGGGAAACATAGTAGTAGCTACTTCCATTAAAGAAGAATTCAATGTTTGCATGGCATCCCATAGTGCATCCAAATCACTATATTCAGCCTTGAGCACAAACATCATTTCCACAGTTGTTCTTTCCTCTGAAGGAGCTGGGATACTCACTGTTGGTAATTTTTGCACCTCTGAGTCTTCCCCTACCTCCAACAATGTTTCCAGGGGAGAAATCCAAAGCCTGAGACCCAGTAAAGATTCCTTTCTGGGCAAATCATTACCTCCACTGGACTGGGAGAATTTCCTGGTTGCAGCAGGGCCGATATGGGAGCAGCTCTCAGGGAGACCCCATCTATACTGCTGCCAGATGAATCCACCGACAGATGAGTCAAACAGTTCACCTTCCCTGAACAAGTCAGAGTACAAAAGCCTTCTAAATTGAACTGCTTCAGCTGTGGGATAGAAGCCTGCGCAGGAGGGAACTGAGGCACTTCCCCTCCCCATCACTAAATGAGAAGAAAGCCACCAAAGCCTTCAACGATAAGCCATGTAGCTCTGGCTCAAGTAAACTGCTCATAACACCATCCTGGTCTTTATCCCCAGGGGCTTTCTAATTCCTTTATAGACATTCAATAGCAAAAACCTAATATTGTCCTTAGCCAAATACATACAGTTCTAAAGCTACTACAAGCACTTATTACTAGTACAATATAAAACTGAATGAAACAGACATACTCCTTTTTCTTTTTTTTAAGAAAATAAATCATTGGCATTTCTGAAGCATCTTGTACCATCTGCTCTGAGGCTCTCTGGGCCTATTCTCTGAAAACAAACTGAAATGATTTATCCTGCTTTCAGTTTGTGTGTTTCACTTTTGCTATCAGGTAGTGAGGCTCATAATCAAAACTTTGAAATGTCCAAAAAAAAGCCCAAGTTGACACCTGGATGTCCTAATAGGAGGAGTGTGTGGTGCAGTGGTTGGAGCTACAGCTTTAGCACCCTGGGATTGTGGGTTCAAACCCCCGTGCTGCTCCTTGTGACCCTGGGTAAGTCACTCAGTCCTCCATAGCCCCAGGTACATTAGATAGATTGTGAGCCCACCAGGACAGATAGAGAAATGCTTCAGTACCTGATTGTAAAACTGCTTAGATAACCTTGATAGGCGGTATATAAAAACCTAATAAAAACTTGAAAAAGAACTAATAGCAGGGACGTCCAAGTGCCGATAATCAAAACCAACTTTCTGGATGTTCAGCAACACTTCTAAGCTTCTGTGTATCCAGAGCTCAAAGGGGGTTGTTAGGAGGTGTGTTATGGGCGGGCAACAGGTGGGCTTCAACTTGTACATCCTGAAGCAATAATCGAAGTATTCCCAGGATGTCCTAGGCAGAACTTACACGCCAGGACTTAGATGAATTTAAAACAGAGCTAAGTTTCCCAAAGGTGCCCAAACTGACAAGAAGACTAATGGAGGGTTTAAGGCCTGACCCTTTTTGGAAGTCCAGATATACGATGTCTGTGGGGTCATGACCCCCTCACCACCCAAATAGGCATTCCTCTGATATCTCCCCACATCCACCCAAGATCTCCCCACATCCCCCGGATGACAAATCAGCAGGAAGGAAGCCCACTCTCTCCTGCCTAAAGGGCCATGTGCTCAGAATGATGCAGTGAGAGGGACCTAAGGTGATTTTGAGCCAATCAGGGTCTTAGGCCCCTTCCACTGCATCCCAAGATGCATTGGGAGGGGGACAGCCCATCATTTTGAGCACGCAGCCCTATAGGCAGGAGGGAGTGGGCTTCCCTCCTGCTGATTTGTCATTCAAAGGTACAGGGGTTGTTGGGGGATATAGGAAGATGGGTGGATGTGAGGAGATGTCGGGGGATTTAGGGAAATGTTGAGCTGAAGGGTGTAGGAGATCGGTGGGTGTGAGAGAGGGAAGGAGAGAATTTTTTCTCCCTGCCGATTCAACTGATCCTGGCAGGGGAATCCACCATCAGCTGAGCCAGCAGGACTGCACCAAAACTGGCTGAGCTGATGGGGATTCCCATGCTGCAATCAGACAACGTAGTTGGGTATGTCTGCAAAACTTTCTTTGGTGTGTTTTTCATGTAGACGTTTTTATTTTTAAAAATGGCCCCAAAAATAGACGTACTAAGGACCAAAACATCTACATATGTCATTTTGTAAAATAAAAGATAGACGTCTGGCTGTTTTGAAAATGGACATTTTCTCTACTGGATTCCTGGAATTTTTTTTTCTAAATATCCAAATTAGACTTAGACATCCTATCGAAAATTCCCATCAGTGTATAATAATGGATTTAATTTTTAAAAAGATGAAAAAGTTGTGAGCCAAATACAGTAAAAATAAAATAAATAAAGACTTTTTAGCTCTCACACCTATGCATTTGCTCTACATTTTCATGAAATGCTGGAAAAATCGGGGGGGGGGGGGAGGGGGAGGCTAGCGCAAGATTATATCTTAGTATTTTAAATCAGAAAAACATAAAGGCAAAGCTCAGATCATTTGTGTACTGAAAGAAGCAATGGTAGACTATTACGTATTTAGTTTGCTGCATGTGTTGGAGAAAAAATTTGACAAAGATATGATTGGAGTATTCTTATATCCAGAAACACTGCAGTATAAGCTCTTCCGTACAGTGAACTTCACTACTGACTAAAAGTCTTTAAAAAATTTTCAGATTAACCTTAATGAAATACAGAAGACACTGTTTTCTAGTATGAAAACTAAAAACATACTTTAAATCATTATTTGATGAGGTAGAGTAGAACAAAGACTAAGGGGAAGGCAAGCTCAGCTACTAATAAAAATGTGCTGATTGCAGTTCACTAAACTTTGTTCCAAGCCTTGAAGAACATTGCTGGCCAAGCTCCCAGATCAGCAAACGTGCACGTCGCTCTCCTTAAAGTCTAAACTATGGAGGCTGATCCACTAAAGCAGGAACCAAATACACACATCCACTGACAGCTGGGCTGGCTTGGCATCCTCAAGTTTACACATTTATCAGAGAAAATCTTGCCTAGGAAGGCAATATTTATTGCATGATTTATCTTTCTGTCGCCCACAGCAAGAGCCAAACTATTCTCCATTTTCATTATTACCGTATATGCATTTTTCTACAGAATAAGGGAGGCCTCAGTTTAACCTCATCGACACCCACCTTAGCCTTGCTCTTTTAACTGAAAGCCTCCCATTTGTTTTTCATTGGGCATGCTGTTTTTACTCAACTATAAGTTCAGTGTAGGGACTGTCCATTATGTGAGTAATTTTCTAAAGTATTTCCAGAAGTACAACAGTGTTTTACCCCCAAAATGGACTTTTCCAAAACTGCCCACCTGATATACAAGTAAACATATGCACACTATACCTATGCACACAAATATCCCCCCTTGGACTGAGTGGAAGCATTCCGGATTGAACAGGAATGGATGTGGACGTATGGTTTCTTTTGAGGTAATTTTAGCTCTGAAAACCTAGCCATATCCCTACAAAGAAAACGAGGTGCAGTTCTTAGGCATGCATATACATGCCGCGTGAGCGGACTGCTGGGCACGATGCACCACTGGTCTGACCTAGCAGCGGCAATTCTTATGTTCTAGTGAGTTTTTGCTTAACAGATATGTGCATAGAAAGAAAGTCTTGTTTTCAAAGAGCAAGACTTCACCATATGGTGTTCTTCAGGGTTCACAGTTGAGGAATCTAATCTGCAGATAGACCAAAGTTATCCAGAAAAGCAGATACCACATCTTGGTTTCAAACAGACTTCAATTCAATAATCTAAATCTTACACGGCACTAGAAAAGGTTCACAGAACAGCAACCAAGATGATAAAAGGGTTGGAACTCCTCTCGTATGAGGAAAGACTAAAGAAGTTAGGGCTCTTCAGCTTGGAAAAGACAGCTGAGGGGAGAAACGATTGAAGTCTATACATGCCTCCCTCCTGCCAGAAACCCCCTCCTCCCGAGACATCCCCTGGCCTTATACTGCCTATATTTTATATTACAAAATGAATGTCTCTTCAATAACTTCTAATGTACAAGGGTAGCTGATTTCATTTCTGGGGTCCCCTACAGGAAAACATAGTTACAAGTGAGGTATTCAGTCTCAATTACCTTGCAGATGGCACAAACAAATTGCCATGATGGGCAGAGCACAAGTTTGATAAAGGGACACCACCAAACTTGCAGAAGCCAAACCATTCAAACACAAGAATACCAGCACAAGCAATCTGAAGTATATACGATCTTCTAACTTCAACCAGTATAGCTTCATATAATATTCGGTGACATGTTCAGTCCTTCCCAAGCGAAAAAGAGTTCTTTCCACTGAATTTTGGGCAACCTGTAATGCACTCAACAGGGTTGGTAGTTCGTATTACTTGTTGCTTTTTTTGTCTGTAGTATTGGGTTGTATTAGAATTGATGCTATTCCTGTTATGCATCATATGTATGTACTATTTGTTTGACAACTTGTATGGATAAAAAAAAAAAAATCTTGCTTTAATAAAAAGTAATGTTCCCCCTCCCTCCCAAAAAAACCCTTAAAAATTTACCTCTTATATGAATGTTATTTGTAAGCCGCCTAGTAATAGGCAGTTGAGAAATTTGTTAAATAAATAAATCTGACTGGAGAAGTGTGGACACTAATATTTACTAGGGCAGACCGAGGATATTCTTACTAGCAACATTTACATGGTGCAAATACTAGGAGTCAATATTCAGCCTGCAGCAATCAGCACTTTTTGAAATACTGACTGCTGTGGGCAGGATTCAGTAGCATACCAAGAGCAAGGCAATGGGGGCAGTCTACCCTGGATGCAGCCATTAAGGGAGTGTAGGAAAAAGCCATGTGATTGCAGGCCGGTATATGTAGCCATTGGCTCCACTGTCCCCCACTTCCTCTGAAGTCAACTTCCTGTTCTGGGATAGGACTGGTAGAGCTGAAAGCCATGCCCACCAGACTGCAGCCCCTGCCTGGAGGGGGTGCACCGCCCCAGGTGGCAACCAACACAGGTACACCACTGGCAGGGATCACATATTTAGCCCTGCTAAATATCTGACACATCAGTGGATACCAAAAACTTTCCGAGTTCAACCAATACTTAGTTCCAGTACACGGGTAATTAGGGCAGACCTTTACTTGATTCAGCTTACCCGGATCATTATCTGGGCACCAGAACTGAATATTGGCAATACCTGGGTAACTCCCGGCTTCACCCTAGCACTGTACCAGCTCTGCCAATGCACTGCCCTAGCTCTAATTACAGAGTGTTGTGGCACTTTATATCAGTGCCGGACCGGTCAGTATGATTTAACCAGATAGGAACCTTCCAACTCAGGATGGATCACTGGGCTGACCCAGCAGCGGTAATTCTTATGTTCTTAAAGTATGCTGGTTATCTACCCCTCAATTTCTTCAGTAAATTACTGATAGAGCTATTCAACAATTTTATACAAGCTTACAGAAAAGGGGACAGCTGAAAATATTTTCATTTGAAGTAAAACACTGCTTTTGGTAGAGGTTGCTCCCCACAGTGGAAAAAGCTTCATTCCAAAGCTAAAATTAATAAATTTAACTTTGCACAGCACAGTTCAGCCCTAGTGTATGACCAAGCAAGAGACCCAAGTTGTATATTAATATTGCCACTGAATGAAAACAGACAGCCCTAAAGAGGAAGCCTGAATCAAATATTCCCCTTACACTCATATTTAGGGTCCAAAGAATAGTAGTGGAAGCATTTTAAAAAAATATATATATATTTTATTAAGTTTCAAAAAGAACCAAACAAATACAGAATACAGTACTACAGTGTACAAAGCATAGAAATGAGTACCAATATTCTTGTCACATTTCACCATGATATGCTGAAACCCACCCATCCACCCCCCTCCCAAAAATCACACAAAACCAACCAAGGTTAATCCACAATCCCCTTTCCAGTGTGTCACTAACAGAAAAAGTTAAACATTCAACAAATGACTGCGAGCTCTGGGCGTCAGAGTGGTTCAAAAAGGTTCCCAACAAAAACAAAACGCTCACCCCTGCGGTGTATCCAGAGAAGGTACTTGAAGGCGTTCCATGGATGCCAATTCTATCATCAGAGTTCGCCAAAGAGCCAAAGTTGGAGAATCAGAAGTTATCCAGCAATGAAAAATCACTTTCTTGCCCAGTAAGATTGCTCTTTTCAAAAAGCCCTGAAACCCTTCGGAGAGGGTCTCGGCAAAAAATCTACAGTGAACAAACTGAGCGGACCAAAAACATATGTGTGGTTCCACATGACCATAATGTGCTGATGGACCTGCTGCCAAAAAGTTTGTATCCTTGCACATGTCCAAAATTGGTGACCAAGAGTAGCAGGAGAATGATTACACTTAAGGCAAGCAGCAGAAGCACAGAGGGAAGCTTAAAACAAGTACACCGGAGACCTGTAGAGGCGTAACAGGAATTTGTAATTCATTTCTATCAAAGTCACTCTAGAGGTCAATTTTGCCACTTGACGAAGTCCTCTCTGTATCATTTGATCTGTAACCTAGCAAGGTGAGTCCAAAGTCCATTGATTTGCATAATGAGCGTAAGGCATATCACCTAAAGATTCCTGCAGGTGACGATAATGATATCATAAAGGAATCAGCATCTGGGCAGACAAACATAAAGCTTCAGAAAGAGTTTCCATTCGTCTATTCGTAAGACAGTCTTATGGCAAGGAACGAACATAGTAAGAAAGCTGAGCGTAAGGGAGCCAATGTTGAGCTGTCCAGCCATGCTCCCTAATGAGGTCTTCCAAAGAGTATAAAGTTCCATTAGAATGAACAAGTTGAAAAATATATTGAAAAGAAGCAGCCTTCCACACTGCTGCCGTCACCGGGGGCATCCCTGGAACAAAGTCTCCATTTCCCTATAATGATAAATAAGGGATCACAATGCATCCTTTGGCACAAAGTCTTCCAGACTCGACGTAAGGGCATCGAATATAAATCTCTAGCAGAGGATGTCCTTGGAGGCAAACACTTCACATGAAGTAAGTATGGTCCACAGAAATGAAATGGTCCACAGAGAAACAATTCTTGGCTTGTAGCAGAAAAATGACCCGTTCCCCGAAACCAGTTGTTAAGATGTCTCATCTGACAGGCCAGGGACAACATCTTCAAGCTGCGCAGTCCCAGTCTACCCTAGTCCCTAGGTCTTTGCAAAGCAGGCAGGGATAATCTCGCCTTCTTCCCATTCCACAAATAACAACGAAGACATGTACTCAACTCCTTATCATGTTTAGTAGAAAGGAGTATTGGTAATATCTGAAAGACATAAAGCCACTGTGGTACCAAAACCATATTATACAGTGCAATCTTCCCCATGTAGAATTCACTGTTCACTTTCCGTGGTTTTGAGATGCAATGTGTACTGCTGGAACCTAATGTCTATTTTCCCTTAGATTCAACATTTCATTATTTGTGATTTCATGGTTCGGGAACTGTACTACCGCAAATAACAAGAATGGACTGTATGCTACTTTTAGCTAATTTTAAATTCTTGGATACAAATAATTGTTTGGACATTACATTGATGCTAGCAACTGAAAATTCATCCATTATCAAAGAAAACATCTAAACAGAAAATACTCAAGCCCTCAAATATAAGAATTGTCTTCTTCTGGTATCAATGTCAGAAAAGAAACAAAAACTTGTTCAATCAGAATGGTTGATCAAAGAGTTCCAGGTTTGAAGTGTCATTTAGAAATATGTCCAATGACAGTTAATGCTTTAACTATACCGCTCCCATTATAGTGAAGGAACAATTGCATTTCAACATGTTTGTCATTCAGCATCTTCTTGGAGTCATATTTGTCTACCCATGCTGAAAAGCACTTGAAGGCAAATCTGTTATACTTAAAAAAAATCAGTGCCTTGATATGAGGAAACTATGATACATTGATTACTTCATGAGATATGTCATTTAGAAATAGGTCCAATTCAGCAGCAGCATCACTTCTGTCACTGCCATCAACAATCTGAAAACAAAAGAAGTAATCTTCATCACCACAGGCACTACTGGATAAAGCTGGTGCAGTTTGTTTTGATGATAGCTTCATTGACTTGAAAATAAGTTTTGTATTTCACCTTTATTTCATTGCCTTCCACCCAATGAAGACAAAACTGTGGCAGCCAGAATCAAATCTCTGCATTCAGGATAATGACCAAAATGCTCATTGAGCCCACACTGAAGTGTATAAACTAGAGGTGAGGCATATTTAAGGTCTGTACCTTTAGTCAGTTTTGTTTTCAACCTGACCAAAGTGGGCAGCAAAAAGCCCAAACATTTAGCTTCAGTTTATAAAATGTCCAGAGCAGCTGCTAGTAGATTCATGATACAGCAATCCTCACTCAGAAAATTTACATCATGCTGTTTGGTTAAAATGAACAGTTTATTGAACAAGATTTTATTTCTTTGCTGGCACTGATGCTACTTCATCACACTCAGGTTTGTGGCTTACCAGACAAAACTTGCATCTAACATAAATTAAGTTATCTTTATCACTTACGGCCTCTTTTACAAAGCCGCACAAGTGGATGCTGCGCGGCAACATCCCCGAAGCCCTTTAAATTTCTATGGGCTTTGGGGCCGCTAGCGCGGCTTTATAAAAGAGGCCGTTAATAAATTTAAAAAAAAATTGACAAACAGAGCATTTAAATGTCAACGGTCCAGCTATCTATCACCTCATGCAATTTTACTCAAAAGGAAGTTTGCCAAAAACCGAAAGCAAGCTAATAAGGGCCTAATAATGCAAAAAAATCAGACAGGTATCACTATAAAGTAACTAGACGTATTACTCATCACTGAAAAATGTAATATTACATTTACTCATTACTTTTGTATGGAAGTAATAATTGCTCTTTACTTTTAAAAGTAATATATTACTTGTACTAGTGAAGTATTCATAGTAATATACTACTGCTAATTTCTGTCTTTTCTAATATAATATTTACATATTACCTATCAATGGAAGTTATCTAAGGGCTCCTTTTATCAAGCTGCGGTAGGTGGTTAACGCGTGGAATACCGCGTGTTCAACCGCCTGCCGCGCTAGTCGCTAACGCCTCCATTGACAAGGCATTAGTTTCTTGGTGTGCCGTGGGGGGTTAGCGCATGATGAAATGTCCGACGCGCTAACCCCCATAGCGCACCTTGATAAAAGGAGCCCTAAGCATTTTTTTTACATTCAGGTATTCGAGCATTTTCCCCTATCTGTCCCGGTGGGCTCACAATCTACCTAACATACCTGGGGCAATGGAGGATTAAGTGACTTGCCCAGGATTACAAATGAGCAGTTCTGAGCTCAAACCCACAACCTCAAGGTGCTGAGGCTATAGCTCTAACCTCTAGGACACTCTTCCCTCCTTCAATTAAGATATAGTAGGCTACACAGCCAGATATGCATTAGGGCCTAGTATTCCATTCATCTCTATTTATTGAAAATAGCTATATCTGCAGTATATGGCTACTGGATGATGGTATGATCACTAGTGCATCGCTCCTGGAACAATGGCAACTATCCAGTTCAGATATCAATGCAAAGAATGTAGCAGCACATATCATAGGAACAACTTTCAAGAAAACTTGATTTACACGAACGGGGTCCGTTTCTACACTTGTCATATGTCACTCCAAAACAATGTAAAAAATAATATGTTACTGTATATACTCAAATATAAACTGATCTGAATATAAACCAAGGTAACCTTTTTCCCCCTAATAATGGAGGAAAAAGGTTGACTTGAATATAAACCGAGATTAGAAATTTGGGTATGTGAGTGTTTGTCAGGGATCATGCCATAAATAATCACTAATTTTTCAGTTGGGGCTGTTTTGAGTCCAAAAAAGCTGAAGGAGAGCTGACAAATATCTTTCTACTTTGGGCCACGACACCAACCAAAGTTTCTGGATTTCTATCCCCACCAGAACACTGTGGAATAATAATTGTCAATCACTTCTTGACAAAATAGCTCCTATAAAATTGCTAACTATCACTCCCAAGAAGCAGAAAAACCCTTGGTACAATTCTTCTCTTGCTTTATTAAAACGACAGCTACGATCAAGTGAACGTAAATGGCGTAAAAATCCAACTCAAATCAATCAAGACACTTATAAACAACAGTCATATCATTACCGTGAAATGATCAATAAAACAAAAAAACAATATTACACGCAAAAAATCTCAATGACAAAGAACTCCTCAGCGCTTTTTAAAATGTTAAAACAACTTACAATTTTTAAACACAAACCTATTATTTCCTCAACTGATACCCCCTCTGCTAACGGTTTAGCCAACTTTTTTTATAACAAAATATTATCAATAAGAGCAAACATAACCAATAATGCCAGTGCATCTTCACCCAAAGATTTCACGGATAATTTAGATTTAGATTTAGACGAAGATCAAAAATTAAAAACCAGGTCCCTACATGCCACTTGTTCCAACTTTACCCTTCCATCTTTAACAGAAATAAAACAGCTTTTTCAAGGTCTAAAACTTAAAGGGTCTATATCTGAACCCTTTCCACCTTTTCTTCTCAAACGTTACTTCTCTGTATTTGGTCCAGCTATTCTTCAAATTATACATACAAGTCTGTCCACCTCATCAGTTCCAACGGATTGGAAGCATTCTGTTCTACTTCCTATTATCAAGGATACCAAAACCAGTTTGTCCGACTGCTCTAACTATCGTCCAATCTCGAGTCTTCCATTCTTAGCCAAAATCACTGAAAAAGTAGTATTTCAACAATTATCAGAATTCATCGACAAAACTCAGGTACTACACCCTAATCAAACAGGATTTCGTAAAAATCATTCGACTGAACATTCATTATTAGGCCTGGTTACAACTATTCACTATTTTCTGGATCAACATAAATCTGTTATTCTCATATCCCTTGACTTAGCTGCTGCATTCGATACAATTGATCATTGTCTATTACTTCATCGACTTTCCTCTATAGGTCTCACAGATCAAGTATACGAATGGTTCCGTTCTTACTTTACAGATAGATCTTCCAATGTTTTCTTTAAAAATTCCTTTTCTAAGCCTAATCAAAAAAATAATTATGGAATACCACAAGGGTCCATACTTTCACCTTTATTGTTTAATATTTATTTGGCCCCATTATTAACACTATGTCAATCCATAGGCTTCACAGTATATGCCTATGCAGATGACTTCCAACTCCTGCACACCATTGACCCCAATAGTTTGCAAGACATAACAGAAATCAATAAGAAGTTAGCAAAAATTCATGAATGGTTAAACAATAATCAACTTTCCTTAAGTATTAATAAAACCACAACTGTACTTTTTTCAGAGAAAGATGGAGTTCAACTTACAAGTCCAATTATAATTGATAATAAACCCCTCATTCAGTCCATTAATACAAAAATCTTGGGGGTTTTAATAGATAACAATCTTACTTTTCGAGGACATATCAGTGCAACGGTTAAAAACTGTTTTTACAGATTAAGAATGATCCGTTCACTTGCTCCCCTTCTTGATTCATTTTCTCTTAATACACTGATCCACTCATTAATTATCTCAAAATTGGATTATTGCAACTCATTATTAAAAGGGGTTTACCAAAAGGATATAAGGCGTCTTCAACTCGTTCAAAATACTGCAATAAAGATAATCTCAGGTTCCAAAAAATTTGATCACGTCACACCCTTACTTCAAAATGCTCATTGGTTGCCAATATCTTATAGGATTACTTTCAAAATAGCTCTTTTAGTTTTCAAGACATTAAAATCCAATACTCCTGCTTTCATAGATAGGCTCTTGATCCCATACAGTTCATCTAGAACTCTCAGATCATCTTCACAATGTACATTAAATGTCCCCTCTCTAAAAATTATTGGAACCCGCCGTGCTTCAATTTTTTCCGTTACGGCACCAATGTTATGGAACTCTCTTCCTTTATATTTAAGATTAGAACAGGATTTAAAAATATTTAAAAAGAACCTTAAATGTCTTCTTTTTAAAGAAGCTTTTAATTGACAGATTACAATTTCTCATTTTTTTAGACTTCCTTTCGGTTTCTCATTTTTGCCCTTATCTCCCCAATGTGTTTCCCTTTTATGTAATCTTTAAATAAATATTGTATTTCTTCCCCACCTTCCCATTGTTATCAGCTGTCTTCTTGTCTAAATTTGTTTCCCAGTATGTTTATATGAATAGTAATTGTATAAGTAAGTCCACTTTATTTTATTTATGTAAAACGCTTTGAAATTTTAAAAGCGTTTAATCAAACAATATAATAAACTTGAAACTTGAAACTTGTCACATATGAAGAAAACAGAAAAAAAAACTATTTTCAAATATAAAACCACAAACTATTGTACACAAATGAAACCTTAATATGCCACACTGCACACAGCACACCACAAGAGAAATAGAAAGAAGTGTCTCTCAGAACAACTGTGCCTAAGATATTAGCCTTCTGAAGCACTAGTGGAGAGACTATTTATGGTGGGCTGTGATTGCAGCCTCACTGTATTGAAAAGTGTCTCAGAGTTACTTACTGTTCAGTACGAGGAGACAGATGTAGCTTAGAAAACACCTGAGTGGCCTCCATGTCCTCAAAACTGACAGCAAGCAGCGCCACATCTTCTCCTGGATCTTCATTCACATCCTGGACAAGAAAACATATCAAAAATGCTTTCATGTTTTCCTTATATATACTGATATTTGTCAACATTTGCTTATTTCTGAAGAAGGGTTACCATAAAATGCATTGTGTTAGTCCAAAACCCCCCAGAAATTCCAAATTTCCTTTTTTTTTTGGGGGGGGGGGAACGAGCTGCCTCTTCCCGATGTACAAGTATTGATTCAACTTCTGTCAGGAAGATATTTATTTGGCTGCTGTCATCTAACTCTTTTTTAATTTTCTCTGAATAGTCACAAATAATGGCCTAAATGTGGCTGGTATAAAGGGAGTTGAACTATATATTTTCTTTCATCTAAAGGACATAATTAACAATATACTTTTGGTACTTCTATTCCTTAACACAAGGTAGCTCTATTGAAAAGCAATCATCCTGACCAATATTCTCCTCTGTAATTGCAGACAGATATAATGTTATATTCTGATATCAAACCTGTGAATTATCAACTTTTCCCTAGCAGTTCTGAAGATGAATTTTGTTCTTATTGTAAATTTATTTTCCTTGAGTTCTGCTAAACAAGTTCACATGAATGGGGTTATGCCCTCCGACCAGCAGATGGAAGCAGAGAACACTGACACTGCAGTGATGTCATCACTAGCTAAGAGGTGGTGCAGCCCAGAAGCTTGCCAGAGCAGAAGTGACCACTCAAAAGGCATCACAGAACAAACATATGGATCAATATTGTAGACCAGGGGTATCCTAGTCCCTCCTCGAGGGCCACAATCCAGTCGGGTTTTAAGATTTCCCCAATGAATATGCATGAGATCTATTAGCATACAATGAAAGCAGTGCATGCAAATAGTCCTGTGTTATAGACTGTGAGGAGTGAAGGTGAATCAACCTCTTTGACCAACATTAGGAGTTAATAACATGGAGTCCAATTAATAATAATAATAACTTTATTTTTATATACTGCAATACCACAAACAGTTCAGAGCGGTTTACAGAGGAAGAGAAAGTATATAGACAGCGACAGTACAAAGAACTTTCAAAATTATATTAACATTAATATTTTAGCCTGTCTGTCTTTCCTTATTTCTGTCTCTCTCTCCCTCCCGCTGTCTTTCTTTCTGTCTATCTCTCTCCCTGGCCTCCTTTGTCTGTCTGTCTTTCTGTGTCTCTCCCTTCCCCCGTGTCTTTTTTCTTTTCTTTCTATCTATCTGTCTGTCTCTCTTCCTGCCTCCTATGCAGCAGCATTTCTCTCCCCCTACTTCCCTGTGCAGCAACCACAGCAGCATTCCCTCCCCCCACACTACTTCCCTGTGCAGCAGCAGTGTTTTCCCAAACCCCCCTTTTCCCTTCCCGCGGTCTGGCCGGCTCCCTTGGTCCCTTTCCGCCCCCCCTTCCCGCGGTCCCGACAAACCTGCGACTCCAGCAGAATCTGCAGCACTCTACACATGCTGCTTCGGGGCCTTCTACTGCCCTAATTTGCTCTGCCGCATCTCTGATGATGTCATCAGGGCGTGCCAGAGTAAATCAGGGCAGTAGAAGGCCAGAAGCAGCGTGTGTAGAGTGCTGCAGACGCTGCTGGAGTCGCAGGTTTGGAGTTGGGACCGCGGGAAGGGACTAAGTGAGCCGGTCGGATTGTGGAAAGGGAAGGGGGGGGCGGCAAGGGAGTAAGTGAGCCTTACCGATCGTGTGGAGAGCAGGGAGTCCAGCGCTGGTGGCCAGTCCTGCAAGTGTAGGTAGGGGCTGGGGACTCGCGCATGCGCACTCCTGCGGCCACGGACCTACTTCTCACGGATCAGGGAAAATGGAACACGCAAGTAGGAGTGCGCATGCGCGGCTACGGTTTTATTATATAGGATGGTAAGATTAATCAATTTTTCCTGGAAGTGTTTTAGAAGTACATCATGGTAGAAATGGAGTCAGAGAAATCTGTCAAAGAGATAAGTTTTGATTGATTTCCTAAAAGTTTGGTAAGAAAGAGCGTTTTAGATAAAGTTGGTTAAACATTTATTCCATTTGCCTGCTTGGAATGATAATGTTCTATCGAGGAATCTCTTGTAGATACAATTAAGGAACAACATCCTGGATCCACAGTATGGATCCAAATTAAGGGCCAACATTATGTCATAACAATAGTAATCCTTGTTAAGGATAAACATTATTGGCCTCTTTTACAAAACTGCGCTGCACTAACGGACCCAAAATCCATAGAGATTTAAAGGGCTTCGGGGCTGTTGCCGCTAGGCTTTGTAAAAGAGGCTGTATGTGTCAATAGAATGGACCAATTACTATAGCCTACCAACATAGACTATGAAAATGAATTATTGAAGAAAAAGAAAAAAACAAAAAACAAACACTCCAGACCCCAGGCTTCCTGACCTCTAAGGCATTCCCTCCAATGCCCGGTGATACCAAGAAGAAATATTTCTCATTTTTAAAACTGTTTTATTAGATTTATAATACAAAAATAAATTGATATACAGTGTAAGAAGAACTACATACAAATAGTAACATCAGAAAACACTAAAGGGCTCATAATCGAAAGAGAAAAATGTCCAAAAACCGGCCTAAGTCGGCACTTGGACGAACATTTCTCAAAAACGTCCAAGCACCGAAAATAAAAACGGGTTTTGGATGTATTTCTAAACGACCTAGGCCTTCATAGTTTTACAACAGAGTTTAGACGGAACTCGGACGTTGTGACTTAGACCATGTAGAACATGGTCTTAGTCACAAATACATGGTCTAAGTCACAAAAGCCCACCTAAACTCACCAGATAAGCACTTCAAACACATAACACAGACCCCCACATACTACCCCAGTGATCACCAACCCCCCCACCCCCATAAAAATTTTATTCACAACTTTAAATTTTAGCCTCCAGACCATCGTCACCTGGCCGCCTCGACGCCTAGTCGTCCAGCCCAGAGGCAGCTTAAGTCATCTTGGGGGTGGGTTAGGGACCCATTGAGAAGAGGACCCTTGCCCATAAGCCCCTGTAATGACTGCACTGATACTTAAACATGTGCACTCCCCTATACACCCCCAAAACCCTTTTTTTACTGGCATATAAGCGGCTCCTGAAGCCATAAGGGCTACTGGTAGATAAGTGGGTCTAGGGGATTCTGAGGTGGTTTGGGGGGCTCACCGTGACCTACAAGGGAGCTGTAGTGAGGAGAAGCCATGGCACCCTTTTTGTGAAGTTCACAGCAGTGCCCTGTAAGGTACCCCACTATTTAGGTGGCATGTCTGGGTGTGCAGTCCATCACTTTGCAGACCCCTCTAACGTCCAACAAAGCTTGTTCTAGGCATTTTAGACTTGGACGGAAATGTGGTATAAAGATGGACGATCAGATCGGCAGGACGTATACCGTAATTAGACGATTTTCGAAAGTAAAAAAAAGTTGGATGTCTCTTTCAAAAATGTGTCTTAGGCTCTTTTTAACTTTGGATGACTTGCGAGATGGATGTAAACCAACTTAGACGTCCCTTTCGATTATGCCCCTCTAAGGTACTACATATCTATTCTTAGACACTCCCCCTCAAGTAACCCTTCCCCCACTCTCCCTATGTCCTGGATGTGGATGAAGGATTTCACCGAGACCAGATTTGAAAGGGTTCCATACTGAGAAAATATAGTTTTAAAGAGATTTAATATAAGCGTCTAACGGTCCCTAAGTTTCTTTAAATATTTCTAACTAAAGTCTGCTGGGAGGATTCTGGACTGCTCTAGCAGGATTCAAAGAAAGAATATTTACAGGTAAGAACAAATTCCACTTTCTTTATCATTCTGTTAGACCAGTCAAGATGAGTGAGATATAGCAAAGCTCACAGACTCAGGATGAGAGGAAGACAAACATCCCCTGGAAACCCACCCTGCACAAGCTACGCCAAAGGGAAGACCAGGAAATGCTAATCAGCCAGGTACCCAAGCCACAGCCCTATACTAGCACATTCCAGGCAGAGCTGGGGCTACAAACTAATCTACCATGAAGCAGGGCATATGGATGAATCCCTCATCCATCCCATACAAAGTAGGACCCTAGTTTCTGTTATGCCAGTGATCTTCGTTATTTTTCCAGTGGGGGCCACTTTGGCAAAAAATCTTCAGTTCCCATTCCCATCCTAGTCTTTATCCTCAACTCCTTCAAGCTGTTCCTCACTCCAGTTTTTTTAAATTCCCTCTAAATAGTTATTCTATTTTCTTCCTGAACCACAAGACTCTTTAGTGAGTTTGAATTATACGATGCTCTGAATTTTTTAGTTTTATAAGAAAGGCTGGGAAGTACACGGTTGAGACAGATTGAGAGCTATATGTCATAGCTGTTATAGATATAATGCTAGTAAAAAGTCTCAGGACAAAGTGTGGAGAGAATAAATATGGGGAAAGAATCAGAGGGCCACACCTAAAGTCATAACAAATCGGAACTGCATAATGAAGAGCAATGTCCTAGGGTTTCATGAAAAAGAACATGAACATGCTTGTTAAAGCAAACAAGCACCCAAAAGGTTGATTATATATGGCCTGAGCACTGAGGGGAAACATGAAACCAATGACTTTGCACTTGCAAATGCAAGGAATCAGCAAAACACCACCTCAGACAAGGAGAAGAAACTCTTGTCACAGCGTTACCAAATTCATTAGACAGTCCACAGAATTGAATGGAGGAAGTCATAAAACTGAAGACCTCCAAGCAGAACTAAAATGGCTCCCAAACACAACATCAAGCAGGATCTAGGGCTCTTAATCAGGCAAGTGTCTCATCCATGCCCCTAAAGCCCAGCTATAGACTTGTCATGGGAGGAAAGGACCAGGGAATCCCTATTAAGAAGCGGTACAAGTCTGGAAGGCTGCACAACTCAATCCAGCCCCTCTGCTCACAAACCACAAGGAAAACAGCTGCTTGCCATAACCAGAGCCTTCAGCTAACCTACAAGGATAAATAAAAGTCAATTAAACTAAGCCTAAACAAGGCTTCAAATTAACCATTGATTGGGATCCTGGACCAAAGACCAGAGCCTAGAAGGGCCAGACCATAAGCACAAGGGACCTAAGACCCTTCAAGCAACCCAGTCTTTGATTCAGGGATATCCTATATTGCTCAGAGATCAAAACCAGACCCATGCAATGCCAGGATCATTCACTGCTCTTCAACTAAAATCAAATTTGGCTGCATGATGGCTTGGCTGTCAACTATGCAAACTCGATACTGCTCTCCTCAAAAGGAGAATGAGCTGGAAGATACCTATGTATTTGAAACCAAGAAACCCCACAAAAGTCCCTTGACCTTTACTCAAAGTCTTGCAGAGGGAATAGACCCTGAGAGGACATGGAGACAGGTAAGCTGGATATGAAGAATGAGATCTTAAGTCCTTGATGGTAAAGAACATAAGATCCCTTGCTTCCCAGAAGACCTGAGTAAACCCTCCCCCCTACTAAATTATGCCCAAAGATAAATGCCCAACATCTACCATCCTAAAAGCCAGACCAGATTACACCACTCATAAGCACAGGCTTATGAGCCTTAAATGAGCCTTATGAGGCTTAAATGTCCCAAGGGAGAAACATTAAGGCTGACAAGAGGGAATCAGAATACTGGTACTAGAAATATAGAAGAGACTAAGCCTGTGCATCCAAGACAGGAACTACCAGAGCTGAGGAGAGCCATTCCAAGAAGAGACTTTCAGCATCTACCAAAAAGCATGGTCCAAATGCAGTCACTTGCAAGATAGAGGAAATCATCCCCTTCAACTCACTACTCAAATTCACCTCCCTAAGGGAAAGAGGGGCTGCCTGAGCAATACTGCCTGGGGTGAGTGAGGGATGAGCTGAAGAACCTTCCAACAGCAATGCACCAATGGCTGAATCACTCTTTTGTTTAAATAAATAAAAAAAAGTTGCAAAACTTCTGCAAAGGACCACAATCCCTGGGCAAGAAAACATCATGCACATAACAGGATTGTTGTTGCAATGCACTTTGGGCATAGGCTCCCAAGACATGGCCAAACACTACAGCTTTGATTTGATCTAGCCCCAAACAGGCAAAATGGAGGATCTACCATGGGGTCCTAGCACCTCTTTCCTACTTCTTAGAATATATAGTACACTAGTTGAACAACCTGCCAGAATCTGCAAGACCCCATGTAGGGATACTCAAGACCTCTGCATTATGTTACCTGCCAGCTGATTACCATGGTTCCATCCAGGGCAGGCTGAAAGACAGTCCTGGCACCACAGAATATATATATCATTGTTTGGGAAGAAACAATATAAATCTCCACTAAGAGGACTGCAGAATGCTGTGTTTCCTTCTAAACATGACATAGGTTGTTCTGTTTTGTTTTTTTCCAAACCACAACCAGCAGACATGTCAGGAAGCACTTGGAGAATGTGAGAAAAAAAACAATCAGCCTCCAGGAATCCAGGTTCCCCCTCCCTTCCTGCCCACAAGTCACGGTCTCTGCTTCCGAGTCCTAGTAAGAGCCCAGGTTCCAGAAGCAAAGATCACCTACTTCTCTCTTCAAAACAACTTCTTCATCTAGGTCTTAAACTCTACTGAGGAGGCTTCCTCCCTCTGAATCTCGAATGGACTATCTTTCTTTCCTCTTGCCCCAAACCACAGAATATTCCAGTACCCTAACCATTGCTAAGCAGACCTCATAATTTCTTTTAAAATCTGAGTTAGGAAGGGCCAAAAATGGAACCAGAAGATGTGTCCTCTTTCTTCCTATTTCTTTCTCAACCAACCTTACGCCTCCTGGGAGGATGCACCTGGGTAGGGAAGATAAGTGCCAATCCTGCAGGTCACCCTGCACTCTCTTTGGTGCTCCCCTGGCTGAGAAGGAATAGAGTGGGGAGAGGGGTTCATATAGGCTTGAAGACTGTTGCTAAAGTAACTTAGTAGAGATGGGGCACTGTTGTGTTGCTACAAAGTCTGAGAGTAGCCATGTAACCGTCACAAGCTTCCACAGTTGAATATCTGTGGGAAAATATAGACATAAGAGCTATCTCTGTTAGTACCATGGGTGCAGAGCACCCCCAAAATTAAGCAAACATCTTCCGGGTACCCAAGTAGAAGTAATCTAAAATGTATTTGGCATTCCCAATCCTCTTGAGATGTCAGCAACTATTAAAATAGTGAGAACAAGAGGTCCTTGTATGTTTCATCTGAGTAACTTTGGCGCAAAATAGCCTCAAATGCTCTCTACTACTGCCACAAAAACAGTAGTACACTTTTTAAATTTACTTTTTGCATTGCATGGACTCTCGAACAATATGGGCCAAGGTCAGCAGGTTGCAAGCACAAATGAAAAACTACATTTTTTAATTTTGCTTTTAAGAAGTTAAAAAATTCTCCCGAAACCAGCACTGAGAGAAGGGAGTAAATGGGGGACACAGGGTGAAGGGTGGAGATGGACAACTATGAAGAGGATGGGGAAACGGTAAAGAACCAAGCGGTATTCACCTTCCTAACAGCGGCTCCAGGGGACTACTGCCAGCAGCTGACCCTACCAGGCTAAGCCTTGGAGGCTGAGGCATGGGGCCCCTGGATCCTTCTTCCCCTTGGATGACCACTGCCTCACCAAGTGAAGGCCTGCAGACTGGGGCATTTTAAAGAAAACTCTTCCTGTTTACTCAGGGCAAAGGTCTGTAAAGCAATCCTTGAGAGCTCCTCTGGCCAAGTATTTGACCATGGGCTGCAGGCCATAAACTGTGCCCCAGGGTGTCAGGCCCAGTGAAAATAGATCATTCAGCTGAACCAGTCCATCTGCACCATCTGCTGGAGGTAGAGAAACACTGGCAAGTTCCTGGGTTGCATAACCCCTTATGCTGGTGATGACATCACTGAAATGCCTGCATTCTCTGCCTTCATCTGCTGGTTGGGGAGTGTAACCCTAATCATCTAGACTGATCTAACAGAATAAGGCAAGGAGTAATACTGTGTACACACAGAGGAGTATATTCTGCTCAGATGATAAATGTTTTGGGTGGCATACGTGTTTAAATATAGCAGCTTATTCAGCACATTAATCCATTGCATCAGCATGGAGAGCCCTTCGGTTTGTGCTCGTCTGCACATAATACTACTGTGGCCAACAAGAATGTCATTAAACAGATCCTAGAGCTGTGCTTGTCAGTTCTGAGAAGGATATAAATACCTGGAAGGATAAGAATGGATCTTATTTTATCTGTTATGACATGTGGCTACATAACAACCCTAATCTCGCTGATCTGAACAGTATAGCAAGAGTCCAAACAAGTGCTTTTTGCAAATACCAGACAACAGCACGTCTATTGTTCCATACTTAGTGAAAAGATGGCATACATATGTCTGAGCACTATATAATGCACCAGGAATGGGTAGAGAATGCTCAGCCAGTTGCACATTCCTTGCACTTATACTCATATATCCTGTGAATATTCAGTTTATGTAAACATGAATTCTAATAAACCTGAAATGGACTTCCTGTACAAGTCTACTACTATTATTATTTCGAGAGTGCTACCAGACGTACATAGAGCTGTACAGTCATGAAGAAGACAGTCCCTGCTTGAATGAGCTCACAATCTAATCAATAAAAAAAGACAAACAGTATGCTGTGTAAGTGTAAGGTGATGCATATCGGTAACAAAAATCTTATACACGAATACAGGATGTCCGGTGCAGTACTTGGAGAGACCCCCCCCCCCCCCCCAGAAAAAAGACTTGGGAGTACTGGTTGACAAGTCAATGAAGCTGTCTGTGCAATGCATGGCGGCAGCAAAAAGGGTGAGCAGAATGCTAGTAATGATTAAGAAAGGGATCACAAGCAGATCGGAGAAGGTTATCATGCCGCTGTACTGGGCCATGGTACGCCCTCACCTGGAATACTGCATCCAGCACTGGTTGCTGTACATGAAGAACGACTAAAATGGTTAAGGGGCTTGAGGAGTTGCCGTACAGTGAGAGATTGGAGAAGCTGGGCTTCTTCTCTCTTGAAAAGAGGAGACTGAGAGGGACATGATCAAAACATTCAAGATAATGAAGGGAATAGACTTAGTAGATAGAGGAGACAGGTTGTTCACCCTCTCCAAGGCAGAGAGAACAAGAGGGCACTCTCTAAAGTTAAAAGGGGATAGATTCCGTACAAACGTATGGAGGTTCTTCTTCACCCAGAGAGTGGTGGAAAACTGGAACGCTCTTCCGGAGGCTGTTATAGGGGAAAACACCCTCCAGGGATTCAAGACAAAGTTAGACAAGTTCCTGCTGAACCAGAACATATGCAGGTAAGGCTAGTCTCAGGGCACTGGTCTTTGACCTAAGGGCTGCCGTGTGAGCAGACTGCTGACCACTGGTCTGACCCAGCAGTGGCAATTCTTTTGTTGTTATGTTCATTGTTGGAAAGACTTATCAAAAGTTGATTTCAATATATTATTATTATTATTATTATTCTTTATTCTTATATACCGCCATACCCAGTGAGTTCTAGGCGGTTTACATCAATTAGCAAATGATCTGCATTGAATAGCAGATTTACAACAAAATTAGAGGTAGATTTACAAAATTAGAAGCAGATTTACAGCGTTGGATAGCAGATTTACAACAGAATTAGCAGTAGGTTTACAAAATTAGAAGCAGATTTACAGCATAATTGGAAGAATTTTTGACAGAAAATTGCAGGCTGAATTACGATAAATTACAGTGATTTGCCGCAGTCAGCCGTGAAGTTACAGCGATTCTTAACTGTCTGCAAAGAGGGCAGGTTTACATCAATATTACAGAAATTGCAGGTTTGACCGAGCTAGGTAGGGGAGGTAGAGAGTGGGGGAGGGAGGGATTGGTGAAGGAGGAAGGGGGCAGCGGTGGGGTAAGTGTCATGTGAGGTGAATGGGTTATTAAGGGTCGTGTTTGCTGAAAAGGTACGTTTTTAGTAGTTTTCTGAATGATAGGTAAGTGGGGGCCTCGAGTATCATCTGAGCTAGCCATGGGTTCGACTTGGCTGCTTGGAAGGCAAAAGTTCTATCCAGGAATCTTTTGAGAGGGCAGTGTTTAGGCGAAGGGAAGGCGAACAATTGAGTTCTCCGTGATGTCCTGTTGCTGCAGTAGAGGTTAAAGTGTGTGTTTATGTAACTTGGGGAGGAGCCGTTAACCGATTTGTAGCAGAAGCATGCAAATTTAAAAAGAATTCTAGATTCAAATGGTAGCCAGTGTAGTTGGTGATAGAAAGGGGTGACATGTTCCCATTTCTTTAGGCCAAAGATGAGGCGCACCGCGGTATTTTGGACTGTTTTTAGTCTTCTGGTAGTTTTCTTAGTGGCGTTAAGGTAGATGATATTGCAATAGTCGAGGATGCTGAGGATGGAGGATTGTACAAGTAGGCGGAATGCATTGTCATAGAAGTGTTTTTTTATGGTGCGGAGTTTCCAAAGTACCGAGAAGCTTTTCCTAATTATGAGGTCGGTATGGTTATCTAGAGATAAGTTTTTGTCCAGCGTGACTCCCAGAATTTTTATGGTCGGATCAAGGGGGAAGGTCTTTCCTTTTAGTTGAATTGTGGTTTCCTTAATTTTATCTTTGGGGGAGGCTAGAAAAAATTTTGTTTTGTCTGGGTTTAATTTCAGTCTGAATGAAAGCATCCAGAGTTCTATCTGGTTGAGAGTGTTTGAGATGTGGTCGAGTAGTTCTTGTGAAAAGTTGGTTAATGGAATGGTTATTGTGATATCGTCTGCATAAATGAAGAATTTGAGATTTAGGTTGTGTAGGAGTTTACCTAGTGAGGCAAGGTAAATGTTGAATAGGATGGGGGATAGGGGGGAGCCCTGTGGGACCCCGCAGGTGTTGTCCCAGCAGTATGAGAAAGAGTTATTCTTGAGTACCTTGTATGTTCTATTTTGTAGGAACCCCTGAAACCAATTGAGGACCTGGTCTGAGATGCCTATGTGCGCTAGGCATTCCAGGAGAATGGTGTGGTCGACCAGGTCAAAAGCACTGCTCAGGTCGAGTTGTATGATCAGGGCACTTGAGCCTTGACTGAAGAGTGTGAGGAGGTGGTCGAGAAGGGAGGCTATGATGGTTTCAGTGCTGTGGTCCGCCCGAAATCCTGATTGGTTGTCACTTAGAATGTTAAATTTTTCAAGGTATGCGGAAAGTTCCGCTTTTACCAGCCCTTCCGCTATTTTGGTAAATAGGGGGATACTGGCGATCGGCCTATAATTAGAAGGGGAGTTTGGTGGTTCTTTCTCATTTTTTAAAATTGGGGTGATCATTATTTGACCCTGCTCCGATGGGAAGTTACCTTTGGATAATAGGTAATTAACCCATGTCATCATTTTTGCTTTAAAATGGGGGGGGGGCCGTTCTCATGATTTTTGGTGGGCATGTGTCCAGCTGGCAGTAGGAGTGAGTATACTTATTATAGTAAGTATTGAAGGTTTGCCAATCGGTTATAGCGAACTGTTTCCAACTAAGGTCGACTTTGGCTCCCGGGTCTGGGTTTGGTGGATTCATGTCTGTGAGGATGGGGAAGAGCTCGAGGGGGTTGGGGCTGGCTGGTAGAGTTGTTCTTATTTTTTGGATCTTGGTATTGAAGAAGTCAGCCAGGGTGTTGGCGGTTAAGGTGGCTTCTTCGTGTAGGTTTGTGTAGGTTTCTATGTTGTAAAGATCATTGACCAATCTGAAGAGGTTATTGCTATTGGTATTAGGATTACCGATTTTGTTGGAGTAGAATTTTTTTCTTTTTTCACTAGTGAGGGTTTTGTACTGTTTTAATTTTTGTCTCCATGCCAGTCTGTGTTCTAGCGTTCCGGTTTTTTGCCATGATCTTTCGGCTTTTCTGAGGTCCTTCTTGCATTGCAGCAGTTCAGAATCGAACCAGCCTTCTTGGTTGGGGGTTCTTATTCTGCGGGTTTTTTTTGGGGGCAATCTCGTTTAGTATATTGGTACTATCTTGTATCCAGGAGGTCATGATTTGTTCCGTATCTTCTATTGGATTGGTGTTGATTTCGAAGTGGGACCAGAATTCCATTGGGTCAATCTTTCCTCTGGTATTGTGGGTTTTGACTGTTCTTGTTTTTTTCGCTTTTAGGGGGTTTAAGTTGGCATCCAATGGTGAAGCTGCATAGGCGGTGATCGGACCAAAGGGAGTCTGACCAGTTGCCTTGTTTCCAATAAAAAGTGGGATTGGTCTGTTCCTTGGAGGATAGAGTTACCAGGTCTAACTGGTGTCCTCTTTGGTGGGTTTTGATCGGGGGGTGTTTGTCAAAGCCTAGTTGTGAGAGCAGTGACCAGAAGTCCGCGGTTTCAGGTTGGTCAGTTTGCTCGAGGTGTATGTTGAATATATGGTGGAATACTGTATGCTTAACTAATAATCGCAGAGAAGCGCGATAGCATTGCCTCATAAATTAAAGTTTGGAATCCTTTAAAGCTATATACGGTGATACTTGCTCTTGATGTGTCCATACTGAAATTATAAAGAACCACTACTTCTTGAACTTAATGGCTGTTCTGAAACTGGAAATACATAAAAATATCTCTCTTCACCAAGCAATGTTACTACACCATGAGACAATTAGATAAGTAGAGGTATGGGGAAACAAAGTCATTTGCTCCAGGTCACGATTAATCAGCAGTAGAGTTGGATGTTGCTTTATAAAATATGTTTAAGTGGCAGATAGCACCCCCAGAATTAAGATCAATGCTGACAGACACCAACAAAACAAAACTAGTAAATGACAATTGTATCAAAGGCTTAAAACTGTAGGTGTGTTACCACAATATAATTATGTCCCATGACATCATCTATCACCAATCAGGATGTAAATCATTGGCATTTGCTCATCCAGAAACCATGTAAAATTATAGTTTAGGATTCTGCATTCTGATTAGGGATAGAATACAAAGGAATATATTATGTACAACAGAAAACAAAACAAGTCTGAGAAATGGCTTGTTACATTCTAGATTAAAGCAATCACACTCTGAAGGTGAGATCAGATGCATTTGGGGCAGAGCTTCAACTTTTTTTTTTATTCAACTTTCTATACCGTTCTCCCAGGGGATCTCAGAACGGTTTACATGTGTTTATTCAGGTACTCAAGCAGTTTTTCCCTCTCTGTCCCAACAGGCTCACATATATCTAATGTACCTGGGGCAACGGAGGGATTAAGTGACTTGCCCAGAGTCACAAGAAGCAGCATGGGTTTGACCCCACAACCTCAGGGGGCTGAGGCGGTAGCTTTAACCACTGCACTACACTCTCCCTACGTACCAGGGGCAAACCAGATAACAGCATTTCTCAGTTTACTACCAAGTTTATCTGTCTAAATAGGACCATAACTAGTTATACTACTTTGAATGAATAACTTAAATGTTTAAGTTTAGGACTGCATATTCAGTGGTCCTGCTGAAATGAACAAATTCTATAATATAGACACTAAAGCAAAGTTACTTACCTGTAAAGGGGGCTACAGGCTTGCAGGGAGGTAGGAGTGCTGCAAACAGTCCAAGTTTTTAGGATATTCATACTGAAAGTGCCTGAGACAGATATGCATGGATATTACCTCCATTGTATGAAAATCTATGCATGCATTTTCAGTAGGGATATCCTGAAAACCTGGCCTATTTGCAGGGCTTGAGGATTGAACACCTGATCCTTGAGCTTGGAGAGGAGGAAAGAGATATCTACAGATTAGAGCAGGCCAGCTGACCGTTAATTAGAAATAGATAAGTGAAAAAAAGGATTGCCACCTCCCCCAGGTCAAACAGGCTGATTTTGCTCCATGCGAGATGAAAGAAGATCTGAATTAGCATGTTTAGTTAACCTAGGGGAGGTGGTAACCCTAATTAAAAGCATTTATTTTGATTGACTTTGGAGATATTTAGGTTATTTTATATTTATACAGTATTTAAAAATTGTTTTTAATCTTCTAGGCAGAATCATTGGCAACATGCGGTACGCTTACCCCCGAGACACCTGTTGGGGGTGCGTGGCACTGTGCGGGTCTCCTGTCCCCCTTCCTCCTTAATAGACCCTGCTGCCACCACTGGAGATCCCATGCTCTCCCTTCCTGCCCTCCAGCTGCATTCTCCCCTCCGCCAAAGCTGGTCTTTAAGGCTTCCCTCCATTGTCAGAACTGATGTCAGAAGGAAGCCTTCTGGGTCAGCAGGGATCCCAGTTACCTCCTTCAGGACCATCCAGCTAGGCTGCTCCTTCCTGCTTTCAGCAGCACAGGGACGTGGGCAGCGGCTCTTGCATAATACTGAACAGGAAGCCTTCTCTCCAATGCCAGAGCTGATGTCAGAGGGAAGGCTTGTGGGTTAGCTATGTGTAGCATGTAAGGGCCACTGCCTGCATCTCTGTGAAGTTGAAGGCAGGAAGGAGCAGCCCAGCTGGATGGCCCTGAAGGCAGCGAGTGTGGCCCTAAAGCGAGCACTTAAGGGAGAGAGCAGACACAATCGAGGGACGAAAGGAGGGGGGAGAAGGAGCGCACTGGGACACAGGAGGGACACGAATTTGGGACAAAGGCTAGAGAGCAGGGAAGGGGGCACGAACTCGGGACACAGAAGGAAGGCAGGGGGCATGAGCATGGGACTTTCTGCTGCCTTGACTATCTCTGTCAAATTGGTGCCTGTTCAATTCTTTGTTGTAGTTTTTAATGCACTGTATTATTTGAGTATACTAAAATGCAATCATAATAACCCGCAAAGTAAATGGACTGGATGTACATCAAAATAATATCATATAAAGTGAAATTATAGATAGGCCGATAAAACAGAAAAACATGTGCATACCCAACCCCTACAACACCCACAAAAATACAAGGACTAACCAGAAATAAAGGAAGTTCAGATATATAAGAAAAGAATCAATATGCAAACATGGGAAAAGATACACAACAAAACTTATTAACTTCCTGTAACATCAGATAATCCTGGATCTAAAGCAAAAACTACTGTATATTCTCAGGTTGGACATACATTTTTCCCCAAGAAATCTTTTAAGTGTACAAGGTAAAAAAAAATATATTTAATATTAGCAATCTTTATCAAGCATTCAAAACACTCAAGGGTATTGCAGGAAAAATTTTCCCCCTGTGTTGCAATCCTTCATTACAAAGCTACAGGAAACTTTCCTTCTCTGCATTTTCCTACACAAACCAGGAAAATACCAACCCACCACTTACCCATAAATATACTATTTCTGTTATTTAAAAAAAAAACCCCACCCAACCACATTAAATAGGGGGATTGAAGGGATGGAAGGGGGAAAAAGGGGTGATTAATTGCAAAAATGGTGATGTAGTGCAACTTTATTATTTATGATTGTCATATGTTTTGTACTGTTTGTACTGTGATCACCAATAAAAACATTTGAAATTAAAACCACCACATTATAATTTTAGAATTGTTTTAAAAAATAATCTTTTGATTTACTATCTTTTCAGACAGCACCCCAATACTGTTGTTACATCTAATCAATGTATAGGGATTTGCAAAGGTCCCTCAGCAGCCCAGCCTCAAAATGAAAATAAGTAAAGCATAGGACAGTGTCTCAAACTCTTTTAGCTCTGGAACAGTAAACAGAGCAAATGTTTTTCACAGTGCATTATAATTGAAATTATAAAATTGCAAAACCAACAAAAATTTAATTTGAGAGTTATTTAATTAAAGTTCTTTAAGCTATGTATTAGTAATTATAACAATTGTGAAACTAAAGTAGATAGAATTGCTAATCAATGTGATGGATGTGCTTGTTTTTGAATGCAAATTAACTCAAAACACGGCTCGATAGTCAACACACAAACAAGCATTTCATCATCCACCATCTGCAGTCGTTCTCTTTTTTTAATTTAATTTCTGTCAGAGCTGAAAATCCAAGTTCACAAAGATAAGAAGATCCAAACGATAACAAAGCCTCGATTGCTTTGTTTTTCAAGTTAGGATAACTACTACATAAAAAATTAAATTACTTGCTGTTAGTTTTCAAGGACCAGTCACATCAAAGAATGATGCTTGTCTGGGTGGTTGTATCCTTACGCACACAGACGCTCATAACATTGACAGACTCTTGCGTATACGACATACATGTCATCTATTCTAGAGTATGCTTATGAAGAGACTTTTTAGAAATAAAGTAAAATTCTAGAATCTCTCATGGCACACCCGAAATCTATTCAGGGAACATAACATTTTGTGGCACACATGTTGGGAGACACTAGGGTAGGGAACCAGTGTTCCCGCTAAGCTGCGCTGGGGTGCGCTGACGCACAAAATATTACCTCGCAGCGCACAAGTTTCTCGTCACAGCGCACACAGTGTAGAGCACAGTTCTTCAACCGCCGGTCCGCAAACAAAATCTTGCCGGTCCGCGAAGGATTCGGTCCCCGCCGCAACGAAAGGCCGGCGTCAGCTGACTTGCAACTTCCTGTTGCAGTCGCTGTGCCGGGACTCCTGCCTTCGCCGGGACTCCTGCCTTCCACCGCGTTTGCCTCCTGCCTTGTCTCCGCACCTCCAGACCAGCAGCGGCAGCTGTGTATGCTTTTAACTTCGGCACAGAGCTGCCCCTAATCAATAGTTTAGCGCGGTTTCATAAGGCAGCCTCGGGGCCTTTGCTAGGCCGGCCCACATCGCATCATCGAAGCGGGCCAGCTATCAAAGGCCCCGAGGCTGCCTCATGAAACCGCGCTAAACTATTGATTAGGGGCAGCTCTGTGCCGAAGTTAAAAGCATACAGAGCTGCCGCTGCTGGTCTGAACTCTTGGGCCGCTGAAGGAGGGCAAAAAGCAGCTGTCCTGGAGGTTTCCCTTCCTCTCGCCTTTACAGGTTCCTTTTTTCCACCTTTTTTTTTTTCCTTCAAACGGCAACGGGCCCCAGCATCGACATCAATCAAGTAAGTTCCACTGTCAATCAAGCGGTTCTGCTCGGCCAAAGCTTCCCCTGTGACATGAGCCACCCTCAGGGGAAAGAAAGTGACCCACAAAGGTGAGGGGAAGGGGGGCAGATGATGGAAGTTGGGGGGGGGAGAGAGAGAGAGAGAGAGAAGGGGCAGATGATGGAATGGAGGAGATGAGAGAGAGAGAGAAGGGGACAGATGATGGAAGTGAGAAGAAGGGAGAGAGAGCAGAAGGCAGATGGATGTCAGTTGAGAAGGGAGAGCAGATGCTGAATGGAAGTGGGGAAAGAACACATACTGGATGGAAGGAGGAGATAAATAAAGGGGGAAGAAAATAGTAAGATAATGGAGGGGTGAGGGAAAGGGGTGACAAGCTGTGTGTAGACACAGTGAAAAGAGGGAAACGGGACTAAATAGTAAGAAAGAATTTAATTTAGATGGAGGCAGAAAATAGAGAAGGAAGACCAGAGAAGAAAAGGGAAGAGAGAGCAGAGAATGATCAGATCTGAGTGGAGGAAATGAGAAGAGAGATATGCTAAAAACCACAGGGGGGAGGGAAGGATAGAGATGCCAGACCATGAGGGGAACAGAAGGAAGATGATGGATGCTAGACCAAATTGGGGGGGGGGGGGGGGGCAGGAGGAGAGATGGCAGGGAAAGACAGACAGTGAATGGAAGGGGCAGATGCTGGACTGAAGAGACAGAGAAGGTTATCATGCTGCTGTACCGGGCCATGGTACGCCCTCACCTGGAGTACTGCGTCCAGCACTGGTACTTTAAGAAGGACACGGTACTACTCGAAAGGATCCAGAGAAGAGCAACTAAAATGGTTAAGGGGCTGGAGGAGTTGCCGTACAGCGAAAGATTAGAGAAACTGGGCCTCTTCTCCCTTGAGCAGAGGAGATTGAGAGGGGACATGATAGAAACATTCAAGGTACTGAAGGGAATAGACTTAGTAGCTAAGGCAGGGAGAACGAGAGGGCACTCTCTAAAGTTGAAAGGGGATAGATTCCATACAAACGTAAGGAAGTTCTGTGGTAGAAAGCAACATATTTATTTGGCTCATAACTTGCTGGCGCCCGATATTTTTAGCTCACAGTGAAAAAAGTTTGCTCATAACACCCGCCCGCTTAGAGGGAACACTGGTAGGGACCCTCCTGGAAGTTTCAATATCTCCATTTGGTATTTTTTGAAAAGTGCCTTTGGTCCAATGGTTGGTAGTTATGGGAAATTAAGTACCCAAGGATTAAGGTATCTCAACCTATTTTTCCATCTATCTTAGTTTGTGATGTAAGAGTATACAGTCCCTCATCAAGCTGGAACTAATAGCCTGAACCAAACCACAAACTTTCACCAGAGTTCCCAACTTCACCTCAAGGTCCTTCCACCCTAGCTAACTGATTCTCCATCTTAATCATGGAATTTTCCACATCTCCCAACCTCCTATTTACAGTCATGCCCAACTTGCTAATGACCTACCATGTGGATTCCAAAATTCTCTCGTCAGGTTTCTCTAAAATTCTACTAAATGAAAATTTAGCAGCACATGGATTTCAGACATCTCCAGAATGCAGCATTTAAAGTGGCTTCCTGTTCTCTGCCAACTTTCTCTGCTGCAGAATCTGTGTACTACTGTTCCAGAAGATTGAAATCCTTAATCGATGCTCCCTCAAATCATTCTAGGCTTTACCTTTTGTTGTCTTCCTTTTTGCTCTACCCCATAATATTTTGTAAATCTTTCCTTCCCTATATAGCCAAAAGCTTTGTCATGGTTGATTGACCCTGTTTGTCTTTATTGATTTTATATTTTTTAACCCGCTTCATTATAAATAGTTTTGATTTAAAAATCTTGTAAATAATTGTGGTATATCAAATAAAGTAACTGTAACTGAATGAAGAATCTGCTCAGCCACAAATGTTCCAGGAAGCCCAAAATCTAGCATCATTGCTGCTGCCCTTACAATACGAAAGTTCACAATGAGCGCATTAGGGGGATTGCAGGAATCAAGGCTCAACGACACCCCTTCTTCAAGGTTGGGGAGACATCTCTTTCTAGTGCCACCAGGGAGACTACTCTCTTCCTCAAAGTAAATACCACTTGTACCAGAGTATTGCATCAAAGAGATCAGCTGGTCAAGGTCAGGACAGTGGGGAGCAAGTGAAGTCTTTTTTTTTTATTTCATAAGTTAATATCTTGAATTTAATTTTATATTATTATAATTTGATGTTTGATTAGTGAGGATATTTCTTTTAGAAACTGTGTTATTTCCTTGGTCTTTGCAATACAATTATTAAGGTAAGATACCAGGAAGTTCTTCTTCACTCAGAGGGTGGTGGACACCTAGAATGCACTTCCGGAGGATGTCGTAAAGCAGAGCACGATTTTGGGTTTCAAAATGGGACTGGACAAATTCCTGAAGGAAAAGGGGATTTAAGGGTATAATTAGAGGGGTACTGTACAGTACAAATGCTTTAATAAATCACTTACAGGTCATTGACCTAGGGGGCCACCGTGGGAGCGGACTGCTGGGCATGATGGACCTGTAGTCTGACTCAGCAGAGGTGATTCTTATGTTCTTATACCAAGAAGGCACTTTTCCTCTTGCCCATCAAAACAACAAATTCCAGAAGAAAAACAATACAAACAAAGCAACATGTTTGTATCTGCTTCATATTTTCACCTGTATGTGGACAGAGCATGAAGTGGTTTAGAGCTGGCATGGTTTGGATAATAACAGACAAGATAGCAGGAAGTAAAGAATTTCTCCTCCTACATGCAGAGAGGTATGGGCTAGGTCATGTAGGCTTCTAGAAGCTCTAGGTAACATTGGGTTTGTTTGGGTTTTTTGCTGGGGAAGCAACAGGGATTTTGGGGAATGTACGTTTATTGTTGGACCTTGATACCAGGCAAGTAATCATAAATGGCTTCTTTTGAGTTAGAATGGTTGCCAAAGAAGTTAAGATACATGTTACAATATCTGGTATAAACCCAGGGGAGGACTTCAGTGAAGCCTCGGTTGACTCTGCTTATGTGGATACTTTGGTTCTAATGGATACCTCTTGGCTATCAAAACATCACATTACATCCTCAATCACCCCTCCTGTTGCCAATTTTTTTCTTTTTTAAATGTCTTTCCACAGTATATCAAATGATAAAAGCAGCACGTAGCTTCAAAATTGGCACTCCTCTGTGGTAATCATATGTAGCCCACTTAAAAAAAGAAAACATTTTGGCAACAGCAGTGACTGAGGATGTGATGTTTTGATAGCCAAGAGGTTATTTGTTGGAACCAAATCAGCCACACAAGCAAAAGTAATTGAGACTGAAGTCCTCCCCTGGGCTTATACCAGATATTGTAAAAAGCATCATAATTGGGAGGATTGGCGTGGGGATACAAACAATGTAACTTTAAACTGAAAGAATCAAAGCGAGTTTCCCTTACTTCCTATGGGGAAACTCGCTTTGATATACGAGCAATTTGGTTTACGAACATGCTTCTGGAATGAATTATGCTCGTAAACCAAGGTTCCACTGTCTGTGTGTCCCTCCTGCCTGTATTTTAGTGGGGGATGGGGGTTAGGGGGTGTCGCCGGGCCAGGAGGGCTTGGGATTGGGGGGGGTTGGGGATCGCGGGGCTCACATTCCAACTTCGTTTCCCCCCCCCCAGTGAGAGGTTGCAAACTGAAAAAACACCATGAACACCTTCTCTCGCATCAAGCAGCATCATGGGGTAAAGACCTAGAACAATTACTTTCGCCCTCTACTTATGAGGAATTTAGGAAACGTCTAAAAACACACCTGTTCCTAAAGCATCTAGACAATTGATCCACTCATCTCTCTCCCCCCAATAGCGATTAACTTGTTTTATTGATCACTTTTTCCTCAACAATGAATTTCCTGTCCTATTAATTCTCTCTCTTCTACCCCTCTTGAAGTCAATCAATTTGTACCTTTGCTTAATCTTTTGTAAACCGCATAGAACTTCACAGTATTGCGGTATATAAGCTGTTATTATTATTATTATTCCTACTGTTTTATATGTAGTGGATTTTATTTGAGTGGAATTTATTTAGCCAGTGGGTGTTGGTGCCAAAGAAGTTAACACAGTGACCCTGTGATGCAGGGCTGGTATGCTAGCCTTTTTTTTCTCCCAGTCTCCCCAAATCAAAACCATTACCGTATTTTCACATAGATAACGCGCACCCGTGTAAAACGCGCACACGGGTATAGCGCACAAAAACCACATATTTATGTACATAAATTTTTATATACCGCGCACACCCGTATACTGTGCATGCTGCCCGACTCTCCTTTCGCCCGCCCCGACTCTCCTCTGGAGACCCTGACTCTGTTTTCGCCCGCCCCGACTCTCCTTTCCTCCTTGAAGTCCTGTCCCTACCCTGAAAGCCTGATGCCCCCTCCCGACGTCCGATTCACCCCCCCCGCAGGACTGCTCGCACCTCCACCCCGAAGGACCGCTCGCACCCCCACCCCAAAGGAGCGCTTGCACTCCCACCCCGAAGGACCGCTCGCACCCCCACCCAAAGAACCGCTCGCACCCCCACAGCCTCCCCCCCTCCCCCATGGAGAAGCTGTCTACCTTGTTTTCGGATGCCAGCGAGCCCAGCTGTTTCCTCTGCCGACGGTCCCGCCCCTTCTCTGAGCCCTGCTGTGCTGCTTTTTCTTCCGGCGGTCCCGCCCTTTCTCTGACATCAGAGAAAGGGCGGGACCGCCTGAAGAGGAAGCAGCGTAGCACAGGGCTCTGAGAAGGGGCAGGACCGCCGGCAGAGGAAGCAGCTGGGCTGGCATCCGGAAACAAGGTAGACAGCTTCTCCATGAGGGAGGGGGGGAGGCTGTGGGGGTGCGAGCGGTTCTTCGGGTGGGGGTGCGAGCGGTCCTTCGGGGTGGGAGTGCGAGCGCTCCTTCCGGGTGATGAATCGGGCGTCGGGGGGGGGGGGGGAACTATGTAAAAAAATTTTTGTACAACGCGCTCACGCGTATAACACGCAAGGGTATGCGCGGTTTGTAAAAACCACGTATAACGTGCGCGTTATATGCGAGAAAATACGGTAATTTTTCACAACTTCATGGCTATGACAAACTTAATGCACTTTAGTGCACAGGGTGATATGAACTTAGAAGCTCATTATCCCAGTTATTTAAGTGTAGAGAAAGTTGTTTTAATAGAAAATTACATTGAAGATAGGTTTCATTGCTAACACAGCTCACAGATCTCCAGTTGCCTAGATCCTCCCACCCTCCCCTCAGCCCACCCAGCCCTGTGCTTACATTATTACTTAAATACCTAATTCTCATTTGCTTGGTTCCCTGCTAAATTAAGGACAAATTGTTACACCCACCCCTGGATTATCACTGATAAGTATTTTTCTTGTCTATATATTAGTCACTTCCTATACCATCCAATCAAGATGACCTTTATTTAGTGCAATCATTGTGGTGCTTAAGTTCGAAGGCGCATCATCTGGACACTTAGGGATTGCCCCATCTGTCTTTAGCTTTCTAGTGTTAAGAAGGAACTCAGAAATCTTAAGCAGGAATTGAATGCAATCAAAGCAACTTCCATCACTCCACAGAATCATACCAATGGTCTCCAGCCTTCTAGTATTAAGGAGGAGCTCAGAAATCTTAAGCAGAATTGAATGCAATCAAAGCAACTTCCATCACTCCACTGAACCATACCAATTTGCCACCACTGCCTCAAAGAGTAATGCAATCAAGGAATAAATGGATCACAGTAGGGTCAGGCAGACTGCAACATGTGACACACAAACATACACCCTCACAATTGCACCTACAGAATTCCTTTGCTCCATTAGAGCATTGCAGTGCTCAAGAAAGAACTGGAACCAATGACAGTAACTTATGAGGAAAAGCACTCACAAAAGAAGAGTAAGAAACCTCAAGCCAATAAATTATTGCTTTTAGGGGATTCTATCATTAGAGGCATTAACATTGAAACACAAGACAAGAAGCCTAAAATAGTGAAGTGTCTCCCAGGATCCTTGGCTACTAGGAGTACCCAACTAATACTGTCTATAATTAAGGAAGAAACTAAAAAGTCTAAAGCTGTTGTTGTTATCAATCTGGAAACAAATGACCTAGCCAACAACTCCACACTTGCTGCTCAGAAAGGGAGAGCAAAGAGTTAAAAACACAGAAGACTTCAATAGGTGGCTCAAAGCCTGGTGTCATCAAGAAGGCTTTAGGTACATAGGAGGATGGGGAAATACAAGGAAGGACAAGAAGCTATATTGTACTGATGGGCTACATATTACTACAGCAGGAAAAAGAATCCTTGTGGAGAAATTTAGACAATATATTTCTAGGCATTTAAACTAGAAGGTAGGGGTGGTGTATGTATGAAGGACAATTATAGAGACCACCCCCAGCAAAAGACAAGATGTGATGGTAGTAAAGATTACAACACAAACAATATTAGCAACTCACTTCTTAGCATTGCAACGGGAAATGAAACAAAACAAAAAACTATACAAAAAAGATTACCGCAGAAAAATAGCTGGAAAGCGATGACCACAAATGCTTGCAGTCTAAGCAATAAAGTTCATGATCTGCAAGCCCTGATGTTAGAGGGAGACCTGGATATTGTTGCTATCACAGAGACATGGTTCAGTGAATCCCATGGATGGGATGCAAACATACCAAGATATAATCTTTTTAGAAAGGACAGAGTTGGTCAAAAAGATGGAGGAGTAGCTCTCTTTGTAAAGATCGATATCCAAGCGACTGAAATGCAAGGGACCTGGGGAGAGAAAGAAGCAATATGGATCGCTCTGAAAAGAGAAGATGGAACTTCTAGCTACGTGGGTGTAGTCTACAGACCTCCGACTCAATCGCAGCAAATTGATAGAGATCTGATTGTGGATATCCAAAAGCTTGGAAAGAAAGAGGAGATGCTGCTGCTGGGAGATTTCAACCGGACGGATGCGGACTGGAAAGTTCTGTTTGCGGAACCGGAAAAAAGTAGGGAGATTGTGGATGCCTTTCAAGAGGCTCTGCTCAGACAAACAGTGACGGAACCCACAAGGGAAAAAGCGATATTGGATCTGGTCTTCACAAATGGAGAGAGTATATCTAATGTACGAATGGGTGCTCACCTGGGCAGTAGCGATCATCAAACGGTTTGGTTTGATTTAACGGCTAAAGTGGAGGGCGGCCACACAATATTAAAAGTCCTAGATTTCAAACTTTAATAAAATGGGAGAGTACCTGAAGAAAGAGCTGTTAGGATGGAAGAGCATAAGAGAAGTGGAAAAACAGTAGTCTAAGCTAAAAGGAGCTATAAAAAGAGCTACGGAACTTTATGTGAAGAAAATAAATAAAAACAAGAGAAAAAAGAAACCAACATGGTTCTCCAAACTAGTGGCAGAGAAAATAAAGGCAAAAGAGTTTGCGTTCCTGAAATATAAAAAAACCCAAGAAGAAGAGTGCAGAAAGGACTACCAGGTGAAACTGAAAGAAGCCAAGCGGGAGATACGTCTGGCGAAAGCGTAGGCGGAAGAGCAAATGGCTAAAAATGTAATAAAGTGAGACAAAAATTTTTTCAAATATATCAGTGCAAGGAGGAAGATGAAAAATGGAATTGCTAAACTAAAAGATGCTGGGAACCAATATGTGGAGAGTGATGAGGAAAAAGCAAACGTGCTAAACAAATACTTCTGCTCTGTGTTCACGGAAGAAAATCCTGGAGACGGACCGAGATTGTCTGGCAAAGTTACACGAGAAAATGGAACAGATTCTGCACCGTTCACAGAGGAAAGTGTTTATGAACAACTTGAAAAACTGAAGGTGGACAAAGCGATGGGACTAGACAGGATCCATCTCAGGATATTGAGGGAGCTCAGAGAGGTTCTGGCGGGTCCTATTAAAGACTTGTTCAACAAATCTCTGGAGACGGGAGTGGTTCCTGGGGACTGTAGAAGAGCGGATGTGGTCCCTATTCACAAAAGTGGTCACCGGGATGAAGTGGAAAACTACAGGCCGGTAAGCCTCACTTCGGTTGTTGGAAAAATAATGGAAGTGTTGCTGAAAGAAAGGATAGTGAACTTCCTAGAATCTAATGGGTTACAGGTAAATCTAAAGATAAATCTTGTCAAACGAACCCGATTGAATTTTTTGATGGGGTGACCAGAGAGCTGGATTGAGAACATATGCTAGATGTAATTTACTTAGATTTCAGGAAAGCCTTTGACATGGTTCCTCATAGGAGGCTCTTGAACAAACTTGAAGGGCTGTAGTTAGGACCTAAAGTGGAGAACTGGATTAGAAACTGGTTGACGGACAGACGCCAAAGGGTGGTGGTTAATGGAAGTTGCTCAGAGGAAGGAAAGGAGAGTAGTGGAGTCCCTCAAGGTTCGGTGCTGGGGCCGATCCTGTTCAATATGTTTGTGAGTGATTTTGCTGAAGGGTTAGAAGGAAAAGTTTGCCTTTTTGTGGATGAAACCAAGATTGTAACAGAATAGATACCAAGGAGGGAGTGGAAAACATGAAAAAGGATCTACAAAAGTTAGAGGAATGGTCTAATATCTGACAACTAAAATTCAATGCAAAAAAATACAGAGTAATGCATTTGGGGATTAATAATCGGAAGGAGCCATATATGCTGGGAGGTGAGAGGCTGATATGCACCGATGGGGAGAGGGACCTTGGGGTAATAGTGTCTGAAGATCTAAAGGTGAAAAAACAGTGAGACAAGGTGGTGGCTGCTGCCAGAAGGATGCTGGGCTGTATAAAGAGAGGGCTACCAGTAGAAGAATGAAGGTGTTGATGCCCCGGTACAGGTCGTTGGTGAGACTCCACTTGGTGTATTGTGTTCAGTTTTGGAGACTGTATCTGGTGAAGGACACAAAAAGGCTTGAAGCGGTCCAGAGGAGGGCAACGAAAATGATAGGCGGTTTGCAACAAAAGACATATGAGGAGAGACTGGAAGCCCTGAATATGTATAACTTAGAGTAAAGGAGGGACAGGGGAGATATGATTCAGATGTTCAAATACTTGGAAGATATTAAAGTAGAACAAAATATTTTCCAGAAAAAGGAAAATGGTAAAACCAGAGGACATAATTTGAGGTTGAGGGGTGGTAGACTCAAGAGCAATGTACGGAAATTCTTCTTTATGGAGAGGGTGGGGGATGCCTGGAATGCGCTCTCGAGTGAGGTGGTGGAGATGAAAATGTTGATCGAGTTCAAAAAAGCTTGGGATGAACACAGAGGATCTAGAATCAGAAAATAATAGTAAATATTGAAGAACTAAGGCCAGTACTGGGCAGACTTGCACAGTCTGTGTCTGTATGGCCGTTTGGTGGAGGATGGGCTGGGGAGGGCTTCAATGGCTGGGATGGTGTATGGACTGGAGTGAGCTTTGATAGAGACTTCAGTAGTTGGAACCTACTGAAGAAGAGCTTTGGATTCTTGTCCAGAAATAGCTAAAAAGAAGGAAAAAACCCCCAACAAATTTTTAGATTGAATCAGGTTTGGCAGATTAGATGGACCATTCAGGTCTTTATCTGCCGTCATCTACTATGTTACTTAATTTATTCTTGAATCACATAGTAGCGACAAACTTTTGAAGCACCATTCACTTAAGCAGCCTATACTTGTGTAGAGAGAGGAGAAAGCAGGAAATTATGTTAGTCTAATAGTCCGGGGGAGGAGGGGACAGTGGGAACGATTGAAGTAAGACAAAAATCTTGTGCAGCCCAGGCCACCACCCTTAGCTTCTCTACTTCCCCAACTTATAAATCCACTTTTACTCCTTTGCCTTTCCCAACATTCTTGGAAAAAAGTCTTCACTGTGCTTCATGTGTACTTCTCTCCATTCTTTTAAGAACACAAGGTAAGCCATGCTGAGTAAATCAGGATTCACCGAGCCTAGCATCCTATCTCCAACGGAACAGTGCAGGTCCCAACAGAACCCCAAAAATAGATGCAATAGCTCATTTTCAAGGAAAAAAGATGACTTTACCAAATCTACTTGGTTACTCATTTTTTTATGGACTTTTGCACCAGGAATTGATCTAACCTCTTTTGAATCATGCTGTGTTATGTAAATTGCAGTGACTGTGTCCTCCAGCAACAGATCTCCTAGCTTAATTTTCCACTGCATGAAAAAATACTTTCAATAATTTGTTTTCAGTCTTTTAGTGTTGTTTAAAAGGCTGAACTGTCTCCCGTTATAGAATTTGCCATCCTGGTTTCTTTCTTCATTTTAGTTTTACCAAATATTCCTTTTTATGTTCCTCTTTTAGAGATCCTCTGTACTTTGTGAATGCTGTCCTTCTACCTTTACAAAATACAGTATTCCAAATGTATTTTAGTAAAAACTTAATATTTTCTAAGTAAAATCTAATCTAGTAAAAGCTAACACTTGCAATTTTGTTTTGCTCAATTTTCTTCTAACATTGCTGAGAGGACAAGCAAAGCTATTACCTGGTTTTCTAAAACTAACAACAAATTCTAGGGCGTGAAGCATTTAACCTATTTGGCTTCACGCCTTAACACACCCATGCTGTTAGCACATTACACCACATCCCTCCGTGTTATTACATTAAATATATAAATATACTATTTAGACATAATAAAAATGGCATAGATTGCTATGCTCTATTTATTTATTACAGCTATGGAATGGAAACTGCTCCAATCATTCAACAGCTGCAAATTTGAGTAACTGGCATTTTAACTAGCACTAGCCCAACTAATTCGAAAGCAAGCATGTGAAACATTCAACGGGGCTTCTCTACAGATTTCAAAGCTCTGCAGAACAAATCTAAGCAGAATGGATCTTGCTTGATAAAGTTCTTACATCACAAAATTATCAAAATATGATATAACAAATTCTCATTAATGAAACAGAAGCAGATTAGTTAGAAAAGGGTCCACTGCAGAGTTACTATCACTGATTATAATGAGAATAGCGCACATATACGGCAGTTTGCTTTCAGTGAAATGGGTGCTTGACTAGACAAATGGTTTGTTAACAGGCCCTTCCTTCAAAAATCTTTGATGCCTGAGCTCCAAAAGGGTGGATAACATTCCTATAGTTAGTTATTCAGGGAGGTGTAAGGAGAAAAATACAGAATTATATGAATCACAGCCTTCTGTCCTAGCCACTAATGGACATTCTCAGCTCTTTCACAGCAATTTCTTGCTGTCTGGAAGGAGGATCAAAGCAATGCAATAAAATGGCTCACACTTGAAATTTTGTTAGGCTTAGATACACAAAAGTCAGTCGGTATTACCGACTGGATTGCTGTTAGCCGGTTCGCTGGCCGATTCCCCAACAGCGATCGATGCACAAACAAGTTTGCATGCAACCGCGACCGATTCAATCGCTCATGTCCAAAGCCCTAACAACAGTGACAGGAAAGAAGCCTCCTGTCATTGCTATTAGGGCTTCTGATTTTGTTTTGTTTTTAATGGCACAGATGTTGTGCTGTGTTAAATACAACCTGTTCCATTTTTTTTAAAAAAGCCCCCGTGCCATGCCCTCCCACCCTGCGCCAGCACCCCGAGCTACCGTCCACCCCCAACCCACGGCACAATGGTAGGAGGGATGCCCACTCCCTCCTGCCATGAAGGAACTCCCTCCCTCCCCCACCCCAAAAGAAGGCAGGAGGGATGCCCGCTTCTTCCTGCCATGAAGGAGCCCACTCCCCCCCTCCCCGAAACAAAAGGCAGGAGGGATATTAATAATAATAATAATAACTTTATTTTTCTATACCCCACTCCCTCCTGCCATGAAGGCACCCACTTCCCCTCCAGGTCCCCCTACCCTGTACCTTAAAATTTGGGAGGAGGTACCGAAAAAACCTCCTCCCTCGACAATGACACTGGGCACAGGAGAGGGGCCTAAGGCCCCGATTGGCTCAGACACCTCAGGCCCCTCCCTTGGGAGGGGCAAGAGGCGTCTTAGGCAATCAGGGACTTCCTTAGGAAGGAGCCTAAGGAAGATCTTGATTGGCCATTTGTTTAAATCAAAAAATTTTCAATCAAGGATCTCTGCCCCCCCTCCCCAAGCTCTGAACAGCAAAGATTTTGAAATGGATATTTTATTATTAAACAGTAGCTAACTACACAACATACATAACAAATACATGTTACTGCATCTAGCAGATGAGAAACCAGTTTATGCAGCGCATTCTCTGCAAATTTCCACGCAATTGTTCTTTTGGATTTAATAGTTTTTCCACATATCTACTACCATAGGACTATCAGGGACCCTGGAAGAAGACTATCTTGTCGAAACACGGACCATGTTGGGTCCTACTCTCTCATCGGACTAGGTCCTTAAGGTTTTTATGTGGATTATTTTACTTTTATGCGGATTGTTCATGTTGACTTTTGGAACTTTTATATTTACAATAAAGTCCATTTCAGGAACATTGTTTCTCTTGAATTTTCTTCTCTATGGATCTTCCAGGGTCAATTTCTTTGTTTTGCTTTTTTACTGCATTTAGCATGCAGACCAAAGCACACTTGACATGTTCTATTTCAGTCTCATAAAAACTGGCCCTTTGACAAGTGATGTGTCTTTCTAACAAACTGAGTGAAAATGAACAATGGCTATTAAATGGTGCCTATTTATAAGAACAAGAGAAAAGGAAGATCTCAACAAAAGCTGACATTAGTGATCAATGCAATTTCATCTTTTCTCTGGGAAAATGAAACTTGATTGGTCACTATGGAAAAATTATATCTTACCTGCTAATTTTCTTTCCTTTAGCCACAGCAGATGAATCCAGAGACTAGTAGATAATGCCCATCATCTACTAGCAGATAGAGATAGAGAGCAGATAGAGATAGAGAGCACGGAATTGACTATCTTATTGGATGGAAAGCCTCCTGGCCGATTAGTATGCTCTTGCCAAAGCAGAAGGAACTGGATACCTATGGAGAAAAAAAAACTCTCTTTCCCATATAGATCAACTTAAACATACTACTCATTAAATCAACAACCAACTACGAACTCCTCTAGTGAGAAAAAACAAGTGCTGAATTACCTATAGGGTGGGGTTCTGGATTCATCTACTGTGGCTAAAGGAAAGAAAATTAACTGGTAAGATATAATTTTTTTCTTCCTTAGCACCAGCAGCAGATAAATCCAGAGACTAGTGGGATGTAGCAAAGCAGTCCTAACATAGGGAAGAAAAAAGGACATCGGCCCCACCAAGATTGACGCACCCAAAGGCAGCATCTGTACCCGCTGCAATGTCCAATATGAAATACCTGAAATTAAAGTGCAATAAGGAAAAAAGTCACTGCTGTGCAAAATTCCTCTAATGCAAAGGATTTGAATTCTGCCCAAGAAGATACCACTGCTTTAGGGCAATAAATAGTAAAGGCTGCTGGAAGTTGCCTACCTGCACTAACAATCATTGATAATACTAGCTTTCTGAAATAATCGCACCAACATAGCTGGGGAAATAGTCACTCCCAATAAAGCTAAAAGAAAAGACCAAAAAGATGATCTGTATGACTAAAGTCAATGGTGGCTGAAAGATAACCGATTACACAGGCTAACAAAATTTTTTTTTTTTTCTTAGTACCTTGGTTTTTGTTTTTTTTTACCTTTTCCTGGGGTTATTTGAGGTGCTGATTCAGAAAATTGCACTGGATAGACAACATCAGCTCTAGTTTCTTAGATATGGTTGAATTTATGAATTTTTTACCGCTGAATCGGGATGTCACAACAAGCTTTCTTTTTTGAATAGGAAATGTATGTATTTACCCACATTTTTTTGTGTATAATGACCTTTGTTTCACAATTATTCATCTACTTTACATTATTCTAGACTTTTTATATTTTGTTCCCCTTCCTTTTGTCTTGATCCCTCTTCCCCTCTCTTTCTCTTTATACAAATTGTATTTTTGCCCTTCTCCATCTTGTATCGGTAAGTTAATGTTTGTCAGTGCGTTTGATTGATGTAGAATTGTTTGTAATTTGTTTTTAATGTACGTTCTTATTATTCTCTGTTTTTATATTATGTAAAACCGTTTTGAATTTTTAAAAAGGCGGTATATCAAATTTTTAAATAAACTGAAACCTGATACTTCCTTTTCTATAATGCACATTGGCATAAAAATGTAAAGCTCAAATGACAAAATCGCCTTTGTTCTGTTATATTACATAATTATATGCAAAAAATTTAGATGGTTAACATGGTTTCCTTAGACTACATAAATTTGTATTTCAAAGGTTTCTCAACCTGATCTGTTTAAAACAGTTGCACATAGATTTAAATTCTGATGGGTTTTTCGAATTTGTCTTCCGTTACCTGGTTTGTGTTTTTGTGTACAAGTTAGCAGATATAGTGAGTGTTTACATATTTCCAACTGTAGTTTTACATCCAAAACATTGGATTTTACACTTAACTACATAATAGTTATGATCATATAGGAGGTGTGTGTATATGCCCACTCAAATTTCATTTTTGCAGATCGAACACCGTTGAGGTTATGACTACTTCAAGATGGAACTGCTTGAATCAGCCCAATGTATTTTGCTATATTTGTGGAGAGTACATACTGAAAGCAAGTAGGAAACCTATTTCTAAATTTGTAAAAAGAGCATACCATATTTTTCGCTCCATTAGATGCATCTGACCATAAGACGCACCCTAGATTTAGAGGAGGAAAACAAGAAAAAAACATTCTGAACCAAATTCTCCCTGCCAGGCTCTGCACCCAACCCCACACTCCTTGCCAGGCTCTGCACCCTGTCCCCCCTCCCTGACAGGTTCTGTACCCTGTCCACCCTCTTGTGGTCTAGTGGTAGGCTGGCACAGGGCAGGCAGGGACAGGGACGGGGCAATGCCTAGTGGCTGGCAGGCAGGAAGGGACAGGGCAGGCAGGGAATTCTTTCTGTTTCCTGCTCAACTTTGGAAAATGCTCAACTAATACCTTTACATTTTTATTTCCTCTTTTTTTCATTGGGGTTTATTTTAAATGCTGCAACCCTTTATTGACATAGCATTGCAAGGGCAGGAGTTCAAACAATACAAGCACACTGCCATGGTGTATAAAAGAAGCTCCAATATCCCATCAGTCCAGCAGCTTCCTCCCTCCCCACCATGCCAAGGGAATAGGAGAGTAGGTTTCGATACTGCCATTAGTGCAAAGTCTTTATTGAGTGAGGGCAGAATACAAGACATACCATCTCCCACTGGCTAGAAGGAGAGCGCTCCCCAAAATTCTGACCTAGTCTTTACAAAGGAAAGAATTATTCTCTGTAATGGCCCTTACCCAGTTTAGAACAAAAGAAGCAGACAGTAGTAGTATTTAGTCAGACAGAAAGCTTCCATTCCAAGGCACATTTAGCAGGAGCTCTTTCTGTCCCTCAATTTAAGACGTTAGTGATAAGAGCAGCTCAGGAGGCACCTCTAATGTCTGATGTTTTTTTCTAGGGGGATATTGAATCTTAAACCCTTCTGCATGGTCCATGCTTAGAAATTCCAGCACTCAGGGCAGCAGGTAGATGATGACGAAGAGCAGCAGGTCGAAGAGGAGGAAGCACCACACATCGAACCAATAGCCATGTCGGGCAAGGGCAGACAGGCAGCCCCGACACTCCACTCCTGCTCTCTCACTCGATGGCTCATCGGCCTCGGGCAGCACGCGACGTTCCCGGACACCTTACATCTTTGCTTCCGTACCAATGGATTCTCTATCCCAGTGCATGTGTGTAGGCGGCGGCGCAGGACCAGGCAGGCGCGCTTGGGGCTCATGCCTGCCTTTCACTTCCATGGCAGATGGGAGAGCCTGCCAATTCAGCACTAGACTGAGCTGATGACAGCATTTGGGCGGCGACACGGGACCAGGCAGACACACTCGGGGCTCGCACCTGCCTCTCACTGCCACGGAAGATGGGAACTTGGGTGGCCGTCCAGCAGGGGAGCCTGCCGATGTAGCGCTGGTACTGGGGGGGGGGGGGCGGGCGCATGGTATTCTCTGCATAAGACGCACCCTTATTTCCACTGACTTTTTGGGGAGAAAAAGTGCATCTTATAGAGCGAAAAATACGGTGTTTAGGTTATTTTGGTGTCAAGCTTGGCAATCACGATAAGGCATGGGCTCCTCATATTATATGTAAAACTTGTATGGAGCATTTGCACCAGTGGACAAATGGAAAGAGAAGCTGTTATTTTTGTATTATTAATATCATGGGCATTAATCAAAATAATTGTGACAAGTGGTCTTACCCTGATCTACCTTCAGCTAGGAGACCTGTCCCACACCTGTTCCACCTTTCCGTGAACTACTACAGCTCTCAGAGGATGAGTCTTGCATGTCTGCTATTGCACAAGATAAAGAAAGTGGGGACAGTGACAGTGATTCCCAAACAACTTCACACAGTGAACGTTTTGACCAGAACAAATTGAGTGATTTGATTAGGGTCTTAAATCTTACCAAGGAGTCTTTTAAACTGCTTGCCTCCAGACTAAAGGAAATAAATGTACTTCAGCCTAGAATGAAAATTACATTTTATCGGAGAGAAAAGGACTTGCTGCTATTCTTTACCAAAGACAACAACTTAGTATTCTGCAACGACATCAGACATCTTTTGAAGAAAATGGGTGTTTCAGAATATAAAAAGCAGAATACCTGACAAATGAAATATACCACCAAAAAGTATTCACTATAATTATCCAATTATCTGAGACTACTTAGGGCAGATTCCAAAATACGGAGAAAAGACCTGTGTTCCCTGAGAATAAACTCAGGAAACTGCTATGACAAATACTAAATTATCATAGGGAGCACATCCTTGGTCATAGAAAAACTCTGTTAGAGTGCAATGCATATATATTATCAAATTCTTATAATCAAAAAACTTATGATCAAAAAGAAGGAAACTGCCCCCCCTTCCCTTCCCGCGGTCCCGACAAACCTTCCGATTCCAGCAGCGTCTGCAGCACTCTACACACTGCTGCTTTGGGGCCTTCTACTGCCCAGCAAATCAGGGCAGTAGAAGGCCCTGAAGCAGTGTGTGTAGAGTGCTGCAGACGCTGCTTGAATCGGAAAGTTTCAGGACCCACAGCTCTTGCCGGACCTGAAGCGAGCTCTGGGGTTTTTTGGGTTTTTTATGCGGGCACAGCCAGACCAGGAGGAGAAGCCTGGGAGGCAGGAATTAAAGTCCGTTCCGGCCCCCACTGACGTCGCCCTGGCCAGTTCACATCCTTCAGACCGCAAGAGCCGCCACGGCGGACAGGCTCCGCGCCGCCGCACACATGCGCACTCCTACCTGCATGTCCCTACAGTGCACGGAAAACGGGAGCACGCAGGTGGGAGTGCTCATGCACGCTTAGGGCTTTATTATATTAGATAAGAATAGTCTTACTGGGTCAGACCAATGATCCATCAAGCCCAGTAGCCCATTCTCACGATGGCCAATCCAGGTCACTAATACCTGGCTAAAACCCAAAGAGTAGTAACATTCTATGCTACTGATCCAGGGCAAGCAGTGGCTTTCCCCATGTCTTTCACAATATGGACTTTTCCTCCAGGAAATTGTCCAAACTTTTCGTAAAACCAGCTACGCTATCCGCTCTTACAACAATTTCTGACAGTCTTTTTGTGAAGTTCATAGCAGTGCCTTATAAGATTCCCTTCTGCTCTATTGCCATGTCTGGGTGCACACAAGGATGAGTCGTGAGGATAAGATGTCAAGTGAACAACCACGGGTATATAGTTCAAAAGTCACTATATTGATAAATGTGCCACAAGGGCTCATAAGACTCGACACTGGCAGTGTTTCAGCGTCTGTGCCTTTATCAAGAGTTTGTCTTGAATGTCTAACGCTGGTGAGATGTCAGTGGAGGCAGTGAAAAACACTAGTGTCCAAAGCAAAGCTTAAGATTACTCAAATTCTTTGATGTGGTATTCACACTGGAAGGCTGATAGTCCAAAGGCAAGAACATAAAGGACTGTGGGATGAACACATCGCCATTTACAAACAGGCAGGAGTTAATATACTAATATAATTAAAGTAAACAAGATCATTGAACATGATGGAAACATCTCAGAATAATGAAGATAATTTAAATATATATAACCTGCATTCCTCACTGTTTTGCTCAATTTATAATTGGTAACAAGATACTAAGTAGTATTACCCCATAAGGGTGTGAACAAAGAGGAAGTAGAATCTATAGATCTGTTAGTTTAACATCATAGGCGGTAAGGTAAACTGAAAGACAGAAGTTCTTGAGTTACATATCAAAGGTAACGATTACAAAGGAAGAAAATCTTGCCAAACAATGTGATTGATTCCTATGATAATGGAGGCAATTTTCAGATTATCCAAACTGGGTCAAGAACATATGCTTTTTATCTACAAGCTTTGCACCACTTTACTATAAGGATGATATTAGCAAGGAAATGTACTATGTATTTTACAGCACAAGTAACACTGATCTTTTACAGGAGGTACTCAATGTTATAGGCACTAATGTTAGGGAGTCCTCATGCACCATTCAATGATAAAATTTCTTACAAAAAAAGGGAAAAAGCCAAAGGAGATGCAAATTTGTTGGCTCCTGCACGGTTTTGCTCAGAAGATTTGGTCCCATTCTAGCGACTTTGAAATCTTTTAGTATTTGTGGATAAAACAATTCATATTTTTTCTGAGACTCTCAAGACTCCTGAAGCAGGCCATGTTGGCCGAAACATGTACATGTCGAGCCATTGGGTTTTTGAATGAATAAAAGAGATTTGTGAAATATATTGAGTCCACCAGTCTTGATTGGGCATCCCCTCTTCACAAACACCATGACAGAGAAGAAGTGGGAAACTACAGAATGGTAAGCCTCACTTGCACTGCTGGAAAACAAATGGAGATGCTGCTTAAGTAAAGGCTAGTGAACATCCTAGAACGTCCTGAGACAATTTGGTTTTACCAAAGTTAAATTGTGCTCAAATAATGATTGAAATCCAAGTAGACTGCAGCTAGCTCATGTCCTCTATCCAATTCTCTGGTAACCTAATTAAAAAAAAAATCAAAGTCTTTGATATGATTCTAAATAGGATGCTAATGAATAAGCTGAGTGGGCTAAAGATAGGACGCAAAGTGGAGGACATGATTGGAAACTTGTTGACTGGCAAACAGTAGAGGGTAGTGGTAAATAGAATCCATTTGGAGGAAAGATGACATTAAGGTCACGAGAATCTCAGATGTCCAGTATACTGGGGAATCCCTTTGGGTTAATTTGGCCAGAGGGAAGGACAAATGCTTGTATCTTGGCGTAATTTACAGACCCCCAAGACAACAGGATGACCTGGATATGGAAATAATCGAAGATATAGAAAATATCACCTTGTGTGGGGACACAGTATTGCTAGGTGACTTCAACATGCCTGATGTGGATTGGGTTACACTTACCTCTGCTTCCGGCAGCAGCAGGAGGCTATTAAACTCTATGAAAGGAGCAAGCCTCAGGCAACTGGTGTTGGAACCGACAAGGGATCAGGCAATACTGGACCTGATACTTACCAATGGAGAAAGTGTCACAGAGGTCTCGGTGGGCGACACATTGGCCTCCAGTGACCACAACATGGTATGGTTCAATATCAGGAAAGGTTTCACTAAATCTACTACACTAACCAAAGTCCTCAAATTCAAGGACACAAATTTCAAAGAAATGGGAGACTTCGTTCACCAGGCGCTACAAAGCCAAGAAGAAACCGATAACGTGGAAGACATGTGGTCGACTTTGAAAGCAACCATACAAGAAGCAACAAACCGCTATGTAAAATCAGTAAGTAAACGGCGAAGGAACAATAAGCCACAGTGGTTTACTGCGGAGATCTCAGACCTAATCAAGGAGAAGAAAAAAGCATTCATCTCTTACAAACAATCAGGGAAGCAGGACTCTAGAGCAGACTACCTGACCAAATCAAAAGCCGTCAAAACAGCAGTCAGGGAGGCTAAATTCCTCATGGAGGAGTCTCTAGCAAAGAACATCCAGAAGGGAGATAAATCCTTCTTCAGGTATATCAGTGATAGAAGAAAAAACTCAGGCTATTGTACGTCTTAGGAAACCAGACGGAGACTATGTGGAAAAGGATTCGGAAAAAGCCCAACTATTAAATGAATACTTCTGCTCAGTCTTCACCCGAGAAGCGCCAGGGCTCGGCCCTCAGCTACAGACAAGGGTTGGCTCAGTTGACCCGTTTAGTAACTTTGAGTTTACACCCAGCAGTGTCTACGGTGAGCTGTCAAAGCTCAAGGTTAACAAAGCAATGGGGCCGGACAACCTGCACCCCAGGGTGCTTAGGAAGCTGAGTGATGTCTTGGCGGAGCCACTGTCCGCGCTCTTCAACCTTTCCCTTAGTACATGCAGCGTCCCGTTGGACTGGAGGACAGCTAACGTCATTCCACTCCACAAGAAAGGCTCAAAGATGGAGACAGCAAACTACAGACCAGTGAGTCTAACATCAATAGTGAGCAAACTAATGGAAACTCTAATCAAACACCAATTAGATAAGATCCTGGATGAGGAGAATCTACGGGATCCCCGACAACATGGATTTACTAAGGGGAGATCCTGCCAATCCAACCTGATCAGCTTCTTTGACTGGGTGACAGGGAAGCTGGATATTGGGGAGTCCCTGGACATCGTGTACCTGGACTTTAGCAAAGCATTCGATAGCGTACCACACCGCAGGTTACTGAGCAAGATGAGTTCTATAGGATTAGGTAACACATTGACGAAATGGGTTGGGAGCTGGCTTGGAGGTAGGCTCCAAAGGGTGGTGGTGAATGGCACCCCCTCCGAAATGACGGAAGTGATTAGTGGAGTACCACAGGGCTCAGTCTTGGGCCCAATCCTATTCAACATCTTTATAAGAGACTTGGCAGAAGGGCTTCGAGGTAAAATAACATTATTCGCCGATGACGCCAAACTGAGTAATGTAGTGGGCAAATGCACAACAGACGAAGATTCAATGCCCGACAACATGATGCACGACCTATTCCTACTGGAGCGATGGTCTAGGACATGGCAACTCAACTTCAATGCCAAAAAATGCAAAGTTATGCACCTGGGCAGCCAGAATCCATGCAAATCTTATACCCTTAATGGCGAGATCCTAGCAAAAACGGTAGCAGAACGAGACTTGGGGGTAATTGTCAGTGAGGACATGAAGTCTGCCAATCAAGTGGAGCAGGCTTCGTCCAAGGCAAGACAAATCATGGGCTGCATACGAAGGGGTTTCATCAGTCGTAAGGCGGAAGTCATTATGCCATTGTATAGATCCATGGTGAGGCCCCACCTGGAATACTGTGTGCAATTCTGGAGGCCGCATTATCGCAAGGATGTGCTGAGACTGGAGTCGGTGCAAAGAATGGCCACCCGGATGGTCTCGGGACTCAAGGATCTACCATACGAAAAACGGCTTGACAAATTACAGCTATACTCGCTCGAGAAGCGCAGAGAGAGGGGAGACATGATCGAGACGTTCAAGTATCTTACGGGCCGCATCGAGGCGGAGGAAGATATCTTCTTTTTCAAGGGTCCCACGCCAACAAGAGGGCATCCGTTGAAAATCAGGGGCGGGAAACTACGAGGTGACACCAGGAAATTCTTTTTCACTGAAAGAGTGGTTGATCGCTGGAATAGTCTTCCACTACAGGTGATTGAGGCCAGCAGCGTGCCTGATTTTAAGGCCAAATGGGATCGGCACATGGGATCTATTCACAGGGCAAAGGTAGGGGAGGGACATTAGGGTGGGCAGACTAGATGGGCCGTGGGCCCTTATCTGCCGTCTATTTCTATGTTTCTATGAAAGAAAAATGAGCAGTTAGTACTTTAGGGATCAGTACTGGGGCTTATTCTATTCAATACATTTGTGAATGATATTGCTGAAAGTTTAAAAGGAAAAGTTTGCATTTTTGTGGATTTGTTACTGCAGCTATGTCTTAAAAGAACTAATGAGGATTCAGCATTAACCTATATATTGAAATGTACTTGTTCATTACCGAAAATAATTTCTATTATTATGAAACATTGGCAAATTTTGTCTGTTCATGAAAGATTAAGTGCTTATCATTGTATGGTTTCCTTTGCACAAAATTCTAATTTGGCAGATAGACTGCAAAACAGATGTCTGGACTGGTAGAAGACAAGAGACGGGTACAGGGTTTATGAAATGTGCTACCAGTTCGATCTGTGAGATGACAATTGAGGGCACTGCTTTTTATTGGGCTAGAGGAGATAAAATTATTACCCTTTCGGGCCCTATGACATGTTCATCTACAAATGTTATTTATTTAATCAGATGTCTATGTGATTATCTATATACAGTCAAACCTCGGTTTGCGAGTACTGCAGTTTGCGAGTGTTTTGCAAGACGAGCAAAGCATTTTCGCAAATCGTGACTCGCAAACCAAGCATTGACTCGATTTGTGAGTCCCCCCACCCGCAAATCGGCATTGCCCCTGCCTGCGAAAGCCCCCTCCCATGGCTAACCGGCTTCGCCCCCCCAAACTGAAGCCTTACCCCCATCTAGCACCAGCATGCAGCACCAACCCACAGGAGGTGCCGGAAGATTGTGCTGCTTGCTGGACTGGGCCTTGAGCATCTGCGCATGCTCAAGGCCTTCTGGCTCTCGTTTTCTCCGAGAATCTCGGAGAGAGGCGAGAGCCAGAAGGCCTTGAGCATGCGCAGATGCTCAAGGCCCAGTCCAGCAAGCAACACGATCTTCGGACATCAACACCTCCTGTGGGTTGGTGCTGCGTACCGGTGCCAGATGAGGGTAAGGCTTCAGTTTGGGCGGGCGTTCGTAGATGGGCCATTTGGCCTTTATCTTCTGTCATATTTCTATGTTTAACAACTTGAGTTTTCACTTCATGGAGGGAATATTAAGAAATGGCTGAGACAAATGGAACAGAGATTTATTTTCTAGTTGGATACAATGGAACCTTCTGGCTTTAATGCATCAATAGAATGGAAAGCTTTTTTTAATGACTTTCTATAGGAGCACTTTGTGAGGGCACTTCAGGACTGTTTCTTTAACTCTTTAATTGGCAGATGGTGAAGCGGCTGCTTTACGTAACTTGATGTTGAACAAGAACAGTGTCAAGAAAACAGGCATTTAGAGATGCAAATCTCCCATAAGATCCATAGAAGACACATGTTGCTTCTGAGCAACAATGCCAAATAAATACCTTTTTTACCTTTGGTCAGGTGATGGGAGTGACGCCTTTAACGGTGTTTTGTATAAAACACAGGGGCCATGTTAGATTTTTTTAGCTTTGCTATTTTGAATCTTCTCCAGAAGCAGCTAATTGTTAAAGGACCCTTTCGAGAAAAAAAAGAGGAGATGTTCTGAATGCTGGTGTAAGGAATGGCGTATCTGAAAGGTTGAAGTATGAACAATCATCATTTGAAATACGGGGCACACAGAAATATGAAATGAATAAGCAACAGGAGACGTAGATAAGTTCTTTTTTTGTTTTTGCTCATGTGTGGATTTTTTATAATTTTTTTGTGGCATATTTTGAGGTTATTGACCTTTGTGTTTACTTTACGTTATTTACCAGTATTTTTGGATTGGGAACTTTTTCTCTGTTGTGGAGTTTTTTTCTTCCCAACCCTTTTCTGGTCTGCTTGGGGCTGATGAGAATAACTGGGACTCCTGTAAGAGGTGGATCCAGTTCAGTGCATGAGGATCCTTATGGAGCTTTGAGGCACATTTTAATAAATGAGTATTTTTTGATGGGTTGCTTCAAAATAATAGTAAACTAATTTTTTATTATTGAGACTTAGGAACAAGACATACCTTTCCAAGGAGAGGGTGGCTGATGCATGAAATACCCCTCCCCCCCTCAGGAGTGGGAACAAAAACAGTGATTAGATTCAAAAATGTGTAGGATAAACGCAGAGAATCCCTAAATAGAAAGAACATGAAGTTAAGCAAATGACTTTCACACTTTAAACAGATCACAAAAAAGTTTAAGCTGCACAAAGCAGCAGGTACAACTCTGGCAGCAAACCCTGTGACTTACCATTTATTAAGAGGTTAATCCATGGTAAATAAATTTGTACAAATTTGCTGGTGGAATAATTGGCTTACATCTTTGACACATGAGCCCCAAGGGCAGAGTAGGTAATAAAACAAACAAAAAAGGCATTTGATAATCCCCGGTCTTGACAGAATGGGGGCTTGGTGCTTGACTGCAATACAAGCTTAGACTGGGCAACTAGAGAATTGGATCAAGGACATGCATTAGATGCCATCTATTTGGATTTCAGCAAAGCCTTTGACACAGTTCCTCACAGAAGGCTCTTGAAGAAACCTGACAGGCTGAAATTAGGACCCACAGTGGTAAACTGGATTAGAAACTAGTTGACAGACAGATACCAGAGGGTGGTGGTTAATGGAATTCACTAGGAGAAAGGAAAGTGAGTAATGGAGTGCCTCAAGAATTGGTGCAGGGGCCAATTCTTTTCAATATATTTGTGAACACGAAGGATTAAAAGGCAAGGTTTTACGAAGTTTGCTTTTGAACTTTTGACACTGGAGTAGGGGGGACGAGGGGTTGGATTGGGGGGGGTGTCTTTGGTGAGGGGTTTGGCTCCTTTAGGTCTTCGTGAAGGATTAACAAGGAAGACCTTTCTGGTTGTCTTATTGCTTGCTGTTGTGATATATGTATTCACAAAATATTAATAAAAATTATTTAAAAAAAAAAGGCAAGGTTTCAGGATGACACCAAGATTTGTAACTGAGTAGATACCCCAGAGGGAGTAGATTTGAAAAAAAAAATCTGCAAAAGTTAGAAGAAAGGTTTAATGTTTGCCCATCTTAGCATTACATTTTAACTGCCAGAGTGGTGCATTTGGGGAGTAGAAATTTAAGGAGCAACATGTCCTAGGTAGTGAGAGGCTGATGTGCCCAGAGAGGGAGAAGGACCAGGGAGTAATAGTGTCAGAAGATATGAAGGTAACAAAACAATGGGAATATGTGGTGGCCATAGCCAGAAGCATTGCTAGGCTGCATAAAACAGTGCATCCCAAGACAATCCTGGAGTATCGCCTTGCCAGTCAGGTTATCAGGATATCCATAATGAATATGCATGAACAATATTTGCACACAATGGAAACAGTGTATGCAAATCAACCTTAATTGTGGTTATCCTGAAAATCTGACTGGAAAGGGGTATTCCAAGACTGACTTGGGAAACACTGGGATAGAGAGAGGCATAACCAGCAGAAGAAAGGCGATGTTGATGCCCCTGCACAAGTTATTGGTGAGGCCCCACCTGAGTACTGTAAAAAGAATTGAAGCGATCCAGTATGAGGCTTGCACCAAAGACATTGAAGATAGGACACAGATGTTTAAATACTTGAAAGTGGGAATGCAGATTTAGGGCTCCTTTTACGAAGCTGACCTAGCCGCTACCGCCTCCTCTTGAGCAGGCAGTAGTTTTTGGGCAGTGCGGGGGTTAGCGCGTGATGAAAAGTCACGCGCGTTAACCCCGCTAGTGCAGCTTAGTAAAAGGAGCCCTTAGTGTGATAACATGATTTAATGTGATTACCTTGTCTGCAGGGGTGCTCTGGCACTTTCCTCATGCTGTTAATCTTCGGGCCACTAGCAGTGTCAGTCAGCTGAAAACACTGCCCTTGGTGGTCTCGGAAACTTTCCCTCTGCAGATCAGGAAATTAAAGCAAAGGGAAAGTTTCTGGGACCACCAAAGACATCATGTTCAGCTGACTGACGCTGCTGGAGGCCTGAAGATTGCAAGTGGCAGCCTGGAGGAGAAAGAGAGAGAGAGGTACCTAATCCACATGGAGAAAGGGGGGAGAAATGTCACACCCAGTTGGGGAGACGGAGGGGTAAAGGAGAAAGCCACCAAACTGAGATGGAGGGAGGAAGGAAGACCTGAGAAGGGAAGGGAGATGAGAGAAAGATGACAGACCACGGGGGAGGGAGGGAAGGGAAGCAGAGAGGAGAAACATGCCAAACTGCAGGGGGATGGGAGAGATGGAAGGAAACAGAGATGCCAGACCATGGATTGGATTGGGGTGGGGTGGAGTGGGGGGGATGGGAGGGAAAGGAAGAAAAGCAGAGGAGATGCCAGAACATGAGGGGGGAGGAAGAAGGGAGGGAGTGAAGGAAGGGAATGAGACAGATGCCAGATCAGAGCCTGGTGTCATCAAGAAGGCTTTAGGTACATAGGTACAAGCTCTGATGTTAGACGAAGACTTGGATATTGTAGCAATCACAGTGATTCCCATGGATAGGACACAAACATCTCAGGCTATATCTTTTTTAGGATAGAGAGAGATGGTCAAAAAGGTGAAGGAGTAGCTCTCTATGTAAAGACTGATATCCAAGTGACTAAAATGCAGGGGGCCTGAGGAAAAGAAGAAGCAATATGGATAGCTTTGAAAAGAGAAGATGGAATTATTTACATGGGTGTTTATAAACCTCTGAGTCAAATGCAGCAACTAGATAAACATCTTGTTGCAGATATCCATAATCTGGGGAAGAAAGGAGAGGTGCTGTTCCTGAGTGATTTCAACCTGCTGGATGCAGACTGGAAAGTTCTGCCTGCAGAATCGGAAAGAAGTAGAGAAATAGTGGATGCCCTTCAAGGAGCTCTGCTCAGACAAATGATGACAGAACCGAAGAGGGAAAAAGCGATACTGGATTTGGTGGTCACAAATGGGGAAAGTGTCTCTAATGTCCGAGTGGGTACCCATCTGGGTGGTAGTGATCATCAAATGGTTTGGTTTGATATATCAGCTAAATTGGAAGGAAGCCACACAAAACTCAAAGTCCTGGATTTAAAATGTGTGGACTTTAGTGGCATGGGGGACTATCTGAAGAAAGAGCTAAAAGGATGAGAGAACATAAGGGAAGTGGAAAAACAGTGGTCCAAGCTAGTGGCAAACTATAGGCCTGTAAGCCTCACTTCAGTTATTTGAAAAATAATGGAAGTGTTGTTGAAAGAGAAGATGATGAAATTCCTAGAATCTAATGGGTTACAAGATCTGAGACAATATGGCTTTACTAAAGGTAAATCGTGCCAAACAAATCTGATTGAATTATTTGACTGGATAAGCAGAGAATTAGGTCAAGGAAGTGCGCTAGATATAATTTACTTAGATTTCAGCAAAGCCTTTAATGCGGTTCCCCATAGGAGGCTCTTGAACAAACTTGACCAACTGAAGTTAGGACCCAAAGTGGTGAACTATATTAGGGTGGTGATTAGCAGAATTCATTCAAAGGAAGGGAAGATGAGTAGTGGGGTGCTTCAAGAATTGCTGTTGGGGCTGATTCTGTTCAATATGTTTGTGAACAATATTGCTGAAAGATTAGAAGGAAAGGTTTGCATTTTTGATGATACCAAGATTTGTAATAGAGTGGACACCCCAGAGGGAGTGGAAAACATGGAAAAGGATCTGCAAAAGTTGGAAGAATTGTCTACTGTCCGGCAACTAAAATTCAACTAAACTAAACTAAACCTTAGGTTTGTATACCGCGCCATCTCCGCAAGCGCAGAGCTCGGCACGGTTTATAGAATTTAAGAGGAAAGGAACTACAATGAAGGGATATAGGAGAGGGACTGAGAAGATAGAGAGGGACAGGGTACTGGAGAACGGGAGGTGATTAGATTTTTGAAAAGAGCCAAGTTTTCAAGTGTTTGCGGAAAGATTGGAAGGAGCTAGAATTTCTGAGCGGGGATGAGAGGATGTTCCAGAGTTCTGTGGTTCTAAAGGGGAGGGATGTTCCAAGTTTTCCTGCGCGGGATATACCTTTTATAGAGGGGAAAGATAGTTTCAGTTTTTTGGAGGGTCTAGTGGAGTGTGGGTTTGAGGAATTCCAAAAGAGTGGGATAACGGGAGGAAGGACGCCATGTAGGACCTTGAAGGCTATGCAGGCACATTTATAGAGGACTCTGGAGTATACTGGGAGCCAGTGAAGCTTGGAGAGGAGTGGGGAGACATGATCGAACTTGCTTTTTGCGAAAATAAGCTTGGCCGCGGCGTTCTGAATTAGCTGAAGTCTATGGAGGTTTTTCTTAGTTAAACTTATATAAATGGAGTTGCAGTAGTCCAGTCTAGAGAGGATGGTGGATTGAACGAGGACGGCGAAATGAGAATGATGAAAGCAGGATCTTACTTTCCTCAACATATGGAGGCTAAAGAAGCATTTTTTTTACCAGGGAGTTGAGGTGATCATTGAAGGAGAGAGAGGAGTCTATGACGATGCTTAGGACTTTGCTTGAAAACTCAAGCTGAAGAGTGGGGCCGGAAGGTAGAGGGATGGAGGTGGGTAAATGATCTAAACTTGGGCCGAGCCAAAGTAGTTTTGTTTTGGACTCATTCAGCTTCATTTGTACAGATTGGGCCCAGGATTGGAGGTTCGTTATACAAGTGGATATGTTATCAGCAAGGTTAGAGAGGTTCGAGTCGGTCTCGAGGAGGATGAGGATGTCATCAGCGTAGGAGTAGAGAGTTTCTAGGGGGGATAGATGAAGGAGTTTCAGAGAGGAATTCAATGCAAAGAAGAGCACAGTGATGCATTTGGGGAGTAGAAATCCAAAGGGAATGTATGTGTTGGGAGGCGAGAGGCTGATATGCACAGAGAAGGACCTTGGAGTGATGATGTCTGAGAATCTGAAGGTGATGAAGCAGTGTGACAAGGTGGTAGCTGTAGCCAGAAGGATACTAGGCTGGTTAGAGAGAACGCGGTCCAGATAAAGGCAACGGAAATGGTAAGGGGTTTGAGCCAAAAAACATACAAGGAGAGAGTGGAAGAGCTGAGTATGTATACTCTAGAGAAGAGGAAGGACAGGTGAGATATGATACAGACGTTTAAATATTTGAAAGGTATTAATATAGAACTAAATCTTTTCCAGAGAAAAAAAATTGGTAAAACTAGAGGACATAATTTGAGGTTGAGGGGTGGTAGACTTAGTAATGTTAGGAAATTATTTTTCATGGAGAGGGTGGTGGATGCCTGGAATGCCCTCCCAAAGGAGATGGTGGAAAGGAAAACGGTGAAAGAATTCAAAAGCACATGAGATGAGCTCAGAGGATCTATAACTAGAATATGAATTAGCAAACTTTCACAATCTGAATCTCACAAAGGAATTGGTTTGGATAGGCCGGAGTAAGCTTCAATGGCACCTCCAGTAGTTGTAACCTAAGGACAGTATTGGGTAGCCTTTTAAGGTTTGTGGCCCAGAACAAAGAAAAAAAAAAGACAATTCAATCATTAAATTGTAATACATGTAGTTACAGGGCAGACTGGATAGATCGTTCAGGTTTTTATCTGCCATCATTTTTTACTATGTTTATTAAGGATGAGAAGCAGGAAAATGGATACACATAGGTAGGGAGAGAGATACTAGATATGAGAGGTGAATGGGAAAAAGAAAAGAGACACACTGGCCTGGAGGTAAGAGAAAGGAAAGACCAGGATAGAACTGACAGGGTGAGTACAGAGAAAAGAATTGGGGAACTAGATAGTAGATGAAAGACAAAGAAGAAACTACAGATAAACAAGTGGTTTATGCTTGATTTCAGGAATTTTTGTTTACCGCATATACTTAAATATTAGTCGAGACCCCCCTTTTTCCCCCCAAAAAAGGAGGAAAAATGGTTGACTCAAATATAGTCGGGCGGCTTAATATTCAAGCGCCCTGCCCTGCCAGGATCTGCACCCAGCACCCCCTCCCTCCCCTGTCAGGCTCTGCACCCAGCCCCCTCCCTGCCAGGTAATGCACACAGCTCCCTTCCCTCCCCTCCTCCCTCCCTTCGGCTCTCCACTATGTCCCTCCTCCCTGCCCTGTCCATCATACCTCCTCTGCTGCTGGAATCCCTGGTGGTCCAGAGGCATAGTGAGCAGGAGTGAGCTTTCCACACTCCTACCCCACTGCTAACCCAGTCGGTCTGTACCACGAGTTCCGGCTTCAGCCACTGAGCGATACCGAGCAGGAGTGCACTTTGGCACTGCTGCTCAGCGCTGAGCAGCTTCCTGAATGGCTCTCGCAAATTATTATTATTGACAATAATACTATTGACAATGTAATAATAATAATAACAGTTTATATACCGCAGAACCGTGAAGTTCTATGCGGTTTACAATGGTTAAAAGATGTTACAAATTAAGTAGAATTAACAAGATTAGAAGCTATTTATTAACAGCGCTAGAGATCAGTTATTGTGGAGTAGGATTGTACAGGTTAGTTGCCTAAATACTTCAGGAACAGGTATGTTTTTAGGTGTTTCCTAAATTACCCATAAGTAGTATGCATGAGCAATTGTTCCAGATCTTTGCCCCATAATGCCGCTTGATGTGAGAGAAGATGTTGATGGTGTTTTCTAAATTTACATCCTTTAACTGGTGGGGAAATAAAATTCGAGTGTGAGCTTCTCTTATGTCTATTGTTTGAGAAAGAGAAGAGGTCAGTTATATATTTAGGGGCTAAACCGAATAGTGCCTTAAAGCAAAAGCATTCGAACTTAAACTTCACGCGTGCCTCCATCGGTAGCCAATGTAGAAGTCGGTAGGAAGGTGTTACATGATCGAACTTCTTCAACCCAAAAATTAGCTTGACTGCCGCATTTTGCACCAATTGTAATCGCCGCATATTCTTCTGGGAAATTGCCAGGTAGGCGATATTGCAATAATCTAGTTGATTCAGTATAAATGATTGTACTAGGATTCTAAATGATGAAACATCGAAATATGCTCTAATGGACCGAAGCTTCCAGAAAGTAAAAAAACCCTTTCTAACTAAGGAGTCCATCTGATCTTTCATGGTTAGACTCTGGTCCAATGTTACACCCAATATCTTCATAGTGGGTTGGATGGGATAACTACATTTACTGATGCACAGTGATGTTTTAGTGTCAAGTGGGTGTGGCGAAGCTGCAAAAAATTTTGTTTTTTCCGAATTAAGCTTCAGTTTGCATTGTAACTATTTCTAATCACACAAATTAGTCTTATACTTGGAGACCTTCTACCAAATGAACCAACTCTTTTATGGAGACTTAATACGAGGGATCATCAAAAAGTTTCTGAACTTTTAGTTTTTTTTTAAACACTATTTATTAAATATCTTAAAAACATTACATCACTATCTGCAAGGTGAGCCGGTTTGCCTGATTGACTAGTCCAGAGCCAGAGCCAAGTCATGTTTTCAGGATATCCACAATAAATATGCATGAGATAGATTTGCATCTCAAGGAGGCAGTGCATGCAAAGCCATCTCATAAATATTCATTGTGACTATCCTGAAAACCTGACCTGGCTCCGGCTCTTGAGGGCCGGAATTGCCTACCCCTGGACTAGTCACATGTCATTTTATGACACGCCCTTCTACTACTACTTCCGCCCCCAACCATTTCCCATGAAAATATGAAAGTGCATAAACTTTTTGAAGAACCCTCGTAATACACTACTATAAGATTCTGAGCTTCACACTTTTATAAAGCCAAATATACAAGAATACTTTTTACTCAAATCATCTTAATCAACTTTGATGACAACAACTTGGGACACCTTCAAAACACCCATTAGAGGGGCGATTATAGGATAACAGCTGGCTAGAATAACAGCTGGCTAGAATAACAGCCAACTAAAACAAAGTACCGTATTTTCACGCATATAACGCGCGTGTTATACACGATTTTTACAAACCGTGCATAACCTTGCACGTTATACGCGTGAGCGCGTTGTACAAATTTTTTTTTACATAGTTCCCCCCGACGTCCGATTCACCCCCCGCAGGACCGCTCGCACCCCCACCCCGAAGGACTGCTCGCATGCACCCGCTCCCCCACCCCGAAGGACCGCTCGCACGCACTCCCACCCGCACCCCCACCCTGAAGGACCGCTCGCACCCCCACAGCCTCCCGACCCCCCCCCCCCCCATCATGTAGAAGCTCCTACCGGTATCCTGCTGCTTCCTCTTGGCGGTCCTGGCCGTTCTGTGAGCCCTGCACCTGCGCTGCTTCCTCTTCCGGCGGTCCCGCCCTTTCTCTGACGTCAAGCCCTCTTGCCCCGCCGACTCCCCGACTCCCCGACACGATCGGGGCAAGAGGGAGCTCAAGCCCTCTTGTCCCCCCGACTCCCTGATACGATCGAGGCAAAAGGGAGCCCAAGCCCTCTTGCCCCGCCGACTCCCCAACTCCCCGACAATATCGGGCCAGGAGGGAGCCCAAGCCCTCCTGGCTCTGGCGACCCCTCCCCCCCGCTAGTTGTTTGGGCCAGGAGGGAGCCCAAGTCCTCCTGGCCCTGGCGACCCCCCCCCCACCCGCTAGTTGTTCAGGCCAGGAGGGAGCTCAAGCCCTCTTGCCCCAGCCAACCGCGGCACCCCCGACACGATCGGGGCAAGAGGGAGCTCAAGCCCTCTTGCCCCCCCGACTCCCCAACTCCCCGACAATATCGGGCCAGGAGGGAGCCCAAGCCCTCCTGGCTCTGGCGACCCTCCCCCGCTAGTTGTTCGAGCCAGGAGGGAGCCCAAGTCCTCCTGGCCCTGGCGACCCCCCCCACCCGTTAGTTGTTCAGGCCAGGAGGGAGCCCAAACCCTCCTGGCCACGGCGACCCCCTACCCCCACCCCGCACTACATTACGGGCAGGAGGGATCCCAGGCCCTCCTGCCCTCGACGCAAACCCCACTCCCCCCAACGACCGCCCCCCCCAAGAACCTCCGACCGCCCCCCAAGCCGACCCGCGACCCCTCTGGCTGAACCCCACGACACCTCCACCCCCCTTCCCTGTACTTTTGTGTAGTTGGCCGGACAGACGGGAGCCAAATCCGCCTGTCCGGCAGGTAGCCAATGACGGAATGAGGCCGGATTGGCCCATCCGTCCCAAAGCTCCGCCTACTGGTGGAGCCTAAGGCGTCTGGGCCAATCAGAATAAGCCCGGGAGCCTTAGGTCCCTCCTGGAGGCGGGGCCTTTGGCACATGGTCAAGTTGGGCCCATGTGCCTCAGGCCCCGCCCCCAGGAGGGACCTAAGGCTCCCGGGCCTATTCTGATTGGCCCAGGCGCCTTAGGCCCCACCAGTAGGCGGAGCTTTGGGACGGATGGGCCAATCCGGCCTCATTCCGTCGTTGGCTGCCTGCCAGACAGGCATGTTTGGCTCCCGTCTGTCCGGCCAACTACACAAAGGTACGGGGAAGGGGGGTAGGGGTGTCGTGGGGGTTGGCCAGAGGGGTCGGGGGTCGTTGGGGGGAGGAGGTAGGGGGTAGGGGGTCGCCGTGGCCAGGAGGGTTTGGGCTCCCTCCTGGCCCGAACAACTAGCGGGGGGGGGGGGGGGGTCGCCAGGGCCAGGAGGACTTGGGCTCCCTCCTGGCTCGAACAACTAGCGGGGGCGGGGGTCACCAGAGCCAGGAGGGCTTGGCCTCCCTCCTGGCCCGATATTGTCGGGGAGTTGGGGAGTCGGGGGGGCAAGAGGGCTTGAGCTCCCTCTTACCCCGATCGTGTCGGGGGTGCCGCGGTTGGCTGGGGCAAGAGGGCTTGAGCTCCCTCTTGCCCTGATCGTGTCGGGGAGTCGGCGGGGCAAGAGGGCTTGATGTCAGAGAAAGGGCGGGACCACCGGAAGAGGAAGCAGCGCAGGTGCAGGGCTCACAGTAGGGCCAGGACCGCCAAGAGGAAGCAGTAGGACACCGGTAGGAGCTTCTACATGATGGGGGGGGGGGTCGGGAGGCTGTGGGGGTGCGAGCGGTCCTTCAGGGTGGTGGTGCGGGTGCGTGCGAGCGGTCCTTCGGGGTGGGGGTGCGAGCGGTCCTGCGGGGGTGAATCGGACGTCGGGGGGGGCATCAGGCTTTCAGGGTGGGGACAGGACTTCAAGGGAGAGAGGAGAGTCGGGGCGGGCGAAAGGAGAGTCGGGGTGGCCAGAGGAGAGTCGGGGCGGGCGAAAGGAGAGCCGGGTGGCGACGGGAGAGTTGGGCAGCATGCGCAGTATACGGGTGTGCGCGGTATACAAAAATTTTTTTACATATATTTCGGTTTCCCGCACGCTATACCCGTGAGCGCGTTTTACACGGGTGCGTGTTATCTACGTGAAAATACGGTACAGTAAAACCTTGGATTGCAAGTAACTTGGTTTGCAAGTGTTTTGCAAGACAAGCAGAACATTTTATTAAATTTTAACTTGATATACAAGCAATGTCTTGCAATACAAGCACATACAATATACACACATCACAACTGGACCGATGGTTCTTCTCTCTCTGATGCTGTGGGAGTGTGTATATGCTTTATTGCAGGAGATCAATGCTAAAGAGCAAGTTCTGCTGTACAAATGGAATAGTGTAACCTTATATGAGTTATTGTGTTCAAAATGTCAACATCTTCTTAGAAAAAAGGCTTCCGGGGAAATCTATATCCAAGATGCTTCTCATTACTTTTCTAGTAATAGAGCTGGTAGACTACTAGCATTATACTTAAAATGTAGGTCAGTCAGTAGTAGCCTTCACGGCTTACCGGGAGTTAGGCCAGAGCCCAGCATTCCTCCTCATGAGAGTCGCCCAGCTCCCAAAGGAGCTTCTTGCTTTCTGAGCTCTGTTTTTTCAGCACCACTATCCACTCAGAGTGAGTGGACAGCTTCCAGCAGCTCTATGCAGATTAGCTCTCCCCTTAGTCTCAATGAGCTCAACTGCTTGTCTCTCTCCGCAGGCCAGTGACAGGTGCTCCACCCTGTCACAGGGTTATAGATGAGAAGCAGATGAATGCAAGAATTGGAATTAATTTGGAGTAAAATGGATTCAGAATAAGAAAATATGTTGGATTTCTGTTTAAGCATGGGTAAATGTCTGAAAAGGGATGATATACTTAGGTTGGAAAAGAGGAATAAAATTCTGGGATTGAGCAAGTGCCTTGAATGAAAGGGATGGGATTAGGCTTGAGGTGGGATTAGGCTTGAATTTAGGAAAGAGTATTTGCTGAGCTTTTGAGGAATTTGTATTAGTGTCTTATTTAATGAAAATAAGGTAACTAAATATGTTATGTTAATCAGGTTTTCTATTCTGCCTTTACCTATTCAATTCAAGGTCATATTACATTACAAGAGGTGGATTAGGTTCTTACCTCAATGTCCTGTCTGTCTGTCCAAATTAGATTGTAAGCTCTTCTGAGCAGGGACCTTCTATTGCTTGTTAAATGTATAGTGCTGTGTATACCTTTCAGCGCTATAGAAATGATAAATAGTAGGAATAGTAGGAACTTGAAGCACACTATTAAAGACAACCAGGAAAAGGTGTTTACAAAGCAAGATGCTATCCTCTCTAGATTCGATGATTATTATATTCAACTTTACCAAAAGATCAGTGTAAACTCTGTTCAGGATAATGATCATTTTCTGTTTTCAATACAAGCCTCTACTCTCACAGCAAACGGTGTGCTGACTCTGAAAGATTCTGTAGCGTTAAGATATTTCAGTAGCAGTAAACTCAAAGCAAATGAAACCCCAGTCTTATTGCTGAATTTTTCAAGATCTTTCAGGCAGAATTAACTTTCTTTGTATCAGTCCTCTTTCTAAGGGTGAGATGCAAAGAACCATAACTAAAGCCCTCACTGCTGTCTTGCCAAAACCTGGAAGGAATGCTCAGGAGGTCACTAACTACAGATGCAAAAATACTGTATATGAAAGAGTATCAGCAAATAACTTAATACAGCCATTCCCTATCCAGTCCTTGGGGTATACCTTGTCCCATCGGGTTTTCAGGATATCCACAATGAATATGTATGAGATAGATTTTGTTGCAATTCATTGTGATGGGACTTATGTGTGTCCTGAGGCCTGGGTTGGGAATGGCTAGCTTAATGGATCTACTGTCAGGTTTAGATCTTCAGGATCAGACAGGATTTCTTAATAATACCATAGGTACTCAGTTAATAATAGGAGACCTTAAACCTATCTTATACAACTCGCTAAAGAACTGAACTACTCTGTCATTTTGGCGTCTTTAGGCATCAAAAAGGCATTTGATCAAATTGAATGGCCATATATGTTTCATGTACTGTTCAGGTTTGAGATCAGTGATGTTTTTAAATATGGTACAGCTTCTATACACCTCTCCTACTACCAAAACATACATCTTACACAGAGGAATACAACAAGGGGGGTCCACTCTTTCCCCTGCTCTTCAACTTGGCACTGGCATCCTTCATTGTGCTATAAGACAATCACAGCTCATCCAAGATGTATCTTATATAGGCATGAATATAAGCTCTTTGCTTAAGCAGATTATGTATTACTATACTTATCCAAACCTGATCTTACAAGTCCTCTCTCTTAAAGCTTATTGATATTTTTGGTACATTTACTAGTTATAAAATTAACTGGAAAGCCACAATTGTTGCCCCTGAATGTGTATTTTATCACAGACTTGTTTCCTAAAGGCATGAAATATTTGGGAATTGCTTTATTGCCAAATTTATTGGTCACATGATTATGTAATGAATTCTTCAAAAAAATCTAAGGGTTATGTGAATAATGGCCCCCACTATATTTAAGATGGTGGGATTGCCTAGAAACAAACTAGTCTCTTGCTCTGCTGATTATGCAAAACTTCCTACTGTTCTGCCAGATTTTACAAGTTTCAAGTTTATTAGGATTTTATATACTGCCTATCAAGGTTATCTAAGCGGTTTTTACAATCAGGGCATTTTTCCCTCTCTGTCCCGGTGGGCTCACAATCTATCTAACGTACCTGGGGCTATGGAGGATTAAGTGACTTGCCCAGGGTCACAAGGAGCAGCGCGGGGTTTGAACCCACAACCCCAGGATGCTGAGGCTGTAGATCCAACCACTGCACCACACACTCCTCCTACAAGGAAATAAAGAAGCAAGGTCTTAATTGGCTTCTTTTGGTATAAAAAGATGTCCAGGATTGCCTTGTGTACATTACAAAAAGCTAAAGCTGGTGATAGGGTCAATTTTCTTCACTTCTTTAATTATCATAAATTTTTATATTGTGACAAGAACTCCACTGGTTACAGGACACAGATGATGAGTTGAAATCACCTTGTGGTGAGACCCTTATAAAACTGCTGTGCTTGCTTGGAACCTGCTTACCACATAGATTGAAAGTCAATCAGATTTTTGTGTCTACACTTCAAACACTGGGTCAGTTGGACATGACACTTCTCCCTGAGACATTAGACTTGATTACTGTTCCTTTCTAGGTAAATTCCCATAAGACATTGGAAATAATGGGCACAAAGGAGTATTTGGCCATCTGCTAATCAATTTATGACATTCCCAGATCTTAGTAGGAAATATAGCCTTCCATTGTCCCAGTGCTTTAATAAATGGTTCCAGTAAACACTCATGATCAGAGAATGGAAAAAGAATGTTGCCTTGCTTGCTTCAAGATCTGGTATCTTGACTCATTATGGAGGATCACCAGATTTTCGCTTCTATTCATAAGCTGCTTCATCATAATCCCATACATGTGGGCATGTCCTCTCTTCAAAAAAAATGGGCAGTCAAAATTGATGTACACCTGATCTCTGCCAAATGGGCGATTTTAGGTCCAAAATAAAGTTTGACGTTCTTCAACTTCTCTAACACAACAAATCTAAGGACCCCTGTATAACTGCAATGGTTGGAGAGCCTCATACTTTTAATAAGCGCTGGTCCTGCGCACTCTTCGTTGGTACCTTGGATAACATTTTATTCTTTTGTCTCATTCTAGAACTGCTTTGGCAGTTGATCTGGCAGAAAATTTGCTCACTATTATGTATTCTGTGTCTGATATTTTACTCTTTTATAATATTTGGCCTCCATGTACAATCTGAAGCAGAATGCTATGAGAAGCTCTATAATTTAATGATTGCAGTCACCATTTATGATATTTTGAAAAGCTGGAAGATGATATCTATAGTGAATGTGACTTTCTGGTGGAATTCAGTTAGTCTAAAACATATAAATGAAGCCATAGCAGCTGGTTGTTAAGATAGGATCTGTAAGACTTGGGCACTGCTCTGTAGATATTTGGGGATTTTAGCGTAAACTCTAATTTTCATTATAGTCTCCATGTTCTTTGTGTATCAATATACTTTTGATGCTTCACTATAATGGTGGATGAGATGGGGGATCTCTCACTGTCTAGCCAATTTTGTAACTGAATGAAATTTCAGTTTATTTAACTTGGTGTTTCTATTCCATTTAACCCCAAAGGGTTAATTATTTTGTACTTGGAAGTGCTTTGAATCAATTCATCTCAATACTTGGAAACCAATATTATTTACCTCTGACTCCATCAGTTTGTGTTGGGCTCTCAGCAACTGTAGTTTTATAGGTAAGGGCAAATCCAGCATTTACTGTAGATAATTATGGTATCATATTGCCTTTGCAAAGGGCGGTATATAATTACCTTAATAAACAAATATATTAAGCAAATTAACCAAGGGGCATCTGCATCAATACCAGGACTCCAATTCATTCAGTTCTCTCTCTCATATACATGTCCTTATATGTATGCATTCATACTAGTGGTCACCCATTACATTCAGAGAATATTGGTCCCTCCCAGACCAACACTCTCCCTCTTTTCTATTTCTCAGCTAAACATAACCCTCTCATCCCTTCTTCTTGACTGAGAATTCTAATCCTTCACTCTCAATTCAGTGCTAACACTCCACTCCCTTAACTCCTTCAAGCCTTTAGTCATCAGCCATGCTCTGTCTTCCAGGACATCTGGCTTTGGGCAAGGCACTACTTGACCCTCTACCTTCCACTTGCCAATTTGTGGGTATCCTCTGTGTGGAGTGGAGGCACGGCCTAGTGGTTAAAGCAGCTGCATTGCCCACTGCAGCTCCTTGTCACTCTGCCCCAGGTACAAAAAAATACATAAACCACTTTATTTAAAAATGCTATACCACACAAAAAAAGTGGTATATAAAGTCCCATCCCTTTTACCCTTTGCAGCCTATTTGTCCTGCATCTCCTCTCTAGTCCTATGGCTATTCTCCTGCTGGAATCCCTGACTTTGCAAAATTTAAACTATGTGCTCTTTACAGCACATAATATACCTTAGCAGCCAAAACCCTAACATACTTGACATACTCCTGAAAAACCACTTCAGGCACCTAAACATATTTTACATATCGTACTTATTTTTCACAAACAGGTAAAAATCTTGGTAACATTAAACTGATTTGATGGTTTCAAACTTGCCCTGTTTCCAGTCTGAGCTCCAACCACTAAACTGTTCTTCCAGGTAAATGCTGTGTAAGGATATACTGTATTCACTCTGCAGGGTTAATTAAGGAAACTGGATTAACATCCTGAATGTTAGTTTTGCACAACATAAAAAGAGCGTCCAACAAAGGGTGTTGAAACAGAGACTGGGTGGGGACATTGGCATCTGATTAAGCTATGGGTTTGGAACAATTTTCTCTAAGTAAAATGATCACTGTTATAAGACAAGTTTCTTATTGTGCCAGAAAGCTATGCCATGAATTCAGGGTCAGATGACTGCCTATATATTTTGGCTGTGGTTGTGCTCTGGCATGGAATGCCACTACACAGAATTCTATATCATTATAGAAAAGATACATATAGCTACTTCACTCACACTTATACAGATGTGCTGCCCTCCATGGACACTCTGATGCCAGCAGAGTCCAATCACTCTGTGTGCACTTAGGACGCCGGTCTCAGCAGCCACTTAAGAAATGGTTAAGAATCGTACACCGGCATCCCATACAGAATCATGTTTGTACTAATGGACAGACGCCAAACCACACCTAACCGCCCCAATTCTCTAACTGGCATTGATGTTAAAGAACTGCACCTTTGCCATCAGCTGATCACAGGGATGCACACTCCCTCCTGCTGCCACCCTCCCCATGGAAGTTCTAACCCCCCCTGAGACCCCCCCACAAACCTATGGGCCCCCCGGCACCCCTAAGGCCCCCTGACCCCTTTCCCCCCATATCTCTGTAGTAGAAAGCCGGCCGGAGGGATGCTTAAACCCTCTGGCTGGCAGGCTCACCACTCCAAAATGGCGGGCCTTCCCCTTCCTGGTGCATTCTGGGATGCACTTGGAAGGAGGCCTAAGACTCCGATTGTCCCAGGTGCTGTAGATTTTTTAAAATCTTTTTTGGACACTTACTAAACTGCAAACTGGTAAATCCGATCTTCTGTTCCACAATCTTTTGTTGGTTTTCTACGTCAAGTATCAGACATGTTGATGTATATTACTTTGCATTCTGACCCTTTCAGAATTTTTACAAGAACAAATTGAAGGTATTACCCTTGAAATCATTTGGGTTTTTTGACTGCAGCTGAATTAAAATTTTTGAATCCTAAACATCTTACTCTTCTTTAAATACCTAAGAACTCTTGATAATCCACAACAAGGACTTACTGTGTCAGCCCTGGATTTTCTTGATAAAGCTGAGCATTTGTGTTGATCAGTTCTAATGTCCTGGAGTCCTGTTAATTCGAGTTTATGATTAAGAACATAAGCATTGCCATACTGGGACAGACCGAAGGTCCATCAAGCCCAGCATCCTGTATCCAACAGTGGCTAACCCAGGTCCCAAGTACCTAGCTATATCCCAAGTAATAAAACAGATTTTATGTTGCTTATTCTAGGAATAAGCAGTGGATTTCCCCAAGTTATCTTAAAAATGGCCTATGGACTTCTCTTTTAGGAAATTATCCAGACCTTTTTAAAACCCTGCTATGCTAACTGATTTCACCACATTCTCCAGCAACAAATTCCAGAGTTTAAACACACATTGTGTGAAAAAATATTTTCTCCAGTCTGTTTTAAATCTACTATTTAGTAGCTTCATCGAATGCCTCCCAGTCCTAGTATTTTTGGAAAGAGTAATCAAGCGATTCACATCTACCCTTTCGACTCCACTCAGTATTTTATAGACCTCAGTCATTACTCCCCTGAGCCATGTCTTCTCCAAGCTGAAGAGCTTCATCCCTTTTATCATTTTTATTGCCCTTCTCTGTACTTTTTCTAATTCTGCTACATCTTTTCTGAGAGCCCCTTCTATACCTTGGTTGTCTAGCGGTTCAACCAATTCTCTTCCTTGCTTCTTGCTTTTAATATACCTAAACTAAACCTTAAGTTTGTATACCGCATCATCTCCATAAAGATAGAGCTCAACATGGTTTACAGGTAATTCCATAAACGAGGGAAGGACATAATAAGAAATTAGAGGTTATGAAGAGGATAGCTAGCTTTACATTTTAAATAGATAGCTTTACGTTTTGGAGAAAAGCCAGGTTTTCAGATACCTAAAAACATTTTTACTGTGTGCTTTTGCTTACAAAGCAATCTTCTTTTCAAGGTCTCTCTTTGCTTTAGCGCCTTGCATTTGATTTGCCATTCCTTGTGCTGTTTACAATTTTTTTCAGCCAGATCCTTCTTCCTCTTTCTGAAGGATTCTATTTTGGCTCAAATAGCTTCTTTCACCTCACTCATTAACCATATTGGTTGCTGTTTGGTCTTCCTTCATTCTTTTTTAATACATAAAATATATATATACTAAGACCTTTTATTTTTAAAAAAATTTTCTAATTTGGATTTCCTTATCCTTTAAAGATCTCTCCCTCACAATGTTGGTGGTCTAATATTGGAGAAATATATATTTTCTAATGGGTAAATTTATGGATTTAATTGTAAGCTTTCTTTCCATGTTACTTTAACAAGTGGATACTTGTGAATTGTATTTCAAAACTTGATAAATAAATAAATTAAAAAGAATATATCTAGTCTAGGCTTCCAGGATAGTATTTTTGAATAACATCCACATTTGATGTAAATTTTTTAACTTTGCAGCTGCTCCTCTAAGCTTCTATTTTACCATTCTTCTCATGTTATCATAGGCCCCGATTCACTAAAGTCAGCAATCATCGCTAAACCTGTTTCCGCAAACACCTAAAAACCTGGGTATTCTCAAAACTGTAACACTTCCCCCCTCTTAGGCCTCTCACCTTCCCCTAACTCTTTAATCTCTCCACTGTAGTTCCTCTCTCATCCTTCTTCCTGTAAACCGTGCCGAGCTCCGCATTCGTGGAGATGGTGCGGTATATAAACCCAAGGTTTAGTTTAGTTTAGACTGCTGCTAACCGACCTGATTCACAAAATGGCCCACCACGTCTTTTCCCCCTCAATCACCCATTTCCCGATCCGGCCATGCAAATTTGTAAAACCCCATGCAAAATAGCCAAGTGATTGATTCACTAATATTCATAGATAGTGATTCCTTATGACCCTCCCAGAACTTTAAGATCGGCCTCTCAACATTCCCTTAATGTCCCATCCTTAAAAATAATTGGTACTCGTCGTACGCTTATTTTCACAGTTACTGCCCCATTAATTTGGAACTCTCTCCCCATATACCTCAGAGCCGAACAAAACTTGGAGAAATTTAAAAGTAGCCTAAAATGCTTTCTCTTTAAAGATGCCTATAATTGATTTATTACTTATGTATTTAATTCTGCATTATTTAATTTGTCCCTTTTTCCCTACTGTACTTTCCTTTTATGTGCTGTTTTATAATAAATTGTAGTTCTTCCCTTTTCTCCCAATGTTCTCATGTCATAAGTAAGTTTGTTTTGTTGATCTATGTTTAATATTTATTGTTCGTCTCCTCTCTATTTTAAATTACAATGTACAATGTTTTATACCCTCGGAGAAGCATTTAATCAAAATCCAAATAAACTATGAAACTATGAATATGCTTGGCTATTTTGCATCAGGTTTTACGATTCTAAAATCCAACTGCTGTAGACCTGAAATGGCAGGAGGGATGCCCACGCCCTCCTGCCATCGCTGCTGCCGCTGAACTGATATGGCAGGAGGAATGACCACTCCCTCCTGCCATTGCACCCCCCCCCCCCCCCGTGGTCTGGTCGGGTGCCCCCGATCACACACATCCCCGGAACTTTAAGATGGGAGCAAGAGGGGTGCCCCGTCAAACCTCCAGCCTGCTCCCGCTGCAATGCAGGCCTTAGGCTCCTCCCCGGTGCATCATGTGATGCACAGGGAGGGGCCTAAGGCCCTGATTGGATCAGGGGCCTCGGGCTCCTCCCTTGAGGAAGTCCCTGATTAGCCAAAACAATGGCCAGCAGTAGGCCTCCCTTCCTGTTACCTCCCTCCCTACTCTCCTCAAGAGTTCCTGCTGCTTTTGCCAGTGCCGCTGCTGCTCCTCTTCCTCCGCCACCTGTCACCTTGCGGCAATTCCCCAATCCCACTCCCCTCAGAGTTCCTGTTCCTGCCACCAGTGCCGCTGCTCCTCTTCCTCCGACACCCATCGCCTCGCAGCAATTTTCCGGTCGCACTCCCCTCAGAGTTCCTGCTTCTGCCACCAGTGCCACTGCTTCTCCTCTGCCGCCACCCGTCAGCCCGCACCGCCTCTGTCACTGCCGCCCCTCTGCGCTCCGAAGGCCCCGGGCATTTCCTCCCAAGCTAATAGAACTCTAAGCGCGCTTGCACACTCCTACCTGCCATGGACCTACGGATCACTGATCACACAGATAGGAGTGCGCATACGCGATTAAAGTTCTATTAGCAGTGATGGGCTTCGGAGCCGTTACTACGTGGTAGCCACTAGTGCGGCTTTGTAGAAGAGAGGGTTAGGCTTTTTTAGGTTTTCCTAGCAGGGAGGGGTAGGCAAAAATGGAGTTGGAGCACAAAAGGTGTGTGTGAGGGGGAGGGTGAACTTAAATAATTCAGTCACGTATTGGTAGGAGGCTATAGAGAGCTTTGTACATAAGCAATCTAGTTTGAATATAGATCGGGCCTTGATCAGGAGCCAGTGCAGTTGCTTATAGTAAGGCGTGATATGGTCAGTTTTCCTTAAGCCACTGTGGGCTGAATTGTCCATCTCACTTTTTCCCCAATTTCAAGGCATTTACAGATCCTTAGGTCATGTCATTATTTACCTTCTTCTTTTGAGAAAACCCTAATTTCTATTTTCTACTGTTTAAAGTCATTCTAATCCCACACTGCCTCATATCCTCTATAATAAAACCCTTACCCGCGCATGCACTGTTGAAACAACGTGATCCCTGCCGCCGTGATTTCTGCTTCTGTGCTAAATTCGATTTGAGGCGCGTGGGGCGGCATGCAGCACATGGGGCAAAAGAAGGCAGAAGAAGGAGAGTGCGACTGTTTTGTTCAGCGGTTTCCGCATGAGCAATAGAGCATGCAGCAGTTTCCCCATCAGTAGGAGCCTGCGGTGGTTTAAACATTGCCTTTCTTCCATGACGCTGCGACCCCAAAACCACTGCAGATCACCATGAAAACCAGGTAAAAGGTAAAATGAAGTGTGAGAAGGGCTACTGATGGACAGGGGGAGCAGGGAAGGGGTGCTTCTGGACAGGGGGAAGGTAAAAGGAAGGGAGAAGGGCTGCTGCTGGACAGGGGGAAGGTAAAAGGAAGGAGAAGGGCTACTGCTGAACAGGGAGGAGGTAAAAGGAAGGGAGCAGGGAAGGGGTGGTGGTGGACAGCCGAGGAAAGAGAGAGACAGAAAGAAAGAAAGAAAGACAGACAACGACCAAGGAGAGAGAGAGAAAGAAAGAAAGACATGTATTCTAGCACACGTTAATGTAACGGGCTTAAAGACTAGTCCTATATATTTTTTAAATGCTTTAGGAGTCTTTCATGAGGAAATTTTTCAAATTGATTTCTGTAAATCCAGAGACCCAAAATCAAACAGCAAACCCTTTAGTCACATTTTAGTCATAACTTCAAAAAACTGTTGGTAAAGCATGTCCTCCCCTACTCAATTTTATACTGGTTTATGCCATCTAACCATGATTATCTATATTATTGGGTAATTTTGTTCTTTATAATAGTTTCTACCATTTTACCTAGCACTGATATCAAGTTCATGAACCTGTAGTTTCCCAGATCATTCTAGAACCCTTTTTAAAAATTGTTACATTTGCCACATTCCAATTCAGGTATTGCAGATGCTTTTAATGATAGTTTACAAATTACTACTAGGTTGGCAATTTTAATTTTCAGCATCTTGGTATGTATACATGTTGATCCAGGTGATTTGCTACTCGTTAATTTTCTCCATTACATCTTCCATGTGCACTGAGATTCATTTCAATTTCTCAAAATTATAACTTTTAAATATCATTTGTAGCACGAGTCTCTCTCTAAAGAATGAAGCAAAGTATTCAATTAGGGCCTTTTCTATAAATGGCGCCTAGCTGTGTGTTACGGCTAGGTGCCGTTCTGCGCAGCAGTCAATCAACCGCTAAGTATCATTTATAGAATTGGTAAGCACTGGTAGGCATCATAATATTAAGAGCTGCATATCAGGCCAGGGTCTAATTTACTGGTGGTGCCTGATACCTACTGACGCCTGAGTCATACCATGCCTATTCTCCACCCCTAACCATGTCTATTTTTCAGGTAGGTTAGGGTAAGCATCGGTAGGAAACAAACTTATGATAACCAACCAACATGGTTTCTGCAAAGGGAGATCGTGCCTAACGAACTTATTGCACTTCTTCGAAGGAATCAACAAACGGATGGACAGAGGAGACCCCATAGACATCATATATCTAGATTTCCAAAAAGCCTTTGACAAGGTACCCCATGAACGCCTACTTCGGAATCTGAAGAACCATGGGGTGGAAGGAGACGTACATAGATGGATCAGAAACTGGTTGTCGGGCAAGAAACAGAGGGTAGGAGTAAAGGTCCACTACTCGGACTGGAGGAGGGTCACGAGTGGTGTCCTGCAGGGCTCGGTGCTCGGGCCACTGCTATTTAATATATTCATAAATGATCTAGAAACAGGGACAAAGTGTGAGATAATAAAATTTGCGGACGACACCAAACTATTTAGTGGAGCTCGGACCAAAGAGGACTGCGAAGAATTGCAAAGGGACTTGAACAAACTAGGGGAATGGGTGACGAGATGGCAGATGAAGTTCAATGTTGAGAAATGTAAAGTATTACATGTGGGAAGCAGAAACTCGAGGTACAACTATACGATGGGAGGGATGTTATTGAATGAGAGTACCCAAGAAAGGGACTTGGGGGTAATGGTGGACATGACAATGAAGCCGACGGCACAATGCGCAGCGGCTGCTAAGAGAGCGAATAGAATGCTAGATATAATCAAGAAGGGTATTACAACCAGAACAAAAGAAGTTGTCCTGCCGTTGTATCGGGCGATGGTGCGTCCGCATCTGGAGTACTGCATCCAATATTGGTCACCGTACCTTAAGAAGGATATGGAGTTACTCGAGAGGGTTCAGAGGAGAGCGACACATCTGATAAAAGGTATGGAAAACCTTTCATACGCTGAGAGATTGGAGAAACTGGGACTCTTTTCCCTGGAGAAGAGGAGATTTAGAGGGGATATTATAGAGACTTTACAAGATCATGAAGGGCATAGAGAGAGTAGAGAGGGACAGATTCTTCAAACTTTCGAAAAATAAAAGAACAAGAGGGCATTCGGAAAAGTTGAAAGGGGACAGATTCAAAACGAATGCTAGGAAGTTCTTCTTTACCCAACGTGCACTTCCAGAGGGCGTAATAGGGCAGAGTACGGTACTGGGGTTCAAGAAAGGATTGGACAATTTCCTGCTGGAAAAGGGGATAAAAGGGTATAGATAGAATGTTGATTTCCACACGGACCTTTAATTGATCATTTTTTGTCTTTTAATTGGCTTATAATGGTGTTTTCAATTATCATGCCATTTAAGCCAATTAAAAAAATTAACTTCCATGCAGAAATCAGCTAGGCACCAATCTGGGCACCACTTATAGAATCAGGGTCTTGTGGGCAGATTCTATAAATGGCATCCAGTCCGTAGGCAGTAAAGTTAAATATTTTGCTTTATTGCAAAAAACATTACCACATGTTATTTCGATATGATAACAGTATATCAATCAAGAAACCAAAATCACTAAGGGGCCCTCTTACTAAAGCTTAACATGTACTAACAGACATTAGTGTATACTAATTGCTACATAGTCCATAGATATAAAATAGGTTACACAGTATTTTACATGTGCTTATGCCCATTACTGCATGCTAGGCTTTAATAAAAGGGCTTCTTAGTCATTGAAAGCCTTTTCAGCTTCTTACAGCAAAAATATCTTTCCATTCTAAATTCTTTCAGAAGAATTTATTGGTCAGTCTCAAACATGTATTTCTCCACCTCTAAAGACAAATATATGCTGACAGAAATATTTATTGACTTTGTCTAGATCTGCACACTGCATGCAAGGAACATAAAAGACAGACAGCTATCTCTGAAAATGTAAACTTACACAAACAGAATTCTTAAGAAATGCTTTTTTTTAGGGTTTATTAAAAGAAAGTTTGAAGTCCATGATAATCATTAACCTATGTTATACTGCTAAGTTGTGCTAGTCTATGGTGAACTGTAGAAGACTGACTTGCATGATGTACAGCTTATCAGGGTAGCACAGGGTTACAGTGACATTTCTAACTTGAACCAAAATATTTAGTACTAAGTCTACATACTCATTACTGCCTTTCAGCGTTCAGTTCTGGTCTCCTTATCTCGAAAAAGATATAGTGGCACAAGAAAAAGTTCAAAGAAGAGCGACCAAGATGATAAAGGGGATGGAACTCCTCTCGTATGAAGAAAGACTAAAGAGGTTAGGGATCTTCAGCTTGGAAAAGAGACGACTGAAGGGAGATAGATCAAAGTGTACAAAATCCTGAGTGGTGTAGAACAGGATCGATTTTTCTCTGCATCAAGATTTACAAAAACTAGAGGCAGTCAAAGTTAAAGAGTAATACTTTTAAAACCAATAGGAGGAAATATTTTTTCACTCAGAGAATAGTTAAGCTCTAGAATGCATTGCCAGAGGATGTAGTAAGAGCAGTTAATGTAGCTGGTTTTAAAAAAGGTTTGGACAAGTTCCTGGAGGAAAAGTCAATAAACTGCTGTTGAGACAGACATGGGCGAAGCTACTGCTTGCCCTGGATCGGTGGCATGGAATGCTGCTACTATTTAGGGTTTTGCCAGGTACTTGTGACTTGGATTGGCCTCTGTGAAGACGAGTTACTGGTCTAGATGGACCATTGATCTTACCATGTTCTTACCAAAGTAATTAATGTGAGGGAAGAAAGATGGGAACAATGCACAAGTAATCATTTAGGTTGCAGAAAAAGCAATGGTCTTCAGTTCCTCCAAATCAGCCAGGTTCCCCAGTGCCATAAGATACCCATTAGCAAGAGACACCAAACAGGGTTGTGAGGAATGAGAACAGGTCCTGAGCTTGCTTTCCATGAAGGGATGTGGGGAAAGTGTAACCTGTTAAGCACACATTATAATGCTTCAACCTACACAGGTTCATCTGGATCTGCAGCTGTCTCCCTATGCTCATGTAGCAGATGTTCTCTGAGGATAGCAGGCATATATGGCTTTGGCGGTATACAAGAATAAATTATTATTATTATATTCTCACATGTGGGTGACATCATCCACAGAACTCTGTACGGACACTACAAAGTGCAATGTCATTTTAAATTTTTAGGCTGTGCCCATACTGAGCACATGCCAGTGCCTTCCCACCCAACATCAGCTTGTGGGACCAGCAATTCAGTAAAAAAAAAAAATAAATAAAAAAGCTACTCCTTGAGGATAGAGGCCATCTAGATGAGCATCCCATTCTAACATCGAAGAATCTATGGTTAGAAGTTTTTGATGGTGAGGAGTGGGTGGGGGAGGGGGGAGAAGCTGGAATGGAAGAACTTGAGTGAGACTGTGAGGATTCATCCACCACTGGAGAGAGTGACGGAGGTCAAGGTGACTTGGAATGGAACAGACATATATCTTGTGGCTTGAGAGTACTGGGTCAACAGGGTCCATTGTAGGGCATTCAAGTGAAGATTTGCCAAAGGAGTAAACATAGAAGCATGATGGCAGATAAAGGCCAAATGGCCCATCCAGTCTGCCCATCCACAGTAACCATTATTTTTTACTCTCTCTAGAGATCCCCACATGCTTATCCCAGGCTTTCTTGAAATCAGACACAGTCTCTGTCTTCACCACTCTACCGGGAGACTGTTCCACACATCTACCACCCTTTCTGTAAAAAAGTATTTCCTTAGCTTACTCCTTAGCCTAGCACCTCTTAACTTCATCCTATGCCCTCTCATTCCAGAGCTTTCTTTCAAATGAAGGAGACTTGACTCATGTGCATTTATAGAATTACACCTGTGAAGATAAATGCTTGATCAATCAGTTGTCTAAGTAGGAAAATACATGAAACCTTCATGTGCAAAGAGCTGACGCCACTACCATGATGCATTTCATGAAAACTCGAGGGGCAGACACCAGTCTGAAAGGCAAGACTTTGTATTGGAAGTGTTGAGAACCAATGCAAAAGCAAAGATACTTTCTGTGAGGAGGTAGGATGGATATATGAGTGTATGCTTCTTTGAGATCTAGAAAACAAAGTCAATCGCCTTTTACCAGTAAAAGTAGAAGGGTTCCCAGAGAGACCATGTGAAACTTCTCATTTGACAAGTATTTATTTAAGCCCCGGAGGTCTAGAATAGGCTGAAAGTCTCCTGTATTTTTTGTTATTAGGAAATACATTGAGTAGAACCTCCAGCCTCTCTCCAAAAGAGAACAGGTTCTATTGCATTTAACTGGAGAAGAGCCACGAGTTCTTAGTGAAGGATTACTTCTGCAGGGAACTGAAAAGAGATTATTTTGGTGGGTGATTTGGAGGTTTTCTGATCAGGCATAAGGTGTAGTAGCCCTGAGTGATGACTCGAAGCACCCACTGATCTCTTGAGTCCAACATTGATGGAAGTAGAGTAATCTGCATCTGATGGGTGGAAGAAGCAGCAGGGAAATGTTGGCAATGCTCTCTAGAAAGGAGTCAAAAGGATGATTGCTGTTTGGACTGAGATTGAGGTTGTGATTTATCTGTCCTTTGTTGCCTTGCACAGGATCATTGAGCAGAAGGCCTAGAAGATGGCTGATTGTAACACCATTTGGTGTTATCCTATATAATAAAACCCTAGCCGCGCATGCACACTCCTATCTGTGTGTTCCGTTTTCCCTGATCTGTGAGGTGTATGTCTGTGGCGGCAGGAGTGTGCATGCGCGAGTCCCCAGCCTTCCAGCACCTAACTACACTCGCAGCAGGACTGGCCGCCAGTGCTGGACTTCTTGCTCTCTCACGGCATAAAAACAGTAAGTTTTTTGCGGTCTCCCATCCCTTCCCTTCCCGCAGTCCAGACTCCAAACCTGTCTGCAGCACTCTACACACGCTGCTTCGGGGCCTTCTAATGCCCAGATTTGCTCTGCCGTGTCTCTGATGATGTCATCAGGGAAGTGCCAGATTAAATCAGGACAGTAGAAGGCCACGAAGCAGCGTGTGTAGAGTGCTGCAGACGCTGCTAGAGTCGGCAGCTTTGTCGGGACCGCGGGAAGGGAAGGAGGGGGGGGACAAGGGACTAAGGGAGCTGGCCAGACTTCTAGCACCCGTTAATGTAACGGGCTAAAATACTAGTAGTAATATGAATGCCTGGAAGAGGCAGAATATTTTCTAGATCAGTGTTCTTCAACCTTTTTACACCTATGGACTGGCGGAAATAAAAGAATTATTTTGTGCACCAGCAAACTACTAAGACTGAAATTTTAAAAACCCATTTCCGCCCTATCTCCACGAGCTCGATCCCCGCAAACCATTAATCCCATCTGCACAAGCCTCAGTTATGATTTTATATTGAATGTATTTTATTAAAGTATAAAAAGAAACAATATTCTGTACAATTGTCATTTTATAAATACAAACAACACAGACTGAGCAAGGATCAACAAAACCCTGTCTCCCCTCCCCTTCACATATATCCCCTCTACTATCAAGAAAACTGACTAAGCCAAATTATTACAGAATGCTACACAGAAATATCATGCTAACAGAATACAGCAGTCACACATAACAGGAATAGTGTTAGAGGAGTGCAACTAAAGCAACTGGCCCCTGGTCAGCTGGAAGCTAAAGAAGCACTACCTGGGCTTTGCAGTCCCCAGTTATGTCTAAACCCAGCTCTAGCAGGATATATATTTCAAATCTGATATATTCTAATCACAAAATAGAAATAAAACTATTTTTTTCTACCTTTTGTCTCTGGTTTCTGCTTTCATCTTCTTTTCACTCTCTTCCTTCCATCGTCTGCCCTGTCTCTTCAATCCAGCATCTGCCCCTTCCATCCACTGTCTGCCCTCTCCCCTTTCCATCTGGCCTGCACCCCCTCTCTCCTTTTTACATGATTCATTCCAGCTTCACTGCTCTCTTCATTTTTATCTCTCCTACACAAGATCTAGCATCTCTGCTGACCCCTTTCCCAGCATCAATCTCTCTACTTTCTCATTCCTGTCTCCCCTTTCCCTCATCTGATCTCTCCATTCCACCCTGACCCCTTTCTCCTCCCTCCCCTTTATTTTCCCTTGTCCAGCAGCTTCACAGCCTCCAACAGTGACTTTCTCCCTCCCAGCAGCTCTCAGTACTTGCCAGCGCAGCGATTCACTTTGGCAGCCTTGGGTCCTTTGATGGGTCGCACCGTCTCAGAGGAAAGAGGAAGTTGCATCATCAGAGGCAGGCCGCGACTCAGCAAAAGCCCCAAGGCTGCCAAAGTGAATCGATGTGCTGGCAAGTACCGAGAGCTGCTGGGAGGGGAGAAAGCTACTGTCGGAGGCTCCCCATGATCTCGCCGGCCCTCCACGGACCAGCAGCAAATTTTAGCGTGTCGATCTCACCGGCCCTGCGCAGACCAACAGGAATTTTCTGAAGAACGATACCGGTCCGTGGACCAACAGTTGAAGAACACTGTTCTAGAAGATGAAGAAGATTGAGAGGTTTGTGGTTTAGATAAAGTTGTCATAGTATCTGCGTGTTTTTTTAAATCTACAACCTCTTCAATTTTATCTCCAAATTGATTGTTTCTTTTAGAAGGGACATTGGAAAGGCATTCTTGAACTGAAATTTCCAGATCAGAAACTCTTAAGTCAAATGGCACATTGCATTTTCCACTGCAGATATCCAAGAAGAAACATCAAATCCATTGAAAATTCCTCTAGCCATATACTTTTCATAGTGAACAAGTTCTTAGATAATTGTTGAAACTGTTTTATTTTGTCTGGAGGGAGGAATTCCTCATGCTCTGACAGTTGTTTAAGTAAGGATTTAAAATAAATGGACATGTAAAATTTGTAGTCCATAATTCTATTGAGGAGCATCAATGATTGGAAAATGCATTTACCAAAATATTCCAATGTCCTGGCTTCTCTGCCTGCAAAAGCTTAAGATCGTGAGCAGCATGAACATTTAACGAACATTTTAAATAAAATGTCTTTTTGCACATTTTGAGAAAAACGTCCAAAAATCAGGTGGAGAATATGTCCATTTTTGAATTCTCAAGATGTCTATCTTTTTTTTTCACTGACAATACCCTAGCTAGATGTTTTGTCCAACTAGATATCTAATTAATGGAAACACTTTTAAAACAAAGAATGGTCAAGTTCATGGAATCCTGTGGAGGCAACATGGATTCACTAAAGGCACTAAAGACAAATCTGATCAATTTTTTTGACTGAGTGACCAGAGAATTGGGATAGAGGATGTGTGCTAGATGTGGTGTATTTTGATTTTAGCAAAGCTTTTGACAGTGTTCCACACAGACATCTAACAAGTAAACTGAGTGCCCTCGGGATAGATTCCAAAGTGACGGGCTGGGTCAAGAACTGGTTGAGTAGAAGGTGACAGAGGGTAGTGATCAATGGACATCGCTCTGAGGAAAGGGATATTACCAGTGGTGTGCCTCAAGGTTCTGTTTTTGGGCCTGTTCTTTTATACATTTTATTACAAACATTGGACTTTTTTCCCCTCACCCCATAATGTGTTTTCCTATTTATGTAAATTCTAATAGATAAAAATGATGTAACTTTTCCCTTCTTTCCTACCCAGTCATGTTATTTTTTGACTTTAAATGTATTGTATTGACTGTTTCTTAAAAATTTTGATTATGCTTTGTATTGTCTGTAATAAGTCTAATCTGTCAAAATTATATGTGAAACCACTAACTGTGGCTTTTAGATTGTACATTGCCTAGATATTATGATAGGCGATTCATAAAATGCTAATAAACTTGAAACTTGAAACTTAACATTTTTATAAACAATATTGCTGAAGGGTTGTCAGGTAAGATTTGCCTTTAAGTGGATGATACCAAAATTTGCAATCGAGTAGACACCCAGGATGGTGTGAATAACATGAAGAAAGACCTGGCAAAGCTTGAAGAATGGTCTGAAATTTGGCAGCTAAAATTTAATGCTAAGAATGCAAGGTCATGCATTTGGGCTGCAAAAACCCACGGGAACGGTACAATTTAGGGGGTGAAGAACTTTCATGCAGGACTTGGGTGTGATTATATGTGATGATCTTAAGGTGGCCAAACAGATTGAAAAGGTGACAGTGAAAGCTAGAAGGATGCTAGGTTGCATAGTGAGAGGTATGGCCAGTAGGAAAAAGGAGGTATTGATGCCCCTGTATAAGACTTTGGTGAGACCTCATTTAGAATATTGTATACAATTCTGAAGGCCGCACCTTCAAAAAGATATAAAAAGGATGAAGTCGGTCCAAAGGAAGGCTACTAAAATGGTATGTGGTCTTCATCATAAGGCGTATGGGGACAGACTTAAAGATCTCAATCTGTATACTTTGGAAGAAAGGCGGGAGAGGGGAGATATGATAGAGACGTTTAAATACCTACGTAATGTAAATGCGCATGAGTCGAGTCTCTTTAATTTGAAAGGAAACTGCAATGAGAGGGCATAGGATGAAGTTAAGAGGTGATAGGCTCCGGAGTAATCTAAGGAAATACTTTTTTACAGAAAGGGTGGTAGATGCATGGAACAGTTTCGCAGAAGAAGTGGTGGAGACACACACTGTGTCTGATTTCAAAAGGGCCTAGGATAGGCATGTGGCATCTCTCAGAGACAGAATGAGATAATGGTTACTGCGGATGGGCCATTTGGCCTTTATCTGCCATCATGTTTCTATAAAAGAGGCTATTAGAGTCACAAAAAGGATCCAAATGAAGAAAATAAGGAGAGACTATGTATCTATGTAGACATAAGCACTGACAAGTTAGATGCAAAGCACTGATAAAGAAAGCTAAGAAAGAATATGAAGAGAAACTTGCCAAAGGAGCAAAAACTTTCAACAATTTTTTAGGTACATCAGAAGCAGAAAACCTGTGAGGAAATCCATGGGACTGTTGGATGATCAAGGAGCAAAAGGAGCACTCAGGGAGGATAAGGCCATAGTGGAGAGACTGAATGATTTCTTTGCTTCGGTCTTTAAGGAAGAAAATGTAAAAGATCTACCTGAACCAGAAATGGTTTTCAAGGATGAAAGAAATCTCAGTGTATCTGGAAGATGCACTAAGTCAAATCAACAAGTTAAAAAGTGATAAATCACCTGGACTGGATGTTATACATCCTAGGGTAATAAAAGAACTCAAACATGAAATTGCTGACCTGCTGTTAGTGATCTGTAACCTGTCATTAAAATCGCATGTAATACCTGAAGATTTGAGGCTGGCCAACGTTACGCCGATTTTTAAAAAGGGTTCCAGGGGAGATCCGGGAAATTACAGACTACAAAGCCTGTGTTTTTTCATATGCTGTTCTTCAGTTAATGGATGTTTTCCTCTAATTAGCAAATAGCATTGCTGTTAGTCCACAAAAATAGGTTTTGCAGCAATATATCTATTTGAATGTGCCCTATTTATGTGGTGCCTTATTAAATATATTTTGAGCTTAATAAAGCAAAAATAAAAACCCAGAGAGCTATTTAGCAGATCGCATTGAGGATGTCCAAACTGTGCCTAAGTTCCATCCAGAGAACTCAGGTCTATCTAAAGCCCAAACTATGCTGAAAAGTAGACCTGGTTTTCATTCGCCTACAATGTAGGCATAAGATGGATGCCCTAGGTCACTCAGCATTATGCAAATTAATCGAAGGACACCTCGCCCATTCCATGCCCATTCCGTTAGGTGTGAGTTTTCCCAATGGGCATCCATGAAATTGTGGAGGCACCTACAAAGTGACGGTCTACATCCTGTGGATGTCCATGAGCCAATTATCACTCGTTAAGATCCTTAAATGACTCATAACCACTTAGTTTGGATGCCTAAATCTGCTCAGCGTTAGGCACCCTTTAGGTGCCCTTTATAGAATCAGGGCCTAAATGTCCCTTCTTTTACCACATTGAGACAACTAAGATTAATCAGACCATATTTTCACCAGCACCACTTCGCCCTAATTGTACAACTGATGATACTAGCACAACTAGACTACTGCAACCCCATCTACATAGGATTCAACACCACTTTAATCCCCAAAATGCAACTCATCCAAAACACAGCTGTCAGATTAATCTTCAACCTGAGAAAATACGACTTGATTACAGCCTTCACCAGGCAACTGCACTGCCTACCCATCCCATCACGAATAACCTTCAAAACTTCATGCATCATTCACCGTATACTTTACTGAAACTCCGCGGCTCCTCTCATCCAACTCTTCTCTAAAGTATGGTCTAGCTCCCGCAGAACCCTCAGCAGAATATTTCTAAATCTCCCCTCCACAAAAAACCTTCAATACAAACATGTTTTCCACTCCATGCTCACCTTTCTTGGTGCAAAAACTTGGAATGACCTTACTGAAGCGATCAGAACAGAACCTAACCACACCATATTCTAGAAGAAATTGAAAACTCAGCTTTTTGACACTTAATCACCTGTATCCTTCCCTTCCCCCTCTCTCTCACCCCTCCTCTTCTCCTTCCCTCCCCCCTCCATCCTCATCCCTCTTTATAAGTCACCTTGAGCCTACCTAGGTATAAGCGACACAGAAATAGAAGATTAGATTAATTGTGCCAGAGTGGAATCCTTCAAACTTATTTTAAGTTTCACTTTCCAAGTCTAAGAGGAACAATGTTTAGGAAAGTATTTGAACAGTCTCTTCCATATGAAATAGCAAAAATTTGGAATGCTCTTTCAGTTGAAATATGGTTAGTCAGTGATTTCAGAGATCTTTAAAAAAAATGTATTTCAAACATTTTTTACTTCATGAGCTTTTGAATAATGTATTATTTTTTTTAATATCAAAGGGGGTGCTATAATATTTTTATATACCGCAATTCCTAGTTAACTACCTAGCTATCCTTACACTGTAATGTATAATGAGTTGTATTTAGTGGAACATGAATAATAGCATGGTACAGTCAAATCTCGGTTTACGAGTAACGCGGTTTGCAAGTGTTTTGCAAGACGAGCAAACTGTAACTCGCAAACCGAGCTTTGACTCGATTTCCGAGCTCCCAACCGACCCGACCGCGGGAACCGGCAGTATTGCTCCCCCCGAGGCCACCGGCGCAGCTCCCTCCCTTCACAATCATCTCCTCCCCATCCACTGACCAGCCCTGTCCTTACCCATGTGCCGCCGGAGTTAGAAAGGGCCTGCCGCCAGTCTGCTGCTGAGCCTTGAGCATCTGCGCATGCTCAAGGCCTTCTGGATCTCACCCTCACCGAGATTCTCATGAGACTCAAGATCTCATGACAATCTTGGAGAGGGTGAGATCCAGAAGGTCTGAGCTTGCGCAGATGCTCAAGGCTCATTAGCAGACCGGCGGCAGGCACCTTCTATCACTGGCGGTGCAGGGGTAAGGACAGGGCCAGTTGGGGAGGGGGGAGGAGGCGATAGCAGCGCCAGTGGCCTCGGGTGGAGCATGGGAGTCGGGGTGCATCCGGCAGGAGTGAGCCAGCACCTGAGAGTCCCGGCAGAGGGGGTAGTGGCATCCAGGGGGGGCAGCGTCCGGGAACAGCAGGGTCAACGGTGCCTAGTCGGGCTCGGCGGCAGTTTGCTTACTGCCAGCATCACCCGCATAACCCACAGTGAGAGGCAGCGAACAGCAGCAGAGGAGAACTGGAGGAGCTGCGTGAATAGGTCTGTGGCAGAGGCAGCGGTGGAGGCGTTGCTAATGGTAATTAAGTTTTTGGGGATGTGGAAGAATTGTTCTAGTTTACACTAACTCTTATGGGAAAAGTTGCTTTGATATATGAGTGTTTTGGTTTCCGAGCATGCTTCTGGAACGAATTATGCTCGTAAACCAAGGTACCACTGTATTGCATTTCAGCAGGCAATTTTCGCATAATAATCTCTGGATTCATCAAAATTATTAATCTAGTAAATTTATCAAATCACTCTACAACAGGTGAATGGTAGCCTTAAAGTAGTAGAGACAAGAACCACTAGGCATCCTGGGTGGGTTATTTGATTTTCATTTGCCATGTTACAATGTACTATATACACTCAATTTTAAATAGAACATTGAAATGGAAATTGGGATATCCAGACAGTAAGGTGTACTATTCTCCCTGAGTTTTACAAAGGCTCTGCCAAACACAGAGCCATTTGTAAAATAAGTTTAAGGAAGTGCAGGACTGTGTCCATCATGTCTAGCAGGAACATCAGTTTACAAATCTGCACATGACACCCATAGTGAGTGGGAACAATATTGTAAAACTGCTGTCCCTGATGGCATTGATCCCTGACATCAGTCCCTCCACTACACAACTGATCTCATGACCCCCCTCCCCAATGGTGTCTCCCTTACATCAAGTGTGCCCCCCTCCTTGTGGAACCCTTTAAATGGCATGCAAGAAATCTTTTCACACAGGAAAACATTTTTTCCCATTTTAGAAGATGGCTGGCTTGCTGAGTGCAAAGTTTTCCTTATCCAAAGCCTTGTTCTTAATGGTCACATTCCCCAAGTTTTTGTTCTGCGCTTGTTGTTTTTTTTAGATTTAACTTCACAGCCTTAGCTCTCTCGCATTTCCTCAGTGTTCATACCACTGCTCCACAAATGATACATAAATCTTTTTAACTTTCTTCCTTTTGCTTGACTTCCTGCTTTTCTTCCACATCCTTCTGGATGTGCTTTCATTGCCTTTTCCGAGTTCATCTAAATGGAAGTGATTTTTCCCTCAGTGTTTCCATACTCTCTAACCCTGCTTCACGAGTTTGTTTGTTAATTCCATTTCCCTTTGTTTTTTGAATCCGAACCTCTTGTACTGGTCTCACTAACACACAACTATACCAAAAGGTGATTACATTTGATTGCAAAAAATGTATAAAAAGATAATATATCTTAGAATCAGGATATATTTTTAGATGAGAAAAATACAAAAGTTTAGCTGTTTTCAGTTAGGAATAAAATAAAGGAAGAGTCAAGAAGACAAGATTGTTTTTTTCAGCTAGTCTCTAACTAATCAATATTAAAGAGGCAGTACATCTACTCGATGAGATTGTATGTCATACCTTGATCTTCAATTACACCATTTACTGAATTAGAACAACTAATCCTGTCAATATTTGCAGTCCCATGGTGCTTTTTATCTAGTGACAATGACATCAAAGAATATTTGAGGATCTAATTTTTCCATCTAGCAATTATACCTCACTTTGTGTATCAAGGAATATAAGTTTTAGATTGATTGGAAAGCAAGGATAATGCAGCATCTACAGACAATGCAGATGTACTGAACAAATGCTGTGTAAGAACCATAGTAGTCCTGGACTTTTTATTAGGATTCACAAGGAATATTAGAATTCAAAGTACTACTATGTGGTTAGTGGAACACAAATGTAATTCTCGTTGCTAATGTTCCTATTGAGTATACTTCATAAATTACAACTCTTCTCCCTATGACCCTTATAGATTAATAGAGTTTAAAAAAGAGGATATATGCCAATTTATAAGTGCTGCACACCCAAGCCACTGTTTACCAGGATCGCTGATATACATGCATCTGCTTGAGGTTGTCTCCAACAAAGAGAAGAGCTTTAACATCTAGGTTAACTTAGTGCTGGACATTTAAATACTAAGCTACAAAATGAGACCTGCTCTATGTTCTCCAGAAACTTGTAGGGAATGGGGCTGACTAAACCATAAATGAATATTTCTGAAGTGAAAGATTTTATACGAGTTCACCAGGGTTCAATACCGCCAAAAAGCACTGGCGTGCCTAGAAGACATCACCCACTCACATCATTTTAAAACACTCTATGAGCTAATCTAAAAATCTATCATTCATAAATTCTTTTTTTAACTGCTTTTTTTCTATTCTTTTTAAACTATATTTAATTGCGAATGCTATCAGTCACCCAATAATCTAAATAATCTAAAATGAGAATTTAAAGTACAAAATTCAATAGCGCTTCTAGATGGTGTTTCATCTAAAGCTCCTGAATTGTTAGACCTTATCAATTTTAAACCCTCAATAGGATGGCTAAAAAACAGGAACTTATTGATGTAACACTCTGTATTTAACACTTCAGAAATATTCGTTTAAATGGTTTAGTCAGCTCCATTTCCTACAAGTTTCTGGAGAACATAGAGCAGGTCTCATTTTGTAGCTTTATATTACTTTGACTCCTCTTATTCGGAGTACGGCTTTCATTAGCAGCATTTAAATACTAAAACAGCTTCTACATCTATGATGAAGGACTGTTTATTTTACATGAGAATAATTTTAGAGAATGATCAAATATGTGATTAAAATATATCATATGATGATAAAGAAGTTCACATTGGGGACTTTTAAAAAAGTAGCTATGTTCGTTAAATAATCAGAAATTATGATATAGGATAATATGCTTTCCCTTAGGTTTGCACTGTAGGTCAGGCACACATTAATATTACACATGGTTCAACATTGATATTTTGCGTCTTTGGTATTTCTGCAGGATGGAGATATGGAATTCTGACTATATTTTCAGAGTTCACAAATATTACTACCATTACTAATAATTTCTATATGCTCTTTCATATGATAAAATATGCATTTTCTTTTACTTGGGTGAATTACAGAAAGTGTGGTAGATGTATGGAACAGTTTCCCGGAAGAAATGGTGGAGACAGAGCCTATGTTTGAATTCAAGAAGACATGGGATAGGCACGTGGGATCTCTTAGAGAGAGGAAGAGATAATGGTTACTGCGGATGGGCAGACTGGATGGGCCATTTGGCCTTTATCTGCCATCACGTTTCTATAAGTTATTTCTTGCCATACACCCGAGAGTTTTAACTCTTGGTGTTACATCTTTTCTAAATTTGCCATATTACTTCTTAGTCAAGTTGAATAATGAATGGTACATATTCTCCTAATTTCCTAGATTTAAATCTTTTATTGATACTAAGAAACCTGGCAATTGTATCTGAAGGTGCTAATCGGTGGGTCAACAGACACAGGAATACAGTTTAAACAAAAAAAATACAAGAAAAATAATTATAACAAGCAAAGAGCACATACTACGTCTAAATATCTAAGATGTAATTTCTCTTGGAATTCAACAATTGTGGATTTGGTTTTTGGAAAAGTTCTCATTTATGACCTTTTTCTGTTTTTCAATTTGTGTTACAAGGTTTGTATTTATATACATTCATTATAAAGCAAATATAAAAGACTTTTAAAATTACAAAGGAGAATGGGGGGAATGAAAGATAAGAAACTTAAGGAGGTAATGAAGAGAAACTTAAGGGGGCAAGGGGTTTATTTATAATTTTCATTTCTTACAATTATAAGTTGCCTATCCAAGGCAGAAGAGAGAAGAAAGAGATGGAAAAGCTGGGGAATGATGGAGCAGAATAAAAGAGAACAGAAGGAAAATTTTCCCTCTTACTAGACAGATCTGATAACCACCATTTCATCTAGTTTCCCAAATCGTTCTGTTTATGAACAGCAGTCATTTATACTACCATGTACAAGGGCACATTTTGAAGCAACGAGAAATTTTGCTTTCTTTTTTCAAGCTCCTCTCCTATGGAATACCCTTCTACCGCAACTTCCATGACATTCAAAGAATAATTCACTTTTCTTATCGTGACCAAATGATCGGAAGATTTTGTTTTTAAATATGCTGTCTGGTTTGAGTCTAATTAATTTCTCCGTTTATATGATTGTTTTCGATTGTTTGTTTCCTTTTATTTTGTTGGAGTTCCTTTCAAATTCGCACCTCTGTTTTACAAAGCCACTTTAGGCTTTTTTATCGCTGGAGCTAATACCGCCGGGAGTGTGGGGGGTGTTATTTTAATATTATGTAAATCGCCTTGACCTGCTTTAGAAGAATAAGGTGGTATAGCAGGCACAAATAAACATAAACATGTACAGGAGGGGAGGGATAAGGAGTAAAGCAATGATGATACACTATTAGAACCCACCAGGGATCAGGCGATCCTGGACCTGCTACTCACCAACGGGGACGGTGTCACAGAGGTATCGGTGGGAGAAGCTTTGGCCTCCAGCAACCACAACATGGTGTGGTTCCACCTGAAGAAAGGAATCACTAGGTCAAATACATCTACTAAGGTCCTAAATTTTAAAGGAACTTACTTTCAGTGCATGGGGGAACTATGTCTACAAAGCGCTGCAAAACCAGAGCCCGACGGACAGTGTGGAGGTACTATGGTCGACTCTGAAATCAACCCTGCAAGAATCAACCAACATATACATAAAAACCGTGAGCAAATGGCGCAGAAAAAATAGACCACAGTGGTTCTCTGCAGAGATCTCAGAACTAGTAAAGCAAAAGAAAAAAACATTCATAACCTACAAACAATCACAACGACCGGAAGCTAAAGAAACCTATCTGGCGAAATCTAGAAATGTTAAAACAGCAGTCAGGGAGGCCAAACTCCAGATGGAAGAAAATATAGCAAGACAGGTTAAAAAAGGGGATAAATCCTTTTTTAAGTACGTTAGCAACAGGAAGAAGAACACAAGCGGTATTGCGCGCCTAAGGAAACCTGACGGTAACTTCGTAGACTCGGACACAGACAAAGCAGAACTACTCAATAACTACTTCTGCTCAGTCTTCACCCGCGAAGCGCCAGGTTCCGGACCTCAGTTACAGACAAAGGGGTGCTCGAAGGACCCATTCTGGGATTCTGAATTTACCACAAGCAATGTCTACCACGAGCTACCAAAGCTAAAAGTAAACAAAGCTATGGGCCCGGATAATCTACACCCCAGAGTTCTTTGGGAATTGAGAGATGTCCTGGCAGAACAGTTAGCTGAGCTTTTCAATCTTTCCCTAAGCAAGGGAAAAATTCCCTTGGACTGGAAAACTGCCAACGTTATTCCACTCCACAAAAAAGGATGCAGGTCAGAGGCCGAAAATTACAGACTGATGAGTCTCGCATTAATAGTATGTAAACTTATGGAAACGTTGATTAAAAACAGACTGGACACGTTTCTGGATGATGAAAGACTAGGGATCCCCACCAGCATGGCTTTACGAAGGGAAGGTCTTGTCAATCCAATCTGATAAACTTCTTTGACTGGGTAACAAAAAAACTGGATGGGGGAGAGTCCCTGGACATCGTGTATTTAGACTTCAGTAAGGCTTTTGATAGTGTCCCACACCGTAGATTACTGAACAAGATGAACACGATGGGCCTAGGAGAAACACTGACTGCATGGGTAGAAGACTGGCTTAGCGGCAGACTTCAAAGGGTGATGGTAAACGGTATTCCCTCAAAAACATCGGAAGTGACCAGTGGAATACCGCAGGGTTCGGTCCTGGGCTTAATACTATTTAATATCATTGTAAGAGATCTGCCTCAGGGACTTCAAGGCAAAATTACATTATTTGCCGATGACGCTAAACTATGCAACGTTGTGGGCAGCGCAGCAAAACCTGACAGCGCAACCATGCCCGACACTATGGAGCAGGACTACTTTTACTGGAACAATGGTCCAGTACTTGGCAACTGAATTTTAATGCCAAAAAATGTAAGGTAATACACCTTGGTAGCGGAAATCCATGCAGAACATACACCCCGAATGGTGAAAACCTAACAAGAACTGTAGCAGAATGGGACTTGGGAGTAATCATCCGGGAAGATATGAAAGCTGCCAATCAGGTGGAGAAAGCTTAAACAAATGCAAGACAAATGCTGGGTTGCATCAGGAGCTTCATCAGCCGATAGCCTGAAGTCATACTGCCGTTATACAGATCCATGGTGAGACCTCACCTGGAGTACTGCGTTCAGTTTTGGAGGCCACATTATCATAAAGTTGTGAAGAGAATGGAGTCGATTCAGCGAATGGCCACTAGGATGGTCTCAGGACTTAAAGATCTCCCATATGAAGAACGTCTGAGCAGGCTACGCTTATATTCTCTCGAAGAGTGCAGAGAAAGGGGGGACATGATAGAAACATTCAAATACATCACGGGCCGCATTGAGATGGAGGAAGAAATCTTTTTTCTTACGGGTCCCACGGCGACAAGAGGGCATCCGCTAAAACTCAGGGGGGGAAGATTTCATGGGGATACCAGGAAATACTTCTTCACCGAAAGGGTAATTGATCGATGGAATGGTCTTCCACGTCAGGTAGTCGAGGCCAGTAACACGCTTGACTTCTAGGGATGATGGGACAGACAGGTGGGGTCGCTCCAGAGGAATGCTTAAAAGATGGATTCTCGAGGGAGGGAGGGTTCTTGAGTGGGCAGACTTGTTGGGCCGTCGGCCCTTTTCTGCCGTCATACTCTTTTTCTATGTTTACAATTTCTACACAAGTATGCCATATATAAAATTCAGTCAAATGTTTTCTCTTGTGTATGGCTGACTGATTAAAAAGGAAACACTGCAATCTCTTCTTGTTTCCATGTATTTTTTATTTTATTTTTAAATAAGAGGATGTATGCTACCCTATATTAATTTCTTCAGAAAAATATCAATTTTATATAGTATATTTTCATAACTGACAGTAAGGGCTCCTTTGACGAAGACACGTTAGCGGCTTTAGCGCGCGCAACTTTTAATCACGCACTAACCCACGAGCTAGCCGGAAAACTACCACCTGCTCAAGAGGAGGCGGTAGTGGCTAGCGTGGCCGGCAGTTTAGCGTGCGCTATTACGCACGTTAAACCGCTAACGCGCCTTCGCCTAAGACTTTGCTGCAACTTATTTTTAACCTTCTACAATGCTCCTCTAATATTCAGAAAGTTAGATGAGCTAAAACGAATCACATAATGCAGGAAAAATGTTTAGGCACTTTCAATTTAACAAGAGTCTGCCTTAATCCTTTTATTTTGAAATTTCAAATTAACATCAGATTTAGGTTTTAAACGTGTCAAAACCTTACACCTCATTCTAAGCTAGCTTTTGTCATGTTGTAATGGATTTTTTTTAAACATAATATAACCAACCCTTCAGTTTAAAATCACTTTTAATGTCTGTAATCAAAAATAATTACAATATATAACAATGCTAGATCACTTTAACAGCAACTCACATATGAACTCTAATGTACCAAACTGAAACCATTAAGGGGAAAAAAAAATCTCAGGTCTTCTCATGGGTACAAGAAGGAAGAATTCTTTGAGGAGAGATTTAATAATTGTGCCTGGGCACTAACTCGCTGCCCTATTGATCAAGATACATGTGCTGCTGTTTGTCTACCTTCAGTGATATGTTTCCTATCAGGGACATTGCAGTAGAGACACACCTTATAGATACCTCTTATAGGGGTAATTTTATAAAAGACTTTTTCGAGTGATGTTAGTACAGGCATGCAAAATGCCTTTCATAAAATTACACACACGCTTTTATGCAACTCAGGCATAAGCATGTTTTAATAATAATAATAATAATAATAATAATTTTATTTTTTATATACCGCCATACCCAGCGAGTTCTAGGCGGTTTACATCAATTCAAAAGGATCTACGTTATCTAGCAGATTTACAAACAAATAAAATAAAACAGTTCAGTAACAAGTAAAAACTGAAATTGACCGAGGATGGGGGAGGTTGTTGAAGACGTGGAAGAGAGGAGCTGAAAAAAGGGGGGGGTGAATGCTGGGGGGGGAGAGGAAAATGTGAGCGGGTAGGGCCGTTAGAGGTCTTGTTTGCTGAGAAGGTAAGTTTTGAGAGATTTTCTGAAGTCGAAGTAGGAGGGGGCTTCGAGGATCATTTGGGCCAGCCATGTGTTGAGCTTGGCTGCTTGGTAGGCGAAGGTTTTGCAGATTTAAGGGCAGATTTGGTCTGAATATAGCACTTGGACTGGACTTGGACTGGACTTGGACTGATTTGGTCTGAATATTTGGATATTTGAATATTTGGATATTTGAATAGAATACAGTTAAGACTGAATTCTATGTATTGTGCTTAGAAAATCACAGCCTAAGTGCTACTCTATAAATGGCTCCTAAAGTTAGGCATGGTTTAAAGAGCCATACCTAACTTTAGGTGCAACCATTTCCACCAGTGCATGTAACTTTGAGGAACGTCCCTGATCTGCCCAAGACCTTCCCATTTCTACACCCTTTTGGCACTGTATAGTAATAAGAATTATAACTAAAGCCTCAAGGTCTTGTTGAAATGAGAGGGTATTAATGATTCTATTAGAGTTAACAGTCTAGTAGCAAAACATACTTAATTTTTTCCCTGCAAGGGAGAAAGGAGTTCTTACTCACGAAGGCTACAATTATACCACTGGGCTAAAGGGGGAACCAGCCCAAAGGGCTGTCCCAGAATACCTTATGTTCTGTAGCTTACAAGTGAGCCACAGTAAGGAAAGTAAGGCCAGCCTTGCTGAATCAGAGGGGAGGGACTCAAGTAAGAAGGAGAATACATGCCCCAATCTGGTTTACTTCCAGAGAGGTCCCAGGAAAGGAGGGTTCTGACCTGATGTTCTAGACTGTTTCCCTGGCTGGAGTTCTGACTTTATTCTAGGGGCTAGGTGATAGACACAAGACTGCGAACCCTGTGTTTTTGGCGTGCCAACAGCTAACCAAAGTAAGCATAGTTTGTTCCTGTGAACTAGAACCTTAGTCCCCCCCCCCTTTTTTTTGTTGTTGGTTGAAAGTATTTATTTATTTAGATTTTTATCCCGTCCTCCCAGTAGCTCAGAACGGTTTACAATGGAGTGAATTGGACATACAAGATTATACAGTAGATTTAAATACTTGGACATACGAAACTGTGCAGCAGTGTAAATATAGGGACTATACAGCAAATTAAGAACAGTAGTTTAAATATAAGTAGTTTAGTTTAGATACAAGTTATTTGAGTATAGGCTGAGAGTGGACTATATAGAAATTTAGGCAGAAGATTAGAATGGAGAAAGAAGGGTAGAGGTGGGGTTTAAGGGGTTGGGTGTAGACTGAGGGTGACCTTTAGTTGAAGAGGAGGGTCTTTACCATTTTCCGGAATATTAGTGAGTTCTGTAGTCTGAGTTGAGGGGGGAGTTGGTTCCAGAGTTGGGGAATGAAGTGTAGGAGCATTTGCGGGCGGTTTCTGACCGCTCCCTGTACCTGTGAGGTAACAGGCAGGCTTTATATGCTAATAAACACTTTCTGTTCATTTGAAAAGCATGTCAAGGTTTCATTAGCAGGATTCTCTCCTATAGCACTTATTCTACCATGTCACCTATGGGGGATTGTCTGGGAAGTTAAACGTCTGTGTAAAGATGATGATCCAGGTACCTTCTGGGCTATGGACCTCACTATAGTAGGATAGGATTTCTTCTCTTAAAGGGTAAAGGAGAGCAGCTCTGCCCAGACAAGCACATATAGCCAGAGCCGAACAGGCAGGAGTTGTTTTTGGTTTTATTTTATGAAACACCAGGCAGTGGGAAAGACCTGGACTGGAGTAGGAAAAACAAACTAGAATATCCAGTTAGAGCCAAAGGAAAGCCCTATAGAAAGTGGAGCTAAAAAGTATGGAGAAGTTGGTTCAGGTGATGTTAGAAGGGCAGCAGCAGCATCATATACAGCAACAATTGTTGCAGAGGGTTATAGAGCTACAACAGGCTTCGCAGGAACAGGCAGACACCATTCCTAAAGCATCCAAACACTTCTCCTCCAGTGCCTGTGCTGAAGAAAATGGTACCAGATGATAACCCCAGCTATTTCCAGACACTTGGCAGGATGGCCTGAAGCCGCATGGTCAGCTCATTTGGTCAATCTTCTAATCAGTAGTAGTCAGACTACTTTCCAGGATGTCAACTCCAAAGGGACAGCAATTTATACGCAAGTGAAAGCCGATATTCTGGAAAGAGCTGGATGCACCCCAGAAGCCTATAGGCAACAGTTCCAAAAAGCATCTCTACATGAAAAGGAGAATCCCCAGAGTTTTTCTTACAGGCTTAAAGAAATAGCCTAGTGGTACCTTCAGTCCAAAGGAAAAACTGGCCCGAAGATAGCAAGAGTGGTACTCCTGGAACAGTTCCTGGATGGACTGCAGCAATCCATAAGACAGACCCCGCCATCCCCTTCACCGTCCCGAACCCGTCGTCCCCTTCACTGCCCTGTCCCCGCATCATCCACCCTTCCCTCTCGCCATCTCACCACCCTTCAGCGGCCCAAGAATCTCCCTCCCTCCCCCTTACCTTCACAGTGTAAAGAAACTTAAGGGAGGGAAGACGCACGGTCACCGATCGCGCATGTGGCCCCTTCTCTCCCTCTGGCCAAATCTATCTCTCTCCCTCCCCCTTACCTTCACAGCGCTTTAGAAAAGAAACTGATGCCGGTGAAGCCTGCCTGTGCCGCCCTGCAGTCGCGTGTGAGTGTGGGCGGAAGCTTCTCCTCTGACAATTGTCATTTTATAAACACAAATAAAAGTTCAACAAAACCTCTCTCCCCTCCCTTTCACAAATATCCCCTTCACTATTGTGAAAACTGAACAAATTACTACAGAATGCTACATAGAAAAAGCAAGCTAACAGAATACTTTAGTCACACATGGCAAGAATAATGTTAGGGGAGTGCAATTAGGGCAACTGCCCCCTGGTCAGAGAGAGAGCCCTAAGCCAGCTGGAAGCTAAAGAAGCACAGCCTGGACTTTGTGGTCCCCAGTTATGTCTAATACCAGCTCTAGCAGGATACATATTTCAAATCTGAAATATTCTAATCTCAAAATATAAAATAAATTTATTTTTTTTCTTTTTGTTGTTTGGTAATTTTATTCTTTAAATCACAATAGTCTCAGGCTTTAGTTTTAGGTTCCTTCTGTCTTCATCGTGGCATGGCTGACTCCTGAAGGTAAAATAGGTGCAAGAGGAGCTGGGGAGAAGATGCTGAGTCTGACACGGGCACAATTTTTTTTACCACAGGAGTAAGACTTTTCACCACTCCTACGGGGCGGTAAAAGGTCTTGTCCCCATTTCCGCGGGGCGGTGAAAGGTCTTGTCCCCATTCCTGCGGTAAACCAGTTGCACATGTCTCCATTCCTGTGGATTTACTGCGATGACCCACGGTTTACTGCGATAAACGGTCCCCGTGTCATTCTCTACTCCTTGGAGCTCAATTTAAGAGTCACTACTGTATTCCACTTCCATTCTCTCTCTTTCCAAGAAAAAAGTATTCTAGTTTAAAGATAGCAGCTGCTCACCACAGAAATAATTTAAAATATAAAAAGTGTGGCATTCTAGAAATAAAGCAGCTTCTTTTAGCTGAAAACTTTCAGTTACAAAACATTCTGTCAGTTAATACATGTAGTTCTAATAAAAGCAACGTCACAGCTAGCTAAAAAAACATATGCGTCTGCTAATGTTGACTGCTGCACCACTGAATGCTAATCAAGTCATTATTATTCAGTGCTTCCATCAAACTTGATTATTGCTTTCTGCTTCCATAAGCACTTAAAATATTCAGGTTGAAAAACTGAGTGGGTTAGCATGAGATTATTACATGCCATATATTATATCTAAATCAGAAACAGAAAAATAAAGAATATGATGACAGATAATGATTATAAAGGTCCATCTAGACTGCCCAATTTGCTTCTTTTCACAATAACTCAGATCAGTGGTTTCTCAACTCAGTCCTCAGGATATAGCTGACAAGTCTAGTTTTCAATGAAAGTATGTGACAGATTTCTATACTATGGAAAACCATCACCCAAAATCTGTCTCAAACATATTCATTACGGATATCCTATTCCTAAGAACCAATTTGGTTTGGATTGTCAAGGACTGGATTGAATGCCATCACTACAGAGCATAGTTCATCTGTGGCTTACTCATCAATTCTTTGCAGTTAAGGATCCTCTGAGTTATTGTATGCCTGCTTGAATTCTATAAGTTCTTTGCCTCTACCACATCCACCAGGAAACAGCATATTTTCAAAGCACTTAAACTTACAAAGTTCATAGTAACCTATAGAACTTTGTAAGTCTAACTGCTTTGAAAATGAGTCCCTGTACCGTGTATATGCCACAGTTAAGGCCCATATGTACATTGCAGTTCCATTATAGCCTTTGCTGATAAGATTTCTTCGATCCTGAGTCTTGTCTCTTTAGAAGTAAGCAACCATCTAGTTCCCACATCCTCTCAGAGGAACGCCTGGGTAAGGAGGGTGCACCTGGGTGGAGATGTAGGGCCTATTTGGACTATTGGAATTCCTTTTAGACTGGGACAAGTTCTTGGATGCAGGGCGGGGAGGGGGATTTGGGGAGCGGGGTGGGAGGGAGCGTGATTTAAAATTGGAACATGCATAGGGGTTGGTTGTATCCCTGATTCCGACAGTTTGTATTGCTCAATGTTCTTGCACTATATTCTCCTTTGATACCAGTTCTGTACTACTTGTTTATTCCTTCTGTACACTGTTCCTTTAATAAACATTTTTTTAAAGAATTCTAGCATTATATAGCCTTTCAAAACATAACTGTTTCCCTCCTAAATGTCTTATAAACAATAGAACCCCTTAAATGTCTGCTCTACAGCTAGAATGCATCAGTATTCATAGACCCAAAAATGTATTAGTTGATTCATTAAGGATCTGATCTCTCTTCTAAACTTCATAAACTTTGGTCATCTCTCACCTCAACCAGGAAGGCTTAGAAACTAGCATAGTAATGTAGTAATTGTTGGCAGCTAAAAATCTATACGGCCCAGCAAGGTAAACAGATTTGTGTCTAGAATTCTGCACAGGTTCTGTTTTTTCATGATTAAACACTGGCATCATAAACAGGGCAGTCGGCAACTTGCCTTGCCAACCTCATAAGTAGTCCTTTTACTAAAGTGCAGTAGCCAATTTAGCATGCGCTTAATGCTAACACGTGGCAACGCATCCATAGGATATAATGGATGCGTTGGCACATATTAGCATTTAGCGTGCGATAAAACGGCTAGCACGCCTTAGTAAGAGCACCCCAAAAGCACTTACTGTTCACAATACAATCTTGGAATATAACAACTGTTGCTTTCAACCCTAAGAATGTCTTCCACCTCCCCAGAGCCAACTAGCATCATTTATTCATAAATATCAACTTTATGACTTTGCCCTTCTCTACCCCCACAGAGATACAGAGCACCTGCAACCACAGCATATGCTTCAAAGTGATATAATATATGCAAACTTAATATCTATCTCTTCCTGCCAATTTTGAGGCACAAACCATTAAAGTTTGTCCAGCACCGGTGCTAGTTCCCAACTACTAGTTTTGAGGTTGAAGCACTTTCCAGCTATAACCCTCTTCTGACTTGCCATTTATGGGACTCACTAGTTGTTTAGCCCATTACATTAACGGGTGCTAGCAGCCCTTCTCCCTTATTTTTCCCTCCTCCCTGTCCAGCAACAGCTCCCCCCCTTTCCCTGCTCCCCCCCATATAGCAGTAACCCTTCTCCTTTTATCTCCCTCTGTCCAGCAGCACCCCTCCCATTCCCTCCTCCCCCTGTCCAGCAGTAGCTCTTCTCCTTTACGTCCTGCTCCCCCCCTGTCCAGCAGTAGCCCCAGGAAAAGAGTGAGGATCACAGGACCAAAGCTTTTACTCCAATCCTCTTGATGCCTGACATCCAAGTAGGGGAAATCCACTCTCCCCACCTCCTTGCTCCTGCTGCACTTCCTCCTCGGCTATACACACACTTACATACAGCTCTCCGGCTCCTCACGCACATCCTCCACCTTCCGCTTCTTCGGCGGGGGCCAACGTTTTCTTTATTTTGTTTTGTTTTCTTTTTGCGTGTTCCTCCATCACAGAAAAACAGCACTACCGGTCAACTTAGTCCCTTGCCACCCCCTTCCCGCGGTCCCAACAAACGTCCTTACTCCAGCAGGGGCCGCAGCACTCTAAACACGCTGCTTCACGGCCTGCTACTGCCCTGATTTGCTCTGCCCCGACAACCGGATATAGAGAGAGAGAGAGAGAGAGAGAGATTCGCGCGCATGCGCACTCCTACCTCAGGTGCCCTACATCTCACAGAAAACGGACGCACGCAGGTGGGAGTGCGCATGCGCAGCTTAGCGTTTTATTATATTAGATAGCATAGACATCTGCCTTTTAGAACTGCCGTCAAAGCTCACTCCATCTATGAGATCATTTAAGTTTTGTTTTAAATTTATTCCATCCTTTTTCTATATATCTCATGCTCTCTTGAATTCCATCACTGTTGTCTTCACCACTTCCCCCCCCCCCCCGAAAGGCATGCCAACCATCCACCACCTTTTCTATTAAAAAAGAAAATTGCCTGATGTTGCTCCTGTGTCTACCACCCTACAACCTCAACTCATGATCTTTAGTTACAGTATAGAGAATGACACGGTGACAAAATTCATCACCGTCCCCGTCCCCGCGGATAACCGCGGGAAATAATCCCATGTCATTTTCTAGTGTCTATTTCAACCTCAGTCCTTCTACACCAGCATTCTTCAAAGCAAAGCTTGCAGGTCAGTGGTTGTGGCCATTCATACTCTGATTCTTATGGGAGCCAAGGATAATGAAGCCATTGTGACATCACTGATGTGATTGGCTCTTAGGCACTGGTGGAATGAGGCATTATGACATCACAATATCTGCTCTGGATACCAGAGACTGTCATTCTGTAGTGTCTATCTCAACCTCGGTCCTTCTACACCAGCATTCTTCAAAGCAAAGCCTGCGGGTCAGTGGTTGTGGCCATTCTTACTCTGATTCTTCCCTCTCTCCTTAAAGAATGACATGAAGATGGTTTCCCGCGGGACGGGAATGGTGATGAATTTTGTCACCGTGTCATTCTCTATTACAGTACTCCCCTGAAATTCGCAGGGGTACCGTTCCAGGAACGCCGACGAATTTAAAAAATCTGCGAATACAGTTTTTCAGCTGATCGAAGGCAGGAGAGGGCAGCTAGGGCGCTGACATGTGCTTACATTGTATTTACGAAACCGGGCACATTTTCCGACCGCCTCTTCCTGGTACTAAAGTCATAGTTACACCAATTGGGAGCTACTTTGATACGCCAGATAGCGTGTGAAAGCAGCTCCTAATGACTTTAGTACCAGGAAGAGGCGCTCGGAAAATACCGTAAATTACTGAGTTCGCGATTTGCGAACCGCAAATTCGCAGGGGTTTACTGTATACCGCTTCCCTGTCTGCATCTCAGAATAAGATTAACTTGCACATTAATACATTTTAAATATTAAAATATCTGTATCTCATCCTCTCATCTCTCCTTTCCTCTAGTGTATAAAGCTTCAGAAGCCATAAACGTGATGGAGCACTGGATGACAACCTTTAGGCTCAAACTTAATTCAGAAAAGACAACTTTCTTCGTTGCTTCGCCACATCCGCTTGACACCAAATCACCACTATGTATCAATAATCTTAATTACCCTATCCAACCTACCATAAAGATACTAGGTGTAACTTTGGATCAGTGCTTAACCATGAAAGACCAGGTGGACTCCTTGATCAGAAAGGGATTTTTCACTCTCTGGAAACTCAGATCCATTAAAGCTTATTTCGATACAGCGGCATTCAGAACCCTAGTCCAATCCCTCGTACTGAGTCTACTTGACTACTGCAACATCGCCTATTTAGCAATTTCCCAAAAGAACATGCAGCGTTTACAATTGATGCAAAATGCAGCGGTCAAACTGATCTTTGGGCTGAGGAAGTTTGACCACGTGACACCCTACTACCGGCAGCTGCATTGGCTACCAATGGAGGCGCGCGTAAAGTTTAAATTTGCCTGCTTCTGCTTCAAAGCACTACACGGACTTGCCCCTAAATATATAACTGCCTTTTCGTCTTCTCAGCCAATAGACACAAGAGAAGCTCACATGCCAACTTTGTTTTCTCCCCCAGTGAGAGGTTGTAAACTGAAAAAGCACCATGAACATCTTCTCTCGCACCAAGCAGCATCATGGGGTAAAGATCTAGAGCAATTGCTTTCGCCCACTACTTATGAGGAATTTAGGAAACGTCTGAAAACACACCTGTTCCTAAAGTATCTAGACAACTGATCCTCTCTTCTCTCTCCCCTCTATAACGATTAACTTGTTTTATTGTTCACTCTTTCCTCAAAAATGGATTTCCTGTCCTATTAACCCTCTTTCTTCCTCCCCTCTTAAAGTCAATCAATTTGTACCTTTGCTTAATCTTTGTAAACCGCATAGAACTTCACGGTATTGCGGTATATAAGCTGTTATTATTATTATTATTATTTAAGGATTCGAGTCTCTTCACATATGTCTTTAGGTAAAAACAAAACACAAAACAGCAGAGAAGACAGAAAGCCAATATGCTCAGTATATGTTCACAAATGGATGTCCTGCCTCAATAAAGCTAATAACCCTCAGGAACAACTCAACAATGGTCTGCCTCAGGAGTCTAAATATAGATGTGTACTACTAGGTCATGCAAGTGCTTAATGGAGCATGCAATTCAATAACTATTCACTCAGACAAGTAGTAAATACTAGGTCTGGAAAAAACAACCAATTCTTCCAGACCGTGTATTCAAAAGTGTGCAGTAGTGGCTAAGAAAGCAAATAGAAGGTTAGGAATTATCAGGAAAGGAATGGAAAACAAAGATGAGAATGTTATAATGTCCTTATATCACTCCATAATGCGGCTGCACCTCACATACTGTGTGCAATTCTGGTTGCTGCGTCTCAAAAAAGATATATCAGAATTAGAAAAGGTACAGAGAACGGCAAAGCAAATCATAAAAGGGATGCAACAACTTCCCTATGAGGAAATGCTAAAGTGGCTAGGGCTCTTCAGCCTGAAGAAGAGAAAGCTCGGGGATATGATAGAGGTCTATAAAAAAAGATATGATAAGAGGTCTATAAAATACTGAATGAAATGGTATAGGTAAATGTAAATTGCTTTCAAAAATACTAGGCTCAAGGGATATGATAGACCTGGTTTGACCTGGTAGGCCGGGAAAGGAGGGATCCCACCCCATCTCATCCGATTCTAACAATTGTATTACCCACCGCGTACCTTTTTTCGCATCCCTGGTGGTCCAGTGGTGTATGGGCAGGAGCGAGCTTTCCGCGCTCCTACCCCGCACTGAGCCCCTCTGTTCCTGAATGGTTGCCTCAGATCTCACGGCCAGCTGCGCACCCGGCACGCAGGAGTGAGCTTTTCGAGCTCCCGCCTGGCCCTGCGCCGCTCCCTGAATGGCTGCCATCAGCTCTCGCGAGTTCTGCCCATACAACGCTGGACCAACAGGAATGCGAAAAAAGGTACGCGGGGAGTAAAAAATTTGTTCGAATTGCCTGAGACGGGAGATATGAGGGATCCCTTCTGTCCCAGCCTACCAGGTCATAAGGCAGGCCGGCAGAGGCCTGACACAAGTCCAGGAGGGGGTCTTTTGGTCACTTGGTGATGACCCGAATATAGGACGAGACCCCCATTTTTGGGTCATTTTTTTGGCCCCAAAATCTCATCTTATATTCGAGTGTATACAGTAATCTCTCCTTCAAGATCAGTCCCTTCTACAATGTCCAGTGTAGTGGCCCCTTCCTCCTACTCCAGTTGGAGGCACCTATGTTCTCTTTGCAGTTTTCCATAAAGTTTCCAGTCGCATGCTACGAAAGCCTTAAGATTACACCTCTGGTTCTGCTGCTTGGTTATCTATCATGACAGCAAAGTTAATACTTCTTATCAGAAATTGGTCAGGACACTTGAGAATGACAGTAACTGATATTGTTAAGACAGCACTTCAACCGAGTCATCCAAACTGCTCCTTGTTAAGTCTCCGGCAATAGAACAGACTGTCAGTTCTGCCTAGATGTATTTTAAATATGTGTATTTTGGCTTAATATACACCTTTTCCATGTCCCAGTTTGTTTTCTCTTTAGCCTCTAAATTATTTCTTCCAGATGAGAATGATTTTGGGGGTGAATCAGCTGACCACTGATCTCTAAATTCTAAGTAAAACAGGGAACAGAATACATGTTATTGGCTGTGCCTTATCCCAGAGGTAGGTACATAAGTAATATCTACAGCCAAAGCTACATATCCATGCTTCTACTTTTTTCCTTCATAGCACACAGATGGTAAAGGGTGAACTTGTTTTAAAAGGAGTAATGAGAAACATGGCAAAGATAGCAATATGAGTTGTGCAGCCGAATTCTGGACAGATTGGAGGGGAGCGAGATAGCTAAGCAGAAGACCTGAGAGTAGCAAGTTGCAGTAGTCTAAGCGCAAGGTGATGAGGGCGTGGATAAGTGTTTTGGTAGTGTGCTCAGAGAGGAAGGGTCAGATTTGGTAATATTATGAAGGAGGAAGTGGCATTAGGTATTGTAAAGCGCCTCCTTAGGTGTGATTCACATGAAAGATAGGCGCCGAAAATGTAGGCCTTGAAAACCCTGGCCCCCATTTCTGGCGCCTATGTTTCCTGAAGGTGCAGTTCTATAAACTGTGCCATCGCATGATTGACACGCAATCGTCAGCCATTTTTAAGGCAGTTTCGGCCATTTATAGAATCCAGGCCTGAGCAGATAAGGGGTTTATTTTTGCACAAATATTTCCAAATCATCTACATTTCAGAAGACAACATAATCCACAATTATAGCAATCAAGAAATCCAGAATTTGTAGTAAACTGTGAAAACAGAAAAAAAAAAAAAAAAAAGATAAAAATAATTCATTCTGCTTCCAGACTGTTTATTGCTTGTTTTGTACAAGCCAAGATAGATCAGGACAGAAAAAAAACAGGTATTATCATTACATAATAACCTGCAATTATTCTATGGCCCTGACATTCCAAAAAGATTACACAATATTTATAATCCGAGTGTACAGCAGGGCATCCACTACAAGTCCTAACAGGACAGTAAACCTTAGACAAGTACTGCAATACATCATGGTCACAAAACTTAAAGCCCCAGGATCTTTTAGTCCTTATTTATTTAAAAAAAAATTATATCCTGCATTATCTAAACATTCTAAATAGAATACAAGTGAAACTACTGTACATAGAATTAAAAACAAAACATTAAAAAACTCCATAAAATGCAGTTGAAAATCAATCAGGCCCAAAATCTGTCCACAGCGACAACTTGAGGGCTCCTTTTACTATACTGCGAAAGAGTTTCTTATCGCGAGCTGGTGAGCTAATGCTCTGACGCTCATTTTAGTCCTATGAGCATTGGAGCATTTACCTCACTGGCCTGTGGTAAGAAGCTCTTCTATGATTTAGTAAAACCCAGTGCAAGTTTGTTCAAGTGCTGGTGAAGATTACGGATTCAGTGCTTTTTTAAATGAAAGCAAAGGTGTCATTTGTCTTAAATGTAGAGGAAGATCACTCCACAGTGTTGCTTAGATTATTAAAAAAAATAATCAGGCACCCACAATCAACACCGAAAAACTATCAAAAGAGCAAACCAAATAAAGGCTAAATTTTCTACTGTTCAATGAAAAAGTTGACAATGTGGGAGGAAGGGAAACTGTCACTAAAATGATGCAAATCCAATTAACAATAACACAGTATGTTTAAATATTGAAGGCTAATATAAGAGCATCTATCTACTTCTACACGGCAATTAATAATGATGTTTGTCCGCTTGTGATGTTGTATGATTATAACTCATAACACATCGCAACCTATACAAAAAGTTATAAGATGTGCAGAATTAAGTTCTTTGCTTTGACGGATCTTACTGGGAATGACTGCCAGTAAAATACAGACAGATTACAGAAATTTTCCCATGGATATCTGACATTAAGATTATGCATTTCACAGTAGCTGATACATTTTGCCATCTTCAGCAGTTAACAGTAAGCTGAGGACCTTATGTATTAAAGCCTTTTTGCCCACAGACATGAAATGTGTCATGTCATGTTAATTGGGGGGGGGGGAAGCCACATGCTAAGCAAAGCTGCTACTAAAAATCATAAGGAAAAACATTCAGAACAGTATTCTGAAGTTTGACTGAATTTAAGGAAGGAATGCAAAGGAATTTTATTTTGGATAATAAAGTTCTCAATTAACATATTCATAAATATTCTTTTATTGATGAGATATATAAATTTACCATATACAGGACGAGATTTTTAGGCCAAAAAAATGGGCCAAAAATGGGGGTCTCGTATATTTGGGTCAAGTTTCAAGTTTATTAGGTTTTTTATATACCGCCTATCGAGGTTATCTAAGCGGTTTTACAATCAGGTACTCAAGAATTTTCCCTATCTGTCCCAGCGGGCTCACAATCTATCCAACGTACCTGGGGCTATAGAGGACTGAGTGACTTGCCCAGGGTCACAAGGAGTAGCGTGGGGTTTGAACCCACAACTCTAGGGTGCTAAGGCTGTAGCTTCAATCACTGCGTCATACACCCAATGACCACCCAACCCCCTCCCAAACTTGTTGCAGGCCTTAACCGGCCTCGTATGACCTGGTAGGCTGGGACATGAGTATCCCTCCCGTCCCAACTGACTAACAATTTTTTAACCCCTCCGCGCACCTTTTTGCCATTTCTAATCCCTGGTGGTCCAGCGGTGTATGGGGCAGGAACGATCTTTCTGCGCTCCTGCCCCTTGCTGAGCCTCTCCCTCCCTGGATGTCTGGAATCGTGCCTCAGTAGGCACTTTAGACCAGTGTTTCTCAATTCGGGCCTGGAGTTACCCCCTTGCCAGTCAGGTTTTCAGGATATCCACAATGAATATGCATGAAAGAAATTTGCATATAATGGAGGCAGTGTATGCAAATCAAGTTCTTGCATATTCATTGCGGATGTCCTGAAAATCTGACTGGCAAGGGGGTAACTCCAGGCCCGAATTGAGAAACACTGGTCTAAAGTGCCTACTGAGGCACGATTCCAGTGACAATTTTTTACGTGCATTGAAACTCAGTTAAAAATGTTTCAACAGCGTTTGTGTTTTTTTTTACTGAGTTTGGGCACCTACCAGCGCCTAAAAAATCGGCACCATTTAAAGAATCCGGGCCCAATTCTCAAGCAACTTTGATATCTAAGCTCATGCACCTCTTTTTTTTTTATTGATCTATTATAAAGGTATCAAAACCTACCAATGGCTAAAGTTATGAACATGTGGTGCTGCATTAGTGTGCAATAAAATTGTTAACGCAATGCTAGTTATTTTATTGCAGGTCCCATTTTATGCAATAAGACTTAGGGGTCCTTTTATTAAGGCGCACTAAGTGATTTAGTGCACGCTAAGTGATTTAGCGCACACTAAATGCTAAGGTGCCCATAGAATATAATGGATGCCTTAACATTTAGCACGCCTTAATAAAAGGATCCCTTAATTAGTAATAATGCACATTAATGATGTTAGCAACTGCTAATGCAGTAGAGCACATTTAGAGGCCCTTTTACTAAGGTGTGCTAACAGGATTAGTGAGCGCTAAATGCCAAACTGCCTACTGTATACCTGTGAGTTTCATGGCACTAATTTGTTAGCATGTGCTAAATCCATTAAGCACCTTAGTAAAAGGACGGAATGCTGGTACTATTTGGGTTTTTGCCAGGTACTTGTGACTTGGATTGGCCTCCACGAAGACAGGATGCTGGGCTAGATGGACCATTGGTCTGACCCAGTAAGGCTATTCTTATGATCCTATGACTCCTTAGCAACACTTGCCAAAAGAGCGGTTTCCAGGACCATAACAACTAATAGCACTCTAAAAGCAGGAGAAGTGTCTTTGAGAAGTTTCTTTATTAAATATTATGAAGAATTTGGGGGGGGGGGGTTCTTTTTCACATGTTTACCTTGAAAAGGTATGCTGGGATATTGCTGAAATCCACTGGCAACTTCAAGAGGAAGCGTGCTGAGAATTCACCAGTCTGTGAAGAAAAGAAATGGAGCGATGAGGCACTCGGCATAGAACAACAAGCAAGAAATTTTTACACAGTCAGCAAGAATCAGAACCTCAAGGATGTAAGGTTCATGGAAAATTCTGTAACCACTTCAAAAAGCTTAAAAGAAGAAGTCTGCAAACCTACATAAACAGCATTTGCATGTCCCTTTTGCTTCCCTCAAGTGTTTTCTAACTCCTGTTATAATGCCAACCCCAAAGGGTATGGATGGATAAAAACTCAAGGGCAAGTACTAGTATACTGTATTTAGAAGCCTTTGAAAATTATTTCCTTAATACATTCAAGGTATGAATTAAGTGACTTAAATGAGAAGTTATTTATAAGCACAAACAGTTATAATAAAGTATAAGCAATTTAAAGAACACAAAAATATAGAAATCACCAACCCCTGATGACCTAGCCTACCACTGGCCATGGGGGAAACATTTACAACAGTTCTCTTATTGGCCAAGGCTGGACTAAGGTGTCCACGCCAACACTTCCCAGCTCAAAACAACGGCTAAAGTACCAAGAGACTTTCTTGTCTGCTGACACCATCAGGTTGATTGTCAACCTTCCCCAGAGCTTTACAATTTTATTGAAAGCCCTCTGGAATAAAAACCAGGCCTCACGGCGACTGAGAAAGTCTGCTTACACATTGTTCACTTCCACTACATGCGCAACCAAAATGGCTTCTAAATGGGCTTTTGCCCAGTGGAACAATTGGGCTTCTAGTTTTAACAAAGCACTCTTGGTGCCTTGTCTGCTAATGTATGCCACTGCTATAGCATTGTCCGAGAAAACCCTGACCACTTTGCCTTCCAGGAACTTTTCAAAGGCCTGCAAAGCTAGTCGAATAGCTCCTTCCCTTCCGCTACACGGGACTCCCACGGGGATCCCACCCTGGTCAAAGGGACTCCCACGGGGCTCCCAAACACATCACGGGACTCCAACGGGGATGGAATTGGGATTTCTGAGCCTACCTTGTGATCCGTGACCTCCATGGATTTAATTGAAATCTAATTAAGAGACCAGAGCTGCAGCGGACTGGAGCCATGTTGAGCAGCGAGCTCAGCATGTAGGCACACGTCCGCAGGCAGGGAGCCTTGCTCCTGATTGGCTGAAAGATGGTCACATGCAGGGCTAGAGCCAGTAATTAATGAGGAGAGCCACCAAAGGCTCAACAGAGACTGACCTGAGGACGACCCACTACTAACTGGACCAAGCCAAGCCGAGAAGGACCCACTGGACCTGACTCCCATCCCGAGCCGAGGAGGACCACCCAGCCACCCGACCCGAACCAATCGAGGAGGAGGACCGCCCGGCTCCATCCCGAGTGACCCGACGAGGAGGCCCTCACTACTGCCAGTAACCTTACCAGACCCAAAGAACCCCGAGCCCGGACCACCAGACCCGAAGAGCACATGCTCCAGCCAAGACGACCCTCAGCCAACTGAAGAGCCCCGGGCAAGGACCACCAGACCCGAAGAGCACGTGCTCCGGCCAAGAGGACCCTCAGCCGACCAAAGAGCCCCAGGCAAGGACCGTCACCAGAGAGACCCGAAGAACCCTAGGCCAGCCCAGCCAGGACCCGACCCGAGCCCCAGCCAAAGAGGACCACCTGACCACCCGACTGAGCAGCCAATCCCTCCAGTCACCCCACCCGACGAGGAGAGGAGAGAACAGACCCGAGGAGCCAACCTGAGCCTTGCCCCGTCACCCGACTGAGCCCAAAGTTAAACTTTAGGCCCTGACAGACACTCGAGGACCGCAGGAGCATTTAGAGCACCGACCTGACCTGACTAGAGCCACGAGTTGAGGAGGAGATCAAGAGATTAGGTAAGAAATTATTATTTGCCTAAATGTTTTTTATGATTTATGTTTTTTATGATATATTATTATTCATAATAGTGAGGTTACCAGATATTTCATTTGTTATTTATAATTATAGTATTGTATTAAAAACCCTTAAAGATAATTCATAATAGTACATGATAGTACATTATAAGTGCTCAGTCTTGTGTATTCTGCATGGAGACCATAGCAAGTTGTTCCAAGACCATCAGCGCACTGATGAGTTCTTTAAATAATTATTTATATATGCTCTCGTTTGCTATGTATGTTGTTCAAAATACACAATAAATAAATGAAATAAAAAATATATAGCACTTATTTTCTTCAGCTTGGATGATCAATGCTGTGGCTCAACGATCTTTTTTATATTTTTTCCTTCTTAGCTAATACAGTGTAAATAAGTATGTGCAATCCGGATTGCACATACTTATTGACACTGTATTAGCTGGTTTTAAGAAAGGTTTGGACAAGTTCCTGGAGTTTATAGGGACGGGCGGAGACGGAGGGGATTCCTCGTGGGGACGGGTGGGGATGGAGGGGATTCCTCGCGGGGACGGGTGGGGATGGAGGAATTTCTCATGGGGACGGAGGGATTTCTTGCGGGGACGGGTGGGGACGGGTGGGATTTTGGCGGGGACAGGTTAGGACAGGTGGTATTTCTGTCCCCATGCAACTCTCTAGTCTAGAATAGCCTGGTGGGTGGTGTAGTGAACAATAACCAACCCTAACCACTATATTTATGGTGGAAAGTGTGAGGCCACCAAAATTCTATACCAATAAGGGCTATTGGAGTGATAGACAGGTGGGTATAGTATGGTATGGGTGAGTTTTGGAGAGCTTGCCTAACGGTAGGGGTTTTTTCTTTAAAAAATGCATCCTGATTGACTGGTTAGACAGTGGTAGGCTGCCTACGTTTGCCTAAAATAAGGACACTGTTTATAGAATTTGCCCCTAATTTCATATACTACTCAGGAGAACTTAAGATATATGCACATTTAGATGATAGTCTAATCCCAATACAGCTGTTTTCAAGACTAGCACAGGCCTCTATAAGCTTAATAAACATGTTAGATCACTTGGCAGTGCAGGCTAGGATTAAATTGGGGAAGATGGAAGGAGACTTTAGGATATTAGGCAGGAATTTGAGCCACATAAGAAAAAGGGGATGAATGGTATAACATATCGGGAGAGAGGAAAAGCGGTGTTAAGAGGTTAGATAACGGCTGACAAAATAAGAATGAGGAAATGAAAAGATACAGAATTGATAAAGCTAACACAAGAACTGCATAAACAATGCAAGGTGCATGCTGAAAGGATGACAGTGAAGATAAACAAAAGATATTAGAATTAAAGACAAGAGTCAAGATCTTAGCACAAAAGGCCATAGCAAGTATCCAATTTTAAAATACCATCCCTACAAATGGGGAAATAAAATTGGCAAGTTATTGGCATATTTATTAAAACCCCACAAATCCAAATCATATGCCACTCAAATAGCAGATAAAGGGAAAGTGCGCACAAAAATACAAGAATTAATGAAGGTATTTCAGCAGTGCTAACAGGAAATGAATGCACGGAGTCCATATCATGTAGAAAAGAGAGCTAATTTTTATTTTGGGGTCATTTTATTAAGGTGTGCTAAACGCTAAGACACCCATAGAATATAATAGATCCCTTCGCATTTAGCACACGCTAAATCGGTAACCGTGCCTTAATAAAAGGACCCCTTTATTATTTATTACAAAAATAATTCTACAAGTACATCCACTTGCTCAAATAACAGAACAATAATTAACTGAAAAAGGCAAAACAGAAAATTTTACAAGAAATGCAATATAGTTCTTCCTTAGACCCCCAACATTGAGGGGGCAGTGAACCAAATGATAGGGAGATCACTCCAAAAAAAAGAACAACAGAAAAAAGGAAAGGCCCTAAAGTGAATACATCCCCATTATCTAATAATATAGCAAACCATAACAAGCTGAAAAACTTAGGTGGACATTATTATATTCGCTATACCGCTTGTACATGAGTATTAAGCGGTTTCTAAATACATTAGGCACTTTGGATTTCACTCTCTGTCCCAAAAGGGCTCACAATCTTAATTAAAGTGCCTAAGAGAAAAAGAACAACATTCATATATTAAAGATAAAAATAGAAAGAAGATGAGAAGGAAGGAGCCCCAGAGAGATGTATAGAACCATGGAAAGTGAAGCATTGCAGAGAAAAAGATAGAATAGTAGATCTAACAATATAAATATAAATTACTATATCAGGCAGGAGAAAAGAAATAGAAAAAATAAAATAAGACAAACCCAGCTAAATAAAAATGAAATAAGGTATGAATAGTCGGAAGGAGAATCTGCAGTTCGTGGAAGATGCTCATTTGCAGATTATGGAGAGTATCGCATAGAGTTTCATAGTGTTGATAAAATAGAATTGATTTCAATAGTTTTCAGAAGGAGAAGTAGGATGTTTCCTCAAGGAAGCCGTGAAGCATGGAATTCCAAAGGTTAGGACCTGCTTACGAGAAAGCTCTCCTTCTAGTTGTTTGTAGTTTTATTAATCTTGGTCCAGGGACTTCAAATCAATCGTGATGTGATGATCACAAAGTATTTTTAGGCTGACATCTGGCCAGTTTCTTGCAGAGATAATAAGGAAGCTGAAGATGCCAGACATTGAAGACTACTGTAGTACAATGGGCTGCAGGATATTACTTAAATTATTTTAAATTCATTTAAGATAGGCAAAAAAATTTTTACCTTCAAATTCCTGTCCGTCTCCATTTCTTAATCTTCGAGGGTACTGAGTAACACTTACTTACAATACACACGAACCACAGCTGAAGCCGTGTAATGTGTTCTCTTGCTTAAAATGATCCTAGTTATCAATTTTGAAACTCAAACACAAGAAACCCGGATCCTTTCCCAAAAAATCCTGCCCAAACTAGAATAACTATAGTACAAAGGGCTGCAATACCCTCAAAGATTAAGAAATGGAGACGGACATGAATGACCAGATGAATTTGAAGGTAAAATTTTTTTTTGCCTATCTTACATGAATTTAAAATAATTTAAGTAATATCCTGCAGCCCTTTGTACTACAGACTTTGAGAACTAGACAAAGTAGCTTGAATTTGATCCGTTTAGTTATTGGCAGCCAGTGCAGATCAAACAGAATTAGTATAATGTGGTCATTAATGGGCGCACTTGTTAAGAGTCCAGCTGCAGTGTTTTGGATTAACTGCAGGCAGGACAGGTTGCTTAAGCTTGACCCTAGGAGTAATGTGTTACAGTAGTCTAGACAACTAGTAATAAATGCATGAATTAGTTTAGCTAGATTATTTGCTGTCAGGACAGGTTTTGGTTAGCACAGTAGTCTTAGGTGGTAGAAACACATTTTTACAACTTAGCTTATTTGCAGTTTGTAGCTTAGATCAGAGTTGCAGCTCATTCCTTGAGTCAATATTTCAGGCTTGATTTGGATGGTTTTGCCAGCAAGTTCAGGAAGTTTTTTTAGGATGGATTGGCTGCATGATAGCCAATTGGATACAATACTGAACGAGGAGAATCTACGGGATCCCCGTTAAAATGGATTTACTAAGGGGAGATCCTGCCAATCCAACCTGATCAGCTTCTTTGACTGGGTGACGAGGAAGCTGGATGTTGGGGAGTCCCTGGACATCGTATACTTGGACTTCAGTAAAGCATTCGAAAGCGTACCACACCGCAGGTTGCTGAGCAAAATGAGTTCTATAGGATTGGGCGACACATTGACGAAATGGGTTGGGAACTGGCTTGGAGGTAGGCTTCAGAGGGTAGTGGTGAACGGCACCCCCTCTGAAATGACGGAGGTAATCAGTGGAGTGCCGCAGGGCTCGGTCCTGGGCCCGATCCTATTCAACATCTTTATAAGAGACTTGGCAGAAGGGCTGCGAGGTAAAATAACATTATTCGCCGATGACGCCAAACTAAGCAATGTAGTGGGCAAAAGCACAACAGACATAAATTCAATGTCCGACAACATGATGCATGACCTACTCCTACTGGAGCGCTGGTCTAGGTCCTGGCAACTCAGCTTCAATGCCAAAAAATGCAAAGTCATGCACCTGGGCAGCCAAAATCCATGCAAGACTTACACCCTAAATGGCGAGATCCTAACAAGAACTGAAGCAGAACGAGACTTAGGGGGGATCGTCAGTGAGAACATGAAGGCTGCCAATCAAGTGGAGCAAGCTTCATCCAAGGCAAGGCAAATCATAGGTTGCATATGCAGAAGTTTTGTCAGCCGTAAGCCTGAAGTCATTATGCCATTGTATAGATCCATGGTGAGGCCCCACCTGGAATACTGTGTGCAATTCTGGAGGCCGCATTACCGTAAGGATGTGCTGAGACTGGAGTCGGTCCAGAGAATGGCCACCCGGATGGTCTCGGGACTCAAGGATCTCCCGTACGAGGAACGGCTGGATAAATTGCAGCTGTACTCACTCGAGGAACGCAGAGAGAGGGGTGACATGATCGAGACATTCAAGTATCTCACGGGCCACATCGAGGTGGCAGAAGATATCTTCTTTTTCAAGGGTCCCGCTGCAACAAGGGGGCATCCGTGGAAAATCAGGGGCGGGAAACTGCACGGGGACACCAGGAAATTCTTCTTCACTGAAAGGGTGGTTGATCGCTGGAATAGTCTTCCACTTCAGGTTATTGAGGCCAGCAGCGTGCCTGATTTTAAGGCCAAATGGGATAGACACGTGGGATCTATTCACAGAGAAAGGTAGGGGAGGGTCATTGGGGTGGGCAGACTAGATGGGCCGTGGCCCTTTTCTGCCGTCTATTTCTATGTTTCTATGTTTAAAGTACTTCAAGCAAAAATGATAATAAAGATCTGTAAAGTAAAATGTATTGTTTGCTATTAAGGCCAGAGAGAATTTCTTCTTGGTTGTGTCCCACAAATATTAGCAGTTGAATATCATCTGTAAAGATGTGAAATTTTATGTTCCAAGACTCTAATAATTTCGCTAAAGGGATCTTGTTTATATCAAGATAGGCCCTTGGTTTTAGAAGCTGAGGAAGTGGCAAGGGGGTAGTTTTTAAGGGCTGTAGCATTTGCAAGGGGGTATATTTTATAGGCGGTGCAGTTTGCAGGGTAGTAGAGCAATAGCAGATGGTACTTTGTGAGGTTGGGAGCTGCTGTGGAGTTTTTTGGTGTAGGGACACTTTGGAGGGGTGGGAAAAGGCAGAATGGGGAAAAGCAGTTTGAAAGGATGGATTCCCTAACCAATGTGTTTCATTCTATTTAAATTTAACATAAGAATTGTCATACTGGGACAGATCGAAGGTCCATCAAGCCCAGTATCCTGCTTCCAACAGTGGCCAACCCAGGTAGCACAGTTACTTACTGTAACAGGTATTATCCAGGGCCAGCAGGCAGATATTCTCACATGTGGGGTGATGTCATCCAAGGAGCCACAGTACGGACAATGGTAAAGTGTACTGTCACTTTAAGCTTTTGAAACTGTGAGTCCTTTCCCCATGTATTGGGGCCATTTTTGGAGGAAGAGGGAGCTTATTTCTCTGGAACCATCTGGCCATTTTCAAAATCAATTCATCTTTTCACTATTTTTCACTCTTACCGAGTATTCAACCTATTCTGTTACATTTCCAGAGAATTATTTTGCCCCCAGACAGACTGACAGAGAGACATTTTTGAATCTTTTTTCAATAATTCTTCTATCTTCCATAAAATTGGAAGCCTACAGAAGAATTTAAGTTTATCTATTTTGGATATCCTTGTGACCATGTCCCATTCCACTGAGATGTCATTGGGGCATGGATATGAAATCACCACCACATGAATCCTAAAACAGCTATACAGAAACTGTTTTGATGCAGTAGCAAAATGTGCCAGTTGCACTGATGTATACCCTAACATAGTTGATTCTGAATCCTCATCCTTAAACTATATAGAAGATATTCAAAGAGTTTTGTTAGAAACAAGAGAAGGTTTCTAAAACAGTGGTTCCCAAAATGGAGTCAATCAGACAACTGGGTTTTCAGTATATCAATAATTAATATGCAAAGATATTTAAATGTATTTTCTCCATAGTAGAAAAATCTACTTCATGCAAATTCATGACTAAAATTAAAAAAAAAACCACGACTGACTGATGGTTCAACATAACAGGTTTAGGAATCACTGATCTAAACCATTCATCTCTCACTCACTGTGAATAAACTAAACTTACAATGTTGAATACCATCTGTTAGACAACATGTTAAACCAAGACACAGTTCATTTTAATAAAAAAAAAAATCTCAGTGTACTTTTCATAACAGAGAGATAAGCCAAGCCTCAAAACTAACTTGAAATTTAATTGTACAACAATGGCTCAAAAAATTCTCCTTCAAGAAGCAAGCTCATTACTCTCATAAAATAAAATGAATGCTGTGACAGGGTAGAGTACCTGTCACTGGCCAGCGGAGGGAGCCTTAGCAATTGAAAGAGCTAATCTGCTTACCATCCTGCAAAGGCTGCTGGGAGCTGTCCACTCACCCTGAAGGAACAGTGGTGCTGAAATGGACAGTTCACAAACTGAGAGCTGAGAAAAGCAGAAGGTCCTTTGGAAGCCAGGCAACCCTTGAGGAGAGGAATGCTGGCCTCTGGCCTAGCTCTCGGTAAGTCTGTTAGACTGGCCTGCCAGTAGACCTTGGGGATAAACAGGAGGGTTCCCAAGGGCTGATGACCAGCAGAGGACCTGGTGGTAGTCAGGGAGACTAGGGGAGTGAGAGACAGGAGAGTCCTTCCAGGGAGCAACAAGGAAGAGCTGGAAAGAGCCCTCGGAGAGAGAGACTGGCTGGGAAGGAGTCCTCACAGTGTGTGTCTGTGATAATATAACTGAGGGGCTGAGATAAGATGACTGAGCTACTAGAAGAAGGACCTGGAAGGAGAAGTAATCAGAGGGCCTGGAAGAACCTGGAGTCCAGGGAGTGGTTCAGTTTTGATGACCAGTGGAGGGACCGGCAAGGTTTTCAGGGAGTAGGAAACCCAAGAGGCCAGGGAGCATAGATTCTTGTGGTGGTCCCACAGGAAAAGCCAGGAGGAAGCTGAAGGTCCAAGGCTGAGGGGGTATAGCGAGCAAACAGCAGAGGGACCGATGGCAACCAGAAGAGAGACTGGTGATGGCACTGGAAGTTGCCAGAGGAGCCCAGGAAAGCAATCCAATAGACCTGGGAGAACATTGGCCAAAAGATCTGGCAAGCAACCAGCAGAGGGACCGGTGGGTCAGTGGCAACCAGCGGAGAGATCGGTGATGGCCAAAGAAGGGTCAGGAGTGGACCAGAAGATCATAAGAGTCCAGAGAGGTCCTAGAGATGACTAGGAGGGCCTGGAAGGACTGGTCAGGAGTTTTAAGACTGTGGTAGTGTGTTTGAATAACTGTGCTATGTTTATTTCAACAGTACCTGGGGTAGCGGAGATGTGAGACGGGTGATGACCGCTCGGCCCAATCACATGATGACAAACAATTACATATTATAATATGTAAGAAAAATTTTATGTCTTTGTTCCTGGATAATAAGCATTTCTTAATTGCCTATGCCACAAAAGTATATAGAAAATAGCTGTCATTACCCTCAAACTTACCTTTTTTGAAGAACATTCCAGATTGATTTCAAGCTGAGTAAACTTAGGTACAAATAAAAAAGTCACTACATCACAATTGCATTGATATTGCTGTGTTGCTCATATAACATTCAGTAGAACTCTGCTCAGAGACATGAAGGCAATTTGTTCCGCCTCACCACTCAATCATTGCAGTGTTCAAAAAATGTGTATATATAGCCTTGCTTTCACTTATATATTGCTAGCTATTACAGCTATGCTAAGCTTTCCATCCAAGTAACATATGTTTAAGAAGTAGTTTGAAAAATTTAACTTTAGCGTGTGGTTGGTTCCGACGTGCCACGTTTCGACCCTGCGTCAGGGAACCGGCAGCAAGAATAATTACAATGGAGGTGAAAGCTCTTAGCCACTCCTGATATCTAATTCATAATTTGTGAAGGCATATACTGCAGGGCAACTTCTTTCTTTCCATGGGCCTGAGTAAACTTAGGTGGCAAAGTGTGCAAGTCACAAATCAGAGGTGTCATCAAATTTTTTTCTACCTTCTTCACCCATCAAGATGGGCTATGAGCCACAATGTGACCAGTCTGTTTGAGGCAATTGGAATCGCCTGTAACTTGGAAAAAGTGGTGTCTCTTCACTGACAGCTCATACAGGAGCATCAACAAAGCTATGCTGCTCCATAATGGGAATAAGTACCTGCCTCTTCCATTGGCTCACTCAGTGCACCTCAAAGAGGATTACAATAGCCTCAAGACCTTGCTAGGCACCTTGAAGTATGATGAAAATGGCTGGGAGGTCATCAGAGACTTCAAAATGGCAACATTCATAATGGTCTCCAAGGTGGTTTTACCAAGTTTCCCTGTTATCTCTACCTTTGGGACAGCAGGGATACAAAGACACAATACCAAAGGAGGGATGTGCCACAGTGGACCAAGTTCTTTGTGGGGAGAAACAAATGGGAAGCACTGGTGGACACCCTGAAGGTGCTGATGCCACCACTGCACATCAAATTGGGCATAATGAAACAATTTGTTAGAGCTCTAGATAAAGAGTTGGCAGTCTTCAAGAACCTTCAAGACATGTTCCCTAATCTCTCTAAGCCAAAGGTCAAAGCTGGTGTGCAAGGAATTTCCCAAGCAGCTAACTAGGAAGGTGAAAGTGGCTTGGAACAGTTTTGTAAATGTGGTTCAAGGCTTCCTGGGCAATCACAAGATCAAAAATTATATGGAGTTCATTGAGAATCTGGTGAATTACAGTAAAATGGGCTATAGGATGTCTCTCAAAGTCCATGTCCTTGATGCTCATCTTGAAACACTCATAGATAACATAGGAGCATAGTCAGAGGAGCAAGGTGAGTGCTTCCACCAGGATATACTAGACTTTGAACACCGCTACCATGATGGGAGACTACATCTGGGGGCTGATTAGCAAAAGTGACTTACAAAAATTAAAGAGAGGAAGAGATAATGGTTACTGTGGATGGACAGACTAGATGGGACATTGAGCCTTTATCTGCCATCATGTTTCTCTGTTTCTAATATAATCGCAAATCTCAAAAAACTATTCACTTCTAAATCTTGTGGTCATCTTTGTACAACTTCAATATAAATACATGTTAATTGTTATTGATATGTTGCTTTTTATGATTTTATAAGAATGAAAAAATGAAAATTTGGCATGTTCACACTTTAAATAGGTAAACTGCAAAATTTGATTATCCTGGCCACAAAAGTAAAACTTTATGAAAATATACATTTTCTATACCTTTCAGGCATGAGCAATTAGGAAATTACACTCACCGCTCAGGAACAAAACATATTACATAGTGTTGTTATAAAACTTTTACTTGCTTACCCAGTTATTTTTCTTGCCAGCATAGATTTCCATGTTTTCCCCATACTCCGGCTCTGCCAGCAGTGTCTGATACTCAAACATAAGCCGAGAGCTTTCCCGTAGCCGACCACACTGGTACTGGTGATATTGCTGTATCAACTCTTTCACCACGAGCAGGAGGCATTCTGGGTCAGAAGGATTCCAGGCAGCTAAACTCTATAAAGAGCAAAAAGGAATCAGTTTTCAGTTGTCTTTTTCTTACAACACACAAAAATTTGTAGCATTGAAATTACTTTTGGAATAAAGTTACTTATTCTCCTCTAATTAGTGCTGTTTTAACTGATCTGTTTTACTTAAATTTTTTAGAATAATGCTATTTATGTATTGATTAGTCTGTTTTATGTTTTCATATTTTATGTTGCTTTATTTTACTATATTATTTCATATGTTGTTGTAATCCACTTAGAATGTAAGAAAATCACAAAATAAATGTATAAATAAAATAAAATGAGTTGTTCTCAAAGTGCCAGCAAAGTAAAGATTGCTGTATAGTCACAAAGGGCCAGATTCTTCAACTGACACCAATATCAGTCAGTGCCTCCAAAACCAGTGCCGGTCGCATGTCAATCATGTACCGGCACCGGTTGCAGAATCACAGCCCTGTGTAGCCTACATTTCCTGCGCCTATTTTACACGAGAATCGCACCCACAGTGGCTCTACTGATGCCTACAGTCACTTCCACTGCAAGCCATGTCCACTTTGACTGTAGGTGCTTCTGAGGACAGGACATCAGCAGCCTGATCTGTAGGCGCCTGTAGGCACCTTCAAAAAAGGATTCCATAATCACATCTACAGAGGCACCTAAGGGCGTGTTTTACACCAGAGATTTCCTTAGGTGCCACTAGGCACCCCTGTAGATGCAATTCTTATCAAACATAGGTGCAAGGAATGCCTTTAAAACCCTGGCACATTACCAACGCCTATTTTTAATGCTCTGTGCAATTCTGCAAATGGCGCCGTAGCATGATTGACATGTGATTGGTGGCATTTTTGTAGGTGGTTGCCAATGTAGGTGATGTTTGCAGAATCCAGCCCAGCTTTATCACAGGACCAGTTGCTTTGGGAAGTATAACAGAGTACAATTAATCTTACCTGTTCAAGAAATGTGGGAAAATATTGAGTCTGATTCTACAAATAGGGCCATTATCGGTGGCTGTCTACAAAATGGCCGCCAATTGTGTGTCAATCTCGCAACGGTGCCATTTGTAGAATCGCGCCTACATGAAAGGTAGGCACCAGAAACAAAAGCCAGGGTTTTAAAGGCATACATTTCCGGCGCCTACCTTCTACGAGAATCGTGTCTAAAGAGGTCACTTCCAGTGTTAACCACACCTACAGTGGCCATAGGCACCCTTAGGCGCCTCTTTAGTCAGGACAAAGGCACCATTTTTAACTACCTTTTAATTGTTTTTTAATCGGCGCAGTCAATTACTGCGCAGATTGAACCAATTTAAAATACTAACGCTCCCTTTTAAAAACCGTGGTAGCATTTTTTTAGTGCAGGCCATCATGCTGGATGCTCTGCACTAGAGAATGACACGGTGAAAAAATTGGTCCCCGTCACCGCTCCGTCCCCGTCTCACCATCCTCTACACCGCCCCGTCACCGCCATTCCCTTCACCGCCCCGTCACCGCCACTGCCACCCCATTCACCGCCCCGTCACCGCCACTGCAACCCCATTCACCGCCCCGTCACCGTCACCGCTGCATACATAAAAGCCTCAAACGGGTACGATTTTATATACTTTTCTTTATTTACGTATAAAGGAAACATTCTTTAAAGGAAACATTCTTTAAAACTTTAAAACTTAGTTAAATATTAGTTAATAACTATACAAAAACAAACACGACATGTACTTTTAATGCTTACAATGTTAGCCTACATGGTAAGAAGACGCAGCCGCTGTACCTAATCGCGGCAAAGATCTCCCTGCCGTGATTAGCATAGTGACCGCGGCTACGGCTGCAAGTCTCCCCTCCCCCCAGCGATCACGGCAGGAGGGCACCCAACCCCTCCTGTAGACCCCCCCCCAACGGCCCTCCCGACAATCGCAGCAGAAGGGTACCCAACCCCTCCTGCCGGTCCTCCCAATGGCCTCCCCTAAGATCGCCGGCAGGAGGGTACCCAACCCCTCCTGCTGGACCCCCCCCCAACGAACCCTCCCACCCCGGAACCCCCTTAGTCTTACTTTCCAAGTTGGACCGGACGGCTCCTCACACGTATGGCCAGCAGGCTTGCCTCCGTCCAAATGAGGCGGGCCCGCCCCTACCCTGCCCAACCCACAGGATCCTAGGGCCTGATTGGTCTAGGCACCTAAAGCCACTCCCGCTATAGGAGGGGCCTTAGGTGCTTGGGCCAATCAGGCCCTAGGATCCTGTGGGTTAGGCAGGGGAGGGGAGGGGCGGGCCCGCCTCATTTGGACGGAGGCAGGCCTGCTGGCCAGACGAGCGAGGAGCTGTCCGGTCCAACTTGGAAAGTAAGACTAAGGGTGGTGTTTCGGGATGGCGGGGTTTGTTGGGGGAGGGTCCGGCAGGAGGGGTTGGGCACCCTCCTATTGGCGATATAGGGGGCCGTTGGGGGGGGCCGGCAGGAGGGGTTGGGCACCCTCCTACCAGTGATCATAGGGGGGCTGTTGGGGAGCTGGCAGGAGGGGTTGGATATCCTCCTGCTGCGATCGTCAGGGGGGCTGTTGGGGTAGGCAGGAGGGGATGGGTACCCTCCTGCCGCGATCGTTGGGGAGGGCTGGTTCTGTCGGCATGAAGGGCTGAGCACCTTCCTGCCGGCGATCGTCGGGGGGGGCGGGTTCTATTGGCAGGAAGGGTTGATCTGACAAATGAGGAGCCAGTATATTGGGGGGCGGAGTCAATGCGGCAACGTGCAAGTTGGATCGAGAGTTGGAGGAGACAGACAACATGGCGGAGACATCAAACACCCGGTCACGAACACGGTGAAACACAGGTAAATAGCGGTTCCTAGAAGGGGGTACATTGGCCTGCGGGGACAAATCTTTTCACCGTTTTTGCGGGCGGTGAAAACTTTTGTCCCCGTGTCTGCGGCGATTTGGCTTTGGAGTCTCCATAACCCGCAGCCAAACCGCAGCCACGCCACAGCTCCCTGCGGGGATCGCTCCCCGTGTCATTCTCTACTCTGCACTGCTCTCAACATTCATAGGAACTCTATCACAGTTTTGTAAAAGGGAGGGTAAGTTAGGCAGTGGTAGGATGCCTACTGCCACTTAATAGTGCCAGTTATACAATGTACTCCTTAAGAGTTTAATCCAGTTTTGTTTAAGAACATAAGCAATGCCTCTGCTGGGTCAGACCTGAGGTCCATCGTGCCCAGCAGCTCGCTCACACGGCGGCCTAAAGGTCCAGGACCTGTGCAGTAATCCTCTATCTATACCCCTCTATCCCCTTTTCCAGCAGGAAATTGTCCAATCCTTTCTTGAACCCTAGTACCGTACTCTGCCCTATTACACCCTCTGGAAGCGCATTCCAGGTGTCCACCACACGTTGGGTAAAGAAGAACTTCCTAGCCAAAGCAGCACAAACCAATAAAATACAACCATTATAAAAGATCTTTACACAATTACCTATGAAACATCATAAAATTATGACAAAGAGATGCAAGTGTTTACCACAAAAATAGTTTGATTCATCCCTTTAAATTTATTTCTTCACACAGAAAACCTAAATCCCATTTATTCAAGTCACCAAAACTTGAATTTAGATTTGTGAGGAAAGTAGTAAAATATGTGGGCTTTGGTTAGAACATTATGCATATTCTATACTTTCTCTTCATGTTACCTCAAATCAAATACCTATTGTAACTAGTTCACATAACTACAAATCAATAAAAACATAAGAAAGCTGTGCCGAAGCAGATCAAGGTCTACTGACGACATCCTCATCCTCCTCGAGACCGACTCCAACCTCTTTAACCTCGCTGAGAACATATCCACATGTATTACGAACCTCCAATCCTGGGCCCAATCTGTACAAATGAAACTGAATGAGTCCAAAACAAAACTACTTTGGCTCGGCCCAATTTCAGATCATTTACCCACCTCCATCCCACTACCTTCCGGCCCCACTCTTCAGCTTGAGTTTTCAAGCAAAGTCCTAGGCATCATCTTAGACTCCTCTCTCTCCTTCAATGATCACCTCAACTCCCTGGTAAAAAAATGCTTCTTTAGCCTCCATATGTTGAGGAAAGTAAGATCCTGCTTTCATCATTCTCATTTCGCCATCCTCGTTCAATCCACCATCCTCTCTAAACTGGACTACTGCAACTCCATCTATATAAGCCTAACTAAGAAAAACCTCCATAGACTTCAGCTAATTCAGAACGCCACGGCCAAGCTTATTTTCGCAAAAGGCAAGTTCGATCACGTCTCCCCACTCCTCTCCAAGCTTCACTGGCTCCCAGTATACTCCAGAGTCCTCTATAAATGTGCCTGCATAGCCTTCAAGATTCTACATGGCGTCCTCCCTCCCGTTATCCCACTCTTCTGGAATTCCTCAAACCCACTCTCCACTAGATCCTCCCAAAAACTAAAACTATCTTTCCCATCTACAAAAGGTATATCCCGCACAGGAAAACTTGGAACATCCCTCCCCTTTAGAACCACAGAACTCTGGAACAACCTCTCATCCCCACTCAGAAATTCTAGCTCCCTCCAATCCTTCCGCAAACACTTGAAAACTTGGCTCTTTTCAAAAATCTAATCTCCTCCCGTTCTCTAGTACCCTGTTCCCCCTCTATCTTCTCAGTCCCTCTCCTATATCCCTTTGTAGTTCCTTTCCTCTCAACCTCTGTAAACCGTGCCGAGCTCTGCACTTGCGGAGATGGTGCGGTATACAAACCTAAGGTTTAGTTTAGTTTAGTTTAGAGCTACAGTCTCTGCACCCTGAGGATGTGGGTTCAAACCCCGTGCTGCTCCTTGTGATCCTGAGCAAGTCACTTAATCATCCACTGCCCCAGGTACATTAGAAAGACTGTGAGCCTGCCGGAACAGATAGGGTACCTGATAGTAAACCTCTTAATACATCTTGCCAAGCCATATATCAAATCCCAATCCTGTATCCAACAGAAGTCAGTCTGAATCGCTAGTCCTCAGCAGACCCCAAAAATGTAGATCTATTTCTCACAGTTCAATTCCAAGAAAGAACAAGGGCTCTCCCAAATATCTGTTTATTGGATTTTTTTTTTTCTCCAGAAACTTGTTCAATCCTCTTTTGAATCCCACTAAGTTGGTCCCTTTGAACATATTCTCTGACAGCAGATCCCACAGCTAAATTATGTAAAACAAAAAAACAACTGTCCATGCTGTTCTGTGGCGCTTTTAGAAACGAAATTAAGACAGTATTATTTGACAAATTTATTTCTTAATCTGTGCTTTTATCTTTAATATAATTAATTTAAAATTTTTAATGTCTTTTTAATATAACAGGCTGTATTCCTTTTCTTATTACAGTGGAACCTTGGTTTACGAGCATAATTCGTTCCAGAAGCATGCTCGTAAACCAAAATACTCGTATATCAAAGCGAGTTTCCACATAGGAACTAAGGGAAACTCACTTGATACGTTCCCACCCTCCCCTTCCCGAGGCCAGCGGCGCTACTCCATCACCCCCCCACCGAGAACCGGCATCTCCCCTCCCCCCCCCAGCTAACACAGGGCCCCCCCCCCCCCGCGCGAACCGGCACCCACCCACCCCCACCTTCAAACTTACCCTTCTGTCTGGCACCGGCGAGAGGGAGAACTAGATGGCCTTGAGCATGCGCAGATGCATGCTCAAGGCCCAGCAGAGGCAGGAACTTCTTCGAGCGGCACTGGCACGTCCTGTGGGCTGCGTGCCGGTGTCAGACAGGGGTGTAAGTTTGAAGTTGTTCGGGCAGGTGGTGCCGGTTCACACGGAGGGGAAGCGATGCTGGTTATTGGGGGGGGGGGGGTGCTCGCAAATCAAGTCAACACTCAGTTTGCGAGACAAGATTTGCGAGAATGTTTTGCTCATCTTGCAAAACACTCGCAAACCGAGGTTTGACTGTATTTTGTATTTCACTGATTGTCCAGTTTTTTTTTTGGAAATTCTTTTGATTAAGGCGGTATAGAAAAATAAAGTTATGTTCTGTTATATGGATGCAAAAGAATTAACATAAGAACATAAAAACAGACATATTGGATCAGACCAATGTTCTATCTAACCCAGTATCCTGTTTCCAACAGTGGCTTCATCAGATCACAAATATATAGAAGAGACCCAAATACCGTGTTTCCCCAAAAATAAGACAGTGTCTTATATTAATTTTGGGTCCAAAAAATGCACTAGGGCTTATTTTCGGGGGATGTCTTATTTTTTCATGTACAATGATCATCTCTCCCTTCCTCACCTCCACCCCTATTCTTCCTCTTTTTCTCTCCCCCACATATGTATCTTTCCTCCCCTCTCACCCATCCTCTTGTGCCTTCCCTCTGCAGCATCTTTCTATCCCTCCCTCCCAAACTCCCCCACGCAGCAGAATCACGCCGACCCTCCCACCATGATAAACCTCCCGCCAAACAGTAGCATTAGCAGCACTTTAAACAGGCTGCTTCGTGGTCCTCTCCCGCCGGGTCCTATTCTCTGCCGCATCGCCACGAGATCGACATACCTCCCTCCAAACATTAGCGTAGGCAACACTCTAAACAAGTTGCTTCGTGGCTTTCTCCCGCCAGGGCCTTCCCTGTGCCATGTCGCTGATGACATCATCAGTGAGGTGGCAGAGGGTAGGACCCAGCAGGAAAAACCGCAAAGCAGCCTGTTTAAAATGGTGCTGACGCTGCTGTTTGACGGGAGGCATGTCGGTTTTGAAGTGGGAGGGTCGGCAGGGTTCGGATGGGAGGGAGAGATGGAAAGACACTATGCAGGGGGATGGGGGGGTTAGGGAGCAATCTAACTAGGGCTTATTTTTGGGGTAGGGCTTATATTAAGACGTACCCCAAAAATCATGCTAGAGCTTATTTTTGGGGTAGGTCTTATTTTCAGGGAAACACGGTAGTAGCTTCTCTCAGACTTCCTCTTTTGTTATTTAACTACAAAATGAAATTTGGCAGAATATTTTTGGACTTAATATAATGCAAATCCTTTGGAGACTTGCTTATGAAATCTATTCTGCCATGGTAAAGTAGCTTTCTGCAAACACACTCTGGACACAGTCTTATTATCATTATTCAAACTGGAGAAAAAAAGAAAGAACATTAGGCGGTTTGGGATATGAAACACTTGGGTTCTACATTGAAACCTCTTCATCTGTTCCGTTAACAGGAGCAAAGAATTCTAAGAACATCCTCTTTCCACAGAAACAATATATGGCCCAGAATTGGGACTCCCATATCCTGATTGCAAAAGTTATTTTCACAAGGCCTTCATCAAACTCATCATTATAGGATTTAAATATAAAATCAAGTTCTGCAAAATTGTCAATATAGAGTAGGGTAGAGAATACTGGAGAGCTCTCATGCGATCCATTATCCTATAAGTCTCTATACACCCTGTGACAAAAGCAACACTAGTTTTATAACCTGAAGGTTTACATTAGGTGTGGTTTTTCTTGTTTCAGGTTGGGGCACCGTGCTCTCCTTTCATTCACTTTACTCTACCCCACCCACTTCAAATGTTCTTTGGACTTTAATACACCTAGCCCATGTAAGCAGGCACACACTTATCCTAATGTCAAAGAACTGATAAGATATACTGGTTCTTATCAACTTTTTAAAGAGAAAGCCAGGTAGGTTATGTACAGTTCCATATTTCAAAGGTACACACAAAAGGGAGGAACTACCGTCCCTTACCTCTGTCAGTCACTGCTATATTAGCACACGTCAAACACTGAAATATCAATTAGACTTCAATAAAATACTGGAGGGTAGCATTTTCCATAGACTGAACTGCTCAAGGACAAGAGGACATCATAGGAAAAAAGTAAAAGGGGAATGCGAGAAAGCAAAATTACTCAACTTGTGGCAGGACATGCATTACCACATATGGGAGAGCACAGCACAAACACTACTCGGTGTTCAAAAAAACCCAGAAAACTTTGGCAGCTTCATTCCACGCTCACTTGAGTGTCTTCCTGCAATAGAACAGTAACACTCAGAAAATACAACTCATAGGGGAGGAGGGGTAATGTGTGGCATGCTGTCCTCAGAGAGCACCTGCTACCGGTAATTTCACTTTCTCCGAGAACAAGTAAAATATCACTTATCACATCAGGGAATCCCAAGCTACCAGGCTCACCAAAAGCAACAAACAATGGACACTAGGGATTTGCAACAGGCAAAGCTAACCACTAACCAATTCAACTTAAACTTAAAGGGTCTATATATTCCTACATTCCTATCTTATTTGAAGAGGAACTCTCTGTGTTCTGCATGTAACTGGCGGCAGGTGTTACTGAGGGGCTGGATGTCGTGGCCCTCATGTAGGAAGATATTTGGTGGCTCTTCTTCCACCCTTCTAAATAGCACAATAGAGGAGTTTATTATTGCAGTCCCACTAAATGGTATAGCACACTGTTCTTCAACCGCCGGTCCACGGACCGGTGTTGGTCCACAGGGAATTTCTGCCGGTCCGCGCAGGGCCGGCAAGATTAAAGTGACCATAGGTCCCGTTTTCAGACCCTGTCCCTACCTGTCGCGCGCAAAAAAAAAGCCCCCCTCCTTCCTTTCTTTCCCCAGGTCAGCTGCTATCTTACCGCCCTGCTGCTGCTGCTAAAGCCAACAGGAAGTCTTCTTTCCGACGTCAATCACTGCCTGGCTGGCCCAGAACGTCCTCTCCGATGTCAGAATTGACGTCGGAAAGAAGACTTCCTGTCGGCTTTAGCAGCAGCAGCAGCAGCAGCAGAGCGGTAAGATAGCAGCTGACCCGGGGAAAGGAAGGAGGGAGGCTTTTTTTTTTTTTTTGCGCGACAGGGAGGGTAGGAGGTAGGCAGGCAAGCAGGCTGGCTTTGGCTAGGGAGGGAGGGAGAGAGGTAGACAGGCAGGCAGGCTGGCTTCGGGGATGGGGGTGGGACAAAGTGTGGAAAGCAGTGAGAGGGACATAGGAAGGAGGCACTGGGGGCACTAAAGACATGGGAAGGATGCACTGGGGGCACTAAAGACAGGAAGGGGTACTAAGGACATGGGAAGGAGGCACTGGGGGCACTAAAGACATAGGAAGGAAAGAGGGAGGGAATAGAAAGGGACAATTCTTGGGCCTGAGTGCAGAAAGAAAGAAATGAAAGAAAGGATACACAGACAGAAGGAAACGCAACCGGAGACTCATGAAATCACCAGACAGCAAAAGTAGGAAAAATGATTTTATTTTCAATTTAGTGATCAAAACGTGTCAGTTTTGAGAATTTTTATCTGCTGTTTATATTTTGCACTATATTTGTCTATTTTTCTATAGTTACTGAGGTGACCGAGCTTGCAGAGATGGGGCAGAAACGGGGTTTTTAAATTTTAGTCCTAGTAGTTTGCTGGTTCACAAAATAATTCTTTTATTTCTGCCGGTCCACGGGTGTAAAAAGGTTGAAAACCACTGGTATAGCATATACTGGCACAAGGTTTGTTGCAATGTTTTCCTGGCTCAAGAGAGAATGGGGACGGGAGGTCCTAAGCAGGTTTCTTAATGACTTGGCTTAAGTGCACAAATAAAGCTATGACTTAAAATCCCAGAATTATACGTGGCAGTGTGGTCAGTTTGAGGGGGGAGGGTGCCTGTAAAAGTTAACATGTAGAGAAACGGTTAAGCTAAAAGATTTGGCACGCTCCGTAGCACCTTCAGTTCATTCCAATTTACTACTACAATTAATAAAGTGAGTTTTAGAAAATATTATGCTGAGGCCCAGTGCAAACTGCTGACACATGCAAAAACAGACTGTAGCCACCAGTGAATGGATATTCCAGAACAGATTTAGTGCCCAGACAATACATGAAAATTTGACTGCAACAGGGACACTGAGGAAAAAAAAGATAGTGGGACTAGATCAAAGTTAGAGTGTCAGAGGTAGAGAGGGGATTGGAACACAAGAGATATGGACCTCCTGCTTTGATTTCAACCACTAATTCCAGGAGCACCTTCACTATCTACAAGCAATTTATTGGATTATAATTTGAATACTCCGTTAGGAAGCAAGTCTTGCATCATCAATAATAAACCAAGTGCAGTGTAAAACCTCAGACGTCCTGTTTCCTAACTCTTGAGCCAGGAAACATTGCAACAAACCTTGTGCCAGTATATGCTCTACCAGTTAGTGGGACTGCAATAACAAACTCCTCTATTGTGCTACTTGGAACAGGAAGAGACCATTAATATTATAATAGCTAACCAAGTTTTAAGCTGGCCGTAAAATTACAAAATAAAAAATAACTACATTACGCAGGATAATACAACAAAAGGGATATTCATTGTTTGCTATACAATATAAAAAAAACCTGTTGTTTCAGCATCCTTTCAGGATGCCTGGCAGGATTGTTCAGTTAGGTCAGCGGTGTTCACTTTTAAGTCAGGGCCATTTGGGGGTCCAAAAACGCTGAAGAAGAGCCAATGAATATCTTGCTTCGTGGGGCCACATCACAAACCATTGCATGTAGATATCCAACTCCTTCAGAACACTTGCCCTCGGTCACACATGCAGAACAAAGATAGCCCCTCTTCAAATACGAATAAGTGACTACAAAACAAAAGACTAAGACAGAAGTGTAGCAACCCAGAAACATGCCCTGAGTTACAGCTGAGCATGGGAGGCCAATGGATGGAGAGCAATTTTAGAAACCACTTCTCTTCTGTCCTGTGTGATCTCAGCAGCTGCATGTACCTAGCTAGGACCGTGTCCTAAGATGCCAGACTGCATGCACTGCACCTCCAAAGAAAAACAAACAAAAAAAAAAGCATTTCTTCCTGTAAAGTGCAAAATGCAAACACATCAGAAGTAAATACTCAACAGTGATATACTTCGTTCATTAAAAGAAAATAATTTTTCCTACCTTTGTCTGATCATTTATTTTTCTAATCATCCTTTTCCCGGTCTCTGCTTGTTCTTCCCTCTCTCTGTTTTCTTAATTCTGTTTCCAAGGCTCCTTGTTCATTTGCTATTTCTTTTTCTCTCCCTTCTTAAGTTTGTCTTACATCCATCTAAAGATTTGTCTTACATCCATCTAAAGATTTCTCACATTCTGCTTTCTTCCATTTTTCTGCCTCCTTCTCAAATCTATTTTTCCCTGTCCTCCATCTATATGCACCATCTCCTCCCAATTTCTTCCCATCACCCTCCTCCATCTACGTGTACCATCTCCTCTGGCTTCTTCCCATCCCCTCTCCACCATCCATGTGCACCATCTCCTCCCACTCTTTTCGCCTCCCCTCCATCTATATGCACCATTTCCTTCGTCTCTCTTCTCACCTCACTCTCTTCCATCCAGCATCATCCCCTCTGCATCTCTATTCCTCCCCATTTCCTGCATTACCCCATGTACCTGCCCCTATGATCCCTCCCTCTACAGCATTTCTTTACTCTATCTTTTTTAAAAGGACATACGAGTTGCCATACTGTGACAGATCGAAGGTCCATCAAGTCCAGTATCCTGTTTCCAACAGTGGCCAATCCAGGTCACAAGTACCTGGCAAAATCCCAGAGTAAAACAATTTTATGCGGCTTATCCTAGGAATAAGCAGTGGATTTCCAAACCTTTTTAAACCCTGCTAAGCTAACTGCTTTCACCACTTTCTCTGACAACAAATTCCAGAGTTTAATTACACGTCGAGTGAGAGAGAAAAGGTGACAGTATGACAAAATGTGGCAAACATTGTATGACAAAACATGGCATGGTCAGGCATAATACCTAGTATGATGAGATCTTGCATAGTGGAGGCTATACATTATACCACCAGAGGGGACTTGGTAGAGTAGAGCATTATATGATAGGCAATATAAAGTGCGACAGTACATGGTACGGTAGGATGAAGCACATCAGCATTTGAGACGCGAGACAGTGGAGGGCCAATGCCCTTTTTCATAAGGTCTGGGAAATTTGGGCTGGCACACTCTCACAGAGGGTCAAGGAACGAGGTGGGTTTTTATTGCATTCAATTCAGACAGCAGAATTGGGAGGGTCACTCTGGTTTGGGCTACATACACCAGCAGGTCATATGCAAACAATGCTAATTTGTGGGTTTGCTCTTCCACCTGAATTTCTCAGATGTCTATGTTCTCCCTCAGTTTCACAGCTAGGGGTTCCACCAAGATAGCAAAAGGGAGAGGGGGCACCCCTGTCAAATAATCCTATCCAAGTCAAACACAGGGGAGTACTCCCCATTCACTTTATTCCTCACCTCAGGCCTATCATCTAATTGCCAAACTCCTTCCAAAAATGCCCCCTTGCTCATCCCTCCATCATCTCCCACAAGTGAGCTTGGACAGCAATTTCAGCATTTGTTACCTTGGACAATACCAGGTGGACTTTACAGTCTATTTTCCAAAAATATCAAAGAAGAGACAAGTTAATTTAATCATTAATTTTTAATGTATATAACCAATGGGCAGATTGGATGGACCATTCAGGTCCTCATTTGCCGTCATTTACTATGTTACTCCCAACTAAACCTGTTAAATGAGAATCACTATGAGAAAAACTGCCTTCTTCCCCTTATCAACATCCTATCTCATTGGGATAAACCCTGACCAGTCCACATGAATTAGCGAAATTACTTCGCTAGCCTCTTGGCCAAGATTTTTTCAGAGTTGTATATCCATATTCAGAAGCAAAATAGGGCAGTAAGATCTTCACCGTGAGGGGTTCTTCCCAGTTTAGGGAGTACCAAAATCCACACTACCCTCATTGATAGGGCCCAGAGTCTGTACCTGAAGGAATCCACTTAACAAATGAACCAGAAACCCCAAAATTTCTTTAATGAAATTCTTATAAATGCTCTCCCAAAACCTATCTAAACCTAGTGCCTTGTTCATCTGTAATTGCTTAATCATTGCTCTTCTAGAAATGGGAGCATTCAATCTCAGCTGTGCCTCCTCTGTAAGCCTGGGCAGAGCCAAATAATTCCTCACCCTATCTTGTGAATCCCCTCCCTCCTTTGTACATAACTGGTTATAATATGACTCAAATTAGTTTCCTAATTTCTGCATCTCTATAGAACATGTTCCCCCCACCCTCCACCCCACATTTATTTTGGGAATGTTTGCCAGGAAGGCCCTCTTCTTGAGTTGTCTAGCTAAGAAGTGACTAGATTTTTTTTTTTTTTTTTACATTATTCATAAAATGTATGCTTGAAGAAGGTAATATAAAAATTTAGTTTCTAATTGAAGATTATAAAGTCTTTTTCTCATTTCTTGAACTTTCTATATCCTTCCCCCCCTCCTCCCTTTAATTGGTGGAGTCTCTCCAATTTTATCAACTGTTCCCTACTATTCAATTGCTCTTTAAGCTTTTTCAGCTTTTTTTTCTGGCACCCCATTTGATCAAGCAGCCTCTAATTACCACTTTCAGCACAACCCATACCATAATAATTTCTACCTTTCCCGTATCATTATATTGGAGATACTTGTAAATATTATTACTTACCATTTCTAGAGCACTACTAGACATATGCAATGTTGTACATCAAAACACAGAAGAGACAATCCCTGCACAAAGAGCTTACAATCTAGTCAAGACAAATTGCACAAGAAGGTGCATCGAAACACAGTGCTCAGGTGGAAGAACCATAAACAACTACATTATGACATCAAGAATTCTGGGTTTGACTCAGATGCATTGTGATGTCACTGAGTGTTCAGGCAGTTTAGTGCTACTAGACCAGGGGTCTGCAACCTTTAAGACATAAAGAGCCACTTGGACCCGTTTTCGAAAAGAAAAAAAAAACTTGGAGCCGCAAAACCATTATAAAACAAATCTAACACTGCATATATTGTTTCTTATCTTAATGCTATATACAGGATCACTAAATTGAAAATAAAATCATTTTTCCTACCTTTGCTATTTGGTGATTTCATGAGTCTCTGGTTGCACTTTCTTCTTCTGACTGTGCATCCAATCTTTCTTCCTTTCTTCCAGCCTCCTGTATGTTTCCTCTCCTCCAGACCTCATTCTCTCCCCCAACTTTTTCTTTGTCTCCCTGTTCCCCCTTCTTTCTGTCTCCGTGCCGTCCCCCAAGCCACTCGGTTTGCTGCCACCGCAATCGGGGAACAGCCCCCAAGCCACCACCGTCCCAAGCTTTCCCTGCAGAAGTGTTGCGCTGACCAGCATTCCGCTCCCTGACGTCAATTCTGACGTAGGAGAGGAAGTTCCGGGCCAACAAGGCATTTCTCCTCATTCCATCCAGCCTGAGCCCCATCTCTCCTTGATCCAGCATTTCCCTTCTGTGTCTGTCAGAATTACCATTCCACCTATTTTCCAGCATCACCCTTCTTTGTGTCCATCTCACCTATATCCCTATCTCACCACTTTTTCAGAATCTTCATTTGTCTCTGTCCTTATCTTTACGCCATGTTCACCATTTGCCCTTTCAATGTCTTTATCTCCCCCCACACACTTTTTCAGCATTACTTCTATGTCTCTATTTCACCTCCTCTTCATGTCCCCTCTGTATCTCTATCCTTATTCAGTAGGTCCTGCTTACCCTTTCTCTTCTTTGTGTTACTATCTCCATTTTCAGCTTTCCCCCCTTTTCCTTTGTTACTGCACCCTGTAGCTAGAATCTTTCCACCCTCCCTCCACTCCGGCCCAGCCCAGTATGAAATATTTCCTTTTGTTTCCCTCCCCTCTCTCTTTCTCTCTCTCTTCTGCTCCCTCACCCACGAGTCCTGCATCTGGCCCTCTCCCTTCTACCTGCACCTGGCAACACCCCCCTGCTCCGCGGCTCTCTTCAGCAACTCGTCAGCAGCAGTGATCAAGACAAGCTGCCGACATCGAGGCCTTCCCTCTACGAGTCCCGCCTTTGTGGAAAAAGGAAGTTGAAACAAGCGGGACTCGCAGAGGGTAGGCCCCGACGTCAGAAGCTGCTGCTGAGTTGCCGAAGAGAGCCGCGGAGCAGGGGATGTGGCCGGAAGCAGGTAGAAGGGAGAGGGAGATAGGAAGGCTGTAGATCTCCGGAGCATGACACCGACCCCGGCCAGGATGATTTCTTTTTCAGGCGTCGCGGCGGGAAATAGCCATGCTGAGCAGTGAGCTCAGCACTACACAGATGAAAGCCTTGCTTGCTGATTGGTCCGGCGGCACGGCGGGGCGGGGCCGCCGGACCAATCAGCAAGCAAGGCTTTCATCTGTGTATGTGCTGAGCTCACTGCTCAGCATGGCTATTTCCCGCCGCGACGCCGGACTTGTAACTGCATGCCTGCGTGACACACTACCGGAGCCGCAGCAAAGGTGGAAAAGAGCCGCATGCGGCTCTGGAGCCGCAGGTTGCCGACCCCCGTACTAGACATATGCAGTGCTGTACATCAAAACACAGAAGAGACAGTCCCTGCTCAAAGAGCTTACAATCTAGTCAAATTGGACAAGAAGGAATTACAGAGGGAATGATGACAGATGTTGGTGCTTATAAATATATTTCTGGATATACAGTACTTCTTTCTCTCTACCAGCGATTCATTTAATCTCCAAAATCTATCCTCAGCCTGCCCTTCTACTCCGCTAATGGAAATCCAGATTGGTTGATGATGATATAGGATAGTATATGACAGGGGTGCCCACGCTTTTTGGGCTTGCGAGCTACTTTTAAAATGACCAAGTCAAAATGATCTATCAACAATAAAATTTTAAAAAACACAAAGCAAACTGTACGCAGAGAAAATGTTAATTATCATTTATATTCCGGGGGTTTTCAAAGAGGTCAAGGCAGATGACTTTATGCAATGTCACCTAAGTAAGAACTATACAAAACTAGACAAATATACCCCCGCCCTTTTTACTAAACAGCGATAGCGGTTTTTAACGCAGGGAGCTGCGCTGAATGCCCTGTGCTGCTCTCAATGCTCATAGGCTCCTTACGCTAAAATCCGCTACTGCCCTTTATTAAAAGGGAGCCATGGTGCAAAATATAGACAACAGATATAAATTTTCAAAACGGACACATTTTGATCACTAAATTGAAAATAAAATCATTTTTCCTACCTTTGTTGTCTGGTGATTTCATGAGTCCAATATTTCTTCCCTTCTTTCAGCCTCCTGTATGCTTCCTCTCCTCCAGACCTCATTCCCTCCCCCACCTTTTTCTTCCCCTCTCTCTTCCCCCTTCTTTCTTTCTGTCTCCCTGACCCCATTTCTTTGTCTGTCTGTCTGTCTTTCTCTCTCCATGCCCCTTTCTTTCTGTATGTCTGTCTTTCTTTCTCTCTCCATGCCCTCCCTTTCTTTCTTTCTCTTTCTTTCTTTCTTTCTCCCTGCCCTCCCCCAAGCCATTGCCATTGGGGAACAGGCCCCCACCACCGCCGCAATCAGGGATCAGGCCACCGCCGCGTTCTGAGCTCTCCCTGCTTTCACACCATAAAGAGGACGCAGAAGCACCGGGACCAGCCTTCCCCACCTGACGATTGGCTGGCCCAGAACTTCCTCTCCGATGTCAGAACTGAAGTTGGGTGAGGAAGGTTGGTTGGCTCGGCGCTTCAGCGTCCTCTTTACGGCATTGGGAAGCAGGTAGAACGTGAAGGCAATGCGAGTCTATCACGGAGTCTGGGATGGGCTCCACGATCGACTCGCATTGCCTTCGCGATCTACCTTTTGAGCACCCCTGGTATATGACATCCCAGTTTCCCTCCATCAACCAAAGGATACAAGTTCCTACTTACAAATACACAATATAATCAGTTCTAGTGTAAAGCTGATGGACTGCTGAATAAAAAGTATAACACTTCTGTCCTGAGTGCTTTAGTTTCAATATATCTATCATATTCAACTGCTTCAGAGTTGTTTGAAGTTGCTTTCTAGGCAGTGAACTCCCTTTTCCCTACCGTTAGAATGGTCCAAAATATCATCTAGAGTAGGGTCTCAAAGTCTCTCCTTGAGGGCCGCAATCCAGTCAGGTTTTCAGGATTTCCCCAATGAATATGCATGAGATCTATGTGCATGCACTGCTTTCAATGCATATTCATTGGGGAAATCCTGAAAACCTGACTGGATTGCGGCCCTCAAGGAGGGACTTTGAGATTCCTGATCTAGACCAATATTCTAATCCTACCCTCCCCCAACTTTCAAAACTTTTGGATCCACATGTATTTAAAACTTAGCTTACTCCATCTAGGATACTTAAATATTGAAGATTGTGAGCTTCTGACACTGGTTTTTCCCTTTAATAGCTATCCATTTGCTCTCCGAGGGCTGGAATTCTCAAAAATCCGTGTTAAAAACTGACGGGGCGCTGTTGCAGGCGATCTTGTAATGATTTTAAAAACATGAGTCATTCTCAAAAAATTGTACATACAAATGAGGTTGGCAGACTAGCAAATTTTCACTAAATTTACATGTGTTGAGTTGCTGGTGATAGTGATCAGCAAATGCGCAGAATACACAAGGAAAAAGGCGTGAATATGCGCATGTGCAGGGAAAAGCAAAGCAGCGCAATAAGCATATGCCTAGTTTGAGCATAATATATGCTTACATCATACAGTAGGTGCGTGACACACATGGCTTTAGCAGTTGGTTTCTCTGTGGAAATACAGCATCGTTCGTCATCTTGCTTCAAACTTTTTCAATCAGTCAGTATAAAACCAGGTTTTGCAGGAAAGGAGAGGAGGGGGAAGCAACATCGGCTTTTAACAAGGATGCCTAAAACATGCCTTTCTCTCCCAAAAGCTATAATTCAGGCAAATCTTGTAATTTGTTTTTAATGTAAAATTTTATCATGAACTACAGCCAGAGAAAAAAAAAAATATATATATATATATACACACACACACACACACATAGAGGGGCAAAATAAAAAAATACGTCCAAGTCTGTTTTGGGCCTAGAATGTTAGTTGCCCAAAGTTGGACACATCCAAAGTCCATTCTCGAAAACTACATCCAAAATATCTTTTTTTTTTTTTTTAAAGAATCGTCTGCTTATATGTCCAGCTGTTTGCCGCTAAGTCGTCTATACCAGTGTTCTTCAACCTTTTTACACCCGTGGACCGGCAGAAAAAAAAGAATTATTTTGTGAACCAGCAAACTACTAGGACTAAAATTTAAAAACCCCGTTTCCGCCCCATCTCCACAAGTCGGTCCCCACAAATCATCTGATCCCATCCACACAAGCCTCAGTTATGATTTTATATTGAATGTATTTTATTAAAGTATAAAAAGAAACAATATTCTGTAGAATTGTCATTTTATAAATACAAATAATTCAGAGCAAGGATCAACAAAACCCCTGTCTCCCCTCCCCTTCACATATATCCCCTCTACTATCAAGAAAACTGAACAAGCCAAATTATTACAGAATGCTACACAGAAATATCATGCTAACAGAATACTGAAGTCACACATGACAGGAATAGTTTTAGGGGAGTGCAACTAGGGCAACTGCCCCCTGGTCAGAGAGCGCCCTAAGCCAGCTGGAAGCTAAAGAAGCACTGCCTGGGTTTTGCAGTCCCCAGTTATGTCTAACACCAGCTCTAGCAGGATATATATTTCAAATCTGATATATTCTAATCACAAAATAGAAATAAAATTATTTTTCTCTACCTTTTGTCGTCTCTGGTTTCTGCTTTCAATCTTCTTTTCACTCTCTTCCTTCCAGCATCTGCCCTCTCTGTCTCTTCAATCCAGCATCTGCCCCTTCCATCCACTGTCTGTCCTCTCCCCCTTCCATATGGTATCTTCTTTCTATGCCCCTCTCCCCTTTCCATCCAGCTTGTGCCCCCCTCTCTCCTTTTTACATGATTCATTCCAGCTTCACTGCTCTCTTCATTTTTATCTCTCCTACACCAGATCTATCATCGTTGTCCCTCTCTGCTTATTTTTCTGCTGACCCCTTCCTATCATCAATCTCTCTACTTTCTCATGCCTGTCTCCCCTTCCCCTCCTCTAATCTCTCCGCCAGCTGTTTCCTTCCTTTTTTCATTCTCCCTTCCCTCCTTCTGCTGTCCAGCAGTAACTCTCTTCCCTTCCTCCCCTCCCAGCAGCATCTCTCCTTCTCCCTCTCCAGTAGCAGCTGTCCCTTTTTTATCCTTGCCCAGCAGCTTCCCAGATTCCTTTCCCTCCTCCCCTCCCAGAAGCATCTCTCCTTCTCCCTCTCCAGTAGCAGCTGTCCCTTTTTTATCCTTGCCCAGCAGCTTCCCAGATTCCTTTCCCTCCTCCCCTCCCAGAAGCATCTCTCCTTCTCCCTCTCCAGTAGCAGCTGTCCCTTTTTTTTCCTTGCCCAGCAGCTTCCCATATTCCTTTCCCTCCTCCCCTCCCAGAAGCATCTCTCTTTCTCCTTCTCCCTCTCCAGTAGCAGCTGTCCCTTTTTTTCCTTGCCCAGCAGTGTCCCTGATTCCTTTCCCTCCTCCCCTCCCAGAAGCATCTCTCCTTCTCCCTCTCCAGTAGCAGCTGTCCCTTTTTTTCCTTGCCCAGCAGCTTCCCAGATTCCTTTCCCTCCTCCCCTCCCAGAAGCATCTCTCCTTCTCCCTCTCCAGTAGCAGCTGTCCCTTTTTTTCCTTGCCCAGAAGCTTCCCAGATTCCTTTCCCTCCTCCCCTCCCAGAAGCATCTCTCCTTCTCCCTCTCCAGTAGCAGCTGTCCCTTTTTTCCTTGCCCAGCAGCTTCCCAGATTCCTTTCCCTCCTCCCCTCCCAGAAGCATCTCTCCTTCTCCCTCTCCAGTAGCAGCTGTCCCTTTTTTTCCTTGCCCAGAAGCTTCCCAGATTCCTTTCCCTCCTCCCCTCCCAGAAGCATCTCTCCTTCTCCCTCTCCAGTAGCAGCTGTCCCTTTTTTCCTTGCCCAGCAGCTTCCCAGATTCCTTTCCCTCCTCCCCTCCCAGAAGCATCTCTCCTTCTCCCTCTCCAGTAGCAGCTGTCCCTTTTTTTCCTTGCCCAACAGCTTCCCAGATTCCTTTCCCTCCTCCCCTCCCAGAAGCATCTCTCCTTCTCCCTCTCCAGTAGCAGCTGTCCCTTTTTTCCTTGCCCAGCAGCTTCCCAGATTCCTTTCCCTCCTCCCCTCCCAGAAGCATCTCTCCTTCTCCCTCTCCAGTAGCAGCTGTCCCTTTTTTCCTTGCCCAGCAGCTTCCCAGATTCCTTTCCCTCCTCCCCTCCCAGAAGCATCTCTCCTTCTCCCTCTCCAGTAGCAGCTGTCCCTTTTTTCCTTGCCCAGCAGCTTCCCAGATTCCTTTCCCTCCTCCCCTCCCAGAAGCATCTCTCCTTCCTCTCCAGTAGCAACTGTCCCTTTTTTTCCCTGCCCTGCAGCTTCCCATATTCCTTTCCCTCCTCCCCTCCCAGCAGCATCTCACCTTCTCCCTCTCCAGTAGCAGCTGTCTCTTTTTTCCCCTGCCCAGCAGCTTCCCAGACTCTGATAGTGGTTTTCTCCCCTCCCAGCAGCTCTTCTTACTTCCCAGCGCAGCGATTAACGAAGGCAGCCTTGGGTCCTTTGTTGGGTCGCGCCGCCTCTGAGGAAAGAGGAAGTTGCATCATCAGAGGCAGCCGCGACTCAGCAAAAGCCCCGAGGCTGCCTTCGTGAATCTCTGTGCTGGGAAGTAAAGGAGAGCTGCAGAGAGGGGAGAAAGCCACTGTTGGGAGGCTCCCCAAGATCTCTCCGGCCCAGCGCACGCTTCAGATGTTGATCTTGCCGGCCCTGCGCGGACCGGCAGGAAGTTGAAGTGAGTCAATCTTGTCGGCCCTGCGCGGACCGGCAAAAATTTCCTGCGGACCAACACCGGTCCGCGGACCGGCAGTTGAAGAACTGTGGTCTATACCCCATTCTCGTCCAAAAATTTGTCCAAGTCCAAAATGCCTAGAACAAGATCTTTTAGACATGGGAGGGGCCAGGCAAAGTGATGGACTGGCCACCCAGACATGGCAACATAGTAGTGGGGCACCTTACAGGGCACTGCTGTGAACTTTACAAAAAAGTTGCCATATAAACATCTCACAACTCCCTTGCAGGTCATGGTGAGAACCCCAAAACTTACTATATCCATCTGTCTACAACCTCAATAGCCCTGATGGCTGCAGGTGCCACTTATATGATAGTACAGTAGGGTTTGGGGGGGGTTAGTGGGGGCACATGTTCTACCATGAATGCAGTGGCTAGAGTGGCTTATGGGCCTGAGTCCTCTTTTCTATAGTTTACTAGCCCACCCCCAAGACTACTTAAGCCATCTCTGTTCAGCTCTATTAGGCTTTCCTAGGACAAGTGCTGATGTTCTGTTTTATTCCGATTTGTATGGTGGTGGGGGGAGTGTGTGAGTGATCACTGAGGGAGTGTGTGGGGGTCTGTACTTTGTCCCTGCAGTGGTTATCTGGTCATTTTGGATACCTTCTGGGCAATTATACCTGTTTTTAGATAGCCTAAGTCACAACGTATAAGTTCTATCTAGGAAGTCTCGTTAAACTTTCAGTTATACTTGCAGTACGACAAAGTCTAGGTCAGCGCACGGCCCGCCCTCACCACTCATCCTAAAACGCCCCTTTCAGTTCTTGGTGTACAGCAGCAGTATTTTTTAACACTCTACACTTCTCCCTCCAAATCCACGAGGGTTAGGGGCAGAGCCGGCCCGCGAATATGGAAAATCGCGGATAACTTTTAGGGCAGACTCTGACCCATCCCTGCCTCCCTCCTGCGTCCCAAACCTCCCCAGACCTTACCTAGTGGTTTAGCGGTGATGTGGGGCAGAAGCGATCTTCCTACGCTCCTGCCTTGTGCAGAGCTGTCATCAAAAATGGCTGCTGTGAGTTCCCGTTTAGTCTCATGAGATCATGGGAAGATATTTGTCGGCAGTTGTCTGTGTTTTGGAAGGCCCTGAACTTGGGGTCACGTCTGGAGGGCCTCTGTGCATGTTGGCGTGATGGGATCATGCATACATACATGAGCATGATATCATCGCATTAACAACCACACATGCACAGAAGCCCTCTAGACATGGACTGGAGCTCGGAGGAGACACAAGGTTTGTGTGGGGGAGGGGCCAGGGGTGGAATGGGCGGGGCTATATGTCCTCTTTTTTTAAAGAAGAAATCTGGTAACCCTACCAAAGAGACCCCCAAAACAATGGGGCAGCAGCCACTTCACTCCCCCTCTCTTCCACTGCCAGATTCAACATCTGCCCCTCTCAAATCCATGGTCTATCAAGTCCCCCTCTTTCTGAAACCCATCCAGCTGTACTTTAGAACATTTGCCATTTTTATAAATTGCCTGTGCTATCCCCAGACTTCCCTCTGCTATGGCCCACCCTTGATGACATCATTTCCTGGACCAATGAACAATGTTTTCCTATAGTATAACTACAGAAATATACCTCTGTTCAATAGCTCTCCCTCTTATATTAACTCTTCCATATACTTGCATTTCTCAAGTGAAGCTGAAATACTGCATTTCATCTTAAACTCACAGCTGAGTTTGACATCTTTCCTTCAAAGCAAAATATTCCCATCATTTTCTCTCTCAAAGAATCATGTATTTTCCCATCTGAAAATCATGGACCTCACAACAAGATTTCCCATAAAAGGACATTCATGTTCAGGCCTTCAGGCAACCAGACCAAAAGCTAATAAACTCCAGCAGTAGCTGAAAAGGTTCATTTCTTAAGGATTTCCAATTGTTTTCTTTTGCTTTTATATTCCGCACTTACCAGAAACACAATTTCCTTACTCAGGCTTTATAAAAAGAGACAGCTTACTGCATATTTCTGTGGCTATACTAAAACATCAGACGGAATGTAAATAAATATTGCATTGCACTTCTTTCTTCTCTCGGAAACAAAAACAGCTTTTACAAAAGCAGCATTTATCTGCTCTAGGCCTTTACAAAACTAGTCTGAAAGGAAAATGAAGCTGGTGAATGGGGAAAAACATTCGGTGGTTTGCTACATTGTGCCCCTTAGCTACCCTTTGATCCAAACTCTTGAAGGGTGCTTTACCTACTTACAATTTAAAGAGCTTGCCAATCTTTTGTCATGAGCCTGGTTTTATGCTCTTTGTAGATGGGCCACATCTACTGTAACTTCTGTGCATACATAGCTGCTTCACTATACTACAGTATTGCAAATATATATTTTCAGTGGACCGGATCATAAAGATTTACTAGCATTTATGGGTTAACCTCAGCCCCACCACTCCACCGCTGTGCTATCTCGTGACCGCGGGGAGATTTATGTGGCACTTCATCACTGGCTGTCCATATTATAGTTTAATATGTTATATTCCTTATTTTTTAAACATCAGGTGCCCCGAGTACTATACACAGGGAGACCCTTGATCAGAGGGCGCGAAACATGCCATGTCGGGTCAGACTCCCAGGCGGTGGCTGATATAAGCTAAGTACATATAATATTACTTGCGTTAAATTAGAATTATAGAATATATTCTCTAAAATATTTAAAAAATAAGGAATATAACATATTAAACTATAATATGGACAGCCAGTGATGAAGTGCCACATAAATCTCCCCGCAGTCACGAGATAGCACAGCGGTGGAGTGGTGGGGCTGAAGCTAGCCCATAAATGCTAGTAAATCTTTATGATCCGGTCCACTGAAAATATATATTTGCAATACGTGCATTTGGGACTGGTAGAAGCGTACCAATAAGGTGTTTGCCATACAATCAGAAGGGCTCACTATACTACAGTAGCATTCCAAATAATCCGGACTGCTCAGGGATTGAGTTGGCATGGACTTCTAGATTTTCCAGATTCCCAGGCTGTACATTTAAAATTCAAATTGAAGGAATAAAGACGAGATGAACAAGTCAATTTTGTTGATTTATTCACTAACAAATACAGAATGTTTTATTTATTAAAATAGTTATATTTACAGGAAGACATACAAAAATGTCTCAATGAATTAGAACATATTAGCAGTCATAGAAAATATGAGGATGAATCAAAAATTAAAGGCAATTGTTAAATTACGTGATAACCAGAACAGAGTTAGTGAAATACAACATATGTACTCAAACATTGCCTGTTGGATATTTCATCCACTCACAGTGCAGCACTTGACCTTTAGTCGTGTGGCAACCACTAGGCCAGAAACGTGGACGCTCCACTGCAAGATTGCACCAATGAAGAACAATGCGCTGAGACCAGTAAAATGGTCTTTTGCTGTGCGGGGGTCAAACTGTGGAACTCACTCGTCGGTCAATTATGAAAATGTTGTGGCAAGGGTAATTTCAGAAAACTATTAAAAGCACAGTTATTTGTTAATGCATTTTTCTAGGAATTGATCTTTGCGATTGTTCTTTTGAAGGGCACTTTACCTGATTTTCCGATGATTATATGTTAATGTTTATTTGATTTTATTTGTCTTACTGAATTATGTATGTAATGATATGGAAACCATTTAGGTTTAAACAGTATATAAATTTCTAAAATAAAAATAATAAATAAATAGTGCACTTTCTTTGGGCAGAGAGAGTGAAACCTGTGGACATTCACCACCGAATATTGACTCAGTATGGACATAGCACCATGAATCAACAAAAGGTTTATGAGTGAGTTTTTGAGTGGGTTAAAAGTTTAAAGCGGAAAGAACAGCTGTAACTGACAAAGGTCGTCCTGGTCGCCCATCAATATCACGCGCACAAAAGTACATTGAGAGGGTGGATGCCTTGATTAGAGAAGACCGGAGGATAATGGTGCCTCAAGGTTGGATATCAGCTATGGATCTGCATTTGAAATAATGCATAATGACTTGGGATACAGGAAAGTCTGCGCACGATGGGTTCCCGAACAGCTTACTGATATACACAAGCAATAGTGTGTGGAGGTTGCAACCCAGTTCCTGAGATGGTATGAAGAAGATCCACGTATTCTGGAGAGAATTGTCACTGGCTACGAGATATGGGTGCATCACTATGACCCGGAAAGCAAAAGACAAAGCATGGTGGAGACATCCATCTTCTCTAACAAAGAAGAGATTCAAATATCAGCCCTCCTCCAAGAAAATCATGTCAACGTTCTTTTGGGACATGAAGGGGGCCTATTCTGGCGCATTTCCAAGTGTACGGGCAAACAGTGAAAATTTCTGTGCAGGGCTGCAAAATGAACTTAAACCTGCAATTTGCAGCAAAAGAAGAGGAATGTTGTTCAAAACAGTCTTGCTGCACCTTGACAATGCACATCCTCAAACAGCAGCAGTGACAAAAGAGACCGTGCAATGGCTTGGATTTGAAAATCTTCCAAATCCTCCTTAGAACCTGGATTTGGCACCTAGTGATTATCACATCTCCAGTCTGCTGAAGGAGACGTTGCAAGGTCGCAGATTCACTTCTAATGATGAAGTAAAGGAAGCGATGCTCACCTGGCTTCAGGTAAGGATAAAAATCCTTCTTAGATAAAGTGAGAATAGCAGAAGCCAATAGAAGTTATTGTGTTACACACAATTAATAACGCATTGGTGAGGGGAGAGTCCTCAGTTTATACAACTGTACGCTAGTAGACCAAAGCACAAGTTCTCACTCTTTATACTCACACAGGGTTAGCTGGTGAAACATCCCCAGACTAACTCCCAATGGTGAAAGTTACAGTGCACAAAATGTGCCTCAGTGTAAATAAATATGAAAAAAAAAAATCTGAAAAAAACCCCACATTCAACGTTGGCTACTGCTATTCAGAACAATTCAGCGTGCACAGTTCATATTGAGCCTATTATGAAAGAGATCAACGATTTTCCAAGACTGGAAATTGTAATGAGAATTAACACAGTACTTATCTTTGTGGCTATAGTAAATGAAAAAGAGCCATATATTTTGCGTGCTTGTTTTACATTCAGGAGCAGCTGAAAAACTTCTCTGCAGGAATGCAGAAGCTAGTTGAACAATATCACAAATGCGTTGTCTTGCATGTGGACTATGTGGAAAAGTGATATGCTCAATTGCTCACAGTTACTGTACTTCTATTAAAGCCAATTAAATGTATTTTGCCTCTGGTTTTTTTCATTTACCCTCGTATGTAAGTATTTTATTGTAAAACTTGTTTTTAAATGTTCATTTTTTCCTGTTCGTAACACTTAGGGCTCCTTTTACGAAGCCGCGTTAGCGGTTTAACGCGAGTAATAGCGAGCGCTAATTTGCCGGCCACGCTAGCTGGAGTAGGCGGTAGTTTTTTAGGCTGGCGCAGGGGTTAGCGCGCGCTAAAAAGTTGCGTGCGATAAAGCTGCTAACGCGGCTTCGTAAAAGGAACCCTTGCTGTAAAAGCTTCAGTATCACCATTTCTCTCTTCCCCTGAGTCCAGACTTTCAGGTTGTCCAGATTTTTGGCATAGCTGGATGTAGATTCATTATTATAAACTATCCACAAGTTAAATCTTCAATCATATGCAAAAAAATATATGTTATAAAAATAAAGTGCAACAAGTGCTAATAAAGTGCTCAGTCATCAATCAAAAAGTTCAAAGGTACCATTAAAAGTAGAAGCGCTGACTGTATTGAGGGACCATCATCGCACTATTAGCGTCCCTCAACCTGCCTCCAATACAATTGATAACTTATAAAGAAGTATTCATAAGAATAAAATCAGTGAACCACTTATCTGATGTATGAAGTATGAAGGCGGTAAAAAGCAGAATTCAGCGCTACTGTTAGGCTTCACTATCTTTCTTAGTAACCTTAACGGCCCCTGTGTTCCTATAAAAAGCCTCCCTTCGATTCGAGTTTCGCACTATCGTCATCAGGAAGGGGGCATTATTAGGCTGAAGGAACTAAGGAATCCCCTTTCCTGCCTCCTGCTTGCCTGCCCAAGCCTGATAAAGCTTTAATGAAGAAGCAGCTATGATCACAGTAGCAAATTCACATTATACTAATCCAAGTATGCTCATTTCATATTCTACTGACATCAACTATAGGAATCAGTCTCATGGCTTAACAGCTTCATCCTAGTCAATATGTTTGCACTAGGTGAATCCCTTGGCTATCTAGCATATCCTCTATCATACAACTTCACCTGCTGCATTGGTCTTTTATAGTGCCCACTTATATTTGATCACCATCATCTCCTGTGGCTATTCTTCAGGTTTCCAAATGCTTTGTTAAGCTATTGATTCTCTTTTCTCTTCACCTGCTTTAAATGTCTCTCTCAATTTAACATTTTCCCCCTCTCATAACATGTCATTAGGTACCTAGTAGAAAGTAGATTTTTGTGTTGATGTGTGGTCCTACTTATCACATCTTTCTTGAAACAGAGTCCTGAGTTTCAACAACATGTAGCAGATTGAGCACTTGTCTCTGCCAAGCTTGCCCCCTCTGTTTCAGTTAGATAATAAACCCTAGACAGAAGTAAAAGCTGGGTACGAGACACTTTCTAGCAAAGAGCAAGTGAGTTAAAATAAGTATACTCATAAAAGAAATTAATTGGATTGTTTTGCTCAAAGTGCTGGAGCAGTATGATCTCTAGATTATTTTTTTTAACTATCATTAAGCTTTTATCTTATGACAAAGGATGAACTAGATCAGAGGTGGACAAACTTTATACATATAGGACCGAATAAATGTAAATACTATTCCAAGCAGCTGCAACATTACTTAATGTCAAAACTGGAAATGCACTTAGCTCCTTAGATCTTCTGTAATAAATAAATAAGATTAGGTTTAACTCAAAACAATGTACCGTATACGTTCCATGGTCTCATGGGCCACAAATTGCCCACCCCTGAAATAGATCAGTGATCTTTGTGAAAACCTTTCATACCTGAATTGGTTGTTGTTGGAAAAAAAAAACCCACTCTAGTCAGGGTTAATTGTAGGCTTGTAACTTTCCTTTTACCTCCAATCAAATACCTTAAAAGGTATCTGCAGGGTAGGAAAAAAAAAAAAAGAGTAATCCCCCACAGTTTTTTGCCATTTTCTCAGCAACTGGTTTGAATTTCAATAAGAAATTTTACATACTTAATCATAATTATACATTACTATTAATCAACATTTAATTATCTTAAGCTATGTTGATGTTACTGACATTTTAGCATTATTACCTAGCGATTTTTGCATATTAAAAATGTTTGAGAAAATACACAATAAAATATCATTCATACAATACAATTAACAATGTGGCAGAATGTCACAATCACTGTGAATGATCAAAGTATCCACAGTCAGCTTTAACACAAGCCTTCAGTCACTTTGAGAAGTTCTTAACAGCTTTGTCGATCAGTCCCTGTGGCAACACTTTGCCCATGACTGCCATTCTGATCTGACATGTTTTTAAAGAAATTACCTACAAATTATCATATCAAATACAAATTTAAAAAATTGTTTACAAAAGTCAACATCACTGTGACCACTTTTTTCAAATAATGGTAGTTTTACAATGCAAATATTTTTGAATGCATGAAAATTGCTTGGTGTTCACGCTAAAAAGGTTTGTAATATCACAGTGTTTAAAAATCATCTCATTCCACTCGGCACATAAATGGAGATAGTAAAAATTTTGCAATGAAATTCCAAGCAGCCGCCAAGAAAACATCAAAAAACTCTAGAGCAAGGGTCTCAAAGTCCCTCCTTGAGGGCCACAATCCAGTCGGGTTTTCAGGATTTCCCCAATAAATATGCATGAGATCTATGTGCATGCACTGCTTTCAATGCATAGTCATTGGGGAAATCCTGAAAACCCAACTGGATTGCGGCCCTCAAGGAGGGACTTTGAGATCCCTGGTCTAGAGGGTTGCTTCGTTTTGGCACACCCTTTTTAGCACAGGTAGTGTTGCATAGTCCAATGATACCTATGATATCTGGCAGTAGGGGGCTGGAGAATGGTTCTTCTTTGACTGTTCTACTTGATTGTGTCGGGGATAAGTTTTTCAGGGTGAAAAGAGTTGAGAATTGGATCCATACCCAGACTCGTTTTTTGAAAAGTATGCCTTGGCTGACTTTGTAAATTTGGGGTTAGAAGCTGAATATTTCCCTTCAGTTTTGGGAACTATTATCCCGACCCTCCCATTCTGAAATTTTTGGGTGCTGTTTCATTGTGTGCAAATTACCCTGTAGCCAGTATTCCTCTTTTAGCAAAGCTTTAAAAGTGATTGTGGCAACTTAGTTGAAGGAACACATAGACCCCTTCTTTACTAAGGCGTGCTAGCCGATTTAGCACACGCTAAATGCTAACGCGTCCATAGACTATAATGGATGCGTTAGCACTTATCACCTTAGCGCGCCTTAGTAAAAGGACTCTATAATAATTTGATATTTTTAACCCCCAGCAAACTAGATTTAGATGATGTTATAATTCAGAAACAGTTTTAGCAGCTATGTTATCTGAATCCAGGAGGGTAGTGAAGGATAGAGAAGCATTAATAGTGCAGCTGGATCTTTCCACCACATTTAATGTCACCAATTTCACCTTGAGTATTGCGTTCAGTTCTGGTTCTCAAAAAAGAAATAGCAGAATTAGAAAAGGTTCAAAGAAGAGCAACTAAATTGATTAAGATGGAACTTCTCTCATATGAGGAAAGGATAAAGAGGTTAGGGCTCCTCAGCTTGTTGGTTTTTTTTTTTAAACCTTAGCTTCCCATTAAAGAACCTACAGATCATAAACTCTTAACTCTTGCCTTCAAAACCTTGAACTCTGGATCCCCAGCTTATTTGGAATCCAGCAATAATATCTGTGACTCCAAAACTCTGATAAACACGTAGAGGAGCATAATCGAAAGGGACGTCTAAGTCCGTTTACGTCCATCTCACAAGTCGTCCAAAGTAAAAAAAAAAGCTTAAGACACATTTTCATGTCCAACTTTTTTTTCGTTTCGAAAATCGTCTAATTATACGTCCTGCCGATCTGATCGTCCATACCGCTAAATCGTCCATCTTTATACCACATTTTCGTCCAACTTTCCGTCCCAAGTCCAAAACGCCTAGAACAAGCCCTGTTGGACGTGGGAGGGGTCTGCAAAGTGATGGACTGCACACCTAAATCGTGAGGTACCTTACAGGGCACTGCTGAGAACTTCACAAAAAGGGTGCCATGGCTTCTCCTCACTACAACTCCCTTATAGGTCATGGTGAGCCCCACAAACCACCTCCAGAATCCCCTAGACCCACTTATCTACCATCCCAATAGCCCTTATAGCTGCAGGAGTCACTTATATGCCAGTAGAAAAGGGTTTTGGGGGTATTTAGGGCAGTGCACATGTTTACGTATCAATGTAGTGATTACAGGGACTTATGGGCATGGGTCCTCCTCTCTATGGGTTCCTAACCCACCCCCAAGATGACTTAAGCCGCCTCTATGCTGGACGACTAGGCTTTCCTATGCCAGGCGCCAGGTGATGATGGTCTGGAGGCTGAATTTTAAAGGTGTGATTAATATTTTTATGGGGTGGGGGTGGGGGTCTGTATTATGTGTTTTCAGTGCTTGTCTGGTGAGTTTAGGTGGATTTTTGTGACTTAATCACAACGCCCAAGTTCCGTCGATCGTTGGGTGTATAACTTTCGGTTATACATGCTGTATGACTAAGTCTAAGCTGGCCCACGTCCCGCCCTTGACACTCCTCCCAAAACGCCTGTTTAGCTTTGGTCGTTCAGCGGCACTATGAAGGCCTAGGTCGTTCAGAAATATGTCCGAAACCCGTTTTTAGTATCGGCACTTGGATGTATTTGAGAAATGTTCGTCCAAATGCCAATTTAGGCCGGTTTTGGACATATTTCTCTTTCGATTATGAGCCCCCTATTTTTTTCTTATACCGCCAAAATATATAATTTGTTAACACTTAAGAATAGTGTTGAAAAATTCAAGACTAATCTAAAATCTTCTTTCTGGAACTGGGCAATTAGCAGCTCTGTCAGCAACAATATGTATATTTCATTACTCCACATGCAGGCTCATAATCAAACAAACATACAGTTGATGTCCAAAAAGCATCCTAAATTGGCACTTGGACGTCCTAATCACCAGGGTAATCAAAACAGTCTTTCTGTAGGTCTAGCGAAGTGTTCCAGCCTCCGTCTGTCCAGAGCACGAGATGGGTGTGGTGGAGGCGTGCCGAAGGGCGGGTTAGACATGGACGTTTGCAGTGATAATCAAATATTTTGCAAGATATCCTGAATGAAACTTAGAACTAGATCTGTTTTAGAAGCATCTAAGTACCACAAAGGTGCCAAAACTGACTATATGACCACTGCATGCATCAAGATAAGATACCCCCATACTCCCCACAGTGCTCACTGACCCCCCCTTTCACCACACAAAAATGAGAACAAAAAGGTACATACTTGTCTCTAAAACAGCAGCATCTGGTATGGGGAAGCCTAGTAGAACTGCACACAGGTGTCTTATATAGCCTGGTGGGTAGGCTAATGAACCATAGAGAGGAGGACCCAGGCCCATAAGCCACTCTAACCATTACATTTATTGTAGAACGTATGAGCCCACCCAAAATCTACTATACTGCCATATAGATGTTACCTGCAGCCATAAATATAATCTAATCTAATCTTCCATTTGTGAGTCACAACATACCTATACAGGCTCAAGGCAACAGATCAAAGAGAAAGGGGAAAAGAAGGAGGGGAAGAGGACGTGGAGAGATAAGAGGAGGGACTTAGACGTAGGGGATGCTATACAGAAATTGAGATAGTTAGTTGTCATAAAGGTGAGTCTTCAGGTTTTTTCTGAATCTAGTGTAGTTTGTCTCTTTCCTGATAGCTTCTGGTAGGTCATTCCAGATTATTATACCCAGATAGGTTAGCATAGAGTGGAAAATTTGTTTGTAGTGGAGGTATTTTGTGGATGGTAGGTTTAGTTGGACTCTGTTAAGGATTCTTTTTGATGTCGACCAAACATTAGAGAATAATTGGATGAGAGGGGCTGCTGAGCTTCCGTATAGGATCTGGTGTAGGATACATGATGATTTGAAGATTATTCGGGATGATATTGGGAGCTAATGTTGCCTGATGAGGGTTGTAATTGAGTCAAATTTCTTTTATTTGTAGATTAGTCTAACGGCTGTGTTCTGGATGAATTGTAGTTTGTGGATAAGGGCAATGTTGATGCCAAGGTAGGCGGAGTTGCAAATAGTCCAGTTGGGGTATGACCATCATCTGAACAATCAGAGCAAAGTGTGTGGGTGGAAGTATGGTCTTGTGAGTCGTAGTTAACGCATAGTGTAGATGGTCTTTTTCCGAAGGTTAGATATTTGTGGTTACACTGTGAGTGTCATCTAAGATGCAGCCTAGTACCTTGGTGGATTTTTCCATTATGAGAGTGATGTCTGATGAAAGAGTGAGGTTAGGTATGACATTCTGTTGTGCGGTGCGGAAACCAATGGCTTTGGTCTTAGTGGCAATCAGTTTCAACTTGTTCATTGCCCAGGTTTGAATTTTATCTATATTGTTTGAGATTTTTTTGGCAATATTAGGATGGTTGTTGGTTATGGGGATGAGGAGGAGGATGTAGTTGGCATACGATAGTAGAGTTTCATCTTCCATTTTGATGTGGCCCAGTGAGCTCATGAATAAATTGAATAGGACTGGGGTTAATGGGGAGCCTTGTGGGACGCCACAGAATGCCTTCCAAGGGTTGGAGTATGATTCTTGCCTTTTGACCATGTATTTGCGATTTGTAGGAAGTCTGCAAACCATTTCAGTACAGTTCCTGTTATTCCGATTTCTGAGAGTTTGGTTAGTAGTAATTGGTGATCCACTGAGTCAAAGGCTGTGGAGATATCAAATTGGAGTAAAATGGCTTGGTGACCCGAGCTTAGCAGTTGTTTTATTTTAGTGATTAAAGTGACGAGGAGGAGCTCGATGCTATGCTGTTTTCGGAAGCCATATTGGGATATATGAAGGCAGGAGTGTTGCTTTATGTATGAGGCTAGCTGCTTGCTGACATGGGACTCGAGGATTTTAGTGAATATTGGAATGCCAGCAATCGGTCTGTAGTTGGATGCTATGGAGAGGTCTGCTTGGGCTGTTTTCTGTATAGAGGTTAAGGCTATTTTACCCATTTCTTTGGGTAGGTGCCCTTGGTTCAAGGAATTATTTAGTAGGTTAGTGAGCCAGTTAATGATGTGATGTGGAGCTGCTGAAAGAAGGTAAGGAGGACAGTTGTCAAGGGGACTGCTTCACAAGGCTAGTTTTGATATTAGTCTATTGGTATCAGGGACGGAAAGGTTAGTGAATGAAGACCAGATCTGATCTGCATTTATGGGTTCAGTGTATTCCATATAGTTGTGTTGGGACGAGTTTGATGAAGCTGTCTTGGCAACTTCCGATTGGACCAATTTGACTTTGTTGAGGAAGTTCTTGGGCTGAAATTTTGTTGGAGAAGGTTGCAGATTCTTGGTTTGGGGGGGAGGGGGCTGTCAGTTGTCGTACTAGGCAGAACAGTTTTTTTGCTGTTGGTTGTGTTACCTCCTATTTTACTGGCGTAGTAATTTTTCTTTGTTTCGGATATGTTGTCCTTATATGCTATTGGGGTGGTACACTGAAGGGTATAGTAGGTTTTGGGGGGGGATTGAGGGGCTCACCATAAATTATAAGGGATTATGGTAAGATATTGTGACCAGGCATGGCCAGGTTTGTGAGGATCAAGCCTATAGTTGCCTAGTACATAAACTTTGACCAAGAGGATTTTATCTGGAGTTGGTGGATATTATAGTACTGTGGAAAATATGTTATAAAGTTCCAGTGTCACCAAAGTTTCTTGATTTATATGTTTTATTGGCAGATGGCAGTCACCAAAAACAGTTCAAAGAAAATAGTTTCATAACACTCCCCAATGGAATATCTTCTCCCAGCTGGGTTTTATAAACAACTTCACTATAGGTTCCTTTTAAAGACACAAAATAGGTTTAAGGAAAAAAAAAAACCCAAAACCTTTTCCTCTTGCAATCACAGTCCTTGCCCGCCGTTAGACAGGAATTTAGCTTGGCTTCCTCAGGCTGAGCCAAACCTACATTTTCCAGGCTGGGCAAAACTATTCCTACAGACTTCTGTCTTCCTTTAAGTTTCCTTTTTTTTTTTTTTTTAGTCCATTGCAATGCACAACCTGAAACGCATCTTTTTTAGTCCATTGCAATGCACAACCTGAAATGCATCATTGAGTTTTTAGAGTAAGGCCAAACTCAATGACTTTAGGAACCATCCTCCCACAATGACCAGCTATTATGATCCCTCCCCAAAGGACCCCTTTCAGGTTCTAATAATTCAACGTCCCCTGCAACATTATTTTCCTACAGCAAGCATGTCCCAATTCTTTCCTTCTTTTAAAAGGCTTTCTCTGCCGTGCTTTCTTAAACTGCTGTAGGGCTTCAAACAGTACTTGTGTTTTCTTCCACAACAATGGCCTGAGTTTTACACCCCTTTCTCTAATGCTATCAAGCACAGTCTCTATCTCATTAAGACCTTAATAGACCTATGCTTGACCAAATTACAGACCAAGGACTAGATTCACTAAGCCCACAGATCCGATCCGATACCTACACAGCAGCAACCTCCTTTTTTTTTTTTTTTTTTTTTTTAACTTTTTATAGTGACCCCTGTAGTTTTAACACGCTTTAATCCCGTGGGTTAAAACCACAGGCTCACACTGCAGGGGAAGGCCAGGAGAGTCGGGGCAGAGAGAGTAGTCTGGATTAAAGAAATTCCCTTTTGGGTCATACTGGGGATTGAGCTATAGAGAGATTTGGATGGAAGGTGAGAAGTTTACCAGACAGCGGTTGTTTATAAATTATTGGTAATGCAATGGAAAGTGTGCATTATGTGTAGCACCAGTTGCTTCAGAGGAGCAGTCCACTGTGTTCTGCCGCTTTCTACCAGCGCGCAGCTAGTGAAAAGTGCTAGTGTCCAAGCGCGCACGTATCCCTTTCTAACCCTCTCCCAATCCATTAACTCAGCCCGTGCTTCCCACTCCTGTCGCTCGCTCCTCGTGCACTTCAAAGGGAGAAAATATAAGGATGACCGCCGAGAGATGTGTTTCCTTTTTACTTTATTGCACTCCCTGTCCTCTACTTCGCCTGGTGCATCCTTCCTCCCCGGGTGTTTTTTTGGCCGATAAGTGCTGGCCCAGTCCTGAAGCCTTCCCTGTTTGGGCTAGCAGAGAGCAGGAGAGTCAAGGGCAGAGAGAGCAAGAAAGTCGGGGGCAGAGAGAGCAGGAGAGTCGGGGGCAGAGAGAGCAGGAAAGTTGGGGCAGAGAGCAGGAGATGTAGTCGGAAATGACTTGAGCAACTGGTCGCCAGTAGTCGCTTGTTTGTTGATTGGCCAGCCCACTCGATGTTCCAGTTTTTGGTGCCTGCCTACTTTACATGCCGTTTCCCCTCATTTGCATGCATGGATCGGATTGGAGGATGATTGGCCACGAGGTTAGTGAATCAGGTCGGAGGGAAATTGGGTCGCTAAGTGGTAGGAACTTGATCGGTGGACTTAGTGAATCTAGTCCCAAGTAAACTGTTTCTAGCAGCTCAGGTAAAACTACACTGCTAAATAGTGCTACAATACTTCACTTCCAGCACAGTTTCACTTTTACTCATTATCAGTTTCCATTTGATTTTCAGGAAATGAAGAATCAGAATTAGCTTCACAAAATTCCATGAGCTCTTCCTGACTCAAAGACTAGGATTACCAGATGTCCGGATTTACGCAAACATGTCCTCTTTTCAGGTGACTGTCCGGGCATCTTTTCAAAACCTGGCACTTTGCCTGGGTTTTGAAAAGCTAGTAAGATCAGGGAAGAGTCTGGCATGCATCTGCGCAGAATCCCCACTCGACCCTTCAGATTCATCTGTGGAAGCCTCAAATGCTACCCTCTTCTAGAGACAGCTTATTAGAACCTTCGTCTAAATTCTTGGACACTTTTCTGAAAGAGGAGGCTGTTAAGGTTGAGTCCTATTTAAAGGACTCCTCTCATCTCCTCAGGACCCTTCATGAGATTTGTGTCCCCCATAGTGATACATTCCTTGTCACCCTTGATGTGGTATCATTGTACACCAAGATACCCCAAAATGAGGCACTCTCTATTATAGAGGGGGTGATGGAAAACAGGACTAAACACCTTAGGATATCTACCCCTTTTCTGTTAAAATTAGCTCAGTGGGTCCTTATGAATAGCTTTTTTGAATACAACGGGACTTTTTTTCAGCAGATAGAGGGAGTGGCGATGGAGGCAACTTTGGCGCCCTCCATCGCTACGCTTTATATGGGGAAATTTGAGAAGGAGTTAGTGTATCCATCTGAACCCTTCAAATATATCCCCCTATGGAAACGGTTTTTAGACGATATCTTTTTCCTTTGGGAGGGCACCGAGGAGGGACTGGGGGAGTTTTGTGTTTGGATTAACACTTTGAACCCTAATTTACAGTTTGTTCCTCATTTCAGTAAAAGCCAAATTGAGTTTTTGGACATACTTATAAGCAAGGATCATTGTAGAATGGAAACTACTTTGTACAGGAAACCGGTGGCCCGTAACACCTTCCTTCATTTTGATAGTTATCACCCTTACCAACTGAAATACAGTTTGCCCATCAGCCAGTATTTGAGAGTGCGGAGGGTCTGTTCCTCGTTAGAGGAATTTAAAAGAGTAGCTAAGGATCTGGAAAGACGGTTCTTAGAGAGAGGGTATCCTAGAAGTTCCATCAGACGGGCCTATTTGAGGGCTCGGTATGCCCATAGGGAGCTGCTACTTGTTGAGAAACCTTGAGTCCAGGAGGAAGGGAGGATGATTTGTGTCCTCCCGTTCTCAAAGGCATCAGGGGTGCTGGCCTCTCTTTTTAAACAACACTGGCATATATTAGGTTTACATGAGATTTTTTTCTGAGCAGCCCCTTTTCTCATACCGCAGAGGCAAGACCATCGAACAGACTCTTAGGAAAGTAGAACGTCCATTAGAATATGTGGAGCATAGTAAGTGTCACCAGTGTCAATGGTGTGATCTCACGTTGGAGGGGGCTCAATGGACTGACCCACAATCAGGATATACGGTAAAGGCCAGGTCAAATACGACCTGTAAAACTACTAGGGTGGTATATATCATAGTCTGCCCTTGTGATCTAGTGTATGTGGGCCGAACAAAGCGAGCGATCAATGTACGTTTAAACGAACATAAATCCCGTATTAACACTGGGACGCTACAAGCCCCTATAGTCCAGCATTGGCTTGATAAGGGCCATGACATCCAACATTTAAAATGGAGAGTGATAGAGTGTATGAATGGTAAAGAACTGGAAGGTGATTGGGAAGGGAGGTTAAATCTATCCGAACAGCGATGGATCTACCGCCTGAATACGGTAGCTCCTAAGGGATTGAATAACAAACTTGAATGGGCTTCATTAATATGATATAGTCCCCGGGGGGTGACTGTTGATATTGTCCTGTCAAATACACTATATAAATATGAATAAAATAAAGGGGAGGAGTAAGGTTTAGAAAAATCTACGTCACACAATGACGTCCCTAACAGTTTGGGACGTGGTTGTCGTGGGTGCGTATAAATCAGCTGACCAAGAGCGTGACCGCCATTTCGTTCTCGACGCATTGGTGGGAGAATGTGGTTATGAACGGTAAGAGGTTAATAACTTTAAATGTATATAGTAACACTTAATATGTGTAATATGGTAAAAAGCTAGGCATTTAGAAACATACATATATATTTTTTATCTGTTGTAGGGAGAGGGAGCCTTGATAAAGCCCTGTGAGATACATGGGCGAAACATGTTGGATAACTAATGTTTCTACCCTCCCGACTAGCGTCACACAAAAGCTAAGTACTTTTAGCATATTTATACTTAAATAATTTAAATAATATTTATGATAAACACAACATAAAACATAGGTCCAGTGACGAAAGGGTGCATAAAGCCCCGCACTATGAGATGTATTTGAGTGCGTGGTGGCCCTCTGAGGACCCATAAAAAACCAAAATAAACCAACAGTTATTGAACGAAGTTGGGCAAACTTGTGAGGTAACGTCTTGCAGGAACGGACTGATTTATGATAATATTCTTCATTCAAAAAAAAGGTGAAGTGAGTGCCTAGGTCTTCATTGCATCCATCTTTGGCATTAACTTAATGTTCAATTTTTCTGCTTTCTTTTCAAAATCTACGTTTCCATGTCTTACCTTCCCTTCCTATCTCTCTCTTCTTCCGTCCTATTTCCATGGTCTGGCATCTCTTTCCTTCCTTTCTCTCCCTCCCTCCTTCCTTCCTTTCCCCTGGTCTGGCATCTGTCTCTTTCCCTTCCCCCATGCCCTGGCATCTCTCCCTCCCCCTCCATGGTCTGATATCTCCTTTCCTTCCCTCCCTCCCATGAACCTGGCTTCTCTTGTTCCTCTCCTCTCCCTTGTCTTCCTTCTCCTTCCTTCCCTCTCTTTCCCCAATTGGGTGCAGCAGCAACGGAAGTAGCATTTCCCTTCCCCCTTTCCTGTGCAGCAGAAGCATTTCTCTTCCCCTTTCCCTCCCTCTCCCTTTCCCTGTACAGCAGCAGCAGCAGCAGTAGCATTTCCCTAGGGTCCCCTTTTCCTATGCAGCAGAAGCATTTCTCTTTTCCCTCCCCTTCTCTTCCTTGTGGAGCAGCAGCGTGTCTGGCCAGCTCAGTTGATCGTTCCATTCAAAATAGCGGGTGGCGGCTCCTCGCGAGATCCGCACCTGCGTCTGAAGCCTATATCCCACCACTGCCACCAACTTCCTGTGACCGGGCCGGTTCCTGAATACCTATTCAGGAAGCCAGGCTCGGACCACAGGCAGATTTATGTAGCACCTTTTATATGGCTGGTGAAAATTGAAAACCCGGAAACGGATCTTCTGAGAACTGGGTGCAAGTTTATTAAAGTTTCAAAGGAAAATTAGCTTGGAACACACAATCAGTTTTGCATATTCTCAATCTAGACATCACTCAAGTCCTTGGCTTTGCCTGGAGCCTCCAGGTTCCTGACACAATGTAAGTTCAAACAAAACTGAAGTTCAAAGAAAAAAACCACAAAGGTTTGGCTTTCAAGTTTTCTGCCGAATGATTCTGGTTGGGGAAGCCGTTCCCCACAGAAAAACCAAATTAATTCCTCTCCTTTCTGTTCTCAGGAAAGGCACCTTAAAGTTTCTGGTGATGATTACCATACTTGCCTCTTAAAGAGGTTTGTTTCTGCCCTCCTCTAGCCAGGCTTGTGTTCAGAATTCTTAATCCTGGACTGGATTCTTGGGGAAAGTCAGCATGAACCCTCAGTCACACTCTCCCCCTATCTCCATGTCCTCTCCATGTTCATATCACAATCAATAGTTTCTTGGCCCCAACTATCCTTCCACCCAGTAACCTCAGGCACTCTTCCCCAATCATCTCCTTGCCTTTGGGTTAATTCAGTACTAACCGGGTCTGCTTTTGGCCAGTCTCTGGAATCCCCTTTGCAGGGTTGGTTTGCCACGGTGAGATACCTCCCTGGGTTCTCTATCCCCCTCCTGCTCGGTTGTCTCCAGGATGGGGTCCGGGTTTGAGGCACCCCTCCTCCCTGGTAGCTGCAAGCTTTCCTCACTGCAAGCTGATTAGGAGTAGCTTCACCTGGGCCTCCAGGTTGCCTCCTTTCAAGTGGTGTCAGAGGTTTTTTAACTTGCCTTTCCTGAGGGCTAGCCCCACCCCCTCCTGGGTTGGACCTTAGTTTCCCTACCTGAGGAAAGGAGCCATAGGGAGAGTAATTAGGATCAACTGCCCTCTCCCTCTGACTCTTGGGCTTTGCTATGGCCTGATTTCCCTCTTCCCTTCCTGGTTGTGTTGGCTGGCCCCGTTCCGGGCCAGGTTTTCTCAGGCTAAGGCAGGATGTATGCTGGGTTTTGTAGTTCTTGGCACTGGGACAGGAGCTTCCCTGTCACAATGGACAATTTTCAAAAAAACAAAAATTCCTATTTGGACGTCCAGCAGTATGACATTCGAATATGGCCATTTTTGTTTCTCCATCTTTGAACATTAAGCTGGAAACATCCAAGTTGGACTTAGACGTGTTTTTTGAAAATGCCCACATGGTAAAATTTAGGACAGCTCTTTTTATTCTTTGTATGTAAAAGTCATTTCAGTTTTATTTCCTGAAATATTAATGTCACAATACTATTGACAATATTTTACTACCTCCATAATATAATTACATGTCCTGGGCCCTAACCAGTGCAATGTTACATAGTAACATAGTAACATAGTAGATGACGGCAGATAAAGACCTGAATGGTCCATCCAGTCTGCCCAACCTGATTCAATTAAAAAAATTTTTTTTATTATTTTTTATTATTATTTTTTTTTTAATAATACAAATGAGTTAAGATGCATACATGGGCCAGAAAAAAGGAAAATATTGTAATATGCTTTCCTAAACCTGACTAGTTTGCTGCTCATCAACATCCAGACAAGAGGAGGTTTCTTTTAATTCACATGAAACGGGACATGAACAAATTATTAGTAAACATTTTGTACTGCCTCCTCTTCAGCAGAGCATCAGAAATATGAAAAAAGTCAAATCATATAGTACTGATCTTTTTCTACTGTTCTCTTTCTACATATATCAATTGCATAATCAGCATAATCAGCAATTGAGACAGTTTTTTAATTGAAATTTCAAAACAGTTTAAAGTCACATAATATTGTAGCAAAAACTTCTGGCAATAAATAAAAAATTATGTCTAAAAAAGAAAAAATGTCTTATATCATCTACATGTCAACTACATAAGGTAAAGGGAATGAAAGACAAAAGGCCAAGATAAGAAATTAAGGGTTCCTTTTATCAAACCGCGGTAGAGCTTTTTACCGCAGGCCAGTGAATGAAATGCTCCAGCGCTCATTCAATTCCTATGAGCAATGCAGCATTTACCTCGCAGGTCCGCAGTTAAAAGCTTTACCGCAGTTTGATAAAAGGTGCTCTAAGTCAAGAAAAACAAAATTTAGCATGAGAGTAACACAATATCCCTCCCCGCTCCAACAGTCGACCTATGCAGCTTTATACAGTAACCCTTGGTTCCTCCTTAGATGAAATAAAGCCCAAGAGTTGCTTCAGTTCAAAGAACAGGGTTTTTTTTAGATTGAAACATAATGAAACATTGACAAGGAAATCATAACACAAAGGTTATGCCTAGAGCTACTGCTCACAGCCTTTATGCCAGGAAACCCTGATGTCTCCTCTGTGTCTTTCTAAAGATAAGTCAGGAAATAAACGAGACAGTTTTTATGGTGGCATTTTCATACTGCTAAATGTTCAAGAATTTTCTTTGTATTGCTTAGTTCACATTGAAAAGAAGAGCCCAGATACATATGCACCTATCCAATGAAAAGTTTTCAAATCTGCTAACAAACCCAACGCCTGACCTGCTACACCATATAAAAAGAATCCTGCCTGATTTGTACATTTCTGGCATTTCAGTGATAGATAGTTGTGTGACAAAGAATATAGCAGCATCATAACCATTGACAGATAAGGACTGCCTGGTTGCCTCCACCATTCTCTGCATCTGTTCCTTACATGCTAGAATTCAGAAATGTTCCTCTTGCTAACACTTCTGATGGTAGGCTTTAGATCAGGGGTGCCCACACTTTTTGGGCTTGCGAGCTACTTTTAAAATGACCTAGTCAAAATGATCTACCAACAATAAAATTTTTAAAAACACAAAGCACACTGTAGTCACAGAAAATGTTAATTATCATTTGTATTCGGGGGGTTTATCAAAAGTCAAGGCAGATGACTTTAAAATATTCAATGTCACCTCCCCTTTTACTAAACCGCGATAGCAGTTTTTAGCGCAGGAAGCTGCGCTGAATGCCCTGCGCTGCTCTCGATGCTCATAGGCTCCCTACGCTAAAAAACGCTATTGCAGTTTAGAAAAAGGGGGCCATAGTGCAAAATATAGACAGCAGATATAAATTCTCAAGACGGACACATTTTGATCACTAAATTGAAAAAATAATTTTTCCTACCTTTTTGTCTGTTGATTTCATGAGTCTCTGGTTGCACTTCCTTCTTCTGTGCTCCGAGAGGCGCTTAGTGACCGCCTCAATGGAATCATCAAATTGCTCAGTACCCACGCAAGAGAGATTGGCTAGACGATCCTGGAGATTCGGATCCATATCAACAATCCTGAGCCAAGCGAGGCGACGCATGGCGATCGCAAAAGCCGTGACTCTCGAGGACAACTCGAAGGTGTCATAGGCCGCCTGGAACATATAGAGCCGGAGCTGGGAGAGAGTCTCCTCGAGGAGACAAAACTCCTGACGACAAGAATCCGGCATGTCCACCCGGAACGAGTGGAGGGCTTCCACACAGAACCGGAGATAGGACGTAAAGATAAAGTTATAGTTGAGGACACGGTTCGCCATCGAGTTTTGATAAAGACGGCGACCAAACTTGTCCATCGTACGGCCCTCCCGCCCCGGCGGGACGGCAGCATACACCTTCGAGGGGTTGGACTTCTTCAAGGAAGACTCAACCACCAGGGATTGGTGAGAAAGCTGAGAACTCTTGAATCCCTTAAGTGGAATTGTCCAGTAGCAGGACTCCAACTTGGAGGGAATAGCCGGGATCGCATAAGGGGTCTCTAGGTTCCATAGGAAAGTTTGCCAGAGAACCTGGTGCAAAGGCAAGTGGAGCGCTTCACGGGGGGGGGGGGGGGGGGATGAGAAACTCCCATCTCCGCCAGGAATTCCTGGGTATAACGGGACTCCGACTGGAGGTCCAGGTTCAAAGCCCTGCCCATATCAGCAATGAAACGAGTGTAAGGAAGAGTTTCAAGAAGAAGACTCATCTTCGGGAGGGGATCCCAAACAAAATCTCGGGGCAGCAGAGAAAGAGGGAGAAATCTCCCTCAAGTAGCACACCAGAGCCTCGGAGTCCCGGGAATGGGAAATGAAGGAGGCTCAGCTAAAGCGCCTTGGAGGCGTCGAGGAATGACCCCATAAAAGATGAGTCGAAGAGGATCCCGGAGTCCGAGGGACCCGCATGCGGAGCCCCGGAGAAGACGGGGCAAAGGAAAATTCTTCCGCCGGCTTCGAAGAAGATCCTCAGGAGGCAGCCCGGTGCTTCGAGGGAGAATGTACGGTAGAGTCCAGGTCGAGGACAAGGGTATGCTTGGAGGGTTTCGCGGTCGGAGACCTGCCTCGAAGAGGCGGGGAAGACCGCAACCTCTTAGGAGGAGCGAACCTTGACAAAGTAGCCGGGGAAAAATGGGACCCCCGTCACGGGACCCCGGAAAGTCACAGGCCCCGAATCTGGGGACGAAGAATCGCTTGAGGGAATCCTGCGAGTCTTACGTGTGCGACCCCGAGGCTCAAGCAAAGTACGCTCAGGCTGGTCAGAAAGGTGGGTCGAGACTGAGGTCATAGGCATCGAGGCCGGGACCATTTGGCTCACCACTGAGGAAAGCTGCAAGGTAAGGATTGCCTTAAGCATGTCCTCGAACATTGGCACCGAGACCAAGGGAGGTTGTTTCTGGGGTGCAGCAGTGCGTTCCTTCGGGGGTGACCTCGAGGAAGAGTATTCCCTATATGAGGAGGCACGCTTAGAATGATGTTTCGAAGAGGCCGATGAAGCAGCAGTCGCATGAGACTCCGAGGTAGGCATCTTTGCTGGCACACCTGAGGAGGCAAGAGGAGACTTACCCGAGGCCAGGGTAGTAGGAGGAACCGAGGCCAGGGTCTTCGAGGTCGAGGGAGACTTCGAGACCGAGGCCCCCGAAACCGTGGACGAGGCGGAGCTCGAGGCCTGTCCCGCTGGATCCATAGGGCCAAACAGTTGAAGAATCTTGGCCACTCTTCTATGAAGAGCACACAGTTGCAAAGTCGCACAACGTGGACACAACTAAGCGCAGTGCTCCACACCCAGGCACTCTACACACCAACGATGGGGATCGGTGATGGAGATAACCCAGTTGCACTCAGTACAGTTTTTGAACCCGGAGCGAGGCCAGAACAAGACCGGAGGCCTAGTTGAAATTACATAAAGAAAATAACAAAGACGCGAGAACAGCGACTTAAACGAAAACAAAAAAGAAAGTCGCGGTGCAAGAGGGACAACAAGATCGCACGTAGAAAGGGAGCAGTGCTTCTGGCTCCGCGGAAAACATTGAACTGAGGCCACGCAGAGGCGACGCATGCCCTAGAACGGGTGGGAGGGGCACGCACGCATGCGCGGGCCAATCGCAAGCTTGAAGGTCTCCAAGCAAGTCTGCTTGCAAAAACGTCCGCTAGGGGGCTCCGTTGGTGACGCCACCCACATGTAGAGAATATGCTGTCTGCTTGTCCTGGGATAAATGGGGGTCTCGGTATATATTCAGGTCAGCGCTGACCCATCCCCTTCCCAAACCTGTTGCAGGCCTCTACCTGTCATAAGACCTGGTGGCCCAGCAGTGGGCCGGGACAGGAGGGATCCCTGCTGTCTCCTGCCCCGGCCGACTTAGAACAACTTTTATTTCCCTCTCTATACCAGCCAAATGGCTCCGAGTTCCAGGCAGTCTATCAACTACTTTTGCAGGGGGGAGTCATTGCAACAACCCTGAACTGGATGTCTGTTGAAATGAACTCCTTCCCCAACAGTAAAGGCTGGCATTGGTCATTAGGATCTCCCACGAGGATATACAGAATGGCATGCCCTTTGAGAGGGAAGCTAGCTGCAGCCACCACTGTAAGTTTTTCCATGCTTCTGGTGTCCACAGAAATGGTTGATGAAGAAAGTCTGTCTGAAGAGACCATTGGGATAGGAGAGTCTTAAAGGGGTCTCATGTGTGCCCTGGCACCTTCAACATCACTGCCCTTTACAGGGCAAGAAGTCTGCTTGGTGACCGGTGCTACCAGTGAAACCATCTTTCACAGAACAAACAGCTATTAAAAATCTGGAGCGAGGCTCCTCAGGACACTCCCAGTGGTTAGTGATTAGCTTCATGATGTCAGGATGCGAGAGAAAGAACATGGTTGGAGTCACCGAGCACTGTAGCCTGAGAGGCTGGCAGAAATTCCAGCTGCAATTCATGCTGCAAATTACCTATTATGCCCGGGTGCACTGATGCCTTGAATAGCTGCCACACCATGGGGTCTTCCCCCTGGCCCAGGGCCACCACTGATTCTTGTCCACTGGTCTCATGCAGAGAACCAGATTCTGCCAGAGAAACTGTGTCCTGGAACAATAAGGACATGGAATTGGACACTCCATCCTCCCAGTCAATGACAGACTAGACATCCTGGTCCAGTTCTGGGTCTTCGTCTGCACATAGTGTGGGCTGAGGACTAATCACCAGTGCAGCCACCACTGTCTCACCTTCAGCAGATGTTAGGAAATCTCGGCAGTTTAAATAAGCACTCCACATCAGGCTCATAAAATCTAGGGTGAAGCCTTGCACAGGGGGTCTCGAAGACCCCAGCAGGGACTCCCTGAAGATCCTCCTGGGCTCAACAGGTTCACACATCTGTGCTTCGCCAAATCTGGAAAGAGCCTCTTCCACTGAGATCTAGCCTCCTGCAGATCCCCAGCCCTGGAGGACTTGGGGCAAGCGGCACATGGGCACTCCTTGGTTGACCATCCAGCACAAACCTGGCATGATAGGGGTCCATCCCTATCAATTTTAAGTAAAATCGAGGAGTTTTAAGGCAGATGGAGGCTTTAGAAAAAAAAGATCAAGATGGCTACTGTTAGCGGATTTGCACCAAAAACAACCCGTATGAGGCTCCCCTGAAGTTCAAAAACTAAAGGGAAAGAGTTTGGAGGAGGGGGACCCTAGTTCTGACCTCAGAAACCCTCAAATTTCACTTTTCCAGAAACCCCCCACCCCATTTTCTCCACTGTGTCATGTGGTGCCTGCCTGTCTCAGCTCAGAAGTGCAGCTAGAACAAATGGAGAAGAACTCTGCCTCACAGGTTCGCTCTACAAACTTGGTCTTTGGGCTGTCAGTCAGACTGATGTGGGATTGAGCCTCAACCCCCAGACACTTTCTCACCGCGATGGAAGGAAAACCACATGGCTGGCCTGATATTAATCCCAGCCAAGCCAGGAAGGAGCAAAACAGCCTGCACTCAAGCTCCTGATAAATCATGGATGCAAGCAGCTACTCGGGGGACAACACCTAAGCTCCAAAAATATTACAGCAAAATGGCTAGACAGGCGTCACTGAGGGCTGAGCCTGCTAGCAAAAGACTTCCACCGTGTGAGTCTGCGTCTTCTCCCAGGTAGAGGTCCTAAGAAGAAGAAACTTCTAGGCACTAAGCCTCAAACTTAAAACAACAGGAAAAAACCAAAAAATAATAAAACTACAAAGCAGATCAGAAACACATCTGAGCAACTTGCTTGCATAAGAAAAACTGAGGGGGCAGGAGCAAGCCTAATGGGAAGGAGGAGGATTTGAAAGATGAGCGATATCATTCTGCAAGTTTCAAGTTTATTTAAAATTTTTTATACCGGGTTCAGGACTACTAGACACATTGCACTAGAATAGCACATATATCTATGTAGTGTTTATGTACTATATTTTTTATTTGTTTACTCCTTTCTTGGACAGCAATATTGAGTAAACAGATGTCTTAATGGCCAAAGGATTGAAAGAATCCTTCTAGCATTGCCAATCTCTTCAGTGCCATTTTCACCAATATGGCACGTAGCTAGAACTCTGACATTAAGGCCAAGATCCTCATATCATGTTGCTGGGACCAATTCTATTGGCATTACCATACTGAACACTAAGCCACAAGCATCTATGCACAAGGTCTCTCGCTGCCTAATCATTTACGCATCGAATCCGTATTAAATCAATTTAAATCAAAATTAAAAACATTCTTGTTCCAGGATGCTTTTGGACAATAACTGTCCTTTTAAGGACCAAATCAAAGCTTTACAGCTTTTTACCCTCACTTATCGATTTTTCCCCTTTTACTGTGCTCTTTTCCTCAAAGATTGTAGTTCTACCCCTTTTTCCCATTTGTGTGAAGTAAGTTCATATGTTTTGTTATGTGTTTTATTAACCTACCCTGGTCTTGTTTAGTACTTCTAATTTTAATTTGTTTTTATGGAATTTTTTGCATTGTACACCGCCTAGAAATTTGATTAAGCAGTATAAAAAATTTTTAATAAACTTGATAAAAAACTAATATCCATGCTCTGATTTCTTAATTTTTTTCCCTCCTTATTTAACATCTTTTCATTCTGCTAATTCAACTCCACGTTCTCCACTGAGAGAGAATCTGATAGTAAGCTGTACATGCCCAGAGGGCTAAGAGAAGAGTCCTGGGGGAACAGTATTTCAGTGATTCAGAAATGACCCATCCGTTTCCAGTAACCCATTTCATATGGACTGTTTCCAAAATAACTCCTAGTGGAGAATCCCTTTGAATCATACAAAAGCAGATTTTTTTCCCCAATAAAACTATTTCATGCCTATGTAAAGCTACTATTTCTAAGATTACTGAGTAACATCAATATGTAAATATATGGAATATTTGTTTCAACTTCTGTTATCAAGACGGGGTTTTGTGTGTTAGAGTTAACTAAGCATGAATTTACAATTGCAGTACTGATGAGTAATACCAGAGTTCTTGTGCGCATTTAAGTGCAAGTATCATAAATGTGCAATATTTCTGCTGTAGATACTCTCTTTCCAAAATGAATGAATGCCCTTTAAGTAGAAGGATTAGTCAATTACCTGCTCTTGCTATAAGAAACTGGGGTCAGAGCACAGATGGTTACAATGAAGAGAGGAATGCAAGTATGAGACACAGTCTGTACCATATTTGCACACTAAGTTAATATTCGGCTATGAACTCGTGAGATCTAGATCATGCTATTTCAGATTTCTATTTCTGCATTACAGGAAGTCTCTGTGTGATCCTTGCAATACAACATCTCATAACTGCATTACAGGGTGTCCACAAACTCTCTTTACAATTTCAAAAAATTACTAAAAAGGCAATTGATGAGATATGTTAATCAAATTTGTCCTACATTCTCAGTCATTATAAAAGTTTGTAGTAATCACATTGCATATGAGTATTTCCGAAATAGAGGCTGTTGAATAAAACCTTAAAAAATGACTATTCCTCAAGAAAAGGCACAATGCGTATCGTGGTTTATTGAAACAAAATCAGATAGGCAGACTCAGCGAAACTATAGGACTAAGTATGGAAAACATCCACCGTCACGTCTGTCAAGTTGTGCATAGCACAAGAAATTTATGAAGACAGGGACAGTATTGGATAAAGAAAGAAGTGGACGACCAAGAAAATTGGAGGAAATCGTCAATCATGGAAGACAATCCTTTGTTCGTTAAATGAAGCAAAATAAACTTCAATATATACTCCTCATTTGGTAATAATTTCCACAGATTTGTCTATTCATTATTTTTTAAAAATAAAATCTTGAAATTGTAAAGAGACTTTGTGGACACCCTGTATTTCAGTGCTGCATCACTCCTGGCGCTCTTCTCAGATCTAACCTTATCATAATGGTATACTGTCATTAATACTATTTGCTCTGCTCTCAGCATAAAAATATACAGACATGGCAAATAAGCCCTAATCTATCACTTCTGCTCTTTAGTGTTTCTCTTGTCACCTATAAAAGTCCTGCTTTCTTTTCCAAAAGGGCACAACTCTCTGATCCTAGTGCATTTAAGCTTTAAAACAGCTTTAAGCTTTAAAACAGCTGAACAATAACAAACCCCACCTATGGATGCTAAGTAGTCCATTTTAGGGCAGATGTGATCAAAATATTAATGGCTAGCCTGCCTGACATCCTTAATATTTTACTGTGAAGCACATAGAAGCTGGTTGAGATGCCAACAATGTCTACTAAACATAAACCCCTATCGTTGGCCGAGATGCAAGATCTAAAATGGAAGTACAGCAAAGCAAAAGGATCATCTTATCTTCACCCAGAGAGTGGTAGAAATCTGGAACGTCTTCCGGAGGCTGTTATAGGGGAAAGCACCCTTCAGGGATTCAAGACAAGATTGGATAAGTTCCTACTGGAACAGAACATACGCAAGTAAGGCTAGACTTAAATAGGGCACTGGTCTTTGACCTAAGGGCCGCCATGTGAGCGGACTCCTGGGCACAATGGACCACTGGTCTGCCCCACCAGTGGCAAATCTTATGTTCTTATCTGTGAAGAATGAAATATAATTGAAAGCACCATACCAAATATCTCAAGCTTATTAGAGCCAATTTTTAAACCATTGTATGTTTCCTGCCAGCGAAGCCATATCATAAGATATTTTCAAATAATCTTCTTGACAATGGTTGTCTCCCCTCCCTGTCACTACTTATTTTTCTTCATTATTCCAGTGGTTGTCTCTGCACAATGAGGACTTTTTTTTTTTTTTAGAGGGCTGCCTAGTACAATGGAAAGAACACTTCACCAAGTCTCCACCCTTTCCTAGTATTAACAACCAAAGAATACCAGGGCCCTCCCTACCCAATTTTACCACTCTCCCTGCTATCGTCAAACACTTCCTTCAAAGTTTACAGGTTAGTTCCATGCATAAGCTTTAACTGACAGCAAAAAGTTTGGCTTGGAGAGTATATTCAAGGATAGAACACAAAAAGCAGATTTTATGATTAAAACTGCAAACATTCCTACATGCATCAGGTATTCTCTGTAGGTGGCAGGATTAACTTAGACAGCATGGGGATGAACAGCTCTCCCAGAGATCAAAACGAACTTAAAACATTTATGAGTCTGCACAGCCCTTTCTATGCAGAGCAGTCCCCTTGGTCTAAAGCTCAGTATTCATTCTCAGATTGTGTGCCTGATTACTCGTACTGGCTAAAGAGAACATGTATTATAGCTGAGTAACTCTGCATTCTCCTTCAACATGCAGAATTAAATTAGACACACTACTGGATGACTCCAGTTTATAACTGTCCTACTGCTGAGGGGCAGCTTGCTCGCATATATTTATGAGACTTCAGCAGTTTTTATGGACAGACTGCTTGGTACTGCCTGACCAAAGACACTTACCCTTATGGAAGGCTGGTTCACACAGAAATGAAAAGTGAATGTATGGAAAGAGGACCAGGTTGCTATTTTGCAGATGCTCTCTATAGAAGCAGATTTCAAGAGAGCTACAGTGTCATAGCGGTGGCTCTAATCTGGTGCACAAGCCAGAAGGACAAGCAGCTTGATTATAACAGAACTGAATACACAACTGCAATCCAATCAATTAGCTAGACTTCCTGATAGATTCAATTCTTTTCTGATAGTATGCGAGAGCTTGCTTACAGTCCATAGTCTGAAGAGCCTTCTTATGAGGCTTCTTGCCTTGGTATCTTAAGATAGAAATGAGGCAACACTCTCTTCACGGATGCAGAAGGATTTGACCACTTTAGATTGGAACTTCACATGTGTTCGCAAAAATACCTTATTGTAATGAAGCTGAAAATTGACTTATACATAGCCAACGCTCAAAAGCTTACCTGCTGTGAGCTTTTCCATATCCATATCAGATGCAATAATACTTTTCGACCAAAATACCCAAGAATAAAAAAATATAACAAAGTGAAAATTATTTCTGTATATCAAAAGGAGGCTATCCGCACTCAGTTTGAGAGGTATGATAATTCATCACAGGGGAATATCGTGAATCACATACATAAACAAATTGACAAAAAGTAAAAATATATTGTAAGTGAGGATCCTCAGTTCGCATGACTCGTAGGAACAATTGGTCCCATTAGTTAAAAATTGCTTAAAAGACTTCAACCCAGCCAAGTATGGTCACATGAAACATCCCAGGACCTCTCACTACATGTGAATGAAAAGTATGTATAAATAATAATAATATTCTCCTTTCTGTGCAAATTTATATAGTTGACGATACTCTCAATTTAAAGTCATAGTGCCATCTTGACCTCTAAACACACTTTCTCCATATGAGGAATTATTGAGTTCACACCAATAAATAGCACTAATATATGCAAATAATCCACTCAACACTTATTTGGTATTTTCCCAGCACTGCGTAGTAAATAAGTTCAAAAGGAGTCTTGGCCTTTCATGGAACTTTAGATAATAAATATTTTTCACTTGAAAGAACAGATATTTCTTGACGAAAGACACAATTCTATATTGTACATTCATGTGCAATTCTCAAACACCGCTTAGACGGCTTCTGAGACTGGGCATCCTATACAGACAAATCTTGAATTTCAGGTCAAGATTTGTAATAATTTCTTCTGTGTTGAGGACTATTTGTGTGTGTGTTGTAATGAATTTTTTTTCAAATTCTGCTTAGTGCAAATCAACATAGCCTAGTGATTCTGCTATTGAACAGGAGGAGCAGGTTGGGAACCAGGGATGCCAGCTCAAGTACCACTGGCTGCATCAACCCAGAGCGTCGGTACCACTGTGATGCCAACGTGATCATTCCAGAAGCAATGCATAAGATGGATCTCAGCTGTAGTCCATGCGTAAGCCCACTGGAAAGAACCCAGGTAGGCAGAGCAGTCAATGCCTAGCTTCAGCCCTGACCAAGAGAGCAGCCACATCAACAACACTGGGTGAAAGACCAATTCAAGAGTTGGGCAAGAGTAATTGTATTTATTATACTTGATATACTGCATGGACATGAGTATTAATATAATGGCAGCGAGGCCCTGATGGATAATATAAGTTACATGAATGGGGTTTTCCTCCCATTGTTGCAACATGGGAAGATGAACCCCTGGAGCGTATCACCTTCGTCCAGAGGGAATCCCTTCCCTGCTTAACATGGAAGGAGAACATCCTGCATCTTTCCTCTCTCTGAGCAGTCAGCTCAAGTCAAGTATATTTTTAGCCAATGTGGCTTTTGCCATCAAAATGAATTGAACACCCCCTGCTATTATTGGTAGAGGGGAGGCAGCTTTACAATCATCAATCCAACCTGAAGACCTGTTTTCAAAATGGTCCTTAATCTTTTTTTCAGAGAAAGAGCTATTGCAATAGAGTAAGTTGCAATAAAAAAAAAAAACACCCACTGCAATGCTAATTAATTTCTGTTGTCAAGACATTAACAGCAATTTATTTTTTCCTGCTGCTACTAAACAGAAAAATATTCAAATGGTACTTACATGCAAGGCCAAGGGATCAGGTAGGAACTCGGCATCTTCTCCAAAGATAAAATCTGGAGGTAGCTCAGGGTAATGTGCATTAAAAATGACATCCCCTGGGAAAGAAGTAAATTTAAAAAAAAAAATCAACAACTTATTACCAGGAATACTTGCTTAGTACATTGCAAGAGATCATTTTTGCATGGTAAGCAGCTTTTCCTCATCAACTTTATCTGGCCTTTATCTGCCTTCATGTTTCTATGTTTCATGTTTCTAACTTTAGCACAATCCAAGCATATCGAGAGGTTGTTTTGGATTTAGCTTATACCTTTCCTCAGGTGAAGGCAAATTATTTTTAGGTATTCTATGGAGTATGTCTACTACCTGGCATTAAGCCCTAAAGTGTACTTAGCATGCATGGAAATGCTTAGTGCAAAACACCTGCTATTTATATTTTTTGTGCTTATTTTAGGAGGGGGCATGCCAGGGACAGAAAATGGGCACAGACATGCTTTTCAGCCAGTGTGTTGATATTTGTGTGTGCTAGCTAATGCAACCATAAGAAGGGAGCCTTTATCACCTCCTAATAGAAGATGGTAAGTGCTCCAGAGTCAATATTTTTTCAGGTTATGCACACTAATGTGAATATTAGCACACAAACTCAAAAAGAAATACAGTGCCTAAAAATGTCCTATTTCCTGGACATGTGGGAAAGTCCCACAATAGCACATTTCCTAGCACTCTCCAGCTGGCTTTAGTTCTGTTTAAGAACATCATGGTGGCCAATCCATGTCCCTAGTACCTGGCCAAAACCCAAAGAGTAGCAACATCCCATGCTACCGATCCAGGGCAAGCAGTGGCTTCCTCCCATGTATTTCTCAATAACAGACTATGGACTTTTCCTCCAGGAAATTGTCCAAACCTTTCTTAAAACCAGCCTGAAGGAAAGAAAAATCAGATCTGCTTTAGCCAAAAAGGGCTATTAGAATCAAGAGTCCCTTGGTCCTTTCTGAGTTTGAAGATGTAAACAGAACCAAGGTACTTTTCTGTTCAGAGAAAACGTGAAAAGGTCCATTGTGGGTATTCTCCACTCATGGTATTTACCATCCCTCAGTCCAGAGATATCTCATGTAGTTGGAATACTCAGCTCAGTTTGTCCATTTGGACAACATCTTTTCCTACCAGATAAGTGGCTCTGAAAGTGATCAGTCCAATTCTTTATATGTGAGTTTGCAAACCATTGGACCCCTGAGGAAGGTGTGTTCACCGAAACACGGACTGTGTAGGGTCCAGTTGGATTTTTATCACTGTATTTTTTATCACTGTACTTTTCAAATTGAATTTTCATGTTTTTATATGTTAGTGTATAATAAATTATCTCCAGAACATCTGTATACACAGTTTTTTGTTTTCATCGGTGGATTGTTTTCACTGTGGATCATTGGGTCTCCTCATTTTTCTTTGTTGTCTTATGAAAGATGGCCCAGCACAAGAGGTACAAACCTGATCATCCCTGCCTGACAGAGTAGTTGGCTACTTATTTATTACTTTGAACTAGAATAATTTTGTTAGGTAACTAATCTATGAAAGCTTTTAGAGCCTTCCATATAGCCCTTAATTACAAGAAAAGTATCTAATGAACATCTCCTAGGAGACAAGAGATCTTGGGTGTGAAGTCCATTTAAACGGCCTGTCCAGCTCAGCTTAGGCATCTGGGGCGAGGACAATTTGTATGGGAAGAATTCAAGAAAGAATTATTTTCTTAAATTTAATCAATCCATTCACCAAGACATGACACTTTAGTGGTTTAATTATACAGATATCCCATAATTTCTCAATGGTCTGAGTCTATTGCAAACATGAGGTCCCTGGTCTCATCTCATTCTGATATGTGTTAGAGAAATTGTGGACTTCATATAATCCAACAACCTCAACACACCCAAAGTTGATAATTGCAGACTCATGAAAATCTTCTGAGCCACAGACACTGAGAGAAGGGCTTTCACCAGACTATACATATACTAGATTCTTGTAAAATTTGAACCACGATATGGACAACAGCCATTGGCTCAAATTCACTGAGAACCACACAGCGCAATGGAGAGAAAGCTCTAATTTCAACTTTGGCAGCAGAAGCAGATCACAAGATCGGAGGTCAAGGGCAGCAGGACCAGTCTAGTGTGGGGTCTGTGGGAGGGCTGCCTTGCTGAGTGGTCATTGTACTTTTTTGGGGGGAGGGGGAAGATAAAGGGGGATGACTGACTAGTTTCCAGGGTGGTGGAGAATGAGCTTGGGGAATGGTCAGAATAGTGGAATGGGAGAAGGAGATTGATGAGGGAGAGATAAGAGAAAAACTAAAGACAGATTTAGAATATGAAAGAGAAAGGAGGAAGACATTAATAACAAAGTAAGGGGGATGAAAGAGAATGTTAGAGAAACTGAGAGATAGTTGGGGATCAGAGAATGCAAGACTAGGTGCCAACAGGGTAAGGAGATGAGAGAACAAGTAGGCAAGGAGACTGATATATGTGTACTTCTGCCAATAGTCTGAAGCAGCTAATAGGGTATTTGGAAATTTAATAAGTAATACATATAGTAATAATATTTGGCATCTATTTGTCTACCAATTTATCTATTTAATCACTCCATAGCTTATCCTTTCTTTACTTTTTATCAAACACCATATCATTATATCTTAGGTGGTAAACTAGGAGGAGGATATATCATACCATGTTGGTGGTTTCAATGCATAGGACCTCACAGTTATCCCAAGTCCACATTAATTAATCATCTATACCATGTCCTCCATCCCTTCCCTTAATAAGTTTATGTAAAAAAAACTTTTTATTCTTCTCAATTTTAATATTTTTATTATTTAATTGATTTTTATGTATATAACCAACTCATTAAAATTGTTAAATTTATATATGCCATTAATCAATGTCTTACAATTTCATTATTAGTTACCCCAAAATTTAATTCTATATTTAATACTGGGTTTTTAATAGATCTTCTGCTAAAAAGTTGTGCATATATAGCTCCATGAAATTGTTAGCAACACTTATCTTGATCAGCTGTATCTCTGTCGTGGTGAGTGTGAAAATTAAACACGGCAGTAAGTAGCAGTGTTGTTGGAGAGTGCTTTTTATGCTGCATGATACACCTCCTGCTAATTCTCTTTACATTTCTTAGATAATCGGTCCACAGCCCTGACGCAGCCTGAAGGCGAAACGACAGCTAGCTTAACGTCGGCAAAGTGACTGGCAGAGATGGCAGGAGCGATAATCATCTGAATTGAAACATCTAACATTCAACTCTTAACAATTCACCCTGCCCTGAAGCTAAAGTTAAGCCCTTTGATTCTTTACATTGTAAATTGTTTAAGACTTGATTCTATGCGGGCAGGAGGGAGAGTATGAGCCAGTGAGGTTAATTCCCTATCTAGTGTGGTTGTTAAGCTTTACAACACACGGGGATCTAAGGCTCTTCCCCTTTAACCAAGATAATTAAACAAGTCAAGAGGTTTTTTTTTGCTGCAGAACAACACTCCCGATTGATTCTGATAAGGTATTATTTATTCTTAAAGTTTGTGAGAAGGGTATTTTGTGAGATTATTTTGTTCTTTCTCATTCTCATATTTTTGGGTGGTTAAATAGTGTGCTAAGACAGCTGCTTTTTAACATATTTATCAATGTTCTAGAGATGGGAATAACTAGTGAGATAATTAACTTTGCTGATGACACAAAGTTGTTAAATCGAAAGAGGATTGAGTAAAAATTGCAGAGGACCTTGTGAAACTGGGAGACTGGGCATCAAAATGGCAGATGTTTAATGTGAGCAAGTGCAAAGTGATGCATGTGGGAAAGAAGAACCCGAACTAGAGATATGTGATGCTGGGTTCTATGTTTGGATTCACTACCCAGGAAAAGGATCTTGGTGTCATCATTGAGGATACGTTGAAACCCTCAGCTCAATGTGCGGCAGCGGCGGTCAAGAAAGCAAATAGAATGTTAAGAATTATCAGGAAAGGAATGGAAAACAAAGATTAAAATGTTATAATGCCCTTGTATCGCTCTATGGTATGGCCACAACTTGAATACTGTGGGCAGTTCTAGTCGCTGTATCTCAAAAAAGATATAGCAGAACTACAAAAAGCACAGAGAAGGGTGATGAAAATGATAAAAGGAATGGGACGACTTTCCTGTGAGGAAAGGCAAAAGTGGCTAGGGTTCTTTAGCATAGAGAAGACATGGCTCAGGAGTGATACGATAGAGGTCTATAAAATACTGAGTGAAGTGGAAAGGGTAGATGTGAATCGCTTGTTCACTCTTTCCAAAAATATTAAGACTGGGGAGCATGTGATAAAGCTACTAAGTAGTAGATTTAAAACAAACCGGAGAAAATATTTCTTCACACAACATGTAATTAAACTCTGGAATTTGTTGCCAGAGAATGTGGTGAAATCAGTTAGCTTAGCGGGGTTTAAAAAAGGTTTGGATCATTTCCTAAAAGAGAAATCCATAGGCCATTATTGACATGGGTTGGGGAAATCCACTGCTTAGTCCTAGGATAAGCAGCATCAAATCTGTTTTACTATTTGGGATCTAGCTAGGTACTTGGGACCTGGGTTGGCTACCATCGGAAACAGTACACTGGGCTTAATGGACCTTCGGTCTTATATTCTAATTGCTCTATAATTCTGTGTGGTGCCAAGAAACTGATCCATGTTTAGGCATGATCTGGGGAGGAGTTAGGGTGAAGAGTGGGAACTTAGATGCAGACTTTACACGCTAACATTTACACCTGCTTCCAAGCAAGCATAAATGTCCACAGCTTCAATCTAGACATGATTTTAGTTAGTTTATCCCGAGTATTTTATTAAAGACACATAGGCACCTATAAGATTGTGAGTCCACTGGGATAGATAAGGAAAAGAGTACCTGAATTTAAAACTTGCTGTATACCTCCTTGGGTCAATCATTTCATAAAGGTGGTTAATAAAGCCAAATACATAAATAAAATACACAGGCTAAACATTCTGAGGATATTGGGCTAGATGGGCCACTGGTCTGACTCAGTAAGGCTATTCTTATCTGCTATAATAAAACCCTTAGCGTGTATGTGCACTTCAAACTCCGTGCATCCATGATCCGTGGCTCCGTGCCGCCGCATGCACAGTAGAAGGAGCCTGTGGCGATTTACGACGCGTGCGGCGGTTTCCCCAGCAGTGGTGACAGTTTGCAACATGTGCAGCAGTTTCCCCCAGCTAAAAAAGGAGCCAGCTGAATAAGGAGCCTGCGGCGGTTTGCTTCCGGCGCTTTCCCTATCGCTACAAGGAGCCTGCGGTGGGTCCTTGCAGAACGGCTTCACAAAACACGGGAGACTTATCAGATAAGAGCAGGGAAGGGGTGCTGCTGGACAGGGGGGAGGTAAAAGGAAGGGAGAAGGGCTACTTCTGGACAGGGGGAGCAGGGAAGGGGTGCTGCTGGACAGGGGGGAGGTAAAAGGAAGGGAGAAGGGCTACTTCTGGACAGGAGAAGCAGGGAAGGGGTGCTGCTGGACAGGGGGGAGAGGCAGAAAGAAAGACAGACAGGTGGCCAGGGAGAGAGACAGAAAGACAGACAGACAGACAGACAGGGGCCCAGGGAGAGAGAAATAAAGACATACAGACAGACAGACAGAAAGAAAGAAATGCCTAAGTCTACACTTCTATTCTAGCACCTGTTAATATAACGGCCTAAAAAACTAGTATTACATAATTACCCCTTAAAGGCAAATCATTGGTACTTTGTGATTCTTTGTTCACTTACTCATTCTGATTTTCTGGTAATGGGACAAAGGAGGTCTACAAAACATGTCAATCTCATTCCCCCTCTTTCTAATCCCCTTCATACCCTTACGCACCCTCCAGTCCCTCCAACAAACCCTACTTAGTCATTCCATGCCCAGAGTAGATTATCAGGAACTGTATTTTTTCAGTGTTAGGCCCCACCCTTTAGAACGCCCTTCTCAACAACTTAAAGTTAGAGCCTTCTATCGATTGATTTAAATTGTTACTAAAAACATTCCTTTTCCAAGATGCCTTCAACTAAAACCCCTTTCTGCACTCAGCTCTCATCCGGGAGACCACCCTACAGACCTGCTCAGTATATCTCTCTTTTTTCTACACTATCCTATCTTATTGAAATATTGTAGTTCTGCTTTCATTTTAACCTTTCATCTCTCTGCTCTCCGTACCTCTCTACCACCTACCATACTCCCCACCTACCATAACTATCATATCCCTCTCTACCACAGAAACTTTAAAGTACACTGCATGGATGCATTGTAGGATGTGGTATATTCAAGCTTAAAATAAACTTTAGTAAAAAAACATAAAAAGTCCAAAAAGGGATTTAAACTAACCAGTTAGGTTATCAATTATTCTAACTTATTAAGCTCTCTACTAGATCCAGACAGAAAGAAATGCTGGGAGCCAACACAATTAGAGAATGAATATCTGATCTGGAATATTAATGGCTTCTTTTAAGGAAAATGAGCTTGTATGTGCTATTTTATTTCATATCAGGGTGTTGTTCTGTTCCTGGCACAGATCTCAAAAATACTTTTAGCCTTTGAGAGATCATGGGGTTTTTTTCTGTTCACACTGGGCGTCTCGGAAATAATTATGTGGACTGCACGATTTCCATGAAATCGCAGTTCCAGTGACATAAGTTCAAATTCAGTACCTTCAAGTAAAATTCTGCTGAAGTTTCCTCCTCCTTCCACAAGCTTATGGGAAATCTCTCCCACCCAAAACATTAAGATTGGAAAGAGGTGGACATGACAAATATAGCAATTCCCTTTAACAGTATGACTGCACTGCCTCCTGATATCTTTAAGCAATGACATGGCCCAATTCTGCTTGTCCTTTGATCACTGCACAGAACTAAGGGCTCCTTTTACTAAGCTGCGATAGGCGCGCAGAATTGCCGCGTGCGCTAAACCCGCGCTATGCAGCTAGAACTAACACGAGCTCAATGCCGGTGTTAGCGTCTAGCGTGCGCTAAAACCGCTATCACAGCTTAGTAAAAGGAGCCCTAAGTCTCAGGATATGAGCTGCAAAATCCTTGGTCCCAGTAGCAGATACAATACAATTTTTATTTGTATACTGCTAATGCCTCCATGAAGTTCACAATGATTTACATAAGTAATTATGTCGATACAAATTAAAAACTAGTGTTACAATATTTAGGAATTCTTAGTAACAAATTCATGAAATATATAGGTCTTTAGGTCTTTTTTGAAACATTTAAAATTAGATTGCTGGTTAATATTAGTTGGTAATGCTTTCCACAGTTTTGCTAGAGCAAACAAACCAAAACTGCAGACTTGTACACGGTGCAGGCAAATTTTATTTTGACAAATAAATTTTAACTAAAAACCTTTTACCAGACGGGGGACCCAACACGGTCCGTGTTTCGGACAACCTTCATCAGGGGTCCATGGTAATAAAGGTAAAAAGAAAAATATCACAAAAAGAAGCCTGGAAAAATAGCTTTGGTAGCACACCAGTGAATCTCCGAAATGCACTACAAGTTCGTCACTTGTAGTGCATTTCGGAGATTCACTGGTGTGCTACCAAAGCTATTTTTCCAGGCTTCTTTTTGTGATATTTTTCTTTTTACCTTTATTACCATGGACCCCTGATGAAGGTTGTCCGAAACACGGACCGTGTTGGGTCCCCCGTCTGGTAAAAGGTTTTTAGTTAAAATTTATTTGTCAAAATAAAATTTGCCTGCACCGTGTACAAGTCTGCAGTTTTGGTTTGTTTGCTCTGGTCTGTTTTTTCACTGCAGACGAAGTTGGACCTCTGGTTCTTTTGTTGTTTTGTTGCTTCCACAGTTTTGCTGCCTGATATGACCATGTGGAGTTAAAAGTTCTATTGTATCTAATGTTCCTAATGATTGGATACCGAAAAGTATCATTGTTTCTTAGGTGCAAAGATGGATTATTAGAAAATTTAACGAGATGTGGCATATAATCAGGAGTGTCTCCAAACCAATAGAATTTATAAAGTACTCTCCCTTCTCTAGGTAGTCAGTGTAATTCACGTAAATAAGGTGTAATCTTATCACTTTTTGTTCAATCTGAAGATTAATCTAATGGCTGTATTCTGTAGCGTTTGGAGTTTTTTATTATTATAAATTTAGGGCAATCTAAAAAGATAAAACGCTCAAGTAATTCTCTAGTTGCTTGGAAGGATTGGTGGTCATAGGGTTATTTAATTGAATAAAAATATCAGTAGGCAGTGCGGTAACACTAATTAAACTGAGCACGCTACCAAAACCCTTCTCCACGCTTTCCTCACCCCTCATCACGCTCTCTTCACCTCTCGCTTAGACTAATGCAACTCAACCATCTCTTTCCCCTTCAATCCATTCAAAATGCTGCTGCATGACTCGTATTCTGCAAGAGCTACCATGCTCACATTACCCCTTCTCAAGTCACTTCATTGACTCCCCATCCTTTTTCAAATACAGTTCAAACTCCCCTTACTGACTTACAAGTGCATTCACTCTGTAGCCCCTCAATATCTCTTCTCACTTATCTCCCCCTGTAAACTCCATTCGTTGGGTAAGTTCCTCTTCTCGGTACTCTTCTCCACCGTCAACTCCGGACTCCATCCCTTCTTTCTTGCCACGCATGCCATATCCCCAGAATAGGCTGCTAGAGTCAATACGTCTCTAGTGGGATTCAAATCCAAACTAAAAGCCCACTTTTTTGAAGTTGCTGTCAACTCTTAACTCACTCACCATCAGTTACCTTTACCCATCGCATCATTCCTTCTGCTAAAAACACCCCAGCCTTGAGATGTCCTGTCTGTATGTCCAAATTAGATTGTAAGCTCTTCTTTGAATATTAAATGTACAGCACTGAAGACTCCTTTCAGTACTATAGAAATGATAAATAGTAGTACAGTGTTTACTGTGCACTTTTGCTAGGCCCCTTCTTTATTGTACTAGCAAAAAAGCAATCAAAGTGGTGTACAAAAGTATAAAACCCACGAGAACTGATTGAAAAGTAATGCAACTGCCTCTGCTTTTCTTTCCAAGAAGTGAATGTGTGAATGCTGGGCTGGTTCTTGTGAAGCCCATACATCGATGTTTCTGAACCTGCATTTGGACCACTGTAGTCTTCAATGTCAGGTCACAACAATAGGAAGAACTTAGTACATTTCATCATGGCAAATGAGGAAGACGTATCTGTGAGAGTATGCCAGAGGTCTGTGATTGGATTTTGTGTTAAACTTGGAAAGAGCGATAATGAAACTCTTGAAATGTTATGGGGTGGAAAATGGGGGTCTCGACTTATATTTGGATCGAAATATTCGAGTATATACGGTACATTGTTACCATGTTATCATACAACATTCACTCTTTAAGAAGTAAAAATGCAATTCCACAATTAAGATTTAAGGATATTCATATGCTTTGGTTTCATGCATGTACTGCTGAACTTACTTAAAATTTCCCTTGTACTTTATCACTCAATGCTTCTTAATAATGGTTTTTCAATTGTGCATGCAAAATTCCCCAATGTTATAGCAAGCTTATGGTGGTAAAACAATTAACCATGCTGCAGCGCTACATGTGATGTCACAAAGCAAGTCTAAGGCATGTCTTTGAACTGTTTTTGAAACGCTGCAAAAAATCTATTGAATGTGAAGGACAAATGTTGAAATCCAATGGCGTCATCTAAGTCTGAATTTAAATCAAAACAAAACCAGAATCTCATTAATTTTCAATCATCCTTGTATAAAAACCAACTATGAAAACAACCACTAGATATACTGCTGTCTCTTCTTTTGGACCTAAAGAATAGAATTCTCTTGCAATCTGTGTATGTGGAGTGCCGCAGGGTTCAGTGCTTGGACCCGTGCTCTTCAACATATTTATAAATGACCTAGAAATTGGTACGACAAGCGAAGTGATTTAATTTGTGGACGATACGAAGTTATTCAGAGTAATGAAGACGCAGAAGGATTGCGAAGACTGCAACATGACATAAGCACGCTCGAGAAATGGGCCGTGACATGGCAAATGAGGTTTAACGTGGATAAGTGTAAGGTGATGCATGTCGGTAACAAAAATCTTATACACAAATACAGGATGTCTGGTGCAGTACTCGGAGAGACCCCCCCCCCCAGGAAAGAGACTTGGGAGTATTGGTCGACAAGGCAATGAAGCCGTCTGCGCAATGCACAGCGGCTGCAAAAAGGGCAAACAGAATGTTAGGAATGATTAAGACGGGGATCATGAGCAGATCGGAGAAGGTTATCAGGCCATGGTACGCCCCCCACCTGAAATACTGCGTCCAGCACTGGACGCCGTACTTAAAGAAGGACACGGTACTACTCGAAAGGGTCCAGAGAAGAGCAACTAAAATGGTTAAGGGGCTGGAGTAGTTGCCGTACAGGGAAAGATTAGAGAAACTGGGCCTCTTCTCCCTCAAACAGAGGAGATTGAGAGGGGACATGATTGAAACATTCAAGGTGCTGAAGGGGATAGACTTAGTAGATAAGGACAGGTTGTTCACCCTCTCCAAAGTAGGAAGAACGAGAGGACACTCTAAAGTTGAAAGGGGATAGATTCCGTACAAACATAAGGAAGTTCTTCTTCACCCAGAGTGTGGTGAAAAACTGAAATGCTCTTCCAGAGGCAGTTATAGGGGAAAACACCCTCCAGGGATTCAAGATAAAGTTAGGCAAGTTCCTGCTGAACCAGAAAGTACACAAGTAAGGCTAGTCTCAGTTAGGGCACTGGTCTTTGGCCTAAGGGCCGCTGCGTGAGCAGACTGCTGGGCACAATGGATCTCTGGTCTGACCCAGCAGCGGCAATTCTTATGTTCTTATGTTTTAAAATAGCTTTGAAAACCTATTTATTTTACAAACTTTTACACTCGGTGCTTCTACTGTTTCCCCTATTTTTCTTTTTGTCTGTGTTCTATCGGTTTTCTTTGTGCACTGAAATTTCTTTATTTTTCATAAATTGAACTGTAATTGATTGTAAACCACTAACAAGGGGTGTAAGGCGATAGCTTAAGGTATCCAATAAGCTAAGCTTAGCTAAACTCCTCCCTGCCCAGCCTCCAAGCCCCACCAGACAACAATTCAGCAAAATGGTAAATATTAAAACCATTATGCTAAACTGTTGGATTGGAGGCCGGGAAGGAAAGAGTTTAGTTTAGCTTAGCTTATTGAATAACTTAAGCTATTGCCTTACACCCCCCTTGTTAGCAGTTTACAATCAGTTCAATATATAAAAAATAAAGAAATTTTAGTGCAAAAAGAAAACTGGGTTCATAGACAACCCCGCGAAAGACAAAGGCGCGCGCCAACTGAGCGCAAGACGGAGGAGCACGCCAAAGAAAATTACAGTTTTTAGGGGCTCCGACGGGGGTTTTTGTTGGGGAGCCCCCCCAGTTTACTTAATAGAGATCGTGCCGGTGTTGGGGGGGGGTTTGGGGGATTGTAACCCTCCACATTTTACTCTAAAAACAGGGAAAAAGTTAAGTTTTCAGTAAAATGTGGGGGGTTACAACCCCCCAAGCCCCCCACAACGCCCCCACAACGCAGCGCAATCTCTATTAAGTAAAGTGACCTCCGCACTGCGCTCAATTGTCTGCGCGCACCTTTGTCCCGGCGCGCTTTTGACCTGACACCAGAAAACTGATAGAACACAGACAAAACGAAAAATAGGGAAAACAGTAGAAGCACCGAGTGTAAAAGTTTGTACCCTTTTAAGTTTTATCTCCCAGTTTTCCTGTGAATGTGGTGAAGAAGGAAGAGAATTCTATTCCTTAGTTTCAAAACAAGAGACAGCATAGAAATAGCTAAGAAGAAAAATTACAAAAAATAAAATTTAAATTGAATCAGGTTGGGCAGACTGGATGGACCATTCGGGTCTTTATCTGCCGTCATCTACTATGTTACTTTGTTACTATGTATATTATATCTATAGGTTGTTTTTATATTTTATGCTTTTGTACACCACTTTGATTGTTTCTTGAAACGCCTATGAAGTGTAAAAGTAAATGAGGGAGTTAAGCAACAGGACAGCTTTTCCGTTTTGTCTGAAGTCTGCCAAAGAGGAAACTTTTTGACCGGTTAGATGAAATTTATTCCAATAAAATGGTATTAGAAAGATTCAAAACAGAGAAGTTGCTGATTTAAATTAAGCTACTACATACATACATGACTTGCACAGAGAGACTTTGGAAAGCAAAGAACTAAAGCTCACAGCTCACATCTGGCTGAAAACCATAAAGAAATTATGAGCAGTTTTTCCAAGTTACATATAACTTTCAACATTTCTGGAAGGACAAAACCAGCAGCACCCTCCTGTGATGCAGAACAAGACTGCATGCTTTCTGTGTTCATATTTTGGATGCTTTTTCTCTTGTCTTTATTTAACATTCCTGATCAAACTTTCAGATACCTCATATGCTCTGGCACATGGTCTATGCTTGTTTGCTATCCAAAACCCCATCCGAAGAGAGACAAGTTGGGGAAGATTATACCCGAGACATTCAAATACCTGAAAGCTATTAATACACAAGAAACAAATCTGTTTGAAGGACAAGTCTAGGCAAAAGGATCCTCATTGAAAAATTCTTTTTTTAAAAAATTTCTTTATTCATTTTATAACTTACATCAAGTGTACAGTAAATATTAAACAATTATAGTACAACATCACTTGAAAAGCTACAATATCATACAACAAGAAGATTTAACCTCTCAAATTCATATACAACTAAAATATACCACATGAAAATAATATCTTATGTCATTCATAAATATATTATTAGTGGAAAACCAAGAATCCTCCTCCCCACCCCAAATCCACATGAGTATTAAAATTGGGAAAAGTGTAAATTATTCCTTATAATACTTTAATAATGGTCTCCACACATCCTTAAATTTATGATAGTAACCTTTTTGAACTGCCAACGCTCTTTCCATTTTATACACGTGACAAACTGAATTCCACCAATTCAATCAACATACGGAGAGACACTTAGGGCTCCTTTTACAAAGGCGCGCTAGGGCCTTAACGCGCGGAATAGCGCGCGCTAAATTGCCGTGTGCGCTAGCCGCTACCGCCCCCTTTTGAGCAGGCGGTAGATTTTTGGCTAGCGCACGCTAATCCGGTGTGTGCGCTAAAACGCTTAGCGCACCTTCAGAAAAGGAGCCCTTAAACTTAGAGGAAGGAGTAGCAGAAAGAACAAAGTCACCCCCCAGGTTAAGCATTATAATGGTATAAATAAGATAAGATATCCGCAAAGAGCAGGAGGCAAACAAAGCAAAAACTGTATCAACTTACAAGCAAACCATCCAGATAAACTATAAGCACAAATATTCATAGTTTAGCCAATAAAATTCCCACTTTGAAAGCCCTATTGACAAATATGGGATTTGGACATTGGGGCCAGGTTCATAGACAACCCCGCAAAAGACAAAGGCGCACGCCAACAACTGAGCGCAAGACGGAGGCGCGCACCGAAGAAAATTACAGTTTTTAGGGGATCCGACGGGGGTTTTTGTTGGGGAGCCCCCCCAGTTTACTTAATAGAGATCGCGCCGGCGTTATGGGGGATTTGGGGGGTTGTAACCCTCCACATTTTACTGTAAACTTAACTTTTTCCCTAAAAACAGGGAAAAAGTGAAGTTTTCAGTAAAATGTGGGGAGGTTACAACCCCACAAACCCCCCACAACGCGGCGCGATCTCTATTAAGTAAAGTGGGGGGCCTAAAAACAGTAATTTTGTGCGGCGCGCACCCCCGCGCTGCAAACAATTGTCTGGGCACGCCTTTGTCCCGGCGCGCTTTTGACCTGACACCCTGGGGCCATGATGGAGAAATGATTCAATAAGTCCCATATACATGACATCAACATCATACCTAATTAGGAGGGATAGAAATAGAAAACAAAGGAGAAATAACAACTCTTTATGTAAAAGATAATAAAGTAGTTGGAATGCAGAGGGTGTGGGTAACAGAGAAAGCTCTATGAAATGTGCTGGAAAGAAGAAACGATTTTACAAAGGTAGAAAGGAAAAGGGGAGGTGCTAATACTGGGTGACTTCAATCTACCAGATGTGGATTGGAGTATCCCATCTACAAATCCGAAAAAAAACCCCAAAAAGGTAATGGCTGCCCTACAAAGGGATTTGTTCACACAAATAAGGAGGTCTACCAGGGAAAAGTCACTGCTGGACATACAGTAATACTCATGACTGGAGATAGTGAGGCTCATTTTCAAAGCATTTAGACACATAAAGTACCAAAGTAACCGATGGCAGTTTATGTGTCTAAGTGCTTTGAAAATGAGCCCCAGCGTGTCTAATATCCAGGTAGGCACATTCTTGGGTGGCAGTGATCTCTACATGATATTAAAAGTTTTAAGTTTTTATTAAAATGTGATTCAATCACTTATTTTACTTACCAAGTGAGGTACAATTTAAATAAAATTAGGTATCATACAAATTAAAATTCAATAACAGTATTACGAATTACAGACATACAGACAAACTAGCACAAAAGGAGGTATAGAGTAGAAATACACTCTTTGAAGAATAAGAACACATTCAGGGAAAAACAATGGGATGGGAGAAAGAATATAGATAAGTGGAATAGCTTGTTAGCGTCTTAAAGATTGTAAACATCTTTAAATAAGAAACACTTTAAGATGCTTGCCTTAGTGGTGGGAAAAATAATGGAGATGTTGCTGAAGGAAAGGATAATCAACTTTCTACAATCCAATGAGTTAAAAGATCTAAAGCAACATGGTCTTACCAAACCATAGCTAATTGATTTCTTTGACTGGGTAATAAAAAGATCTGAATTGAAGGTTCCATGCTTACTACCATTACTGGGAAAGGGACACAAAGGAGGTCCAGAGGAAGAGGGAGCAGCCCTGTTTCTGTAATCTCTTTTGGGGACCCTAACCCATAGTTTTGGAACCAATGCACTAGTAATGCACGTAACCATATCTGTCTAGCCAGCTACACATGGGGCCTAAGATGACGGATACTGGGGCAGCCACACTAATGATGCAGACTGTTCAGAATGCTGCAGTACAACAGAGGTATTTCAGAGGAGGAAAGACAATAAAACTGTCCTGGTAGCTGAAATTTTGACAGGGTAGACAGAATAACTGAGAAAGGCTAGATGAAGGCAAGTAAGGCAATCCAGCTATCTATCGTATATACTCGAATATAAACCAGGATTTTGGGGCCAAAAAATTGGCCCAAAAATGGAGGTCCCAGTTTATATTCGGGCCAAAGCCCCCCTCCCAGAATTATTTCAGGCCGCCACCAGGCTCTGCACCCTGTCCCCCTACCTCCTCTGCCGATTCCTGGTGGTGCAGTAGGCAGGAGCAAGCTTTCCGTGCTTTTGCCCCGCTGCTAACCTGGTTGGTGGCAGCTGCCGCAGGATTGGGTTTCTTTTGAGTGGCAACGAGCAGGAACATGTTTTGGTGCTCCTGCTTGGCACTGAGCAGCTTCTTGACTGGCTCCTGTGAATTCGTGTGAATCACAAGAATTTGTGGGAGCCAGTCAAGAAGACACTCAGTGCCAAGTGGCAAAAGAAATCCGATCCTGTGGCAGCTGCCAATGACTGGGTTAGCAGTGGGACAGGAGTGTGGAAAGCTCGCTCCTGCCCGCTGCACCTCTGGACCACCAGGGATCATCAGAGGAGGTAGGAGGACAGGGCAGGGAGGGGGGACAGGGTGCAGAGCCTGGGAGGGAGGGGGGCTGGATGCAGAGTCTGACAGGGGAGGGAGGGAAGGAAGGAAGGGGGCTGGTTGCAGTGCCTGACAGGTTGGAAGGGAAGGGGGCTGGGTATAAAGCCTGACAGGGAGGAAGGGAGGGAAGAGGGCTGGGTGCAGTGCCTGACAGGGGAGGGAGGGAGGGAAGTGGGCTGGGTGCAGAGCCTGACAGGAAGGAAGGGGGCTGGGTGCAGTACCTGACAGGAGAGAGAGAGAGAAGGGGGCTGGTACAGTGACTTGCAGGGAGGGGGCTGGGTGCAGAGCCTGACAGGGCAGGGCACTTGAATATTAAGTTGCCTGACTTATATTCGAGTCAACCGTTTTACCTCCTTTTGGGGTGGAAAATGGGGTTCATAGACAAAACCACCAAAGACAAAGGTGCGCGCCAACAACTGAGCGCAAGACGGAAGCGCGCGCTGAAGAAAAAGAGTGTTTTTAGGGGCTCCGACGGGGGGTTTTGTTGGGGAAACCCCCCCACACACTTTACTTAATATAGATCGCGGCGGCGTTGGGGAGGGGTTGGGGGGTTGTAACCGCCCTCATTATACTGGAAACTTAACTGTTTCCCTGTTTTTTAGGGAAAAAGTGAAGTTTTCAGTAAAATGTGGGGGGCTACAACCCCCCAAACCCCCCCACAACGCCCCCACAACGCAGCGCGATCTGTATAAAAAAAGAAATCAAAACCCCACTTTTTAAAAAATTTATCCAGATATCTTAACCCAACCCTTCCCCCTCCTCTTGGATAAATTCTCCCCCAAAACCTCCACCTCCCCAAAACACCAACCAAGTATTCAGATCCCTGAAATGTAACATAATCTTATTTGTACTCTAACTGTAATCTATTTGTTATATCACACAGTAACGTACAGTCAATTTAATATCCAATTTGTAAGTTCTTCCGGAATTAATCCAGCTACCTCTCCTCCCTTGTAACCAAAAAAACCCAAAAAAAACCTGTTGTAACTTCACTGGAAATATCCAGTTAGCTCTTTTGTAATCCGCCTTGAACTGCAAGGTATAGGCGGAATAGAAGTCCCTAATGTAATGTAATGTAATGTATAAAGTAAAGTGGGGGGGGGGTTTCCCCCCCACCCCCCGTCGGAGCCCTTTAAAACAGTCATTTTCTTTGTCACGCACCTCCGCGTTGCACTTTTGACCTGACACCGGAAAATGGGGGTCTTGACTTATATTTGGATCGAAATATTCGAGTATATACGGTACATTGTTACCATGTTATCATACAACATTCACTCTTTAAGAAGTAAAAATGCAATTCCACAATTAAGATTTAAGGATATTCATATGCTTTGGTTTCATCCATGTACTGCTGAACTTACTTAAAATTTCCCTTGTACTTTATCACTCAATGCTTCTTAATAATGGTTTTTCAATTGTGCATGCAAAATTCCCCACATAGCGACCTGCAACATCTAATTAATGCCATATAACAGTTGGTAGAAACTTCAGTTTTCTAACTACCCATTTTTGGCTCTGCTAATCCTGTTGATCTCACTCCTACGTATCTTTTCAATCCTTTATAAACATATATTCCCTTTCTTGTTATTTCAAATTATTATGGAACAAAGGGTACCCAACTTTCACTGAGGTCATGCCTCCCTGATTTAAATAAATGTCCTTCAGACATTTAAGCTACAAATATAGTTTTAATTGATCAGGAATGCTATAGGCATGGGTTTATGACAAGCAGCAACTAGTTTATCTTAATACATAAAAATGGGATGACAACATGAAGAAAGCATATTCAGGTCTTGCTTTTCTCAAGAAAAAAACAAGAAAAGAGAAATTTGGGGATCTGAATAAGGATTTAGAGCCTATAGGGAGTTAAGCTTCCACAGCTGGCAGCTAAGATATATCCTGAGCAGTATGGACCAGAAAACTGAGCAGATTGGATAAGCAAATTGTTCTTGATTGGTTATCTATTAAAGTTTTATTTTTAGAAATACATGTGTTAACTGCTGGCTGTGTTATTTTAAAATAGCTTGTGGGAGTGTTTCTACTCTGTAGTAGGTAGTGGCTGTTAAATTAAAAAGCCAACCACAATCAACTTATTGCTCATTATTAAAAACTCCAAATCATTCCCAGGTTAAGTTCTGCAAGATGAAATTTCAAAGCAAATATCTGTGAATTAAAGCTAGCTAGCTCCTCACAAACACAGTCCTCTGAAAATTGTTCAGGGTCTACTATACCTCCAACTTATATTTGTATTTGTCTCTGACGGTCCTGCTCCCAGCACTTCAGCTGTGAACACAGAACATAAATATTTAAGCAATTCAGCCTTTATCAGCTTTTACATATTCCTCCCCTTCATCTTTGAGTCTCACAATGCCACTTTTGCACTTCCTCTTATCACATATTTTAAAAAAAAAAGTCTTGTCCCCTTGTTTTACCATGTTGGCTTTTTTATCCATTTGCATCTTTGCTTTCCTGACTACTTTACCAGTTTCTCTTAACTCTTCCAGCTATCTTTGCCTGTCTTCCTTTTTCTGCAACCTTTTTTTAGTTTATAAAAGCTAACCGCTTTTTCCTTAATATTTCAGCTACTAATTTTAAGAGCCAACGCTGCCTTCTTTTTCTCTTACTTTTACTAACTTTCCTTATAAAATGGTTTGTTGCCCTTACAATATCTCTTTTCAGTTTCTACTTTCCAGTTATCTACTTCTTCCATTTTATCCCATCCAGACAACAACTCTTTGACAGAATCACCTATCTGAAAGACGTCAGTTTTTTTGAAGCTTGAACCTTCACTTTTGAATAAGCCCTCTCTGTACCGGTCTTAATATTAAACCACACCATCTGGTGATCACAGAATGTCATATGATCACCCATTATAATATCAGAAACACTTTTCCCATTTGTAAGCACTAAGTCCATTATGGCCCCATCCCATGTGCATTCTATTATCAGCTGCTGGAACAATTACTGTATTTTTCGCTCCTTAAGACACACATTTTTTCCACCCAAAACTGGGTGGAAATCTTGATGCATCTTATGTAACGAAGATACAAAATTTGTACCCCCCCTTTAGCGTTGTACAACACCCTCCCACTGCCACCGCACCTTTTCAACCCCCCTCTCCGCACCGCCGCCTCACTTTTTCAAAACACCCCCCCTTCATACCGCCGTCACACCTTTTCAAAACAATCCCCCCTCTCTGCTCCGCCGCTGCACCTTTTCAACCTCCCACCTGCCTCTCAGCACTGCCGCTGTCATTGGTACCTTTTTTAAACAGCCTGGTGGTCCAATAGTATCCCTCTCTCACTAGATGGCTCTCGAACTCAGGTCAGAAGCAAACGTTAAGCGCTTTCGCTTGGGTCCGCCGCTGCTTTCTGAATGGTGACGGTTCTCGCGGGACTCACGAGAACTGATGCCAGCCATTCAGAATGCAAAGGCGGGCCCAAGCAGGAGCACGTATCGCGGTCCTGACATCCGTTCTCCTGACCCGAGTTCAAGAGCCATCTAGCGAGGGAGGGAGAGATTTGAAAAGGTACTATGGATCAACAGATCTCAGGACATAAAAAATGTCAGGAATAATCTTTGAACAGGATCCTTAAATTACTAGTGTCTTCCATTACTAGTATATAGCTCCCAGTGAGGAGCATTAATGAATTAAGGAAACCCTATTACTAAAGTGGACACAGATCTTTCATTGGTATTAAATGAAGAGGCCAAATGTGTTTGGTTGAAGATAAGTAGACTGAATAGCCTTATGTGTTATCACACAATGTATTGATTTCAAAAGTGAAATATTATACAAATGCTGTATATAATGTTATAATTTACATTGTTCATTCTCTTAAATTGCATATTTTATAAAGGGCTCATTTTTTGTCAAGCAGTGGTGGGGTAAATGCTCCAACGCTCATAGGAATTGAATGAGGGTGGGAACATTTGCTTCGCGGGCTTGCGGTGTAACTCTCTACTGCTGCTTGAAAAAAAACGGTGAAAGTTTGCTAAAAGCATGTAAAATACAGTAGAATAACTTTCTGTGTAATTTTTATATTGAACTGAAATATAATGTGGTATATATGTTATGTCTTATGTTGTGCCATAGTTGTACTTGAAATAAAAATAATTTATTAACTCAAAAAAAAAAAAAGGTACAGGGGTCTGATTTAAAAGGTATGGTGGGGTGTTTAAAAGGGTACAGGGGTACGGGAGATGATTTAAGGTACTAGGAAGCTGCATGGGGGGATGATTTAAGGGGGGGCCTGCCACTAGGCCTGCCTGCCCTGTGCCCTGTCCCGGCCCACCACTAGAGGATGGACAAGGTACAGAGCCTTGCAAGGAGTGTGGGTTAGGTGCAAAGCCTGGCAGGAAGAATTTGGTTCAAAATGTTTTTTTCCTTGTTTTCCTTCTCTAAATCTAGGGTGCATCTTATGGTCAGGTGCATCTTATGGAGCGAAAAATACGGTATCTCTGTAGAGAATCCATATGCTAGGGGGCTCATAATCGAAAGAGAAAAACGTCCAAAAACCGGCCTAAGTCGGCACTTGAACGAACATTTCTCAAAAACGTCCAAGTGCCGATAATAATACTGGGTTTTGGACGTACAGTGGTACATTGGATTACGAGCATAATCCGTTCCAGGAGCATGCTCGTAATCCAAAATTCTCGTTTATCAAAGCGAGTTTCCCCATAGGAAATAATGGAAACTCGCTTTGATACGTTCCCACTCCCCCCCCCCCGAGGCCAGCAGCGCTGCTCCCCCCCCGCTCGCAAAGACCCCCCTCTGCGCGAATCGGCACCCCCCCGCGCAAACCGCCCCCCCCCCCCCCCCGCCTGAACAACTTCAACTTACCCCCCCCCCCCACGTCTGGCACCGGCACGCAGGCACAGATTGCGCCGGTGCCTAGAAGATCTTCCGGCTTCTGCCTGCCTTGAGCATGCATCTGCACATGCTCAAGGACTTCTAATTCTCCCTCTCGCCGAGATTAAAACAGGATGACACTGTAAAATTGGCCAATGTTTTAGTATAATTTTTTTTTATAGCATTACTGTTATTAGTATATGGCATGACATAAGCTATACTCTGGTCAGCACTGTGAGTCACTGGTTGCAGAAGGCATGGTCGATGGCAATTTTTTGCTCTCTTCCATGCTCTTCTAATGACATTTCCCAGGGAAGCCGGCACACACACCTTAGAGCCCCGAAGCATGAGTTCGCATCTCCAAGCCGGTGAGAGATGGTTTTGGGGGGGATTTTTTTATGTTGAGCAGCGGCAGCAGCAGGATTCCTGATAGATGACAGCTGGGCGGTCATCTAAATTAGCTGGGCGGTCCGCCCAGCTAAAAAGCCCTGGGGAGAACACTGTAAACCCACCAGGATGTCTGAAAAAAACACCCAATTGGGCAGGAAAATCGAATCGAATCGAAAAACCAATTCAATAGGCTGAATCGAATCGAATCGAAATTTTTTTCCCTGAATTGGGCAGCACTACCACACATCCAGTGCTAAAACAGCCAGATGGATCTTTGCAGATAGGAAACATAATTCTTCATACTTAGTGTAAAAGCTCTTGCATCTTCCATATAGCGTTTCCCAAATGGTTTGTATAAGGACCAATCTAGTGACAGAGCCAAGCTCACTCTATAAAATCAAGCTAAAGTACTTTAGTAGGACGGAAAGGCATCCCAGATGCTTGCTGTCATATCCATTCAAAATCAACACAGTTTTTCTGTGCAATGTACTTCCAAATCAAGAAGCATCTATAGAAAAATAGGTTTGGAAGCAGTTTAAAGAAGCATTTGGCTTTTTTTCTTTCCATGTATGCCATTTCTGCTTCCATTTTCCCCTTACACCATCTATGGAATTACTGTAATTTGTTAAATTAATACCTTTCAAGTATCACATTTGGAACTTCAAAGCAAGACGGAGCAACGTGGTGTTTAACAATGCATCAATGAACTAATCCTCTTGGCACAACTAAAAATCCATTCAAGTAGCTACAGAAATGCACAGTGAATAAGAACATAAGAATTGCCATAGTGGGACGAGCCCAGTATCCTGTTTCCCAACCCAGGTCCCACATACCTAGCTAGATCCCAAGTCGTAAAACAGATTTTATACTGTTTATCCTAGGAATAAGCAGTAGATTTTCCCCAAGCCATCTGAATAATGGCCTATGGCCTTCTCTTTTAGGAAATTATCCAAACCTTTTTAAAATCCCACTAAGCTAACCGATTTCACCACATTCTCCAGCAATGAATTCTAGAGTTTAATTACACATTGTGTGAAGAAATATTTTCTCCAGTTTGTTTTAAATCTACTACTTAGTAGGTTCATCGCATGCCCCCTAGTCCGAGTATTTTTGAAAAGAGTGAACAATCTATTCACATTTACCGTATATACTCAAATATAAACTGAGATTTTGGGGCCCAAAAATGGGGGACTCAGCTTATATTTGGATTATCGCCCAACCATTCACTCCCAGACTTGTTGCAGGCCTCTGCCAAGCTTTCCATAATGCCTGGTGGGATTTGCCAAGACAGGAGGGATCCCACCCGTCTCCTGTCCCAATCGACTCTGACATTTTTTTTTTTTTTTACCTCCTTCCCAACTCCCCCCATGTATCTATTTGTATCCCTGGTGGTCCAGCAGTGTATTGGGCAGGAACAAGCTTTCTGTGCTCCTGCCCTGCACTGAGCCCCTCCCTGAATTGCCGCCTTGAGTTCTCACGGCCCAGCGGTGTACCGGGCATGAGCAACCCTTCCTCAATTTTGCCCGGTGCTGAGCCACTCACTGAATGGCTGCCCCGAGTTCTCGTAGCAGCCATTCATCAAGCAGCTCGGCGCCAGGCAGGAGCAAGGAAAGGTCGCTCATGCCCGGTACACTGCTGGGCCATGAGAACTCAAGGCGGTCATTCAGGGAGAGGCTCCACACAAGGCAGGAGCGCGGAAAGCTCGCTCCTGTCCAGTATACCGCTGGACCACCAAGAATTCAAAAAGACACATGGGGGAGGCGGGAGGGAGATAAAAAAAATTGGCAGTCATCCTATTCCAGCCCACCATGTCATACAGCAGGCCCAGTGGAGGCCTGCAGGACATCAGGAGAGAGGGTGGACAGGGTACAGGGCAGGGAGGGGGCTGGGTGCAGAGCCGGGCAGGGCAGAAAGGGAGGAGAACTGGATGCAGAGCCTGGCAGGGAGTGATGGGGGCTGAGTGAAGAGCCTGGCAGGGGAAGGAGGGAGGGGGTAGGGCACATGAATATTAAAACACCCACACACACGTCTTATATTCGAGTCAATTTTTTTTCTTCCTTTTTGTGGAGAAAAGGGTACCTCGTCCTATATTCTAATCAACTTATATTCGAATATATATGGTATCCTTTCCAGTCCACTCTATTTTATAGAAAGGGAATGGAGACTTATATACCGCCTTTTTGTGGCTTTGGCATTCAAAGCTGACATTCAAAGTGGTGGGCACTGGAGGATTAAGTGATTTGCCCAGGGTCACAAGGAGCAGCACTGGGATTTGCCAGCTCTATCAGTGACCTCTATCATATCACCCCTGAGCCATCTCTTCTCCAGGCAGAAGAGCCCTAGCTCCTTTAACTTTTCCTTATAGGGAAGTTGTCCCATTCCTTTTATAATTTTTGTCGCCCTTCTCTGTACCTTTTCTAATTCCGCTATATCTCAGATGCAGTGACCAGAATTGAACACAGTATTCGAGGTATGGCCATACCGTAGAGCTATACAAGGGCATTATAACAATTTCATCTTTGTTTTTCATTCCTTTCCTGGTAATGTGTAGTGGCAGCTAAGAAAGCAAATAGAAGGGTAGAAATTAAGCTGAGGGATTAATTTAAACCAGCGGTCTCAAACACGCGGCCCGCGGGCCACATGTGGCTCTCCAGGTTTTATTTGCGGCCCGCGGTCTGGAGGCATCATTCTCTTTCTTTTGGAGCAGCAGCCGGCTCGTTCGTTCAAAGCTGCGGGTTGGCGGCTCCTTGCGCTATCCACTCCTGCATCGGAAGCCTCTCTGATGTCACAACATCAGAGAGGCTTCAGACGCAGGCGCGGATCTCACAAGGAGCCGCCACCCGCAGCTTTGAACGAACGAGCCAGCCAGACACGCTGCTGCTCCAGTGGCGTACCAAGAGGGGGGGCGGTCCACTGTTCTCTTCCCTGCAGGGCCGACCAACTCTGGCGCCCGACGTCAATTCTGACGTCGAGAGGACGTTCTGGCTAGCCAATCGCTGCCTGGCTGCCCAGAACGTCCTTTCCGACGTTAGAATTGACGTCGGGCGGCAAGAGTTGGTCGGCCCGGTGCAGAAGAGAAGCAGGGAGATGGCCTGTTCCCGATAGCGGCAGCAGCAGCAGCCTATTCCGCGGCGGCGGTGACATGGGGGAGAGCAGGAAGAAAGAAAGAAAGAAGGTGGGGTGGAGACAGAGAGCCAGAAAAAAAAGCAAAAAATGGGGCACGGAGGAAGGAAGAAAGAAGGAGGGGGGACAGGGAACCAGAAACAAAGCAAAAAATGGGGCACGGAATCAGAGAAAGACAGACAGAGAAAGAAAGAAAAAGTTGGGGGAGGGAATGAGGTCTGGAGGAGAGGAAGCATACAGGAGACTGAAAGAAGGGAAGAAGTATTGGATGCACAGTCAGAAGAATAAAGTGCAACCAGAGACTGATGAAATTACCAAACAAAGGTAGGAAAATGATTTTATTTTCAATTTAGTGATTGAAATGTGCCAGTTTTGAGAAAGAAAAAATATTGAACTTTAAATGTGAGTGCTGCAGAAAAAAATAGAGTACTTGGAGGGCCGCAGAAAAAATTGTTAATGTCTTATTAAAGAAATGACAATTTTGCATGAGGTAAAACTCTTTATAGTTTATATATCTTTCCTTTTAACTGTTAAAGGAAAGTTTTATAAACTATACAGAGTTTTACCTCATGCAAAATTGTCATTTCTTTAATAAGGCATTAACTATTTTTTCTGCGGCCCTCCAAGTACCTACAAATCCAAAATGTGGCCACGCAAAGGATTTGAGTTTGAGACCACTGATTTAAACCTACTCTCTGTTTTCTGTCTTTCAACCAGTTCTTAGTCCATAATAGGACATTACCTCCTATTCCATGATTTTCTAATTTCCTCAGAAGTCTTTCATGAGGTACTTTGCCAAATGCCTTTTGAAAATCCAAATACACAATATCAACCAACTCACCTTTATCCACATGTTCCTTCATCCCTTCAAAGAAATGCAGTAGATTGGGAAGAAGAAAAGAGCTCTCATTCTGTGTCAGCAGCTTTGGAAAGATTTGAAGTGTGATGGAATCTTATACACTGAATTGTAGGAGAAGAGAAAGCTACAGTTGACGCAGCCACTGGGGCACTATGAGAATCATGGTTGATTGTTCTTGGCAAAGTTAGAATAAAGTCTTTCTGATTAGAGGTAATGGAGGGAAAGCATACAGAAATTTGTCTCGCCAGTCGAGAAGTAAGGCATGAGACTCCAGGTGATTGGGAATGTAGATTCTGGAACAGAAGACTGGAAGTTTGTGATTGTGGGGAGAAGTAAAGAGATCCGCTTCTGGAGTCCCCCAATTCAAAAATATCTGACATAAAACATTCATAAGGTTGTAGGAGTCTGCTCAACTTGTCTGCCAAGACATTCTGTTTCCCTGCGAGATAAACCGCTTTAAGTAATATGTTGCAAGGAATCGCCCAGGACCAAATTCTGATCGCTTCTTGGCAAAGTGGATGAGACCCTGCACCTCCATGTTTGTTCACAAAGTACTTGGCTACCTGGTTGTCTATTCAAATTAGTACTCCTTGAGGAAACGATCCTGGAATGAGCACAGAGCATTGCAGATTGATTTAAGCTCGCGGAAATTGATGTAGAGAGAATTCTCTTAAAAATTTCAGCTGCCTTGAGTATGGAGACTGTCGAGATGGGCTCCCCAACCGAGCATGGAGACATCCACTGTCAATATCTTTTGATGTGGCAGAATGAAGAGAAGACCTCTGGACAGATTTGTTGGCGACAGCCACCACTGAAGAGATTGATGAAGTGCCAAGGTCATTTGCAGTCACTGGTATAGCATATCGGTGGCTTGAGACCATTGGGTCAAGAGCGTCCACTGAGATGTAGATGGGCAAATGGAGCGACATGAACCGTAGATGCAATGTGACCTAGAAGATGCATCATTTGACATGTAGGATGAATTGAAGAGAGGAGACCTTCTGGCAGTTATAAATCAGAGCCTCTGTTGTGGTAGAAAGGCATAAGCTTGTATAGTGTCTAGAAGCGCCCCAATGAACTCTAGAATTTGAATGGGTTAGAGATGGGATTTCTCATAAATAACTGTAAAACTGAGAAATTCTAGAAAATCTACAGTTGAATCCATGACTAGATGAGCTTTTTCAGGTGTCGGGGGCTTGATTAACCAGTCATCCAGATAAGGGAACACAGAAAAGGTGCAAGAATGGAGTGTTGTAGCCACTACAACTAAACATTTTATGAACCCTTTGGGTGCTGACACTAGACCAAATGAAAGCTCAAAAGAGTCTACAATCTAATTAAGAAAGACCCACTGGACAAAAATAGTGAATCAATATATGCTGCTCATTTAGGGAAATACAAAGAGAGAAGTGGTAGAGAGGGTAGGGGGCTACAGAGGGAATGACAAAAACAAATGTGGTGCTTTACAAACACAGTTTCAAAAAAGTAGGCCTTCAGCCTGGACATGAATACCGCCAGAGACGAAGCCCAACGTACTGAGTCAGGCAGGTTGTTTCAGGCATATGGCGCAGCAAGACAAAATGGATGGAGTCAGGAGTTGGCTGTAGAGGAGAAGGGTACAGACAAAAAAATCAAGTTCTACACCTAGTTCCATAGTACATCTTCCCATTTCCTGAAAAAGGTTTTCCAAGTTTATTCTGAACTTTCTATCCTGTCCATCAAGTAGATGTCTCAGCAACTTAGTCTATAATAGGATAAGAGAAGAGAATTAAGTATCAACATCCAAAGATGGAAAAGGGGGAAGGAACTACAATGTCAGAAAGAAAAGAGAAGAGGAAAACATATAATCTCTCCTCTCCAGCATACGAGTATATACTATATATTTACATCCTTCAATGCCACCTCACAGTTTTTGATATAGACATCAAATTATTTTGGTTTCCTTTCTCTAAACTGCCTCTACATCTATTCTTTCTGAGACAGCTTCTGGAACTACATGTGAATCCTCATGCATACCAAAAGCCTCTTGGCTCTCATCATGGTTTTTATATCACACTATTTCCCAATCTATCTGGCATCCCAAACACATAACTCTGCACTTTTTATACAATGAATTTTAACTGCCAAGTTTTGTTTTGTTTTTTTAAATTTTAGATCACATCTTATTTTGTCTACTCCTCCAGGGTATATCCATTCTACTTTAGACACGTGTTTCACAGGCAAACCTTTCTTTCAAACCCTTCCACAATGTCTTTCACAGATATTAATCTCTGAGGCATTTTCTTTACCACTATCTTCTCAACCATTTTCTAACCCAATCCACCAGGATAGGTGCTGGTATTCAAAAGCATCAAGTTGACTAAGGATTAACATTTCCTACTACTAAGTGGCTACATACGTATAGCCATTCAATTTGTGAATGTTTCCCAGATGCTCATCAGAATTACAGGCTGGCACAAATTTCCAACACAGCCTAACCTATCCAGCTAAACCTAGGCGTGACTATAACTGACAAAAATCCAGCTGGCTATATGAATTGGCTATGTTTAAATTTATTTTGAACTGTAACCTAGCCAGCTAGGTTGTAGCTGAAATGTTTTCTTATGATAGTTGGCTAAAACATATTGCTTTCTAATTCTGAGAGCAATTAAAAAAGAATTGCTGGCATGAGAGAAAGCAAGAAGTTGACAGCTGTTGCATCATCAGACAACCAAATTCTGAACTGCAACCTACTCCTGCAATGGTCTCCTTTTGTTGGAAAATCATTACCTTGCTTAGGAAGGAGAGAGTAACAGCAGCAATAGGACACTTACGGCGACTGTTGACAATAAGACTGTGGCTGTACAACTGTGTTTGCTAAGGAGTAAACCATCTGCTTCTAGCAAACCACAATAAAGTGTAAATCTCTATCCAATGTGGCAGTAGTCAGAACTAATGTTCTACAGAACCCAGAGAGAGGAAGTAACAGCAACCACAGAGCTCCAATTGAATACCTGGGACTCATATCTACAATACATTTTTTTAGCTATTTGCTTAAGCCAGTTGTATAACAGTAGTGTTGGGGGCATCCTATAATCCCCTGGAATATCATAGGACCCATAACTCAAGGGAGCACAGATATGGGGAAACACTGACAACAATTAGAGGGACTACCAGACATGTGAACTGAAGTCCAGACACCTGAAGCACTGTTTCCCAACTTCTTCAAGCCAAGTACCCCCTTAAGTCAAACAAATAACATTAATTTTTATTTATATACCACAAAAGCCTTTTGATTCTATGCGGTTTACAAAAGAAGGTAAGGCTGACCAAAGTTAGCGAGCAACAGCATAAATTGGCAGGCGGTTAACAAAGGAGTTTACAATCAGGTAACAAACAGAGATTTACAAAGAGGTAGACATGTCTAATGTCAGGGGCTACCACTCAACTTGTCAGGAACAGTTAGCAGTAGAGATTTACAAAGAGGTAGAACTGAACAATGTCATTGAGCTACAACATAGCTTGGCAAGAGCGGTTAATAATGGAAACCATATCTTAGGTATCTTAGAAAGGACTGCTGAATTTAGAAGAGAAGTATGTTTTTAGGAGCTTTCTAAAGTGTGTGTAAGAGGCTGATGCTCTGGTTGGTTCCATTCCGAGTCTCTGAATTCGTCTAGAACAGTGGTCTCAAACTCAAAGCCTTTGCAGGGCCACATTTTGGATTTGTAAGTACTTGGAGGGCCTCAGAAAAAAAATAGTTAATGTCTTCTATTGGAACATTGGTCCTCGACTTGGCAGCTAAACTTCAATGCTAAAAAATGTAAGGTCATGCACCTCGGCAGCAGGAATCCATGCAAAACTTACACACTAAATGGTGAAACCTTAGTTAGGACCAAGGCGGAACGTGATTTGGGGGTGATCATTAGCGAAGACATGAAGACTGCCAATCAAGTGGAGAAGGCTTCATCAAAGGCAAGACAAATGATGGGATGCATCCGAAGAAGTTTTATCAGCCGGAAGCCCGAAGTTATAATGCCATTGTACAGATCCATGGTGAGGCCTCATCTGGAGTATTGTGTACAATTCTGGAGGCCACATTATCAAAAGGATGTGCTGAGAGTTGAGTCGGTTCAAAGAATGGCCACCAAAATGGTCTCGGGACTCAAAGACCTCCCGTATGAAGAAAGGCTGAATAAATTGCAGCTATATTCACTTGAAGAACGTAGAGAGAGAGGAGACATGATAGAGACGTTTAAATATATCACCGGCCGTATTGAGGTGGAGGATGATATCTTCTTTTTTAAAGGCCCCTCTGCCACAAGAGGCCATTCGCTGAAAATCAGGGGTGGGAAATTTCATGGCGACACCAGGAAGTTCTTCTTCACCGAAAGGGTGGTCGATCGTTGGAATGAACTTCCACCTCAGGTGATTCAGGCCAGCAGCGTGAAGGATTTTAAAAGGAAATGGGATACACATATGGGATCTCTAGGGGGGTAAATTCAAGGGGGTAGGGTTGTTGGAGTGGGCAGACTTGATGGGCTGTGGCCCTTTTCTGCCGTCATCTTCTATGTTTCTATGTTTCTATGTTTATTAAAGAAATGACAATTTTGCATGAGGCAAAACTCTTTATAGTTTATAAACCTTTCCTTTTGGCTAAGTCTTAATAATAATATTCTCATTTATAACTAAAGAGACATATGTTCAAGAAACTGTTTTATTTTACTTTTGTAAACATACTGAGGGCCTCAAAATAGTGCCTGGCAGGCCACATGTGGCCCCCGGGCTGCGATTTTGAGACCACTGGTCTAGAACATAAAAACATAAACCGTGCCTCTGCTGGGTCAGACCTGAGGTCTCTCATGCCCAGCAGTCCACTCACGTGGCGGTCCATCAGGTCCAGGACCTGTATAGTAGCCCTCTATCTATACCCTTCTATCCCCTTTTCCTTCAGAAAATTGTCCAATCCCTTCTTGGAATCTAATACTGTCCGCTCACATGGCGGCCCATCAGGTCCAGGACCTCTATACTAGCCCTCTATCTATACCCTTCTATCCCCTTTTCCTTCAGAAAATTGTCCAATCCCTTCTTAAACTCCAATACCGTACCCTGCCCTATCACTCCCTCTGGAAGCGCGTTCCAGGTGTCCACCACCCGTTGAGTGAAGAAGAACTTCCTAGCATTGGTTCTGAATCTGTCCCCTTTTAATTTTTCCGAATGCCCTCTCGTTCTTGTAGTTGTCGAAAGTTTGAAGAATCTGTCCCTCTCCACTTTTTCGATGCCCTTCGTGATCTTGTAAGTCTCTATCATATCCCCTCTAAGTCTCCGCTTCTCCAGCGAAAAAAGCCCCAGTCTCTCTAATCTTTCAGCGTATGAAAGGTTTTCCATACCTTTTATCAAACGTGTCGCTCTCTTCTGAACCCTCTCGAGTAACGCCATATCCTTCTTTAGGTACGGCGACCAATATTGGACGCAGTAATCCAGATGCGGGCGCACCATTACCCGATACAGCGGCAGAATAACTTCTTTCGTTCTGCTTGTAATACCTTTCTTGATTATTCCTAGCATTCTATTTGCTTTCTTATCAGCCGCTGCGCATTGTGCCGACGGCTTCATTGTCATGTCCACTATTACGCCCAAGTACCTTTCTTGGGAACTCTCACTCAACAACAGCCCTCCCATCGTGTAGCTGTACCTCAGATTTCTGTTTCCTACGTGTAAGACTTTACATTTCTCTACATTGAACTTCATCTGTTTTCTCGTCGCCCACTCTCCTAGTTTTTTCAGGTCACTTTGTAAATCTTCGCAGTCCTCTTTAGTCCTAGCTCCATTAAATAGCTTGGTGTCATCTGTGAATTTTATTACTTCGCTCTTCGTCCCCGTTTCTAGATCATTTATAAATACATTGAATAGCAGCAGTCCAAGCACCGACCCCTGCAGAACACCACTCATGACCTTCCTCCAGTCTGAGTAGTGGCCCTTCACTCCTACCCTCTGTTTCCTGCCCGTCAACCAATTCCTGATCCATCTGTGTACATCTCCTTCCACCCCATGGTTGATGATTTTTTTCTGAATGCTGCCTTTGACTGAGGGAAAGGTGAAGAATGATTGAAAGTGAGTGGATCGGGCACATAATGCTTTGTAAAAGAGACAGCTGAATTTGAAGAGCATTCGTCCCTCTATCGTCCGCCAATGCAATTTTTGACAGAATGCGGTTCTGAGGTCAAATTTTTTCAGGTTAAAGATGAGCCTCACTGCAGTGTTTTGGACAACACTTAGTCTCCGGAAGTATTTGCTTAATCCTACTAAGCAGACAATTTTGCAGTAGTCTATGATGATTCTGACTAGTGCTTGAACTAGGAGTTGGAATGGCACCAATTCAAAGTATTTTCTTATGGATCTGAGATTCCAGAATGTGATGAAACCTTTGCATAAGACATGATCCACTTGGGCTGACATGGACAGTTGTCTATCTAGATGAACAACCAGTATTTTGATTGCAATTTTCAGAGCACCCTCCAGAGAGTCAATCTGCTCTGAGATCAGAATGCTCATATCATGGTACCAGGGGATGGTAGCAGACTGCAAGCACACCACAAAGCCAGGAGGAAGTGGATGGAGTCGGTTGAGTGACCAAAATGAACTCCTGCAAAGATTCAGAAATAAGGTCCGGCACATTGCAGACTTAAATAAGTGCAGGATCATGAGAGCATTTTTAGGCTCCAAAACCACCAGAGGGATCCACAGATCCAGCACACAGTCCCCAATCTCCTGCCCCGGGAAGCACTGCACCTGCAAATAAGGGGTCAGCAAGTGAGTCATCCGCATCAGGATCCCCCAGATCAGTCATGCAGCGAAAGCACAGTGGCAGGGTGAATTGAGAACATGTCCAAAGGAGCAATGCCACAGAGAGATGCCATGGAGTGGATTGGGACTGCGCATGGGGAGAACACTGGTTCTGAGATTCAGACCAGAAACATTCAGAAAAAGTGTCCTGATCCTGGGGCATAGAGTCACCCTAAGGTGACTAAAACTTTGCATTTCTTAGGCTGCAAAGGGTCCGCAGCCTGGCAGATAGAATTACCAGCTGTGCTGAATCCTGAAAGCCACAAAGGCTGCCCCGCCAGCGTTTGGTCACCTGCTTCAGCAGCGGAGAGGCTAAGCTGGACGCAATGGCACATGGCACAAAAACGCTCTAAAAATGCTAAATTTGAGCAATCCTTGCAAGAATCCACATAAGGACAGCCAAAGGACACCATCCCAGCAGGTTTCTAGGCAAAATTTGCAGTTTTGAAAAAGCAGGGAGCTTTAGAAAAAAAGATTGCTAAAAATCCAACATTTGGCTGCTGTCAAAACATTTGCGCTACAATCGCAATATTTTTCACACTTCCCAAACTCGAAAAGTGGCAATTTTATGATTTTTCAAGAGGGGGAACCGTCAGAAACACTTTTCCGACCTCCCCTGATTCCTGTCGCAGACTGTCTTTCCTGTGTACTCAAGGTGATTTGACAGGATCTGTGCTGTTGCCTGCTTTCAGCTCTCTCACAATAACTGGATGAGAAAATTCACTGTCACAATGGTTCTGTAAAGCTGATCACTGGGCTGGCAGTCAGACTCCTATGTCTGACTACACCAAGGGTTATTAGACATCCAGATTTCCCCAGACATGTCCTCCTTTTGAGGACATGTCGGGGGGTCCGGACAGCTTTTCAAAACCTGGCACTTTGACCAGAGCAGGCAGTAGGAGGTGGGGCGGGGCTAGGGTGGGATTGGAAGTGGGGCTGAGGCAGGGATGGGTGAAACTGGGCGGGCCTGGGGGGGTGGGTCTAGATTTTCCAAACGGAAAATCTGGTAACTCTACATCAAACTATCGTCTAGTTTTGCTGTGCAAACAATGCAGCTCTTCAGTTAGGCTTCAGCTGCACAGCAGGAACCCCCTTTCTACCCTCATGAAGGACAGATGCCTGCAAACTAAGGCTCCGATGTTCTAAGCTTACTGTTAAAATTTTGTGGGCTGTTGTAATGCTGGTAAATTGCGATGCTACAATAACTTTGCATGCAAATGAGCTCTGCGGAGGTCCACAGATGAGTCACTGGAGAAAGTGACAAACAAGCTCTTTCAAGCAGGGACTGTTGTCTTTCTCTTTGTGACTTTGTACTGCGCTGCGTGCATCTGGTAGCACTATAGAAATAATAGCAGAAAGAGGCATAAATGCGCCAGGAAATGCTATGTCGTAGGCGTGCCTTATTGTAGCTCTTCATGGGCATACATCATAAGCAAATGCTTTTTTCTAAATTGCTTCTGCAAGACATATATGCTGCCCCTGTATTTTGAACTTCCACCTCTTGCAATTGGCAGCCCCAGACCTGTTGGCATATGCTTTTAACGAACACACATGAGACAAGCCTTTAAGACAAGCATATGAGATGCACTTTTAACACACGAATATATGGCACCCCCCCCATCAAGTATGATAAATGTATTTTCATCTCTCACGCAATCAGCAGCCCAGACTTGCCAATGAACACTTTTGATGCATGCACATGAGACACACCTGAGGCATGCTTTTAACACACTACTAGCACCTCGAGATCTGCAGGTAATTTTGAGCATTAAACATCAGCGCTTCATTTTGTGCATCACCAGACAATCTCTGGGCATCATCCAGAGCGCTCATTTTAATATTAATGACCACATTGTACTACATTTACATAGTATTATCGGAGAATTCTATGAAGCACGGAAAAGACCGCACAAAGCCATTTTGTGCATTGGAAGCTAAAATACTTCAACGCTAAACCGGTTAGAAATGGTTTAGCTTTGATCGTTAATGGCATGGTAAGCTTAGAATATCGGGGCCTAAGGCCCTTCTCTGCACACCAGAAGTCCAATGTGCAAAATAAATGAGGAAGAGCAACAAGAAGAGATCTTGGCAGGTAAAAGCATATCGAGAACTCTGAGAAGACAAATACTGCTCTTTCAAGCCAGCAGGTAGAACTGTATCCTATATGGGTCAGACTGAAAGAGATGTAACAGAATATAGTTTTCATCATAAAGTATATGGGGACATACTTAAAGATCTCGATCAATATACTTTGGAGGAAAGGTAGAAGAGGGGAGATATGATAAAGAAATTTAAATACCTGTTTGCATAAATGTGCATGAGACGAGTCTCTTTCATTTGAAACAGAAACATAGAAACATGTGGCAGATAAAGTCCAAATGGTCCATCCAGTCTGCCCTTCCACACCATCCACTATCTCCTCTTCTCCCTAAGAGATCCCACATGCCTGTCCCATGCTTAAATTCAGAAACAGTCTTCATCTCCACCACCTCCACCGGGAGCCTATTCCATGCATCTACCATCCGTTCTGTAAAGAAGTATTTTTACTCCTGAGCCTATCACCTCTTGACTTCATTCTTCCAGAGTTTTCCTTCATCAACGCCACAGGGAGGAAATTCTATTTATGAGGCATTCAGTCAATGTTCAAACGAAACAAGATCTAACCACTATAAGCTGAAAATCTCAACCACTGTCACCAAGACAAATTGTGAGAGAAGTATAACATGTATGGATTTCCTCCAACAACAGTGGTGACAGTAGTTGAGATTTTCAGTTTACAGTGATCATATCTTGTTTTGTTTGGGCATTCAGTTTATCCCACAGATGGAAGCTTCACCCCAATCCTCAGCAAAGCAGTTCCTTGTGCACAAAGCAGGATTATGCCATACTAAGAGTTATTCTGAAATGCCAGCATTAAATCCTATGAAAGCTATAAAAGCAATTGTGCCAGGAAAATTATATAGCATATATGAATAGTTTTTACTTACATTTCAGTGTTTCTCCTGCATATGGAATGTGCAGTTTAAACCGATCACAGCTTGGTCCAGGAGTCAAGGATGTACAACTACGGTAGAAAAAAGAAAAAAAATCAAAATAGAAAACAATTTTGTCAACACAGGTGTCCTTTTAGGCATAAATAAAATCCCCTACTACTCCTGTAACTCTAACAAGACACACTATGTCTTTTCACACACAGTCCCCAGACAGACATAAATGAGTTTGCAAATGAAGGAATGGCCTCCTTGAAGCTTTGAATCTGAAGTAGAGTGTTAATGGAAGATTAGGTTTTTACCTTTGATAATCTTCTTTCTGTTAGTCCCTGTAGGATTCCATACGCTAGGTGTTCAATCCCAACCCGCAATCCGGAAGTTGCAGAAATTCAACACTTTTGTGAGCACATGCTCCACCCCCTTAGACTGAGAGCTAGCAAACATATCCAGTTAAGTTTCAAAGCTAAGTAACATACCTGAACAAATCTATGAAAAGGGGGTACAGGGGAAGATCCCCAGCATCATAAACAAACAATTCTTGAACTAGCCTGCTCTGCAAAATATGAACAAGTAATAACATGCACAAAAGCAACTCAGAAAAACATTGAGGAACAATGTAGATCTAACCTGTTGTGTGCAAGAAAGAGCCTTTGGCAATGTGCATACTCACAGAAAACTCCCCACAGGAACTGGCAACTGTCTAGAAAATCTTCAAGCCTGTAAGGAGAATAACCGAGGCAGAAAGAAGCAGGCTAGTCCAAACCACTGAGTGAACACAGAGAGGGTGGGTCATATGGAATCCTACAGGTACTAACAGAAAGAAGATTATCAAAGGTAAAAACCTAATCTTCTAATCTGTTACATCCCTTCCAGATTCCATATGCTAGATGACGTACCAAAGCAATGGTAGAAGCTAGGGAGGGACAGAAGAGCCTGCCCTCAACACCAAGGTACCAAAAGCAGCATCTGAACGAGCTGCCACATCCACATGGTAAAACTGGGTAAAAGTGTGAAGAGAGGACCAAGTAGCTGCCCAGCAAATCTCATCAGGATGAATCATGTGAGACTCCACTCATGACACAGCCACTCTTCTAGTCGAGTGGGCTTTAAGCAAAATTGGTGGCTGCTAGCCGCAGGCAATGTAAGTTGCAGAAATGGTCATTTGAATCCATCAAGCAATTGAGGATTTGGACGCCGACCAACCACGGTGAGGTGCAGCAGTTAGGACAAAAAGGAGATCAGATAGCCTGAAACTATTAGGTCTCTCCGAATAGTGGAGCTAGACTCTCCTATTGTCCAACTTGTGTAAGATCCGATCTTTGCGCTCCGAACCTGTGGCATGAAAATGCAGGCAAACAAACCTCCTGGTTATATAGAAGGCTGAATCCACTGTCGGCAGAAAAGAAGGAACAGTACGGAGACAACTCCTGCATCCATAATATGGAGAAAGGGTTCTCTACATGAAAGAGCCTGTAGCTGCTACATACTCTGTGCCGAGACAATGGCGATCAGAAAGATAGTCTTGATCGTGAGATCCAGAAGAGAAGCATCCTTCAGTGGATCGAATGGGGCTTCCTCGAGTCCCTGCAGAATGAAGTTAAGATTCCACGAAAGGAAAGGAAGACACAAGGGAGGTCACAAACAAAGAGTCCCTCTCATAAACCTCTCCATTTGGATGAGAAGAAAAGCAAACTAGTGCTCCTGCGGGCTCTAAGGCATGAAAGGCCTGCCACCCGAACCTTAAGGGAGGCCACTGCTAAACCTTTGCCTAGGCCTACCGGAAGAAAGGCCAGCACCACTGAAACAGGAGCCCTCTCAGGCTCCACATGATCCATGGCACACCACTGTTAGAAAGCCTACCAGGCCTTGGCAGAAGCAGCAATAGGAAAGGGTTTCTTCGAGTGCAACAGAGATAATAACATCGGAATAACCACACTTCATCAAGGCTGAGCGCTTAAGAGCCAAAGCACTTCCCCTATTGATGAAAAGGGAGCTGCAGTTTCTCATCCTGCTGATGATGGATGAAATCTGCATACCAAGGGTGATGAGACCCAACCGGAGCTACAAGAATCACAAGGCTGGGATGTGTCGCTATCCAGCAGACGACCTGACAGACAAGAGGCTATAGATGGAACACCTTGGTAGCAGAAATCCATGCAGAACGTACACCCTGAATGGTGAAAACCTAACAAGAACTGCAGCAGAACGGGACTTGGGAGTAATCATCCGGGAAGATATGAAAGTTGCCAATCAGGTGGAGAAAGCTTCAGCAAAGGCTAGACAAATGCTGGGATGCATTAGAAGAAGCTTTATCAGCCGAAAGCCTGAAGTTATACTACCTTTATACAGATCCATGGCGAGACCTCATCTGGAGTACTGTGTTCAGTTTTGGAGGCCACATTATCAAAAGGATGTGAAGAGAATGGAGTCGATTCAGCGAATGGCCACTAGGATGGTCTTAGGACTCAAAGATCTCCCATACGAAGAACGTCTGAACAGGCTAAGCTTATATTCTCTCGAAGAGCGCAGAGAAAGGGGAGACATGATAGAAACATTCAAATACATCATGGGCCTTATTGAAGTGGAAGAAGAAATCTTTTATGTTACGGGTCCCACGGCACCTGCTAAAACTCAGGGGGGGAAGATTTCATGGGGACACCAGGAAATACTTCTTCACCGAAAGGGTAATTGATAAATGGAATGGTCTTCCACGCCAGGTAGTTGAGGCCAGTACAACGCTCGACTTCAAGGGACGATGGGACCGTCAGGTGGGATCGCTCCAGAGGAATGCTTAAAAGACGGTTTTTCGAGCAGGGAGGGTTCTTGAGTGGGCAGACTTGATAGGCCGTCGGCCTGTTTCTGCCGTCATACTCTGTGTTTCTATGTTTCTATACAGGAGCTCGTGAGCCAGCCAGGGCTGACTCAAGGCATCTAGCCCTAGGTTTCCACACTGGGACCATCGACTGTAAAAGCGTCTGGCCTTCGAGTATTCTGCTGAAGCCATCAGGTCCATCTGGGGCTGACCCCAGTGCTGTACATTCAGACTGAATGCCTTCTGCAAAAGGGACCATTTTCCTGGGTCCAGCATTTGACAGATGAGTAAATATGCCGGAACATTGTCCACTCCTGCCACATGGACTGCCAAGAGAGACAGATGTGCACTTCATATGCCCCTTGACAATTTATGTATGCCGCCATCGTGGTGTTGTCAGAGAAGAGTCTGGAGAACGAGTAGCACAAGCCAAATTGCTCGGAGCTCAGATGATTGATCGACCAATATTTCCAACAAGGAGTCCACTGCCCCTGAATGAAGCGGTCTCCGAAGTGAGCACCCCAACCCAAGAGGCTGGCATCCATCATAAGAGTCATCCACTCTGGAATCCGAAGAAGCCTGCCCTGACAGAGAGGAAGCCACCAGCTCAAGCTGCTGCGTGCTAGCTCCGTCCAGGGGAGCAGCATCTGAAGAGGATGGCACTGCGGAGGCCACCAAGAGAAGAGGGACTCCTCTTAAAGGACGCATGTGTACTCTGGCAGTGCAGTCACCAGTGGAGGACAAGCATATACCTCCATAGAGGATGAACTGCGCAAACTGGTAGACAGGCTTTTGTCTTAAAGGAAACAGCCGCCACCGCTTTGATACCAAAAGATGCTACTGCAAAAGGCTTTGTCAACATAACGTCCACCCTGCGATCCTGAGAATCCTTAAGCAGCACTCCCCCATCACTAGGGAGGGCTATGTGCCGAAGAACCTGCAAAATTTACTTCAGGCTGGTCAAAAACTTGCTGAAAATCAAGTGGTAGTGGATAAAGTCTAGACATCAAGTTTCAAGTTTATTAGGTGTTTATATACAGCCTATTAAGGTTATCTAAGCGGTTTTACAATCAGGTACTCAAGCATGGGTTCCCTCCTCCCTGCGTCGTCCAAAATGGGCCTTCCCCTCCCCAGTGTATCTTGGGATGCACCGGGCAAGGGCCTGAGGCTCTTATTGGCCCTAGTTGTTTAAGGCCTCTTCCATGGCCCTAAGCATCCAAGCCAATCAAAGCTTTAGCCCCTTCCCGGTGGATCCCAAGATGCACCGGAGAGGGGAAAGACCATGTTGGATGACACAGGCAAGCTGGGAGGAGGGAATCAATGAAGCTGCAGAATGAGATGACGTTGGAGAGACACCCACTGGAAATGCCAGCTAGGAGCGGAGGCACGGCCGATCTCCCAGGGCTTGACATCATGCTGAGCCCCAATGCTAGAGCTCCTCCTCCTCAACCACAGATTGCCAGCTCTCCGAAGCGAGTACAAGATGGATGCACCAGGGGCAGTGGCAGTTTCTGACCTAGAGGCTATTTTGGTAACATCAGTAGAGCTGGATTCCCCTAGTTTAGAGGAAATTTCATCTAGGGGATTTGTGAGTTTACCATCTATTGAGAAGGACCAGGACCCGGACCCCAACAGAGGCACTCAGGAGGAGAGACGGACTGGTGAGCAGTTTACAACTGTACAAATGCAAAACTATTCCTTAACCAAGCCACCTGAAGTTACTCTTTATGGGATTTAGCGACTAATTTGGGGAAATCTTTGTGCCCTCAAATTCAGTGTCTGGAAGGAGTAGTAATAAACAAAAAGAAGAATTAAAAGTTGAAATTTGTTCTTTAAAACCTAAGCTTGATAATACGAAAAGGATTTAAGTGAGATACGTCAAACTCAGGACATTATAAGAAATAATGGAAAATAATGCTTGAAATAATAATTTGTGGTTCCTGAATTTTCCTCAGGTGCTTACTGTAACACAGAGAGAGATGTTGAAAAGACATTTTTTGGAAGTACTTTTAATCCCAGAGGAATCAATTCCTCCTTTTTCCCAGGTTTATTACTTGCCAATTAGAAGTTCACAAGATCAGCAAATTCCTAATCTATATCAAAATGAAGAACAGTTAGACATTTCAACTATTTTGGAGACCTCTGATAAAGAGGTAGCTAAATCCTCAACATTAGTGGCTTCGGTGGCACTTTTGCCAGGTAAAATGTGGATTTTGAAAATATTCTTCAAAAATAGACAAAGAATTTCTGGGGTTTTAAGATCCAGATATTCCCAGATGTTTCACGGGATACACAGAAGCAAAGGCATCAGTTTTTGCTTCTGAAATCAGAAGTTCTTCTTCTAGGAAGGACTTTTTACTTGAGATACCCATGCAAATGTATAGTGAGATTTCAATCCTTGAAATATGTATTCTTTTAAACCGTCTCATCTAACTGCTTTACTGTCCATTAAACACCTTGAAGGAGCGGGAAGTTCGACTCTTGAGTTCTTAATGAATAAATAGTTTCTGAAACTAGGCGCCAGTTACAATAATTTCCTTTTTGATTCTTCTAGTTTATTCTAGTAGTTTCTTTATAATTTCTGTGCTGTGTACTCTTGGATCCATTAATAGTGTACTTGAGAATGATTAGTCTATGATCTTTTTTATTTTCCTAAAATGTTTAAAACTGTATCATCATTTTCTGTACAAAATGTAATGCTTGATAAGATAACTGAAATTTGATAAATAAAAAATTTAAAAAAAGAAGTTATATGGAGCATAGCAGAGAATGTCAAACGGTAAATATCAAACAGATGTTTAAAAAAAAACAACAAAATGACTCAGATATGGGGTAAAAACAATAATAATATACAATAACACTTTCACTTTGATTGATTCATGTATGTCAAGTTCAACAATGGCAGGACAGCACAGGCTCTGAATCAGAAATCAGAAACGAAGGAAAAAGCCTCAGACAAGGGCCTTCCCACCTCCACTAAAAAGTGGTATTGCTTAAAGGTGGTTGATGATCACCTCAAAGGCAAAAAACCTTCATTGAAATTGAAAAGACTCTGTGCTGTACTGTTAAGGACATGAAAATGATTTCAACTTATCTTCAGCTGATCGGTACACCGACAGTGGCCAGCGTTTCACAAATCTGCTGCCTCAGGGTGTGACACGACCGATCAGACTTCAAAACGGGACACTGAACACATCCATCTTAGGATGCTGGAGAAGTGCTCAGCATCCCGTTTTTAAATCTGATCGGTCGTGTCACATCCTGAGGCAGCAGATTTGTGAAACGCTGGCCACTGTCGGTGTACCGATCAGCTGAAGATAAGTTGAAATCATTTTCATCTATTTTCATGTCCTTAACAGTACAGCACAGAGTCTTTTCAATTTCAATGAAGGTTTTTTGCCGACGAGGTGATCGCTCAACCACCTTTAAGCAATACCACTTTTTAGTGGAGGTGGGAAGGCCCTTGTCTGAGGCTTTTTCCTTCGTTTCTGATTTCTGATTCAGAGCCTGTGCTGTCCTGCCATTGTTGAACTTGACATACATGCATCAATCAAAGTGAAAGTGTTATTGTATTTAAAAAAAAAAAAACACATCGTGATAGTGGATCATTCTATTTCACATAGAATGGAAACATAAAGCATGTAGAAAATTTCAAATAAATAACAGACTTTCTTTGTGATGAAACAGAGCTAATCAATACTTACCCAGATTTGAGATCTGTAATTCTCAAACAGTTAGTAGAATCCAATCCGACTTTTCCATTTCGGACTACACTTGATATAAATGGAGAAAGTGCTGGAGAAATTCTACTCAAGGTAACTTCAGGGGACATTTTTCTTCTCCACTTCAGAATCAAAATCTATTAAATCCTATAAATTAAAAGCAAACACACAATGAATGTGGAATCAAATCTCTATATATGAAGCCATTCCTGTCTGTCTTTTCCACAGATAGTTCTTAGAATGATAAGACACTGCTACTGACTTGTAATAGATTTTTCTGTAGACAAGATTCATAAGGAACACTCTTCTAAATACACTTTCAGGAGTGAGGAACACTTCAGAATGACCCTTTTTGCCAGTGAAGTAAATGCAAAAATATTCCTCTCTACTGTTCTATGCCTCTTCCCCTACACTTACCTCAAGATGTGCTGGCATTCCACTGACTTAAGTCATACCTCTCTGCGTACTCTTAGATTTATGTATTCATTTTAAAAATGGCTTACCCGCTTAAACCTAAGCGGCTTACAAAATACAGTCATAAAAATAAAACAACAAACATACAAACAAAATATCTTCTTTTTAGTAAATAGGCACATCATTCCTGAACTCTTAGATAGTCAATCCCTTCTCACGAGATTCTGTGTAGAGATCCTCATTAGCATTTTTTCGCTCTGCCTCCCATCACTCTGAGCTGTCCTGCAATTCCTCAGTTCATATTAAAGCAGATGGTCAACCCTAGAGAGGAAACATAAGAGGGAGGTGTTATGGAGACACTCCCCAAGAAACAAGTCTGTTCTGTTCATATTACAACACATAACACTTAAAACATGAACCACAAACATGTAACAAGGTGGAATGAACTAGCCACCTACCCGAGTACAACCTGCACTAACAAGTCTTGGAGGTCTGAAAGATACCCCCTGGAAACCATGAAATAGTAGTGGTGTTGTCCTCTGGATAAAGGAGAAACAAGATATCCAGACTTCTCAGCATGTCTGAGGCTAATTTACTAAGAAGGCTAATTTACATCTGAAAGGGCAGGCTTTAAGAATGATGTGTCTATTTACTAGATAGAAAATTACCTAATTTTCCCTTCTAGTGTAATAGGCACATCATTCCTGAGCTCTTGGGACATATCAAAGCAGTCCCCGGAATCTAGAGTGGGACAGATGAACCTGCTGCAAGTATGGACAATCCGAATGCACATAATTTGGCTGCCACATCCATCCTGTAAGATTTCATGAAAAGTATAGAGGGAGGATCATACGGTCACTCCGCAAATCTCTTTAGGGGAAACTTCTGTAGCCTCCACCCAGGAAGATGCTATTGGAATGCGCCTTTAAGGATATGGGAGGTTGCTTTCTGCTCCTGATATAGGCTGAAGAAATGGCTATATGAAGCCAGCTTGAAATGGTCACTTTATAAGCTAGCCAACCCTTAAGGGCCGCACCTGCAAGCACAAAGAGACGATCTGACAGTCGAAACTCATTTATCACTTCCAAATAACGAAGCAGCACTCTGCAAACATCCAGGATTTCAGGACTTTGTCCTTCTTCTTGGATCCCGAGGGCGTAAAAATAGGTAGCTGTACTTCCTAGTTGAAATGAAAATTAGATACTATTTTTGGCAAGAAAGATGGTATAGTACGTAGTATTACGCCAGACTCCGAAATTCTGAGAAAAGGTTCTCTGCATGAGAGAGCCTGCAGTTCTGACCCCTTCGAGCTAAAGTGATCGCCACTAAAAATGCCACTTTAACCATGATGTCCAACAATGATGGCTGCTCCAGAGGTTCATAAGGAGCTCTAGTGAGCGCATGCAGGACAAGATTAAGACGCCAACACTGGAAAGTGTGTTGTACTGGAGGACACAGGTGTAAAGCCCTTTTCAAAATCCTGGCCACACCTGGGTGTGAGGTCAAGGTCCTCTTGTTAACCTGAGGTCTGAAACATGAGAAACCCGCTATTTGAACTTTAAGGAAGCCAACTGCCAGGCCTTTTTCAAGCCCCTCCTGCAGAAATGCTAGGACCAAGGAGATCGGAGCCAAGACCGAGTCCTCACTTTTTTGTTCACACCAGACCTGGAACACTTCCAGGCCTTCGCATAAGTGGCTACAGTTGGCTGTTTCTTGGACCTTAAGAGAGTGGCAATAACCACTTCCGAATAGCCTTTGCGCACTAAGGCTGCGCTGTCAAGAGCCATGCCATAAGACCAAAGCACTTAGGATCTTCCAGGGCGATTGGGCCCTACATGAGCAACCCCCTGCATGGCAGTCTGAGACACTGGTCCCTCTGTAGACATATGAGATCTGCATACCATGGACACCTCAGCCAGTCTGGTGCAACCAGAACTACCAGCCCTGGGTGTGATATTCTTCTACACAGGACTGCCTGTCATGGGCCACAGAGGGAAGACATATAGAAGCCCTGCTTTTGGACTCCATTGCACCAGGATGTCCAAGCCATCGCTTCCTGGTTCATGTCTTCAACTGAAGAGCCATGCTGCCTTCTTGTTGGCAGTCAACGCCATCAAATCAAACATCGGGCACCCCCAACAACTCACAATGCTGTGGAATGCCTCTTGAGATAGCACCCATTCTCTGGAATCTAGGGTCTTCCGGCTGAGAAAATTTGCTTGCACATTGTCCTCTCCTGCTACATGTGCCACCAAGAGAGCCATTAAGTGAATCTCCACCCACCAAAACAACCTTTGAATTTCCAGATGTAGAGAAATACTATTTGCGCCCCCCTGCCGTTTCACACAGACTACTACCATTGTATTGTCTGAGAAAACACACACCACTTTGTTATGTAGTGCATTTCTGAACATCTGCAGCACCAGGTGGATGGCTCTCTGTTCCAACAAGCTTATCAACTACTTCCTCTAGGAAGAGGATTAGTGTCCTTGAACCAGAAGCCCCTCTCGATGCACTCCCCAATAGTATAGGCTGGCATCTGTAGTCAGAATTACCCATGTGGAGATGCAAAGTGGAACTTCTCAGGCTAGGGACTGAGGCTCCAGCCACCAGTTTAGACTGCAACGCACCTCTGCTGTCCAAGGTAGATGCATCTGCAACGCATCCCTTTGCGGGCACCATGGAGATAGGAGTGCATCCTGGAGAGGGCAAAAAAGCGCCCTTGCCCAAGGGACCACATCTGTGGTCACTGCCATTGACCCCAGCACCTGCAGTAAATGCCAAGCTGTTGGCACCATCCTGTCCCAAAACTCCCTGATCAGACGTGCAAGTTTTACTCTGTGGATCTCCAGAAGAAAAATTCTGTTCTCCATTGTGTTGAACAGAATTCAAAGATATTCCAGGAACTGCACTGGCTCCAGGTGGCTCTTTCAAAAGTTGACCACCCAACCCAGGTTCTGCAGGATCTGAACCACATACTGCACTGCAGTCCTTTCTTCAGATTTGGATGGGGGTCTGATCAGCCAATTGTCCAAATAGGAATGCATCTGAATTCCCGCCTTGTGGAGGTGCACTTTGGTGATGGTGCCGTGGTCAGTCTAAACAGCAGGACTGAGAACTGGAAGTGCTGCTACAGCACATGGAACCATAAGAGCTTCCTGTGCTCCAGAAAAATGGGAATGTGCAAAAAGATCTCTTTCAAATCCAGAGAGGTAAGAAATTTCCCCAATGCCACCGAAACAGTGACCAATCACACCGTCTCCATGCAGAACCAGGTATCTTGAGGGCTGAATTGACCAACTTGAGATCTAGAATTGGCCTCCAGTCTTCTGAGTCTCTTTGGGGCACTATAAAGTAATCAGACTATCTGCCTAATCCCAATTCTTCTTCTGACAAAGCTTCTATGGCCACTAGATCTAGTAGCCTCTGCATTGTCGCTTAGACTCTGACCATTTTCTCTGGTTTCCCAGCTGGAGAATCCACATACAGGTTCTGTCAAGGATGAAAGAACTCAAGGTTGTACCCTCATGAATAATCTCCAGTGATCTGAAGTGATCCGCACCCAAGCCTCCCAATAGGCCATTAACCTCCCACCGATCCTTGGAAGTCTAGCTCCTACCCTGGCATCATAACTGCTTCTTAAGGACAACAGAGGGGCAGGATCCTGAATATTGGGAGTACCTGTCACTCTCAAATCTTTATCTTGAGCCTTGATAAAATCTGTGGACCGAAGGTCCTCCCAAGTACTGGCAAAAACATTTAAAGCTAGGAAAATTCCCACAACTTGACCCTCTAGGGCAGTGTATCTCAAACTGTGTGCCAAGGCACACCAATGTGTCTCCTGAGATTTCAGGTGTGCCGACACCAGCTGTCTACAAGACGTGCCTCTCGCAAAGAGAGTCACATCCTGTAAGCAATCTCCCAACGCTGGCACCTCTTCTCTCTGCTGGCCCTTCTCTCCAGTGCAGGTCCTTCTCTCGGCACAAGGTCTGTTTGAAGGGCCTTTGTGCATGTGCTGATGTCATGCATGCGCATGACATCATCATGCTGACACACTTAAGCACATAAGCACATAAGCATTGCCTCTGCTGAGTCAGACCATAGGTCCATCATTCCCAGCAGTCCGCTCCCGCGGCAGCCCCCCAGGTCAATGACCTGTAGTGATCTATTACTCAAGAGCATTTTGTCTTGTATAGTAACCCTCTAATTGTACCCCTGGATTCCCTTTCCCTTCAGGAACTCATCCAATCCCTTTTTGAAACCCAAAACCATACTCTGCTCAACCACCCCTTCTGGGTGTCTCAAGCCGGGGACACTAGGTTTAGTGTGCCCCGGCTCGAAAAAGTTTGCAAGACACTGCTCTAGGGGTTTCCGGTCCGCAGTCTGGTAAAGACTTAGGTTTGTGATCCTGCACACTGGACATGAGATCATTCAGTCCTTTTTCAAAGCGCAATTGTCCCTTGAAGGGAACTTTGGTAATTAAAGCAGTACAGAGCTCCCCCGGACATTTGCGGTCGGTGATTCGCGGTCCCAGTTATTCGCGGTATTTTCCGACCACGAATGACCGAACAGGAGAAGGTAGCCAGAGAGGCAGGAGAGAGCAACCGGAGCACCGGTGAGTGAAGGAAATCACTCACGGTATGCTCCGACCACCTCTTCCTGCACTAAAGTCGGGCCTCACCAATCAGGAGCTGCATGTCAAAGCAGCTCCTGATTGTTGAGGCCCGACTTTAGTGCAGGAAGAAGCAGTCAGAGCATACCGCAAGTGATTTCCTTCACTCGTCGGTGCTCCGGCTGCTCTCGCCCGTCTCCCCCGCTAAAAACCGTATTCGCGTTTTTTCAAGATTTGCGGGGGTTCCTGGAGTAGAATCCCCGCAAATATTGGGGGAGTACTGTATATCAAGCTTAAACAAACCTTGAAACTTGCTCAGAGTCGCCTTGGAGAATGTCCCTTGCCCACTGTCTGATCCACAGTATCCTTTGGACGAAAATGTAAGCAGAAACCTTGCTCAATACCATGAATAGATCATATAGAGCAGTGGTCACAAACTCATGGCCCAGGGGCCACCTGCAGCCCGCCAGGTAGTATTTTGAGGCCCTCGGTATGTTTATCATAATCACAAAAGTAAAATAAAACAGTTTCTTGATCATATGTCTCTTTAGCTATAAATTACAATATTATTATTAAGGCTTAGGGCCTGTTTTACAAAGCCGCGCTAGCGGCTGCAGTGCGGTAACGGCCCCGAAGCCCATAGAGATTTAAAGGGCTTCGGGGCTGTTGCTGCGCGGCTTTGTAAAACAGGCCCTTAGCCAAAAGGAAAGATTTATAAAATATAAAGACCTCATGCAAAATTGTCATTTCTTTAATAAGACATTAACTATTTTTTCTGAGGCCCTTCAAGTACCTACAAATCCAAAATGTGGCCCTGCAAAAGGTTTGAGTTTGAGACCACTGATATAGAGCCACATAATCCACTCCCAACCTGAGAAACTGGTGATCCCTTCCAACATCTCCCTCTGAATCATGGCACAACTTGAAATGGCAAGCGTGTGCAATGAACAATGAACGATGCCGTTGTCATTGCCTTTAATCCTGAAGCTGCGGCCTCAAATTGTTTCTTGAGAACAAAATCCAGCCTGTGGTCCTGGGTATCTTTCAACATCACTCCATCTTCGCCACGAGGGAATCCACCTTTGGTGGACTAAATAAATCTGCATCCATCAGATAAAGTTTCACCATGGCCTTAGCAACCCCTCCAGGACCTCCCAATGGTCAGTTAACATTTTAGTAATGTCCTGATGAGAGGGAAAGTAAGTGGTCTGAACCTTAGTTCTGCTCAAGAGCAAGCACTAAATCGTTGAGGTCTGTGGGCTCTATCTTTAAATCTTGGAGAGACTCCATAAATTATTTCCAAAAGCGCTGAGGGCTTAAACAGTCTGTGCACTTCCGGTCTTCTCCAAGATCCAGAGCCAGCCACCCCCTCCCCCCAAGACGTCATACAGAATCACCTGCTACTGAGAACCAGGACTGGGAAAGTAAAGGCATGGATACAGAATCCTCATCATCCCAGTCTTCTTCTGACTGAACCCCCATCTCTTGCAAATGGCACTGCTGCAGTGGAACTGCACTCTTTAGGGGATGGACCATCGGCACCAGCATTGCCATGACCCCCAAGGGTTTCACATGGCCGTTGTTAATCAAATATGCTTTATACATCATATTAATGAATTCTGGAGCAAAACTCTGCCCAGGAGGCCCTTAGGGCCCCTGCGGTCGCATCCAAGTCCTTTCAGGGATTTTGCAGTCAGTGCGCAGCTACACTTTCCCGGCTCTAACCAGGACTTTTGACCTGGAACTTGAACCATATCTGGGCTCCAACACCCTCAGGGGAAGTGGAGGAGGCTAAACCTGTGACTCCCACAGCACATCGGACATAGATGTCACTGGCCCACCATCCAGCACAAATCTGGCATGAATCCAAACTATCCTGGCCTGAGGAGTCCATCTCACCTGATTTTGAGCCGAATCAAGGTGATTTGAGGCAGATAGAGGTTTTTATTTAAAAATAGGGAAATCCAAGATGGCCGCCATGGCAGCAATTCTAGCACCAAAAATGGCCTGTGGGAGCTACATCAAGGGTCAAAAAATTCTAAAATTAGGATTTTAGGGGTAGGGCACCCTGTCTCTAGTGCCAGACACCCCCCCCAAAAAAAAAAAAAAATCACTTTTAAAAGACACCCACCCCCAACTCTCCAATTTTCTCTCATAGGCTGTCAAGCCTTGTACTCACTGTGCCATGCTGGGAGCTGGGGAGCTGCCTGGGCTGAAACTGCAGCTAGCTATCTAAGAGAATTTCTGCCTCAAACAAGCCTGGAAAATGAACTGCTTGCTTCTTCTGACTGCCGACCCCACGAGTGATCTAAGACTCAGCCCCCACCAGAACTCACATGCACAGTCAGGGGAGGAAATGCATCCGGCACTGATTCTGGTGAAAAGCCACCATTAAGCCACTCAGCCTGCACTCAAGCCCACTGCAGACAGAATCTGGGGCGAGCCTTGCTCACAAGGGAATGGTCCCTGAGCTCCCGAACTAATAGGCCAGCCAAGCAGGTGCCCTAACAAGCAGGCTGCCCTTTGGCTACAGACTTCTGACCTCAGAGTCTCCCCCATCTGCTTTCACCTAAAAGTTCAAGTTTTTATTCCCTCAGCAGATCTGTTGCTTTTCTTGATTTTTTTACCTCCCCCTAGACCTTCTACCAACTTCACTTACCAAGCAATCTGCTTTTATCTGTACCTCTCTCTTACTCCAATTCCCAATTCTATGTGGCATCAAAATACCTATAATATTATTATTATTATTTATAACCTACCTAGCTCAGCCAATTTATAGGAAAATACTACCAACAAACATCAACCAATAACATAAAACCAGACCAAAACACATTATAAAACCTAAGCACAGTTAATAAAGCATCCCAAACTGAACCATTATTCTAACCTTCCCTGAAGTACATGCCAAATGCCAAATGTCAAAAAGAAAAACAAACAACAAAAATCACTTTCAGCTTCTTCTTAAAGTCCAAGAGATCATACTAAAATAGGAATGGCATCAGTAAGTCTTTCCGCATATGAAACCCCACCACTGAAAACACACACGTATACAGCCTCACCCTACAGACCATATTAAAAGTCATGCATTTTAACAAACCCTGTTCTAAAGGCTACAAGGTAAACAAGATTTGATATACTTGTAACTAAGAAAAGCAAACTAAGCAGGTCTCTAATTGAGATATACAGGTTACTGGTAAGTTTTTGAGAGAGTAAAACTTGCTTACGCTACAGATAACATGTTCACAGAATATAGCGCATAAGATCATCTATACCACCAAGTTCTGGACCAACTGACAAACCTTTATTGACTTTGTTTGAATTGCAATTTATTCAGAATGGCCAAAATCATAGGTTGTAGTACTGATCAAAAATATTGGCTAACAAAAAGAACTTTAGCATACATAAGAGGAAAAGCTTATAGAATACAGTACTCTTTTTACTACATTTCAGATGGGTGGGTGCATGGTTAAATTGCTATCCAGCAGCACCCTTGGATAGTATATTATTTACTATATCCGAATAGAAATCTCATCAAACATCACATGGTCTGGGAAATTAAAACTTTGTCTGAGCTTCTATCAAATTATGTTTTTAAAAAAGTTAACTGTCAGACCATTCAACCTGTAGGTGAATGCAGTCTAAAAGGTTCATATCATTAGTTTAAGAATAAAAAAAACACTCCAAGATGTATTTTTATTATTATTTTCTTTATAGAGAGAGTAAGAATTGGGGATAAAACAAACTTGTAGAACATCATTCTGAATCCCACCCACCTGGACACCCTGATTCAGCTAGACCTGCTGAGTATGACCAGATAAAAATATCTAAATACTGTAATACCATTCAGCCAATCTATGAAGGCCACTCCTCGATTATCTAACTGAATCAGATGCATAAGAACTATCTACAAACAAGAAAACACACCATTCCAGATTTCTCTAAATAGCAAAGCAGGAAATGACAAGTGGAAACTAACAGATCTCAGAACTATAAGCATACGTCACATTGATGGGCAGATATCTAAAACATCAAGACCGTCAATATCCTTCTGTAATACCATCTCAATGATTTTACCCAATAGCAGAAGGACAAAGGCTGATCGTTTGACGTCAGGGTCTAAGTAGGCATTTTTAAAAGTTGATTGAACAGTGTAGTAAGTTGCCTGTTTCAGAAAAGACCCTTTCTGAGGTAGGGACTCCTACATTAAAAAAACCAAATCAAACACCAGTTCATCAAGTACCCCCACAGATCAGATCCATCGAAGAACTCCTGAACTTTAGGGAAAGCACTAAAAACGTACCTCTTCACCTAATCCCTTACCTATTGTATATTACTTTTAAGGAACAATGAAGGAAAAATGTACATTAGAACTAGATCCTCTTAACAGATCAAGTTCGGATGACTATATTTTGTAAAATACCGTGCATCAACTGTATCCTGTCGACTGTACTCTCTGTATGTCAACCTGTCACGTCTTTAGTCTGTGTGTGTTAATCTGTAACTCGTTCTGAGCTCGCTGGGGAGAACGGGATAGAAAACGAATTAAATAAGGAAACGTACTAAATGCACAAGCATCAAGTGCAACAGAAGTGGTGTCATTCACAGACTGTAGTAACTTATATCACCTCTCGCAAATGTATCTTTCCATATACTGTACTGCGCTTCCGAGCGACCCCCGCGGATACGGCCACCGCCAGCAGCCCCAGGTAGCAACAATCTCCCCCCCCCCAACGGGCTGCCTCGAGTCGCGCCTGACTGCCGGATGGCGCCTCAGCCAACAAGAGAAGGCCGAGAGGAAGCGACGGCGGTAGCGTGTTAGGGGGCTGTGGTTGGCGCCCGAAACGACGGAGACCGCCCCCCCCCTAGCGGGCCTTGACCCCTGTGGTCCGGCAGTGTGAGGAGCGCCTAAAGCCGAGCCGGGGCCTTTCCTTATGCTAGCCGACGCTTAGGCCGTCTCTGTGAGCGAGAGCAGCCGACCGCTTTCCTGTCTCGCCTCGCGCGCGAGCGCTTTTCTCCCATTCTTTGCCTGTGCGGCCGGGCCCTCCTTCACTATGCAGGCAGACCCTGAGGTGGTTGTAGTTGGCTCGTGCATGACTGACCTGGTCAGGTTAGTACTTTTTATCTCCACTGTAAGTCGTGGCCGACTCCCTCCGTGCACTTTACTAGAGGGAATTCAGAGATGCCAAGTTACCCACTTCCAGGCGAGGGGGGGGGGGACACTTTTTTGGCCAGTACTGGTTTTTAACTTGCAGCCCAATAAGAAGTGTGGGATATGTAGTTTCTGCTCCTGCCCATTGAAATTAGGGCTGCAAGTCCCATAATGCAACAAGCAGGAGGAGTTAAAAGCAAACACAGGACTGTCTTAAATACTACAGCCCGTAACTGAGTAACTTGACACTTCTGAATTTGAGGAGGTCACAGAACTTAGGGATGCCACCTCAAACAAATCTACCAAAGACCCAGTTCTAGCTTTCTCCACCCCTCCTCACCCTGCTTTCTAAGGGAAATCAGCACTGCAACTCCATATTTTCAGTGGGGCAAAACCGGACTAGATCTTCTGGAGGTGGGAGGGATGTTGACGTGGTAGCCCAGGCAACTTATGAACTTGTTCTAAGCACATCCATATGAGTCAGCTTCCCTAAACCTGCAATACCTTACACCTGCATCATTTCATGCCATTCTGATACCTTTTGGGGAAAAAAATGCTGATCTCTTTGAAATATAAGTATTAATTTAGAAATATATGTTCTTTTTTTTTCAGTCAACAGTGGAACCCCCCCCCCCCCCAACTTCACATAATAAAATCTGTCCAGGCCAGTGTGGTTCTTAAGTACAATAAACAAATAGAATAGCTAGGTTAGTAAGAGTAAAATTTACTTCATTTTCAGATTTGGTGAGCTGTATTAGAGAGCAGTCACAGTGATATCTTTGACAGGTCACGACACTACCACATAGATTAGTTTAAAAAATGTGTCCCCTGTCCTATAAACCTACCCTTTACATCACATGAACAGTTTGCTAATACAAGGGGGGGAGATTGTATTTCTACCAGCACTATTGTGATGGTGTATTATAGGACATGCAAACTTATTTAGGGCTCCTTTTACAAAGCCACAGTGCAGTTCCCCTGCAGCAAATGTACTAAAGCTTATTCCATTCCTGTGGGCTTCATTTGCCATGGGAGAATCACCACCATGACAAAATAATAAGGGGCCCTTAATGGTAGAATCAGGGACTACAAATACCGTTCTGTTTTAAGATGCAAGTTAATATATAGAAATAAAACATAAATGACATAAAGTGACATCTTTTTTATTGGACTGATTTAATGCATTTTTTGGTTAGCTTTCAAAGATAACCATTCTTCAGATCAGACATACCAGTAATTTTTCTCAATGGAGGAGAGTAAACAGTGGAGTGCCGCAGGGGTCTGTACTGGGACCAGTGCTATTTAACGTATAAATGATCTAGAAATTGGAACGAGTGAGGTGATTAGATTTGCGGATGACACTAAACTGTTCAAAGTTGTTGAAACGCATGCGGATTATGAAAAATTGCAGGCGGACCTTAGGAAATTGGAAGACTGAGCGTCCAAATGGCAGATGAAATTTAATGTGGACAAATGAAAAGTGATGCACATTGGGAAGAATAACCTGAATCACAGTTACCGGATGCTAGGGTCCACCTTGGGGGTTAGCGCCCAAGAAAAGGATCTGGATATCATTATAGTCAATATGATGAAACCTTCTGCCCAATATGCAGCAGCCAAAAAAGCAAACAGGATGCTGGGAATTATTAAAAAGGGGATGGTTAAGAAGACTAAGAATGTCATAATGTTCCGGTATCGCTCCATGGTGTGACCTCATCTGGAGTATTGCATTCAATTCTGGTCTCCTTATCTCAAGAAAGATATAGTGACACTAGAAAAGGTTCAAAGAAGAGTGACCAAGATGGTAAAGGGGATGGAACTCCTCTGTATGAGGAAAGACTAAAACGGTTAGGGCTCTTCAGCTTAGAAAAGAGAGGGCTGAGGGGAGATATGATTAGAGTCTACAAAATCCTGAGTGGAGTAGAATGGCTATAAGTGGATCGATTTTTCACTCTGTCAAACATTACAAAGACTAGGGGATACTCGGTGAAGTTACAGGGAAATACTTTTAAAACCAATAGGAGGAAATTTTTTTTCACGCAGAGAAGAGTTAAGCTCTAGAACACATTGCCAGAGGTTGTGGTAAGAGTGGAGAGCGTAGCTGGTTTTAAGAAAGATTTGGACAAGTTCCTGGAGGAAAAGTCCATAGTCTGTTATTGAGAAAGACATGGGGGAAGCCACTGCTTGCCCTGTATTGGTAGCATGGAATAATACTACACCTTGGGTTTTGGCCAGGTACTAGTGACCTGGATTGGCCACCTTGAGAACGGGCTACTGGGCTTGATGGACCAGTGGTCTGACCCAGTAAAGCTATTCTTATGTTCTTATGAAAGCTAATAAAAAATGCATTAAGTTAGTCCAATAGAAAAGGTGTCACCATATTTCATTTATGTTTTTGTTTTATTTCTGTTTATTACCTTTAAAAGTGGACTAACATGGCTACCACAACATTTTACTAAAGATGCAAATTGTAATCCAGGACTAGCCAAAAAGTCTCTTTCCTAGCACTAGTTTATTTGGCAGCTGTTGTGACCTTTCTAATATGGAATGGATGTACCTATAGCCAATTCTTGCTTATTATTGACAAAAATATTTTCCTGTAGATTGATGACAAATAAAATGGAAAACTGAGAACATAGCGATGAGAGTTGTATCTATGCAAAACTGAAAATAACAGTGCCAGTTCTCTTTTTAATAACAAACTCTCTTACCTCCAGTGTCTCATCGCCCTCATTCCTTTCATTCCATTTCGCTGATTCTCAAACTTGATTGGTTGGGGTTTTGAGGTAGGCAGTATGAGAACCTAGGCCCCGATGCTCTAAAGCAGGGGTCCCCAAACTTTTCACCAAACGAAGGCCACATTGGGTACTTCAGCACTTTTCAGCAGGACGTAGTAAAAAAAAAGAAAAGAAAAATAACTCTAGATATATGAGTTTTATTGAAAGCAGAAAATTTTATAAACTAATTACAGAATATGTGAGATTAAATTATCATATATTAATGATGACGATCACTACCAGAAAATTCTCATATTTTCATCACAAATTATAATAAAACCATTAATGTAAATGATGAAACTGTTTTTGTGTTTTTAAAATCTTATAAAACTGAGGTTCAAATTTTGACATGCTAATTACAAATAGCGACTTCAAATGTTCATCAGATAAATTTGCCCTGTATTTTGACTTGATATATTTCATTCGGGAAAAAGTTTGTTAGCAAAGATGTGTTGTCCCATAAATGGAGATAAATATGTGAATAAGTGAATACGCACCTTTAAATATAAATTTATGCAATTATAAATTCAGTATTATTACACTGCAACACTGCAAGTATTCTTTTGGACAATTAACCGTAACAATTAGTAACGAACTTCCAGATTCAATTTAAAGATTAGTCACAGCGCCAGAGCTACCTACAACGCCGTGAATTGACATTGTTGATCGAGGCCAAACAAGTACAATAAAATACCGCGAAGTATACAATTATAATTCATTATCAAATAAGGTTGTGAATAATATTAATATTAACATAATATGGAATATCAATATATTTGTAACACAATTTTAATTATTGCATTTGAAATCTATCAACACCCCGTTTTTTTTGTTGTGGATTCTCATTGGAAAATTAGTCCAATTGGCTAATTTCAGCATAATTCTTCCGCAAGCCAGATAAAATCATATCGCAGGCCAGATGTGGCCCACTGGCCGTACTTTGGAGATCCCTACTCTAAAGTCACTGTTGAAATCCTGTGTGCCATTGTAGTGGCGGTACTTTTCCGATTTCTAAACAAGCGATGTTCCAAAAACTTTGCATGCCAATGAGGTCCGCAAAAATACCATCTGATCAGTTGTTGAAGAAAGTGACTGACACATGTGCAGAATAGTTCACAGAAAGAGACATATTTTTATTTTTTACTCATTGCAATATCTGCATTTAAACAAAAGTTATGGAGCTTGTGGTAATGTGAATGAGGGCGGGCCCTGGAGCCAAGATAAATTGGAGACACACAGCGGTCAAGATCAACAAAATAATACTTTTATTAAAGGTACTTCACAGGCAAAAGAAAAATGACCCAAACTCGTCTTTAGGTATAAGCAGAAGTTCTCCCATGGTCATGCTCCTGCAGGCCACGGCATACACTGATCTGCAGTCAATAACATTTACTGGCAAACCCTTGGCTGGATCAAGCATATAGTTCTTCAAGTTCCAAGTGCCACAGACTCTACCTGACTGTCATGGCTGCTTTCAATTCCTAACTCTTCTCACCTTGGGTTCTGCATCCCCAAACCCGGTAAAAGTTCCAGAGCTCATAGAATTCCTATGAGCGTCAGAACTTTTACCACAGCGACTCGTGATAAAGACCCTAACGCAGCTTGATAAAAGGGGGCCTGCATGTGAGTTTTTTTATTTTACGATCTTTTGTTATATGACTATAAGATTTTTGTTCAATTCTTGATTAATGCTTGATATATAAACCCACCTATATGTGAGTTTATTTATTTATCTTTTATTTACATAAAAGAAAGAACAAACTTTGAGGAAAAATAACAATATCCAATAAGGTAATAATACATATTTAACATAAATGTACTATGCAGACAGTCCACAACTTAAGGAGAGAGAAACAAGCACTACAAGAGTAGTTGCAATCCAAGGAAAAGAAAACATATCATTATTATCAAAATTAAGGAGCAGAACAGTTGTATTTAACTAAATAATCTGGGTAGTGATATCAGTGGAGCTCTCTGGGGCCACTGAAGCAGCTTTGCCCTCCAAGAAAAACTGTAATTGATCAGGTTCATAGAAAACATATCTGTTGGATTAATAATTAATACAACATTTACAGGGAAAGTGCAGCTGAAAGGTAGCTCCTAAACTTAAGGCCTCTTTTACAAAGCTAAGCGGCAACAGCCCCAAAGCCCTTTAAATCTTTATGGGCTTCAGGGCCATTAGCGCAAAGAGGCCGTTAGTACAGATTGACATAGCATGAAGAATTTTTTCCGACAAAATTGTATCCACTTGGAAACATCTGGAAAAACAGCTATTTTAATTCCAAAAAATTCAACATTCTCAGCTTTAAAGAATAGACGAAGAATTGCTTCTTTGTCTTGTAAAAAGACAAAGGTCACAAGCAATGTAGCCCTCACTGAAATTTCACTCTGAGAAGATTCCAGAATATCTGTAAGATTTAAATCCACTGGTTGGTTCTCCATATCCTGATTAGATTCTTTAGGAACATTTAGATGTGGGGACATAGTTGTCTCTGGATATTTTAGAACTGAAGATAAGAACAGATAAAAATGTTTTTTAGGTGATTGTAGCCTGGAGACCGGAAAGTTGATCAGTCTAAGATTTAAGACAATCCACCCAAGATGGAAACCTTGAACAGTTTCAAACCGATCTCCCACAATGACCTCAAAACAATAATCAACTCCGTACGCCCCGCAACCTCGATCCTGGACCCATGTCCCTCCACCACACTGCTGAACACAAATGAGGTATTCCTGGAATCCATTCTACCCCTAATAAATGAGTCCCTTATGACAGGTGTAGTTCCACGGAGCTGGAAATCAGCCATAGTAAAACCACTCCTGAAAAAAACAACCATGGACCCAGACAACCCAAGCAGCTTCAGACCTGTCTCAAACCTCCCATTCATCTCAAAAATATTGGAAAAGACTGTACTCACGCAATTGCAAGACTTCATGGAGACAAACACCACCCTCTCCAACTTCCAATCGGGCTTCAGGAAACACCACAGCACAGAAACTGTGCTTTTGGACATCCTAGATGACTGCTGGAAAATCCTAGATGGTGGAAATGATGCATTGCTGGTATTATTAGACCTCAGTGCCGCCTTCGACACCATAGACCACTCTCTCCTCTTGTCCAGGCTAAAGTCCATTGGAATCCGTGACAATGCACTTCAATGGTTCTCTTCATTCCTGAACGACAGATCGCAGAGAGTCCTACTAGGAAAATCCTTATCTGAACCCAAACCACTCCACTATGGAGTGCCTCAGGGAGCTTTACTTTCACCTCTCCTCTTCAACCTCTATGTCAAACCAGTACTGGACATAGCGGGTAAACACAGCATCAGAATCCACTCTTTCGCTGACAACCTACAACTCTATCTTCCCCTAGGCCGTCACCGAGACACACAAATCAAATATCTCCAGTCTTGCTTAACTGAAATAAAGTCTTGGATGACCGTAAACAAATTACAGTTAAATGAATCCAAGACAGAATTTCTCTGGATCCACAAAGATTTATGCGTATACCCCCGTCCGTCCTTTTCCTGGGCCACAAACACCCTTACACCCAAAGACAACATCCGCAGCCTAGGAGTAACTCTTGACTCTAATTTATCAATGACAGATCACGTATCCAAACTAGTATCATCCTCCTTCTACTACCTCCGCCAGCTAAAATCCATACGTGCCTACTTCTCAGAATCTGAATTTGCCCAACTACTCTACGCTTTTGTTCTATCCCATGTAGACTATTGTAACACTCTACTAATGGGCCTGCCTACCAAAACTCTCTCCCGCCTCCAAAGGGTGCAAAACGCCGCAATCCGCCTTCTGAAAAACCTAGGCATCCGCGACCATGTTACCCCTGCATTAGCTTCCATGCACTGGCTGCCCATTCATAAACGTTGCACCTTCAAGGCCCTGCTCCTCGCTTTCAAAACCTTCCATGAAACGATTCCGTACTATATGAAAACTAAACTACAAATCTACTTCCCAAAACTGAGGTCCCAAGGAGAAAAACGACTGACCATACCTTCTGGCCGCTCCCTCAAAACTGAAACTGCCCGCAAACGCTCCTACTCACATTTCATACCCAAACTTTGGCACACAATCCCTCCATCTGTCAGATCACTAGATGGACTCTGGAACTTCAGGAAGGCCGTGAAAACCTTCCTCTTTACTAACCCAGCGCCTTAAAGTCATTCACCCTGAAATGCCACCCAGTCAACGCACCTATGTCACTTAATCTCAACAGATGCTACTTAGTACATATGTTTTATTGTCATGTCTATATTGTAATTTATGTAAAATGTCATCTCTGCTCTGTCTGGATTATTATGGATGTTCTTTGTAACCAGTTCTGGGCTCTTTTGGGAGGACGGGCTAAAAATCGAATAAATAAATAAGTTCCTAATTTGCATTGCATTTTCCAGGTTCTCAATTTTCCTAATCAACAAGCTTTTATCCTTAGAATGCTGGTTAGAAGAGTTTTTTTTTAATTCAGAGACCTACTTCTCAACTTTGACCATTCTTATATCTTGATGCTGAATTTTTCTTTCTAAATTTTTTATTTGAACAGAAGAAACTTGTGAAGTTGAAATAAATTGAGAGCATACCGTATGCAGGTTTTCAATAGCCTCCCAGATTGCCTCCATATCAATCACAGTTATTTTTTTCAGCGGCCTGAGGAGAGTAGGAAGGTTCCGAGTAGAAGAAACATCCATTTGATTAGGAGTAAATCCTTCAGCTCCCAAAACTTGCTGAACTTCAGATCCCCCCAGATGCTGGCGATAGTTGTAACTCCAGCGAGACTGGAACTGCCTCCGGGGTCAGGGGTAAGCTGAACCACGCTAACAGAGTATTCATCCCTGCCACTTCCTGTAGCACAGTCAGCATCCCAGATAGCCTCCTGGGGCATGGGGGAACTCCAGGACCAGCAGGGCTCAGCGAAACATCGCTGTCCATAATCAAGGTCGACCCCCCCCCCCCTCGGTCAGCAGATAATGCCTTGAACAACCGGCATAGTAAAAGATGTTATAGCTGTTTGGCGCATTAGTGATGTGGCAGAGGAGGCAGGAAGATCTCCACTCTGTTTTCCTCTATGCTTCGGCATTATAAGAAAGAGTTTTTTTATTTTATGATCTTTTGGTGTACGACTATTAAATTTTTGTTCAACTCCTGATTAATGCTTGATATGTAAACCCGCCTCGAACCTTGTTTGGGGATTTGGCAGGGTATAATACCCATCCTCATCCAAGTAAAAGTGGATAAAGGAAGAAACTCACTATCTGAGTACCTCCAAGTGCTGTCTTAGTCTTGGTCATCTCTTGTTTACATTGGTTTCAGTGGCATTTGGACTCCAAAGGGTCGATATCTTATGTTTGAGATGACTTGTTAAATGCACTGATATCACTAAAACTGTGAGCAGATAGTAGGGATGATGAATTTCCAAAGTTATTATTTTTGCAGGGCTGGGTCTGATGGAAGCTCCCATCTGTCAGCACTTCTAACTTCCTTTAGCTGCTGACAGCTACATCAGCAACCACACTGCTGCCGCTACTAGAAACCAAATCAAGTTAGTTTCACTGGCAGCTTGGAGCCACCAAAAGACTACAAGCCGTGCAAACTCACGTAGCCAGGAAAAATCATCAGTCATACAGATAACTTACAAAAGCATTTTTGCGATTGAATCCTGTGAACCCGATTATCATATGTCTGCCAGAACTCCTTCTGAGTCATTTCAGAGAAGAATTCAGGATACAGTGATGACTAAAATTATGATGATATATAAACAGCAAATACTCTACTCTCTTCCGCAGGGAGAGAGCAGACTGACGCTGCAATTTTAGCACAAAAAGTGGAGAAAAAAAATCCTCAGTACATCCTGCACAAAACTAATATAGCATAAGCTAAAAAATAGCAAGTGCAGCTTAATCATAAGTCAAAAAAACTCCACTCAACAAACAGTTTTAATGCAGCAAAACAGTCTGAAACCACCCTCTTGCCTCAAAGATATTTTTGTGTGTGTTAAAATTAAGATGAGCAATTTCCTCCTGTGCTTTTGCTTTTTAGGTCTGACTATACACTTCTAACACTTATTATAGTAGAACTGATGCAAATTCAGTTTCATTGTGAGATTAGTAAAGCAAGATTAAGGCCCTCTTTTACTAAGGTGCGCTATTCGATTTAGCACGCACTAATGCATGCATGTTAGTCTAAGGACAAGTTAGCATTTAGTGCGTGCTAATTCGATTAGCGCACCTTAGTAAAAGAGGGAGTAAGAGTACAGGCAGTTACAAACTTAAGTACGACTCATACTTAAGAACGCGGTTGTGGTTTCATTTGATTTCACTGAGCAGTATTTCCAGTGGCATAGACTCCTACACTTCTCCTGCAGCAGATTCAGGAATGATGTATGGCCACATTAAGAACAGTGTGTGGTTGTGCATGCTGTACCTTAGAAGGAGTGGATACTTGCAATTGTTCCAACACAATACATTTAAAGAATTCAAAATCATGATGAAATTGAATGCAGTGAGACACCAGCAGTTCTATAATCTTCTGTGCTCTCACGCAATGACAGTGCTCAATTAACCTGGTCTTTAGGATTCTGGGGGTCTGACCAACATAACATAGTTGGCAAAGACACTGCAAACAAATAAATTGCATTTTGAGACCTACAGTTTGTGTGAGATCTGAGATGAAAACAACAGTTAGGGCCTGTTTTACAAAGCCATGCTAGCGGCTGCAGCGCGGTAACGGTCCCGAAGTCCATAGAGATTTAAAAGGCTTCAGGGCTGTTGCCACTAGCGTGGCTTTGTAAAACAGGCCCTTAGACTTTTGGTCCACAAAAAAGTCTGACTCTCACATGAGGTGGCAGATGGTAAATGAACCACAGCTGCTATGTCCACCTGAAGCCTCCCTCCCACAATCCCAGGGGTAGGGAACTCCGGTCCTTGAGAGCTGTATTCCAGTCAGGTTTTCAGGATTTTCCCAATGAATATGCATGAGATATATTTGCATGCACTGCTTTCAATGCATATTCATTGGGGAAATCCTGAAAACCCGACTGGAATACGGCTCTCGAGGACCGGAGTTCCCTACCCCTGCACAATCCCTTCTATTCCAAACTTCAGCCAAACATAACTGGTCACACAAACTTTGTCAATGTTTATATGAAAAAATGAACTGAACATTGTGGAAACAAGGGTGGATATTTACTGTCTTAAGATATCGTTTAATTTATTTTAAAAATTTCTATACCATTTAGAACAGGGATGGGGAACTCCAGTCCTCGAGGGTCGTAATCCAGTCAGGTTTTCAGGATTTCCCCAATGAATATGGATGAGATCTATTTGCATGCACTGCTTTCAATGCATATTCATTGGGGAAATCCTGAAAACCCGACTGGATTACAGCCATCGAGGACCGGAGTTCCCCACTCCTGGTTTAGAACTAAGCGGTTTACATGAATTACATAAATTATAAAAGAACATAATAAAACAAACAATTGTAAAAACATATCTGCAAAATAGCAGCAAAAGCTTGAATAAAAAGTTCATGAATAATTCTTCAGTTAAACCAGAGAAAATTACTGACTAGAAAAAGGCGTCTACAAATAATTGTGTCTTTAGCAATTTTCTAAACAGGCCCCTTTCATGAGAATTTAGTATTTGGTCCACAAGGGAGTTCCATATTTTAACTCCTGCACAACAGAAAGTCATTTTACCAGTCTCCACCAACCTCGGGTTAGCATTCGTTTTCAGTAAATCTAAATTCTCAGAACGTAATTATCTGCTTGGTAAATAACTAAGCATATTATTTTTAAACAATTCTGGTATGATTCCAAACAAGAATTGGTGACAGATCATTACCGCTTTATATTGTATTCTGCAAACAACTGGTAACCAGTGCAGTTGTTGGAGATAGGGCGAAATATGGTCTTAACTACAAACATAGCATGTTTATTATACTGAAGCACACAAGAAATTTTCTCAGATGAATCCTTATTTACATATTGCAGTAACTAATCCCATGGATTATGTAGTGCTCTTTTGGTTGCTTTCCATAAGAGTACTCCCTGTTCATAAATTTGTTTATCAAACCAGTAGACCTGAATTTGTAATCTTCCACTGAGGAACAAACCTGTCTGTATCTCAAAAATTGTACTGTAGGGATGTTATTCTTGGAATGTCTGTGAAGCATGCTGGAATGCAACAACAAAGTATTCCTATCCATAGGTTTAACATGTACATTAAGGGCTCCTTTTACTAAGGTGCGCTAGCATTTTTAAGGCACGCAGGATTTTAGCGCGCACTAAACCCACGCTACGCTTCTAGAACCAACGCCAGCTCAATGCTGGCGTTAAGGTCTAGCGTGCGCGGCAATGTAGCGCGTGCTATTCCGCGTGTTAAGGCCTTAACGCACCTTTGTAAAAGGAGCCCTAAGTCCCCAAGTTATAGATGCCTGACTTAAGTATGATTCATACTTAAGAACAGGTTGTGGCTTTATTTGATTTCACTGAGCAATATTTTTAGTAGCATAGACTCCTACACTTTTCTTGTAGCAAATTCAGGAATGATGCATGGCCATATTAAGATCAGTGTGTGGTTGTGCATGCTGTACCTTAGAGGGGAAAACTGGTAGGGATAGTTGGCCCTTTTGTCAGCTGGGAGCAGAGGTAAGCATTAAGAATCTTAAAATCTACAAGTTCTGAGTTACATAAAAATTTGACTTGAGAACTGCTTTAAAAACATAATTCGTTTATAACCTGGGGACTGCCTCTACAGTAGGGGTGTCAAAGTCCCTCCTCGAGGGCCGCAATCCAGTCAGGTTTTCAGGATTTCCCCAATGAATATGCATGAGATCTATTTGCATGTGCTGCTTTTATTGTATGCTAATAGATCTCATGCATATTCATTGGGGAAATCCTGAAAACCCGACTGGATTGCGGCCCTACAGTGGTTTAAAACCTGTGTTCTTCCACAAAGATCATAATGTCCAAGAAAGAGATTCTACTGGGATAACAAGTGGACTCAAATCAAATAGCGGAGTGGCAAGAATTCAAAAAGGTCACAAAATTTATCAAGTCTTCCTGAGAACCTTTCCAGATGAAAAGAATGTCATCAGTGAATTTCCACCAACAATGTAAATATTGGAACCATTCTGAAGGATACACAAATCTCTCCTCAAAATGAGACATAAACAACAGAGCAAGGAAGGAGAAAACACTGCCACCATTTGCTACTCTCTTCATCTGCAAGAAAATTTTTCCATCAAAAATGAAATAATTTTTCTTCAAAGCAACATCCAACAAGGTCAAGATGAATTCCAGAGGTACCAACTAAGGTCTGGGGGCCAAATCCAAAAAATTACCTGCTGTTTTTTTGCTGTATATTTGTGTATAAAGAGATGACATTCAATAAAAATAAAAAGAGTCAGGAACTATAATCTCAAAACGTGTGTGTGTAAGAACATAAGCGTCGCCTCTGCTGAGTCAGACCATGGGTTCATCTCGCCCAGCAGTCCGCACCTGCGGCAGCCCCCCAAGTCCATGACCTGTAAGTGATCTTTTACCTAAAATATTGTATTTCCTAATTATTTAATATCCTGTATAGAAACCATCTAACTATACCCTTCAATTCCCTTTTCTTTCAGGAAATCATCCAATCACTTTTTGAAACCCAAAATCGTACTCTGTCCTACCACCTCCTCTGGAAGCGCATTCCAGGTATCCACCATCCTTTGAGTGAAGAACTTCCTAGCATTTGTTCTGTAACTGTCATGTTTCAGTTTTTTTGAATGCCCTCTTGTTTTCGTTGCCCCTGCTAGTCTGAAGAATCTGTCCCTCTCCACCTTCTCTATCCCCTTCAAGATCTTATAAATTTCTATCATGTCCCCTCTAAGTCTCCGCTTTTCCAGGGAAAAAAGCACCAGCTTCTCTAGCCTTTCCGCATATGGAAGGTTTTCCATACCCTTTATCATCCTTGTTGCTCTTCTCTGGACCCTCTCGAGTATCGCCATATCCTTCTTAAGGTACGGCGACCAGTATTGAACACAGTACTCCAGTTGTGGGCGCACCATCGCCTGATACAGTGGCAGGATAACTTCCTTCATTCTGGTCGTGATACCTTTTTTGATAATGCCCAACATTCTGTTCGCCTTCTTCGAGGCCGCTGCACATTGTGCCGCCAGCTTCAGTGTTTTATCCACCAAAACCCCGAAGTCCTTTTCTAGGTTGCCTTCCCCGGTACCATCCTCCCCATCGTGTAGTTATACATCGGGTTTCCTTTCCCTATGTGCTAAACTTTGCATTTCTCTACATTGAAGCTCATCTGCCATCTATTTGCCCACTCACTCAATTTGTTCAGGTCTCTTTGTAGTTCTTTGCATTCCTCAACAGTTCTGACCCTACTGGAGAGTTTTGTCTCATCCGCAAATTTTATGACTTCGCACTTCGTCCCTACTTCCAGGTCATTTATGAATATATTGAACAGCAGCGGTCCCAGCATTGACCCCTGCAGGACGCCACTCGTGACCCCTTTCCAGTCAGAGTAGTGTCCCTTTACTCCCACCCTCTGTTTCTTGTCCGCCATCCAATTTTTGATCCATCTATGCACTTCCCCTTTCACCCTGTGGTTCCACAGTTTCCTTAGTAGGCGCTCATGGGGTAATATAAGACCAAACTCCACAGACCCATGGTTGCAAAAACATCCACATATCTTCCTAATCTTTCCAAAAGGGAACCCTTGGCTGAAACAGTCAGACGGCCAAGCGAATTTAACAAACATATTGTGAATTTTAGGTAATGTATAAAAACAAATTGATGTCCTAAATCTTTTGAAATTCAGCTCTGGTAAAAAAAAACAACCCAACACTCTTCAGACTCACATTTAAAATATTCATTATGCTAGCTGCGACATCATCTGAAGGATCTTCACTCAGTTCCATAAACATGCTGTCATTCAATTTTATATAATCCATCCTATTCTAGATGACTATAGCCCCCCCCTTGTCTGCTTTATGAATTACAATGTACATATTATCATGTAACATGCATAATGCTGTTCTTTCTTCGCTAGTAATGTTTAACCAAGTCCAGATTCTCCACATCCTGAAAAATTAGGAAACGAAAAGTAGAAATGATAGGATCCAAAACACCAGCCAGGGTCCAAACAGAGGAATCCTTCAACACCAACCTGTCATCCATACAATCTTTATCTGAAAAATACAGTCAACCACAATTTATGGATGAATTTCTCTAAATCCAGCCATACCTGAAATGGGTCATGCAGACCTGATGGAACAAAAGACAAACCTTTGGATAATACAGTCCTCTCAACCGCAGATAATTGATGAGAAAACAAATTTATCACTGTGGATTGTGATTCTATGATCTCGTAGAGGGCCTCTGTTCTCCCCCTATGTATTGATATCCTCTGGGTTGCCCCCAAATTTTGCGGGAAGCCTAGTCCCCTTCTAAAGGACTCTTCCCCACTACTCGAACTCTCCATCAGTCCCTTAAAATGTGTCTTCCTACATGTTTCTACAACTCCAGAGTCCTTCTGCATCCACAGGTATACAAACCCCTCCTTATAATTGTGTTCCATCTCTATGAAATTTCTTAACCTTCACCATTTTCAAATCCTTATGAAACTTCTCCAACTTATTTAACAATTCCTATTGTTGCTGTTCAAAATCCAGTTGTTCTTTACATGCTGTTAATAACTCTTCATACCATGTTCTTTCCTCCATGATCTTCACTTGCAAACGCTTCACTGAAGTCAACATCAGATCAAGTGAACACCAGTTCAAAATCATGTTTCATTGTTCAATAAATGTAGGATCCTCCAGTAAAAGATTTGGAGCCTTAGACATTCATAAACCTTTCAGACCGCCACTTGTTTCCTGATTCAGGTGGAACTTCCTCCACAGGAGAAGGAGGAGGAATGCTCCTCAATCATACTACTTTATCAGTGGGATGAAATTTTGATTCAGGTTCAGAAGCTCTGGAACTCTTATTAGGTTCCTTTACTGAGCCCTTGGAGGTAGACCCTATTCTGGAGGGCTTTTCAGGGCTCTCTTATTACTTTTCTTTTCATAAGATACTCCCATATGATGTTGGTAGAATGGAAGGCCCCAGATGGAGTTCTGTCGGGGTCCAAAATGTTGGGCAGACTATCTTTTCTCTCTGGAAGAGGTGGATAGTATTAGAAGTACCCCAAGGTGGATGCCCTGGTCACAGTGATCATGAAGAATATTACCATTCTAGTGGATTGGGGCTCAGCTCTCATGAAGATACACGAGAAGAAGGTGGAAGAGTAGCTAAAGCTGGGCCTTTCCTCTGTGGCAGCTGGAATGTAAGCCACCATGTGTGGCAGGTACATGGCAAGAGTCATGTTATTCTGGCTACAGCTGTAATCCCCAGAGATAACCCACTTGGAGTCAGGGACAGCCTTCCCTGCTGATGTTCTTTATGATCTTGTGGACATTACCTCACATGCAGTGGCCTAGAGGTGGCTCTGGTTGCAGATGTGCCATCCAAGAAATGTCTTAGCTGCCATTCAAAGACCAGTAGCTCGTTGGAGAGGACGTGGAGAAGTTAGTCAAGGACATGAGGGAGTCTTGCCTTCTCTGACTCCCTGAATTGTACCAGAAAATGACTCGATGTACCTTCTCCGCCAAGGCTCGTTCTTGGGGCAATAGTTGCTTTCGGTCAGATAAACAACAGTTCAGTTTAGTCCCAGGGCCTAGCCAGCCTTTCAAGTTAGAGCTATGTTATTAAGGGACTACTGAGGTAATTTCTCCACCTTTAGAGTGATAATTGGTATGATTTTTGTGGCTTAATATTTTTGATATCCTTTATTTTTATTTATTTATTTATTATTTATTTATTTTTTTGCAGAGTTTACTTTGAATGGTCCTGTGATGGTGGCTGGCTAAATTTAAGAGCTTCAGTTTTAGATGCCAATGCTAGAAACTTAATTTCAGGCTCTACTTATTATCATACATTAACCAGTTAACATGTTAACATACATTAATTCAAAGTTTAGTGCAGTTAATCAACAGGCCTCATTGAGAATAATAGGACCTGCATGGCTAATGTGTTAAATCACATTAGTATGTGTTAACCTGTTGTCACATGTTAGTAAAAGAGTCCTTAGGTTTCTGAATTGAGGAATTCAGGCACCTTTGAACATTGGCCTCCTTAGTCTTTTTAGATCATACTCTCTTCTTTATGCCTGGCAACCTCTAATGGGCCCTTCAAACTGAGACCTCAGGCCAGGATTCTCAAAAACCATATTAAAAAGCGACAGTCTGCTAATGCAGCTGTTTTGATAGCAAATTGAAAAAAAACAAGACATTCTCAAATATTCGCGCATGCAAATGAAGTCGGCGCACAGCAGTGAAGATTCACTAAATTTGCATGTGCCCATCGCTGGTGATAGCGATGGGCACATGCGCAGAAAAACTGCGTTAAAAAAACCAAAAACACAACAATAGCAGGAAAGATGTTCAATCTCTCCCGCTGCCAACCAACAACTCCTCCCCCAGCAGCGGGAGAGATGCCCATTCAGTCCCACTGCCAAGAAATTCCGCCACCTGGCCACACACACACCCTGTAGCAGGAGAGATACCGATTCTCTCCCACTGCCAATAAACGCCTGCCCCCCCCGCAGGGGGAGAGATGCCCACTCCCACTGCCAAGTGAACCCCCCTACCAAACAACACCTCCCCCCCTCCCCGCTTCCAACGCCCCCTCACCCTTACCTCTAAGTAGATGATCTGAGGGATGTGGATGCCCTCCATCCCAGCCAGGATGCACCAGGGAGGGGCCCGAAGCTCTGATTGGCCCAAGTTGTTTAAGGCCTCTCCCATGGAAGGGGCCTTATACAACCTGGGCCAATCAGAGCTTCAGGCCTGTCCCCGGATGCACCGTGAAGGGGCCTAAGGCTCTGATTGGCCTGGACACCCCATAGGAGGGGCCTTAGGCGTCTGGGTTAATCAGGCCCTAGGACCCTCCCCAGTGCATCCCACAGTGCACCGGGAAGGGGCAGACCCACCATTCGGAGGAAGGCAGGCCGAACAACTTTTAAGGTTAGGGGGAGTCTGGGGGATGTGCGGTCGGGGGGGTGCTTGCCTTCCGGCAGGAGGGTTGGGTTTCCTCCTGCTAGTCATCATGGGTATTGGGGGGTGTTCTTTCTGGCAGGAGGGCTTGGGCTCCCTTCTGCTAGTCATCACGGGTGTTAGGGGGTGTTCTTTCCGGCAGGAGAGATTAGGTATCTCTCCTGCCGCGATCGTTACTGGTGCGGGGGGGACAGGTTGTCAGGGCTGCTGAGCTGATCGCGGCAGCTGAGATCAGCTCAGCGGCCCCTATTCAGATCTTATACCTGTTTTGACTTGGTCTAAGTCAAAACATATAAGTTCCGTCTGGCAACCTGTCAAACCTTTTTGGTTATGGCTGCCAGACGACTAAGTCTAGGTTGTCCCACTTCCCGCCCTATCCACTCCTCCAAAAACGCCCCTTTTCACTCTAGTCGCATAGAGGCAGGGTAAAGGCCTATGCTGGTTTTAGATACGTTTAAAATCAGCTTTGATTATCGGTACTTGGACGATCTGTCTTTTTGATCATCCAAGTACCAACTTAGGCCACTTTTTTTTATTATTATTATGAGCCCCTTAGCCTTTTGCAGAACTGATTTGTTAACATACACAGGCACCTAAACAATGTGAGAAAAGCAGTAATGAGTTGAAGCCAATGGAATTTCAGGTTTGGCTTTGGCATTGAAACTGGCCTGAAACCTGCCTTCAGCCTTGTTTCAGTTTCAGCAGAAAATGTCTTTGCCTTTTCAGCTGAAACCAAAACTTTTTGTTCTATCTACTTTGGGTCTTCTCCTCTCTCCTCACCCCCTGAAACAAAGGAGCTCCCACTTTCTTCTTTCCTCCCTTCCTTTCCTACTCTCCAAACATAAGAAGCCCCCCTCCTAAACCTACAAGTACCTATAGGCCCTTGCCCCCCTCCCAGACCTTACCACAGGCTGCTGCCCTCCCCCTTGGGTCTACCTTAACATCTATGGTGGTCCAGACCTAGTTGGGGCAGGAGCATTGCTCCTGCCCATCCTGTGTTCACAGTGAAAATGGCTGCCGCAAATTCCAGCAACAGTCTCATGACTTTGCTTTTGGAGGTCATGGCAGCCGTTAGGGGACTGGAGCAGGTACAGGTAAGATTGGCTGCAGATGTTATCTTGATATATTTATCTTCAATGTATTGTAAAAGTTAATTTAGAAAATCATCTGTTCTGAAGTTTACTCTGTTAAATACTGGGACATAACTGCCAACACAAAGGTCCCTTTTTTTTTTTCAACATATAAACTACATATTACCATCAAGAAGCGCACAGTATCCCAATCTTTTTATGGCAATCCACAAATTCTCTCTTCTTTTGTTGTTTTATTGATTTCATTTTCATCCTGTTTAGAGCCCACAAGGGGGCCTTCAGTTTAATGGTGGGATTTTAGGGGCAGAGTGGCTGGCAAGAGTAGTTTATGAGAGTGCAACATCCCTGCTGTTTACAATTGTTTCCAGATTGCTTGAGTATAGTAGTGAGTCTCAGTGAAAAACACCAATGTTAAAAGACTTTGCATTATTGCTGGGTTGGCAAAAGCAGAATGTAGCTCTTTGTGTAGGAGGGGGGGATTATCCAGGCTACCCCAGTGACTCAGTGCCAAGTACTGCACACTGCCAAGTAAAACACCTGGGTTTGATTTCTGGGTCACATTTTCTGCTCCCTGAGCTGTCTAGCCTTTGGAATGCTATGGAGATGCATTGGCCAGCTTCATGGTTTGTGGCCAGCTGCCAAGGACTATTGCTGCACTAGCAGCTTTGAATTGGGAGGCTATAATATAGGAAATTGAGACCCTGAATGTTGTAAATGAAAGCTCCTGGAACTGTAATCCAACAGAGTTGGAAGTCCAAAGGAACAGGAGAAAAGTGCCAGGCAAAAAAAAAAGACACTTATTTATTGAAGTATGACAATATTATGAATGCATTGATCAAACTGGTGCTTTGGTACACAACATAATCACTTCTTATCATGGGGTTTTTCACCAATAATTCAAAGCAAAAGTTCGCGTGCTGTAAACATTTCTTTTAATGTTGGCCAAGGAAAAACTACCCACACTGATTTGTGCCTGCTTTTTTGTTTGTTTGTTTTATTCAGTTTATAAATATACAATTGTAGTATATATATAAAAGGAAAAAAGAGAGATTACATACAATTAAGCAAAAAAACACAAAAAATAAAATAAATTCCATATGGAATTAACGATCTCTCTAATAAAGCCCACAATTTGGGAGAAGCAATTCATATTCCATCATGGGATCTGATAGATATCAAGGTAATATACAAAATAGCAATATCAATAGTGCAGGCTTACGTCTTCTACATTATTTAAGAACTAAGTCCGCATGGGGGTACTGGGAGGGATTACTCCTGCTTTTTCAGTTTTCAAAATGCATAGCTACAAGCATAGTTGCTGTCTCCAGCATAATCCTGCCTCAACACTGTAAGGATAATTTTGTGGTAGAACGCTTTGACTTTGAAGGCATATAGATATATCTATATGTTATGCTTGCTTGCTCACATATATTTATTAAGGGGTTGATACTCAAAGTGATTTAAACAGCCAGGAGAGGCTCCTGGCCATTTAAATTGTTTGTAGGATGCTATCCAGCGATATTCAATGGCACTTAACTGGATAATTTGCATTTTTATTTTCTACTTAACCAAGAGTTTATTTATTTATTAGGATTTATTTACTGCTAAGGTGGTGTATAACAAGAATATGTCAAAATAAGCAAGACAGTTACAGCAGTGAAAATATTCAGTTAATATAAAGCATGGCATATAGGTAATAATTATGGTAAGCATACTATGTATATTTCTGGAAGTAGTTGGGGTGGGGGGTGAAAATTGAAAATTGTTTGAGCTTCCTATTTGCTGTTTTTGCTATGTTCTTTCTTGACCTACTGATATTTGTGTTAATTTTGGTTGCTTTGATTGCTCAGTAAAAATGATTTAACCTTTTCCTATCGTGTATCCCGGATGACGGGACATTCCAAAAATGACATAGACAGTGGATAAACAGTCTGTATGGACTAGAGCCAGGAACACAAAATATTTGAATTTACAGACTTATGACTTATTTACATTATGTTTACAATAGCCGTAAATGATAACGGTGAATAATACAAAACTTTGCTAAAATAATTACGATTGGAACCAGCGTAACGTAAAATTTATTATGATAGGAAAAGGTTAAACATAAAGCATGGCATAATATTGTATGCTACATTATAATGTCAACATAATACGCAATAAAACATTTTAATAGACAGCCTAAGGTGTAAGCAAAGATGGAACATATATAGATAGATAAGACAGAGTTGCAGGGGACTAATTTAAAGAAGTTGTACAATGTACATGAGATAAGAATGGTACTTGAACATTCTTAGCGAGGGTAGAAGTGGATAAACATTAGCAAGTTAGTTACTTCTCCCATTAAAGTTCAAATTAGATTACATTAAAATTAGAGACAAACCATAACAATAAGTACAAATAGTAAAAGAGGAGGATATATCCAAAAGATTCCAGTCAAATGTTTAAATTCAAAAATCCCAGTCAACAACCCAACTCAAAATTCCCTACATCCGATCTAATATATAAGTAATAATTATCTTCAAATATAAAATTAATACACTTTTCTATAATCCTGAAATAGAAATCCATATATCAGGAATTTTATCTTAAATATCTCTGAAAAAGTAATGTCTTCACACAACATCTAAATTCCAAATAACTAGGGGTACTTCTCTTTTCAAGGGGTAAGATAGTTCATAATTCTGGACCCTACCCATAATGTTCTAGCTCTAGAAAATATTAAACAACATTGTTTGGAGGAAGGGAAAACAGTTTTATCTCAATTATATCTTAGAGCTCTTTGAGTATGATAAATGGAAACCATATTTTGTATGTAACTGGGACCTAAACCATGTATAATTTTGAAAATTAAAGATAAAACTTTAAATTCAATCCTAGCTTTAATAGGAAGCCAGCTGAGTTGACTCAGTAAAAATGTTGCATTTTAAAGGTAATCATTTTAAAAGCACTATTCACATTTTTCATGTGGATATCTGAGCACATCAACATCTAAACCACCAAAATATCTAAAACACGATCACAGAACAGGTCGTAGCTGAGTGTCGATATGACAAAAATGTAGAAAATGGCCAGGGGCATGGCAGGGATGGTCCGGTGTTTGTCTCTGTCTAGATTATGGGGAGAGGGCTACATTTTGTCTTTGTAAATAATGTTACCTCTCTCTTATGGCTTATGTGAATGCATGTGGGTCAATGTGTCTAAGGAGGAGAGGGCCAACAGTAAATAGTTTTATTTGTTGGTGAGGTTTTTGTGTATGGGGCCCAAGATGGTGGTGTAAGCCTTCTGCAATCCACCTCGGGGCTTGCCCTCATCTTAGGGATGCTCTTGTTTCCCAGCTTTCTTATGTCTCTTCCCCTTCTTTCTCCAGATTTATCTCAGCTTTGGGAGGAAACAACTCTGGTTAGCCTCAAGGATAAGGTGCATGGCACATTTTAGCAGCTGTAGAATGAGTGCATTCCTGGTTCAGAGGACCTAGCCTTCTACCTTCATGTGCCTTATCTCTGTCCTTTCCACCACTCATTGGTATCTGCTTTGTGTCTCCCTGAGGCCCTCCAATGCAGCTTCACCCCCTCTCCATTTTTCTGTCTTCACCCCCTCCCCTGTGCTTTGGCATCTCTCTCTTTCTCTTCTCCTTTCCTTCTTTCCTTCATACTCCACACCATGGTGTGGTATCTATATCTCCTTCCCTTCCCTCCCCCCATGCCATGGCATCTCTTCCTCCCCCTCTATGGTCTGGAATCTCCTTTCCTTTTTTCCTTTCCCTCCCTCCCATGGACTTGGCATCTCTGGTTCCTCCACCTTGTCTTCCTTCTCCTTCCTTCCCTCTCTCTCCCCAATTGAGTGCTGCAACAGTAGCATTTCTCTCCCCCCCCCTTCACTGTGCAGCAGCAGCATTTCTCCCCCCCCCTTCCCTGTGCAGCAGCAACATCTCTTCCTTGCCCAGCATGTCTGGCCGGTTCCCCTGCTCAAAGCCGCGGGCGTCTACACCTAATGCAATCTGCGACTGCGTCGGAAGTCTTCTCTCTGACATCGTGACGTCAGAGGGAACGCTTCCGACGCAGCCGCAGATCGTGCGAGGAGCTGATACCCGAGGCTTTGAGCAGGGGAGCCGGCCAGAAGTGAAACAACCGCCGGAGGGAGCACAAGCTGGGAAGCGGACACCACTGTTTACAACAGGGGTGCCCACACTTTTTGGGCTTGCAAGCTACTTTTAAAATGACCAAGTCAAAATGATCTACCAACAATAAAATTTAAAAAAAAAACACAAAGCACACTGTATACAGAGAAAATGTTAATTATCATTTATATTCGGGGGGGTTTTCAAAGAGATCAAGGCAGATGACTATGCAATGTCACCTCAGTAACAACTATACAAAAATTGACAAATACCCCCACCCTTTTTACTAAACTGCAATAGGGGTTTTTAGTGCAGGGAGCTGTGCTGAATGCCCCGCACTGCTGTTGACGCTCATAGGCTCCCTGTGCTAAAAACCGCTATTGCGGTTTAGTAAAAGGGGGCCATAGTGCAAAATATAAACAACAGATATAAATTCTCAAAACGGACACATTTTGATCACTAAATTGAAAATAAAATCATTTTTCCTACCTTTTTGTCTGGTGATTTCATGAGTCTCTGGTCCTTCTTCTGTAAGCCAATATTTCTTTCTTTCTGCCTTTCTTTCTCTCTCCCCCTGGCCTCCCTCTTTATTTCTGCCTTTCTTTCTCTCTCCCCTGGTCCCCCTCTTTATTTCTGCCTTTCTTTCTCTCTTTCCCCCTGGTCCCCCTCTTTATTTCTGCCTTTCTTTCTCTCTCCCCTTGGTCCCCCTTTTTATTTCTGCCTTTCTTTCTCTCTCCCCCTGGTCCCCCTCTTTATTTCTGCCTTTCTTTCTCCCCCAGCTTGCCTGTCTTTCTTTCTTTCTCTCTCCCCCTGCCCCCACCAAGCCATCCTGCTGATTTCTCCACTTCCCTAATTCTTCCCCTACCCCACCCCCAAGCCAGCAGCCAATTTCTCCCTGCTCCTTCCCCGAGCCAGACCTGGCGCTTACTTGCGCCGGGCCCACAAAACTTTACCTCCAGCTTCAGTTCTAATGGGGAGGAAGTTCCAGGCCAGCCAGACAGCGATTGGCTGGCCCAGAACTTCCTCTCCAACATTAGAATTGACGCTGGGGGTGAAGTCTTGTGGGCGGACTGCCCCCCCTTGGTACGCCACTGGGCCATCATACTCTCATTCCAGAAACCTTGGTAGCGACACTCCATTAACTGAATGTCCTTGTGAAAACGTTCTCCTTGCTTGTCACTCACCATACCAAGATTTTCCAGAAAAAAAGTCAAGATGTGAGTGCAAAAAGTGTATTTTTAATGCCATGCGACAGCCAGGTTTCTGATATGCCCAGAAAGATTTCCACTAACCACTTGAATGCCTCCCAAGCTTCAAGCTCAGCTGCTGAGAGTGATTGCTTAAAATCTTCATCCTGCATAACAGACTTGATCTGTGGGCTTATAAATATCCCTTCCTTCAGTTTTGCAGTGCTAATTTTTGGAAATTTCTTAATAAGATATTGAAAACCTGGCAAGTTTGCTTTACCCATAGCCTTTACCAGCTTGATATGAAGAGGTAGAAGAAATACTTTATGTGAATCCACCAATGGCATAAATTTCATACTGCTTGTCTATGGCTTATAGGTATCCCTCAGCTACCAGACCCGCTTGACATAATGTTCAGCTGTAGATCTGATATCCCACAAGCACAAGAAACAGTAGTATTTAGTAAATCCTCCTTGTATTCCCATTAGCATGCTAGTGTTCTTCAAATCACCACAGATGTTCCACTGGTGTGTTTCATAACTGATTGCTTCTAGTAAATTCTTCATATTCTCATACGACTCCTTTAGATGAGCAAAATAGGCAATTGGTATACTTGGTTTGGAATTTCATTGTGCAGTAACACTACCTTCAAGCTTCTCTGTGAAGAATCAATGAAGAGACACCATTCATCAGGAAAATGCACTTGTGACAAACTGTTGAAGAACCCGTTGATGTCATGACAAAAACACAATGAGCCATTTACAGGGAAAAATGTTGTTATGATTCCTTTTCTGTAATGAGTTATATTAGCATCTTTTGCAAGCAAGTGCTTTTGCTTAAGCCTTGAAGCAAGAAGTTCTGCTCTTTTTTTTTTTTTTTAAAGATTTAGATCACAAATAAGATAATTGAGCTCAGTTTGTGTAAAGGTCTCTGGTTCTGAATCTTCATCATTCACATAATCATGATCAGATAATGGATTGTGACTAGCTGCTGCATCATCATCACATTCCTCAACATGTTCCACAGAAGCAAGTCCATTTTGTGGAGGTACAAGGACAGGCAGTGAGTCATCATGAGGAACAGGCCTAATTGCAGAATCCAGAGTAGGATATATAATTTTGTGCTGTTGTAGCTGAGCATCCATTTGTGTTCACAAGGCAAAAGTAGCAATCTTTAATATGGTCTCACGATTCCCTCCATATCATTGGGATTGCAATTGACATTGCTGCCTTTCGTCAATTGAGCCAGTCACGAAGTCTGCTGGAACAACTGGTACAGATGATATGTGGAGGCCAAGACTTATCCTGGTCACCCAGTGGACAGCCAAAGTACAATTTGTATACCTTCTTCAGATCTATGGTAATTGGTCGACGTTTTACTTTCATCATGAATGAACCACAGATGTAACAGAAACTATCTGGATGATTAGTACAATGTCTTGGCATGATAAAGACTCTGCTCTACTCTTTTTTTACCCCAACAAGGACCAGCAATCTTTTTGTAAAACACCCTCTTTAACTATTTTGTAATCCACTTTGAACCGCAAGGTAATGGCGGAATAGAAATCCCTAATGTAATGTAATATTAATCACCATCTGTAGCATAAAAAAACGAAGACAACTGTCGTTAAGCTTCCTTATATGTTTATCCTATAAACGCATGATATATCACCCAATTAACATTTATAATTATATATAATGAGCCTCATCACAAAAAAGTGATGTGCTAGTGAAAAACTAAACACAGATTTGAAATCAGCATGAAAAATAATACAAAACCCACCCAACATTAACTGCTGAAAATGATGTTTTGGCCTGTGTTGTTTTTGTTTTGAGGATCAATATTTCCTGCTGACAAAGTGGGTGGCAATGGGGGCCACAGTAGCTCCTGTTATAGCATGCCTTTATATGACCGGCTTTGAGGAGCAGTTTGTATACCAGTCAGGGCATTTCGGGAGGGTGTGCATTTGGAAGCGATTTATTGATGATGGGTTGTTTTTTTTTAATCTGGAGGGGCCCCGATTGATCAATTAAATGCCTTTATATTTGAATTAGATATGTATGATCTTAACATAAAGTTTACATACTCGATTGATACATCCAGATTAGGAAGAGTGAAGGTAGACTGCATAAAACATTGCATCGCAAACCATCTGACTGCAATTCAATCTTACAATATCAAAGTTTCCATCCTAAAGACTTTTTGTTTTTGAGTCTTCAGGCCACCTCGAGCCTTTCTTCCCTGGGAACATCGATCCTTTTAAGGATACGTTTAATTCAAGCTCCTCAGGCCATTTAGAATTGGCTGTTTTCCCCTCAATGTCAAAATCGGACCATCGCAGGCTCTAACCCACATAATTGGTATGTCCAGTATCTGGGTCCTGAACATAAGAATTGCCATATTGGGACAGATCGAAGGTCCATCAAACCCAATATCCTGGTTCCAAAAGTGGCCAACCCAGGTCCCAAGTACCTAGCTAGATCCCAAGTAGTAAAACAGATTTTATGCTGATTATTCTAGGAATAAGCAGTGGATTTTCCCCAAACCATCTCAATAATGGCCTATGAATTTCTCTTTTAGGACATTATCCAAGCCTTTTTTAAACTCCACTAAGCTAACTGATTTCTTCACATTCTCTGGCAACTAATTCCAGAGTTTAATTACACATTGTGTGAAGAAATATTTTCTCTGGTTTGTTTAAATCTACTACTTAGTAGCGTCATCGCATGTCCCCTCGTACTATAATTTTTGGAAAGAGTGAACAAGCAATTCACATCTACCCTTTCCACTCTACTCATTATTTTATAGACCTCTATCATATCACCCCTGAGCCGTCTCTTCTTCAAACTAAAGAGCCCTAGCCGCTTTAGCCTTTCCTCATAGGGAAGTCGTCCCATCCCTTTTATCATTTGTCGCCCTTCTTTGTTATTTTTCTAATTCCGCTATATCTTTTTTGAGATATGGTGACCAGAACTGCACACTGTTTTTGAGATGCGGCCGTACCATATAGCAATACAAGGAATTATAACATTTTCATCTTTGTTTTCCATTCCTTTCCTGATAATTCCTTTCATTCTATTTGCTTTCTTAGCAGCTGCCGCACTTTGATATAAGGGTTTCAACGTATCCTCAACAATGACACCTAGATCCTTTTCTTGGGCAGTGACTCCTAACATCAGGGCATTAACTGTACCCTCTGTTTCTGAATGCAAAAGAGGTCACTCAAAGTATGGAAACTTCAATTCAAAAAATTTTTCGGTATTGCATCGGCATCCAGCATCTACAGAATTCAGACTTATCCAGGATTTGAAAGAACTCAACTTCAACACGATTCATTAGTTGTGGAATTTGCCTTTAAGAGTTCATGGAATTCACGATCTACTCCTCCAGGCAGAGAAACCAGAACATTAGAATGTTTGGCAAGTGCATTTTCCAGTCATCTAGGCCAGTGTTTCTCAACTTCTTCAAGCCAAGTACCCCCTAAGCCTAATAAATGCCAAACGAGTACTCCTGCCCAAGCTCCGCCCCAGACCCCACCCCCACAATAATAGTACTAATTGTAACACAATTTCTTCCATCCATTTTTCATATACACACAAAATAATCTTATTAATACAGTACATAATTTTAAACACAAAATTAAAAAAACACAAAGCACACTGTACGCAGAGGAAATGTTAATTACCATTTATAGTTTATTCAGTGTTTTTTTTCAAAGAGGTCAAGGCAGATGGGAACAGGTGACTGAAGTACCTTTTTGTAAACCACTTTGAGTATGGTTGTATAATTCCAAAAAAGTAGCATACAAGTCCCAATCCCTTTCTCCCCCAACTCTCCCTTCCATGGCCAAAACTTGAGATTTAAGAGCTTAAGAATAAATTTTGCCATTTTTTTAATGGCTGAATTACACAGGGTGAGTTACATATCAAACATTTTAAAATTGTATTACAGTGTGTATAATTTTGCTTTCATTGGAGTGGATTCTTACAAATCTGTTGCTGTCTTGCTTTAAGCATCTGTGCTAAAAATATATTGTAACTTGAATTCAAGAGCACGCCTTTTAAAGGAGCATCTGAACACACACTACAGTGCTCTTCGGAGGTAAAAATAACAATTGAGCAAAAAAATAAAAAAATCCCTACGTGGGCTGGGAGATGAGTACTGAGTCCAGAGCTGCCAACTAGCCTTTCAAAGACATTGTACTTGACCTTTTAGTTGGTGATACTGAAATACTGTAATCAAGGCCCAAGTTCTTTCCCCCAAGGACATTTCCATGCTGAGTTTTTGTTTTACAAATTCTGAATTGCGGAGTGAAAGCTGTGCCTATAAACTGAAGAGTCTGTTCCTGTGAATGTGTCAGAGTAATGCGTGGGCATTCCAGCTGGTTACTGATGACCCACAATTTCTCAATTTGCTTCCAGATTTAGAATAAAGGCCTCAAACTGACCCATGCTCTGCTTTATATTTCTGAAACATCAGGGTTGATTCAGAAATATACTATTTGTTCAGCATGTTTTTCTTCATGTTTTGAATAACATGAGTTGTTTTTAGCCTTTTTTGGATGATTATGAATACTGTTTCTGGCATAGAAATAAGCCAAGTGGCATTTTATGATCTCGCCTTGATTATATAAATTACTTATTAAAGCATTTTCATAACAATAATTTGAAATTCTTGTAAGACTGATGGTAATCAAAATTCAGTAAACATTGCCAGGGCTGAATTAAATGACAAGAGAATAATATTTATATTAGAACAGTAAAAAATTATGGTTGTTGAGCAAGTCTACTTGGATATATGGAAATAAAGGTCAACAAATAAGTTGTATGTGATAAATATTCCTTCCAACCAAATGGATGTTGGAATGAAATTATACATGAGGGATTGAGAATATTTTTTGTTTGGGAGCAAAATAACTCTTCAAAAAAATATAATGGAATAGGACCAAATATGGTATGGAGAAAATCTGTTGAAAAGACGCACTGACTAGAGAAATAAGCTCTTCAGAAAGTGGTCCAATATTTTTTCTATGTGAGAAGCAGCTCCATCATGTGCAGCATAGAAGTTTTGATATGATGAAGCACAGCAGATACAGAATTACTTATTTCAAAACTGCCTGCCTCCTTACTCTCCTAATCACAGAGACACAAATACACAACACATACACACGTGAAGAGGCATTTTCAATATGACGTCCAAGACCAGTTGTACTCATTTTGCTGAAAACGTCTATGTGAAAATGTGAGCAAGGGATTAGTGTGGGCCTTCAGATTAGGGTTACCCATATTTGTGAAGATAAAAAGGAGGATACATGACCCACCTCTATCCTAGGTAACTGCAAGCTATGTGTGCCCTGTGTAACTTGCCCTCCATGGTGCCCCCCTATCCTTTCTTGTACTGCCCCCACCCTCTCCCCCGTGATACTATATATGACTTTCAGTTGGTGAATTTTGTACTTTATTCAAAATTAAAAATACAATTATTTTTTCTACCTTTGTTGTCTAGCCATCTAATTTTTCAAATCATGTTGGTCCTAGTCTCTGCTTTCCTCTGTCTTAACTCTCATGCCAACATTTTGTGTCCGTTAGTCATTTTTTGTTCGCCTCCTGGCTTCTTCATCTCCTCCACTACTACAGTACATCCATCACCAACATTGGCTCTTTCCCTCTCAATGTTCTTCAATTTATTTTTCTCCCTCTGTTCATTCATTCTTACTTTATATTCTTCAATCTCCCTCTTTTTATTAATGTATTTAATTATTTAAAACCGTATATACTGCTTTAAACCAAAGCAGTGTACAATCGACATACAAAATATAAAATGTACATCAAGCAAGCAACTCTTCCAAAACCTAATGCATTGAACTCCCCAGCTTCACATAAAAGCTACAGCTACAGCTATCTCACACCAGCTACAGCTATCTCACACCATACCTCTCATTCCCCTTTCTCTTATTCCCCAGTCTCTCACTAACTCTGTCCTATACTCCCTTTTATTCAGTATGTCTTCCTCTCTCTCTTCCCACTTCCATCCAGTGTATAGCCCCCCTCCCTCTCTCTATCAGGTCTTTCCCCACTTCCATCCAGTGTCTCCCTCTGTCTCTCCCATCCAGCATCTCTCTATGCCTTTTCCATCCAGCATGTCCCCCTTTTCTTTCATTATCCTTCCATTTAGCATGCCCCCTTACCCATCCTTCCATCCAGCGTATCCCCTCTCCTCCTTTTCCATCCAAGGTCCCCTTTTTCTCTTCCATCCTTCCATTTAGTATGACCCCCCTCTCTCCCCCCATCCTTCCATCCAGCTTCTCCCAACTCCCCCTTTTCCATCCAGGGTCCCCTTTTTCTCTCCCATGCTTCCATATAGTATTGTAACCAGTTAAAATATATATATTTTAAAAACCCACCTGGGGTGTTGGGGCCTGATTTTGATGAGTATTGGCAATGGGGGCTTGGCTGCAGGGCTCCGTTATTGGGGCAGGCACTCTTTTTTCACTAACTCCTCTCTCCATCACCAAACTCTTTGCTATACCCATAAAGAATTGTCATTCCACATGCAGGGCTATATACATATAGACGTGCAGGATGTTGGGAATGTCCTCTTATGACTGCGGTAACATTCCGATGTCATCGGAGATATTTTTCTAATTTAGATGTCTTGCAGGTCGTATAACCTTAGACATCTTGCAGGATGTCTACCTTAGATGTCGCAGGTGTCTTATAATAAAAAATGTTGGATATCCAGTGGAACAGGTTTTAGATGTGATCTTTCAGACGTTCAGCCACTTCATTTTCCAAACATCCTCTTATTCGTGGGCATTTATTTTGGTTATGAGCTCCACTTTTGGACTTAGATGTCTAGATGTCCTGATTTGGACTTAGACGTTCTATTGAAAATGTCCGTCTAAGCATTTTCCCTAAACTAAACTAAACCTTAAGTTTGTATACCGCATCATCTTCATAAAGATAGTGCTCGGCACGGTTTACAGGTAATTCAATAAATGAGGGAAGGACATAATAAGAAATTAGAGGTTTTGAAGAGGATAGCTAGCTTTACATTTTAAATAGATAGCTTTACGTTTTGGAGAAAAGCCAGGTTTTCAGATGCTTTAAGAATAATTGGAATGAGCCTAGGTTCCGCAGCGGGGCAGAGAGGTTATTTCAAAGCTCAGTGAATTTGAAGAAAAGGGATTTCCCTAATTTACCTGCATACATGACGCCTATTACGAGGGGAAAGATAGTTTGAGTATGTGAGCGGATCTGGTAGTGTCAGGTCCTTTGTGAGAAAACTCTTCTTAATTCATGTGGCCCAGTGGGAAAATGTTTTTAATACCTCTGTCCTTATCTTTTTTCTGTTTTAATTAAATAGGCTTCCTTTACACAGTTGGATACATGGCATATGACTTCTCAAAATGAAATGTAACTGTCACTTTTCTCAATTGTCTTTACTCTATTAATAACTTCATTTGACGTAGGCCTTACTAAGTGTTTTGTGGCCAGTTTCCTGACATTCTACTCTGTCACATGATTTTATGTGCTGTCATTAACTATACAGTCATTCTGAGTTCTAGCATCACTATTTTGTGAAATATATATTGTCAGCGATAAGAAATTATGCTGACTCTTCTCTTCCTTATCTGCCATTTTTCTATGGAAATGATTAAGATGTAGATTTCTCATAGAAAATTGGTGACTGTCATGAGGAAATTAGAACTAAAAATAAAAACCAGACAGTTGGGTCATGAATTCTTTGCAGGTTATGATAACTATGATTGTCTAACTAGGGAGTTCATAGGGCTCCCCATAAATTATAAGAGGGTTATGGTGTGATGTTCTTCTGGCACTTTTTATGTGAAGTTCACAGCAGTGCCCTCTAAGGTGCCCCACTGCTCTGTTGGCATGTCTGTGTGGCCATTCCATTGCAATGCTGGCCCTTCTCACATCCAAATGGTCTGGATTTGGATATTTTGAACTTGAACATTTTTATGGTCAAAAATGGCCAAAAAAGATAGGTGTTCTAAGGTTGTACGCCCTGATGATAAGATGTCTAAATAGGCAATTTTCGGGGGGAAGGGGAGATGAATGTTTAGTGGTTTTTAAAACAGATGTTTTCGGACTTGGGTGTACTATCGAAAATGCTCCTCCCTATAAATTTGTACAATGAACTTTGCAAGCAACTGGATGGAGTTTTTTTGACCAATGATTTCTCTAACTGGCTAAGATATATTGGGAACTAAGGTCTTTTTCATCATTCTTTTGGAAATGTTTTAATTACAAAGTTTTGTAAAACCTCTGGGGATTATTCATTTATACTATGCAGCAGATATATTGGCTGAATAAATGTAATGTCAAGATGTATGTGAGGGAGGGAGTGGTATAGCAAAAGAAGTGTTGAAGACCACTCTCACTGGTGGTGTAGTTAAGCCTCCTTACAGCAGGGGCACTAAACGGCCATCTCAGAGGCTGAGGCTGTCAGAGGGGCAGGGCTTAGGCCAGGATGGAGTTAAATGCCCTGAGTTGGTGTAGAATGAGAGAAGCCTCCAGGATAGAGGTCTCATGCAGAAGTCCTGAGGGCAAAGATCCTCACATGGTAATCTGACTTGGGTTATAGTACCTGGCGAAGTTCCAGGGAAGAAGGGTAGCCCTAGTTTAGATCTTGTATGCTGGTGATCTGGCTTACGCTTCAATAACTGGCAGAGTTCCAGGGGAGAAGGGTGACTCTAGCTCAGACCTTGTATGTTGAGGGATAAGTCTGATGATTATGTTTGAAGGAATTCCAGGGTTGAGTGAGTGTAAGAAAGACTGCCAAGGTAGACTCAGAATCCCTTTTTTGCTTAACTATGATTGTGAGTAACGAAGACATTGTACATATGTAAAAGCAGGGCCAGATTAAAGGATAGGCCCAAGAGCCACGTGCCTAGGGCCTAAAATAGTCAGGGGGGGCCCAGGGCTGGCGTTAGGAGGTGGCAAACAGATCAGCTGCTCTAGGCCTCACAGCTCAAGGGGGCCCCGTGATCCAGGCAGCTCATTTAGCTGTCATCAGCCCTGCCTTCAGCTACGGTACAGCTAAAACGAAGACAGAAGCCGCGGGACTTTTCCTCTTGCCTGCATCGCTATAGTGTCTGCCAATCTTGATCCCGCCCCCCTCTGAAGTGACTGCTTGTTTTTGAGGGGCAGGATTGAGACCGGTGAAAGAGGAAGAGCGATGCAGGCAAGAGGAAAGGTCCCGCGGCTTCTCTCTTTGTTTTTTTTGGTTAACTACCTCACACTCCTCGCCTCTCCGCAGCCGTTTGCCAATGTTAGGCCACCAAGACCCAACCTTGCTCGTGGCTCAGAAGGCGAGACAAACTTCAGTGGCAGGCTCGAGCCAGTACATGCAATCGCCCTGCCCACCCTCTGGTGTAACTTCACGTTTCCGGCAGGCACGCCGATCAGAGGAAGCCACCAACAGGTAGCCCGGGGGAGGGAGTGAGAGAGAGCGAGAAAGGGAAGGATGGCCTCCCTTGGGACATGTAAAGGACAGGGCAGCGGCGCTGCTGCTGCTGTCCCCAACCAAGGACAAAAAGAGAGATGCTGAAGGCACCGGGAACCACAGCCAGATACTATTTCCATGAAGATGATTAAAGCAGAAATGACAAAAGGTAGAAAAAAGATTTTTTTTTTGTTGCTTTAGAATATAAGGTAATCTTTTTATTGGACTAATTTTTATATATTTTTTACTAACTTTTAGAGACCAAAACCCCCTTTCTCAGGTCAGGAGAGTATAATGTAACAGCAGTATACTATATTGACCTGAAGAAGGAGGCTATGGCCTCTGAAAGCTAATTGAAAAAGGGATTAGTCCAATAAAATGGTATATTCTTATTTTCAATTTTTGTTTTATTTCTATTTGTTAATTTGTAAACTGGTGATTGTTTGTCAGTTTCTTCAAATGTACATCTGCTATATGTATATTTTGCAGAGTATTAGGGGGCTATGTGACATTGTTTCTGTGGTGTTTCACTGTATGCAGTTTGGCTTCTTGGTGATTCAGTTTAACCTTTATCTACATATTTCTATTTTTAGTTTGTGATTACTTATTCCATACTGGGTGAGGGTGTATCTGTGTTCTGTGTGTATGAAAGACATAGTTTTCTGTTAGCACTGACTAGCTTAGTTTGGCTAAATGCATCGCGCATATGGCCTTGGGAGCACTTGATTTGAACCTCCTTATTGTCTGCCAATCTTCTTTTGTTCCAAGTTGGATTCTTTGGTGGATTTCTTGCTTTGTTGTTTCATTACAGGTTAACATACATGGAGTGGAACATACTAGAGGAGTTAGATTTGGTTGTTTATGCATACATATGGGTTACAGTTGGTCGATACAGAGGCAGTTGAGAGGCGTTATAAACTTGGTTATTAATATAGACTTACATTTCAGATAGTATTACTGCTTTACAAATATTTGAACACTTTTATATATGCATGGAAAGGGTTAAGAGTTAAAGCCCTGGGTAAGTAGGTGGGAAGGGAAGGGAAGGAAGGGGGATTTGTTCAGAGATGTTTGGGGGTTGCATAGAAGAAAAACTGTGCACTGGTAATCTTTGTTTGTTTTGAATTAAAAAAAAAAAAGAAATACAAGTGGAAATAAAGAAGTAAATAAGAAAACAGATAAATGGGGGCGGAACATGGGCGGGGTAGGGGCAGGGCATGGGCGGGGCAGGGCCAGGGGGGCCCAGTGTACTTGGGTGCCTAGGGGCCCTGTGTAAAAGAGTAGCCATGCCAGAGGCAGATTAATGAAAGTGAGATTGTGTTTGAGAGACTTCCATGAAGAATATTGAACCTGCGAAGAAACAGGTTTATTTCCCTTATACATAATAATAAAGTTTTCCTTTTTGACCTTACACTGCCCTCTGGTGTGTTTTCTGAGGGTTTCAGGCTGTTTTGCCAAGATATACTATCACAGCTTGCTAGGGAAGTAAATGACTGCTTTATGGAGCATCTTGTTCAGGATCCAACAAGAGGGGGAGCAATTCTAGATCTAGTCCTTAATGGAACACATGGTTTGAATCAAAAGATAATTGAGAAATTGCAAAAGGACCTTAAGAGACTGAGAGAATGAGTATCCAAATGACAAATGTAATTTAATGTGAACAAATCCAAAGTGATGCAAATAGGGAAAAGCAACCCAAACTACAGCTACATGATGCAAGGTTTTACATTAGGAGTTACCACAGGGTTGCCAGACATCCTGGTAAACCGGGCATGTCCTCTTTATAGAGGACTTCCTGGATGGACTTTCTAAAACCCGGCATTTGTATGGGTTTCGGAAAGCCCCGACGAGCTCCTGCCGCATCTGGAGGGCCTCTGAGCACGCATGGATGACTTCACATATATCCGCGCATGCTTCAAGGTCCTCCAGACCTGGCTGGAACTCATGGGGGAAAAGAGCGCTTGCATGAGGTTACAGCAGAGAGGCAGTCACTGTTCCAGAACGTAAGGTAACCATTGGAGGTAGTGCAGCTTGTGTGTGTGTCCGGTGCTGGAGAAGGTGAGAGCTGAAGGCGGTTGTGGATGAGACCACCGGACACCGAAGGCACAAGTTTTCCATAAAGAATCGTTCTTTATAATACTAAGGGCCTCAAAATAGTTGGTCCACAATCTTGTCTCTTGCAGTTGATACTTTGATAGTTTTTCACTTTCTGCATGTTGCACTGCTTTCAGCTGTGTACAGCTGAAATTATCAGAAGCAATTAAGGAAAGATTTATAAACTACAGTTTATAAATCTTTCTTTAATTGCTTCTGATAATTTCAGATAATCCACATTTTGGATTTGTAGGTACTTACCTCGTGCAAAGTTGTCATTTCTTTAATAAGACATTAACTTTTTTTTTTTTCTGCGGCCCTCCAAATACCTACAAATCCAAAATGTGGCCCTGCAAAGGGTTTGAGTTTGAGACCACTGAGCTAGAGTGCTTTGCAGCCTGGTGCAGATACGGCAAGTGGGAGTCTACGATCGGAGGGGAGCTCAGGATAGGCAAGCAGCCCTACTGGCTGTATATCCAGTTGTCGGAGAAAAAGTCTCATTTGCTGGAGTTTCAGAACCTGGAATACCTGATTGTGGAAAAGTCGCGTTGAACTCATCCTGCAATGAAAGGGCTACATTGAATAGTCCCACAATGAAAGAGCCACACTGAACTGGCAGCCCTTAAACAGCTGTGATGAATCATCCTAGACCCGAATACTATGTGAAATTCTAGTCATTGCATTTCAAAAAAGGTACAGCAGAATTAGAAAGGTACAGAGAATAATAACCCAAATGATAAAGAGATAAAAAGCTAAAGGGTCTAGGGCTCTTCAGGTTGAAGAAGAGATAATAGCGGAGCTGCTAAGGTCTATAAAATCATGAGTGGAATGGGATAGGTAGATATGAATCGTTTGTTTACTCTTTCCATAAGTACAAGGACTAAGAGGGACACAATGAAGTTACTAAGTAGTAGATTTAGAATAAAGAAAATATTTCTTTAAGTAACATGGAATTACTCTCTGAAATTCATTGCCAGAAAAAGTATTAAAAGCAGTTAACATAACAGAGTTTTATAAAAAGTTTTGGGGACAAATTCTATTTTGTAGAATTGCCCCCTAACCAACTAGTATCTCAATGGTCTGCCCAGATATTTAGTAGCACTATCTGGGTAAGTACAGTGAAATTTGAGTTAGACTAGTTAGCATGAGTTATCCAGGTTAGAGCTATACTCCATTTTGGATTAAAACAATGTTTCTCAACACATGGTACGCGTACACTTAGGGGTACATGGGCTGCTTGTTGGGGGTACGCTGCCTGGGTGCCATAGAGGATATTCCCTTTTCGCCCATCGAAGCCACAACCACTGCCAGGGATCCCTCCTTGCTTCCCGCCCCACCCGCTGCCAGGGTTCCCTGCTCCTCCCTCCCTCCCGAAGCCGACCCACAGGGCTTCCGTCCAATGTCAGAGCTGATGTCGGAGGAAAGCCTGTCAGGTCAGTGGGGGAGGGGGGCTCCCAGTTACTTCTTCCCTCATTTTGTCTTCAGCGGCTTGTTGGGGGGATGTGCAGCAGGCAATGGTTCACACGCTGCACGTAGCTGACCTGGAAACCTTCTCTCTGACGTCAGGGCTGACATCGGAGGTAAGGCTTGTTGAGTGTACATTTGCTGCAGAATTTGTAGCCTTTGCCATGGAACAGAACAAGCAGAAAGGCTAGCCTGAATTACAGGTAGAGTAAAATGAAGAAGACAGAAATAGTCTGCCCCACATTATGTTTGAAGATATCCTGGTTTCTGCTATCACTGAGTTTCTTCAGTGATACAGGGCTCCTATCTCATAGCAAATCCTGTTTATACTAAACTGACATGTCAACACAAACATCATTTTTATAGCAGTTAAATTGTGCAATAACCAGTTGCCCTCATAAGGAATGAATTAATTGACCTGGTGTTCTTTGAGACATTATTATAATCAGAGGCTAAATTCTGGTGCAGAATATCAAAATATCAAGCAGCTCATTTTAATATTGACCTGTTTAGGACAAATGTTCTTCTCTTTCTCAATTATTTAATGTATTCACTTTTTGTTAATAGTGTTAGCACTCGTCTGCCAAATATTGGAGAAACGATACATGGACACAAGTTTTTTATTGGATTTGGGGGTAAAGGAGCCAACCAGTGTATCCAGGCAGCTCGACTTGGAGCTAAGGTATCAATGATTTGTAAGGTAAGTTTTAATCTTAGGCTGCTGTACGTCAATCCTCCTCCCCTGCTTGAATTTTTTTGATGATCTTGAGTCTGAATGGTTGGCGAGTACAAAGGATTTTTGGAAAATGCATGACTGTTTAATCTCTTGCCATAATTCTTTCCAGTTCCTGGGGATAAGATAAGGAGTCAGCATTTCTTTGCTGTGAACAGCAGGTCCTTTGTGGAAATAAAAACTTGATTTCAATAGAAGCAGGAAAAATGTAACACTTTATCAAATATCATTGTTAAAATTAGTAATTGAAGTCATTATAAGAATGACTATTTTTTACCATAAGAACATAAGAATAGCCTTACTGGGTCAGACCAATGGTCCAACTAGTCCAGTATCCCATCTTCAAGGTAGCCAATCCAGGTCACAAGTACCTGACAAAAACCCAAATAGTAGCAACATTCCATGCTACCAATCCAGGTCAAGCAGTGGCTTCCCCCGTGTCTGTCACAATAGCAGACTATGGACTTTATTTTACTTTATAGTCTGGTTATGTGCTCCCACTATATGTGTTTTTCCCTAAATGATTCTTTTTCTTTCCTTAAAGATTGTAGTTCATCCCCTTTGCCTTTTGTACCAGTTTGTAATAGAACGTGAATAATTTGTTTATAATATCTTGTTTTGTCCTCCCCAATTTTTTTATTTTTATTTTTAAAAAACAATTGTTATACGCATTGAAGTATATGATATTGCGTAGATAACAAATCCCAATAAACTTGAAGAAACTTGACTTCTTCTCCGGGAACTTGTCCAAAACTTTTTTTAAACCAGCAATGTTAACTGCTTTTACCACATCCTCTGACAATGCATTTCAGAGCTTAACTATTCTCTGAGTGGAAAAATATTTCCTCCTATTGGTTTTAAAAGTATCTTCCTGTAACTTCATCGAGTGTCCCCTAGTCTTTGTAATTTTTGATGGAGTAAAAAATCAATCCACTTATACCCATTTTACATTACTTAGGATTTTGTAGAATTCAATCATATCTCCCCCTCAGTTGTCTCTTTTCAAAGCTAAAGAGCCCTAACTTCTTTAGTCTTTCTTCATACGAGGAGTTCCATTCCCTTTATCATCTTGGTCACTCTTCTTTGTATCTTTTCTAGTTCCACTGTATCTTTTTTGAGTGTATGGAATACTCAAGGTGAGGTCACACCATGGGTCGATACAGAGGAATTATAACATTCTTAGTCTTGTTTACCATCACTTTTCTAATAATTCCTAGAATCTTGCTTGCTTTTTTGGCTGACACCACACATTGGGAGGAAGGTTTGAGCTTATTGTCTACAATGACATCCAGATCTATTTCTTGGGCGCTGACCCCCCCCCCCCCCCCCCCTATCACCAAGAGTGAAAGAAGATAGACTCAGGAGTAATTGAAGGAAATATTTCTTTATGGTAAATGTGTGGAACAGCCTACCAGTAGATGTGGTAAGACAAGAACTCTATCTGAATTCAGAAAAGCATAAGGCAAGCACAAAAGGTCTGTGAAAGAGAGGGAAGGATTACAGATCATTTGTTTTGGATGGGCAGACTAGATAGGCCAAATGGTCTTTCTCTGCTGTCATAGTCTATGCTTCTGTGGGTCGGAGAAGATACCAATAGTGGCACCAGAAGAGTAGTCTTAAAGACTGATCGACACATCACTACCTCATCTGAGTCCACTGCAAATCAGGGATGAGCAAAACACACTCCAGTTGATATCACAAATAAAACAGATTTGTTGTTTTTTTTTTTGTTTTTTTTTTTTAGTTCATTAGTTTTTATTGAATATTATAAGAAATTTACAGAAGGCAGTTCAAAAACACAAAATCTGAATAAGACACAGTGGTGTAGAATAAGTCCATATCTACAATCATTTACATACAACCAGATTAATAAAAAGAATCTAGGGTATGTGTAACTGCTAATAGAAGATATATGAAAGGCAGAAAAGCAGGGAGAGTGAAATAAGAGAGAGGGAAAGAAAGAGGGAGAAAAAGAAAAAGAGAGAGATAGATAGATAGAGATAGAGAGGCAGAAGTGTCTACTGGTTAGAATGAACAAATGAATCTAAGAATGACCAAGGTGATTTATTTCGCACCATGTTTGTGGAGAGTCGAGAAATCATGTTTTTCTCATATGCATAAGATTCAAATTTGTGATACATGCTCAGAGAGTTCCACCAAAAGGTGTAGTCAAGTAGCGAGGATGATTTCCAATTTTTCAGAATATGCATAAGAGCTGTTACAAACATGGCATCAATGAGTTTAGGTGGGCAGTTTGTTTGTGCGAAACAAGGGTGTTGAGAACGAAGAATTACAATGTCCATGGAAATCTCTTCTGAACACTTAGTAATAGATTTTATAGTGTCCCAAATACGAATCCAGAAGGAGTGAACTATAGTGCAATGAAAAAGCATGTGATCGAGAGTTCCAGACTCTTTCAAACAGTTCCAGCAGGTGGAGTCTTGTTTTAGCTTCGCTTTCCACATGCGATATGGGGTCCATACTGCATTCCACATAACGAAGAACATTGATTGCGAGACTCTGGAAGATAGGAGAGGACGGTTTGTGGAGGACCAGAAAAGTTCCCAATCTATATCAGAAAGCGTAGTCTGCAGAATCGAGTCCCATTGGTTCATTGATTGAGGTGAAAAGGTGAAAGAGTGATCTCTTAGAATACTATAAAAAAGAGATATCGCTCTACCCTTCATTAAGGCCAGAGTAGACCAGTGGTGAACAGTGTGGATTGAGGTCATAAAGTCAGGGCGCATATGTACCTTAGACAGTATTCCAGTAAGCATGAGCCATTGGGAATGTATAGAGGATGGAAGTGAATATGCAGATATTGTTGATAGTCCCCAAATCTTTTATTTTGCTCCTCTGTTCTTATCTATTTATAAATACATTGATTCACTAGAGGTCGGTCTTGTCAGACAAATCTGATCAATTTCTTTGACTTGGTGACCAGAGAATTGGGTAGAGGGCATGCACTAGATGTAATGTATTTAGATTTAGCAAAGCCTTTGACAGTGTACCACACAGACGTCTAATAAATAAACTGAGTGCTCTTAGGATTGACCCCAAAGTAATGGGCTAGGTCAGGAACTGGTTAAGTGGAAGACAACAGAGGGTATTGGTCAATGGAGATTACTCTGAGGAAATGGATGTTACCAGCGGTGTGCCTGAAGGTTCTGTTTTTGGTCCTGTTCTTTTTAACATTTTTATAAGCAGTATTGCTGAAGGGCTGTCAGGTAAGATTTGCCTCTTTGTGGATGATACCAAAATCTACAATAGAGTAGACATCCTGTATGGTGTGAGTAACATGAAGACAGACCTAGCAAAGCGTGAAGAAAGGTCTGAAATTTGGCAGTTAAAATTTAATGCTAAGAAATGCAAGGGCATGTATTTAGGCTACAAAAACCTGAAAGAACGATACAGTTTAGGTGATGAAGAACTTATGTGCACGACAGAAGAGCGGGACGGGTGTGATTGTATGTGATGATCTTAAGGTGGCCAAATAGGTTGAAAAGCTGATGGCGAAAGCTAGAAGGATGCTAGGGTGTATAGAAAAAGGTATGGCTAGTAGGAAAAAGGAGGTATTGATGCCTCTGTATAAGACTCTGGTGAAACCTCAATTAGAATATTGTGTACAGTTCAGGAGACCACAACTTCGAAAGGATGGACAGCTACTAAAATGGTGCATGGTCTTCGAAATAAGGCGTATGGAGACAGACTTAAATATCGCAATATATATACTTTAGAGGAAATGCAGGAGAGGGGAGATATGATAGAGACGTTTAGATACAATCAGCAAAAAAATTGTTATTAGCCTAATGGTGGAAATACCCCATGAAAGTACATTTATATTAGGTGGAGAAAAAGCCTTGTCTTTTTTCAGCGTGAGAAGTGCTATAGCAGGAAGATCTACTCACTGCTGTTGTTGCCATCGTCAGAAGATAAGTGAACTGTTTTGTTCTTTTTCTGGATCCCTGTGCACAGTGGTGGCTTTGGTCCCATTTTGAAAAGTTACATTTTGAAACGTGTGGAGTTTTTTTGCCTATGATACAGAGCAGGACTGGCATAAGAACTCATTGGGTTGTCGTCCGTATATTGTTGATAAGTGGAGGCTTTTTCTCCACCTATTATAAATGTACTTTCATGGGGTATCTCCACCACTAGGCTAATAACAATTTTTTTGCTTATTGTATTTAAATTTTGTTATTGCGATTTTGATTCTTGAGAGATGTTTAGATACCTACATGGTATAAATGTGCATGAGTTAAGTCTCTTTCAGTTGAAAGGAAGCATTGGAATGAGAGGGCATAGGATGAAGTTAAGAGGTGATAGGCTCCAGAGTAATCTAAGGAAATACTTTTTTACAGAAAGGGTGGTAGATGCGTGGAACAGTCTCCTGGAAGAAGTGATAGAGACAGAGACTGTGTCTGAATTCAAGAAGGCATGGGATAGGCACGTGGCATCATGTTTCTATGACATGTGATAAGGACACAATGAGAGTCTACTCAGTGCCTTTTTTGATATGTACCTAGCAAGGAATATGAAGAACTCTGGTAAAGGAGGACATATGGCCCAGCCCCATTCCATCCTTAGGTCTGCCCCATTCCATCCTGGCCCCACCCCATTCTGTCTCCCAACCCCGCGCAACCTTGTCTCTTCCGGCTGGGTCTGGAATGCATCTGCACATGCGTAGATGCGACGTGATGATGTTGCACGCATGTGCTTATGTGTGTTGTTGTCACCTTATCACATCCGCACATGCGCAGATGCACACCAGATTCAGCCCCGCTCTTACCAGCTTTTCAAAACCCGGACAAAGTGCCAGGTTTTGAAAAGCCGTCCGGACATGTCTGGGTAAATCCGGACGTCTGGTAACCCTATTCCACACCTACCTGTGGGCATGGGCCGAATAACCATGAAGACTTCTGGTTTTATGCTGCTCATCCAAAAGCATGAGCCAGATGACCATGAAGACTTCTCTAGTTGGCCTTGGCTCCTGCAGATACAGATTATCTTTCTTCCCAATTAAAACAAAAATAGTTATGCCCCTCCTGGGGCTGGCTGCCCAGGACCTCTCCAGAAGACTTGGAGGTCAGGAGTCTATTGTGTTGTTTTTTTTTGTTTTGTGTCCAACTCATAAGATTGAATCGGAATTCAAGGACAGGCCTCAACGATGAGAAGAGAGTACACTACGAGGGAGTTGTGAGGGTAAGATGTCAAGAGACCAGCCAAGGGTGTATAGTTCAAAAATTCACTTTATTGATGAATATGCCACAATGGCTCAAAGACTCTTTGAGCCATTGTGGCATATTCATCAAAGAGTCTTTGAGCCATTGTGGCATATTCATCAATAAAGTGAATTTTTGAACTATACACCCTTGACTGATCTCTTGACATCTTGCTCTCATGACTCCCTCGTTGTGTGTCAACTCAAAGATTGTCAGGAACCAAAACATTTATTCCAAAATCTTCTTAAATTGGAAAGCAGTCCCCTTTTAATCCATTCACTTCCAAATGACTGCAATAATTCTCGACATTTATATTGGGTCAGGCTTCACAAGAGCTGCTCTCCTGCTACCACCATTGTTGCTTATTCCTCCTAGGTACATCCACCCACTGACAGAGATCGAGTCATTCAACAAGTAAAAATTACAGGGAAAAACAATAAAGTTCAGTACTCCTTTCTTGCCATGGCATGCAGACTCCAGCTTCTGGTTCAACATTGTTCCACTGATCCACAAGAAGTCTCTGCTCTGTCTCAGCTTTCAGATTCTTGTAGTCCAGTAGACTCCTCCTTCAAATTCCACCCTGCTGTTGGATTGGGCAGAAACATGGGTCTCCTTTTCTGATTGGAGAAACTTGATGCCAGTCTTTTACTCAGGTGAATTCACATCACTACACTTAGGCCCGGATTCTCAAAACGGCGCCAATATTGGTGGCCACCTTAAAAGCGGCTGTCAATTGTGCGTCAATCATGCATCGGCGCCAGTTTCTGAATCAAGCCAATGCAAAAGATAGGTGCCGGAAATGTAGGCCAGGTTTTTCCAGGCCTACATTTCCAGCGCCTATCTTTGCATAAATCATGCTTTAGACTGCCTAACGCTACATCTGGCATTGGCCATGCCTACTTAGGTGTTTGGAGGTCTAAAGCGCCTACATAGGGTCAATTCTGGCATCAGTTTTCTAGGTGCCAGTATGTGCTTCAAATCTAGGTTAAAAATGCTGTTTGGATGGTGTTTTTAATGGAGATATGGGCGCCTACTGGCACCTAAAAAATTGACGGCGGTTCGAGAATCCAGGCCTTACTGCCAGGGATTGATTCCTGGTGAACTGCAGAGCTTTTGTGATATCACTTGCTGGTTCAGGCTGAAGTTATTTCTGGGTTTCTTTTCCCTGTTTCCATCTTTTTCTTTAACTCCTAGACCTTCCAAAGTGATGAGGTATAGACCCTGTCACACCACTTTAGGGGAATGTAGGCAGAAAAGAAGCTCAAAGAAATGCCTCATTTGGGAGTTTGAACAAAAGTTTAGTGTTAAAAATAATTCCTAATATACATATTGAATCTTTAAGATATGAGAGTAGTATAATGAGTTTACAACTGTGTGGGAAGAACTAGTTAGGAATATTACTCATGGTGAGGTAATTTTTGAAAGGAGTTTTGTGCATAAATCCTTTTTGTATACATGTAGAATAAAATTGCCCCACAGTATAGGTAAGTGTAAAACAGTGGTCTCAAACTCAAACCGTTTGAAGGGCCACATTTGGGCCTCAGAAAAATAGTTAATGTCTTATTAAAGAAATGACAATTTATAGTTTATAAATCTTTCCTTAATAATAATATTGTAATTTATAGCTAAAGAGACATATGTTCAAGAAACTGTTTTATTTTACTTTTGTGATTATGATAAACATACCGAGGGCCTCAAAATAGTACCTGGCGGGCCGCATGTGGCCCCCAGGCCGCGTGTTTGAGACCACTGGTGTAAAAGTATATGCAGTGACAAGAAGAAACATACTTCTGCATGATCCGCATGTAGGTGTGATCATGGGTGCAGTTTGAGCAATGCATGAGCAGTTGTGAAACATACACATAACATACATACCTACATATGGTAATACTTCAGCTGCATTTAAATGTGATTTCTGCAGTTTGGGGAGGCTCTTTTATAAAAACAGATAGGTGCGTATGTGTTTTTATAAAGTAACTCCAAAATAGGTGCCTACTTCGTCTCCCAATCTAGGCAACCTGTTATAGAATTATCCTCAATGTGTTTATACTACCCAATGGAGGACTTTTAAGAACTACTGTTAAATCTGCTTTATGATTTGCAAACCAATTACATAAAAAGAGTTTGTCTGTAAATGAACAACTTGCTTTATATAAATGTTGAAATCTAGATTACTTTAATTACATACCCTGGCTTTGCAGAGTCTTTTCTTTTAACTCTTGCTAGTCAAGTTTTTTATGAAACCTTTTTCTCCAAATTGCACGTCTCTGTTGATCTGGATGTGGTCCAAAGTGAGAGGTGGAGGGGGCCTTTCCTGGAAGCCCTGTTTATGCTTTCTGAAATTCCACGGCTGATGTGACCTGCTGGAGATATCATAAAACTATTTATACAGATTCCTCAACAAAAGCTAGCCTTGCCACATTGTCTGGAGACTATTTATAGATTTGGAATAGAGGAAAATTCAACTAATGGAACTTATTTGGTGTTAAGCAAAGATACATCTCAGGAGACTCTGTTGTCCATTTCATTGTTTTTGTCATTTGCTTTTTTTTTTAAATCTTTTTTATTGAGATTTTCAGAATAAATAAACAAGATATAAACAAAATATACAAATATACAGTAATTAACTAATACATGAAACCATCTAATTGTACGTATCTCAGTTAATATATAGAAAAATATTAATCTTAAATCAATGCAACCAGTATCTCATGTCAAACATAGAAGGTGAGGCCAGTGCATATAATTTCAGCTGAAAATATACATGCGAAGCATAGTAGAAAGTTCCCAATGAGCAACACAAAATGACATAAATTAAATTGAAAAGAAGTGACACAATATATAACTTTGAAATTTTGTTCTTAAGTACTATGGGCTCCTTTTACAAAGGTGTGCTAGCGGTTTTAGCGCGCGCTAAAATGCCGCACGCGCTAGCCTCTACCGCCTCCATTTAAGCGTGCGCTAAAAATGGAGCCCTATATGTCAATGATCGAAAACACAATAGGATTGGACAGGGATCCATACTCTATGGAATGAACTAGTAGAATGGTGTTTGTCAACAATAACACTTTCAAATTTAGACGTTACGCATACAGTGTTCCACCATAAAATAAATTCCACCTTAGATAGGTCCTTCCAACAGAGCAAAATATTTTTTATAGCCAGAAACAGTAAGATATTGAGCAGCCGAGCATTGGGTTTCAAACAAAGAGTGAGCGAGGCCCTGTTGTCCAAGAATAATAATTTTAAGATGTAAGGGTTCCTGAATGTTTAATATGGAGGATATGGTGTTTCGAACTTTGTCCCAATACAATTTAAGATGTGAGTATTGATATATCATATGAGGCAGTGTACCTTCAAATTGTCCGCAGGACCAGCATAGATTGGAGCCTTCATTAGAAAATTTAGCAAGAAGATCTGGGGGCCATTAGCAGACTTTTGTAATGAATGATAACATTTTCCCAAGGAAGGGATGTGGGTGGGTATTATTTTATTCATCTCATAATATATATGAATTTGTCAATATTTTTGCTGTATTAGGTTGGTATTTCTGCAGTGGGTGGGGAGGCGATGGGAAGGTTTTCTATTTTAATATTAATTGTTTTGCATATTTGATGTATTACATAATATTCAAGATATTACAGAATATGATTATAGAATGATATGTTGTATTTTAAATGTTACATTAAGGAAAATCAAGTGTGTATTTATAAGATCATATGTCTTTTTCTGTTACACTTGTAATATGTAAAAATGAATAAAAATTTTATAAAAAAAACAAAAAAAAGAAAATTTAGCGAGTTTCTGTGGAGTCATTTGCTTTTAACTGCCATTCTATAAGGTTTATTACATATAAGCAGAAAATACAAGCAAGTACACCAAATTGTACTAGAAAACACTGGGGTCCTTTTATCAAGGCGCGGTAGGGGTTTAACGCGTGGAATACCGCCCGCCTGCCGCGCTAGTCGCTAACACCTCCGTTGACGAGGCGTTAGTTATTTTGGCTTGCCGCGGGGGTTAGCGCGTGATGAAATGTCTGACGCGCTAACCCCCGCAGCGCACCTTGATAACAGGAGCCCACTGTGTAGAAATACTGAGGCTGACGTTCAAAGAATGTAGTCTCCTAACTCGGATAGGTAGGCAGCGGCTCCTAAATTGGTGTCTATGAAAATTTAGTAGGGCTGGTTCCTAAAAAGTGGATGGCAACAGTGACGGTTCTAGGGCAAAGAAAAAGTTAGGAGTTTAGCTTGGATTTGTCAACACTAGGCATCCAAATCTAGGCAAATGAATGGCAGTCCCAAATTTAACAACAGAACTTTTAGGCTCCTAAATTAAGGCAGATATTCGGCTGAAAACCTAGGGCTCTTTGTACGAAGGTGCGCTAGCGTTTTTAGCGCACGCACAAGATTAGTGCGCTAGCCGAAAAACTACCGCCTGCTTAAAAGGAGGCGGTAGCAGCTAGCACGCGTGGCATTTTAGCGCGCGCGCTAAGCATGCAGTAAAACCGCTAGCGCACCTTTGTAAAAGGAGCCCTTAGTCTGATTTTATATAGGTGCTCTCTGTGGAAAATGGGGTATCCAGGCTGGAGTTTTATATTTCCCCAAGTATTTTACAAAAGGCTCTTCCAAGCAGCAATTTGATAAAATTACATTTAGAGAAAGAGTTTCGTTACATGGCAGCTCTGAAATTACAGAGTAATACTTTTAAAACCAATAGCAAGAAATATTTTTTCACTCGGAGAATAATTAAGTTGTGGAATGCATTGCCAGAGAATGTGGTAAGAGCAGTTAATGTAGCTGGTTTTAAAAAAGGTTGGCACAAGTTCCTGGAGGAAAAGTCTATAGTCTGCTGTTGAGTCAGACATAGGTGAAGCCACTGCTTGCCCTGGCTAGGTGGCATGGAATGCTGCTACTATTTGGGTTTTTGCCAGGTACTTGTGACCTGGATTGGCCTCTGTAAAGACGGTATACTGTGCTAGATGGACCATTGGTCTGATCCATAAGGCTAGTCTTATGTTCCTTACCTTTTCAGCTACTACTTTTGAGATCCAAAACAGCCTACCTTTCCTCTTACATTTACATACTTTCTTTACAAAATGGTTTGTTGCCCTTACAATAACTTATTTCTGTTTTGCCCACTGCTTTTCCCATCCAGACAACTCCTTGATGCAGTTCCCCATCAGAACAAAGTTAGTTTTCTGAAGTCTAGAACCTTAGCTTTCAATTAACCCTGTCCATACTTTTCTTAATATTAAACCACACCATCCAGTGATCACTGGATGCCAAATGATCACCCACTATAACACCAGAAACACTCTCCCCATTCATAAGCACCAAGTCCAGCATCACACCATCCCACATGGGTGGAGTGGTAGAACCATGTGGGAAAGGCCAAGGCAGGTGGCAAGGAGTTGAGTGAGAGGAGGATAATGAATAAAGAAGCTACAAGTGTGGTAATGGGAAGTAGATGAAAGATACAAAGGAATGGGATGCTGGGGAAGGAGCGAAATGGGAGAGCTAAAATATAAGATGAGGAAATGGAAAGTTGATAGGTAAGTGAAATGTAAAAGGGAGGAAATGGTTGAGGACAGGGTGAGAAAGAGTGAAATTTGAGTGGACCGAGAGACAGAAAAGAAAGAGAGAAAAGAGATTTATAAAAAGATCAATATGTTAGAAGAGAGAAGAAAAGCAGCTTCTGAAAGGAGAATTAGCAAAAGAGAAACAAAGCAGAAAAGAGAAACTGGGACAAACATGGTAGAAAAATAAAATGTCCAGACAACCAAGATAGAAAAAAGTGTTTTATTTTAAATCTATTAACTAGAATATGTTAGTTTTGGGAAATGTACATGGTAGAGTCTTTGTATTGTGTTAAATAACAAGGAAATGCTTTTCTGTTTTTATCTCCAGTGTTGCAGTATATGCTGAGTTTTCTTCTTAGGGTTGCTGGTTCAATTTTTGTTTACATATTTATATTTCTAATTTGTGATTCCTTGTGCTGTATTTGGTGAAGATCTGTCAGTGTGGTAGTAATGTTAGGTGAGGAGATCAGGGGACAGGAATGAAAGGGGACTGGGGGCTCCATTCTTAATTTCTGCTCTGAACCCTATCCCAGACCCTCGCTGTAGATGGTGGTAATTCTCAAGCCCAGCCAGCTGAGGACTGCCTCTGAAGATAGCTAGAGCTCCCTTCTACCATGCTCACTGGTGCAGTGGTCAGTTTTTCAAAAGTGTTGTCTTGGTTGGTATTGCAATTTTTAATATAATATCTATATAGATTGATTCTGGTCTTTAGCATTTGGCTTGTTTCATCTATGTAATATGCCTCTTTGCACTTTTGCACTGAATGATGTATACAACATTAAAAGATGAACATTTGAAGGATCCCTTTATGATGAATGTTTTTTTCCCATATGAGTGACCATGGGATCCTTTGAGATGTGCTTGCACAGTTTGCAGTTTGTCACACCACAAGGATGTGTGCCATTCTCTTCTTCATGGGTATGTGTGGGGAGCTTCCTTAAAATATGCAAAAACCCACTGCTGCTTAGATGCACACCTTTCTTTCCTGAATAAAATGGCATCTCCTCTGTTTTTACAACATTTAACACACTAGTTGGCTTTTCACCTTGTTGCTGGAATATTTCCTATCTCAGGAGGTGATATTATCCTCTTTCCAGTATAAAAAAAAATCAGAGCTGAGCAATTCTTGTCCTGTTACCTCTATTCCCTCATGTCTTCTCGTATAATGCCATTTTCAATTTATTTATTTAATTCATTTTCTATCCCATTTTCCCCAAGGAGCTCAAAACGGGTTACAGGTTAAACATACATAAAATACAGTTAACAGGTTACAATATGGCAGCTACAGTACAATTTTATGATACAAGGTTGTGTCCTAATTCTATACATACTAGGGGTCTAATACCAATAAACATAAAATAGAGTTCAGAGGTTAAAATTTGACATAGTTATCCTCAACAGTGTAAGTTTTTCAATACAAGATTTTATCCTAACTAGATACACATTAGGGATCTAATTCCAATACACTTGGAGGAGCATAATCGAGAGGGACGTCTAAGTCCATTTACGTCCATCTCGCAAGTCATCCAAAGTAAAAAAACAACTTAAGACACATTTTCGAAAAATACATCCATCTTTTTTTCGTTTCGAAAATCGTCTAATTATACGTCCTGCCGATCTGATCATCCAAGTCACTAAATCGTCCATCTTTATACCGTATTTTTGTCCAACTTTCCGTCCAAGTCCAAAATGCCTAGAACATGCCCTGTTGGACGTGGGAGAGGTCTGCAAATTGATGGACTGCACACCCAGACATGCCACCTAAATAGTGGGTACCTTACAGGGCACTGCTGTGAACTTCACAAAAAGGGTGCCATGGCTTCTCCTCCCTACAGCTCCCTTATAGGTGACGGAGAGCCCCCCAAACCACCTCCAGAATCCCTTAGACCCACTTATCTACCACCCCAATAGCCCTTATGGCTGCAGGAGCCACTTATATGCCAGTAAAAAAGGGTTTTGGGGGTATATAGGGGAGTGCACATGTTTCAATATCAATACAGTGATTACAGGAGCTTATGGGCATGGGGCCTCCTCTCCATGGGTCCCTAACCCACTCTCAAGATGACTTAAGCCGCCTCTGTGCTGGACGACTAGGCTTTCCTATGCCAGGCGGCCAGGTGATGATGGTCTGGAGGCTGAATTTTAAAGGTGTGATTATGATTTTTCTGGGGTTGGGGGAGGGGTCGGTGATCACTGGGGTAGTGTGTGGGGACCTGTTTTATGTGTTTGCAGTGCTTATCTGGTGACTTTCGGTGGGTTTTTGTGAATTAGACCATGTTTTACATGGTCTAAGTCACGACATCCAAGTTCCGTCGATCCTGGGCTGTATAATTTTCGGTTATACATGCTGTACGACTAAGTCTAAGCCAGCCCACGTCCCGCCCAACTCCCACCCTCGACACTCCTCCCGAAATGCTCCGTTTAGCTTTGGTCGTTCAGCGGCACTATGAAGGCCTAGGTCGTTTAGAAATACGTCCAAAGCCCGTTTTTACTATCGGCACTTGGACGTATTTGCGAAATGTTCATCCAATTGCCGACTTAGGCCAGTTTTTGGACGTTTTTCTCTTTCGATTATGAGCCCCATAATGTACAGTTACAGGTTAAATTTGCCATAGTTACAGTGGAAGATGTTTCAATACCAGTTTTTCCTAACGTGATACATACTGGGATCTAATACCAATATAATAATAGCTTTATTTTTGTATACCGCTATACCACAAACAGTTCAAAGCGGTTTACAGAGGAAGAGACTGTACATATACAGCAAAGATACAAAGAGTAATTGTCATTTCTTTTTAATCCATCGGTCATGGACAGGGGAGTTAGGTGAAGAGATATGTTTTTATTGCTTTCCTAAAGCTCAGGAGTCCTTCAAGGGATCTGATCTGCGGGGGCAGTTGGTTCCAGTGGCCCAGTATGAAGTGGGAGTAGGAACGTTGTTTGGCAGTTTACAGTTGAAGGGCATGGCCAGGAGGCATTTTGAAAGGTATTTCATCCTGGGAGCGGAGGGACCTGTTTGGTACGTACAGAGGAAGCTTTTGCCATTATGTAGTCCGGCGCCATGTCAGGCAAGGATCTGAACGCTAACATCAAGCCCTTGAAGCCATATATGGCCATGGGCAGCCAGTGAACTGACGATAGAACCTACGGCATGATATCCTAGTGTGGTTGCATCATTATGAACTGTTATTCTAACTAAAAGTTTATATAGTATTTTCTTAAAGAATATTTGTACTTATAAGAAATATTTTGTATCTTCCTACCATCTTGTATTTTACTGATTGTCCAGTCTTCTTTGGTGTAAACTGCCTAGAAATCAGTCGGTTATGGCGGTATAGAAGAATAAAGTTATATTATGTTAAATGTTATCTTCTGTTTTGAAAGATTCACCAACTTGTATATGGTGGGAAGTTTACCTGAAAGTTGTAGATCAGGGGTGTCCAACCTGCGGCCCGAGGACCACATGCGGCCCAGTGAAGTATTTTGTGCGGTCCCCGGTCGAGGGCGATACAATGTTTTCCTCTGCTGCCCCTGGGTGTTTACCGTCTTGCCGGCTCCCTCCTCTGTCTTGCTGCAGCATTTGCATGTTTGTGCGGCCCCAGAAACATTTTTTGGGGCCAATGCGGCCCAGAGAAGCCAAAAGGTTGGACACCCCTGTTGTAGATCAAGCAGAACATTCTACAGTGCATTTTGCTTGATTTTTATTTTACTCGGTTCTTTCTGTGAAAATTTCTTTCCAGATGTTTCAGGAAATGTAATTTCTTGAGCAGGGGATGTGCTGTTTCAAAACTGTGCAAGCAAGCCAGTTTGTTCAAATCATCATATACTGTGGTATTAAGCTGATACTAGCTGAGTTTAAACTAAGGGCTCCTTTTACTCGGGGAGGAGTGTGTGGCGCAGTGGTTGGATCTACAGCCTCAGCACCCTGGGGTTGTGGGTTCAAACCCCGCGCTGCTCCTTGTGACCCTAATCCTCCATAGCCCCAGGTACGTTAGATAGATTGTGAGCCCACCAGGACAGATAGGGAAAATGCTTGAGTACCTGATTGTAAAAAAACGCTTAGATAACCTTGATAGGCGGTATATAAAATCCTAATAAACTTGAAACTTACATAAGGGCCTTAACACACAGAATAGCGCATGCTAAAATGCCACGTGCGCTAGCTGCTACCGCCTCCTCTTGAGCAGGCGGTAGTTTTTCGGGTAGCACGCGCTAATCCGGTGCGTGCGCACCTTTGTCAAAGGAGCCCTAAGTTTGGATAGCGGTGCACTAGAGCATTGTTTCTCAAATATAGGCACCAAATGTTCTTTTTATGACCAAACCTCCCTCTCTCCAGGTCTTGCTGCCTGTCGCTGTCCAGTTCCTTACCCACTGGTTTCCTGCCCAGCTGCTGAGGCCTCTGTGGCTCTGCAGGCTTTATAAATGTTAATTGTACCATGCCCATTTTCGCACTCATATTTCTATGAGCATCAGAGCATTTACCTTACCAGTCCGCGCTAAAAACCTCTAGCGCCGTTTAGTAAAACCCAGCGTTTGTAAATTTTTGTTTCTTTTCCTGCAGGTTTACAATGTATAAGAAAGTAGTTTATATACTGTTATACAATACAATTTTTATTTGTATACCATCCATACCTCTTCGAAGTTCATAGCTTTTGTTTTTAAGAGAAAGATTTCTATCTTGCATTACTATTAACACTTGAGCAGTGTAAAATGAGGTCTCCTTTATTATTCTGAAAATGTGTTTAGTGACACTTTTTGCTGAGAATAAATGCCTTAATCTTCCTTATTGCTGTTGTACAGGTTGGAAAGGATTCCTTTGGCAATGACTATGTAGAAAACTTCATCAAGAACAGTGTTTCTACAGGTAACATTTCAAGCTGTTTTATTATTTTAGGGATTGTTTTTTTTATATTTTAAATTCACTTTGTTCCTGTTTAAACCTTTTTTTTAAATTTCAGCTATAATGCTAGAAGATGGAGGTTCAGAATATTGTTCATCTGTTTCATAGATACTGTTTTAAAGTTACTTCTTTTTTCTTCTATCTCCTTTCAAATTTATGAAGTCAGTATTCTAAAATCTATCAGGGTAACAATGTGAGTTATCTGACTAAGTCCTTTGCTTTAAAAAATTTGAAAACAGCCAACAAATCAATTTCCAGAGAAAACTTATCTGTATGACTAAAAGAGGGGCCATAGACAGCCTAGGAGTAGGTTTCAAGTTTGCTGGTTAGTTGGGATATTCGGCCTCTTGGCTCACTTTATCCAGATATCTTCATGCATAAATAGCTGGCAAGATAAGATATCCCAAGACCTCTGAGCCAAAATATTCAGTGGCTCAGAGAGATACGAATATCTCTTTGAATATCCACTAAATCTTTATACAGATTTGGTCCTATTGAATATTGCCTTCTGTATTTATAAAATTTATTCAGTTCTTTTCTACCAGGACTGTGGCATCATTATAGGTTTTCAGTAAATGTTTCACTGTCTTGCTATCTTTACTGTTGGATTTCCTAATATGGCTCATAGACTGACATGTTAAACTGTCCCAAGAATTCCCTGCTGCTCAGAGGTAGAGAATGACACGGTGACAAAATTCATCACCGTTCCCATCTTCATGTCATTCTTTAAGGAGAGAGGGAAGAATCAGAGTATGAATGGCCACAACCACTGACCCACAAGCTTTGCTGTGAAGAATGCTGGTGTAGAAGGACTGAGGTTGAAACAGACACTACAGAATGACAGTCTCTGGTATCCAGAGCAGATATTGTGATGTCATAATGCCTCATTCCACCAGTGCCTAAGAACCAATCACATCAGTGATGTCACAATGGCTTCATTATCCTTGGCTCACATAAGAATCAGAGTATGAATGGCCACAACCACTGACCCACAAGCTTTGCTTTGAAGAATGCTGGTGTAGAAGGACTGAGGTTGAAATAGACACTAGAAAATGACATGGGATTATTTCCCGCGGTTATCCGTGGGGACGGGAACGGTGATGAATTTTGTCACCGTGTCATTCTCTACTCAGAGGCTCTGTGATGCCGCCCAAACTATCTCCAAGCTCCTCTCGGGCTCTCCCTGAGATTCCTGCTGTTTATTAGATTTTCTGATAATCACATTGTGGCCAGGATTCACTACTCCTCTCAGGCTGTGTGATGTCACACTATCTCCAGGATTCCCTTCTCAAAAGGCCGCAATGTCCCTGAGAATCATGGAAACATAGAAACATAGAAATAGACGGCAGATAAGGGCCACGGCCCATCAAGTCTGCCCACTCTAATGACCCTCCCTATTTATCTTTGTGGATAGATCCCACATGTCTATCCCATCTGGCCTTAAAATCTGGCCTCAATAACCTGGAGTGGAAGACTATTCCAGCGATCAACTATCCTTTCAGTGAAGAAGAACTTCCTAGTGTCACCGTGCAGTTTCCCGCCCCTGATTTTCCACGGATGCCCCCTTGTTGTCGCGGGACCCTTGAAAAAGAAGATATCTTCCTCCACCTCGATGCGGCCCGTGAGATACTTTGTGATGTTACATTTTCACAAAGATTCTGGGTCAGACCAAACGTCTGAGTCCAGCATCCTGTCTATAACAGGCTATAAAATTATCCCCTAAATAATAATAATAACCATTTATTATTATTATTATTATTATCTCTTAGCCAGGTCATTGTGGGGGTCATTCTCTAGTAAAAGTTAGGTGCTGAGATGCTGCATGCTAAGCACAAATTCTATATTGCTCATTATGTATATAACAGCCATTATAAGAACATAAGAACATAAGAAGTTGCCTCCGCTGAGGCAGACCATAGGTCCATCCTGCTCAGCGGTCCGCACCCGCGGCGGCCCATCAGGCCCATTGCCTGAGCAATGGTCTATACCTATCTATACCCCCCAATCCCTTTTTCTTCTAGGAATCTATCCAAACCTTCTTTGAAACCATTTAATGTTTTCTTGTCTACAACAGCCTCTGGAAGCGCGTTCCATGCATCCACCACCCTCTGAGTGAAAAAGAACTTCCTAGCGTTTGTTCTAAACCTGTCCCCTTTCAATTTCTCCGAGTGCCCCCTTGTACTTGTGGCGCCCCTTAATTTGAAAAATCTGTCCCTGTCTACTTTTTCTATGCCCCTCAGGATCTTGAAGGTTTCTATCATGTCTCCTCTAAGTCTCCGCTTTTCCAGTGAGAAAAGTCCCAACTGTTTCAATCTGTCGGTATATGGGAGATTTTCCATTCCCTTTATCAGTTTGGTTGCTCTTCTCTGTACTCCCTCAAGTACCGCCATGTCTTTCTTGAGGTACGGCGACCAGTACTGGACACAGTACTCCAGATGCGGCCGTACCATTGCACGATACAGCGGCATGATGACTTCCTTCGTCCTGGTCGTAATACCCTTCTTAATGATACCCAGCATTCTGTTTGCTTTCCTAGAGGCTGTGGCTGCTTGCACCATGTCACTGGCTGGTGGCAATGTCTGTAACTAAGGGCTCCTTTTACGAAGGTGCACTAGCGTGCGCTAAATTTCCACACGGGCTAGCCGCTACCGCCTCCTTTTGAGCAGGCGGTAGATTTTTGGCTAGCGCGCGCTAATCCTTCGCAAAGGAGCCCTAAGAGTTGCAGTTACGCACATGACTATCAGTATTCTTAAACCTTAGTAAGTTCTGAGCATGCTCCTCCCAGGTCCACACCCCCTTGCATTGTAGAATTTGTGCGCAAAAGTTATAAAATACGATCTAACTGCAAATTAACACCAGTTAACAACAGCTATCACCAATATTTTGATGTCATTGCCAAGTAGCAGCTCATTTGTCAAATAAGTTACACACATAACTTTGGGCATTATGTGGCCTAGTGCGCAATTTTGCATGCTAAGCATAAACTAAGCATGCGTTTGCTGAGTTTTAGAACGAGGGGGTTTACCGTTGCTACGCCAACATGGATTATGACTTTAACAAATAGGCTTCCTTTTTATTATTTATTTTTTCTTTTTGGGGGGTGATGGGTGGAGTAGCGATTTTTCTTTTGCTCCTTTGGTGTGCTTCTAGCTCATTTGAAACTGGGATTGTAATTGTGTCATCATGAGTCTTCATTCACAATAGAGAAGGTGATATCTGTTCAGCTGGTTGAATATAAAAAAAAAAAAAAAAAGAATGTCTTCTATCCCAGACAACCTGGCTTTGAAGAACTGAAAACTGAGCAGTCCTTGTCTCTGCCTCGAATTGCCTCTATCCATTCAAGAACACTTATTTATTTATTCAGTTTTCTATACCGTTCTCCCAGGGGAGCTCAGAAGGGTTTATATGAATTTATTCAGGTACTCATGCATTTTTCCCTGTCTGTCCCGGTGGGCTCACAATCTATCTAATGTACCTGGGGAATTGGGGGGGGGATTAAGTAACTTGCCCAGGGTCACAAGGAGCAGTGTGGGTTTGAACCCACAACCTCAGGGTGCTGAGGCTGTAGCTTTAACCACTGCGCCACACTCTCCCCTTAGTTGCCAATGTATTTATTTACTAGTGTTTTAGCCCGTTACATTCATTACAGTAACGGGTGCTAGAATAGCCCCACCTATACCCTGACCCTGACTCTGACCCCACCCATGCCCCGCCTCTATCATGCCCGGACCCTGCCTCCCACTGATCCCAGTCACACCACCTCACCTTTCACCATTTCCTTTGTACCCTTTTGGCCCTTCTGACGGGGTCTTTACTTACCCGAGGCGGCAGCAGCAGTCCTGACGTACCAACCTTTCCCCCCTCAGTGCCCCAAAGCAGCAGTGGTCCTACCATTTCCATCTCTCCCTTTCCCCCTTTCACACCCTCTACCATCTCTCTCTGACCCTGTTTCACCTCTTTTGCCATCTTTCCCTTTCCTGTCCCCCTCTGTCCTTCCCCAACACCATTTCTCTCTCCTACCCCCTACACACTCCCTGAAGTCTATCTCTCCTGGTCCCCCTAGCAGCCCCTCTGTCCTTCTCATCCATCTGTCTCCGTCTCTGTGTCCTCACCTCCTGCCTCTGCGGAGCTCTCGCAGCTCCTCCTCGTCCTCCTCCAGCCAGGCTTCAGACATCTGCCGCCGCAGCCTGCAGCCGCCGACAGCCGCCGCGGCCGACATCCGCCTCGGGGGATTCTCCCGCATGCGCACTCCTACCTGCGGTGCCCTACAGCGCACGGAAAACGGGAGCACGCAGGTGGGAGTGCGCATGCGCGTTTAGGGCTTTATTATATTAGATATACTCTTTCAAGTGGAAATGATTTATTACTTGGTGTTTTGCAAGCAGCCATGATTCCAGAACATAAGAATATAAGCAATGCCTCCGCTGGGTCAGACCCGAGGTCCATCATTCCCAGCAGTCCGCGCATGCGGCGGCCCAACAAGTCCAGGACCTGTGCAGTAATCCTCTATCTATACCCCTGTTTTGCTTTACTTGTATCATCTGTATCAACAAGGCCTCTAAATATCCTCTATAAGAATAAACTTTAACGCTGTCATGGCCTACAGGACTCATTGAATAATCCTCCGGCTTTTCACTACACTATTATCTCACATTTAATGAAGGGACTTCTCAATGTCAAGCCTCCACTTAAGAACATAAGGACATAAGTGTTGCCGTCCTGGGACAGACTGAAGGTCCATCAAGCCCAGTATCCTATTTTCAACAACAGCCAATCCAGGTCACAAGTACCTGACAAGATCCCAAAAGAGTAAAATTGATTTTTTTTACGTTGCTTATCCTAGATATAATCAGGGGATTTTCCAAAGTTCATCCTTTAGGAAATTATCCAAACTTTTTAAAACCTTGCCAAGTTAACTGCTTTTACCACATTCTCTGCCAACAAATTCCAGAGTTTAAGCACAAGTTGACTGAAGAAATATTTTCTCCAATTTGTTTTTAATGTATTACATCGTACCTTCATTTATTTATTCATTTCATTTTCTAGCCCATTGTCCCCAAAGTGCTCAGATCGGGTTTCAGGTTAAGCATAGTATAGAGTTAACAGGTTACAGTCTTCACTGGATTTGCCATAATTTCAGTATAAGTTTACATGACAAGTTATTCTAACTTGGCACATACTAGGGGTCTAATACTAATATACATAATATACAATTTACCATAGTTATCCTTACAGTGCAAGTTTTCCAGTACAAGTTTTATCCTAATTGGCACACACAGACAGTTTACAAGTTAGATTTGCAAGATTTAACAATACAAGTTTTCCTTACGTGACACATACTGGGTTCTGGTACCACTATTCATTTCTTTTTGATCCATTAGTCAAGAGCAGGGTATGTTGTGTTTTTTTGCTTTCCTAAAGTTGAGGAGTCCTTCAAGGAATATGATCTGCGGGGGCAGTTGATTCCAGTGGCTCAGTATGAAGTGGGAGTAGGAAAGTCGTTTGGCGGTTTGCAGTTGAAGGGCATGAACAGAGGGCGTTTTGAGGCGTATTTCATCCTGGGAGCGGAAGGACCAGTTTGGCACGTACGGAGGAAGCTTAGCCATCACAAAGCCCGGCACCATGTCATGCAAGGATTTGAACGCTAGCATCAGGCCCTTGAAGACCCAGCAATTGGCTACGGGAATCCAGTGAGCTGACGCTAGAACCTGGGAGACAGGGCCATGGGCATGGAGGTTTTTCAGAACCCTGATTGCTGCGTTTTGAACACGCTGGAGACAATATGTGTTCTTTGCTATGAGACCGTTGAATACTGCATTGAAGGAATCTTTGCGGGAGAGTATTAAGGCATAGAGTAGTTGGGTGAAGTAAGCCTCTGAAAAGTAGTTCCTTATTTTTCGGAGTTGTCACAGATAGTAAAATGAGGACGATACCACCTGAGAGATATGGTTGGAAAGTGATAGGTTGCAATCGAAGAGCATTCCTAAGCTGCGCGCTTGGTCTTTTGCAGTTATAGTAGTTGAGTCATAGCACAGGGAAGGACCGGTGCAGTCCCAGCATTCTTTGCGGATCCAAAGGAGTTCCGTCTTGGAGGCGTTTAGTTGTAATTTGTTGACCGACATCCAGTTTTTGATTTCCAAGAGGCAGTTTAGGAGTTTCGCAATCTGGGTATCATGGGCTTAATCTAATCTTTGATTTTATATACCGATTCATCCTAACAAGAGGGCTCGACTCGGTTAACAAAATATTAATAAATTATGCAAGAGATTAGGCTTCTCCTAGCAGTAGATACAGTTGGATGTCATCTGTGCAGGAGTGAATCTGTATTTGATATTCGTGGGCTATATCTAATAGAGGTCAAGGCAGATTGAATAATAGGGGGAATAGCAGAGTCCCCTGCGGGAACACCATATTTGGAAGTGGGCATAAGTAGGTTTTCCCAAATTTTATGGGTTTTAATTAATTAATTTTTTAAAAAATAATGTTTATCATTTTGCTGCGGTGAGGTCCACCATTTTTTACAGCCTGTTATATGCTTTTGCCTACTATTCAATTTGACGCTTGTTATAGGCTCCCGTTTCTCAAACCGATGACATCAGCACGTAGCCACGTGGCGCTCTCACAAGAGGACTGACGCACACGCAATAAGAACTGTTGTTTTCAAGGAGCACTCTTTTTGCCACGGTTCATTTCTTTGAATCACAGCCAGCATGATAGAAGTATCACATTACTTTCTCACGGTAAGTCTAATCCCAGTAGCCAGCTTTATTTATTTTTATTTCCAGCACTGCGAGTTCCGATTTTTTATGTCATTTGATGTATCGCCGAGACCGTCTGTTATACCATAGTAGTTTTACACATAGGATTTGCCGGCTCCCCATAGACCAGTGCCGGATCATAGATAGTTTTCAATCCCCAATACGTCCCAGCCCCCGACAGCGTAATGTAGAGCGGTTCATTTTTGCCGGGCTACACATTTTTTTCCTCAGAGGGACTTGTTGTTTGTTTGTTTTTTATATAATTCTTTATTCATTTTATAACTTACATCAACATTGGTATTAACATTTTAACATAGATATATCACTTGAAATTCTACAATTAATCTTATCAAATTAAATGTATCCCCTTCCCTCCCATCCTTTTATATTTCATAAAAACATTTTCCAATAATAAATACCCCCCTCCCTCCCCCCAATTTCCATTTGTACTAATCAGGGAAGAAAAATATATACTCATTCTTTACAATAATTTGATAATGGCCTCCACACATCCTGAAATTTATTAAAGTTCCCTTTTTGAATGGCTAATGTTCTTTCCATTTTATAAATATGGCATACTGAATTCCACCAAACACTAAAGTTCAATCTATTCCAACTTTTCCAATTAAGTGTTATTTGTTGTATGGCAACTCCTGTCAAAATGAGCAATAATTTATTATTTGTAGAGGATATTTGACTCTTAGCTCTCATCTCCATGCCAAATAATATTGTATCATAGGATAATGCCACATGATTTTCTAATAAACAATTTATTTGACTCCAAATTGATTTCCAAAATTCCATAATAAATGGACAATAGAATAATAAATGGTCTAAAGTCCCTGCTTCAAGATGACAATGCCAACATCTATAGAACAATCTAATTTTTTTAAACGAACAGAGGTCCAGAATGCTCTATGCAACAGGAAGAACCATGTTTCTCTCATAGATGCAGACATTGTACATCTCATCCTCCAAGACCAAATACGTGGCCATTGAGAAGCAGAAATTTGATGCTTAATCTCAATGCTCCAAATGTCTCTAAGCTCAGAGGGACTTGTTAACATCCTTTTTCCATTCCAGTTTCTCATTATATTACTATCATACATTTTTTGTGCCCATAGATTGGTCTTGCAGGGCAGCAGTTTTTGATATTTTTAACTTTTTTATAGCCGGTTTCTCTTGAGTTGATTTAAGACCTTGAGCCATGAAGTTCAGCTCTCCATAATAAAGCATACTGTGGGATCTTTTCATGATTTTTATGATATACAGTATGAGGGGCATAATTTAAAAAAAGTCTAAGTCCTCTTTTGGCCTAAGGCCCTAAACGCTAAAAGTAGCAGCAGGGAAAATGTCCATTCTTAAAAAAAACATCCAAAATGAGATTTTTTTTTAGAATGGCCTACCTCTACATTCAGCAGTTTAAACGCCCAGACCACCACTAAGTCTAACTTTAGAACACATTATCAACCAAAAAATAACCTAAGTCCCAAACGCCCAAAACAAGACCTTTTAGGCAAAGGAGGGGCCAGTCCTTCGCCTAAAAGCTGGATTCTGTAAACAGCGTCTGTCAAAAACAACACTGGTTACAGAATCTCCCCCCCCCCCCCCCCGCAGCAATCATGGCAGAAGAGATGGCTCATCTCCCCTGCCATGATCGCGATCCCCCCTCCGAACTGCCGCAACCCGCGGCAGAGATGCCCAATACCAGCAGGAAGGAGCCCAACCCCTCCTGCCAAGGCATGAGCCCCGCGACCCCCCTACCTCCCTTAAAATACGGGCAGGAGGGATCCCAGGCCCTCCTGCCACAGCGACTTCCCCACCCTTAAAATGTTGTAATTGTTTATTCTTGGATATACTTAGGTGAATTTCTTTAAAAAGGTGATAAATAAATGTTACTATAGTCATAAAGTTCCTGCAGATATACCAGCAGTCCATTTCTATCTGTCATGGTCTAATAAAATTAATTCCATGAACCATGTTTAAAAAGCAAAAAAAAAGAATAATTTTAAAATGTATGCTATTCACAGTATCGCAGGCTTCTAAGATTAGTACTTAAGACTCATTGCAAACAACCTCTTCAACGGAATTAAGGAGGGCAGTTACCTTTTAAGTTGTAGTAACATCCAAGTCTGCAACTTCCGGAGCTCAGGAACTATTACTGTTTTTAGATTAGACTACATTATGAGGTCAGAAAACAAATATAACAGCTAAGTCAAGTTAAAGCATACATTTTTGTTGTTGTTAATGGGAGAGGGAGTATGAGATTTTGTACTAGATACATGTATGAGCTGAGATTTTTCAAATTCAAGAAATCCTGCAAAAGGGAATCCGCAATACTGATCATCAAAAATATTTTAAGAAAACAAAAATCTTTTAAGAACAAATTCATCTTTAATGGTTTCTTTTTTTATGTTTCTAAAGATTTTGTAGGTCAGACTGGGGATGCTGCTACAGGAGTGGCTTCAATCATGGTTAACAATGAAGGTAAGTTTGTGGTAAGGAGCAACCTTTTCCTTCAGAAACATTAGTTAAAATTCCAATTATAAATATTTTTCACTTTTACATTCTCATTGTTTTGTTTATCCCTCCTCAGGAAATACAGGTCTACATTCAGCCTGTGGTAGTTGGCAATTTCTTAAACACTGACCACTATAGTCAAAATTAGGCCCAAATCATAATGCAGGTCCAGCACTGGCATTGAATTTCAGGGTCTGACCAGACTCTGTTAGGCTGCCATCTTTTATGCGCATCCTGGCAGATCTTCAGCTGGGAGCTGCATAAGACACTTATGTGGGTCCTGGCTCAATATTCACCAAGATTCGCATAAGGGTAGTGGGCAGTTTACCCCTCCCTCGACTCTGATCCCCTTTCCTTTCTTTATAACCTCCCTGAAGAGATGACATAGGCCCATCAAGAACCACCTGCTCCCCCAAGTAGGAAAATTACATTCCAGAGACGCCCAAAAATGTAATATAGTTTTTTTGACCAACAACAAAGAGACATAGATAAATTTCCGATAAGGGTAAGATAGATCTTGGGAAATAAGGTATCCTGAATCCCCAAAAGTAATGTCCCATAATCCCATTGTAATGAGCATAGTAAAATTTTCTCTATAACAGGTAATACTTTAGTCCACAAATGAAGACTTGGGCACTCTAGAAAGGTATGAACTAGTGTGCCTTTCCCTACATCATTTGGGGCAATAAGGGTTGTATTCTCAGACTGAAATGCAAATAGTACAACCCTAATTGGAGCATGGGCTTGTCATACCACTGGGGCTTGCACGCAACTGAGAAGCTGTAGTTTCAGGGACTCCCAAGGCAGACAGGCTTCAGCAGAGATGTCAGACTAACGATGTACCACCCATCTGGGCAGCAGAAGATGGGTAGTGTTGGAGGCAGAGGATTGCGTTTGATGCGACAATGACGACAACATCGAATTTATACTGCGCAGAAGAAAGGCCCGGCAATCTACTTCCGTATTCTGCCATGAAAACTTGATGATGTTCATCAAGTCGCTAGGACTCAAACACGAGTCAATGGCACCCGACAACTGCTGTCAACCAGTTTTAGTATGGAAACTTCATCTAAATATCATTCAATTTGTTCTTCAGTCATGGAGGCCTGCAAAGTATATAATTCCATGTAAATCCTCAAAATCTCTGTCTGAATCCCCTCAGTACTCTTAGGGGTCCTTTTATTAGGGTTTGCTAATAAATTTAGCGCGCACTAAATGCCAAGACATCCATTATATTTCTATGGGCATCTTAGCATTTAGCGCATGCTAAATCTTTTAGTGCACCTTAGTGAAAGGACCACTTAGGCCCTCTTTTACAAAGGCGCGCTAAGCATTTTAACGCGGATTTAGCGCACGCTAAATCAACGCATGCGCTAACTGCTAACGCGTCCATAGGAAAACATGCACGCATTAGCGTTTAGTGCAAGTTTAACGCATGGTAATATTTAGCACGCACTAAAAAGCTTAGCGCATCTTTGTGAAAGAGGGGGATAGTTGTACAGGCTTAATTATAATTTTCTTTATAATAATCTTCCCCCTATAATCCAGTAGGTGTGCAGCCAACAACGCGTCAGATTTATTACCTTTTTATACTACTTTGTCTAGACACCTTTATTGCAAATTCAAATCTAGGCATTAACATAGTCTTCAGCTCCCTCTAGTAATAATTAACTCCCTGAAGTTTTTTTGTAAACAGTAGTTTTATGCAGCTACATTAATTTCCAGAAGCCATTGGGAAGATCTTCAGATATTTAAAATTGTTATTCATACTATAATCCTCTGGTCATATTAGGAACAGACTTAACTGAAATGTGACCTTTCTTAGGGGCTGCAGACATTATTGTAATTATATTATGAAATGCTAAAGACAGTTTGTCCATTATTCTGATTATTTATTTTAATTTTGTTCCCCTCAATTTAATTGTATTATATATCGCCTTGAATGTTAACAGGCGATTAATCACATTTTTAATAAACCTTGAAGATGCATTCTTTTAAAAGTATCTTTATTATTATATTGTCTTTGATATTCCATCTTTGTTTCTGAACCACAAAGGCCCGTATTCTTTAAATTGTGCCTTAACTTAGGCACTGGTAGGTGCCCTACGGGAGCCTAGGTTAAGAGGGAAACGCCGTTTACGAGTTCTTTTAAAAGTGATTTTCAGGGGCCTAAAGGAGGTTCCTCCTGGTGTAATGACGTGTATCTCCTTGCTCATAAGTGTATGTTACAGTTTTGGACGGTGTCCGAGCTGTCCTCCTTTTGGGGCTGGAGGTCTCTGGTACACAACCTGGCCTTGTGGGAGGCCCGTGAGGCGACGGGTTGCCCGTTCTGGCGAAGTTGTTTTTTTATTCATTTGGGGAGCTTATCTAGCTTCTTTGTCCCCGAAAGGGTGTAGCCTCATTTTGAATACTATTTCATAGGTGGTCTGCTGGTTATTGAGCTCTAGTTTGGGACCAGACACGGTTTGTTTGTTTGTTTTTCTTCTCCCCTTTCCCGTGAGCCACTTTTATGGTTGCCCAAGGGCCACAAGAGTTCGGGCCTCTGGCGTTTTTGTCACCTACAGGTAGCCATCACTTCTGCTCTCATGGGGAGGGGGGTTGTTTTGATGGAGGGGTGTCGGGGGGGATTTGGGAGGGTTTTATTATGCTGGACCTGTTCTGCCTTGTTGCTTGTTTTGTTTCTGTTTGTATTATATATTTTATTCATAATAAAAACAGATTTGAACATAAAAGTGATTTTCAGGCACCTACCGGTGGGCTCACAATCTGTCTAATATACCTGGGCAATTGGGGGATTGAAAACTCTGCATATCATCTTGATTTTGATCCTTTCATGAAAAGACAACCAATGTAACTCCTTCAGAATTAGCTCAATATTATCATAACGATTACTTTCTACTCATCTCATTATGGGGTCTTTTTACTAAGCTGCATTCAGACATAACCTCTCTCTAATATTCATGGATGGGACCGTTCAGGTCTTTGTCTGCTGTCATCTACTATGTTACTATGTTATATATTATAGCACGATAGATGTTCGCACAAAATCATGCTAATGGTTACGGTGCAATAAAGCCAGCAGGTGTATATAATTGTGTGCTAATTGCTTAATGTGGGTAGTAGTGGGTCATGGACATGTCATTGCTAGAGCAGAGAAGTGGCCAGCTGTGCCAGCTAGTATGCGGGTTGCAACTCCATGCTCGTTCGCATAACTGCTGAGGTGGTGAAAGTGCAGCTGTGCAACTAGTAGTCCAGTAGTGCAATAATAAATTATGAGACTAATATATATATAACTTTATGATGTTTTGTGACACGTATTCAGAATAGGGTAGCCAAGCCAACAATGGACAAGCTCCCTCCTTACATTCATTGCACCTCCAGCAGACAATGGGGGCTCATTTTCAAAAAAAGAAAGACGTCCAAAAAGCGTCATAAAGGGACAGATGGACATTTTTCTCACCACACCCCTCCAACTTGCTATATTTGAAACCTTTTTTCTAGATGAATATCTATGAGTTTCAAGTTTCAAGTTTAATAAGATTTGTTATCTACGCAGTATCATATATTTCAATGCGTATAACAATTTTCCAATTCATAAAAATAAAAAAAAAGGGTGGACAAAATATGACATTACTTACAAAATCATACAAGTTATAATACAAACTAATACAAAAAGGGTAAATAGGATGGACTACAGTCTTTAATTAAAAAAAAATAAAAAGAAACATTTGGGGAGGAACATATAGGATGGGATCACATAAAATCCATTAGGATCTGAAGATTTTATATTTGGGAGGTTAAGCTGTCTATGTATTGAATGCATCCTTATACAGAAAGCTTTTTAAGGAGCGCTTGAATTTTTCTAAGGATGGTTCATTACGTAGATACAGTGGTAAGTTGTTCCACAGCTGAGGAGCTATGACTGAGAAAATGGTAGATCTCCTGGTCAACAGTACTAAATCTCAAGGGGGCATATTAGAGACGTAGTGTGGACTGGATTAGGGTGGGCTTATGATTTGGACAGTTTTCTTTCATAATCGAATATTATATGCTATTGCACTGTGTTTTTGGACTGTGATTTTTTTCCCCCCCAGTGGGCATTTTTTCTGCTTAATTAGGCCAATGAGAATATTTATGACTCCTTGTAAAGGTTGATCCTTCTCTATATGTGTGAATCCATTTTGGAGCTTTAAGGCCCATTTGATTATTTTGTGTATCAACTTCTAAGGTTGCTGGTCACAAAATACAGGTGAACGTATTTATTATATAGTCTTTATTTGCCACCATCTACTATGTTGCTATGTTATGTTCATATATTTCCTTACGCTATTGCTCCATACAGATTTTCTTTTTCTAAACCTAGCTAATTCTTTCCAGGCCAAAATGCCATTATTATAGTTGCTGGTGCTAATTTGCTTTTGGATTCTGAAGACCTGAAAAAGGCGGCTGGTTCCATTTCTCAGGCAAAAGTGATGGTGTGCCAACTAGAGATAACCCCAGCTGTATCGCTTGAAGCACTGAAGATTGCACACACTTCTGGAGGTAATTTATTTTAATCTCTTTACTCATTTATTCAAAGCTAAAACAGTAGAGCACCTTTTATCCAGTGTTCCATTATCTGAAAGCACCCATTATGTGAAAAAAATCATGAGATTTCAGCTCTTTATTCCGTTATCTCAAAAAATGTCTGTTACCCCAAAATTGCTTTGCATGGATGTCACAACCAAACACCTCCGCTTCATTCTGACTTTCTTATTAGCTAGTGATTTTCAGCTGCAGCCACAACTGATTATAAGCTTTTCTCTACTTGTCTTGGGAGCAGCTTTTCTAGTGGTGATACTGGCAGAAAAGGAGCCTTAAGGCAAAGAGTTTGATGAAAGTGTTGCGGCAATTGTCAAGATGAATCAGCTATTCAAGACCATGCAGATTTCAGACAAAAAGGACTGGATAATCAAGTCCAGTCTTATTCAGAAATTGGAGATATATATATATATATATATATATATATAAAGATTGGCACAGGGCAAGTGTTGTTCAACAATGAACAGCTTCATAAGTTCTATGATACAACACCTTCTCCTACCCTAGATGATGCCTGAACTAGATAGATGGTGTCTGAATACTAGTTGTCTATCCATCATATCTCCTGCACCAACTGAACATTGGGTGGTTTGATGTCCTCACACGGGCTACCCCTTCAGGTCATGTCTTGCCCATCCCCCATCACACCACAAAGTCCAAGCCTCACCACTCCCTCTCCCTTACCCCCACTTGTAATGTAGCCCTCGCCTATTCAAGAGGCTGCCTTTTGAACATTGATGGTTGGAGAGGGGATCTTTGGTCAGGAAAGACTGAGTTTCTTATCTTTCTACCTAAATCTACCTCTCCTCTTCCCCTTTTCTCTATTGCTGTGGATAACACTCTCATCCTCCCTGTCTTGTCAGCTCGCAGCCTCGGAGTCATCTTTGACTTCTCTCTCTCTTTCTCTGCACAGATCCAGCAGACTGCTAAAGTCTGCTATTTCTTTCTTTGTAATATCACCAAAATCTGGCTTTTCCTTTATGAACACACTACCAAAACCCTTAGCCACACTCTTGTCTAGATTACTGCAACTTGCTTCTCACGGATCTTCCACTAAACCATCTCTCTCCCCTTCAATCTGTTCAAAATTCTGCTGCACAACTTATATTCTGCCAGTGTCACTATGCTTGCACTACCCCTCTCCATTTCCGCATACAGTTCAAATTCCTGTTATTGACTTGCAAGTGCAGTCACTCTGCAACTCCTCAGTATCTCTCCTTTCTTAGCTCTCCTTATACTCCTCCCTGGGAACTTGCTTCACCATATGCCTGGAACAGACTGCCTGAGTTAAAACGTCAAGCTCCATCTCTGGCAGTATTCAAATCTAGTCAAAAAGACAACAGGGAATGTGGAATATACCACAAAGGTATATCAGTACGGAAACGAAAATTCAATGTATATGTCAACCAAAAACACTTCCCATTAAATATGATACATTATCATTAGGATGAAGCTATTACATATGGTAGGATTAGCTCAGAAACATGGAGGGGTCATAACAGGGGATTAATCCCCCATCACCTCACCACCCAATCATTGCTTAGTCCTCCACACTTTTTAGCTTTTTTAAAATATATATATTTGTTTCAGTTGAAAGTGAAAAATCTTCCATAAAACTCCACAGGACATTCAATAAATAAGTTTTGAAAAGTCACTTAGCTCTATAACGGTTCCTTGGTTCTGACGTGAGCATGTTTCGTTTTCTGCATCAGGAAACCAAAAAAAATTGAATTTTGAACCACATTTGCAATCAGCAACAAGACAAGGTGAAAATCTGTAAGATGTATCTTCTTTAATGCTCCAAGGCACTCCAAATGTGGTTCAAAATTCAATTTTTTGGTTTCCTGATACAGAAAACGAAACGTGCTCACGTCAAAACCAAGGAACCGTTATAGAGCTAAGTGATTTTTCAAAACTTATTTATTGAATGTCCTTTGAAGTTTTATGGAAGATTTTTCACTTTCAACTGAAACAAATATATATATTTTTTTTTAAAAGCTAAAAAGTGTAGAGGACTAAGCAATGATTGGGTGGTGAGGTGATGGGGGGATTCATCCCCTGTTATGACCCCTCCATATGTAATAGCTTCATCCTAATGAGAGTGTATCATATTTAATGGGAAATAAAGTATTCAAATCTAGGCTAAAAGCCCACTTTTCGAGGCTGCTTTTAATTCCTAACTCCCACTCAGTTGTAACTCCCATGGCTGTTCTATCATTCCCTCTGTGAAAAATTCCATAACACCTATTTTTCCTCTTTCTTTTAATTAGATTGAAAGCTCTATTGAGAAGGGATTGTCTCTTACATGTTTAATGTACAGTGCTATAAATTTGATAAGTAGTAGTGGAGGAGAGAAGCCTAATCACTCCTGCCCATCAGTGGTGTAGTAAGTGGGGTGCAGACCACCCTGGGCGCCAAGTCGGTGTGGGTTCTGGCACTTCTCCACCCCACCCTGCCACATCATGCCACCCTCGCACCATCCCTCCCCCCACCCCATACCTCCATATTATCTTCTTTAGCGTGAGCAACTTCTGCCAACCTGGATCCCCTCTGAATCGCGTCTGAGTCACAGGGCCAGGACGTGACATTGGAGGGAATCTTATGCTGGCGCAAGGAGCATGCTCGCAGAAGCCACTCACGCTGGCAAAGATTAAGAGGGTACTGGGGGAGGGAGAGTGCAAGTGTGGAATGGGGGGCAGGAAGGAGCGGGGGGCAAGGAAGGAATGGGGCATGAAGAGGAGGGTGCAGGGGGCGCACCACCGCCACGGGTACCTCCTACCCTTACTACGCCACTGCTGCCCAGTGTAGTGCTGGCCACAAAATGACAACCCTAGTGGTAGTCTCACACCATTTTGAGGCAGGTGTTAGATTTGGCAGGAGTGACTGAAGATCCTGCCTGAAGACCCCCCCTCCAGACCACCAAAGTTTAAAACGTAGCACTTTAAGGGGGCAATTGTGTTAGCTCTAAAGACTCTCAACTCTCTCATTTTACAAGAACTTTTAACAGATGTTCACCTAGTTCCTTATCATTATTTCTTTTCCCCCTTATAATAAAAGGTAATTTCCTCTGCTTGCAAATTACCTTTATCTCCTGTTCATGATTTAGAGTTTTGCTCTTGGCGTTAATAGCAGAAGATCCATAACATCTGTACCACATTGTCCCACAAAGCATTACTTTTGACAGACATGGTTGTCATGAATTACATTGTACTTATCCATGGTTCATGTCTCTTTCAGTAAAAACAATATTTAATCCTGCTCCAGCTATTTCTGACCTGGATCCCCAATTCTACATCTATTCTGATGTCTTCTGCTGCAATGAGAGTGAGGTAATGTACATCCATATACTGCTTACAGGGAAAAAGCTAACACTCAAGCACGGCAAGCTGTTGATTTTCATTTTCTCCGCTGAGGTGCTGCTGGTTTCCATGCAGCCACAATGCTGTGTGGATTCAAACCATCACTTTTTGGAAGACATCCTGTTTTTTTCACATAATTTTATCTTTTGATTTGCAATAACTGCATTCATGTGTAACATTTTTAGGATGAGGATATGGGGGTGGGAGTGGAGGTGACTTGCAGTGCTAGCTCAAGAGGTTGTGGTTCCCTGAGCCACTATTGCTCTGATTCCTTCTCTCCCATTTGCTTAGCATCTCCCACCCTCCCTGCCCCACCCCATCCCACCAGCATCAGCACTACATTCTATAGAGGCGAGAAATAGCACGTTGCTTTGATCTCACTGCTTTGCTTTCCTCCATGTTCAGCTGCAGGCACCACCTCAGGTTTAAACGGGGAAATAGGAAGTATCTGTTCTTGCATTTATTAAACCTGTAGACGTGCCAGTGGCCTTGCAGAGAAAGGAGCACAGCAGTGAGGTCAAAACATGTGGTGGCTGAGCCAGTGAAATAGGTATTTGATACCCTGAGCCAGTGCCTCATCTGGCTCATGTTTGAGCTGCTCTGCTTGCAGAGGTGTAGTATGTGGGGGGGGGGGGGGAGGGGGCGCCTCAGGCGCTGTCTTGTTGAGGGCACCGGCACTTCTCCTCCTCTTTGCCCCCCTGCTCCTTCACGACGTGTCCTTGTCCCTGCAGGAACTCAATTTCCCCATCCCTTGAGTTTTGTTGCTGTCCCTGTCCAATTCCTGTAAACTCAGCCTTAACTGCACAAGCCTTGAACACTTATGATTTTAAAGTGTTTGAGGCTTGTGTAGATGAAGATGGATCTTGCAGGAACGGGGCAGGGACAGGAAAAGAAAAAGAACTCGTGGGGATGAGATGGAAAAATGAGTTCCCGTGGGGACAGGGAAAAATTTGTTCCCGTGTCATTCTCTAGTGCACACATTCCCTTCCCAGCCCCCATATCTCTAGCTCTTCACTGGCGTGAGCAGCAACTCCAACCTGCTGCTCACGCCAGCCTCGGCTCTCCCTCTGAAGTTACTTCCTGGTTGCAGGACTAGGAAGTGATGTCACAGGGAGAGCTGAGGCTGGCGTGAGCAGCAAGTTGAAGATACTGCTTGTGGAGGGGTCGGGGAAGGAACAGAAAGACAGAGAAGAGAGCGGAGGGAGGTATCACCACCCCGGGCTTATTCCACCCTCACTATGCCACTGCCTGCTTACCAGCCCTATGGGGAAACTGGCTGTGAAAATGGCAATAAATACTTATTTCATCTGCTCCTGATGTATCCTTCTCCTTCTGCAGTCTGTTGAGGATCAGGGGATATACTCATCAGCAGCAGGGTACAGAAGAATGTGGGAGCTGCGGCACTTGACAGAAGTGCTTACTGTTCTCTGTAGAGAGGCATTTTTGAAAGGATGTCTAAGTGCCGAAAACACAGCCATTTTTAAACAGGAATAACGTTGAAGTTTCTTGTTTAAAACTACGTGAGAAAGATGTCCTTTCTCTGGGGATGTCCATCCTGAACAACTATTTTACAAACAGAGAAACATGATGGCAGATAAAGGCCCATCCAATCTTCCCTTCCCCATTATTAATTTTCTTCTCTTCTCCCTAAGAGATCCCACATGCCTGTCCCATGCTATCTTTAATTCAGAAACAGTCTTCATCTCCACCACCTCCATCGGGAGACTATTCCATGCGTCTACCACCCTTTCTTTAAAGAAGTATGTTCTTACATTACTCCTGAGCCTATCACCTCTTAACTTCATCCTATGCCCTCTCCTTCTGGAATTTTCCTTCATTTGAAAAGGACTTACCTCTTGTACATTAATGCCATGGAGATATTTAAACATTTCTATCATATCTCCTCTCTTCCATCTTTCCTCTAAGTTCTCTAAGTCTGTTCCCATACGATTAATGATAAAGCCCACTAACCAACTTTGTAGCAGCACTCTAGACTGACTCTAACTGAAACATTTAAATTATAAATGAGGAAAAATAAGGCTCAAAATAAGGCTGGCAGCATTCTAATGAAAATGGCCACACAGCATCCTTGCAGAATATAGGAGTGCCTGGGCCAATCAGAGTCTTAGGCCCATTCCAGTGCATCCCAAGGTGCACCAGGGATGGGCCTAAGGCCCTAATTGGCCCAGGTACCTAAGGCCCCTCCCAGGGCCAATAGGGGGAGTGGCCATAGGTGCCTGGGCCATTCAAGCCTTAGGCCTTTACCCAGTACATCCCAGGGTGCACTGGGAAAGCCCATCATTTTGAAGAGGCAGGCCTGCCGGCAGGAGGGAGTAAGCATCCCTTCTGCCAGTCATCTAAAAAGGTACCATGGGAGGATTAGGGGGGAATGGCCCACAAGACCACCAGGTGGTATGGTGGGTGGTTGTCATGGGGGAGGAGCTTGCTGATCTTCTGAATGGCATTGGCGGGGGCAGCAATGGTGAGGGGGGCCCACTAGACCACCAGGCTTGGTGGGGGATTATTGGGATGGGAGAGCTTATCGATCTTCCACATAAGATTGGGGTAGCATCGGCCTTGGGGGGGGCTCTAGACCACTTGGGTTGTTTTTGAGCTCCATTTAGGAGGAATTGGGGCCATTCGTGGTGGCAGGTCTCAGCTGCTTTATTGTCGTATCAGTTCCTGAGCCAATCAATGCTCAGACCCTGCCGCTAAATATCAACCCCAATTCTATGTAAATGGAGGGGCGTTCCTTTTCGAGAATCACTCAGACAGCTCATTTTAATTTAACGACCTCATTGTACTATAATTTTAATATTATCTTTCAAACAATTTTATTGATTACAAATATGCAAGTCAACAATACTGTAGTCAACTATTATAAATACAATCAATCAGTAGCCAGCAATGCCAGTCATCCAAATAAATTTCCATATTACTCCCCAACTTCTCACCCCTATCCCCACCTATTATATCTTCCCCTCTCAATAGTTCTCTATAATGAAGTCTGTCCCTCCTCTACCACTCAGAGCGACCCCAGGTCTTGTAGCTTGTAAACCCAGAGGCACAACAACATAGTATACCGTAGAACTCAATAGTGAAGTCATATAATATTCATTCAAAAACAGCTGTATCCAACCTCCCCCTTCCCCTCAAAAGAAAAGAGGAATAACATTAAACACTAATCATTAAAGCCTCCCCAGATACCAAAGAATGGAGTCTCCAGGAACTGCTACACCTCTACATCCATCAAAAGTATCTACCCAACCCACACCAGCCCTCCCCAGCAGCAGCAGTAGTACAGTGATTCTCCTCCAAACCTCCCTCAGAATCTCCCAACCCCACTCTACCCCATCCTACAATCTTAACTCATTCAAGAGAAGACTGTGGCCCTTCGGATTCAAGTTTCTAAGCTTGGGATCCCAGATCTCTAAAAGGTGTATGCGGCCTTTCGTAGAGCCTCTCATGTCTTTAGCCTCCCAATCAGCCAGTTGATGAAGATCAGCTGTTTAACTCCAGTACAATGGGGGCTCAGAAGAAGTCCAACTCTTAAAGATTCCCTTTCGGGCTAGTAAACTCAGCTTACAGCATAGTTGTCTCTGCCCTCTCGTCTTATGTGTATAAGCCCCAAGGAGACTAAGCACTGATTTTTCTTTTGTGCCCCCAGTATTCATTCCAGAGCTATGTCTTATGTAATGCATGATCACTTTCCAATACCCTTGGATGACTGTACACCCCTCAAAACATATGCCGTAATATTCCTTCAGTCAAATTGCATTTGATACACAGTGGACAGTAGTGTAACTGTTGTTGGGATCAACATGCTCGAAACAGCACTCCATAATAGCACTCCCGAAGGGAAGCCGCAGTCATCAACTTAGGAATGCTCTTTATTTGTTTGATCATGTCCCAAGATTTCCAGGGGCAAATGTAGCTCCCTCACTCACCCCAAACAATATATGTCCCACTTTTTATCAGATACCAGCTTCACTGACTTCTTATATGTATCTATTAGAGACTGAATTTACCTCGCCCGTTTCCACCCCGAAACCCCCCCACCCCACAGTCTAGCACCCGTATGAGCACTTAAGGGTACTGGGTCCAAAATGTTTTAGCTGGCAATAGGCAAAGGTGTTCCCCCCCCATTGCACCCCAACTCTTTCCTGCAGAGTATCTAAGTCAACCAAATCCCCAGCCTCAGTCAGGACATGCTCCAATCTCTCTTTCCCATCTCTCAAACACACCATTATTCTCCGGTGGGAAAAGTGAGTGTCCTCTCAATGAGATCACATCTGTGACATTGGGGTGCCCACCCAGTCTACTAATCAACCATCTCCACATCATCATTTCTGATTTCTTTTTTTTTTAATAACCAACACCATTAGAAGGAATCATAGGCTACAGCACAACAATATGAATGAACGAAGAACAACAAGACAAGCATTCCCAGGAGGACAGCAGTAACACTCAACCATGAAAAAGCCAATACAGAAACCCCAGCAAAAATATGTGGTGCAGAAACAATACAAACAAACAATAGCCATGGCTGGAAATCGTTCTCTACCTCATAGGTACAAAGTTAAGTCTATGAGGAAACCTCCTCGGGAAACTAAGCAGGCTGCCCAACATTTAAGATAGATGGACTCTACGTCCCTTACACATCAACCATTCTTCCAACACATACCTTCCAGCAAGACATCATACCATACCAACCTCACCAGCCATACTCCAATCAACCCCCCCCCCCAAGCTCACCATCCATGCACACCCCAGCCATACACCGGACCGAGAGAACTCAGAAACTTTAGTGAGTCGTCGGGAGTCTACAGATCAAACTCAGAGCGAAGCATCAAACTCAGCTTCCTCGGCGGCAATACGAAAGCTCGCCCCAGAGAAACATAAAGGCGTTTATCAGTAGAGGAAGCGGAATGGTAGGTGTGAATCTCAATTCTGCTGACGAAAAAGCTTTTATTTCAGCACTGGGTGAATCCGACGCCAACCTCCTTTATGCAATGGATCCAGCAGATGAGGGAGCTTGCCTCCTTTGATTTCAACAAGAGACTGTCTTTAAACCTCAGTGGCGTCTGTGCTCCTGTCAAATGCATTAGTTAAAAATAGCTGTCTAGGAAGTAATTCTCCTATTCCATCAATACGGGGGTATGCTGCTCCATTATGTCCTATCCATATCCCAGATGTCTACTGCAGCAGGCCTGCCTCTTCAAAATGGTGGCCTTCCCCTCCCTAGTGCATCCTAAGGCCCAGGTTGTTTAAGGTCCCTCCTATGGGCATCCCTTCTGCTGATGCTTCTTTTTTTTTTTTTATTTGTGCATTTATTCTGCACATGTGCCGATCGCTATCACCAGCAATGGGCACATGCAAATTTAGCGAACCTTCGCTACTCTCCATCTACCTCATTTGCATATGCATTTTTTGGAGAATGACTCGCCTTTTTGAAATTGCTACAATAACGGCTGCGACAGCGGCCGATCAGTTTTTACTGCAAAGTTTTGAGAATCTAACCCTAAGTGCTTTGAAAATGAGCTTCTAAGGATTGTCGGAGCCTTTTCCCCATCCCTCATGATCACCCCTCCCTCCCCCCCACCGTAATCCAAGGGCCCCCCAAATGAGTTTCCCACTCTAAGTGATCCAGAGCTAATCAAGCAGGAGCAATCTCCATTTGCTCTTGCCCTGCCAGGATCCATATTCAAACTGGCACCGCTAGGTGTAGTCTCGCACTACTCCTCAGTACCCCTTAGTGGTAGTAGAATGAGACTACTGCTAGGGCGCACATTTTGGATATGGCACTGGACAGGGCAGGAGTGACTGGGGATCATTGCTGCCCAATCAATATTAGACCACCAGGGAATACATTTGGTATGTCTTGCTAGGGATGGAGGATCAAGGGGTATGGATGTGATTGGGGATCTGGGGGGCTTGGAACTGGAGGTGGGGGTGTGACTGGGGGAGCAGGGGAAAGGCTCTGACAGTGCACAGTCCCTGGCCCCAGGGCATTGGTTCTCAGCTTTGTGTTCTGATTCTTCTGGTGCTATTTTGCAATGATTTCTGTGCTTGTGGTGTATCACCACATGTCACAGGGTATTTGCATAATGAGAAACAAACATGAATTTGCTTATTTTGCATCTCTTTGCTATGTAACCTACAGTGACTTAAATATTGTTGCAGTAAATTAAGACAAGCTATATTAGGGGCAAATAATGTAACTTAAATGCCTGATACAGCTTGATAACTTCCCCCCTAAGTAAGGCCCACCTGTTTGGCCAAGGCCCCATATAAATTACTCTCATTTCATGGTATCTGTGGAGAAAGAAGTGAGGAAGGAGATACTTTATTTTTATTTGTTGGGACAAGTTGCTTCCTGATTAACTTTTATTGCTGACAATTTTATTTTCTGCCTTTTATGTGGTTCCTGAAGAAAAATACTCCCAGCCAAATCTTGCTCTCCAGTCAGCTCAGTTTAGCAATTGGCTTCTCTTTTCTGTCTGTGACCTCTGGCTTGCTGTGTGCCAGTAACATCAGGCTTGTTGAGACTGGCTTTGGACACCAGTTGCTGCAGCACCTCACCCCTGAGGTTTGCACAGGAATGTAGCAGCATTGATAATTCCGCTAATTAAAAGAAAATGTTAAATATTCAGAGGGAGAGAGCTGGCAAATAAGGTGTTCTACCTTTATAATTCATTCTTAAATATGAAAGGAATGACCAACCTTTTTACAGTAATCTGGCTCCTCCAAGATTAATATGCAGAATTAGCAGCTTGCCATCTGTACAGAATGTTCAGTTTTGCTGTTTGGGTACTAAAGAGTGCATAGATGTGTTATAAGTGCCTAACTTATGCTATGTGTCAGATGCCCTGTTTACAAAATATACAAGTAGTAATTATACATAGGGCTTCTACTCTTAACTATGTTGTCAGTGGGGGGTGTAAAGCTTCGGAATGCCTTGCCAGGAGTTCTGCGCTTATGCGCAGTCAGGGTGAGTTTCAAGAAAATGTTGAAAACGCAATTATTTGTAAATGCTTTCTTATGATGAGATATTGTGTGGTGTAATTACCTGTAAATGCTTTATTATATAGATATTCTGGATCTTATAGCAAAGTTTTTAATGTATTGAACATGTATGTACTGTCTAATATTTATGACTGTTGTTATGTAAACCGTATAGGATTTATACCGTATACACTTCCCCCCTCCGTATTCGCGGGGGTTACGGGCAGAGCCGTCCCGCGAATATTTAAAAAACGCAAATAATATTTGGGCCGGTTCTGCCCCTATTTTAAGCCCTGAAAGCCTCCCCTTAAGCCTGACCTGGTGGTCTAGTGCAGTGATTCCCAACCCTGTCCTGGAGGAACACCAGGCCAATCGGGTTTTCAGGCTAGCCCTAATGAATATGCATGAGAGAGATTTGCATATGATGGAAGTGATAGGCATGCAAATTTACTTCATGCATATTCATTAGGGCTAGCCTGAAAACCCAATTGGCCTGGTGTTCCTCCAGGACAGGGTTGGGAACCACTGGTCTAGTGGGTTTTCAGGCAAGAGCGATCTTCCCACGCTCCTGCCCCGTGCAGATCGCTCACAGGAAATGGCTGCCTTGAGCTCCCATAGTCTCTCGAGCCATTTCCTGTGAGCGATCTGCACGGGGCAGGAGCGTGGGCAGATCGCTCCTGCCCCGAAAATCCGCTAGACCAACAGGTAAAGCTTAAGGGGGGCTTACAGGGCTTAAAATAGCCTGAAAAATGAAAAAGCATTTTTTGGTTTAAAACCGCGAATAAACGAATCCGTAGATATGGAATTCACGGATACGGAGGGGGAAGTGTATAAATTTTTAAATAAATACATGTAGGTGCATATTTTCCAATTAAATTAGGTGTTCAAAAATTAGTGTTAGGAATATAATGTAACATAAAAATTGCCATACTGAGTCAGACCAAAGATGGATCTAACCCAGCATTATACTTCCAACAGTGGCCAATCCAGGTCACACGTACCTGGCAGAATCCCAAAAAGTAGCAAGATTCCATGCTACTTACCTTAAAGGATAAGCAGCGGATTTCCCCAGGTCTACCATAACAGTTTATGGATTTCCTTCCAAGAATTTGTCCAAACCTTTTTTTAAATCCAGCTACATTAACTGTTTTTACCACATTTTCTGGCAATGAGTTCTAGATCTTAACTGCATGTTAAGGGAAAATATTTTATCCAATTTGTTTTAAATTTACTATTTAGTAACTTCAGGGTGTATTTCCTAGTCTCTGTGCTTTCTCAAAGTGTAAACCAGTGTATCGCAAACTGTGTGCCATGGCACACTAGTGTGCCACCCGAGATTCTAGGTGTGTCGCGAGATGCCAGCTAACTGCCTACAGGACATGCCTCTCGCGGCGAGAGGCACATCCAGTATGCAGTCAGCCAGCGCCTCTCCTTCTCTCTGTGTGTCTTCCCTTCCAGCACCCCCCACTGGTGGCTCATGGCCCCATTAGAGGGCCTTCGTGCATGCACAGACATCGATATGATGATGTCATACATGTGCATGACATCACTGCATCAACGTCCACGCACTTCTGGATGTTTGCCTATTCCATTCCACTCCAGTATTTTATAAACTGCTATTGCTATCGTATCTTCCCTCAGCCTTCCCTTCTGCAAAATGGAGAAACCCTAATCTCCCTAGCCTTTCCTCAAAAAAGAATCATTTTGGTTGCCCTTTTCTTTATCGTTTCTATGAGATCTCTCCCAGGAAAGAGACTTGGGAGTTCTGATCGACAAGTCGATGAAGCCGTCCACGCAATGCGCGGCAGCGGCGAAAAGGGTGAAGAGAATGCTAGGAATGATAAAGAAGGGGATCACGAACAGATCGGAGAAGGATATCATGCTGCTGTACCGGGCCATGGTGCGCCCTCACCTGGAGTACTGCGTCCAGCACTGGTCGTCGTACATGAAGAAGGACATGGTACTACTCAAAGGGTCCAGAGAAGAGCGACTAAAATAGTTAAGGGGCTGGAGGAAACTGGGCCTCTTCTCCCTTGAACAGAGGAGATTGAGAGGGGACATGATCGAAACATTCAAGATACTGAAGGGAATAGACTTAGTCGATAAAGACAGGTTGTTCACCCTCTCCAAGGTAGAGAGAACGAGAGGGCACTCTCTAAAGTTAAAAGGGGATAGATTCCGTACAAACAAAAGGAAGTTCGTCTTCACAAAGAGAGTGATAGAAAACTAGAATGCTCTTCCAGAGGCTGTTATACGGAAAAACACCCTCCAGGGATTCAACCAGAACGTACGCAGGTAAGGCTAGTCTCAGTTAGGGCACTGGTCTTTGATCTAAGGGCTGCCGCAGGAGTGGACTGCTAGGCACGATGGACCCCCTGGTCTGACCCAGCAGAGGCAATTCTTATGTTCTTATGCCTCTGTAGACATGGCAATGCTGTGCCGGTTCTTGTGAAGCTTAAACATTGACATTTCTGAACCTGCAGTTCAACTGCTGCAGCCTTTTTTTTTTTTTTTAATTTTTATTTATAAAATTTTCATTCTTACAATAAATGAATATCATAATATTTAGTTTATAATAATTATAGTTGTATGTACAATATCATATCATATATATTGAATCCCTTTCCCCTGTTATTTGTTTTTTCATTTTTCCTCATATTAATTTCTATATTTCCCTCCCTAACCCTATATTATTATTATCAATGTGTTAAGATATCTGATCTTTAGAATATTTTGTCAATGGATCCCATATTTTCTTAAAATTTTTTATATTTCCTTGTTGTAATGCCAATATTTTCTCCATTTTGTAAATGTGACACACCGAGTTCCACCAGAATGTATAATTTAGCTTGGTATAATCCTTCCAATTTTGTGTGATTTGCTGCATGGCAACTCCTGTCAATATTAAAAGCAATTTGTTATTGTTTGCTGATATTGGACTTTGTGTTCTCATTGCAGCCTTAATTGTTGGGTCATAGCGAGAGGAAGAGGTGTCTGTGAGAGTACGCACCATGGCTAATCGTTTCACCACCATATGCTTGCCGTAACGTTTCAAAAGTTTCATTACCGCTCTTTCCAAGTTTAACACAAAATTCAATCTCACACCTCTGGAGTCCTCTCACAGACACATCTCCACATCTGCCATGACGAAATCTACAAAGTTCTTCCTCTCACTGTGACCCCATTTTTGGTGGATTCAAATGCCTACATTTATGCAGTGGAGGAGTCATCAGGTTGGGGAAAAAAACAATGAAGATTACGGCAGTCCAACTGCAGGTTCAGAAACTAGAATATTAGCCTAATCATGTATCTATGCACTTCAGGCCAGTGTGTTGCCTCTTGTTGTTAGACAAACATACATTCATACATAACAAAGGATTCTGTAAGTTACATGTGAAAATAGGAGCACAGTCCGGGTTCCGCCCATATGTATACCTTTTTTGCAAATATCTGCTATGTAAGTTAAGCATGTATTTAAAGAATAGTACTTGGGTAGAATTTTGGCATTTATGCTCATATGTACACATATCCAATACACACAACTGGGTGAAGATTCAAACTCAGGGTTTGTTCCCAAAATTCATGGATACAACAACAACTGGTGAAGGAACAAACAGTACTTTAAATACCTTTTTAAGCTTCAGTGGCGCTCAGAATCCAAGATGGAGTAAAAAACCTCAGTGTGGGGTACAGAACCCCTAGAGAGCGTTTTTTGTAGAATCTATCATTGCACCATTAAAAGTGAAAAGGTAATGAAAGTGCTTGTTAAAAAACATTCTTAAATTGTTATGTCCATCTAGTGAAATAACTCTTCAATATGTGAATGAATTCAAAAAACGTGAGTTCATAAAGAACTTATCTTGAATGTTCAATTAGCGTTGACCCGGCAAGGTTCTGATGCGTTTCGCCAACCCTGGCTGCTTCAGAGAACCCGCTGACTTGCTAGTGAACCACTGCTTAAAATGTGTCCTGGTTCAGAGGAACTTCTTTTACATTTCTGTGACACTCTCTAGGGGTTCTGTACCCCACACTGAGGTTTTTTACTCCATCTTGGATTCTGAGCGCCACTGAAGCTTAAAAAGGTATTTAAAGTACTGTTTGTTCCTTCACCAGTTGTTGTCATATGTACACATATACATATGTAAAGGCTTTTATGCTATAAATTTATGCACATACATTTTAGTGCCTTTGTTATAGAATTGCCTCCCCCCCCCCCAATATGAATACATTTGGTCTATGTAAGCTGATATTCAGCCAAATTTTTCTGTTTAACTTAAGAAGTACAAAAATATATAAAGCCAAAGAAAAATTTGGAGGCGGTCAATACCAAATACAGTACTCCAATCTAAAAGAACAACTCCTAGTTCTTTAATTTGCACACAGGACCTAACGTCCAATCAGGATTTTCTAAGAATTAGCTATAATTAACCAAGGGTGGTTTATCAGTTCACAGGAACCTCCTATCAAAAATGAAGGAGTTCACCTGGGTATGTCCACAGTTATTGTGTACCCCACGAGCGCACATATATGTGATTATTTAAATTCAAAAGTGTTGTGTGCAAAAATACAGAAATCAAAAGGTGTAAAATATTTAATAGCTTAAACCCCTGAGTCCTTATAAAAAGAAGTTTCTACCATAATTTTAAAATAATCAAAAACGGCTGAGACTTATCTTAATGATAGCCGCAAGTGTTCCAAGCATCTCTTTACTTGACAAGGGGGGGAGGGTGCCTCGGCTGATTGCCCTACAGAGTACCCCGTTTTATGTCCTTCTCAGGGACAAACTCAGGGGTACAACCTGGTATTCTCAAATGTTAGCATCTCCATACCCACAATCTCCCCATTTGTTTATTTATTTTTTTAATAAAATTTATAATTTCATACTATCTTCAGTTCTAGACAGATTACAATATAACATATTTAAAATTCTACATACAAATCAAAATTAAAACAAAATTCCAAGTTACATTTTTTTTTTTTTTTAAATAAAAGATGGAATTTCACATCTTTTACGTACAAGTATTGCCAGCTGCCATGAGAGGTTGTTGCAGCCATTTTCTTAAGGCAGCCACATGGGGCAGAACTAATGTGGGCTTTGCTTCTACCCTCATTGGTCCTGAACCACCAGGGAGCAAAGGTAGGCCCGGGGGGGGGGGGGAGAGGAGGATGAGTGGTTGTTTTGGGTGGAGAGAGGGTTACTTAAAGGCATGGTTTAGAGAAGCAGGAAGGGAAGGGGGGCTAAATTTGGAGATAATATGCAGTTGGGGCCCACATAACTGTCTTTCCTAGGCCCTGGTTGAATGTTAGCTGGGATCTGCAAAAGCACCGGCGGCTAGCTGCAGGACAAACAGCCCCAAATATTCAGTGTTGGAGCTAATTTAATTGGTGATGGCCAGCATTAAAAAAAAGCCCCCACTGACTGCCACTGGCCAGATAATATATGTCCTTTAGGAAAAAAATAGTGTAGATGACACACTACAACCTGAGGACAATAGCTAGTATTAATATTTATAAATTATACCAGTGGTCTCAAATTTGCGGCCTACTAGGTACTATTTTGAGGCCCTCGGTATGTTTATCATAATCACAAAAGTAAAATAAAACAGTTTCTTGATCATATGTCTCTCTAGCTATAAATTATAATATTATTATTAAGACTTAGCTAAAAGGAAGGATTTATAAAGAGTTTTACCTCATGCAAAATTGTCATTTCTTTAATAAGACATTAACTATTTTTTCTGAGGCCCTCCAAGTACCTACAAATCCAAAATGTGGCCCAGCAAAGGGTTTGAGTTTGAGACCACTGAATTATACTATTGGAGAAACAAGGCAGGGAAGTTACTAGCAAACTTTTTGGGACCTTGTTGGAAGCAGTGCCGGGTGCAAAAAATTAAGGGTCGAGCAGGGGTGGTTTATACATCAGAAAAGGATATCATGAGCAAGTTTGAAGATTTCTACCAGGACTTGTACAGCAAAGGTTTTTATGATACCTCGCAGAAGATGCCTTCTTCCCAAATACACATTTATTTCAAGTACTAGAGGAACAGTCAGATTACTTTAATAGGCCCATAAAAGCTAAAGATTTATAGACAGTGATTAAATGTTTTAAACTGGCTAAACTCCCAGGGCTGGATTGCTTGGGTCCTGAGTTTTATAAAATTCTGCCAGCTCAAACAGCAGCAGCATTGGCAGCCAAGTGTGGAGGGATGCTGCTACCCACACAATGTCATGCTCATGTTGTGGCACTCACCAAATTGCAGTGTAGGAAATGGTAACCAGTCTCAGACAACAGAAATGTGCCTGGAGCCAGGGAGAGCAGACCAAGGAAATGATCCAAGCCTGTGAGAGATGGGAAGTAAGGAGAGGGGAAAAGAGAAGGAAGAAGAATTTAGAGAAAAGGGAAAGAAAGTATGAGAGGAAAGAGAGACTGATGAGTAAGGGAAGGAAGTGTGCTGGGTGAATGGACTTAAGGGCCAGATAGAGAGCATGATATGGAGGGTTGAGGAGAGAGTGGCAGGACTTATTTATTTATTTAAAAGATTTCTTAACCGCCTATAACTAGGCGGTTTTACAAAAGACTTAACTTTTGATTTGGCCTCTTGAGTCTTCCACTTGCCCCAGTGGCATAGTGCTTGAGTAGATCCTGACTATGCAATTTGAACTCAGGCCCATTGGGCAGCAGCACAGCTGTGATGTGGCTGACGGGGATCCCCCAAACCTTTCCAGCCAAAGATTCCTGGCATCTCAACCTCTTCTCATCACCCCCCCTCCAAGGTGATCAGGGGTCTCAATTCCACTTCCCAATGCCCAGGTATTTTTTTTAATCCTTTAGTTCTTCACCAGCCGCAAGCAGAAACTTATACCTGCTGCTTGCACCTGCCCTGAGCCTTACATCTGACACAACTTCCTGGTCCCACAAACAGGAAGTTGCATCAGAGTGAAGTCTTGGGACCCGTGCAGCAGTGGGTATGTTTATGTTTATTTAAAACTTTATATACCTCTTACCTTTGCTAAGACATAATACAACTTCAAAATGAAAAGAACTTCATCAAATCATGGGAGAGACCTAAGAGTACCTGCTTCTTGCTGGCGAAGAACTGAAGGATTTTAAAAGTACCAGGGGGGTTGGGGGAGCAGAGTTTAGAAACCTCCGGTTGTACAGTACTTGTGAGCTGTCTGTGTGTTTTCTATCCTTTAGTAATATCAGCTAGTAAAGGATGATGGCCAAAGGAGCTTTGGCTGCATTCCACTTGTCATACTCATCCTCCTGGTCATTGCCACAAGCTTGGTCAGAAAGCTTCGCTTCACTTCACTTATTTTGTTATATTCTGAGACACAGTAATGATACATCCTTTGAGAGCCTACGTATTAATTGACCTATTCTGATGCAGAAACTGTCTTCAGCTGGATTCTGCAAATTTCCATTACCTAAATTACCATATTTCAGAATGAATTAAAAAGTATATATATCCTGCCTCACTGACTCGTTTTTTAAAATTCTGTAGCTGGTTCATTTCATCTAATATCTCCTCTCTATTAAAGATTTGTTATTATTTCAGTAAAAGCTTTCTTTAGGTTGTTTTGTGATAATATTTAATAAATATGGCACTGTTATTCTTCCCGGGAGTTCAGAAGCTACACAGAAATCTGCCACAGTGTCAGGGCAACTATTTCATAAAGATCTGAAACTTATATTTTAAGGTTTGCAAAATATTTCATTGGGATGCATCTCTCTGAGATTTAATGGTTTCAGCACTGGTGCCGAAACCATTAGCATAGAAATGCATTTAAATGTGATCATTAGACAACCCACAGTATGTTTAAAAAAAAATGGCAGTGCTGTGGATTGCTTGAGAGAAGAGGAGTCTAAGGGCACCCTTTCTCTCCCACAGACTAACCAACCACTCTGCTCAAATGGACTTCCTGCGAGCCTGAGCTTCCTCCCCCCTCCTCCCAACCTAAGAAATCCCTGGTGGTCTAGTGGACCCTTCCCAGCCCTTCCCCAAAATCTAACAAAAGCTCTGATGGTCCAGCCCCCCCGGTGGTCCAGCAGACTCACCTACAGGTACACATCCAGACCCAGCCCAACCTGACCCCCAACCATGCTGGGCTGAGCTTGACATTGACCCCCCTAGTTATCAATAGCTCTAGTGGTCTAGTGAAATCCTACTCCTATCCCTTCATATTACTTCAGTAGGAGGCAGGAAGAATGCTTTCTCCCTCCTGCCTCTGGGCTTACCCTCTTCAAAATGGTGGTGCCCTGCCCCTGCCTGGTGCGTCCTAGAATGCACTGGGCATGACCTAAGTACCATACAAGGAGTTTTTTCCTTATGTGGTACTTAAGTCCCACCTAGTGCATCCCAGGATACACCAGACAGGGATGAGGCACCGCCATTTTGAAGAGAGCAGGCCCAGATGCAGGAGGGAGAAAGCATTGCCAGAGGTTGTGGTAAGAGGGGATAGCGTAACTGGTTTTAAGAAAGGTTTGGAAAATTTCCTGAAGGAAAAGTCAATAGTCTATTATTGAGAAAGACATGGGGGAAGCCACTGCTTGCCCTGGAACAGTAGCATGAAATTCCCAGGTACTAGTGGCCTGGATTGCCTACCGTGACAACAGGATACTGGGCTTGACGGACCGAGTAAGGCTATTCCTCCTGCCTCCTGTGTAAGGCATGTGGAAGAGGGTTTTCACTGGATCACCAGGGTCTGTGGTAACTAGGGGGTTGGGGTCATGCTTAGCCCAGGGGGTTTGAGTCAAGTCAGGTGGGTGGGTCCACTGGGCCATCAGGCTATTCTTTTTTTGAAGGAGGGAAGGAGGGTCGGGAGAGATCCATTGGATTAGCAGGATTTTTTTTTGGGGGGGGGGGAGAGACAAGGGAAAGGAGCCACGGCATGCTTCTTTTTGTTTTTCCTGTCAGTGAGATTTGAACCTGGATCCCTTGACTCACAGTTCACTGTGCTAACCACTAGGCTATCCCTCTAACTTCCTTGCTGCTTTGTTCAGAATGGCCATAATGCCTGCAGCTGACATAAGAGTAGGGTTTTCCTTTCCAGTTTTACCTTCAGAGGAAAGGGAAGAGGACTGCAATCACTGGAAAATTAAGAGGTCATGCCTTATTCTCTCCAGTGGTCAGCTGCTCAATTAAAGTAAACATTTTATAACTCAAGACATGACTGAAACATGGACATGGACATTTCTTTCCAGTTGAAAATCCCTTTTTCGACGTCCTACTTTTGGGCCCTCCCCAGATCCACCCAAAACACCATCATTCCCCCTTGCTATTTGGACAAACCACAGTGTGAAATGTCCAAGTTATGACTTTCCAAAATCAGAATTTGAACATTTTTGGCAGATGGATGGTTTTTTGGGCATTTGGAGGAAATTCTAGAAACGGCACCTAATACGTGCCAAAATCATGCCTATGTAGGCGCTGTACTGTGCTTAACACCACTATGGGCATGGCTAACACCAGAAGTGGCATTAGGTACCATAAAGCACCTACCTATTCAACATCTTTATAAGAGACTTGGCAGAAGGGCTGCGAGGTAAAATAACATTATTCGCCGATGACGCCAAACTAAGCAATGTAGTGGGCAAAAGCACAATAGACATAAATTCAATGTCCGACAACATGATGCATGACCTAGTCCTACTGGAGCGCTGGTCTAGGTCCTGGAAACTCAGCTTCAATGCCAAAAAATGCAAAGTCATGCACCTGGGCAGCCAAAATCCATGCAAGACTTACACCCTTAATGGCGAGATCCTAACAAGAACTGAAGCAGAACGAGACTTAGGAGTGATCGTCAGTGAGAACATGAAGACTGCCAATCAAGTGGAGCAAGCTTCATCCAAGGCAAGGCAAATCATAGGTTGCATACGCAGGAGTTTCGTCAGCAGTAAGCCTGAAGTCATTATGCCATTGTATAGATCCATGGTGAGGCCCCACCTGGAATACTGTGTGCAATTCTGGAGGCCGCATTACCGTAAGAATGTGCTGAGACTGGAGTCGGTCCAGAGAATGGCCACCCGGATGGTCTCGGGACTCAAGGATCTCCAGTACGAGGAACGGCTGGATAAGTTGCAGCTGTACTCATTCGAGGAACGCAGAGAGAGGGGTGACATGATCGAGACATTCAAGTATCTCACGGGCCGCATCGAGGTGGAAGAAGATATCTTCTTTTTCAAGGTTCCCGCGGCAACAAGGGGGCATCCGTGGAAAATCAGGAGCGGGAAACTGCACGGGGACACCAGGAAATTCTTTTTCACTGAAAGGGTGGTTGATCGCTGGAATAGTCTTCCACTTCAGGTTATTGAGGCCAGCAGCGTGCCTGTTTTAAGGCCAAATGGGATAGATACGTGGGATCTATTCACAGAGAAAGGTAGGGGAGGGTCATTGGAGTGGGCAGACTAGATGGGCCGTGGCCCTTATCTGCCGTCTATTTCTATGTTTCTATGTTTACGTAGGCGCGATTTATGACAAAGATAGGCACCGGAAATGTAGGCCTGGAAAATCCTAACCTATATTTCTGGCACCTATCTTTCCCAGAGACGTGATTTACTATTTTGTGCTGTCGTGTGATTGAAATGCAATCAGTGGTTGCTTTTTAAATGGCTGCTGATATCGGTGCAGTATAGTGAATCCAGACCTTTAAACTGCTGCTTTGAAAATGAGCACCGTAGTCTCTCCATTTTGGCCTTTTCTGAATGACCCTTTTACCCCTCAATCATTTAATGATCCAATTGATTTGTATACTGGCTTCTTGCTTCAAATGTTCCTTAAAAAAGTTATTATGTGTTTTTGCCTCCAAGGCAAGCTTTTTTTCAAAACTCTTTGCTGTCCTTAACTTTGCTTTGCCTTTGACTAGTCCATTCCTTATGCTATATCCTAATATCTTCAGTTGGATACTTCTTCCATTTTCTGAAGGATGTTTTTATAGCTCTAAAACCTTCTTCATCTCACTTTTTAATTACCTGTATGCTGGTTGTTATTTGATCTACCAGCTTTTTCTATCACATGGAATATATCTGATCTGGGCTTCCAGGATGGTATTTTTCAACAACATCCATACTTGATATACATTTTGATCTTTGCAGCTGCTCCTCTTTTCTTTTTTTTCCATTTTCCTCATTTTCATAGTATCCTTTCTGAAAGTTAAATGCTAATGTATTGGATCTCCTGTGTATATTTTCTTCTGTTATTATCATGTTTCGGTCATTAGTAAAAATGAGTGTGAATTATTTTACTTCAATATATTTTTTCAATTTTACATTTCAGGCAGAAATTTTAACAGGCTTTCTAGTACGCTATCCTGCAGATGCTGGGAAGGCTGGATCCATGTTGATAGAAAAAGGTTGCAAGTTGGTCATTGTAACCTTGGGAGCTGAGGGCTGTGTAGTACTCTCAGCAGAAGACACCACCCCAAAACATATCCCTACTAGGCAAGTCAAGGCAGTGGATACTACGGTAAGTGTCTTGCAGTTTAACAGCCTTGCTTTGGAAGAGGCTATTTAATTTCCTTTACAGTGCAGTTATTAATCAGATCTTTGGGCAACTGCACAAAGGCTGTTTTATGATGTGTAATTGATAGCCAGCCTAAGTGTGTTATATATTACATCTGGATCTTATGGACTAAATTCTATTATGCCACAGCTGTCTATTCATCTCTATCCAGTTCTAGAATCAGTCATTCTCACCCTCATTCTATAAGCAAATGTAGACCAGTCCCAGGGTGGTTCTGAGTATCAAAGATGTAAGATGTATTTTCAGTGTTAGAAGAATGGTCTAACATCTGGCAACTAAAATTCCAGTACAAAGACATGCAGAGTGATGCATTTGGGGAATAGAAATCAAAGGGAGCCATATGTGCTGGGATGTGAGAGGCTGATATGCACGGAAGGGGAGAAGGACCTTGGGGTGATAGTGCCTGAGGACCTGAAGGCGATGAAATAGTGTGACAAGGCGGTGGCTGTAGCCAGAAGGATGCTGGACTGTATAGAGAGCCGTGTAACCAGCAGAAGAAAGGAGGTGTTCAAGCCCCTGTACAGGTCACTGGTGAGGCCACACATAGAGCATTGTGTTCAGTTTTGGAGGCCCTATCTGAAAAAGGATATAAGAAAACTTGAAACTGTCCAGAGGAAGGTGATGAAAATGGTAGGGGTTTGTGCTAAAAGATGTACAAGAAGAGACTCAAAAACCTGAATATGTACCATAAGACCCATCAAGGGAGGGTGTGGAGAGGAAAACAGTGATGGATTTCAAGAAAGCATGGGATGAACATAGAGGCTCTATAATTAGAAAATGAATGGTATAAATTGATGAACTAAGGGTGGTTCTGGGCACACTTGCAAGGTCTGTGTCCCGTACATGGCAACTCAGTTTAGAATAGGCTGGGGAGGGCTTCAATGGCTACAGTAATTTGGAACATGAGGACAGTACTGGTCAGACTCTACGGTTGGTATCCCGCAAACAAAGAGGTGGTTTGGATAGGCTGGAGAGAGCTTCGTAGCCTGGAACCAGAGGACAGTATTAGGCGGACTTTGCGGTTAATTCAGATAACCTTCCCCCAAATTACCCACCTTAACACCTTCCAATTAAACAAATACCATAAATAGATTGTAACCTACCCTCTCTAACTGCATTCCATATGTATTTTTCATACAGTTCTTCACTGTCAGTTTAATTTCCATCCTATAAGTTCACATAGAATTTTTCTTTTTTCAACCATCTTTATTTTCTCTTCTTTATTAATTTTCAGGTACTTTAGTTAGATTGTGAGCCTTCGGGACAGTAAGGGAATTTTTTAAGTACCTTCTTACTTCTCATTTATAATCTTAATGTATATTTTCTTCAAACCGCTTAGAACCTAAAGGATATAGCGGTATATAAGAAATAAATTACATTACATTACATTACATTAATGGCCCAGAAATAACTAAGAAAAAAGACAATTTTATATGAATTTAGAATATGTGTAAATATTCAGCAGACTGGATGGATCATCCAGATCTTTATCTGCTGTTATTTACTATGTAAATGTAAACTTAGTAACTTCATGGCATGTCCCCTAGTCCTTGTACTTCTATTACTAGAAACAAATAGGCTTGAGTTCTGGGGGAAAACAAATGGTTTTGGTGTTCATGTTTCAGTGAGTTTTATTTTTTTGCTGCTGTTGAGTAAAGCCATACGTCATTCAACCATTAGAAGAGCTCTCCCAGTTACACCCTTTCACAATTGCTTGAACGTACCCAAGTCTTTAGTTTATAGTGGTTGTTGGAGCAGAGTGTGTGCAATGAGAGAAAAAGATTATTTTGCAAAACCTAAAACTAAATGCAAATTATTTGTTTTAATAAAGCTTACTTAGCCTTTACTATCAACATTTTCATCTGATGCATTACAACACTTTCTTCCAGTTAAAGAAGTGGTTCTCAGCCCAGTCCTGAACATACACCTAGGCAGTCAGGTGTTAAGAATACCCAAACTAAATATGCACAAGATAGATTTACATATAGCAGAGGTGGCATATGCAAATTTCTCTCATATGTTTTCATTGTAGATATCCTGAAAACCTGATTGGGTTGAGAACCTCTTGGCTAGAACATAGGACAATTCCTGTGTTGAACCAAAATGCTGGTATTATGGTTTAAGCTTTACTGGAAATTTTGCTTGTGTTCATGGACTACTGAGCTCTCTCCTTTGTTAGTTTCAGACATCCATTTTTTTGGACCACTTTGAATTTTCTTATATTATTCTGTGACTTTTAACAGCTGCATTATTTTGTTACTTACTGTCTTTTAACTGGTCTCTATTTGATGTCCAGTGATTTCCAATAGGTTTTTGTTTAGATTTTCATTCTTGCAGTACCCTTGAAGATGAAGTAGACTTTTTAAAAAAAAATGTTTTTAAACCTCAAAAAAGTTTCTCAAAACCAAAAATATTGTATAAAACATTTTTAGAGGTTTTACAAAATACAGAGCATCTCTGAGTTTTGCCCTGCCATAGCTTCTGGTATGTATTTATGTGCTGTGGGAAGGGGTGTTTCTCTTTCTCAGGATTGCATTTTTTAAAACTTCTGTTCTTTCTCAAAGCTCTTATGGGGCAGTGTCACTTCTTCACTTGACTTTGGGGCTGCAGTCTGAGGTTAGACTGCAACAGACCTTGCAAAAGGTTTTATGCTGGGATATCCCTCTTTGTTTAGAACAGGGGTGTTCACACTTTTTTGGCTTGCGAGCTACTTTTAAAATGACCAAGTCAAAATGATCTACCCACAATAAAATTTTAAAAAACACAAAGCACACTGTAAGCAGAGAAAATGTTAATTATCATTTGTATTCGGGGTTTTTTTCAGAGGTCAAGGCAGATGACTTTAAAATATGCATTGTCACCTCAGTAACAACTATACAAAAATAGACAAATACAGTATACCTCCTCCCCTTTTACTAAACTGTGATAGCGGGTTTTAGCGCAGAGAGCTCCATTGAATGTCCTTCGCAGCTCCCAACGCTAAAAACCACTATTGCAGTTTAGTAAAAGGGGGCCATAGTGCAAAATATAGACAGCAGATATAAATTCTCAAAAAGGACACATTTTGATCACTAAATTGAAAATAAAATCATTTTTCCTACCTTTTTGTCTGGTGATTTTATGAGTCTCTAGTTGCACTTCCTTCTTGTGTAAATCCAATATTTTTTTCTTTTTGTCTTTCTTTCTGCCTCCTCCCCTTTTCTTTCTATCTCTCTTTCTTTCTATCTCCCCCTGCCCCCTCTTTATTTCTGTCTTTCTTTCTCTCTCCCCTTGCCTGTCTTTTTTTCTCTGTCCCCCTGCCTGCCTTTCTGTCTCTCTCCCCCTGCCCCTCCCCCCAAGCCATCGCGCCAATTTCTCCACTTCCCAGATTCTTTTTATCTCTCCCTGCCGCCCCCCTTCCCCCCCAAGCCACCACGCCGATTTCTCCCTGTTTCCCCGAGACAGGCCTGGCGCGTACAAACACCAGGCCCACAAGCTTTCATCTACGATGTCAGTTCAGATGTTGGAGAGGAAGTTCCAGGACAGCCAGGCAACAATTGGCTGGCCAGAACTTCCTCTCCGACATCAAAATTGATGTCAGAGGTGAAGTCTTGTGGGTCTGGCGCTTGTACGCGCCTGGCCTGGCTTAGGGAGGCAGGAAGAACAAGATTGCAAAGGCAACGCGATCAACTGGTTGATCATGATCGACCATTTGGGCACCCCTGGTTTAGAGGATCAAAAGCATGTTGAGATAAGGGCAGGAAGAGGACTTGGATTTCAGGTCACTTATGCAGCTTCATGGAAACCAAGGAAAAGGGAATATTTTTTTTTAGCTTCTGTTCATTAAGTTTAATTCATACATTTAGGTGAGAGCCTTCATTGTCACTTTTAATTTAGCTCCTGTATATATGCATTTTCTTATAATATCATGTGTATACTGGAAGATACATTTTTGTACCCCTCACTTGCATGTTATTTAGATATATACAGTAACTATGATCCCCATGAACTCAGAGGTACAATTTTCAAATTGGTCACATTGGGACAAAGACTGCATGTTTATTTACAAGCTGGCTTTGCACCAATTCTCAACACAGAAACTTGTATTTGTGGAACTTCTGTCTGGGCAGAGGATGTGAGCAGATGTATGATGGTGAACTCAGGCAGCTTAATTTAAAAAGGAGTATCTTTTAAGTTTAGCTAAGCTGATATAGTCCCAGTCTGCAGATTGTATGCCGGTCAGTCATGAGTAAAGGGGTAAAAACGATCAAGAAGATGTATGCAAAAAACTGAAGTCCTTGGCCCAGCAGAGCCTATCCATGGAGCCCCTCCTAGTTGTGGTGGTGGAAGAGAGGAATGGGAAGGGCTGAGAACAGCAGTGATCCTGAGACAAATTTGAATATGCTGTTGCAGGAGATCTATTGGTTGAAGCATGACATTGCCGTTAAAATGGCAAAAAAATGTGAAGAAACATTTGAGGGATTGGTCACCAGAGTAGCAGAAGTGGAAGAGACATGGTTACCAGATATCGGGATTTACCCGGACATGTCCTCTTTTCAAAATCTGGCACTTTGTCTAGGTTTTGAAAAGCTTCCAGCTCGGGACCACATCGGGAGGGCATCTGCACATGTGCGAATGCAACATGACAACATTACGTGCATACCTACTCATCATAGCATACCTACTCTTATTCTGTGGCCTTTATGCAGATTCAATATACGTTAATAAGCAGGATCTATTTAATTCCCAAGAAGATCTTTAAGATGGGAGTGTTGGAGTTGGCATACACATGGCGAGGGTGTGGAGAGGAGGGATATTTTTTTCATATGTAATGGGAGTGTAGGGTAGTACAAGAGTTTTGAAGAGGGTACAGAGGGACATTCAAGAGGGATTGCGCTTGAGGATTCCCCCAGAGGCTCTGCCTTTTGGGTCTGGTACTGCTGGAGTTTGATTATTTCTTTTTGTTTTTGAACAAGATCTCAACGCAGTAATGGGAATGTATTTTCACGCCTCTCAGTCTATGTTTCATGGCCAGAGGGTTTAGATATATCCAGACATTATCAAGATGTCTCAAGAATGCAGGAAAGCATTTCTAGCCATGAGACAAAAAACTAAAGATCTTGGGGCAATGCTGGGACTAAATATGTCTTTTTTTTTTTTTTTTTTTTTACACCAAAGCAACTTAGAGCTTTTCTGTACTTGAAGAAGTTAGGGTTGATATGGATATGATGATAATTGTACATGTTAAACCTTTCTATTTAATATAACTAAATTTGTTTTATTCTCCGTATAAATGATCTTATCTTTTCGAGCCGCTCTCCCCAATTTAATTTGTGGTCCAAGAAAGAGAAAATAATATACTTCTGTATTATCTTCTTATATATAATTAAGACCCCCTTTTATCAAGCTGTATTAGGGGGGGGGTTTATCATGGGCTCATAGAATTCTTATGAGCATCAGAGCTTTTACCGCAGCGGCCTATGATAAAAACCCTAATGCAGCTTGATTAAAGGGGGCCTAAGTATTTTCTTTTTCTTTTTTTTTTCTTTTCTATGTGTTGCTTTAACGAGTGGATACTTGTGATTGTAATTGCTTAATATGTTTAAAAAAAAAAGAAAATGGGTCAATGCCTATTTGAGATTTAAAGGAATCTCCAAAACAGATAAGAACTATATGCAAGCCATCCAAAATATTTGTGAACATATCTTGAAAGATGTCCTCAATTACTCTGCAGCAAATAGTCCCCAGAGGATTCATTTGGATCATGTTTATTGGAGCAAGGGGCACAGCTGGGATTCAGCACCACGGAATATGATAACATATTTTCATGATTTTGCAATGAAAGGGGAGGTTTAGAAAAAAGCCAGATCCTCTGGGGATATTAGTTGGGATAACTGTAAAGTTTTAGTTTTCCAGGATTTGGCTAAACAACTTTACAGCAATGCCGAGAAATGAAGGAAGTTGCTAAATATATACTGCAAGCTGCAGTGAGGTATATATAAGTGGTTGTATCCATTTGGGCTCTGAATTACAGTTTCCGGAAACTCGTACTGAGTGCAAATGGTGGTGGAAGCTTGGAAAGCATTATCAGATCTGGGCTGCATAGATTTGCCAGTAACTATATCACTTATCCAATCGCCCTGTACAAATTCAGAGAACTCCACAATGCAAATGGATAAGAGTGCATGAAGAAGGAAAAATTCTACTTTGACTGTGGAAGTTGTAGACACTGATAGGACCAGGGACAAAACATTGGCAACAATTGCCTGCATATGGTAATGAAGACTGCCAAGTTAGTAGGATATGAGAGATATGACTATAGATGTGGGAGGTGAGTAGCTAGAGGGTTTCATGGAATGGGTAATAAAATGTCTGTAGTTACCGTGAAGGGACATTTTCAATATGACGTCTAAATCCAAGTTTAGACGTTTTTCGGAATACGCACAAAAATCCAATAGCGAACATGACCATTTTTAAAACAAGAAAATGTCCATTTTGTTTCAAAAATGGCCAGTTCTCAGATATATTTGTCCTCTGTGTGTCTATCTTTTTGAACCATTAAAAAAAACCCAACATGACCAAAAGAAAAGTGCTTGAAACAAGCCATTGGGATGTAGGAGGGGCCAGCATTTTTAGTAGATTGGCCACACAGACATCTCAGCAGAGCAGCGGGGGCACTGCAGTGAACTTTACATACAAAAGTCCTAGGTACGCATCTTACCATAACCTCCACGCAACTGTATCCTACACCAATAGCCCTTATTTCTGCAGGTGTCACCTATATGTAGGTACAGTGGGATTAGAGTGGGGTTTGAAAGGCTCACAGATTCCACCATGAGTATAGTAGTTAGAGTGGGATATGGGCCTGAGTCTCCATCTCTATAGTTCACTACACCGACCACCGACACCTTTTTTGCTGCTCTAATAGGACTGACCATAACATTTGAAGCTGTCATAGGCAGGTATGCATTGCTTCATTCACATTCTTGGGGGGGGAGGGGTCATGCCTTCATCCCTCCACTAGTCATCTGGTCAGTTATAAAAACAGGTCTAGCTTCAAATGTCCAAATTGTGCCCTGGACGTACTCTGCAATGTTCCATTATTGCAGAAAAAGTCCAAATTATAAACCTGCCCTAGTCCCATCCAAAATATACATCCATCATACCCCCTTGAGATTTAAATGCATTGCAGACAAACAGCATAGAAATCCATCTACATTGAGGAAAATGGTCAACTTCCCCTTTTTGATCGCTTTGCTGTCTTGTTTAGTGAGCTGTCCCAGATGTGTGCTAAATCTACCAGAAAGCTAAACCCCAGGCATACCAACACACATGCAGGAAATGCTTCTAACTTTTCTGAAGTATATTTTATTGAGCAAATATATTAATTGTACTCTCATTTACAGTTCTTTCTCAGAGGTTTCTTCCCCTGGGCTTAGTTTCAGAATGTTGCTCTAGTAGATAAGGATAAGAAATTGGGAGGCAGGAGAATAGACCAGCAGAATGGAAAGTTTTCAGAGCTGGGTTGCTGAGCATTCCTGCATGTGCTCGGATAGCTCAAGAGGTGAAAAGATAGTCAAGTTTCAAGTTTATTTAAAAATTTGATTTAATCGCAAAATCTTAATCCAATCCCATTTACAAATACGTAACAATAAAATCAGAATAAATAAAAACACATTAATTGCATGAGACAATAATACAACTTTTGACCAACCAAACACAACAGGGAAAAAGGAGAAAAAAAGGATTAAATACAATTTATAAATAAAATAAAAAGGGCATGGGTAAAGAAACAATAGGATGGGAGCAGGTTACCCGCTCACTTTTCACTTAACAGCATTATTAGTCCACTAAAGAGTATCCTGATTATATAGAGTTCGAATAACTCAGTTAAAGGCGTCCTTAAAAAGCCAGCTTTTCAGGAGACCTTTGAACTTACTAAGCAATTTTTCTTCCCTTATATTAATTGGGAGCAAATTCCAAATTTGAGGAGCTGTGACAGAGAAGATCGTGTCTCTCCTTGAATAGATATGTCTTAGTGAAGGGACTAAGAGGAGAGATTTTTCTTCAATCTTAAAGATTTTGTGGAAATATAAGGAATTAAGAACCTTTCTAAAAATGCAGGAGCTTTGTTCATTAAAGTTTTATGTGTAAGTCATGCTATTTTATATGTAATTCTATGATGTACAGGTAACCAATGCTTTTCCTTTAGTAGTGGAGTCACATGATCAAATTTTTTTCTTTTTAGTAATTATTTTAATTGTAGTGTTTTGAAGGATTTACAGTCTGCGCATTTCTTTTAAGGTTATTCCCTTGAGCAAAGCATTGCAGCAGTCAATTTTTGATATAACTAACTAGTGTAGTAAAATATTCAGTGATGATTCGTCCAAAAATGTGGATAATGATCTAGTCAACCTTAACCTATAGAAACAGTTACTAACAAGTGAGCTCATTTGATCACGATAATTCAATTTCTGGTCCAAAATGACCCCCGAGTATCTTTACCTTGGTGACTTCTGTTAGGGGTTAGGAGAGCCACATGTGATGCTGATGGAGGAAGAACTGTGTCCCCTTCTGTTGACAAAGAGTTCCCACAAGGCCAAGGGAAGGGCAGAATCAGAGGCCAGGTAGACCAGGAAGTAAAGGTGAGCCAAAAGTGAGGCAAAGGATTCAAGTTTAGATGAGAGAGAAAGGGAAGGTGGCCTTAGGAGAAAGAGAAGGGGGTTTGGGCTTCAACCTGCTACCATTTTGTTTGTGACAATACTATCAAAATACCAGTAGTGCAGCTATCGCTTCCACTTGAGGTGATGCTAAATTCTGCTGTACTACCGGCAGTTGTGACAGCTAGCCCATGATACAAACCTGTGTGCTGGCTGTCACAGCTGGCTACTCCTCTGCCTGTATATATCACACAACCTTCCTTTACTACAGGAGACAGTAGCATTTGCCCACATTATGATTTACTGTGAGTACATAATATATCTTAGTAAAAAGTCCTGATTGTCGTTAGTTTGTTTAGGATTAATCTGAGCATAGGAGCCAGCTCTGTGGGTGATAGTGAGTCCTAAGAAACTCACATATTCAGCAAGCTCCTTCCTAGTGTTCAGAGAGGGGTAATTTGCATTGTGTTTGGTACCCCCGATCATTTTGAAATGTCGATGCCCATGAATCTAAGTACCTGACATTTTAAATGGAGAGATTAATATCCATCTAATATAATAAAACGCTAAGCTGCACATGCGCACTCCCACCTGCGTGCGTCTGTTTTCCGTGAGATGTAGGGCACCTGAGGTAGGAGTGCAAGGGCAGAGCAAATCAGGGCAGTAGCAGGCCGCGAAGCAGCTTGTTTAGAGTGCTGCGGCCCCTGCTGGAGTAAGGACGTTTGTTGGGACCGCGGGATGGGGGCGGCAAGGGACTAAGTTGGCCGGTAGTGCTGTTTTTCCGTGATGGAGGTCTGCGTGAGCTCTCCCAGAGCCTGGCCCGCACCAAGACGCGCTCCTACGGCACTACGGCTAACACGCGAAAAGAAAACAAAAGAAAATAAAGAAAACGTTGGCCCTCGCCGAAGAAGCGGAAGGTGGAGGAGGGGCGTGAGGAGCCGGAGCTGTATGTAAGTGTGTGTGTGCGTGTGTATAGCCGAGGAGGAAGTGCAGCAGGAGCAAGGAGGTGGGGAGAGTGGATTTCCTTTACTTGGATGTCAGACATCAAGAGGATTGGAGTAAAAGCTTTGGTCCTGCGATCCTCACTCTTTTCCTGGGGCTACTGCTGGACAGGGGGGGAGCAGGACGTAAAGGAGAAGAGCTACTGCTGGACAGGGGGAGCAGGGAATGGGAGGGGTGCTGCTGGACAGAGGGAGATAAAAGGAGAAGGGTTACTGCTATATGGGGGGAGCAGGGAAAGGGAGGGAGGTGATGCTGGACAGGGAGGAGGTAAAAGTAAGGGAGAAGGGCTACTATCACCCGTTAATGTAACGGGCTAAACAACTAGTTATTAAATAAAGGTGTGAGCTAAATCCAAATAAATAAGTGCTTGTAAATAAAGAACACAAGCTATGTATAAATTACTAAGCAAAGTTTACTTCTAAGCTGAAAGAGAAAAAAAAGGGAGGGACATCTAACATCACGGATGCGTCTGCAGGACTTTGGATTTGATCCAATGTAAAGTTAACATGGATTTGAAAAATAGTGAAAAAAATTATTTAAAAAAGGAGTGTGTCTATGGTCTCATTTCACTGTGCTCTGTAATGCCAGAAAGTCACATCTGTCAGCTAATGTTTGATATATGAAGTTATTTGCTAGACTCGAGATAATGTTACAGTACTAAAACCAGAGAATGCAGCTCAGAGTCACCTTCCCCTCCCCTCCAGGCTAGAACTCCATAACCTCCCATACTTCCCAGAAAGCTCTGACTATTTCCATCTGGTCTCACATGATGGGACAGTGTCAGTCTAATGAGTGATATGCCTAGAAGCTTTGTTGTCTGGGTTCCTAGCTTTTGTATGATTGGTGAAGTATAGCAAGTAAATATACTATGCGTTATATGTCTTGAGAGATACTGTCCTCTACAGTTCATTCCATTCTTTTCATTTTACAGGACGGTGATTATATAGGATGTATCAGAATTGTCATTTTATCTTCTGAATCAAGGATATTGTTATGATTTTGGGTTTCCTTAATATATCCCCATTCCTGCTTGTTACCCTTAGGAGTCAAACACTCTCAATGAAAATTAGTAACCCTACTCAAACTCATATAACATGGCTTCAGACCCTGCTTTAGCTCTGAATCCCTCCTAGTTTCCCTAATTTCAAAGGTACAACAACTACACTCACGTAACGAATTCGCTGTCCTACTACAATTCGATCTAACCGCTGCTTTTGATGTCGTCAATCACGACATACTACTTTACCAACTTTCCGAGATTGGAATTGACTCCACCGTCCTAATGTGGTTCTCAAACTTCTTACGCTCCCGTTCCTACACCGTCAACACAAATGGCACCATGTCCATTCCTTGGACTCCATCTTGCGGTGTCCCTCAAGGATCACTCCTTTCCCCTATTCTCTTTAACATCTACATGTCCTCCCTGAAACTCTTTCAACTATCCCCCCTGGAAACAATCTACACTTATGCAGATGACATCCTTGTCCTCCTTGAGACTGACCAGAACCTCACCAACCTCCACGAAAACATTACAGCTTGCATAATGAGACTCCGTGCCTGGTCCCTCTCGGTACAGATGAAACTAAATGAATCTAAAACAAAACTACTCTGGCTCGGCCCAAAATTCGAACACCTGCCCACACTTTTCACACTACCCACAGGCGATACACTACAGCTCGAGTTCTCATGCAAGGTCCTTGGTATCACTATCGATTCCTCTCTCTCCCTCAATGACCACCTCAACTCCTTGACAAAATCATGCTTTTTCAGCCTTCACATGCTGAGGAAAGCTAGATCCTACTTCAGCCAACAACACTTTGCCATCCTTGTCCAATCCATCATCCTCTCCAAACTAGATTACTGCAACGCCATCTACTTAAATCTATCAAAAAAAAGTATTCTAAGACTCCAGCTAATCCAGAATACTGCAGCCAAACTGATCTTCTCAAAACGCAAGTCTGACCATGCCTCCCCACTCCTTGCCAAACTTCATTGGCTCCCAATAATCTCCAGAATCCATTTCAAATGTTCCTGCCTGGCTTTCAAGATCATTCACGGAATCCTGCCTCCTCTTATCCCACTGTCTTTCAACTCCTCCAGTCCCGACTCCTCCAGAACTGCCCAAAGGCTTAAACTAGCCTTCCCCTCTCCACGCGGCATCCACTATTCAGGCAAACTGAGAAAATCCCTTCTCTTCAAAATCACAGGTCTTTGGAACGACCTCACCACCCCGCTGCGGAACCTGAGCTCCCTTCAGTTATTCCGCAAACAACTGAAAACCTGGCTTTTTAGCAAATTGTAGCTCTATCCTTCCCCCCTTTCTCTCCCCCCTTCTACACATAAGTTCATGTAATCCTTTTTCTTCTTCTCTACCCACTATTTTAAGTTCTTGTAAACCGTGTCGAGCTCCATTCTCATGGAGATGATGCGGTATATAAACTTAAGGTTTAGATTAGATTAGATTAGATACTGGGCCAGCAGTGAAACTAAGGAGTGAAACCTGCTCAATAGTAGAGATGAGGACTTAATTTCTCAAGTGCCCAAGGTCAGCAGCCAGAGCAGATCATGGTTGTTGAACCAGTAACTGGGCTATCATCGAATATTGTCTTATTTTCTCTATGAGCTTTTTTTTTTGTTTTCTTATATATATATTTTATACTGTTGTTTGTTTTATAGTAAATTTATTTTTACACTAGTTATTATGCTGTAAACGTGTGGTACTTAGCTTGGGTTTGAAGAAACGCCCGGCAAACTTCCCACACCCAGTTTACAGACGGAAGATCTCCGTTTCGCTCTTATAGAAATAGTAAGAGCTTCTTCAGAACAGCATGTTGTTTGGCTTCAATATAAGCTTCGGTCCGTGACTATGCTCCCCACTATATTATATAATATAGTGGGGAGCATAGTCACGGACCGAAGCTTATATTATATTATGTAATATAGTGTGACCCTGCAACTTCTATTGCTGCCGGTGGTGGGGATCTGGAGAGGGAGAAGTGTGGATAGCAGGAGAGGCACCGGCTCTGGCTGACTGCATATAGGATGTGCCTCTCCTCACGAGAGACACATCCTGTAAGCAGTCAGCTGGCACCGGCGCCTCTCCTCCTCGGGCATTTCACGGCACACACAGTTTGCGATACACTGCCCTAGAGGAAAGAAGGGATACAACAGATAAGATACAACCATTTAAATACTTGATTGGTATTAATGTATAAAGAAGTCTTTTCCAGAGATGGAGAAGTGGTAAACTAGATTGGATTGGATTTATTATATTTGATATACCGCTTGTACATGAGTATTAAGCAATTTACAATACTAATACATTAGAAATGAGGGTTACATTTTCTATCATTAGAAAATTTTCCCTCTCTGTCTCAGTGGGCTCACAATCTAATTATAGTATCGATGTAAGAAGTATTTAAATACATGCTAAATCGGGGGTGGGCAACGAGGGCCGCAATCCAGTCAGGTTTTCAGGATTTCCACAATGAATATGCATGAGATCTATTTGCATGCACTGCCTCTCATTGTATGCAAATGGATCTCAAGCATGTTCACTGGGGAAATCCTAAAAACCCGACTGGATTGTGGCCCTCGTTGCCCACCCCTGGTCTAAACAGTGCCCTGGACATTCTGTTAAATGCTCAATTATTACTGCAAAACACGCTTTCACCACACCCTTTTGGAATTTAGACAAACGGGATAAACAGTTTAGAAAAATGTATAAATCACGGGTTTTGAAAATAGTGATTTGGACTTTTTAGCAAGAAAAACATCCGCATGCCACTTTATACCATTTTTTGGATATTTTTCTCTTTTGAAAATGAGCCCCTTTGTATTTGAATCATAAGAACATAAGAAACGCCTTCACCGGATCAGACCCTAAGTCCATCTAGTCCGGCGACCTGCACACGCGGAGGCCAAGCTAGGTGCTCCCTGATGGATTACTCGTATCCCTCAATGTGATTTGCAAGAAGATGTGCAATCATATTTACTGTAATCCGCCTTGAGCTGATTGTTTAAGCAGAATAGAAATGTTTTGGTTAGATTAGATGAGGTGTAGACGTGGAAGTTTATGCAGGTACTGGCTGATATTCAGTGCCAAAACTTGCATAGCTAGGTGGGTAAAGAGTTGGGTTACCAGATGTCCAAATTTTCTCGGACATGTCCTCACTTTTGAGGACTTGTCTGGGGTCTTTGGATGGCTTTTCAAAACCTGGCAGGTAGCAGCAATATCAGGACGGCATCTGCGCATGGGCGGATGCAACACGGTGACATCACGTTCATGCATGCGACATCATCGCGTCACACCAGCACCCGCCCTCCCAACAAGTGACCAGGTTGAGGGGCGGGGCTGGGGCAAAACAGGGCGTGACTCGGGTGGAACAGGGCGGGCCTGGAGGCGGGGCCAGGGGTCCGGATTTTCATTCCAGAAAATCTGGTAACTAGTAAAGAGAGGACTGCCTTTTGTGTGGTTCTATTCACCCATTTAGCCAGGCAGGTGCCAGCACTGAATATAACCTGTGCCCAAGTAACAGCCAGCTCCTCCCCAGCTCTGTCCCCAGACAGTGCCACGGCAGACCGAGCTGCTATCGAAGGCCCACCTGCTCAGCATCATCTTAAGTGTGCAGGAGCCTCTCATTATCATTTAAAAAAATGAGAAATGCAATGAGAAAAGATGACTAAAAAAGCTTTCACTTTTATATCCTGGCTGAGGAGACTGGCCTTTAAACAGAAATCCACCCAGTTTTTACATTGATAGATGCTGTCTTTGGATGTTTTAAATTTGGTTTTGACTTTCCCCTTGGCAAACTGTGCAACATCTAAGCTCAATCACTTCTATTTTTCTTCTGAGCTTCCCTCTCTCAAATGCTCTGTGGAAGTTTCACTTCCCCTTGTTTTCTGTAGTGTGGCAATATTGTAAGTAATAAACCGTAAATTGTAATGTAGGCAAACTACCACCGCTGAGAAGACAGGCCTTGTCAGAGGCTCTCATGGTAACAACCCCCTTTTCAGTTTTTAGCTGTTTATTTTAAACAGATAGAGGTATCTGTGTTTCTCTGAAGACAAGCAGGTCAGTTGTATTCTCACATGTGGATGCCACCAAGCAGTATTAGGTTAAGAAAGTTCTAGCAGTGTCCCACCATGCATTCGCAGGTGCCTTCCCACCCTACGTTTGAGTACGGGTCCATCAGTCTCTTCTTTTCCACAGGGCTGGGAAGATGCCTCTTTGCAATCTCTCCTCAGCGTGTTTTTTCTTCAGCTTTTCAAGTGTCTTCCCATATGGGTTGATCTTATCTTTTATCTTATTTTTTTCAGTATTTTAGTTTTTATTCCTTTCCCTGTTATTTCATAGTCAGTTTTGGTCCTTCAAGTTTTCTTTCTTTTCTTGCGGCTATTTAGGTCTGCTTAGGCCTGAGCACTGAGTTGTGCCCCTTTTTTACTTTCAAGACTGAAAAATGTAATTTGACTGTGTATCTTTGTTTAATGTTTAACCCTTTCAGGACCAAGGGACATATTTGTCCCATAACTTTAAAATCCTATAAATTTTGATTGGGATAGTCTACAGTTCTAAATTTGATATGTACGGATTCCATATGATACTGCCTTTATGTAAACAAACTGGTTCCGACATTCATTCATTAGCGTCGTTGCCAGATTGACGAGAAGATTCACTTGCCACACTGTCCATAAGCCAGAAGTGTGATTTTTTAAATAAAAATAATGATATTTCACAAAAAAAAATCAATTTTTTGGCATCTGCAAGCCCTTTTTACCATAAAAATGTCGTCAAAACCACAAAAATTGGCCTACGATCCTTATGGTCCTGAAAGGGTTAAGAGGACCCCCAGTAGCTTCAAGAGGTGCTCCCAATGAAACTGAGTGATTTCTGTAACAGGCCTGCACAGTTGGTGCATTGGTTGCCTAGGACCTAACTAACAGAAGATTGAAGTGTTTTCATAAGAACATAAGAATTGCCATACTAGGACAGACTGAAGGTCCATTAAGCCCAGTACCCTGTTTCCAACAGTGGCCAACACAGGTCCCAAGTGCACAGCTAGATCCCAAGTAGTAAAACAGATTTTATGTTGTGTATCCTAGGAATAAACAATGGATTTCCCCAAGCCATCTCAATAATGGCCTATGGACTTCTCTTTTAGGGAATTATCCAAGCTTTTTTTAAACCCCTTCTAAGCTAACTGACTTCACCCAGCAATGAATTCCAGAGTTTAATTACTCATTGTGTGAAGAAATATTTTCTCCAGTTTGTTTTAAATCTACTACTTAGTAGCTTCAGCGCATGCCCCCTAGTCCTAATATTTTTGGACAGAGTGAACAAGCAATTCACATCTACCCTTTCCACTCCACTCAGTATTTTATACATCTCTATCATATCACTCCTAAGCTGCCTCTTCTCCAAGCTGAAGAGCCCTAGCTTCTTTAGCCTTTCCTCATAGGAAAGTTGCCCCATCTCTTTTATCACATGGGTCCCAGCTGATAGGCTCTGGTTGGAGTATTAGTAATATGGTATTTTTCCTCCTATGTAGGGATTCAAGCCTTGAAAAAACACTGAGTAAAATATGTTGGTGAACAGATCCCTATTATAAAGACCACAAAGCTAAGTACTTCTAAATGTACATATACGCAAAATATTAAAGTTTAATAATAAAATAAATCTATACCTAGAAACTAGAAGATCCAGTGACGATAAGACACTTCAAGCTTTTGGCTATGAGCATGTTTGAGCCAAAAGTGGTGTCACTGAGGATCTGAAGTTTATATTTATAAGAGGTATATGATTAATTCACTATAGATAGTTCTTTCATGTTGGATACGTATATGTTCTGCCATTTTGTTCTTTATAATAATCTCTACCATTTTGTCTTGCACCGACGTCAGACTCACTGGTCTATAATTTCTCAGATCACCTCTGGAACCCTTTTTAAAAATCGACATCACGGTGGCCATCATAAATCAAGCAGAGCAAGGGGTTTCTTCTGCACTCCAATTTCCAGACCCTGACCCTCATAACCTGAATGTTGAGAGCATAGAATTTCAGTCCTTATAGCTGCCTGTGGGGGGTCACTAGAATATTGTTCACTTTCAACAAAGATTCCAATAAAAAAATGTTTGCTGTCTGGTGTGAAGTCAAGGCCCTAGATCTAGAGAATGACATGGGTATGGAGACCCGCGGGTACCCATGGTAAATCCGAGGTAAAAAATATTTTTTAACTTTCCTATGGGAGCAGTAAAAAGCCTTGCTACTTTGTTAAAAAAACAAACAAACTTCAAATACCACACTGGCATTTGTCTCTCCCCTCCCACTGCCCTGTTCATATCTTCTTGAACCTCAGAGCTCTGATCGCTGATACTCACAGGCCTGCTCTGAGACCTTCCTTCGGCCGGAGTTGTTCCATCTGATGCAACTTCCTGTTTCTTAAAAACAGGACATTACATCAGAATGAAGGCTGAGGGAAGGCTCCAGAGTAGGCCTGTGAGGTTTGGTGGCAGGGTCTCTGAGGCTCAGAAAGTATGAATAACCTGGCGGGAGGAGGGATGCTGTGTGCCGGACCTGCAGGAGGGGTATACCGCTGGATCCAGAGGAGGGAAATGATGCTGACATTTGACATAGGCATCGCTAGGCGTCCTAGACTTAGGCACCACGCCATTTGGTCAGCTTTTCACTCACGTAATTTGGCAGTGCCTATGTCAGACACCTAACGATGCTAAAGTCAACCACGCCTATTCTCTGACCATAACCATGCCTACTTTTTAACATAGGCCTCATTAGGAGTCCCTAGGCATTGGATGGCGCCTCCACTTAGATTTCGCAAGGCGTCCTAAGAGTTCATTGCTGAACTCTTAAATTGCTTAATTTTTTAATTTTAATTGGTTGAAAACCGGTGTGGTCAATTTCCATTCCAATTAAGCAAATTAGAAAATTACATTTGGTGCAAATCCCAAACTGTCTCTCTCTCTCCTTGGCTGCTGTCTGTCTGTCTTTCTTTCTTTCTGTCTCTCTCTCTCTTCTCGGCTGTCCCTTTGCCTGCTCCCCTTGTCCGGCAATAGCCTTTCTCCCTTCCTTTTACCTCCCCCATGTCCAGAAGCACCCCCTCCCTGCTCCCCCTGTCCAGTAGTAGCCCTTCAAACTTCCTTTTACCTCCCCCCTGTCCAGAAGCACCCCTTCACTGCTCCCCCTGTCCAGCAGCAGCCCTTCTCCCTTCCTTTTACCTCCCTCCTGTCCAGCAGCACCCCTTCCCTGCTCCCCCTATCCATCAGCAGTCCTTCTCCCTTCCTTTTACCTCTCCACTGTCCCAGCAGCACCCCTTCACTGCTCCCCCTGTCCAGCAACAGCCCTTCTCCCTTAGTTTTACCTCCCCCCTGTCCAGCAGCACCCCTTCACTGCTTCCCCTGTCCAACAACAGCCCTTCTCCCTTCGTTTTACTTCCCCCTGTCCATCAATACCTGCTCCCAAACCGCGACTGCTTTTGTTGCGTGGTCCTCTTAGAGTGAGTAAGGGTTGGGGGGGGGAGAGTCGCCGGCGTATTCTACCTGCTCCATAACCGCGGCTGCTTCCGTTGTGTGGTCCTCTTAGACTGAGTGAGGGCGGGAGGGGGGAGTCACCGGCGTGTTCTCCGCCTCCTTACGTCCGTGGTCGCAATTTCAAACTCTGCATGCGCTGTAGGAGCCAGAAAAGCGCCGCACACAAAACGCCACAGGCTTGTTCTATTGGCACAGAGCTACAGATCACAGAGGCAGGATCACGGTGGTAGAAGTGTGCATGCGCGCTTAGGGTTTTATTATTATTGATATTTTATATTCATTTGCTATTTTTTTTACTGTTCTCTAACTATATGCCATATAAAACAAACAACTGAATAAAAGTACAGGCAAACAACTGAATAAAAGTACAGGCTATAAACCAAGTTCACATTTTTTCCTTTGCTTACCTCCCGCTGGCCTACTGTGAGTCACCACTGTTTAATGAGTGCTTAATTTGCTGCCTGAAAAGTCATCTTTTTACAGTTTCAGCTTGACTTTGGACTATAATTAAAGACAAGGACATTTCTGCCTTGCCTTCCACCCCCATTTCTCCTAGCTACGGAAAGTGGCTGGCAAAGAAAAAAGTAATCTGACATTTTGTGTCCTAAAAATAGCTAATTGTCACTGAACAGGCCTGGTTGCTCAGCTCACCTGGGGGGTTTGGGCAGACATCATACCTTCAGAGAACCATTTGGTAATGGCTCTTGTCTCTAAGGCTTGCCTGTGGATTCTTGTACTGCATCCTACGATCTACAGAATTTTAGAGTATGTGATGTCTGAAGTACTTATTGCTTGCAAAAACAACTAATTTATGTATGTCTCCAGCTGGTTTATTTATGAATCACACGCATACTACTTTAGTCCTGAACAAGTTTCAAAGGTTTTTGTTACTGCAGTAGACCTGGGTTAGTTCTACACAGACTTTTCGTATTTAGTGAGTCACATCAGCAAACAACACTGGCAATATTATTCTCTATGTTCCTGGATATTGCTTAAAATCTTCATGGGCCGTGAGACTTTGGTTTAAAGGGCCATCATAAAATGTTGTGGTGTGTGAACTTTTGAAACCACATGGAGACCACCTTCAGGTGTTTAAGGATTATTTAATGACAAAGCCCGATACCATATGAGTGCTCAATGAACTCCTAACCATATGCTTCTTCTTATTAAGCAATTAGATGATTAATAGTATTAGCAGAAACCTGAGAAGAATAAAACTTAATGACCTCATGGCTGGAACTCCAGTGGTTGGGATGTAAGACCAGTGCCAGGCAGACTTCTACCAAAAATGGCAAAGAAAAATCAGGATTAAGGCTGGAGTGGGCAGGGAGAAAGAGTGATTAAGTGTATCATATGCATATATCATATCGCATTCAAAGCATATGCTATGATTGCAGATGCTATCTTTGGGGGGGGGGGTTGAATCATAAAGTTTATGTTAGTGAATAAATGATGTTATTTAATGGTGAGTGAGGTAAAGACATTCTTAGGATAAAAAACAAAGTTATCGTGGTATTATGTTCCAAGTTTGCATCATATAACTGCCTATATGAGGTTGGTAAGGTGGCAAGTTGTGGACAATCCTGTTTATGACAGCAGTGTTTAGTTATGAAGATGTGTTATGCAGAATTCCAGATAGAACTCTGAACACCTTTTTGAGCAGAGAAGATGGACTATGTTACTTTGATATTCCAGTTACTAGCTCTGATATTCAAGACAATTTCAGATCTAAGGAAATGACATGGAGCAGATCAGACCTGGTATCTTGGAAGCTGCCTTAGCATCTCTTGTCGCATAGTTACATAGTAAATGACGGCAGATAAAGACCCGCATGGTCCATCCAGCCTGCCCAACTGTACATGCTCTATAAATTAATGATTTAATTTAAATTTTCCTCTTTCTTAGATATTTCTGGGCCAGAAACCCAGAGCTCTGCTTAGGTTCCATCTACTGGAGTCTCCATCAAAGCCCAACTAAACCATCCCAGCCGTCGAAGCCCTCACCAGCCCATCCTCAACTGAACGGCCATATACAGGACACAGATCGTGCAAGTCTGCCCAATATTGACCTTAGTTCTTCAATATACAGTACTCCCCTGATATTCATGGGGGTTCCGTTCATGAACCCCCATGAATCTCGAAAAACTGCGAATACGGTTTTTCATGGGGGAGCCTAAAGAGGACAGAGGGAGAGGGCCTTATCCAATTGTGAATGACCGGGGGAACACTTTGCGCCCTTCGCATCAAGGTGCTCCAAGCGGAGCACACCGCAAAAGACTACCAATACCAGCATGACCCGCGGCGCACCCTCCATCTTGCATGAGCACTGCCAAACCGTCAACAAGATGCTAAAACCAGGCCTCCCTCCCATTGGTCGCCCCCTGTTGCCTCCACACCCTTATCTTTCCCAGACCCTTTGTTGGTCGACCTATCAATCAAGCGTTCGATCCTGTTAGCCGCGAGAGCGAAGGAGGCGCAGGAAAAGGACACAAAAGCAGCCCTTAAAAAAAAAAAAGACTGACTCCCAGGGTGGAAGTGATGCCCCGCTCCTCCCCCCTCCTCTCGGGGAACACAAACTGGCATGGTAGGTGACTGAACGAAATAAAAGCCACCACAGCAAACATGAAGAACGGCCGGGAACATCTTTACAGGTTTCCATTCACCTCTCCTTGTCGGCGGTTCGCCGTCAGAAAATACTGCAAATGACCGGAACTGCCAACTGCGAACAACCAGGGGAACACTGTATACCCATTATTTTCTGATTAGAGATCCTTTCTGTTCATCCCATGCTTTTTTTTTTTTAACTCTGTCACCGTTTTCCTCTCCCCCCCTCCCCCCCTCGGAAGCACATTCCAGGCATGAACCACCCTTTCCATAAAGAATTTCCTATCATTACTCTTGAGTCTACCACACCTCAACCTCAAATTATGTCCTCTGGTTTTATCATTTTCCTTTCTCTGGAAAAGATTTTGTTCTAAGTTAATACCTTTCAAGTATTTGAACATCTGAATCATATCTCCCCTGTCCCTCCTTTCCTCTAGGGCAGGGGTGTCAAAGTCCCTCCTCGAGGGCCGCAATCCAGTCGGGTTTTCAGGATTTCCCCAATGAATATGCATGAGATCTATTTGCATGCACTGCTTTCATTGTATGCTAATAGATCTCATGCATATTCATTGAGGAAATCCTGAAAACCTGACTGGATTGTGGCCCTTGAGGAGGGACTTTGACACCCCTGCTTTAGGGTATACATATTCAGGGCTTCCAGTCTCTCCTCATATGTCTTTTGGTGCAAACTTCCTACCATTTTTGTTGCCTTTCTCTAAACCGCTTCAAGTCTTCTTATGTCCTTTGCCAGATATGGTCTCCAAAATTGAACACAGTACTCCAAGTGGGGCCTCACCAACTGTAATTGCAAGCTCTTGGCCGGTTTATCTGCCATTGAAAAGCATTGGAGATGGGCTGCCAGTAGGAATATAATATATTTGGTCAAATAAGAGGGAATCCCCTTTATAAGTATAGATCTTTGCTAATCAAAAGAACAATGTACAGTAGTACCTCGGTTTACGAGTGCACCGGTTTGCGAGTGTTTTGCAAGATGAGCAAAACATTCGCAAAATCAGCGCCTCGGAAACCGAGCGCGCTTCGATTTGCGAGAGCCCCCCCTGCGAACCGGCACCCTCCCCGCCACCATCGGGCCCCCCCCCGCCGCCATTGGGCATCCCCCTGCTGCCATCGGGCACCCCCCCGCCGCGACCTGAGGTCCCCCCAACCCACTCGAACCCTCTTCTTATTTTGCTGTAGCCTCCGCAGCGGCACCGGTACCAGCATGTCCTGTGCGTGGTGCCAATGCCTGAAGATCTGCTTCCTGTGCTGGGCCTTGAGCATGTGCGCATGCTCAAGGCCTGAGAATTCACGTGGAACGTGAACTCTCACGTCGAACGTGAACTCTCAAGGCCCAGCACAGGAAGCAGATCTTCAGGCACCGGCACCACGCACAGGACATGCTGGTGCCGGTGCCGCTGCGGAGGCTACAGCAAAGTAAGAAGAGGGTTCGGGTGGGTTGGGGGGACCTCAGGTCGCGGCGGGGGGGTGCCCGATGGTGGCGGGGGGTGCGGATCGCGAGGGGGAGGATGCCGGTTCATGGGGGGCCTTCGGGGGGAGCAATGCCGGTTCTTGTGGGGGGGGGAGCAGCGCTGCTGGCCTCGGGGGGGGGGGGAACCTATCAAAGCAAGTTTCCATTATTTCCTATGGGGAAACTCGCTTTGATAAACGAGCATTTTGGATTACGAGCATGCTCCTGGAACGGATTATGCTCGTAATCCAAGGTACCACTGTATATGAAATTTCTGTTCTTGAATGCAGGATTATTTGGCACTGCTTCCTTCAGCTGGTGTTAAACCTGCTATAACCCAGAGCAGAAATTTGGGAAGGGGCACTAAAGCCTACCAGAATCTGTATTTCGTTCAGCTTCAGGCACACTTGAGGCCCCTATGGGGGGACCTTTTTGCACCTAGAAACATGACGGCAGATAAAGGCCAAATGGATCATCCAGTCTGCCCATCTGCAGCATCCACTCTCTTCCTCTCCCTAAGAGATCTGTTCCTGTCCCACTCTTTCTTAATTCCACTCCTGCTGCCTCCTTTTTTTATATGAATATTTTTCTTTTGGCATGTCTCCTTGTGTCCTTTTTTTCTCAATCTTTATCAAACTCCATTTCAGTAGGTGTCAGTTTTTGTACCCGAATTTTGACTTGGGTAGAACATGAATCCAAGCAGCGTTGCTCAGTTCAATATTTAAGCTCCATGACTGGCATTCATTTTAAACGCTAGCCCCAGCATTTAAACTATTTAGGTATATTCAAAGAAATAGTAAGTGACACTAAATATCTGCAGGGTGGGAAGTGCCACAGCAATCTAGATAGCGGCAACATTCAAACCACTATCTGGATAAAGTTAAGACAGCATTTTTCTGGACTAACTTTATCCACTAGGTATACGAATGGTGATCTAAATATCATTGCTTTCTGAATAATTATTGGCTTTGTCCATGCACCTCCCGAACACTCTCTGGATAGCCAAAAATTGCACAAAACAGGGGAAAACCTTCTATTAGAAGCTCTTTGTAACTCTGTATTGCAAAAAAAAGCACAACAAAGAGGCAAGAGAGATGTCTATACCAACCATTGGTCACATTTATTCAAAATTTAATTTAATTTAATTTAATTTAATTCTTATATACCGCTAATAACTGTGAGGTTTCTAAGCGGTTTACAAAAATGAATGCATTAAAAAATACAATAAATAAAAATAAATAAGATAGGTACTTGGAAATTCCCTAACTGTGTCCCAAAGGCTCACAATCTAACTAAAGTACCTGAAGAGACAATTTATGAAAAATAAAGATAAAATATAAAGACAGAGATAGAGAGAGAGATAGAAATGAGTATTCCACCAAGTAATGAATAAATAAATTTAAAGATAGAATTAAAAATAAATAAGTAAAATAAATAAAAAATAGAGATAAAAAATAAGTATCAAGAGAAATAAAAAATATATATTTAAAGTATTCTCCCCTGCTGGATCAGGGGAGCGGTGTAACTGTGATCAGGTGCCCTGCTGGAGAGGGGCTCCCGATACTGCTGCTGGTCTCATACTGCTGGGGGACATATAAAAAGTCTAAAAGTCCTAGGTCTTTAAAAAGACCATATGAGGTCCCAGATGAATGGAATCCTAGGAAAGTCCCAACCAGGATTCGGGTTTTGGCAAACAAACTTGCCTTCCTCAGGGGACAACGTGTGTAGTCTTTTATTCCTTAATTAGAAGCGTGTTGGCGTTCCGAAATGAAAAGCCTCTTGATGCCACGCCACGCGGTTGTCTGTCAACAACTAGATGTCCTTTGGAGTCCTAGGAGTATTAGGTGTCCCTGTGGTAGGCGCCGGTTTATTAGGCCAGGCTTTAACTGCCCTTACTTACTGGAGCCTAACTACAATGCCTAGTGACGCCTAAGTTAACCATGCCTTTTTAGTTAGGCGTCATTAGCCATTGGAGGGTGCCTCAACTTAGATTTTTCTAAGTGCTGGTGAATAACCAAAATTGATAATTAAAATAATCGGTTTTAATGGTATGGTCAATTACCATGCAATTTAAACCTCCCCCTTTTACAAAACCACAATAGTGTTTTTTAGTGCAGGCCAGCGCACTGAATTCTCTCCGCTGCTCCTGATGCTCATAGAGTTCCTATGAGCGTCAAAAGCAGCACAGAGCATTCAGTGTGCCAGCCTGCGCTAAAAACCGCAGTTTTGTAAAAGGGAGGGTAAATTAGGTGTTAGGGTGTCTAGTGGTGCCTAACTTCGGCACTGTTAATAGAATCAAGCCCATTGTGTTTATAAAGAATTACAGTAATATTCTCCTTCTATCAAGAGTGGCGAGACTTGAAAAGAGAAGGAATTTCTCAGGAAGTGCCGGGCAAAAATATTAGAAACAATTATAAAAAATAAAATTGTGGAACATGTAGACAAACATGATTTAATGAGTCAGAGTCAGCATAGGTTTAGCCAAGGGAGGTCTTGTCTCACCAATTTATTTGACTTCTTTGAAAATATGAATAAACATGTGGATAAAGGTGAGCCGGTTGATGTAGTAGTGCAGGGGTGTCCAACCTGTGGCCCCGTGAAGTATTTTGTGCGGCCCTGGTCGAGGGCGATGCAGTGTTTCCTCTGCTGCCCCCGGGGGTTTACCATCTTGCTGGCTCCCTCCTCTGTCTTGCTGCAGCGTTTTAGCATTTGTGCAGCCCCAGAAACATTTTTTTTCAGGCAATGCAGCCCAGGGAAGCCAAAAGGTTGGACACCCCTGTAGTAGTGTATCTAGATTTTCAGAAAACTTGTGACAGAGTTCCTCATGAGAGGCACCTCATTAAAGAGTCTTGGGCTAGGAGGCAATGTTCAGTTGTGGGTTAGGAATTGGTTATTGGACAGAAAACAGAGGGTAGGGTAAATGGCCATTTTTCTCAATGAATGAGGGTAAATAGCTGTGTGCCACAGGGATCTGTACTGGGACCAGTGCTTTTTAACTTATTGATAAATGACCTGGAAATTGCAATGACCAGTGATATGATTCAATTTTTCAGATGACACTAAACTGTTCAAAGTTGTTAAAATGCATGCAGACTATGAAAAATTGCAGGCAGACCTTAGGAAATTGGAAGACTGGGCATGCAAATGGCAGATGAAATTTAATGTGGACAAATGCAGTGATGCACATCAAGAAGAATCATCCAAATAATAGTTATCTTATGCTTGGGTCCACCTTAGGACTCAGCACCCAAGAAAAAGATCTGGGTGTCATTGTAGACAATACGTTGAAACCTTCTGCCCAATGTGCAGCAGTGAACAAAAAACAAACAAGATGCTAGGAATTGTTAGAAAAGAGAGGGTAAGCATGACTAAGAATGTTATAATGCCTCTGTATCACTCCATGGTGCAACCTCACCTTGAGTATTGCGTTCAATTCTGGTTGCCTTATCTCAAAAAAGATATAGATGAACTAGAAAAGGTTCAAAGAAGAGTGACCCAAATGATAAAGGGGATAGAAATCCTCTCTTAGGGCTCTTAAGCTTGGAAAAGAGACAGCTGAGGAGAGAGATGAATGAAGTCTACAAAATCCTGAGTGGTGTAGAACAAGTACAAGTGGATCAATTTTTTACTCTGACAAAAATGGCAGAAACTAGGGGGCACTCAATGAAATTACAGGGAAATACTTTTAAAACCAATAGGAGGAAATATTTTTTCACTCAGAGAATAGTTAAGCTCTGGAACACATTGCCAGAGGATGTGTTAAGAGGTGTTAACATAGCTGGTTTTTAAAAAGGTTTAGACAAGTTCCTGGAGGAAAAGTCCTTAGTCTGCTATTGAGACAGACATGGGGGAAACCACTACTTGCCTTCTGTCAGTAGCATGGAATGATGCTACTATTTGGGTTTTTGCCAGGTACTTGTGACTAGGATTGGCCTCCGTGAAGATAAGATACTGGATTAGATGGACCATTGATCTGATCCAGTATATTATTTTGTAAGTTAATTTTAATACCTATATACTCCTGCTTTAGTCTGCATATAAGATAGAGACTCTTGCATAGACCTCAAAGAACGTAAATTCAAGAGAAAAAAACATGGATGTGTTGAATGGTACTGAATAATATTGACCTTCTGTTGAGATTTGCAGTTGCCATATGCTTCTTACGAGAATTAGGTGTTGTATTGTATTAGCTCTGCCTTATCAAATGTGCCCTAGCTTGATCCCTGCTTGTAGTTTCCAGTTGTTCTGTTAGTTACTTCGCTAATAATAATCTTTACTCTGATCAAGCCACAACAGTAGGTCAAGCAGCCAGCAGAAGAAAGTGAAATGGCCATTCTTGGAACTGGGGCTTAGTTATATAAAATTAAAAAACAGCCAATCCCTCTTTCATTTCTGTAGTTCTTTGCTTTCTGACTTTGTGGTTTAACAGTCCTGGCTAGAAGGGTGTAAGTTTATAACTCCATAGAGTGACTAATGAAGCTAAAATCTGTGCACCAGCAGAAAAATGGAACCCTGTGGTTGGATCTTGCATTGTCAAATTCTTTTCTTGTTTGTTAATCCCATTATAAATTGTTTGGTGTGCAGTCTGTCTAAAGCTATCTTATTTGGCATACATATCACCAAAATGTAAAACAGCAAAATGCAGCTGATGTAAATTCAAGTCTTTGGACGCCTTGTGAGATTCACCATAGGAGTCAGCTCTGTGGGTGCTTGAGCACCCCCAATATTAAGCATATTCCATGACTGCATCCAGGGAGGGGTGATTTCTATTGGGTTTAGAACCTCCAATCATTTGGAAAAGGGTCCTAGGAGATCCACAGTGGGATTTTAAGAAAACAGCAAAGATTATACAAAGAGTGATCAGACAAAATCAGGATGTAGAAGCATGCCACACTCCTGATAGGACTAATAAAGCTAATAAAATGAAATAAACCTCATTGAGCAGCCAAGAGAAAGTACTAGTCTAGTCCAGTGCCTTGTACACTGCCTGCCCTATCACATTTGCTCAAACTCTGATGTTACTTCTTGTTGTTCTGAATCAGTATTCTCTCTTTTTCTTCATGCTCAGATCAGATGAGAACATAACATAAGAAGATAAGCAAGAAAGACCAAAGGACCATCAAGCCCATTATCCTGTTTCCGGCAGTGGTCAATCCAGGTCACAAGCACTTGGCAAGATCCTAAAAATGTAAAATAGATTTTATGCTGCTTTTCCTAGAAATAAGCAGTGGATTTTCCCAAGTTCATCTTCATAATGGCTCGTGGACTCTAAATTATCCAAACCTTTTTAAACCCAGTTAAGCTAACTGCTTTTACCACATTCTCTGGCAACAAATTCAGAGAGTTTAATTACAAGTTGAGTGAAGAAATATTTTCTCCAGTTTGTTTTAAATGTAGTAGCTTCATTGTATGCCTTCTAGTCCTAGTATTTTTAGAAAGAGTAAACTCTTTCCACTGCTCTTAGGCCCCCTTTTATCAAGCTGCGTTAGGTTTTTTTTTAAATCACACCCCGCTGCGGTAAAAACTCTGACGCTCATAGAATTCCTATGAGTGTTAGAGCTTTTACCACAGTGACTTGCAATAAAACACTCTAATGCAGCTTGATAAAAGGGGGCCTTAGTATTTTATAAACCTCTATCTTATCTCCCCTCAGCAATCTCTTGTCCAAACTGAAGATCCCTATCCACTTTAGCCTTTCCTCATAGGGACGTTGTCTCATCCCTTTTACCATTTATGTTGCCCTTCCCTATACATTTTCTAATTCTGCTACACTTCTCCCTCCGGATTCATGGGGGATAGGGGCAGATCCTGACCACGAATGGCGAAAAACCGCGAATATCCGGCTCTGAACCCCTGCCTTCCGGGCCTTACCTGGTGGTCTAGGGGGCTTTCGGGGCAGGAGCGATCTTCCTACGCTCCTGCCCCGTGCAGATCACCATTAGGAAATGGCTGCTGTGAGTTCCGGTAGTCTATCAAGACTACGACGGGAACTCCCTACAGCTATTTCCTAATGGCGATCTGCACGGGGCAGGAGCGTAGGAGGATCGCTCCTGCCCCGAAAGTCCGCTAGACCACCAGGTAAGGCCGGGATGCCGGGGAGAAGACTTAACGATGTTTTTTTTTTTTCTCTTTTCCCCCTCCCTCAAAAATCGTGAATATGTGAAACCGTGATTACCGAAACCGCGAATGGGGAGGGGGAAATGTATATCTTTTTTTAGATGCAGTGACCAAAATTGTACACAGTATTTGAGGTGCGGTCATGGTTATAATGTCTTTGTATGATACCACGGAGCAATACAAAAGCATTATAACATTATCATTTTTGTCCTCTATTGCTTTCCTAATGATTCCTAACATTCTATTTACTTTCTTTGCTGTAGCTGCACTGAGCAGAGGGTTTCAACACATCAAACAATGACACGTAGATCCTTTTCCTTGGCTATGACTCCTAATGTGAAACCTTGCATCACGTAGCTATAGTTTGGGTTCCTCTTTCCCAAATACCAAACTTTGCACTTGCCCACATTAAGGGCTCCTTTCACTAAGCTGCGCTAGCGGTTTTTAGCCGCCTCCATTGAGCTGGCGTTAGTTTTTCCGCGTAGCGCAGGGGTTAGCGCGTGCTAATCTGCAGTGTGCATTAAAAACGCTACCACAGCTTAGTAAAAGGAGCCCTAAATGTCATCTGCCGTTTGGCTGCCCAGTCTCTGTCTCATAATGTCCTCTTGCAATTTCACAACTTTGAACAACTTTGTGTCATCAGGAAATTTAATTACGTCACTAGTTATTCTCATCTCTAGATCATTTATAAATATGTTAAAAAGCAGCGGTTCTAGCATAGACCACTGGGGACCCTCACTATCTACACTTCTCTATTCAGAATACTGACCATTTAACACTACTCGCTATTTTCTATCTTTTAACCAGTTCTTAATCCACAATAGGATATTATCTCCTATCCCTTGACTTTCTAATTTCCTCAGGATTTGTTTATGGGGTACTTTGTCAAATGCCTTTTAAAAATCTAAATATATAACATCGACCAGCTCACCTTTATATGCATATTTATTTACCCCTTTGAAGAAATGTAGTAGATTGCTACAGCACGATTACCCTTGAACGGGTTCAAGTGAATCGATTTTTCACTCCATCAAAAATTACAAAGACTAGGGGACACGCAGAGTTACAGGGAAATACTTTTAAAACCAATAGGAGGAAATATTTTTTTCACTCAGAGAATAGTTAAGCTCTGGAATGCGTTGCCAGAGGTTGTGGTAAGAGCAGGGCAAGATTAACCAATAGGCCCAGTAGGCACATGCTTAGGGCCCGAAATAGTCAGGGGGGCCCGCTGAAGGACGACTTACCATGCCATTTTTTTTTTCAGATGGCAATGGGCCCCCACCCTTCTCCTTCCACAGCAACGGGCCCCCACCCGACGACGACAACGCCACCCCCCCCTGGCATCAACGGACGGCAATGCAGCCAACCGCCGGCATCAATGGCAACACAGCCAACACAGCTCCAAGAAAGTCCCGCAATGACTGCGTCTGCCGGTCCATCCCCCTCCGACGTCACTTACTTCCGGCAGACGCATTCATCGCGGGATCTTCATGGAGTTAAGCCAGCCGCCTTAACGTTGATGTCGGGGGGGAGACCGCATTGCCATCCATCGATGCCAGGAGGCGGTGTTGTTGTCATCGTTGATGCCAGGTGAGGGCCCGTTGCCGTAGGGGGGGCATTTCCATTGCTTGGGGGGTGCGTTTCCATTGTTGTGTGGAAAAGGTGGTGGAGGGAAAGAAAGGGGACTAATGTTGATGGAATTGGTGTGCAGGGAAAGGGGGAAGGATACTGGATGGATTTAGGTTGGAGGGAAAGAAAGGGGACTAATGTTGATGGAATTGGTGTGCAGGGAAAGGGGGAAGGATACTGGATGGATTTAGGTTAGAGGGAAAGAAAGGGGACTAATGTTGATGGAATTGGTGTGCAGGGAAAGGATACTGGATGTATTTAGGTTAGGGGGATTTGTTCAGAGATGTTTAGGGGTTGCATAGAAGAAAAACTGTGCACTGGTATGCTAATCTTTGTTTGTTTTGAATAAAAAAAAAAGAAATATAAATGGAAATAAAGAAGTAAATAAGAAAACAGATAAATAGGGCGGGTCAGGCCCGGGGGGGGGGAGGGGGTCAGTGTACTTGTGTGCCTAGGGGCCCTCAAAGAATTAATCCTGCCCTGGGTAAGAGCAGATAGCATAGCTGGTTTTGGACAATTTTCTGGTCCATAGTCTGTTACTGAGAAAGACACGGGGGAGGCCACTGCTTGCTCTTGCATGGAATGTTGCTACTCTGGGTTTTGGCCAGGTACTAGGGACCTGGATTGGCCACTGTGAGAATGAACTACTATGCTTGATGGACCATTGGTCTGACCCAGTAAGGCTATTCTTATGTAAATCCATGTTGGCTTTGTCCCATTAATCTTAGCCTAAGTTATATGCTCTGTAATTTTGTTCTTTATCATAGTCTCTACCATTTTACCATCTTCAGAGATTTTCCACTATGTTCTTTCCTTCCCCTATCATGACCTGTCTCCTTTGATAGAGAGATGCATTGGCATCCCACTTACTATCCTAATATTTTGCAGTATCCTCTTTTGATCAATGATGCTTAAAACCTTAGGCTGCAGAATGCTTTGGGGGGGGGGGGGTTGGGTTGAGGAGATGCAGAGCTCTGCCCTAGACCCCACCCCCATAGTAATACAGGCAGTCCCCGAGTTACAGATGCCCGACTTAAGTATGACTCGTACTTAAGAACTCAGTTGCTACTTCATTTGATCTCACTGAGCAGTATTTTTAGTGGCATAGATCTTATACTTCTGTAGCAGATTCAGGAATAATGCATGGCCACATTAAGAACAGTGTGTGCTTGTGCATGCTGTACCTTAGAAGAAACATTGGTATGGACAGTTAGCCCTTTTGTCAACTGGGAGCAAAGGTAAGCAGCAAGAATCTTAAAATCTATAAGATCTGAGTTACATACAAATCCAACTTAACAGCTTTAAAAACGTAGTACTAAATGTAATGCCATTTTAATAAAAGATGATTTTAATATGCTGGATATTGACTGGGGTATCCTTATTGCGGAGTCTTCTAGAAATAGGGAGATCCTGGATTCTCTACAAGGAGAACTGTTCCAGCAGTTGGTAATGGAACCCACGCGAGATGGGGGGTCATACTGGTTATGCTTACAAACAGAGAAAGTGTTTCTGATCTTATTGTGGGTGATCATCTGGCATACAGTGATCACTGCATGGTATGGTTTAATATTAAGATGGGTATTGAGAGGGATCATTCAAAAGTAAAGGTTCTACAATTTAAAAATACTAACTTTGTTCAGATAGAGCATTACGTCAAGGAATTGTTGTCTGGATGGGAATGTCTGGAAGGAGTAGAAATGCAGTGAGCAAAACTGAAAGGAGTTATTTTAAGGGCAACAAACCTTTTTGTGAGGCAAGTAAGTAAAAGTAAGAGGAAAAGAAGGCTACTTTGGTTCTCAAACGTAGTAGCTGAGAAGGTAAGGAATAAGAGGTTAGCTTTCATAAACTACAAAAGATAACAAAAAGAGGAAGACGGGCAAAAATATCTGCAGAAGACAAATAAGGATGGAGGAGTGGTAGACCCTGATCGATTTTCAGAGAGTTGTGTTTGTGAGGATCTAGCTAAATTAAAGGTACACAAAGCGATGGGGCTGGATGGTGTACATCCGAGGATTCTGAAGGAACTTAGGGAAGTTCTGATGGTTCCGCTGACTAACCTTTTCAATGCTTCTCTAGAGTCAGGTGTGGTACCAGAAGACTGGAGAAGGGTGGATGTGGTCCCTCTCCACAAAAGTGGAAGTAAGGAAGAAGTAGAGAATTACAGGCCAGTAAATCTGACTTCTATGCTAAGCAAATTAATGGAAATGCTTTTAAAACAGAGAATGGGGAAGTTTCTGGAATCTGGTGGATTACAGGACTGGAGGCAACATGGATTCACTAGAGCAGTGATTCCCAACCCTGTCCTGGAGGAACACCAGGCCAATCGGGTTTTCAGTCTAGCCCTAATGAATATGCATGAGAGAGATTTGCATATGATGGAAGTGATAGGCATGCAAATTTGCTTCATGCATATTCATTAGGGCTAGCCTGAAAACCCAATTGGCCTGGTGTTCCTCCAGGACAGGGTTGGGAACCACTGCACTAGAGCAGGGGTAGGGAACTCCGGTCCTCGAGAGCCGTATTCCAGTCAGGTTTTCAGGATTTCCCCAATGAAAGCAGTGCATGCAAATAGATCTCATGCATATTCATTGGGGAAATCCTGAAAACCCGACTGGAATACGGCTCTTGAGGACCGGAGTTCCCTACTCCTGCACTAGAGGTAGGTCTTTTCAAAAATATCTGATCAATTTCTTTGACTGGTTGACCAGAGAAATGGATAGAGGGAGTGCACTAGATGTAGTGTATTTAGATTTTAGCAAAGCCTTTGACAGTGTTCCTCACAGATGTCTAATAAATAAACTGAGTGCCCTTAGGATGGGTCCCAAAGTAACGCGCTGAGTCAGGAACTGGTTGTGTGGAAGGCGACAGAGGGTAGTGGTCAATGGAGATTGCTCTGAGGAAAGGGATGTTACCAGTGGTGTATCTAAAGGTTCTGTTCTTGGGCCTGTTCTTTATAACATTTTTATAAACAATATTGCTGAAGGGCTGTTGGATAAGATTTGCCTCTTTGTGGATAACAAAATCTACAATAAGGTAGACACCCCGGATGGTGTGAATAACATGAAGAAAGACCTAGCAAAGCTTGAAGAATGGTCTGAAATGTGACAGCTAAAATTTAATGCTAAGAAATGCAATGTCATGCATATGGACTGCAAAAACCCAAGGGATTGGTACAATTTAGGGGGTGAAGAATTTATGAGCACGACAGAAGAGCAGGACTTGGGTGTGATTGTATGTGATGATCTTAAGGTGGCCAAATAGGTTGAAAAGGTGACGGCAAAAGCTTGAAGGATGCTAGAGTGAATAGGGAGAGTTATGACCAGTAGGAAAAAGGAGGTATTGATGCTCCTGTATAAGACTCTGGTGAGACCTCATTTAGAATATTGTGTACAATTTTTGAGACCACACCTTTAAAAAGATTTAAAAAGGATGGAGTCGGTCCAGAGGAAGGTTAGTAAAATGGTGCATGGTCTTCATCATAAGGCTTATGGGGACAGACTTAAAGATCTCAATATGTTTACTTCGGAGGAAAGGTGGGAGAGGGAAAATGTGATAAAGATGTTTAAATACCTACAGGGCGTAAATGTGCATGAGTCGAGTCTCTTTCATTTGAAAGAACCTCTGGAATGAGAGGGCACAAGATGAAGTTAAGAGGTGATAGGTTCCGGAGTAATCTAAGAAAATACTTTTTAACAGAAAGGGTGGTAAATGCATGGAACAGTCTCCCGGAAGAGGTGGTAGAGCCAGAGATTGTGTCTGAATTCAAAAAAGCCTGGGATAGACACGTGGGATTACTTAGAGAACGGGTGTCAAACTCAATCACATAAGGGGCCGAAATCTAAAACACAGGCTAAGTCGTGGCCCAAAATTTTTATTAAGATACGTAGTAAAAGTATAGATCTTTCCTCACCCTGAGATACCATTCCAGCAATCCACCTGGTTATTTTCACCTCATACATGTTACCATACTTAATCCTAACTTTATTCAAATAGTCATTCTAGGCATAGGCAGTAGAACGTTTTTTTGTTTTGGGGGGAGGTGGGGGTCCGAAAGTTCTGCCCCAGACTCTGCCCCCGTAAGCTTCACCAGGTCCTTCCTTGTGTTATCCACACCATCATAGATGTCTACCCTATTGCAGATTTTTGCATTATCTGCAAAGAAGCAAACCTTACTAGAAAGCCCTTCAGCAATATCATTTACAAAAATGTTAAAAAGAACAGGCCCAAGAATCGAATCTTGTAGCACACCACTTGCAGCACCCCCCTTTCCTCAGTGAGCTCCATTTATCACTACTCTCTGTCGCCTTCCACTTAACCAGTTCCTAATCCAATCTTTCACGCTGGAGCCTATACTGAGGGCACTGTGTCGAATAGTGCCAAAGGCTTTGCTAAAATCTAGCACTTTTTATCCAACTCTCTGGTCACCTAGTAATGGTTTTCTATGTATTACTTCTCTGTAGCCAAGGGTATGGGGGGGCAAGAGCGGTATTTGCCTCCCCCACCCCCACCACCAAATTCTAAACAATATCACCCTTCCTATTACAACTTGATCGATAGAAAGTACTGTTGGGGAATGCAAACAATTACTTTGTCCCTCCCCTCCCCAGAGAAATTCCTCCCTACACTACTGTCTGTTACTGTGATAAAATCCAGGTCAGCCTCTTCCATTATAGCCTCTAGATACAGAACTTGATTTCTCTTACTATGGGCATTAGTGTACACAGCTTTCCTGCTGTTGCCCTATTTTTTCAATTCTGTACAAGAGTTTAATGTTTTATTTAGCTGACGGCATATGTTTCTTTTTGTGTAGGAGCTTTTCCTCCTACTCCTCTAGGCTTCCAGCTAGGTTGGAACCAGATTCCAGGAGTCTTTGTTCACAACCACCCAGGGGTTTTTTTCCCCCTAATGTGAGCCAGATGGAAAATTAACCATTATTATGTCTTTTGACTTGTACTGAAGAGAGACATAATATTTTACAAGAGACAATGATATAAGAGTGAGGGTCATTAGAAAATGTTGCTTCATTGAAAGGGCAGTTGATGTATAAAATGACCTCCCAGAAGAGGTGGTAGAGAAAAAAAAACCCAATAGCAATTCAAGAAGGTCTGGGATGAGCATGGATAACTCTTCTTTTTATTTATTTAATTTGTTTTCTATCCCATCCTCCCCAAAGAGCTCAGGGCAGGCTACAGGTTGTGGAGAACTGAAGGCGAAGACTGATCAACTGGGGTCTATGACAATATAAAATTGATCAGATTGGGTGGTCTAGATGGGCTTTTCAGCTCTTGCATTCCTCTGTATGTTTTATCTTTCTTTTTTTGAGGTGGATGACATTATTATTAAACTAAAAGCTCAATTTTGCAAAGGTCATCAGCAAGGCAATTTGCATTGCATCAAATAAAGGGAAGGGCACATTAATAAAGAAGTGAAAAGAACAGAGCTGGACAACTCAGCAATTTTTTCTTACCAGAGCTATTTTCCCCCTACTCCTACTTGGTTATTTTCCTTCCCCCCATAATCCTGATAATATTGTAACCTTTCCCACACCCCTTTTTCCTCTTGTCTCTGTGAGTCCTATATAGTTCATCATTATGTCCTCAGTCTTAATGAGCAACCCCTTTTCCCTTTTTCTATTTTGTAGATCGCATAGATTTTACTTGTTTATATTTGTGGTATATCAAATAAACTGATATAGCAAAGGAAATTATTTTTCTTATGATGTACAATCATATCAAAATTGTTCATTATAACAAAACATTACATAAAGTTTCAATCTATATTTACTTACCCGGCTGCTGGGAAAGGGTGACACAAAGTACCTGATTCACTTCAGGCTCGGACCAACTTTATGCTGGTAGGCTGCAGCAAGCACACTCCACACAATCTCTCTCTCTCTCTCTCTTCCAAGAAAGGACAGACCACACCAAAAGGTTTAAACTCCAACTGAACTTTTACTCATTCATAGGGTTACCATATGGCTCCAGAAAAAATAGGACGGATTGAGACATCCGAATTTTATTTCCATTGCTTTCAATGGAAGTAAAACCCAGATATCTCAATCTATCTTCTTTTTTCTGGAGCCATATGGTAACCCTACTCTTTCATCTTAGGGTGCTTTTATGAACAACCTCCAATCTATTGGACAACATCAAACTATTTACAGTCTCTGCTCTTCCAAATGCATAAAGATCCCCGATGGTTGGACCTTGGTTATTTAGGAACAGTAGATCTTCCCAAAGACAAATCTCCCACCCAAGAACAGATCTTAAATATCCTCTGGTGTGAGGTCATTTTTAAGATCACCCTCCAGGGAGACCGTCTTGGTCTCTTAGTCAACTGAGCTTCTAGAAACTCCTAGCCCCCATTAAACAGGGATCCTGTCAGTTTCATAGGAGCCAACAATCTACACTTATTTACACCCTCCAGTGGATTTTTTAATGACCCATGAAGCATAAGTAACTAAGGTCTTTTTCTCCACTTTCTTTAATATTTGTATTATGTTGGGGTGATGGTAGCCTTGAGTAGCATTTGTTGCATGTATGTTTATTACAAGATGTAAATAAGTTGAATGGGGTTAGTTGAACACGCTCTTTTCTCGTAAAGTGTAGATGGTATTCTGTTCTCATATAACGTGCTGCCTCAGTCAAGGACTCTCTAAGCAGACATGCGGTATATTCAACAGAAAGCTAAACCTTAGCACACCAACCCACATGTAGGCAGTTATTTTAATTTTTTGAAATATACTTTATTGAATAAATATAATAGATGTACTCAAAGTTGGTAGATTTTTGAATATTTCAACTGGAGATAAAAGTTTGAAGAACAGAAGCTTTGTGGCAGAGGTGAGAAAATAGTTAAATAATGAGGTATTCCAAGTTCCAGAGATGAAATGCTGAATTGTTCAAGCATGTGGTCAGATGGCTTCAGGTAAAAAAAAGGCTGGTCTTTGTTCGGGGACTACAGCCACAAGTGTATGAGATAGAAGCAGAAATGTAGCAGATTCTGAGATAAAGGATTCTTATGGAGTACTGTACCTAGAAGGCCAGAAAAGACAAGAGACCAATAGGGACAGAGCTTGGTAACAGGTAGCAGAGAGCGGTCATACTTTTGTAGACCCATCAGAGCAAAGGTTGTAGAGGTGACCAGGAAGTACAGCAGTGAAATGAAAGATTCCTTCTTAGATGACAGGAAAAGGGAGGGGGTCTTAGGAGAAAGACCACTAGGAACAAAGCTTATACAGGTAAGCAGGATTAGCTGCAGTATGTAAGAGACTATGGCCCTCTTTTACAAAGGTGTGCTAAGCATTTTAGCATGCACTAAATCAATGCGTCCATAGGATAACATGCACACGTTAGCATTTAGCATGTGATTAGCACGCGCTAATATTTACCTCATGAAAAGGATTCAGGTCCCAATTCCTGCCCCATACTTTCTCTGTATCTGTCATTTGTAAGTCAGGTACCTGGGGACACATCTTAAAGACCAGAAATCATCTTTCAAATATGTCCGTCTTTTATTATGAGTTTCACATATTTATACGAATCAGGTTTGTCAGCATGTGATGGCATGTGACGTAAATACAAACCATATATGGAAGGTCACATGAAACTTTAAACACATCAGCATTTTTCCTAGCTAGAGATTGAAGTCCACAGAGGGTCAGAAAAAGCCTTAACCAGCAGAGCTTCTAATCTAAATCTGTCTGTAAATACGGCTTAACAAAACAATTGAATTCACTTCACATTATCTCTGTTTAAACATTACTTGTCCTTGTACCATCTTCAAAGAAGGGAAAGATAAACAGGGCCTACCTTTGCATCTTTAAACAACATATGCCTAAGGACACTTACTAAAGTTCTGATACGTGTCCCTTCAATTCCCCTCTTACGTCATGTAAATGACGTCACAAATACACAGCATGAGCTGGAAGGGAGTGATACCTTAGGTATGTCTCTCAAGGAGGGGTCTTTTAGGAGCTGTAATACGAATAACACAGTACATGAGCAGTCAAGACAAGAGTGCAAATAATAAGAGATTATGCATTCAACTAAAGTGCTGATCCCAAGAATTAGATAAATCAGAGTTACATTTGAACTCAGCAAAGAGGTCTGCTAATTTCTGAATGTCCATAGTAGGACCTATATTGTCAGAAAGAAAAGTACAACAGCATAAAATACTGAGGAGAATTTAACAGAATTCTCAGCTAGAATCATATCTAGGGCCATATGATTTTGAGAACCATCTGAGAAGTGGAGCCTAATTGATCAGTAATACTTTGCAAGGCGTTCCTAGAATAGTTCACAAAGCATTGCTGATTATAATAATTTTAACTAATCCGATCAACATTCTTATTAATAGTAATAAAGGGAATAAGGAACTCAAACCCAGCCTTAACCTGAGCTCGGGCCTTAAATTCATCTGGGACCCCTCTTGGGACCCCTATAGCATCTATGTATACATGTGATCAGATTTATATCAAGACAAATAAAAGGAAAAACCATGTGAATAGGAAGGATGCCTTTCAGAAAGAATATGCAGAAGCATAGTAACCTTAACTAAAGTGCACTGGCCTATCCACTGGCTGGGTAGCTTAACAGGGAGCCAAAAGTCTCCATAAAGCCAGTAAATATCAAATCTGATGCAGCAACAATAGGGCATACCTATGAGCCAAGACAGAACAATAACCTGGGGGTAAATTACCTACAAAACTACCCTGTGTCAGATTAGAAACATGACATGTGTAATTGCCCTTATAGATGATAACGGCAATATCAAGCTTTTGCTGTCCTGGCAACAAAGGGTATTTAGAACACTGCAGTGCACAAAGGGGATAGGTAAAATTAGAGGAGATATTGGTAAATAACCCAAAAAAGCATGGTTGGATACCAGGAGGGAGGTCCAGAGGTTCGGTTCCTAGATGGGGTCTAGCTTGAGCACATATGTAACAATTACTCTTATTATGTTGATCAGCAGTGAATTTCATCCATTCTAACCAAAGGTTACGTTCTGAAAACCCTACCTCAACAGCCACAGTATCTTCAAAAGTGGGATTGGCAATAGCCATCATGTCAGTAAGTTTATTGAATGTAGGGGCCAGTGGGTTAGCATTTTTTGGGGCCCCCATAAAATGGCGGGAGAAGATGAGTGGAGGTAGATAGATCCCGTAAGAAAACTGATGATAGCTAGACCCACCCTTAAACCACATGTCCATAATGTACATACCTTCATCAGTAGGTCTAGGGTTGTCAATAGTAAGAGAAAGCTTAATAATTTGTGCAGGAACACTTTTCCTATAACAGTGTCCAACCTTATGAAGAGTCATACAAGTAAGCAGTGATTTACCATTTTGGTCCACTGTTTTTCAGGGTATTTTCTAGTTTATAAGCCCAGTCAGTATCAATATTCCACCCTACCACTCCCCAGAATGCACACTTAACCCCCCAACGTAAGTCAGTAACATATACATATATGTCCTTAGTTTTAGGAATCTCTGAGGACCAATGGCACAGCCTTGGGATATCAATTGATGAACAGTCCACAATGTCACAATACTCAAAGGAGAAGGTGGCAACTTGCACACTGCTGGAATTATACCAAAGGGTAGCATACTATCGGTCTTTTCTGGATTCCAATTGAAGGACAGCCTTTGCGAGGGAGTAGTCCAGCTTGACGTCTTAGTCGCAAAGAGGTGTCGGGGGTGCTGTTTACAGCAGGAGTGTCATTTACAGATGGGTATGGGCAGAAAGTGTCGTGGACCCAGAACACATCATCCCTGTAGACCCAGTTAGAAATGATCCATACAGGGAGAAAAACTAGCAGCAGCGGTGCCAGTAAGAGAATGATAAAGTTGGTAGAATGCTGCAATGAGATCATTATGTTGTTCCACTGGAGGAGGTGAAATCTGCGCAGGGAAGACTTGCTTCTGGGGTTTTTAGGTTAACCCTCTTCAAGCGACTTGCGTGGATCCAAACAGGAAACTCCTCAGTGAGTGCAGCGGGCCTGGTCACAGCGATCACAGTAGTGGGAAGGCCAAAGGGGAAATCCGTCTGCTTCCGATCCTTGGAAAGCTGCTGGACAATCACCAGGCTGGAAAAAATGGGTAGGAATCTGTGGAGAGAAAGGAGAAGTGCAAGACACGTTTCTTTGAACAAGCCCTAATATTTCAATTAGCTTTTAGACGTATTCCTCCTGTATCAAGGGAAAATCTACCCATGGGGCGGGGAAAGGTCATCCCGTGAGAATCTCAAAGGGAGAGCAGCCAGATGTCTGTGCATACAGAAAGAGATACTTGAAAAGAGATGCTTGAAAAGCATTCCAAATATCATTCAGCAGCTGTACTCCAATGTGATCCAAATAAGAGATAGAAAACAAGAGAAACCATGTTGCCTGTACTGAATGTGGCAACATGTAACAATACCAATTCATGTATTTGATATAGCTATGGCAAAAGAGAGACAATACTCAGTTACTTAAGGTTCTTAATTGAACAATCCAAAAAGATATGTTTTTTCGTGCTGCATATAACTATTATGCACCTCAGAGAAACCATACTGATGTACTGAATGTATTCAGAAATGTATATTGAATGGATCATATGTAGGGAACACCACGAAATAAATGCTGTATAAAGTAAAACTTTTTCTTAAACATATAACCCCTGACTAAACTTCATTCAGAATATAAAAGCTAAAAGTAAAAGAACATTGCGCAGTTAGGCTAGTAAAAAGTGGAAAAAGAGCTCTAGAAATGGCCAATATTATGTATCCTGGGGTACCCACTAAACTAAAACAAGTAAACATGACACAGACAAAACATAAAGTTTTAAGCGTGGAGCTATTTCTCCATCTGTCAAGTGTGCAGGGCTGAATTTAACTCTGCAAATAAACACATTGATATAAAAAAACCAAAACAACAAATAATGTATATCATAACCATCTCATATTTGAAAAAAGGCATAAAGCTAATGTCTCTTTGGAGCGTCTCTATCTCTGCAGTGATAAAGAGGACCCATGGAAAACACTAGAAATATCTGTGCCAAAACGGATCTGGGATGGCTATGTATAAATCCGGACAAAACATTTTAAATTAGCAACATCCTAATTTCAGCTAAAACAATAGAAAGGAATTGTATTTTCCAATTTATTTTCAATTCACAACCGTGCCAGCTGTAATTATTGAGCTATATATATCTGTATCAAGGAGCAAAAGGTCAAGAATGAAGATATCACTAGCAAGAAGTTAAAATGTCGAGCGAGCACTACGATAACCAATACCATGATATTGGGCAATGAATAAGGGAGAGCTAGCAGCTGGTATCCAGGGTTTCCCCTCTTTGCACCAAAGTCCGTCCAAAAGGGCGGCTTTGGGCACCTGCCAAACGCCAGGCATCAAATTCAGAGGAAGCTGTGAAAAAAGAGAGGAAGAGAATCCTGTTCACCCTTGAGACCCAAAAGCCCATTTAAAAGAAGGGCTTGAACATCGTGAAGAGTGTGAAGGGTAATGAGGTGACCAAGGGTCAAAGAAGTAACCATCTCTACCACCATAGCACAAGCAGCCAGGGAACTTGAACAGGAGTGACTATAAAAAAAGGCAACAGAGCGTAACTTACCGCCATGTTCTCCCTTCATGGTGTTACAATAGTCCCAAACAAAGAGATAAAACATGTGGGCATAAGCAGGAAAACCCAAACTTGAGCTAGAAACCAAAGCACATCTTAAATGTCCAACATTTCATAAGTCCATCTGATAAGAGCAGTCATTTCAGAAACCAGGGTCTGTCTCAAAATCTGGTCATAGAAGGAACAAGCAGAGATCCATTGGCGGCAGTGACCAATCATAGCAAGAAAAGTAAGCATGTCTTTCTTGGTAGCTGGGCGGGGCAGACCCAGAATAGCAGCAATGCAGAAAGTGCAGATTTTCCTCTGACCATGAGACAGGACAAAACCCAGGTATTTCACTTCAGACGTACACCAGTGCAGTTTATTTCATGACACCTTGTGACCACACACAGACAACCATTATAAAAGATGCAAACTATCAATCGGATAGGTCTCCTGAATTATGGAACACAAAAAGTTGTACAAAATGAGAATAGGACCATGAGGGGCAGTGCATGACTTTGTAGAATAGCCCGAAGGACATTCCACACTAGGTATACTGTTGCTTAAAGGTGAAGGCAAAAAAAGAGCTGAAAAGCCTCACCAAAGGGACTAAAATAAAACATTCTTTAGGACAATGATAGAAAAAAAATAATTGGCTGCCGGTGGAATGGTGGAAGAAACATAAGTGCAATGAGAATTACCAAAACATTAACAGCCCGAAAATCTAGGACGAAACGAGGAATGCCATCAGCTTTGACAGCAAGAGCGATGGGCGTATTATAAGAAGAGATGGTGGTTTTGATAATGCCGGAGAAAAGTCAAGAGACAAGCAGTGGAATCTCACCTTACTGCTTTATAAAACCAAGAATGAGTAACTTCAAAGAAGCACTATAGGGGGTCAATGGAAGCCCAAACAGTGAAGTCTGGGGGAAGGGACAAAAACATTCATGCACAGACCCTGATAATGAAAGCAAAGAACAGATTAGCTTTGCTCTGCACAAGAAAGAAAACCTTTAAAACGGAATTTTTTCTTTTTCTTGTTTCTTTTTTTTTTTTTATGATCCAGCACAGAACACAAAGAAAGCAGCCGGTAGAAAAAACGCACAAAATTAGGGCTTGTGTACAAACTACAAGGGAAAGATCTTAGACTGATTCAAACAGCGCTTTCAATTCATTCCACATAACAGCATGTCCTACCTCAGTATTAAACATAGGTGACACAGAAAGATGGGAGCTGAAGGAAAAATGTCATACACACACACAGCCGTACAAGTCTCATTTGTCTAGGAGTAAGTGCCTTTATGACTCATTATAAAAGCAATATAACAATGCAAAAATATTCGCTTATCTTACCTTATAAGCGAGGTACAGTAATAAGAGACAATAAAATCTTATACTCTATAAAAGTTTTAACCTTACAAATGACAGAGTGGGCAGGGGGGTTCTATAAATAATTTCATTCTTTCCGAAAGAATGGCAGCTGCGTATATATTCATGAGGGGCGCTTACCGAAAGTACCCCGAGATTTTTCCCAAAAAAACTCCATAATAGAACCCAAAGCTTGAACTTAAAATAAGGGGTTGGGTACAGGTCACCACTACCCAGTGAGTATTAAAGAACAGAAAAAATTCAGAAATACTCACAAAATACCGGTGATATCATCTGCCCATCGCGGACAAGCCCCCAACTGAAAAGGATTCAGGTCCCAATTCCTGCCCCATACTTTCTCTGTATCTGTCATTTGTAAGTCAGGTACCTGGGGACACATCTTAAAGACCAGAAATCATCTTTCAAATATGTCCGTCTTTTATTATGAGTTTCACATATTTATACGAATCAGGTTTGTCAGCATGTGATGGCATGTGACGTAAATACAAACCATATATGGAAGGTCACATGAAACTTTAAACACATCAGCATTTTTCCTAGCTAGAGATTGAAGTCCACAGAGGGTCAGAAAAAGCCTTAACCAGCAGAGCTTCTAATCTAAATCTGTCTGTAAATACGGCTTAACAAAACAATTGAATTCACTTCACATTATCTCTGTTTAAACATTACTTGTCCTTGTACCATCTTCAAAGAAGGGAAAGATAAACAGGGCCTACCTTTGCATCTTTAAACAACATATGCCTAAGGACACTTACTAAAGTTCTGATACGTGTCCCTTCACCTCACACTAAAAAGCATAGCGCACCTTAGTAAAAGAGGGGATATATTTCACACAATGCTTTGCTCACACAACATAGCAGGAAATGACTGCAGTATAAAGTTCTGTGAAGTGAGAATAAAATGAAAGACATCTTAGAGCTAGGTCACAAACTATCATGAAGCTGCTGGAGGCAGAACAGATGGTAGTTTTACATAACTATACCCCAAAATTGACTAAATAAATATTACATCAGGGAGTGCTAGGGAAGAAAGTCCGAGACGTAATAAATGACTGCTTCTTGGAGCAACTGGTTCAGAAACCAACAAGAGGGGAAAGCTATTTTAGATTTGGTCCTTTGTGGAATGCATGGCATAGTATGGAAAGTAATGGTGTTGGGTCCATTGGGAAACAGTAGCCAAAATATGATCAAATTTAAGCTAATATCTAGAGTGAAATCACAAAGAAAATTGACTATGCTAAAATGAGGAAAATTGTTTAAAAGAAGCTAAAAGGATCAGCCACAAGGGTTAGGACCTTAAAAAAGTATGAATATGGAAGCCCAAACTAGGTATATTCCATGTATTAACCCAAGGTGGAAAGAACAGTAAACATCAGCCAGCATGGTTAAAAAGTGAAGTGAAAGAAGCTATTAGAGCTAAAAACCATCCTTCAAAGAATAAGAAGCATAAATGCTGGCAAGTTAGATGAAAAGCATTGATAAGGTTAAAAGAGAATATGAAGAGAAACGTGATGACAAGAGCAGATAAGCCAAAGGGGAACATTCAGAAGAACTTTTAGTCTTGCGGAGGATACACAACATCAAATGCCTGACAGGCTATTTCATCCATGCAAGGGCTGCATCAAGGGCTCAAGGAAAGTATAAGACAATGATAAAATACAATCTATCATTGTACACAAAATTTGAATCTAAATTATAAACTCACATGTATGTATTTGCCATGTGGCAAATATATACATGAAATCAAGAGAATCCACTATTCAAAATAACAATATAAATTCATTTAAATAATCCAATAATTTAATATTTTAATTCAATAATTTGGTAATAACCAAGCAAAACATTAAAATAAATTCCAGAACTCAGAGGAATGAAAATAGATTATCATCACATTTGTATATCTCCAAAAAGGACAATAGTGAAAATAAACAATGAATGATACAGACAAATATATGCATGAACAAACTAATATAAAGAGATAAAGTTAAATAAAAATGTAGACCAACAACCAAGTGATAATCAGATAAAGGTGTATAGTATATCACTTAAAAGTATTTCAATAAACAGCTTTATTTTGTGAATAGTAAGGATTTCAAGTAAATATTATAATTAGAGGTACTGTGCATAAAGTATATGAAGGTGCTATAACAGATTGAAAAGGTGTGGTGGCCTATAAGAGACTGATTGAGAAAAAAAACCTACCCTGAGGATACTGCCCTTGTATGGGCAAAACAAAGCCTGTGTCAGGCATTTTTTTTTTAAATGTTGTATGTCTTCCACAAGAATAAAACTTCTTCTGAATATTTCTCTTTGTCTTAAATGCTCTTGTTGTCACCGTCTTGGAGTTTGCAGATCACCTCTCTTGTTGCTTTCTTGGACTATGAAGAGAAACTTGCCACAGAATTGCAGGATATGCGGAATATAAATTATTTTTTAAAAATTAAGCCATTGAGGAAATCTGTGGGATCGTTAAATCATCAAAAAGCAAAAGAGACACTGAGGGAGGACATAGAAACATGTTGGCAGATAAAGGCCAAATGGCCCATCCAGTCTGACCATCCACAGTAACCATTATCTCTTTCTCTCTCTATGAGATTCCACGTGCCTATCCCATGCTTGCTTTAATTCAGATAATCTTTGTCTCCACCGCCTCTTCCAGTAGACTGTTCCACGCATCTACCATCCTTTCTGTAAAAAAGTATTTTCTTAGATTATTCCTGAGTCTATCACCTCTTAACTTCATCCTATGCTTTCTCATTTCAGAGCTTCCTTTCAAATGAGACTTGACTCATGCACATTTATGCCACGTAGGTATTTAAACATCTCTATCATATCTCCTCCTCTCCCACCTTTCCTCCAAAGTATACATATTGAGATCTTTAAGTCTGTCCCATATGCCTTAAGACGAAGACCATGTACCATTTTAGTAGCCTTCCTCTGGACTTTTTATATCTTTTTGAAGGTGTGGTCTCCATAATTGCACACAATATTCTAAATGAGGTCTCATCAGAGTCTTGTACAGGGGCATCAGTACCTCCTTTTTCCTACGGGCCATACCTCTCCTTATGCACCCTAGCATCCTTCTAGCTTTCACCGTCACCTTTTCAACCTGTTTGGTCACCTTAAGATCATCACATACAATCACACCCAAGTCCTGCTCTTATGTCATGCACATAAGTTTTTTACCCCTAAACTGTACCATTCCCTTGGGTTTTTGCAGCTCAAATGTATGAATGAACTTGCATTTCTTAGTATTAAATTTTAGCTGCTAAATTTCAGACCATTGTTCAAGCTTCAATAGGTCTTTTTTTATAGACACCATCAGAGTAGACACCATCTGGAGTATCTACTCTGTTGCAGATTTTAGTATCATCCACAAAGAGGCAAATCTTAGCTGACAGCCCTTCAGCAATATCGCTTATAAAAATAAAAATGTTAAAAAGAACTGGCCCAAGAACAGAATCTTGAGGCACACCACTGACAACATCCCTTTCCTGAGCGATCTCCATTGACCACTATGTCAGCATAGCTATTGCTAGCAATCAGCATTTTTGGTTGCCCTAATCAATGTCAGCAAAGCCTATGGGAAATTATATCAATCTGACTCTGGGATGTGGATGCAGATAGACCCTGAGTGCTCATGCACAGAATTCACATACAGAAAGCATCCAGGCAGACTCTTTCAAACAGCCCTAATTAAATCATGCTTAAAAGGTAACAAACCAACTTGCAGCTAAGAGGTGCGAAGACATGCTAAGAAGATGTGTTAATGTCTGATGCTTAGGATGGACAGCTTAGGATATACAATGGGTCCAGGTACACAGATAACTAAGATTAATCAGAAACTATTGTCAGAGGCATACTGGAAATTACATGTGACTCCAGTCTATTCTTCTCCAGTCTAGCACAGTTTACTAAGGATGGGATGCTTAACTTCAATAGATTGTATTGAAGTTCAATAGATTCTATATTTAGAATAAGATTCCAAGCTATAAAAGGCTCCTCTTGCATCACTCCTCTCTCTTACTCTATCTCTGGAACCTGAAGCTGGGAACATCACCTCCCACCTTTCTCTCTCTACTTTTCTCTCTACCTCTCTGTCCTCAACAGTACCTATTCTCTCTCATTCACAAAAGCACAGAAGCATTCTTTGTAAATGTAAAAACTTATATCTCTCATTAATTATAATGCTTAATTGTAACTTTTATGAATCTTGTTTTCTCTGCACAATATATCTATTCTTTATGCCATCACCTCTGGCTGTGCTTCTCATTTGAGTATACTTCCTGGTGAATCTTCTGTGAAGGTATTGAACTCGGGACCTAGCGTTTGTAAGGGCGCCTCACATAACCCCATCTAACATCCTTATACCCACCAACCTAACATTTTAGGGGGCCACAACAAACCTTACACACTACCCTTCTACTCAACCAGTCCCTGACCCAGTCCATCACTTTGGGACCAATTCCAAGGGCACTCAATTTATTTATAAGAAGCCTGTGTGGAACACTGTCAAAAGCTTTGCTAAAATCTAAATACACCACATATAGCGCACTCCCTCTATCCAATTCTCTGGTTATCCAGTCAAAGAAATTGATCAGATTTTTCTGAGAAGACTTACTTCTAGTGAATCTATTTTGCCTCCAGTCTTGTAATCTACCAGATTCCAGAAACTTCACCATTCTCTGTTTTAAAAGTATTTCCATTAATTTGCTTACCACAGAAATCAGACTTACTGGCCTGTAATTCCCTACTTCTTCCTTGCTTCCACTTTTGTGGAGAGGGACCACATCCACCCTTCTCTAGTCGTCCGGTACTACTCTCGACTCTAGAGAAGTGGAGCCCCCAGAACTTCCCAAAGGTCCTTCAGCACCCTCAGATGTACACCATCCAGCCCAATCACTTTGTCTACCTTGAATTTAGCTAGTTTCTCAGTAACTAAATCCTCTGAAAATCGATCAGGGTCTACCACTCCTCCATCCCTATTCGTATTTGTTTTCTGCAGTCCCACTCCCGGTGCTTCAACCATGAACATAGAACAGAAATATTTGTTAAGCAATTCAGCCTTTTCTTTATCAGCTTCTTCATACTGTATTTCTCCCCTTCATCTTTGAGTTTCACAATGCCACGTTTGCACTGATATATCTATAATATATCTTGTCTCCCCATTTTACCATGTCAGATATTTTCTTTCCATTTGCATCTTTCCTTTCCTGACTACTCGACCAACCTCTCTTAACTTTTCCAGATATTTTTGCGTGTCTTCCACAAGAACGTGCGCTGGTAGGGCTAGTCTCAGTTAGGGTGCTGGTCTTAGACCAGAGGGCCGCCACTTGAGCGGACTGCTGGGCATGATGGACTACTGGTCTGACTCAGCAGTAGCAATTCTTATGTTCTTAAGTTCTTTCTGCGATCTTTTGTAGTTTAAGAAATCTAATCTCTTATTCCTTCTCAGCTTCTACTTTTGAGAATGAAAGTGGTCTTCTTTTCCTCTTACTTTTACTTACTTGCCTCACAAAAATGTCTGTCGCTCTTACAATAACAAGACCATAACAGAGAGACTGCATTAATTCTTTGTTGTGTTATTTATGGAAGAAGATATAAGAAATCTTCCTGAACTGGAAATAGTATTCAAGGGTGACAATGTGGAATAACTGAAAGAAATATCGGAAGACGTACTCAGGCAAATGGACCAGTTAAAGAGTGATAAATTACCTGGTCCAGATGGTATAACATTCCAGGATACTGAAAGAACTCAAACATGAAATTGCTAATCTGCTGTTAGTGATATGTAAACTGCAGTTAAAATTGTCCATAGTACTTGAAGATTGGTGGGTGGCCAATGTAACCACAGTTCCAGGGGTGATCCGGGAAATTACAGACCAGTAAGCCTGACTTCAGTTCCGGGTAAGATAGTGGACACTATTATAAAGAATACAATTATGAAACAAGTAGATGAACATGATTTAATGGGTCATAGTGATCATGGGTTCAGCCAAGGGAAGTCTTGCCACACCAATTTACTTCATTTCTTTGAAAATATAAATACACATATGGATAAAGGTTAGCCAGCTGATGTAGTGTATCTAGACCAGGGGTGGGCAACTCTGGTCCTCGCGGGCCGGAATCCAGTTGGGTTTTCAGGATTTCCCCAGTGAATATGCATTGAAAGCAGTGTATGCAAATAAATCTCATGTATATTCATTGGGGAAATCCTGAAAACCCAACTGGATTCCAGCCCGCGAGGACCGGAGTTGCCCACCCCTGATCTAGATTTTCAGAAAGCTTTTGACAAAGTTCCTCCTGAGGAAAATAAAGGGTGATGGGATAAGAGGCAATGGTCTGTTGTGGATTAGGAACTTGGTTATTGGACAGAAAACAGGGTAGGGTTAAATGGCCATTTTTCTCAATGGAGGAGGGCAAATAGTGGAGTGCCACAGGGATCAGTACTGGGACCAGTGCTATTTAACATATTTATAAATTATGGAAATTGTAATGATAAATGAGGTTATTAAATTTGCAGATGACACTAAACTATTCAAAGTTGATAAAACACATATGGACTGTGAAAAATTGTAGCAAGAGGTTCAACGTGGATAAGAGTAAAGTGATGCATGTCGGTAACAAAAATCTCATGCACGAATACAGGATGTCCGGGGCGGTACTTGGAGAGACCTCCCAGGAAAGGGACTTGGCAGTTCTGATCGACAAGTCGATGAAGCCGTCCACATAATGTGCGGCGGCAGCAAACAGGGCAAACAGAATGCTAGGAATGATAAAGAAGGGGATCACGAACAGATCAGAGAAGGTTATCATGCCACTGTACCCAGCCATGGTACGCCCTCACCTGGAGTACTGCGTCCATCACTGGTCGCTGTACATGAAGAAGGACACGGTACTACTCGAAAGGATCCAGAGAAGAGCGACTAAGATGGTTAAGGGGCTGGAGAAGCTGCCGTACAGCGAAAGATTAGAGAAACTGGGCCTCTTTTCCCTCGAACAGAGGAGATTGAGAGGGGACATGATCGAAACATTCAAGGTACTGAAGGGGATAGACTTAGTAGATAAGGACAGGTTGTTCACCCTCTCCAAGGTAGGAAGAACAAGAGGGCACTCTCTAAAGTTGAAAGGGGATAGATTCCGTATAAACGTAAGGAAGTTCTTCTTCACCCAGAGAGTGGTAGAAAGTTGAAATGCTCTTCCAGAGGCTGTTATAGGGGAAAACACCCTCCAAGGATTCAAGACAAAGTTAGACAAGTTTCTGCTGAACAAGAACGTGCGCTGGTAGGGCTAGTCTCAGTTAGGGTGCTGGTCTTAGACCAGAGGGCTGCCGCGTGAGCGGACTGCTGGGCATGATGGACCACTGGTCTGACTCAGCAGTGGCAATTCTTATGTTCTTATGACCTTAGGAAATTGGAAGACTGGGTATCCAAATGGCAGATGAAATTTAATGTGGGCAAATGCAAAGTGATGCACATTGGGAAGAATAATTCAAATCATAGCTACCTGATGCTAGGGTCCACTTTAGGAGTTAACACCCAAGAAAAAGATCATTGTAGACAATAGGCTGAAACCTTCCGCCCAATATGTGGCAGTGGCCAAAATAACAAACAGGATGCTAGGAATTATTAGAAAAGGGGTGATAAAGAAGACTAAGAATATTATGCCTTTGTATCACTACATAGTATGACTTCACCTTGAGTATTGCGTTCTATTCTAGTCCAAGTGACCAGGATTGAAAAAGGGGATGGAACTCTTTTTATATGAGGAAAGGCTAAAGATGGTAGGACTCTTCAACTTGGAAAAGAGACAGCTGAAGGGAGATTGAGGTCTATAAAATCCTGAGTGGTGTAGAATAGGTATGAATCATTTTTTTCACTCTGTCAAAATTTACAAAAACTAGGGGGCACCCAATGGAATGGAAAATTGTACTGTTTTGTCAGCTTCTGATCACCCATCCATCTCTCCCCGTTTCTCACTTCCATCCCCCTGTCTTTCCCCATGAGATTGTAAGAATGCTTTTATGCGTTTGTCATCATTTGCTCACTTCTGATCTGAAAGTTAATTTTAAAAATGTGTTGTTAGTTCAAGTAGAAAAGCTATCAACTTATTCTCTTGTTTTGTTTCTATTCTTTAGTCTTAACTGAAAACATTATCGTTGTTCAGTACCTTCTGCTTGCTTGCTTTAATTTTTGAGGGAAACTCAGGCTGTTAAGGTCTACTTGTATATCTTCAGCATTACAGTCTTTAGCAGTGAGTTCCTGTACAGCAGGGATCTCAAAGTCCCTCCTTGAGGGCCGCAATCCAGTCAGGTTTTCAGGATTTCCCCAATGAATATGCTTTGAAAGCAGTGCGTGCACAAAGATCTCATGCATATTCATTGGGGAAATCCTGAAAAACCGACTGGATTGTGGACCTCAAGGAGGGACTTTGAGACCCCTGCTGTACAGTGTTTCTTGGAGGGGAGGATCCCACCCATTCCTCTCCTACTATCCTCTTGGAAAGAAACAGGGCCTCCCCTTTTGCTTTGCTCTAATTGGGAGTTTCCTGGCTGATCCTAGTTGTTTAACCCAGTCATGGACAATGTTGGCTTCTAAGTGAGTCCTACCCACTGCCTTTATAGGATTTGAATTATAAACTTCTCTCAACCCCGGTTATAATGGAATAGAGCTTCTACTCCATTTCCCTTTAATCCAGTGGGGATTTTACTTCATACTTTCAGGTGCAGTCTCTTATCTCCCTCCCTTCCCCCTTCTAAGCTTCTAATTCCTTCTTTTAGGTAGAGAAGAACAGCTGCTGGCTTTTAAACTGTCTCTTACTGGGCTTTTCCATCAACTGCGCTTGTGCAGAGATACTTCCTTACCACAAGAGGCATTAATCAACTCCTTTTTCCTGCTGGCTATGCTGCTTTGCTCTGTGCACCTAAGTATTCTTCTGTCTTTTGCCATCACCTTTTCTTCTGTTTGGCCACCTTAAAGGTAATCACATACGATTATACCCAAGTCCCGCTCCTCTTTCATACCTAGAAGTACTTCACCACCTAAACTATCCTGCACCCTCATGTTTTTGGAGCCCAGATGCATAGCCTTACATTTTTCAGCATTAAATCTTAGCTTTCAGGCTCCTCTTTACGTATGTTCTTTACACCCTCAGGGCTGCCTACCTATTTCAGATTTTGGTATCATCAGAAAAAGAGGCAAATCTTACCAAACAGTTCCTAGGCAATATCACTTAGAAAAATGTTCAAAAGAATCAGACCAAGAACCGACTCTTGTGGCACACCACTTTTAATGTCCCTTTCCTCAGAATGAGCTCTGTTTACCTTACCCTTTGGTGCCTTTCACTACACCAATCTTGGTTCGAGTACAACCATTCAAGATGGCACATCTGATCTGAGACTTAATTCTACAACTGCAATTGAATTAATATGTCCAGTACCAGATTTCTAACCTTTATATGACCTTCCTGATTTTTTATTCCAGGGTAATGCTCTGTGGCTTTGATACTTTCATAGCTTGAATTCTTCTTCCAGTTCCTGGTGCGAGGCCATTAGGTTTCTATAAGGAGTTTATTTCTCCAAGAAATGATGAATTTCCTCCAACAGCGGCCCCGCCATTAAACATCTTTCATTCTTTGTCATTCTAACACCAGTGTGCCTCATTGCTCAGGTCATTTTTCAGGAACTGGCCTCAGTCACTGCATCTGTTGCAGTGGTATAGTCAGACATGCCATTTTGGATGTGCTTGAGCTCAAGGTGGGTGGGCATACAATTCCTCCCCCCCTTGCCACTCTCTCTCACCCCTGCTTCCAGCAACCCCCAATAAATAATAAATAGCTGACTTGGTAGGGATCCCGAAGCCCTGCCAGCTATAGAGGTCCTTCAGCAGCCAGAACATGTCCATATTGTTTTACAATAGTCCTGTAGAACCTCAGGTGGACACTTTTAATCACCCCTTATATAAATATTACTTCAAGTAATCTTGTGATATTTATTTAATTCATTTTGCTGCAAGGCAGGCGGCAAATAATTTGCAGTAACCACACGTGTGCTATTATACGGGTATAAGCAGTAGTGTGAAGCTTTGTTTGTTGTTGTGTGCTGGGGTAGGGATTTTATACTATTGCTTTCAAGAAAGTCACAAGAATTTTCAAACTTTAGTGTACCATTAAACATATATTTCCAAGCTCACAGTTTATATTTTTTTATCAGGAATGATCTCAAATTTGTGAGTAAAGTACAGTACTGTATTTATGTCGTTTTTTTTATGATGCAAGAATATCCTTGTCTGTCTGGTACACAGAAAGTATGGTATTGTTTCCTTGGGGGCAGCAGAACCATGGCAAGTTAAAGCATACCAGGCATTGGTGAGTAATCTAACTAACTGGTGGAGCCTGGGTGTTTAGGGCTGTTTGGTGGTTGAGCAGGGTAGTTCTATCACATTCCAAAGGGATCTGTTTGTAATAAAGGCCTCCATGTTACCACTGGCTGTGGAATGCAGGTTCTCGCTGACATGTACCAGCTGGCTGCTGGTAAATGTTAATTAAGAGAACTGCAGATCATACAGAAGCTCTTTGGGAGATAAGGGAGAAAGCAATTCCACCCTCTAATACAAGTGTTTTCCACTCTTATCACTGCATGTCATGAAGTTTTATTTCTTTATATTTTTATTTTTGCTTTGTAGAACAGTAGCATCAAGGACACCCTTACTAATTTTAACATTTCTTTTTGATTAGGAAGTGCTGTCAAACCAGCTCTCTGTTCTCCTCGGGGATAGCAGAATGACGGCAATCCTAAAACATGTGTTTGCTGTTTTACCCCCATCTCCGTGCTTTATCAAGTTGCGCTAGAGGTTTTTAGCGCAGACTGGTGAGGAAAGTGCTCTGACACTCATAGGAATTCTATGATTTGCAGAGCGTTTACCGCGCTGGCTTGCACTAAAAACTTCTAGCACGGCTTGATAAAAGGGGCCCTTAATGATTCAGTTTCAGTGCAAACTCTCAGGAGTATGCAGGTCTAATAGCTGATCCAGAACAAAATTGGGTTTTTTATAAACTGCGATACCTTGTATTATTAGACAATGGAAGGAACCGCATGAAGAATATAAAAAAAGCCACCCTAGAGGCTAAAAAAATATACTACTCCCAACAACTATTAAAGACCCCCAATACATCAAAAAACCTGTTTTTAAACAAAAAAGATGCAATGTCACAAGGAGACGACCGATGCCTTAACACAGAACTCGATAGTGAAACGCTCTCAGACTACTTCGCTGACAAAATATGGTCTCACTTCGTTTCCACCATGCTAGAGACATCATTCCCCCATGACTCAGATAAGTAAATTAAAACTACAACTGGGACCCTAACTCACTTCAAAACTGTCTCCCGTGATGACATCACCAAGATACTAGACACTATTCGCCCATCTGGCTCAAACCTAGACCCCTGTCCGCCACATCCCCTAGTGGCTGTGATAGATGCCTTTGTAGACTCCATCCTTCCTCTCATTAACACCTCTCTACAAACAGGCAAAGTGCCCGCAAACTGGAAGTCAGCAGTCATCAAACTCACGCCTAACCCTAACGTGGCCGGCAACTTTAGACTTGTCTCTAACCTACCCTTCATCTCCAAGATTCTTGAAAAAAACACTCTTTCATCGACGAACAAGGAGCCTTATCCACCTTCCAATCAGAATTCAGGAAATTCCACAGTACTGAAACCGTCCTTCTCGACATCATGGATAACTGCTAGAAACTCACGGATAAGGGTAATGATGTCCTTCTGGTACTGCAGGATCTGAGCGCAGCGTTTGATACTTTTGACCATCCTCTCCTCCTTGAACGGCTCTATAAATTGGTATCCGAGACGCCGTGTTACAATGGTTCACCTCTTTCCTAAATAATAGATCCCAAAGCATACTGTTCAACAATGCACTATCAAAACTGAAACCAAGCCCTTCAACTGCAAACCACCAAATAACATTCCTACTCCCACTTTATACAAAGCTACTGCAACCAGCTACCCCCGCAGATTAAATCACTTAAAGGACTCCTCAACTTTAGGAAAGCAATAGAAACTCCCCCACGACCAATAGATTGCAAAGAAATGTACAGTATATTGATACAAGATTCTCAGTCTGTATTGCATTAGGATAAAAAACTTGTATTGAAAAATCTTGCACTGTACCTATGACTAATTTAACCTGTAACTGTATATTATGGATATTGGTATTAGATCCCTAGTATGTGTTGAGTTAGGATAAAAACTTGTACCTGAAAAAGCATAAGAATTGCCACTGCTGGTTCAGACCAGTGGTCCATCGCGTCCAGCAGTCCGCTCACGCGGTAGCCCCCAGGACAAAGACCAGTGCCCTAACCGAGACCAGCCCTACCTGCATTAGTTCTGGTTCAGCAGGAACTTGTCCAACCTTGTCTTGAATCCCTGGAGGGTGTTTTCCCTTATAACAGACTCCGGAAGAGCATTCCAGTTCTTTACCACTCTCTGGGTGAAGAAGAACTTCCTTACATTTCTACGGAATCTATCCCCTTTTAACTTGTACTGTAACTATGCCAAATTGTAACCTGTTAACTGTATATTTTGTACGCTGACCTGTAACCCGTCCTGGGCTCTTTGGGGAGGACGGGATAGAAAACGAATTAAATAAATAAATAAATAAAATGGAGTGGTAGCTGTGGTTGGAGTGCCCTAGTGATTGGAGCAACAGCCTTAGTACCCTGAGGTGGTGGGTTCATACTATGCGCTGCTCCTTGTGACCCTGTGCAACTCACTCAATCCTCAATTGCCCCTGATAGATTGTGAGCCCACCAGGACAGATAGAGAAAACGCTTGAAGTACATGATTGTAAATCATTTAGATAACCTTGATAGGTGGTATATACTGTAAATACTTAATAAAATAAATCTTATTTTCTTTTTTTCTTTTGTTTTATTTCTATTTATTACCTTGAAATGGACCAATCCAAGAATAATTAATTGTATCCATCTGGTTAACACATAGCATCCTTTTATTTGGTGTTTACCCTCTTTGTGCTAGAATCTCTACCATCCCTTTTTTTCTTAGTTCTGCTCCAGCTCTTACACATCTGTGTCTCTATCCACTAAAGTGTAAACTCTGACTTAGTTCTGCTCCAGTTCATGCTGCTTGTAAATGCCAGATATCGTTCTAGCCAAAGTACAGTTTCAGCCTCCTGGGTGTTTTCCAGCTCAAGCCTGATCCAGCCTGACTACCTTTATCTGGGCAAAAAGTATCATTAACTAACTGGAAGGGCCTCAGTAATAGAGCCTACGCAAGTCATAGACTCTGACCGTACAAGTCTGCGTGCTTCCCCGGCTCCTTAGCTCCAATCATCGGCCACCTTCCAGTCCCTTACCTCAACTAAAAGAATTTTAAATTTATTGCAAGTAAATTCTTAAAAAAATTTTTTATCTTTTTATTTAAATTTATTCTAAAATATTAGCTTTCTAAAAATCTAAATTCTATAAATAGATGCACTATTTCCTTATGAGAGACTTAATTTAAACATCCAATATCCATTGAAATTACTTAGCTTTCAAATAATATATCCCCAGCAAACTGCTTCAGACCATGCCAACGTGGCCAGCGTTTCGTGGAAACTTATTTAAACCCACTGCTTCAGGCCACGTTGGCATGGTCTGAAGCAGTTTGCTGGGGATATATTATTTGAAAGCTAAGTAATTTCAATGGATATTGGATGTTTAAATTAAGTCTCTCATAAGGAAATAGTGCATGTATTTATAGAATTTAGATTTTTAGAAAGCTAATATTTTAGAATAAGCTATTCAGAATAAATTTAAATAAAAAGATAAAAAAAATTTTTAAGAATTTACTTGCAATAAATTTAAAATTCTTTTAGTTGAGGTAAGGGACTGGAAGGTGGCCGATGATTGGAGCTAAGGAGCCGGGGAAGCACGCAGACTTGTACGGTCAGAGTCTATGACTTGTGTAGGCTCTATTACTGAGGCCCTTCCAGTTAGTTAATGATACTTTTTGCACTCTTTCATATTTAGTGGGAAATTAGGGGTCTTTATTATTGTGAATATTTTTCTCACTAAGGGATTTGAGTATAGTACCTTTATCTGGGTCCAGGGTGGATAAAAATCAATGATTTAAATAAAGAAAATTAAAAAATCGGATTTTTAAAATTTAAATCAGATTTTTAAAATTTAAATTGGATATTTTTAAATAAAATGCTTTTTTTGAGGAACAATCTATCTAAAGATAGTTTTCTATTTAAGATATGTTCTAGTCCAAAATTTATTCATCATGAAATAAGCTTTTAAAAAGCTGTGGTAGAGGTTTCTACTGCGGACCAGTGAGGTACATTCTCCAATGTTCATAGAATTCCTATGAGCATCAGAGCAATTACCTTGCCAGCCCGCAGTAGAAACCTCTACTGTGGCTTTGTAAAAGGAGTCCTAAATGTTTTGGTAAATTTATTTATTTGCTTTCTATACTGTTCTCCCTGGGGAGCTCAGAATGGTTTACTTGAATTTATTCACGTATTCTAGCATTTTTTCCTGTCTGTCCCAGTGGGCTCACAATCTATCTAATATACCTGGGGAAGTCTGACAAAGATAACAAAATAAAGTTTACAAAGCATGGTAAAATATAATATGACAAAACATGGTATGGTGAGACATAGCATGGCGAGCATAGTTCAGCAAAACATAGCATGATAAACATAGTATTACAAAGCATAGCTAACCAGTATGATAGGACTAGCAAAAATGGTTAGGCAAGCATGCATGATGAAACATAGCATGGAAGATATGGCAACATTGTGTGGCAACCATGGTATGAGAAACTGTAGAAGGGCCAACATATTACGGTAAATAAAGTATAGTAAATATGGTATACAGTAAAGTATAGTAGGATAAGGTTGACAAGAACATTGGAAGGCAAAACATGGCATGGTAAGACATAGAATGAAGCACATCAGTGTTTTAGATGAGGCAATGGAGAGTTGAGCCCTTTGTCAGAAAATTCATGGAATTTGGGTTGGTGCACTCTCATAGAAGGTCAGGGGAAGAGGTGAGTTTTTATTGCCTTCCTGAACTTGAGTAGACCTTCTAATGATCTTATGTGGGTAGGTAGTTTGTTCCAGAGGTGTGGTAGGTAGTGCAAGTAAGATCTTTTTCAGGTGTTCTCAAGGCAGAGGGCGCGTCATGAGGGAGTGCATAATCACTTTTCTTCTTGCATGTGAAACGGTCGGTTTGGGGCATAGGGTGGAAGTTTGGAGGCCATATAGGCCAGTACTATGTCACAGTGGCGTACCAAGGGGGAGGGCGGGGGGATGGTCCATCCTGGGTGCATGCCCCAAGGGGGTGCACAGCAGGCCACCCTCCCTATTCTGCCGCTGCTGCCTTTCCTTAACCAGCAGCAGCGGCAGTAAACAGGGGTGTCCGCGGGTGCTCACCAGTGTTGCTCAGCTTCTGGCCGGCTCCCCTGCTGAAAGCCGCGGGCATCCGCTCCTCTCGCGATCTGTGGCTGCGTCGGAAGCATTCTCTCTGAGCATTCTCTCTCAAGTCAGAGAGAAGGCTTCTGACGCAGCCGCGGATCGGTGAGGTGTAAACGCCTGCGGCTTTCAGCAGGGGAACCAGCCAGACATGCTGGACAGGGAAGGGGGGAGGGTAGAAATGCTGCACAGGGAAGGGGGGAGAGCAAAAATACTGCACAGGCAAGGGGGAGAAATGCTGCATAGGCAAGGGGGGAGAAATGCTGCAAGGGGGGAGAAATGCACAGGCAAGGGGGAGGGTAGAAATACTGCACAGGGAAGGGGGGAGAATAGAAATGCTGCAAAGGCAAGGGGGGGAAGAAATTCTGCACAGGCAAGGGGTGGAGAAATGCTGCTGCTGCACAAGGAAGGGGGGAAATGCTGCTGCTGCACAGGGAAGGGAGAGAAATGCTGCTGCTGCAGCACCCAATTGGGGAGAGAGAGGGAAGGAGGGAGAAGGAAGACAAGGGAGAGGAACCAGAGATGCCAAGTCCATGGGAGGGAGGGAAAGGAAAAAAGGAAAGGAGATACCAGACCATGGAGGGGGAGGAAGAGATACCATGGCATGAGGGAAGGGAAGGAGATAGAGATACCATACCATGGTGTGGAGTGAGAAGGAAGGAAGGAAGGAAAGGAGAAGAGAAAGAGATTCCAAAGCATAGGGGAGGGGGTGGAGACATAAAAATGGAGAGGGGGTGAAGCTGAAATCAATCATGTGCAAAGGAGAGAAGGGACCCCAGATATACAGTTTATTGAAGGGACATAGAAAGAGGGTAGATGCCATATGGAACAGAGAGAGGGTGGGCAGTAGATGAAAGGGGTAGAGAGGGCAGAAGCTGGGTGGAAGGGGCAAAGAAAGGGCAGATGTTGCATGGAAGGGAGAGAGGACAAACGCTGTATAGAAAGAAGAGAGCGAAGAGATTATTAAAGCAGAAACGACAAAAGGTAGAAAGATTTTTTTGTTTCTTTACTTAGAATCAAGTAGTATTGTAACTGTATTGATAAAATTTTATAAATAGGAAATGGAAATAAGACAATTTTTTGGACTAAACCCTTTTCCTCAGGTCAGGACAGGATACTGAAGAAAGATTTGGCCTCTGAAAGCTAATTGAAAAATGGATTAGTCCAATAAAATTGTATTTTCTTATTTCTCATTATTTGTTAATTTGTAAAGTGGTGATTGTTATGTATCATTTTTTTCAAATTTACATCTACTGTCTTTATATTTTGCACAGTATTAGAGGACATGTGTTACTGTTTTTGTGGTGTTATGGTGTTGCATTGTATGCAGAGTCTGGTTTCTTGGCGGTTCAGTTTAACTTTTTTCTACATATTTCTATTTTTAGTTTGTGATTATTCCATATTGGGCGAGGGTGTATCTCTGTTCTGTGTGTATGAAAAGAACATAGTTTTCAGTTGGCATTGACTGTGCAGGACCAATTGACTGTGCGGGATCTGGCTTGTTTAGTTTTACAATACTGTATATGTGTTGGCGTTCTAGTGCTCACTGCAGTGTTTAAGATGCTGCCTTTTCTTAGGTATACTCTTGTGGATTGTTACTAAAAATCATATTTTTGATATAGATGGGGGGGGTCAAAAAATGATGGGCCCCGGATGTCACATATGCTAGGTATGCCACTGCTATGTCATAGAAGAGTTTGTAGGCCTTTACTAGGCCTTGGAATATACATCATTTGTCGACTGGTAGCCAGTGGGCAGCACATAATGCCGGGGTGATCGGGTCTTAAATGTGGATGTTCTTCAGGATTCAGATGGCAGTATTTTGTATTCATTGTAGCTAATGGAAGTTTTTTTAATAGTGAGGCCATTTAGGAGTACATTGCAGTAGTCCGTACAGGAGAAAATGAAGGTGTAGAGTAGCTGGGAGAAGTCCAGTTCTGTTCATAATGTCATGAGCATGATTTAAATCAAGTCTTTCTGACTGGTGATTTAAATCATGATTTAAATCAAATCCACCCTGCCTGGGTCTCGGCCACTTTTTGAGCCCCGATAGTATCTTCAGGAATGTAATCTGACAATTTTTGCTGTGAACCTTATCCCCAGCAGCACAGAATGTTAGGATCCAGCCCTCACCAAACCATTTACAATCTTACACATGGAGTTGTATTGCTGGTTGCAGAAAATTGGATCTTGCACCAATAAGTGGCCCAATAGCAGGCAACAAATGCTCCATCACCCCCAGGATGTTGATGGCAAACAAGGACATTTCTGAGGGATTATTAACCAGGGCCACTTCACTTTATCCCCAAAAATTCCCCACTATTCTAAGACATGTCAGTACCTCTAGAGCAGTAGCCTGACAATACCCTAAGATGTACATGTGCTAACAAAAATGTTGCATGACAGTGCAAACATGGAAAAGATTCATTTAGCCAGAAGACAATCTAGGAAAGCTCTACCATTCTTTTCCAAATTTTAAAACAGAGAATGAGGGCCAAGATCCACATGGTTCTGTGACTTTTCCAATCAACTGATGTGTCTGTGTCTTTTGTGTGTGTGTCCATTTGTTGTTTTGGGGGGTCCAACAGGAGAGAGCGGGCATCCCTCCTGCCGGGTGACTTCAAGGGAGGATTCGTGGGTGGTGGCTGAAGGATTGGGCATCTCTCCTGCCGCAGTCAGTGTCAGATGGGGGTGGCAAGAGAGATTGGGCATCCCTCCTGCTGCGGATAGTGGCGGGGGGGTTCAGGGTGACAGCAGTGGGGAGTGGGCATCCCTTCTGCCAGCAGACTTGCAGTGGTGTTCAGGGGTTCCCTGCTGCGGCCGCTCAGCTGATTGCGGCAGGAAGATTTCCTTGCTGCATTCAGCTTGTGGCTGTGTCTATTTGAAATATGGCCTACATTTCAGGTGCCTCTCATGGGCCTAGGCAGATGGCCTTGTTGTGAGCTTGAGCATCCCTAGGCGCCTCCTTACACCCGCGACAGATGCCTATAATGGAGGCGGCCTGCCTCTGGTTTGTTTTTTTTTAGAAAACATACATCCCAATTAGTTGATTAGACAGCAGTAGGATGCCTACTGCTGCCTACAAGCGGGACACCGTTTATAGAATTTGCCCCTAAGTGTTCATTAGATTTGAAGGCACTTATTGGTGAGGCAACTCAAGAATCTATGCTAGCAACTTCTAAACAAATAGAAGTTTTGGCATCTAAATATTTTATGTACGTTCAACTTGTAACCCATTCTGAGCTCTTTGGAGACAACGGGATAGAAAATAAACATTGACTCACCTTCAGATTTCCTCTTCTCTACTGCAGCTCTCTATTTCAATGTGTTGACTGTCAGCCTTTTGAAATTAAATATGAGCAATTGCCCATCTACCCCGATCCTCACTCTGCTAATGTTACTGCTCCCTCAGCTCCTCGTTGCTGCAGACCCCTTCTCCTTCCCAACCCTCCACTCTTCACTATGATTAACTTTTTCTTTCTTTATCCTGGGCCTCAACTCTTTTTTTCAGAGAAGCAGAAATCCATACAATATCAGTTATTTATCTTGGCTGCTGCATGTGACAACCAAAGCTCCCCCATTGCTGCAGCTTCTAACTAACATGTAGCATGAGTAACATCTGATGCATAGTGTTCACTGTTCCTGTTTCATTTAGCCTGAGGATAAGCTGAGAGGCAGGGAGAACTCAAAGGAGGGGTAAAAGGAGGAAATCATGCAGCACATATATTGCAAAGCACCAAAAAAGAAAACAATAAATCTCTATGGTAGTCAGTCAAAAGGAGTAGGGCTAGATAAATGGTTTTCTAAAAGGAGGCTAATAGATGTTCAATAGAAGTTCAAACAGCAGTTTTATTGAATAACCAATATAGGCCCTCTTTTACTAAGTCACGATAGAGATTTCTACTACGGCCCAGGGCTCTAAATGTTCTGACGCTCATAGGAATTCTATGAGAATCGGAGCATTTTGCGCTCCGGGCTGTGGTAAAAAACCTCTACTGTGGCTTAGTAAAAGGGGGAGGGGATAAAGAACTCTCAATGTACACCAAGAAGATACAACTCAACCTGGAGCCATGTTTTGGCACTCAAAAGCCTGCATCAGGAGTCCTGATCTATATGTCCAAAACAAAATAAAAACAATGAATAAATGACGTACAATGTAATATAAAAGCATTAAAAATGGACAAAATATGTAAAATAAACATATAAGCATAATGCAAAAAAATGTATATATATTAGGACTGCAGGAAGATTACAAATTTTAATTGCTATTAACCATGTTGGGTGTTAGCAATTAATCAAGAAATACAAACACAAAATAATTCCTGAAATCAAGCATAAACCACTTGTCTATTTGTAGTTTCCTCATCTACTACCTAGTCTTCCATTTCCTTTCTTTGTACTTACCCTCTCAGCTCTATCCTGGTCTTTCCTTTCCCTTGCCTCCAGGCTAGTATATCTCCTCTTTTCTTTTTCCAACTCACCTTTTATATCCAGTTTCTCTCTCTCTCTCTCTCTCTCTCTCTCTCTAACTCTGCGCATCTAGTTTTCCCGTTCTTGTCCTCAATCCCCTCAATGGATCTCTCTCTCCCCTTCCCACCTCCTTTTCGAGTACAGCATCTCTTTCCCTCCTTGCCTTCCAATGCAGCACCTCTATTCCTCCTTTCCCAATACATCACCTCTTGCCCTCCATATCCCCCCCAGAGTCCAGCGCTTCTTTCCTCCTCCATGCCCCATAAACTCTCTCCCTTCTTGCTTTCTCCCCTGCATGCAGTGCCTCGCTCCCTCCTTGCCCTAAGTCCAGTGCTTCTTTCCCTCTCCTTGCCACCCCATGCTTCACCTCTTCTTGTCCTCCTCAAGGTAGCAATTCTCTCTCTCTTTACCCTAAGTCAGGCATTTTTATCTGTCCTTTGCCCCCTCAGTGTAGCAACTTTCTTCCTCCATCCAGGATCTACCCTCTTTCTCAGCCTTTCCCTTCCATCCAGTGTCTGCACTCTTTTTCTGCCCTTCCCTCCATCAAGCATTTGCACTTTCTCTTTCTATCACTTCCATCCAGTGTCTGCCCTTTGTACACCACTGCCACAGTCTGGCATCTCTGTTTCCTTCCCTTCCATATCTCCCTCCCTTTTTCTTTCCCGCCAATGCTCAGGCATCTCTGCTTTCCTTCTTTCTTTCTTTCCCTCCCAACCCACACCATGATTTGGCATCTGTCTCCTTCCTTTCTATCTTTCTCTCCCCTCCCCCTGTAGTTTGGCATTTTTCTCCTCTCCTCTGCTTCCCTTCCCTACCCTCTAGTATCTCTCTCTCTCCTTTCCCTGGTCTTCCTTTCTCCTTCCTTTCTCTCAACTTGGTGGCTTTCTTTTTTACCCCTCTCTCATCCCAATTGGATGCAACGTTTCTCCTCCCTCTCCCCTTATGGGCTGGGTATCTATCTCTCTCTCTCTTTTCCTTTAGGCCACCAGCAGCATCAGTCAGCTGAACACATTGCCTTCTGTGGCCCTAGAAGCTTTCCCTCTGTTTCAACTTCCTGTCCTGCAGAGGGAAGACAGCACGTTCAGTTGACTAATGCTGCTGGTGACCTGAAGATTGCAGTGGGCAGCATGGGGAAGGGACTGGAGCACCCGCACAGATAAGGTAATCATGTTAATCATTTGATAAATTTTATTAATCACCGTTAAAGATTTAGCGCATTAATTGCCCTCTTTTACTAAGCCGTGGTAGAAGTTTCTACTGAGGCCTGGAGCATTAAATGCTCTGACATTGCTCCAATGCTCATAGGAATTCTGTGAGTGTCAAAGCAGCGTTGGAGCATTTTGCACTCCAGGCCATGGTAAAAACCTCTACCGTGAGAGGCTGTGGAGCCAGCTAGCCTGCTGGCAGTGCTCTGCTTTAATCACTAGAACTGCCGGCAGACTATGAAAAGTTAGACGGAGGGAGGAAAGGTGAGAGAGCGACCGAACCATACCACATCATGGGAGAGAGGGAGGAAGGAGATAAAGAGATAGCACAGAGGGAGAGAGGTACTCAACCATGGGGGGGAGAAAGGGAGGGAAGGAGAGAAAGAGATACCTAACCATGGGAGGAGAGAAAGAAAGTGGAGAGTGTGGCGCAGTGGTTAAAGCTACAGCTCAGCATCCTGAGGTTCAAACCCACGCTGCTCCTTATGACTCTTGGCAAGTCACTTAATCCCCATATTGCCCCAGGTACGATAGATTGTAAGTCCGCTGGGACAGAAAGGGAAAAATGCTTGAGTACCTGAATAAATTCATGTAAACTGTTCTGAGCCTCTTGGGAGAAGGATATAGAAAATTAAATAAATAAATCGCTTTGTCCACCTTCAGTTTTTCGAGTTGCTCATAAACACTTTCCTCCGTGAACGGCGCAGAATCTACTCCATTTTCTCACGCTACTTTGCCAGACAATCTCGGTTCTTCTCCAGGATTTTCTTCCATGAACACAGAACAGAAGTATTTGTTTAGCACGTTTGCTTTTTCCTCATCCCTCTCCACATATCAGTTCCCAACATCTTTTAGTTTAGCAATTCCATTTTTCATCTCCCTCCTTTCACTAATATATCAGAAAAAATTTGTGTCTCCCTTTTTTACATTTTTAGCCATTTGTTCTTCCGCCTGCGCTTTCGCCAGACGTATCTCTCTCTTGGCTTCTTTCAGTTTCACCCTGTAGTCCTTTCTGCTCGCCTCTTCTTGGGTTTTTTTTATATTTCACGAACGCCAACTCCTTTCGCCTTTATTTTCTCCGCCACAAGTTTGGAGAACCATATCGGCTTCCTTTTTCTCTTGTTTTTATTTCTTTTCTTCACATAAAGGTCCGTAGCCATTTTTATCACTCCTTTCAGCTTAGACCACTGTCTTTCCAGTTCTCTTATGTCCTCCCATCCTAACAGCTCTTTCTTCAGGTACTCTCCCATTTTATTAAAGTCTGTACGTTTGAAAAATAGGACTTTAAGTATCGTGTGGCCGCTCTCTACTGTAGCCGTTATATCAAACCACACCATTTGATCACTACTTCCCAGGTGAGCACCCACTCGAACATTAGAGATACTCTCTCCATTTGTAAGGACCAGATCCAATATCGCTTTTTCCCTCGTGGATTTCGTCACCATTTGTCTGAGCAGAGCCTCTTGAAAGGCATCCACAATCTCCCTACTTCTTTCCGATTCCACAGACGGAACATTCCAGTCCGCATCTAGCAGGTTGAAATCTCCCAACAGCAGCACCTCCTCTTTCCTTCCAAACTTTTGGATATCCACAATCAGATCCTTATCAATTTGCTGCGATTGAGTCGGAACTCTGTAGACCACACCCACCTAGATAGAAGTTTTATCTTCTCTTTTCAGAGCAATCCATATTTCTTCTTCCTCTCCCCAGATCCCTTGCATTTTGGTCGCTTGGATATCGATCTTTAGTTTAGAGAGCTACTTCTCCATCTTTTTGACCATCTCTGTCCTTCCTAAAAAGATTATATCCCGGTATGTTTACATCCCATCCATGGGATTCACTGAAACTTGTCTCTGTGATAGCGACAATATCCCAGATCTGCCTCTAACATCAGGGCTTGCAGATCATGAACTTTATTGCTTAGACTGTGAGCATTTGTGGTCATCGCTTTCCAGCTATCTTTCAGCAGTAATCTCCTTTTTCATATAGATTTTTGTTTCGTTTCACTTTCCATTGCAATGCTAAGAAGTGAGTTGTTGATATTGTTTATATTGCAATCTTTACTACCATCACATCTTTTCTTTTGCCGGGGGTGGTCTCTATAATTGTCCTTCATACATACACCACCCTCACCTTCTAGTTTAAATGTCTAGAAATATATTGTCTAAGTTTCTCCGCAAGATTTCTTTTTCCTGCTGTAGTAATATGTAGCCCATCAGTGAGACATTAAAACCATACTCTTCAAAAAACACATAAAACCTATCCAGCACAACCAATCCCAACCCAATATCCAACACTCTATTTACCCTTAGATCTCTCTAATACTTTTTTAGCTACCAAACGTTATCTAAAACCCATAATTTCACCCTATTCTTATCTCCTAAAGACCTCCACTTCCCTTTGGTAACTCTTTACCCAATATATATTAACTTAAAAATTCTATGTCATCGCTTATTCTATTCCTTCAAATTTTGAATGTAATTTTGTTTTAGTTTGGATGTAATCCGCCTTGAACCGCAAGGTAATGGCGGAATAGAAATCACTAATGTAATGTAATGTAATCAGTGCAATATAACTTCTTGTCCTTCGACATATTTCCCCATCCTCCTATGTACCTAAAGCCTTCTTGATGACACCAGGCTTTAGGTATACCATTTATTAAAGTCCTCTGTGTTTTTACTCTTTGCTCTCCCTTTCCATATGCAGGCAGTATTTCAGAAAAAGCTATAGTCTTTACAAAAGTTTTCAAGCCCTTATCAAGCTCCTGAAAAGCTTTCTGCGCTGCAAGTGTGGAGTTGTTGGCCAGGTCATTTGTTCCCAGATGGATAACAACACCAGTGTTAAAATCCTTAGTTTCTTCTTTAATTATAGTCAGTATTTGCCTGGAATTCCTGGCAGCTGAGGATCCTGGAAGACATTTCACTATTTTGGTCTCACCTTGTGTTCCAATGTTAATGCCTTTGATGATGGAATCCCCCTACAGCAATAGTTTTCTGTTTTTGGCATTTTTATTTGTGTTTAGGGTGCGCTTGTTCTATTGAGTTACCTTCATTGGTTCCAGTCCTACCTCCCTTCTGTTTTCTTGAGTATCGCAGTGCACTAGTGGAGCAAAGGAATTCTGTAGAGGTAATATTTGTGAAGGTGGATGTTTCTGTGTTACATGTCGCAGTCTTCCTGAGCCTACTGTGACCCATTTATTCCTTTGAGGCAGAGGTAGAGGTGGTAAGTTGGTATGATTTTGTGGAGTGATGGAAACTGCTTTAATTGTATTCAATTCCTGTTTAAGTTTGCAGAGCTCCTCCTTAATACTAGAAAGTTGAAGACAGATGGGGCAAGCCTTAAGCCTCCAAATAGTGTGTCTTGGAATTAAAGCACCACAGTGATGCCTCACTCAATGAAGTTACAGGAAAATACTTTAAAAACTAATAGGAGGAAATATTTTTTCACTAAGAGAATAATTAAGCTCTGGAACACATTGCCAGAGGATGTGGTAAGAGCGGATAGTGTAGCTGGTTTTAAGAACGGTTTGGACAATTTCCTGGAGGAAAGGTCCATAGTCTGTTATTGAGACAGATATGGGGGAAGCCACTGCTTGCCCTGGATCAGTAGCATGGAATGTTGCTACTCTTTGAGGTTTTGCCAGGTACTGGTGATCTGGAATGGCCACTGTGAGGATGGTCTGACTAGTAAGGGTATTCTTATGTTCTTATGTACAATAGGGACACTGTTTATAGAATTTTCCCCTGTCTTTGTGGGGGCACTGGTGCCTCTTCTCCTCCCCACCCCTCCACTCCCGTGTACCTCTTTAAATGTTAGCTAACACGAGTAGCATTTTCCACGTTACTTGCATCGGCCTTGGCTCCCTTCTGACATCACTTCCTGTTTGCAGGACCAGGATGTGACGTCAGAAGGGAGTCGAGGCTGGCATGAGCAGCAGGTGAAAGATTCTGTTGGTACTGGCGAAAATTGTAAGATGTAAGCGGGGCGTGCTCAAGCAGCAGGGAAAAATGGGGGGGGGGGTGCACATTGCAGCGATGCTGTGGGCCACTGATCTGGGCACCAACCTCCCTCGCTATGCCACTGTTCATGTCACTGGCATCTTCCCATCGAGCAGATGACTATGCCACATCATCAGCGTGTGTGTTGCTTCAGATTGGCAAAGAAATTACTCTTGATTGAAGCCGCTGGAATCTTGCCACTGATAGGATCACAAATAGATCCATAATACAATGAAGTAATGGCTGAACAAGGGCGGAGGGGAAAATTTTCCACTTGCTGTTCACCATGGGAGCAGTCTGCAAATGTAACTATCAAGAGCAATCATTTTGGATTCCCCTCTGTGACAATATTTCTATAAAGAAAAATACTTTTCCTTAAAGTTATTCCCTTATATATATGTATATATTTATTTATTTAAGAAATGCCTCCTTTAGATCAAGGTAGAAAATAAAATGAAGACACATGCATCAGGTTGGGACTGTCTTTTTCCCCTTAAAAACACAACCCAGATAAGTTTTCAGAGAAATGTAAACTCATGCTTTGTTGGTCTTGTGATATCTATGGGAATAGTGAGTAGACTTGTGTTGTGTGAAAGAACATACACATCACAGAGGAAGTGTCAAGACTCATGGATTAGGAATGCAGGGGGTTAACGGTCAGCAGAACAAACTAATAACTTCTTAACAAATCATGCATAAATCTGTCTGGAAGTGGGTACAGATTCCTGATATGGGAAAGTCTGTGCAGTAGGTTTTTCCTTGATGTTTCTCAGAGGGTGGGATTGCCCATATAGGTCCCTAAATATTTTTGTCTTAAGTAACTAATAAGCTAATAAGGGTGTATTTTGCACGGCCCTCTCCTCCTGGTTTTGAGTTAGCTCTTCGATAGAGCTATGTAAATAATTATTTTGCTGTTTAGAGGATCTCACGAACACATTGCATGCAGCTCAAACTTAAGTAAACAGCCTACGGAGAGAGAAAAATTATTTCCATTGCATGATGATTTATGTTTTAAAAGAAACACTACACTATACTGTATATCAATAATGTGCTGTGAAATTCTTTTGAAGTGGTCTTGTGTGTGATCATTTAAAGTTTACTCAGTGATACTTAAATATAAAGAGGCCTCATGAACTCAGTAATTTGACATGCTCTCCTGAGGAGGCACAGCAGTTGCAGGAAAGCTCAGTGCTGTACAACCTCAAAAGGGAAAATGTGTAAATTAAAACTGATTTTGTCTCTTATGCATTGCTTAGAGCTTCTGTTCCTTTTCTGGTGATGCTAGAACTCCTCATGGACCCTAAGAAGAGAACTGTGGGTTTCTACAGCAGCTTCTATGTAGTTTGAAAGACTTAGTACCATCTGGAAACGGTGCTAGTGGCATGCCTTCAGGTGGCACACGCTAACTGCGGACTCAGTGAGCTCCACCCGTGTGCTTACAAATACATGTTGGGCATGTTGGGGGACAGAGAGTAGGCGTGCCCTGTACCAATTGATTAGTGTGTGTACATTTTATTTTATTTTTAAATCTCATTCATTGTTTTTGCCACTTGGTTTTTGTTTCCTACTTTATTATTTAGATTTCATTTAAATTTCCCAAGAATTCTATAGTTTCAACGGTTTTCCCTCCTACTTCTATTTCCTATCTCCCCTCTTTTTTCAACCTTTCAAAGTCCTTTAGACCATTGTAGTCTTATTAGAATGTTTATTTTCTTATTTTTTCTCATCTATCCCTATTTTAATTTTTTTCATTACTCTACTAATTGTCATTTTTCTAGTTACTTTTGTTAGATTGTGAGCCTTCGGGACAGTAAGGGAATATCTAAGTACCTATTTTACTTATAATTTTAATGCATCCTATTGTCTGTTTTTTTCTGTAAACCGCTTAGAATCCTAATGGAGTTTAGCGGTATATAAGAAATAAATTACATTACATTTGCAGACACTGACCAATTAGCATGGAGCCCTTAATGTCTACTTAATAGGTGGTACCAGCCACTTTTTAATGTTGCTTAGTAAAAGGGCCCCTAAGTTTTTAACCCAAAATTCAACTAAATCTATTTGGGCACAGTGTAGCATAACTCTAAGCAGCTGGGTTGCTCTAATCCAGGGGTGTCCAATGTCGGTCCTCGAGGGCCGCAATCCAGTCGGGTTTTCAGGATTTCCCCAATGAATATGCATGAGATCTATGTGCATGCACTGCTTTCAATGCCTATTCATTGGGGAAATCCTGAAAACCCGACTGGATTGCGGCCCTCGAGGACCAACATTGGACACCCCTGCTCTAATCAAACTCAGTGCTAACTGGTAGTAGATTAAAAAAAAAATCACAAAAATAAAGCCCATAAAACCTCCTCCCAGTACTCTCCATAAGCTTCTAAAACAATTAAACCTGCCTGAGCTACAATGTTCTCCTGGCCCTTTCCCTCCCAGATCAATTGCCTTTGTTTTTGAGGGGTTTGATTTTATTTTTGCTGAAAATTTCATTTATATTGTTTATATTATTTTACTTTGTTATGTGATTTATGTTACATTGTATGTTACTAAGAGTTCTTTGAAGATGAGGTGATTTATAAATTTAATTAGATTTTTAAAAATAGAAATGTAAAAAAAAAACAACAATGGCCCATCCAAACCATCTACTTATCACTTTCTTACCTTTAGAAATCCCACATGCCTCCCAAAGATCTTAAGTCTGTCCTCATATGCTTTATGACAAAGACCACTGACCATTTTAATGGCTGCATTCTGGACAGACTCCTCTTTACTTCTGCTTTTCTGGAGAGGAATTATATCCACCTTTCTCCAAGACCACTCTTGCCAGAACATGCCTAAGTTCCTTCAGTACCCTCAGATGTACACCATATTGCCCCATTGCTTTGTCTACCTTTAATTTTGCTAGTTCCTTACAAACACAGTTCTCTGAAAATTGTTCAAGGTCTTCCATTTCTATTTGTATTTGCCTTCTGTGGTCTTACTCCTAGCCCTTCATCTGTGAACAAACAGAAATATATGTTAAGCTATTCTTCCTTATCAACTTCTATATATTCCTCCTACCTTTACCTTTGAGTCTCACAATGCCACTTTTGCACTTCATCATATCAATAACATCTCTAAAAAATATCTTGTCTTCCTATGTTATTGTATTGGCTATTTTTCTTCCATTTCCATCTTTGCTTTCCTGACTATTTTACCAGCTTCTCTTTGCTTTTCCAAATATTGTCATCTGTCTTTCTGCAATGCCTTATAGTTTATGAAGGCTAACCTCTTTTTCCTTTCCTTTTCCGCTTCTTTTTATGAGATCTAAAGCAGCCTTTTCCTCTTGCTTTTATTTATTTTACTTACAAAAAAAGGTGGTCTTTAAATTAGCTCGTTTCCATTTTCCCTCTGCTTTCCTACTTTCCTTTTCTGTTTAGCCACCCCTAAGTCTTCTTTCCTATATACTTTTCAAACTTTTTCTAGACTGAGAATTCTTCCCTCACCCTCCATCCTAATCTGGGGGGTGGGGAGGATGATCAGAGAGGTTCCCATGAAGAAGAAGGGCTTGACTGCAATTGCAGAGCGAGGGATCATAAAGGTATGGATGGGAGGGATCAGAAGGGGGTTGCCATATTGGGAGGAGGAATTGGATAGTGAGTTGATGCTGTGAGGGTGGGTATCAACAGGGTGGGTGTCAAGTGGGTGAGGGCATGGCTGGTGTTGGGAGCACCGTTATCAAAAAGCAGCTCCCATGTCTAAGTGGGGCAGTGCTGCATATTTTTACCCCCATGTGTACTTTTTAAATATCACTACTCCTGCTCTATGTGGAGAACCTTAAACATACACTTCTGCACCTCTTTTTCAAGAGGCTCCATTTGGCAGACCTTTTTGTAAAATACAATGAAAATTCTCCATGTCCTGACCTGCAGTAGATGTGTAAATTCTCTTCTCCATGTAATATCTAAAATCTGCCTGCACATGTCGCTACTTCCAAACAAACCAATGGAGCAATTTTATAACAGGACATCTGAGTTACATAGGCACAATATATGCAGCTATTTTATGAAGGCTACATCATGCCATTATAAAAATTCTTCCCAACAGCTTCCACTGAAAGTTAGAGCTGTTCTGAGGCAGGTTTGTTTGCATGGACATGTGTGTATTTTATAATAAGTATTGTGAGATTCTATACTGCTACTAATAACTGGGATGTCCATTCAGAGCGGTTTGCATGTTCTGTAAAAAGTGTTGCAATACAGAGTTACAAAGAACTCTATACAAAGTTACAGGGCAGATTCAGGGCAGTAAAGTCTGCCGAGTGTGAATCATGTGGTGTGAGCTGTTTGTATGGCGGTCTCCTGCTTTTCAGGCTGCTTTATTGATATCTCCCTAGCATCGTTTTAAGGATATTGTTTTTGTCATCTGAGATCATAACCTCCAACTGGACCCCTGAAGAAGGCCGAAACACGGACCGTGTTGGGTCTATTAGGATCAACACATGTCGACTATCATATGTTCATATATATTTTTTATTGTGGTGTTTTACCAATAAATCATCATTTAGAACTTCTTCATCCACAGTCCTTTGTTGTTTTCATCTCTTGGACTGGTTTCACTGTGGGTATTGGGTCTTCCTGCTTTGTTGTTTTTGCTGACACTAGTCTGTGTGCCTCATATGATTTTTTCCTTTGGTTGACTTTGACATCTAAGGCAGTTTGGAGACCTTTGAGTTTGACTAGGAGGGTGGAAGATGGGTTCATATATTTTAATTACTGATATTTGTATTGTTAATTGCTGTTCTTTATTATTGTTTTGACTTGCATTTTATTCCCTGTTCTGTTTGTGCTAGGTAAGTGTATCACAAACTGTGTGCCTCCTGAGATTTCAGGTGTGCTGCGACACACTGGGGAGGAGAGGCGCTGGCACCAGCACCGACTGCCTACAGAATGTGCCTCGCACAGCAAGAGGCACTTCCTGTAGGCAATCAGCCAGTGCCGGCACCTCTCCTTCTCTCCAGCCCTCTTCCCTACTGGCGGCTCAGGGCTCCATCTGGAGGGCCTTCGCGCATACGTCGATATCGATGTGATGACATCACACATGCGAGTGATGTCATCATGGCGACATCTGCACACTTCCAGATGCAAGCCGCAGCCACTACATTTAGTGTGCCGCAGCTCGACAGTTTGCGGGACACTGTTCTAGGTAATAGAAAGTTATTTGTCAATGATATTGTTTCTATATTATGGTGGTTTAATGTCACAGCTGTGCTTTTCCTCTTGTTTAGGGTGCTGGAGATAGCTTTGTAGGAGCTTTGGCTTTTTATATGGCTCGTTATCCAGACCTCAGCATAAATGAAATGATAAAGAGATCCAATTCCATTGCATCAGTGAGTGTGCTGGCAGCTGGAACCCAAGCATCCTATCCCTTCAAGAAAGAATTACCACAAGATTTATTCTAATGTGGAATCTATATGAAATTTTTTCATCCAAACAAAAATTATTGGTTTAATTAATCTGAGTCTTTTAATCAATGTTGAGCCTATGTTGTAGCACGGTCCACGCGCACTAGCCGCTACTGCCTCCTCTTGAGCAGGCGGTAGTTTTTTGGCTAGCACGCGCTAATCCGGTTCGTGCGCTAAAAACGCTAGCGCACCTTTGTAAAAGGAGCCCTTAGTGAATAGTTCTTGCCATGAATATTGCAAATACCACTCCCTGCCTAGAAGTCTATTTTCTGGCCAACTGTATTACTGATCAGGAAGATGTACAGTTGTCTAGAATTCATGTTAGCCAACATGATGCATAAAAGCCAATAATTTTTCAATTATGAAGCAGTTATCTAAGGAATAGAATTCAACATGTCTTAGTAAAGCACAGAGTTCCGGTTACTATACCATTCCTGCAGAATTCTTACCAGGCTGTCGGACCTTGGAAGGGACCAACATAAGAACTACTGAAGATGATGTTCCTACTGCTGGAATTCTGCAAGTGCAGAATTCCTCACTTCCTCGGACGCATAGAATTCTGCACATGCCGTGCAGAATTTAATGCAGACACATGCAGTAGAGGAGGAAGTGACCTGCTGCACAGCGAGTCATTTCCTCCTCTTGTGGCAAATTAGACCTGACTGTTTATGTGAGCCGTTATCTGGTACTCGCAGAATTCTGCCAGGAGTAATGATGTGTGTGTGAGCCTGAGGTGTTTATCTGAAAAGAGCTCTGTAGTTTCAACATGAGACTATTCAATTATCTACAAGTGCCTTACCCAAGCAAATGGCGATGTGTAGCACAGTAATCTCAAATTGTACTATAATCATCTTCTAATATGTAGTAGCTGAAACTAGTTTACATTAGAGCTGCTTCTCACTGTACATAAACGACACACAGCAGTGCTGAGACATAACCACTGCAAAGGTACTTAAAAGCACTGAGCCACTTTCTTTTTAGCCACTTGCTACCAAACTTTCCCTAGTAAGAAGTAATCTCAAAGGATACACACAGAAGGATAACCGGAGTGTCCTGCGCTCAGTTTGGCATGCAATTGAGATTGCATGACCTATCAGTGTGGCTTGTTGAACAAGGAATACCCCATTATAGGCAATAAATTTTGTTTTTTTGTGATGACTAGCTACCACATAAATGAATCACATGAGCTCTGCTTCCCATGACTTAATGCAAGAAACACTTTTAACCCATCTGTGAGACTTCATTGAGTTGCTTTTATTAGAGAACTCTCATTACAGGTAAGCAATTCAACTCTACTTGCAAGAGATTAGCTGAATAAGCCAGCGGTGATACTATCCTTATTATTGTAGTGTCTTGGCAGTTCAACAAAAACCTGGCATCTTGCAACAGAAATGATTATTAACTGGGAAAATGTTAGCTCCTCGAAGAGACTGGCCAATTAAAACAAAAATACAGACAAAAATCTCTCTTAATGACAATGGTATATGTTTTATTATACAATGTAAAACAATAATCAGCAAAGATAAATAAAATGTTGTGGGACTAATCTGCAATCAGCAATGAAACTGTCTTCTTCTCAGCATTGTTTTCTTTCACAATGGGCTTTCTATGGCAGCAGGCTGGGGCTGCACTTTATTTCCTCTCCTTCTAGCACACATGATAGGGCTTCCTCAGAATGCAGATCCATGGAAAGGATGTCTTTAAACAGAGCGGATTTTTCTCTTCTCAAAAAAAAGGACGTGTGTATTCACTGTGAAAGGAAAGCAGAACTTGATATCTGTACAAAGAGAAATAAATTGTCAAGAATTCAAGGCCCTTCCATCTAGGGGACTTAAAATAGTCATAGCTATACACGTTTAGATAAATTAATTCTCTTTACAACTCTGCCTGGGTGAAGGCACAAACTCTCAGTGTCAGAGGTCTGTAGCTGGGAGGGCAATCCTGTTCAGGGCACCTACCTAGCCAGCCTGCACTAACAATTTTGTGGCTTACAGTGAAGCTCACTCCTGGTCAGTACCAAAGCTTGAGTGCAGGCTATGTGGCATCTGTGTTGATCCCTGGGATTTTTATTGGTTGCTGGCTGCATCCCCCCACCCCCAACAAAGATACACAAGGAACTTTGGGGGTCTGTGTTTTCAGACTAACATAGTCTCACTGGCAGCCTGAAGAAACAAGCATCTGAAGTAAGTTTTTGTATGCTTGTCTGAGACAGTGGTCTTCCCCATCCTCCAGCTTCTGTTTAAGCTGAAGCAGGCACGTCTATGGGAGACGTGGAGGGTCTTTAATTGCCTTTAGGGGGTTTCTGGGACTTAGGTTTTTGGAGGACCCAAATCTCTTTCCCACATTTTTTGAACTTTTATTTAGCTCTCCCAGGCCGTTTTTCTGTGTCAAACTGCTGCTATAGTGGCCATCTTGGATTTTTTAATCCTATTTAAAAGCCTCTATTTGCCACAAAAACATCTTAATTGTGATAAAATCATTAGATGTGGACTGCTCAGGCTGTTTGATTCCTGTTTCATGCCAAATTTCCGCAGGCTGACTGGCTGAGGAGTGTCCTTGTCCCATGTGCCACATGAGGGGGAGGGGGTGGGAGCTTAGCTCTCTCTGGTTCCTGTAGTGTGATGGGAGTTGCAGATGGCTCATTTTTTTTTTGGGGGGGGGGAAGAACTCCCCCCTGGAGCTCTCAGACAATGACACAGCAACTTTGGCAAAGCACAGACACGTATAGATCTCAGGGCCCATGAGGAGACATGGGGAGTCCATGCAGATATCCCCAGGGCATCCTGTTTAGGGATTTTTTGTTAGACTTATGTTTGAAGCCTATTTGGGCTACTGGGGCCTATCTGTGCCTTCTAGGGTCAAGCTGGTTGGTGTCAGGAGTCTGGGCAGCTTTTTAATTTTACAAATTTTGTCTGGAGAAACTGTGCATCTAGTAATCTCGCACCTATCCATAGTCTTCCTCTCCTCCCACCTCACGGGATCTGGTGCTTGCGTACCCAGAGCTGCTGTAACCTTTGCTTCACTCATGTTGCCTTTGGTCAAACACACTGCTTTCAGCGACCCAGAAGCTTTCTCTCTGCTACTTCTTCCTGGTCCCGCATTAGGCGGGAAGCAGTAGCAGAGATAAAGCTTCCAGGTCACCGAAGGTAGCATGTTTGCTTCACTCATGCTACCAATGGCCAAAGAGTTACAGCAGCGCTGGGTGAGCAAGTACCGGATCCCTTGTGGGGGAGGAGGGGGGATAGCATGGGGAGGGTAAGAGAGATGCTGGACCACGGGGATGAGGGGGAAGCAAGGGAAGGGGCAGATAGAGATGGCAGATCACGGGAGGGGGAAGGAGAGAGAGATTGCTCTACTGGATAGGGCAGGGGGAAGAAGAGAAAGATGCCAGACCAAAGAAAGGAAGATGGAGGGAGAAATTCCAGACTGGCAGGAGGAAGGGAAAGACAGAGAAATGCCAGACCACAAAGGGGAGAGAAGGGAAAGGAAGGAGAGGATAAAGATCCCAGACCTTAGGAGGAGGAAAGGATGGAAGACAGATGTCAGACTACAGAAGAGGGAAGTGATGGTACACAGGGGGAGGGGAAGGGGAGAGAGAGTGAGGACATAGTGCACAGGAGTGGGAGGGGTGGGGAAAGGAAGAGAGATGGAAGAAATGCTGTTTATGGATAGATGGGAATGGGAAGAAAGAGGGAGGATACAGCACATATGGATGGTGGGGAAGGGCAGAGAGAGGGAGGACATAGTGTGCATGGATAGATGAGAAGGGAAGACATGGAAAAGTAGACAGATTTGAGGAGGAAGCAGAAAAATGGAAGAAAGTTGAATGTTAAAAGTTAATGTCAAAGATAGATGTAGAGCAGAAAGTGAAGGAGAGAAAAACAGCAAATGGATAAGAAGGCCCTGGAAACAGAGTTAAGAGCACAGAAGGAAGTGCAACCAGAAAGATGAGTAGAAAAATAAAATCACCAGACAACAAAGGTAGGAAAAGTGAATTTATTTTTAATTTAGTAATTGAAATGTGTCAATCTTCAGAATTTACATCTATCTATATTTTGTACTGTTCAGGAAGAAATGTACCGTATTTTTCACTCCATAAAAAGCACTTTTTCCCCCAAAGAAGTGGGTGAAAATGTCTGTGCATCTTATGGAGCGAATATGACAATTTTACCTACCCACCACTTTCCTGCGACTCTTTGTCTGAGAAGGCTCCAGTTCGCCACGGCCTTGGCCCCAGCCTGCTCTGGGCGGGTGATCTACACGACAGCAGCTGTCTTGGCCCCAAGAAGCCGGGATCCGGGAGAGCGGGGTGGGGGGAGATGCAGAAGCCGGAGGTGTGTGCCGAGAAGGAGCCTTGTCCTGCCGGAGCCTACTTCTTATAATAAAGCAACAGAATGAGAATGCACTTCCTCGAGAACACACCCACCCACTAAAACAGAAGTCCCGAACTTCTGCCTCATTAGCGCGCGGGCGCTAACGCAGCTTCACGCACCGGTGACATCGTGAACACACTCAGTGTGTCTCTGTGCCTTTGTGATGTGTACGCATGCACAGAGGCCTCGATTCCCCAAGAGCAGCCAGAGCAGGCATGGCCTGACCCTGTCATGAGCGGATTCGGGTTCAGTGCTGCCAGAAGAGGAGGTTCGGAGAGTCCCGACAAGCTGGACATGTCCCTGGGTGAGGAAGGCTCTTGCTCGGTATTCTGTCTCTCATGTACCGGGGGGGTGGGAACGACAAAACAGAGAGCGCTCTACCCATTATCAGTCCCTGTCCTCGCGCTTCCTTCATACCCCATCTGTCCCTCCCTGGCTCCCAACCCTCTCTCCTCATTCCTTCATGTCTGTCTTTCTCCACCAGACCCCTCCCCCTGCCTACCTCTCCCTACCAGGCCCTCCCCCTTCCCTTGACTATTTCTGGTAAACATTAGTGGTGCATCACAGCCACCCGCTGGCCAATCAGGGTGCGCTCCTCTGCGACTTCACAATGGCCCCAGTGTCAGCAGCACATACACACAGGGAGGTTGTGCGGGATGGCATCTCACGGCCAGCTTCCAGGGAAGGCTTTTAGTGGCAGACGGGCCCGTGGAAAGCACCGCAAGTAGGAGAAAATGGAACACATTCGCTGTTCTGCCTCTTTCCCACTAACTACAGTTTAAGTCAACTTTTAATGACAATACATAGAAATACATCCAATCGTAAAGGAAATAAGATATCTTTTTGTGTGTGTGTGTGTGTGTGTGTGTGTGTGTCTGTCCCGGCCTACCTCTAGACCACCAGAGGGGAACAGGGTACAGGGCAGGGTGGTGGGACAGGGTATAGAGCCCGGCAGGGAGGTGGGACAGGGTGCAGAGCCTGGCAATGAGTATGGGTTATGTACAGAGCCTGTCAAGGAGTGAGGGGGGCTGTTTGCAGAACCTGATATATTTTGTTAAATATATTAGTACACTGTTTGACTCAGAATATTTATTTTTCTTGTTTTCCTCCTCTAAGTCTAGGGTGCATCTTATGGTCAGGTGCGTCTTATGAAGCGGGGGAAAAAATGATATTTCTTTCTATTTCTCTGATGTTGTACTGCATGCAGAGTCTAGCATCTTAGGGTTTCGTTTGTGAATTATAGGAATTTTATTTTGTGGTCCTGTATTTGCATAGGGGTTATCTGTGTTCTGCATGTGTGACCGAGGCCAGGTGTTCTGCTAGGAATGAATGTTGTGAAGCGCTATTGGTATCATGGCCCCAAGTAGGAAGATGGATGGCAGTTTGTCTCAGTTTTGGAAGGCACTGAGATCGGGGCTGCCTCTGGAGTGCCTCTACAAATGCACGGATGTTGACATGACGACATCATATGCATGACAATGATGTCATCATATTTATGTCCACACATACACAGAGATCCTCTAGACATGTCTTGGAGCTCGTGGAAGGAGAAATGAGGTCCTTGTGGGGCAGGGGCAGAACAAGGCGGGTCCACGTGTCCTTTTTTTAAAGAGAAAACCTGTTAACCCTATATTAACATTTATTATAAAAATATTGGGGTGCTCAGGCACCCATAGAGCTGGCTCCTATGGTGCTTGGCATTGTTGCTGATCCTATTCCTACTTCACTACTCACCAACTGGATCATATTTTCTGAGGGTCAGCTTGCCCTTCAGCCGGCTTCTCACTGTGTTGAAACGATAACCAGTCCCTGCTGCACTCATCATCTGCACAAGGATGTTCCTACAATGGGAAACAAAACATCACTGAAAAGTGGACATTAGACATCAACACCACTTTTTTTTTTTTTTTTTAACAGTTGCTGTTATGACACTTCCACCAAATTAAGAGAATCTGCACTCAGCTCAGAATACAACGTCTACAATAAGTTTGATTGCTCAATTTGAAATACTAGCTACATTATTCCACACAAAACAGTATCACTTTTATACCACTTCATCAGAGCTCTCAGCACAGTCTGAGCCACATTGTTTAAACATATTTAGGGGAAGATTCTCAAAACTTCAATGTCGTCACTAAACCAGTTTCAGCCGGTTTAGCATTCATGTATTTTAGTGGCAGATTATCAAAACGACTTACTGTGGTCTTTTCCGAACTTCCTAGCAGTCTCCGACTCTGGTATGCAAATGTATTACGAGGTCGTTAATATTTAAATGAGCACTCCGGGAGATTCCCTAACCTCGTTATCCTACATTTGTGAGCAAAATTTTCTGGCAGGTCTGAGCTGTCCTAGCCTTATTTTTTAGTCAGTGTCTGAGCGCTGATTGGGTCAGATATTGACAGGAAAGTAAGGATTAACAGCTCAGACCTGCCAGAAAATTTTGCCGCTGTCAAGCAACACCCCCTCCCTCTCCTGGCAGAAGGAGGGATAGCCACTCCCTCTTGCCACTGGTGTTAAACACTCTTCCCCCCCCCCCCCCCCGACAGTGGAAGGGTTGCCCACTTCCTTCCACCGCCATAGTACCTCCGATGACCCCCGCCCCCCCTTATCTCATTTACAAAGGCTAGCTGGAGAGATGTCTCCTACCTCCAGCCAGCAGGCCTGCCTCATCAAAACAGTGGGCCTCCCCCCAGTACATCCTGAGATGTGTCGGGGAGGGGCCTTAAGCATCTGGACCAATCAGAGCCTTAGGCCTCTCCATGGCACATCTAGGAAGGGGCCTAAGGCTCTTATTGACCCAGATACATAAGGCCTTTCCATAAGCAACCTGGGCCAATCAGAGCCTTAGGCCCCTCCCCAGCGCATCCCAGGATGCACCGGAAAGGGGAAGGTCCACCATTTTGTAAGAGGCAGGCCTGCCAGGTGGAGCAGGTAGGCATTCCTGTGGCTGGACTTCCTGAATAAGATAAGTAGGGGTGGGGGGGGTCATCAGGGTGAGGTTGGGCGACAGCAGGAGAGAGTGGGCATCTCTTCCGTTGCGGAGGGGAGGGTGTTCAGTCGGGGGCACGGAGCTGGACAACAGGGGGAGAGAGTGGGCATCTCTCCCGGGGTGGTTAGCAGTGTCAGGTGATTGTGTGATGTGGCAGGAAAAAGTGGCATATTTCCTGTTGATCTTCAATTTGGACTTTGTATTTTTCATTTTAATTTGCATGGTGGGGGGTCTGAGTTGTCAAACCTTACTTTCTTGTCAGTGCCTGACCCAATCAGCACTCAGGCACTGATCAAAAAGTAAGGCTACGACAGCTCAGACCTGTCGGCAAATTTTGGCTGCAAAAGTGTCACAACAAGGTTAGGGAATCACTCAGCGATTATAGAGAATCGCTCGGCGTGCTCATTTTAATATTAATGACCTCGTTGTACTACATTTGCATGGCAGTATTGGAGACTGCTAGAAAACTTGGAAAAGACCGTAGTAAGCCGTTGTTTTTTTTTATTTACATTTTTATTGAAGTTTTGCAAATATATACAGCATCTCAAAAAATAGAGACAGAACAATAGCAAAATCGAAAACATTCCTCCAGAATATATAACCCATAGAAATACAAGCACTAGGTGAACTCTCCGCTACTTTGTCCCAATCAAAATCTCAACCACAACTATCAAACCCCAACAACCCCCTTACCCCATCCCTGTGGACGTAGGAGATTCAACCACAGGTAGCCTCCAGTTGGTTCTTCAGGAAACCACCCATACACCACAACAACCCCCATCCCCCCAAAAAAACTTATGATAAAGAAGTCACTTTATTCATTATCAAAGACCAGGTCCATTATTGGCAATCATAATATCCATGGCTCTTCACTATAGAGAGTTCTAAAGCGCTCACTGTCTGCAGCTTCAAAGTCCAATCTGCTTTGGATGGAGAAGTAGCTACTTGCCAGTGATTAGTGATCAAACACTTGGCTGCTGATAAACCCAATAACATGGTAAGCCATTTTGATAATCTGCTGCTACAATACATGCACGCTAAACTGGCTGGAACCGGTTTAGCAAGCACGTTAAAGGCAGATTTTAGTTTTGAGAATCTTCCCCTGAGGAATTACAGGATAGCCCAGAGTGATGGGAGGCGGAGTGAAAAAATGCTAATGAGGCTCTCTACACAATCTCACTGGTACAGATTGACTACTCAAGTGTTCAAGAATGATGTGCCTATTAGTGCTGCCCGATTCAGGGAAAAAAAAATTTGATTTGATTCAGCCTATTGAATTGGTTTTTCAATTTTCCTGCCCAATTGGGTGGGGTTTTTTGTTTTGTTTTTTTTTCAAACATCCTGGTGGGTTTATTTTATAGCTTCTTTACCCCCTTTGCCTTCTCCTAACCACACTGGCGCTGTGGTGTAAACAAAATAAAGAAACAAAAAGGACTTTTCCTCTCTCTGTTAAATCCTAGTTCACGTTTGCGGTCTAACACCAGCTCTGGCAGGATACACGTTTCAAATCTGACATATTGTAATCACAAAACAGAGAATAAAATTAGTTTTTCTACCTTTTGTTGTCTGGTCATTATTCAAATCTTGTTGGTCCCAGACTCTGGTTGTCTTCTGATAACTTGCTTGCCAGGGTCTCCTTCTTTCTTCGTGCTAACCATCCATCTGCCATCTCTGTCCTCCCCTTCCGGTTCCCTTCCCTCCCCAGGAGATCTGGCATCTTTTCTTTTTTTCATCTCCATCCACAGATTCACCTTTTCTCAACTACCCTTTCATCCAGCATCTCTCATTCCTTCTCCACCATCCCAGGATCCACCATCTCTCCCTTTCTTTTCCCAACTACCCTCCTATCCAGTATCTCTATCCCCCCTCCACACCATCCCTTGTGTCCAACTTCTCTCCCTTTCTGTTTCCTTGTAGGAAAACTAGGTTCCTCCCTCCGTTTCAGAATCACTGAGCTCTGGAACAATCTTACCTCCGGAACAATCTTACCTCCCCTCTTAGGAATCTGAGCTCCTTCCAAATCTTCTGTAAACATCTGAAAACCTGGTTATTTTCAAAAATGTAGCTCTTCATCTCTCTGGTTACTCTGTCCTAAATTTTCTCTTCATTTTGTCTTTTCCTTTCACTGGAGTTCCTTTCTACCCTAACCCTTGTTAACCATGTCGAGCTTTGCGAATGTAGAGATGATGCGGTATACAAACCCAAGGTTTAGTTTAGTTTAGTTTCTTCCCTCCCTAAATCCGATTGTCCATCATCTCTCTCCCTCTCCTCTATTTTTAGACCCATTATCTCTTCCCCCCCAAAGTTCGGCATATGCATGTCTCTTTGAATCCCCCCTTCCCTCCCTCCCTCCCTCCGTGTACTTCTACACCAGGGCCCCCCTCCCCTGAAGGTCTGTCCCCCCATGAAGGCCTGCCCCCCCCTTAAAGGCCTGCATCCCACCCCTGAAGGCCTGCCTGCCTGTCCCCCCTGAAGGCCTGTCCCACTCCCCACCCCGAAGGACTGCTCACACCCCACACCCCCAGAAGGCCTGCGTGTTCCCCATGGCCTCCCACTGGTGTCCGGCCTCCCCGCACCATTTACCTTTGAGGAGCAGCCTGCAGAGAAGATCGCAGTGATAGCGATCTTTGCAAACTACTTCGGAGCTGTTTCCTCTGCCGTAGTCCCACCCCTCCTCTGATGTCAGCGGCAGGATCGCGGTGGAGGAAACAGCTCTGAAGCAGTTTGCAAAGATTGCTAGCACCGCAATCTTGTCTGCAGGCTGCTCCTCAAAGGTAAACGGTGCGGGGAGGCCAGGGGGGGAAGCCGGACACCAGGGGGGAAAACTGGATGCCGGGGGGGAAGCCGGACAGCAGCACTTCCCGACTGACCCTCCCCCCTCGCACTCTAAAGTAGATGTGGCAGCAGCCGGCCAGCAAGAGTAGCAGGGGGGTGAGGGGGGAGGGTCAGCCAAGTTGTGAAGCTGATTATTTTATTGTTTTAAATCGATACAAATCGATTCACCTGAAGTGAATCGGTGAACCGATTCGAATCGTGAATCGGGCAGCACTAGTGCCTATTGTACTAGAAAGCTCTTTAAATTTGCCTTTGATCACAAGGAAGTTGTTACCTGCATGTAAAACTCTTGGGCACCACATGTTCATGTTGAAAAAACATGACAGTTCCAGTATTTATATTACAAAATGAGCAGAGTTTTGAAAATGCAGCTAACAAGCCCTAGAGCAGGGGTAGGCAATTCCGGTCCTCGAGAGCCACAGGCAGGTCAGGTTTTCAGGATATCCACAATAAATATGCATGAGATAGATTTGTATCTCAAGGAGGCTGTGCATGCAAATCCATCTCATATGCTGTATATTCATTGTGGATATCCTGAAAACCTGACCTGCCTGTGGCTCTCGTGGACTGGAATTGCCTACCCCTGCCCTAGAACAAGTGCTCTGGAGGTAGGGGATAAGGAAGGGTACCAGAAAAAAGTGAGGGGAGAGTTTATGAGGAGATAAAAGTTTGGAGTGGGAGTAGAGAAGCAAGGGAGAACAGAAAAGAATGATAAGGCTAGAATGCACAGGAAGAAAAGAAGTGAGAAGGAAGAAAGAGCTGAAAGGTAAAGGAGTCAAAAAGAATATTATACTGCTCCTAGGTAGGGTAGGGGATGAATGAGAGTGGAACAGGAGATAAATGAACGCCCCCACCCCCACTTCAATGCATGGCAAGTGGCTTTGTCTTTTGTAATAGAGAATGATAAGAGGACAGGTATACACGGGGACAGGGACAAACTTTGTCCCCATGTCATTCTCTAAAAACTTAAGACTAGTATCAATAGGTAAAAACACATCTGTCAATTGGCAACATTTGTGTCTTGTCTGCAATCAGCAACATCCTGTTACTGCAACAGATTCATCCATTGTTGCTTGCATCAAGAATCTAAACTAAACTAAACCTTAAGTTTGTATACCGCATCATTTCCACACTCGTAGAGCTTGGCACGATTTACGGGGAATGGTATAAAGAAGGAACTCCAATGAGGGATACAGGACAGTATACAGTTTAGAGGGACTTAGTATAATAAAGGGGAGTAAATATTACATTTTTGAGAATAGCCAAGTTTTCAGATGTTTTCGGAAAAGTTGGGAGGGCGCCCAGATTCTGAAGTGGGGTAGAAAGGTTATTCCAGAGCTCTGTAATTCTGAAGGAGAGGGATGTCCCTAGTTTTCCTGGATGGGATATGCCTTTTAATGAGGGGAAGGATAGTCTGAATTTTGGGTGGATCTGGTGTTGTTAGGATTCAAGGAATTCCAAGATAGTGGGATGAGGGGAGAAAGGATGCCGTGTAGGATCTTGAAAGTTAGGCAAGCGCATTTAAAGTGGACCCTAGAGACTACTGGAAGCCAGTGAAGTTTGGACATTTAATAAACACTTATTTTCTTGTTCATCCACTACATAGTTTAGGTTCTCTTCTACACCCATGTCTGAAAGACAATCCAATTATTTTCCCAGGTGATTTAAAACTGAATCATTGGGAAGGCTGTACCAAAACCAGATAGAAATGGAAGGCTCTATTTGTGATTTATAAACAGTTGTGCAGAATATTGTCCCTTTTTATACTTTAATAAAAAGATTTAAATATAAAATCGTGTTTGAGGCTTGTGCAAATAAGGACAGAGTCTGCGGAAATGGGGTGGGGATGAAGATGGAGCCTATCGGGACGGGGGTGGGCATGGGGACAGTGCCCATGGGGACAGAGCAGAGGTAAACTTTATCCCTGTGCATTCTCTATTTTGTAAGTCCTGGAGAAAATGTAAAATCCCTGCAAATGAGATTTCCAGCTTTGCAAACAGAAGCTGTTCTCTTTCATCTGTACTCAGATGTCAACATTACAATATCACTTCTCCTTCAGCAGACAGATACAAACGCATTTTTAAAAATGTTTAAGCTAAAATGAACAGGGCAGTGCATTTTTGACCCAACAGTTTCTTCCTACTCTTGTGGGCTTCCTGTTCGTTGAAATATTTGGCCATACTATACTGGGTCTACTGTGACATGACCCTTCACTAACTGCTAGCCCATCTGCTGCCTCCATTTTATATTGCTTTTATGTAGCCCAGCAATCAAGTCCTTGGTATGAATTACAGCACAACTAACTTTAAAACCCGGAACCAGATCATAAGGGACAATGTTGCATGACGGCTGAGAAGCCATCCATCTCAAAAAACATGTGACTGCAGCTCAAGCAGCAAAAGCCAGGCTCCAAACAAAACCTAAATCTCCCCCAACTAAACCCAGCCAAGCAGTGTCCCACTCAATGACAGTTACCCTAGGAAATTCTGTTTCTAAAATAAGTATCCCATTTATTGATAGCTGGGCCAAGAAATCCAAACAATTTCAATCTCTCTTTGGCACCCAAAATTAGTATGTCGGATTAGCATACAACAATAAAAGATTAATAAGTCTCCATTGCTGCAGGTACTCCTGTGGCATCTCACAGAATGCTAGAATGAGCGATGCTGAAGTAGATCAGACTAAATTCATTGCATAGAAAAAGGAAAAATACTTACTTTGACTTGCTCTTGGCAACTGGGTTTATTGAGTGGAAAGGAAAAGAGACCAAGAAGAGAGAAGTTAATTTTATGATAGTGTTACAGTTTTAAATGTTAGAAAAAAAAAAAAAAAAAAAAGAGAGACACTGATGTAAACATTTCCTCCAAATCAGTTCAAGCAAACTCAACTGGCACCCTATATTTACAGCCCAATAGAAAAATCATCCCTCAAAATAAGTGTATGCCATTTCTAGGAAAGAGAGGGGTAGTAGTTGGAATTTGGGGTTTTAAGATGGAAAGAGTTTGAATTGCTTTTGAAATCCTACCATTCACTATATTACATTTCTGCTATTCTAGTCATCCCTATAGTTACAATTTTAAAACACTTGTTTATTTTTACAAAGCTCCTTAAATCAGAGTATCTTGACATATAATGATTGTACAGAAAGACAGGACAAACCATAGACATGGCTCCGGGACAGGCTGTTAAGTAGCCTCAACTGAAGATATTAAGGCACAAGGCAGGAGGGCATTGACTGCTTGGAGAGGATTGCTGCCATGGGGTACTGAAGGGAGGGGAAGGAGAGAGAGGATTGCTGGCTGATGCAGGGTGTTGGAGGGAAGGAAGGGAGAGAGCACCATTGGCCTATGTGAGAGCTGGAGGGGAGGGTTGATCTATGCAAGGGTCGAGGGATTTTAGACCATTTTTAGATCTAAAATTGCCCCTTGACCTATACACAAAGTCAACCTATAGTCTAGTATCTAAGGTACATGTGATAAATTTGCATTCACCACCTCTGTTGTATGCAAGTCATGCATATTCATTGTATCTTGAAAACCTGGCTAGTTGGGTGTGTCTCAAGGACTGGGTTGAGAATCCTGCCTTCTTAATTGTGGTTTTCGCTGGACTGCTGCCTGCTGATTGCTGGTATGTTGGGGCCAGCGGTGCACAAGCGCGCTGCTGCATGGGTCGCGCCACTTCCTGAATGGCTGCCGTATTTATTTAACAATGAGGAGCGGAACGAATGCAGATTATATCTAGCATTCTTTAGAATTATTACATTGCATTACCCTCGTTTGATAAGTGGATTTAAAACTAGTGCCACTAGTCAAAATAACATGACATATAACATAACATTTGTATACCGCAACACCCTTTAGATCAGGGGTGCCCACACTTTTTTGGCTTGCGAGCTACTCTTAAAATGACCAAGTCAAAATGGTCTACCAACAATAAAATTTTTAAAAACACAAAGCACACAGTACACAGAGAAATGTTAATTATCATTTGTATTCGAGGGGGGGGGGGTTCAGAGGTCAAGGCAGATGAGTTTAAAATATGCAATGTCACCTCAGTAACAACTATACAAAAATAGACAAATATACCCCCTCCCCTTTTACTAAATCGCAATAGGGTTTATTGCGCAGGAAGCTGCGCTGAATGCCCTGCGCTGCTCTTGATGCTCATAGGCTCCCTGCGCTAGAAACCGCTATTGCGGTTTAGTAAAAGGGGGCCATAGTGCAAAATATAGACAGCAGATATAAATTCTCATTTTGATCACTAAATTGAAAAAAATCATTTTTCCTACCTTTTTGTCTGGTGATTTCATGAGTCTCTGGTTGCACTTCCTTCTTCTGTAAAGCCAATATTTATATCTTTCTGCCTTTCTTTCTCTCTCCCCCCTCTTTCTTTCTGCCTTTATTTCTCTCTCCCCCCCCCCAAGCCATCATGCCGATTTCTCCACTTTCCCACTTCTTTCCCTACCTCTACCCCCAAGCCACCAACGCGATTTCTCCCTGCTGCTTCCCCAAGTCAGGCCTGGCACGTACAAGCGCCGGACCTACAAGACTTCACTTCCAACATCAATTCTAATGTCGGGGAGGAAGTTCCAGGCCAGCCAGGCAGCGATTGGCTGGCCCAGAATTGACGTTGGAGATGAAGTTTTTTAAGTCCAGTGCTTGTATGCGCCAGGCCTGGCTTGGGGAAGCAGCAGAGAGAAAAAGATCGCAAAGGCAACGTGATCAACTCGCGTTGCCTTTGCGATATACTGGTCGATCGCGATCGACCATTTGGGCAACCCTGCTTTAGATCTAAGAAGTTTAACAGAATAAAAAATTGCCACAAACACAGCATATAGTACAAATTCAGTCTTTCAAAAATTTCCTAATTAGGTCTTTAACAATTTCCTAAAATTTTGATATGATGTAGATGCAAAGAATAACTGAAGAAAGTCGGCATCGCAGGTGGCTGCTTAGAATGACAATAGACGATTATATCTTTTGTAGCAGCAACCTTTAGGTGATGAAAAGTCAAAAAGTTTAGCTATTCGAGTAGAACATCTAAGATGAGAGAAAATAAATTGATCTACTAAATAGGCTGGAGCCATATCAGATATTATCTCAGGTCTCATGGTGGGAAGGTTGGTGAGATGCTGCACACTGGCTACCCATTTCACATCAACTGACTTAAAAAATTGTACTCTTAACCTTTAAAACCAGAATGACACAATCCCCAGGATTCATCAAGATATCTCATTCCATATATACCCTCACGATCACTACTTTCAAGCAATCACAATTTGTTAGAGATCCCATTAACTCGACACATAATATATGATACGACCAGAAAATCATTTTTTTCAGTCACTACAGCATGCTCTTGCATCTTCGAGAAGATTCCTCTCTCGCTAAATTTAAATCAACTTTTAAAACATTTCTGTTTAAGGATGCCTTTGTTTGTTAATATCGCCCCGACAGGATTTTAATACCCTCCCTCTTGTGTTTCCCGTTTACTGTCTTTCTTTCCTATCGATCATTCCATTTCTTCCCCCATTTACTCACACGAACTATCTGTATTTGCTTTTGTGACTACCTGTTTTATTTTATTTTTATAGTCTTTTTAATTATGTACATGGCTTAGACAATTTATAACCGGTATATCAAACTTTAATAAAACTTGATGGAAATCTACTGCTCGAGGGGATGGGAGGGAGGGATGGAGGGAAAGCTGCTGCACAGGTGGATGGGAGTAAAGATGCTGTACATGGGGGGAGGGAGGCAAGAGAAAGAATTGTTGGGGTGCAGGAGAGGAAGGGAACGATGTAACAAAGGTAGAAAAGGGTGGGAGGGAGAAATCCTGCATATGGTGAAAAGGAGGGAGACATGCATGGGGAAGAGAGAAATTTATATGTGAGCAAGTGCAAAGTGATGCATGTGGGAAAGAAGAACCCGAATTATAGCTACATGATGCAGGGTTCCATGTTAGGAGTCACTGCCCAGCAAAAGGATCTAGGTGTCATTATTAAGGATACATTGAAATCCTCAGCTCAAATGTGCAGTGGCAACTAAGAAAGCAAATAAAATGTTAGGAATTATTAGGAAAGGAATGGAAAACAAAGAAGAAAATGTTATAATGCCCTTGTACCATTCTATGTTAAAGCCACACCTCGAATACTTTGTGCAATTCTGATCTCCATATCTCAAAAAAGATGTAGCAGAATTAGAAAAGGTAAAGAGAAAGGCGATAAAAATTATAAAAGGGATGGGATGACTTTCCTATGAGGAAAAGCTAAAGTGGCTAGGGTTCTTGAGCTTGGAGAAGAGACGGCTTATAGGTGATATGCTAGAGATATATAAAATATTGAGTGGAGTGGAATGGGTAGATGTGAATTGCTTGTTCACTCTTTCCAAAAATACTAGGACTAGAGTGCATGCGATTTATTTATTCAATTTTCTATACCATTCTCCTAGGGGAGCTCAGAACAGTTTACATGATTTTATTCAGGTACTCAAGCATTTTCCCTGTCTGTCCTGGCGGACTCACAATCATCTAATGCACCTGAGGCAATGGGGGGATTAAGTGACTTGCCGGGGTCACAGGGATCAGCGTGGGTTTGAATCAACAACCCCTGGGTGCTGAGGCTGTAGCTTTAACCACTGCACCACACTCTAGGGGTGTGCAATGAAGCTACTAAGTAGTACATTTAAAACAACGTGGAGAAAAAGATTTCTTCACACAACGTGTACTTAAATGCTGGAATTCATTGCCAGAGAATGTGGTGAAATCAGTTAGCTCAGCAGAGTTTAAAAAAGGTTTGGATAATTTCCTAAAGGAGAAGTCCATAGGCCATTATTGAGATGGCTTGGGGAAATCCACTGTTTATTCCTAGGATAAGCAGCATAAAATCTGTTTTACTACTTGGGAAACAGGATGCTGGGCTCAGGGGACCTTTGGTCGGTCCCAGTATGGCAATTATGTTTTCATCTCTTCTCGAACACAAAAGAGCCTTTCCCCACAGTGAACCCTATGTTTGAATACAGAAGCGTCATAATACTTTGGATATTATTCACCTTTCAGAATAATGCCTCACATTAGCACCTCCCCCCCCCCCCCAATCGCTGCAGATCTCTAATAAAATAAGTCAGAAATGCGACCTGTCTCCAGACAAAAAGGATCAGCAGCAGAACCGTGTATTCATTCATTTAATTGGGAGTTAGCTGACACCATTTCACTGAATACATTCAGGACACGTCCCTGTACCCAGAGAGCTCCCAATCCAGGTCTGCATCTGTATGCTTTTTACTGTCCTCGTTGTACCTTAGACTTTTAGCTGATAGGTAAATTAATCATTTTTCCCGCTGCAGTAATTGCCCCGAAGCCCACAGGGATTTAAAGGGCTTTGTGAAAGGGGGGGGGGGGAGATTCTCAGATACACCGTAGCCCTCACTAACCCACCCGCCCCATTGTGGTACACGCCGTCCCCCCCTCCCCCGCAGAGGCTCCTGGAGATGACCGATAACTTACATAGGACCGTACTCAACAACATATCTACGCTCCGCTTCCGTCACCAACCACAGAGAACAACTTCCGGAGTGCGTCGACCTTGCGACTAAACACTTCCGGGAACGGTGGGCAAAAGTGGGAGGAGCTAGCCGCGAGAGTGCGTGCGTTCTAAAGCTACTACAATTCCTTCCCTTGCTCATTCTCTCTCGGTAGTGCTTTTTTACTTGGTCACCCCTTCCCCCCCCCCCAATCCATCGTAGGCATCGACATAACAGTTACCTTTTCCTTCCCTACTTGGTGCTGCCCCCCAAGAGATGCCAGATTATCCGTGTCCAGGCTGGAGACTTTTTTGGCCAGTTCTAGTTTTGAATTTGCAGCCTGCAAATCGGAAATCTAGGATGTGAGTCTCAAAATCTCCAGCCTAGAACTGGTCTTCCCTGCTCACCTGACACACAAATGCCGACTCCCAAGTGTGGCGTGCAGTTAGGGCCCTTATTCTCTGCAAAGCAGGTCAAGGCGATTTACAGAGCAATAAATATGGCACTGCTCTGAATTTGGTCGGTTGAGGAGCGTTTACTTGCTGCCTGCTCAACCTACTACTAAATTATTTCTAGAGCACTACCAGACCACAGCGCTGAACAGTCACCAAGGAGAGTGCCTGAATCTAAAAACAATCAAGACCGACAAACAGGATATATTACAGTTAGAGAGGTGGTAACTGCTAGCTAGGGTGGTTGGCAGAGGAGTAGGGTTATGAGTTGAAAGCTGTTTTAAACAATCAAATTCAGAGCTGTGCCCTCAGGGCTAGGGTTACCATATGTTGTAAGTTAAAAAAGAGGACATGTGGCCCCATCTCATACCACCCTAGTCTGGTTTGGAGAGAGATTGAAGGGCTGCAGAGTGAATGCAGTAGGTGTCAGTAAGATAAGTTTGAATTATATTCAGAAATGGATGGGGAGCTAATGAAGTGACTTGAGAGGGGTAATGTGAGTATGGCTGACTATACAAGGGTAAATAAAAAAGGCAAAATGCATTTAACAGCTTTAATAGAAGCAATTGAACATATCCCTTTTCCACATAGTCCCCATGCAAGATGACACATTTGTTCTATCATTCAACTAGCTTCTGCATTCCTGCAGAGAAATTTTTTGACAGATCCTGAAGCCAAGTGAGCACCGCTTCCTTTACTTCATCATGCTTTGTCTTTTGCTCTCCGGATCGCAGTAAAGCACCTTTATCTCATCATCGGTGACAATTCTCTCCAAAATACTCGGATCTTCTTCATACTGTCTCAGGAACTGGGTCACAACCTCCACAGGGTGTTGCTTGTGCAGATTAGAGAATGACACGGTGACGGTTTACCCGCGGCCACCGCATTTAAGCCGCGGGTCACCGCCGAAAACGGGGAAGAAAACTAGCAGTCGCTGCGGTGACGGGGACAAGGCCATTCACCGACCACGGAAACGGTGAACAGGTTTGTCCCCGCGGGCCAATGTACCCCCTTCTAGGAACCGCTATTTACCTGTGTTTCACCGTGCTCCTCATTTGTCAGATCAACCCTTCCTGCCAATCGCAGCAGAAGGGTACCCAACCCCTCCTGCCGGTCCTCCCAATGGCCTCCCCTAAGATCGCCGGCAGGAGGGTACCCAACCCCTCCTGCTGGACCCCCCCCCCAACGAACCCTCCCACCCCGGAACCCCCTTAGTCTTACTTTCCAAGTTGGACCGGACAGCTCCTCGCTCGTCTGGCCAGCAGGCCTGCCTCCGTCCAAATGAGGCGGGCCCGCCCCTCCCCTCCCCTGCCTAACCCACAGGATCCTAGGGCCTGATTGGCCCAAGCACCTAAGGCCCCTCCTATAGCGGGAGTGGCTTTAGGTGCCTAGACCAATCAGGCCCTAGGATCCTGTGGGTTGGGCAGGGTAGGGGCGGGCCCGCCTCATTTGGACGGAGGCAAGCCTGCTGGCCATACGTGTGAGGAGCCGTCCGGTCCAACTTGGAAAGTAAGACTAAGGGGGTTCCGGGGTGGGAGGGTTCGTTGGGGGGGGGGTCCAGCAGGAGGGGTTGGGTACCCTCCTGCCGGCGATCTTAGGGGAGGCCATTGGGAGGACCGGCAGGAGGGGTTGGGTACCCTTCTGCTGCGATTGTCGGGAGGGCCGTTGGGGGGGTCTACAGGAGGGGTTGGGTGCCCTCCTGCCGTGATCGCTGGGGGGAGGGGAGACTTGCAGCCGTAGCCGCGGTCACTATGCTAATCACGGCAGGGAGATCTTTGCCGCGATTAGGTGCAGCGGCCGCGTCTAATTACCATATAGGCTAACATTGTAAGCATTTAAAGTACATGTCGTGTTTGTTTTTGCATTGCTAGCCCCAGGGGTGGTGGAAGATTAGTGATTGAAAAACTGTATGAAAAATAACTATTTTAAATTTAGTGATCAAAATGTGTCAGTTTTGAGAATTTATATTAATTAATTTTTCTCTGCGTGTTTTGTTTTTGTATAGTTATTAACTAATATTTAACTAAGTTTTAAAGTTTTAAAGAATGTTTCCTTTATACGTAAATAAAGAAAAGTGAATGGGATTGCAGTGGCGGTGACGGGGCGGTGAATGGGGTGGCAGTGGCGGTGACGGGGCGGTGAAGAGGATGGTGAGACGGGGACGGGGCGGTGACGGGGATGGTGAGACGGGGACGGGGCGGTGACGGGGATGGTGAGACGGGGACGGGGCGGTGACGGGGACCAATTTTTTCACCGTGTCATTCTCTAGTGCAGATCAGTAAGCTGTTTGTGAACCCATTGTGCGCAGGCTTTCCTGTATCCCAAGTCATCATGCATTATGGCAAATGTAGATCCGTAGCTGATATGCAAATTTGCAGCCAACTGAGACACCATTATCCGTCGGCATCCGCCCTGTCTATGTGCTTTTGTGTGTGCGATGTTGATGGGCGACCAGGACGACCTTTGTCAGTTACACCTGTTCTTCCCACTTTAAACCTTTTTACCCACTCATAAACCTTTCATTGATTTTTAGGTGCTATGTCCATACTGAGTCAATATCCGACGGTGAATTTCCATAGGTTTCACTCCTTCTGCCCAAAGAAAGCACAGTACTGCATGTTCTTCGATGGTGTAAACGTGCAATGGAGGGTCCATGTTTCTGACCTCATGGCTACCACATGACTAAAGACTATACTTGGCACACATAAGAGCATAAGAACAGCCACAGTAGCCCGTTCTCACGGTGGCCAATCCAAGTCACTAGTACCTGGCCAAAACCCAAGGTGTAGCAATATTCCATGCTACCGATCCAGGGCAAGCAGTGGCTTCCCCCATGTCTTTCTCAAAAACTCACCGTGAACTATTACTAAAAAAGGTGTGAACTAAATCCAAAATCCCTTCCCTTCTGATTCCAAGGGAAGCTGTTTAATACCTATATTTTTGTGCTACAGGGTTCTTCCTTATTCCAGCCCTGCTGCTTAATAGCAAGACTGCGACATATTAGCATAAAAGAGATAAGGACCATAGATTAACTCCCATACTTGATCCAGCACCTTCCATGAACTTTATATAATGCATTAAAAAAAGGAAAACATTCTAGTGCCATTCTCAAAGGGTTTGTTTTGAACTGTACAGTGGGATGATCAGTGATAAGTTTACAATACCATTCAGTGCTTGCCCTTGTAAACAGAGCAAACCAGTTTAAGTAGCAAAATGCACTGTGCATTGTGGGAGTGTAGGAGTGATTCCTTCCTCACACCTAGGGTTAGGCCTCTCTGATGTCACAAAGCCTGAACCATCTTTTGCAAGAATAAAATAAATCATCTTTGTCATCTCTGCTGCCTGCCAGGTGCATTCTGGGCTTGTTTACAAGAACTCTGTGTTTCTTCAGTCAAGGACATCTGCCCGGCTCAGCTCCTGAGAAAGTTGGAGGAGGGCTGAGCTGCCATGATCGGTATGTGTCTCTCTTATCTACAGAGGCACCGCTCTCTCTCAAGGTTGGTACACGAAGACACAGAAAGGCTACTAATTGGTGTTGTTGCTGGATTGGTTAGAGGGAGGTCATCTGATGAGAACTAAGGAGAAGGTGCCTAATTAATTGGTAGTCTATGCTGAGATGTAAGGAAGCTTGGATCTTCGCATAGGTTTCTCTGCACACCTTCTATAATAATAAAAACTGATAAGTTACCTCTTGTGACTAGCTCTCTTCCAGAAAGTGGAGAAAACAGAACTCTTTATACAGATCTGGATTCCCTCACATAAGGAACTGAGAGGCGGACCTAATTTACAGCTTTCTAGTGACTAACGGACTGTTCCTGATCAGAAGAATTCTATCCACGGCTGCGCTGAGGAAACGGTAGGATTCCATCTCCCCGATTCTGCTAAGGCCTAATCTGAGGGTGAGACAGGAATTATATTTTCTTCCAGTGGGGCTAGAGAGAATTCTTTTGTCTTTGGGATAAGGAAAGTGAAACTCCTTGGGTGATAAGCTATTTTTAGATTGCTGCTATAATCAGGAATTTATTATTATAAGGAATTACCTAGTGTGTGTAAGAATTAGTTATATTTACTCATTTACTTAGGGATTATTGTGTAATAATTATGTAATGAGATATATATATGTATTCAGATATTTTGTGAACAAATAATTAGTTATTATTTGCTGCTGACTTATGAATTATTTTTTTCTATTTCTATAATAAAAATATTTCATATAACTCTGGTCTTTGTAGTCGTATAAGTAGGCAAAATTTACCAAATCTGTGGAGGCATTTATGGTGTCCTAGATACAAGATATGTGCATGATTTGCTTATGTAGCACTAACTTGTTATACCCATAAATCTACCTACAGCATGGATAAACTATCCAACAGGCAATGTACGAGTACATATGTTGCTTTTCACTAGCTCTGTTCCAGTTATCATGTAATTTAACAATTGCCTTTAATTTTTTTGATTTGCCCTCATAAGTTGTGCAGCAGAATTTTGAATGGACTAAAGGAGAGAGAAGCAAGTTGTGGTAGTCTAAGTGAGAAGTGATGAGAATGTGGATAAGGGTATCGATAATGTGCTCGGAAAGTAGAGGTCAGATTATTATAAAGGAAGAAACAACAGGCTTTGATTTAGTTGATTTAATATTTAGTATTTAATATTTAGTTCATGCCTTTCCAGTGGTAGTTCCAAGTGAGTTACATTCAGGTACTGTGGGTATTTCCCTGTCCCCTAAGGGCTTACAATCCAACTTTGTAACTGAGGCAATAGAGGGTTAAGTGATTTGTCCAAGACCACAAGAAGCGTCATTGAGATTCATACCCTGGTCTTTCTGGTTCACATAGCCTTAAATGATGATAGCCTTAAATAGCTGCTGTGTCTTATCACCTTGAGTATCGATGTGGTGGGCAAGATATGCTTTGTTTGTTTCATGAATCATGTTCTTATAAATGATATAAGGAGGCAACCTACATTTTCCAACTTAACCTACAGGAAACACAAAAGCTTAAAAAAAAAAGTTATTGAAGTCTTAGCGCAGGGGTGTCCAATGTCGGTCCTCAAGGGCCGCAATCCAGTCGGGTTTTCAGGATTTCCCCAACGAATATGCATTGAAAGCAGTGCATGCACATAGATCTCATGCATATTCATTGGGGAAATCCTGAAAACCCGACTGGATTGCGGCCCTCGAGGACCGACATTGGACACCCCTGTCTTAGCGGATCTAATGTAAGAGTCTCACTAAGGCCTTGTTGTAAGGAGTTGAACAGCATTGCAGGCTTTATCCAGCCGAACACAAGAAGACATTGAGGTCCGGATTCTGTATGTGGTGCCTGCCGCATGTCAGTCACCGACAGGTGCTGCTTCCAGAATCATGGCTCCCAAGAACCCTAGGCATTGGAAATGTAGGCCAGGGGTTTACAGGTCTAGATTTCTGGTACCTAGGGTCCTTCCTGAATCTGACTAGTGTCGCCTAGTGATGCTGAAGCTTGGCGTCACCCTTAAACATGCACATTTCCAGACTTCAACGTCACTAAACTAAACCTTAAGCTTATATACCGCATCTTCACTATATAAGGATAGAGTTTACAAGAGTTTTAAAGAAAGGAAAATATAATAAGAATTAGTGATTATATAGACTAGGTGACGTTAGGTGACATGGACCTAGGCACCGGTCCAGGAGGCCATCTATGTCACCTAACTTTTTGTTTTGATTAGGTTTTAATTGTTTTTTTTAATGATGCAACCAATTATTGTGTCATTTAGAACCAATTAAAACCTTTAAGTTAGTCACTTGTAGGTGTGATCTAGGTGCCTGCCGGCGACAAACCTTCGGTGGCTTTTTTATTGTTTATTGAAAGCTTCTATACCGCTACTAATGACTTTGGGAGAAAATTCAGAGCCATTTACATGAGCTTCTATAATGGTATTACAATACATGAGCTTCTGTAAAGGTGTTACAATAGAGAGCGTTTTCAGAGATGGTTTTCAATACAGACACATTAATGCCATAATCATCCTACATATATGTACACATTTATATCAATCATCCTTCGTATATACACATATACTAGTATTGTGTACTATGTTCATACTAAATCCTACTTACTTGCACACTTAATACTGGTATCATGTTCTAGGTTCATCTTAGATTTACATACATCCTGATAATTCTAGTTATCTGTACTTTGTTTATCATACCTTCAGCAATTCTGTGTATCTCTACTGTGTTCACCCTATTATGTTCCTAGTAGGGACTAGCCAGCAGCCATCTCCTCTGTTGCATTATTAGTTAAAGTAGTCTGTGAAGAAGATGGTCTTTATCCCTTTCTTGAACTTTCCGGTGTCCTTCCCTATTTTTAATTCCTTTGGAAGGAAGTTCCACCAGCTTGGAGACATCAATAAGAACATTCTTGTCCTGACGCTTTTGTATTTGATGTCTCTGATGGAGGGTATTTCCAACAGGTATTCTTGGCTCGAGCACAGGGCGCATGCTGGTGTATGGTAATGTAGTCTGACTGCTAGATATTGTGGTTCCGAGAGATTTATGATTTTGTGTGTCAACAACAAGATCTTGAATTTCACCCTGCTTTCAATTGGGAGCCAGTGTAACTCTTTCAGTAGCAGGGTAGCATGTGTCTGCCTCAATTTTCCCAACAGAAATCTTGCTGCTGCGTTTGTATCATTTGAATCTGCCTGATCATGTACTTTGGAATGCCCAGCAGAATTGCATTGCAGTGGTCAAAGATTGAGAGTACTAGGGTTATTATTACGTTGGACATCGCTTAATGGGTGAAGAAGCGTTTAAGTCCTCTAACCTAGTAGAGTTTGCCATAAACTTTGTTCACGATGCGTTTGATCTGTAATGTCATGTCTAGGTTTGAGTTCAGCCATATTCCTAACTTCCTCACCCCTTCCATGGATGATTTTATGGTATTGCCATTCAGAGTTAGTTGGTATCTTGAGCTACTTCCTCCCCATTTGTTAATTAGAAGTAGTTTGGTTTTATCCTTGTTAGCTACTACTTCATTTGTTTGGAACCATCTGAAGATTTTCTGTAGGCGTGTCTTGATCATTGTTTCGTGTCCTGTTTCTTCAGTGGGATGATCGATGTCGTCTGCATAGATGTAGCATTCCCATCCCAATTTTCTGATGAATTTCCCCAGTGGTTGGAGGAAGATGTTGAACATCATGGGTGACATAGCAGATCCCTATGTCTGTTTATTTCCAGCTGCTTGTGTTCCCCTGCCATTCTACTCTCATTAGTATTTTAGATAGAAAGGACTCTATCCATGCCATGACTTTTCCTTTGAGGCCCAATTCTATGCATCTTGATTTTAGCAATGAGGTTTGGACTAGGTTGAAGGCTGCTGAGAGGTCCAGGAACCGCAGCCCTTCTTCTTCAGTCTGAAAGAGAACAGTTGCCATATTTGTAGACTGCATGGCTGTATGAGAACCTGAGTCTAGAATTTTTCTCCCACCAGGTTTCCACCCTTTATTTCTATCAATCCAATACATCTTAGGTTGCAATATCTAAGTCTGAAGCACAATATTATTTTCCACAAGGTGTGGACACACTCCCAGCTTTCCCTTGAATAGGATGGTAGGATGGTAGAGTGAGAAGATTCTGTGAAAGTTGAACTACCTTGAAATCGTCAATTGTAAGTGTTTATTCTTTACTTCATGTTATTAAAGAAAGTTGTTCAAGAACTACAGTCTGGCTGATAACACTAAAATTACAGAAGTAAGGGTTAACTGAATAAGAGCCTCCTAAAATTGCCAATATAACTCAGAGAGAATTCAATACTGTTCGGCCATTCAGAGGAGTCCTGTTTTTCAGTACAAAACATGATGGAATCTATGATAGAGGCTGTTCAATGAAGCTGTAAACAGTTCAGTAAAGCTATATAGTTAGCACAGACCTGGGAATTGGATGTGATCAAATTTGGAGGCAACACATAATTACTTCAATTTGTTAAATCACAAGAATAATGTGAGAAATTGCAAGGAAGAACTTGGAAGACTGGGAGATTTCACCAAATGACAGGTGAAATTTAATGTGGACAAGAGCAAAGTGATGCACACTGGGAAAAATAACCCAAATTAACATGATGCTAGGTTCCACATTGGGTCACCACCTAGGAAAAAGATTTAGGCATCATCATGGATAATACAGTGGTGCCTCGCATAACGGACGCCTCGTACAGCGAACGCTGCGCATAACGAACTTTTTGTCTTGCTCCCTATAACGAACTTCGTTTCACACAACGAAGTCGCCCGAGGGGCCCGGGGGGGGGCGGAACTACTCTCGCCGCTTCCTAATGTGAGCCGGGAACAGCAGCACCCTCCTGTCTGAATGCAGTGTTCCATCATCTCCCTCCACCTTACCTTAGATGCCGAGTTTTCCGGCTTTCTTTTTCGGCCAGCCACACACTTTCAAAGAGCAGCACATGCGCGCATGCTCTGTTGTTCAATCTTCTCCTCTGACGCAACCGGAAACCGGAAGTTTCAGGAGAGGAGAACATTGATCAACTTCAGCAGCTGCGCGTGCACAGCTTTTTGAAAGCGTGCGGCTGGGTGAAAAAGAAAGCTGGCAAACTCTGCATATAAGGTGAGGTGGAGGGAGGGAAATGTAGGGCTGCAGAACGAATTATTTTGTTTTACATGTATTCTTATGGGAAAACAGGGCTGCAGAACGAATTATTTTGTTTTACATGTATTCTTATGGGAAAACGCGTTTCACACAACGAACGTTTCACATAACAAACTTGCTCCTGGAACGGATTAAGTTCGTTGTGTGAGGCACCACTTGTACATTGAAATCCTCAGTATTTGGGTAGCAGCTAAAAAAGCAAAGAATGCTTGGAATTATTAGGAATAAAATAGAGATTAAAGCAAAGCACGTCGTAATGCTTCTGTTTCACAATCACACCTTGAATACTGTATGCAACTCTGGTGATTGTATCTAAAAAAAAAAATCCCCCCCCCAATCCATGTAGCAGAATTAAGAAAAGGTGCAGATAAGGGCATGGTTAGAACATGATTGTCCAAGAGCTCTACACCAATCTCTGGTCCCCTTACTTGTAGGTGTTCTGGCTGAGGATCAAGAACCAAAGACAATGATATGAACCCTGTTTTCCCTCCAAAGGATGTCTCCTCCCCTGTCAGGAAGAAAAGGCAGAGCCCCAATTGTTATGGCTAGTGAAAGGTCAGATGGAAGCTGCCTGTACAAATTACTGTATAAAAGGTTGTTATAGCCTCTTCTGTGGTGATGACATTTATTTATTAGATAAGTGTAAATTCAAGACAAAAACCATCCAAAAATCATACTATTCTCTTGCCACATGTTGGAGGTGCTTGAGAAAGAGGATGGGGATTTCAGTAAGGGCAGAGACACACAGACTTGTCCGAGTTGGATTTCAGTTAATCATGTCAGCAAACTATGCGGCTTTCAGGCAAAAGAAATTCTACTTGGAAACAAACTAAAGGAAAGCCAGATCCACTCTAGTCTGCCAAAAAGCTGCCCAGTGCTATGGCACTGTAAGGGAGATGTAACCTGGCATTCCTTGTTCATGAACATTTCCAGGAACTGGATGATGTAGTTACCTGGGCAGCAGTTAGTTATTCAACAGAAGTAAAAACACATCCACCGTCATAAGACAGAAAGGGAAGTAATAATGAGGGGAGAGAAAGATTACTTAAGACTGACTCTGCCCTGTTTTGCTTCCCCAAACTGGAACAGTGAAAAAAATGTGCAGAGCAGGAGATGAGAAAGAAGGGAAACTATACTCACTGACGTACTCGAGTACAATTTGACCTTTGTTTGGTTCTTGCAACAGATGGTCCTTTCCTCCCTTGCATCAGTATACAGCTCCCACCTACATCTTTTGGAGACATTATTGTGCAGATCTAAAGATATGGTGATAAGCTTTCCAGCTGAAATATACCATAATGCCTGCAGGATGACTGTATTATAGCGCATCAGGGCATCTGTTTGTTTTCTAATCAGAAATCCTATCTATGAAGGAACAGATTTGTGCAACTTGCCTTCTGATTCCATAATGAAGGTGCATTAAATACATCATTTCTAACCTAGGTTGCACGTTGAAAAAAGAGCTTGAAAAATGCAAATAAACATGATTATTTAGTATTATTAATGACTTCCAAAAGGCCTTCGACAAGGTTCCACACGAAAGACTGCTTAAGAATCTATGGAACCACGGGGTGCAAGGGGAAGTCCACCGATGGATCAAAAACTGGCTGGCAGACAGGAAACAGAGGGTTGGAGTAAAGGGCCATTACTCAGACTGGCAATGGGTCACGAGCGGAGTTCCGCAGGGATCGGTGCTGGGACCGCTCCTGTTCAATATATTTATTAACGACCTGGAGGCGGGAACAAAATGTGAGGTCATTAAATTTGCGGATGACACCAAGCTATATAGCAGGGTCAAAACCACGGAAGACTGCGAAGATCTCCAAAAGGATCTGACGACGCTGGAAGAATGGGCCAAAAAGTGGCAGATGAGCTTCAACATAGGGAAATGCAAGGTCATGCATGTAGGGAAAAAGAACCCGATGTTCACTTACAAAATGGGGGGATCACCGCTAGGGGTAAGTAACCTGGAAAGAGACCTGGGAGTGATGGTAGACAAAACATTGAAGGCGTCGGCGCAGTGCGCTACAGCCTCAAGGAAAGCAAACAAAATGTTGGGCATCATTAAGAAAGGTATCACGACCAGGACGAAGAAAGTCATCCTGCCACTGTATCGTGCTATGGTGCGCCCGCATCTGGAATACTGTGTCCAGTACTGGTCGCCGTACCTCAAGAAGGACATGGCAGTGCTGGAGGGAGTCCAGAGAAGAGCAACAAAGCTAATAAAGGGTATGGAGGACCTCTCATATACTGACAGGCTGAAAGAGCTGGGGCTGTTCTCCCTGGAGAAGCGAAGACTTAGAGGAGACATGATAGAAACCTTCAAGATCCTGAAGGGCATAGAAAAAGTAGACAGGGACAGATTTTTCAGATTATGGGGAACCACAAGTACAAGGGGGCACTCGGAGAAATTAAAAGGGGAAAGGTTTAGAACAAATGCCAGAAAGTTCTTTTTCACCCAGAGGGTGGTGGATACATGGAACGCGCTTCCGGAGGCTGTGATAGGCAGGAGCACATTACAGGGCTTCAAAGAAGGTTTGGATAGGTTCCTAGAGGACAAAGGGATTGAGGGGTACAGATAGGAGTAGAGGAAGGTTATAGGGATAGGAGTGAGAGGCAATTTATAGGAATAGTCGGGGACCACTGATCAGGCAAATGGGCCTGATGGGCCACCGCGGGAGCGGACCGCTGGGCGAGATGGACCTCTGGTCTGCCTCAGCGGAGGCAACTTCTTATGTTCTTATGTTCTTAGTCCTTCAGCAACTGAACTTAGGGCTGTTGCCCGGACCTCCGACTGGACTGTCCAGACATTCCCTCCCTCTTTGTCTGAGCTGGAGTGCTCTATAAATGCTGAAATTAAAAAGGTATACCTTTGATGCTTGTACAGTTTCTCAACAAAGAGAAGAAAAAAAGGGGAACAAACTTTCAAATAAATTTGATAAAAACTTTAACGAAACATAACCGTTATAATAACAAATGAATTGTACGAAATCAATAATACATTTTTAATATATTTTAATTAACTGCTTTAACTGTAACGTTGCTTATTTCCTTTCTGAATATTTTAATAAATTTGTGGCGGACATATCATAAATTATACAGACCTCAGTCTTTGGAACCTCTTATGATATATACCATTCCAGGTTCCTGTCTTGTATTTCATTATAATCATCTATGTCCACCACCTCCTACCAATCTATTTAGGTGCTAATTAATCTTTATTATTTGTATACCTTTCTCATCACATGCACAGATACTTCAAACAAATGCTTACTTTAGGCACCAATTACAGAATCCGGCCCTAACTGCTTTAAACAGGGATTTTGACTGTTAAACTATAAACTGCTTTAGTTTAGATAAGCCGTGTAGTATAAACAATATACTGAAATGATCTATTTCATCTTAATTCCACCTTATTCCATCAGTACAAAATTTCCCACTAGGGCAGCTTTTCTTTCCACAGCAGCAGGTTCTGTCACAAGACTTCTTTATGCTATTTCCGGGTTCCTCTCCACCCCTATCCCCCTCCTTTTATTTATGTCATTCTCCAGCTTCAAGTTCTTTTCTATATCGCATACGCCTTAAATTCCTTATCTTTCCTTAAGTTCCTCTCCAGCTCCTCTCCATCTTCTTGTCACACATCCACTGGTTCCTTTCCCACTTTTCTTCCCCCTACTAAAATGTTCTTCATCTTCCCTCTCTTGCATTCTTCTACATCTCCTTTTGATCAGGCTCCTGTTCATCTCTCTCCCGCTCTTGGGTTCCTTTCTATTTCTTCCTTCACTTCCTCTCAATAGATCAATAGAGAGTACCCTGTGGGAAAATCCACCTGGGAGAGGGTGGGGCTCCAAACGAAGTGGTTATGATTATTTGTAAGCACCACAGAAAGGGGAGGGTTTAAATGAGGGACTGTGACATTAGAGACTTTTAAGGTACCAATATACAACAAAACTTTAATTTGAGGGATTGACATTCGATTTAGAGTACAAGTTCTGGGCATAGTAAGAATATATCTTGTGCAATGCAGAATGACAATGTAGTTAATGAATAGTGGAGCAAGGCTCTATTCCTTTTGGTTCATCTGAACAGCACAGGATTTAACTACAACATAATTTGTCTGTGACAGTGATAAATTTAATCATATAAGTTAATCTCTCTAGTCTCACCGGATCTTCTCCGTTTAACCCGAGAGGACGCTGTTGCAATACATGATAAAAATGAGAACGCATAAAATCAATATAACACAATATAAAGATATTGTAGATAAACAAATACATATTAAATAATTTGATTGATAGTTATAGATTAGTTTGGATAATAAGTGCAAGATTAGAGATAATTATAGATGACAATGTAAATTATTTATTTATTTATAGTAAAGACTCCTCCTGAAGAAGCCCCTGCGGCGAAACTCAGAACTGAGTTGGGGAGTAGAGAAAAATCACATATTTACTTATGTCACATTGAAAGAGAAAAGAAGACTGCAGAACCACAGACTTGATCATCCATGCTGAATAAAATAAGTGCCATTTTCATTTATTAGTTGAAAAGAGTAAAAGAAAACACACAAGCACAGGCTGGATGATTTCTATTTTGAGATTATTCATTACATATAAAGAAGTGCGATGATGGTCCTGGAATGATCTCGCTGTGGCTCCAATGCAGGAGATACAAGACTGAGCACTTATTAACAATAGGAGGAAATATTAGTTTCTAACAACAATAAGATTAGAGAATATGAATAAGTATATAAAATGCTTTTTGAATAAAAGAAATAAAGAAGCTGGTAAATTATAGGAATCAATATTAGAGAACAAAAGTCATGCTCAGAAGCTAGAAGAAAATTGGCTGATATGGTGAAGATGTCTGTTTTGCTTAAGGAAAGGAAACCACCAGATGTTTTGGGGGGCATAACTTTCTGGTCTGCCTGTTAAAATACTCCTCCAGTTATGGTTTGTTTATTAGTATTAGGAGAAACAAAATGAAGCCGCCCATCAGGGCATTGGTGTTGCAGAAGCAACAGTGGTTCCATATCTTTGTACTATGGTAACTCCAGACAAGACACCGCAGCAGCTAGGGCCCGCAAGGGTTTTTTCACCAACAAAATACAGAGAGCCTTGAATCAATGTTAATACAGCAGTTAGGCACACTTTCCATATATGCACACAGTGTTTTGAATGCAGATTATTAGCATGCAACGTGTTTACTGCATATATAATAATAATAACTTTGTAGACCGCAATACCTTACAGTTCAATGCAGTTTATAACAAAAGAGAACTGTTTAAACACAGCAATAATACCATGCTGCTTGTCCTAGAAATAAGCAGTCGATTTTCCAAAGCCCATCTTAAGAATCACTTATGGACTTTTAGGAAATTATCCAAACCGGTTTTTGGTTTTTTTTTTTTTTGTTTGTTTGTTTTTAAACTCTGCTAAGCTAACTGCTTTCACCATATTCTCTGGCAACAAATTCCAAAGTTTGACTACATGTTGAGTGAAGGAATGTTTTCTCCAGTTTGATTTAAATCTACTACTTAGTAGCTTCATTGCATGCCCCCTAGTCCTATTATTTTTTGAAAAAGTAAACAAGCGATTCGTTTCTGCCAATTCCACTCCACTTAGTATCTCCCCTGAGCCTTCTCTTCTCCAAGCTGAAGAGCCCTAGCCTCTTTAGCCTTTCCTTATAGGGAAGTTATCCCATCTCATTTATCATCTCATCGCCCTTCTCTGTATCATTGCTAATTCCGCTATATCTTTTTTGAGATGCAGCGACTAGAATTTTATACAGAATTCAAGATGTGGTGCCTTGAACAACATCACCCTTTCTTATTTTGTATTAATTATGCCCATAACTTTTTATTGGGTATCAATCCAATTTGCAGGCTATCTTTTGTTCTCCTCTCCTTTCCTAGACATGTTCATCATGGTCCCTCTCCTACCCATATCATGGCAGTAATTATATATAAAATCTTTAATGTGGCAGTTAGGAAGTGGGTTAAGTTATGCTGATTGCATAAATACATCAACAGTAAAACTGTGGTCAGATAAGCTTTTTAGAAGTTCAGGAAATGAAAAGATTGACAACAAAGCCTTATGCAATTGGGTTTGGATGTTCAATATTATGGGGGGGGGGGGGGTTGTCTTAGATCAATCTGTACAGTATTATTGTTTAGTGATTTTTATTCTTTATAACCCAACAGAAGTTGGAAAGAATTATACAAAAGGGGCTGAATGTCTGTCTCCCTGTCTGGAAGCAAAATAACTCTCCAAATATTTAACCGATTTGGATAAAACTTGGTATGAAGGAAAAACCAGTTAAAAGACACAAGTTTGAAAACGAGACAAATTGGACTGGGGTTCCATCCCCCCAAATGTCCCAATGCATTTCTATGGGAAAAGGAGTTCCAGCTTCTGTGGCATAAAAACTTAGAGAACAAGACATGAGATTTTAAAAGGTGACATTTTCTACTTTCCCAAACCCCTGAACTACCTCTATGCCCCTAATCTTCTATTTAGGAGATTTGTATTGGCAACTCATGATTTATTCAATCTCAGAGAATGCTGTATTTTTTTCTCTCTGTGAGCTGCCTTGACATTTGTGATACTGGCGCATTATAAGTGAATTTGTAATGTAATGTCAAAAAAACCTACCCCTAGCAAACTGCCACATACTTCAACAATCTATCCTCCACAAACTGCTACCCCACCCTGCAAACTACCCCATCCTCAAAAACTAAGCCCGCAATTGCTCCATCATCCAACAAACTACCCTACACCCAAGTGATACAACACCCCACAAACTGTATCTAGCCCCCCAAAATACCCCCGGTAACTGTCCCACCACCACATAAATTGACACCCCCCAAAAAAATAACTTTGACCCCCAACTATCCCTACATGCTGTGGGCAGGATATTATTAATCCATTAGCAAACTTTGCACATACTTTGTATTTGTTTAGGGGAACCCTGTGACATGTGCTGAGGACCCAGAAGATTAGGATTGCCAATTCTCTGCCTTTTTTCAGGAATCAGCAGAATTTTTGTTATTAATGTCCAAAAGGCAGAAGGATATGTAGTATGTCTGGAAAGTTTTCAGTTTAAAACCGCTATCTGCAGTTCCCCTTGCTTCCCCCCCCCCCCCCCTGTATAAAAAAAACCTGCCCTGACTTCTTGTACTTATGCAAATATTCATATAAATCAGGCTTGATAATGAGTCTCTGCATACAGGCTGCCCTCCCCCTCCACCGCCTTCTTCCCCGTCCCCTTTCCTGTACCTTTTGAACTTCTACGGTGTGAGCAGCATGCCCACATCGGTGTCAGCTCACCCTTTGAAGTCACTTCCTAGGTGTGGGTCCCGGAAGCGATGTCGGAGAGAGCGCCAATGCCGACACAGACAGCAACCTCACGCCATGAAAGTAAAAAAAAGGGTACGGGGGAAGGCATTGGGCATGCACACACAGCAAGGAGAGGAGGAGGGACGCCGTGCCCTTAGGAAGATGGCGCCTGGGTTGGACCGTCCCCTCATCCCCTATTACTATGCCACTGTCTGCCCATAGCTTTTACTTCTCGGAAAAAAATCACAAGGAGGAGAAAGGTGAGGTCTTCCCCTGTCCCGCTCTCTCTATTCTACTTTCCAGATACAATGGGAGGGAGGGGATGGCACTGGCATAGTAAAGGGGGGTGTTCCACCCCAAGCATGGTTTTTGTATAGGACGCAGGTACCGGTCCTCCTTTCCGACCCCCTCATCGTGCATGTGCACTCCTTCCCTTAAACCTCTAATTTTTCCTGCACGAGCAGCATTGCAAATTTGCTGCCCGCGTCTGTGTCGCCTCTCTCCGACGTCACTTCTGGCCCCCATGCCTAGGAAATGACATCAGAGGTAGAGAGTTGCGCAGGGACAGAAATCCCACCCATCCCCGCCCGTCCCCGCCAGGATCCTCTCCATCCCCACCCGTCCCCGTCAGAATCCTCTCCGTCCCCACACGTCCCCATAAAAAGCAGCAATTACTTCTGACAGGATCATCAATTCCAGTTTCTTTTGTGTTTGCGCTGCTGTTTTCCTTGTGGAATCTCTTTGGTGGAACCCTTTTTTGGTTTTATGTTCAGATAATTAACTTATAAACCCCCTCTTTTACTAAGGCTGACGTGTCCATTATATTATATGGACGAATCCTGCTTCCAAAGCCTTCCATCCTCGTGGGAGTCCCATTGGCCAGAGGGGGGTCCCCGTGGGAGTCCCGTGGGCCAGAGGGGGGTCCCCATGGGAGTCCCGTGGGCCAGAGGGGGGTCCCCGTGGGAGTCCCGTGGGTTAGGGGGGGATTCCTGCGGGACTACCGCGGGACCTGTGGGATTCCTGCGATCCCCGTTTCCGTGCAGACCTCTAGTCAGAGGGATAGCTGACACGATGCAGGCAGCAAGTTCATGGCTGTTGCTCTCGCATGGAAAATTAAAAAGGTATGGGGGGAAGGGAAGAGAGCGTGCACGCAGCAGGGGGAGGATGGGAAGGAGCGGGGGAGCAGAGAAGAGGGCGAGGAAAGAGCACCACCACCCCGGTGCCCCGGGTGTCACTTATCCTCGTTACGCCACTGGGGGTGGCTTTTATTTTAAAGAGCAAAGTCTTAACCCAGATCTGTATCTCTTCCTCTGCTCTAAGGCGGTATCAGATCTTTTCCATCTTAAACAGTTGTGAGAGGACAAGATCACTCTGGAAAATTCAGAGCCCCTTAAAACTGGTGTCTTAAAACAGCTGGGCTTTCTGTACATTAATGAAGCAGGTCCTTATGCAGATGAAACTGGTAATTACCATAATAAGAAACCTGCTTGTATGAAGTAAGAAGAGGGGGAAAGTTCTAATCATTGTAATTTAGGCATCAAAACCACATGGTTGGAAGCCGAATTTCTGTCTCGGTGGCTCTGTAGAAGCTCTTAGCATGAGGTCAGCTACAATATTAATCTGTTCCTCATTATGTCATACTGTTGGGGAATACCCCCTCTCCCTGAGGTCGTTGATCTCAGCTCTAGCTTCAGGATGTGGCCGATGGTCGCTCTGTGTTCGTCATTTGTGGAGTGGGGATGAAGCACCCAACAGCTACCTTACTAAAAATTCATTACACACTTGTCTACAACTGCTGCATAAGTCTCTCAGCACGATGGTAGCACCAGCATCTTTTAGATCAGTGTTTTTCAACCTTTTTATACCTATGGACCGGCAGAAATAAAATAATTATTCTGTGGACCGGCATCGGTCTGTGGACCGGCGGTTGAAGAACATGGGGCTAAGTCATGGGCCAGACCCCGCCCATCTCTACACAATCTCCACCCCAGACCCCACCCCCATAATAGTACTAATTGCACCTTGCAAGTCCCGTGCCTCATCTGGAAGCCTTCCCTCTGACGTTGCAAAGTCAGAGAGAAGGCTTCCGGTTCAGGCGCAGGATGTGCGTAGGAGCCACTGCCTGTGGCTTTGTGCACTGAATCAGTTAGGAAGAGGAAGCTGGCTCGTAGGTAACGCCGCATCGATCGCACCGTGGACCGGCGGTTGAAGAACACTGTTTTGGGCCTGATGCACGTGCTGGCCCTGTGGACCGGCAGGAAATTTCTGTGGACCGGCACTGGTCCATGGACCGGTGGTTGAAGAACACTGTTTTAGATCACTCATAATTATTTTTATGGTTGAAAGAAAGGCTCCTACAGTCAGGCAGGTCCAATAAATCTTTTTATTTAGAGAAGGTTCACATTATCACTTCACTTATAACACACAAACTTCAATAACACTGAGAAGTATTTCCTGGGCAGTCAAGTATAATCATGATAATGAACTCCCACTTATCTCACCACAACTCTACATTGTAAAGAATGCCCCTTTTTATTGGAGTTTATCATGTTTTCTCCCTGAAAAATACCCAAAATCATGGGCGTCGGAACGGGGTTGTCCACAGGGACCATGGCCCCCCTAAAAAAATTGGTGGTCGGAGGTCAGAAGAGTTATGTCTCTCCTGCCTCCCCCACCCACTTCCTCCCTGGCTGCTGTCATTTTAAATCTTCAGGCAGCTGTCAGCGGCAACAAGTGAGCCTACTGCCGTTGGCTTGCCCTGGAAGACTTCATTCTGCAGCGTCCAGTTGCTGCAGAATGAAGACTTAAGCTTACTCGTTGCCACTGATGACTGCTCAAAAATTTAAAATGACAGCAGCCAGGGAGGAGCCGGAGAGAGAGGCCTAGGGTGAAGCTTTTGGGCTCCCTCAAACAAAAAGCATTCCGCTGCTTATGCCCAAAATAATTTGAAAATATAAAATAAATTAGACTCTACGGACAGTGGCGACAGTCTTCCAAGACTGTGGCATTATGAGCTTTGTATGTTTGTGCTTATTAAGGAGACTATCAAGGGGCTGGAAATGGTGATCTTTACTGCACCTTGATATACCACAGGAATCAGCACCCTCTGGTATAAAAGTGCCGCAGGTTGAAAACATAAGAATTGCCATACTGGAATAGATGAAGGTCCATCAAGCCCAGTATTCTGTTTCTAACAGTAGCCAACCCAGGACCCAAGTACCTGGCAGAAACCCAGATAGTAGCAACATTCCAGAGCTGAGATTGTGATGTCA